>NW_025999391.1:0-2430000 GCF_019419815.1 Pyrus x bretschneideri | reverse complement strand
CATCAATAAACAAATTATCATATAAAATTAGTCTAATTGTACATACATCACGAACTAAAGTATTTATGGCGAGTATATACCTTTCAATCAGATACATCCATCGATAGTTGACAAGTCTGGCTAGAAGTTCCTAATCCGGCAAGTGAATCATCACGTGGATCATGCTTGTGAAGAAAGCTGGAGGAAATATTTGTTCAAACTTGCATGGCACTTCAATAATATCATCGCACAACTGTTTAACATCGGACTTCCACAAAGTTTTTGCAATTAATTGAGAAAAATATCTGCCAACAACATAATCGGCTTCACCACATCTTCGGGCAAGAGGTGTCGAATTCCCACTGGGAAAAGGCGTTGAAGTATAACATGACAATCATGACTCTTGAGGCCAAAAAATTTGCCTCCATCCACGTTTGCGTAACGGCCGATGTTTGAAGCATACCCATATGGAAACTTTACAGAAGATAGAAACTACAAAAGTTCTTTCCTCTTTCCCGTTTTCATCGAAAACGATGCCAGTTTCTTTCTGGCTATGTCTTCGTCCCTCGTCATCCATAAACCTGGCCTAATGCCCATTTTTCCAAATCGATCCGAGCTTTTATTGTATCCTTTGTTTTTCCCTCGATGTCTAGTATAGTTCTGACTAATGTATTGAACTCCCCTAAAAATACTATTCACGAGGGTTTGTAAGGTTCTAAAAATTCTAACGACAATGTACCCATCCTTAAGGCGTAAAGGATGTGTGGTCACGAGCGTTTGAATATTTTTTTCACATTTTTCTGACTTGTAAATTAATTATTATAATTTTTTTAATGTGTTTCGTATTTTTAAATTACTTTAATATTTTTATTTTTTAATATTTTAATCTCACTTCTAAGAGGATAAAACATTTATGAGTATTACCGTATGAGACAAAGTAAAAAAAAAAAAAAATTGTTAGGTCGTTAACCCTAAAATTGAAAGTTATACTAATACTATACTTATTGATTTGAATTTTAGACAATAGGTCAAGTAAAATTTATCCCAGTAATGATAATAAGAAACTATCAATGTAAAAAAAAATAAAAAATAAAAAAACATAATTTTTTTAAAACTTATATAGAATAATAATACAATAATACATTATTCAATATATATCCTATGACCGTTGTATTTTATAGTAGGTTTTTTTAGTAGTTTAACTTTAAAATCATCAAAATAATTTTTTTCTTAATGGGTCGAAACAAGTTATCCACGTATTACCTGCGTGTAAATCCATTAAGTTCTTAAGAGATGATCTGGTAACGACCCGATTAGTTTTCATGCTATGTTAATAGGTCGTGTAAAAAATTCTCAGATCTAGGATTAAAACCACTTAAACTTATTACAACAAAATCCTAAAAATAGGGAAAATAAAAGATACCAAGTTCACTACATATGGTTAGTAACTTAAGGCATAGTTGGAATGTTACTCGTCTCGTCAAATTTCACTTCAACAAATAATCAAATGGAAAAAAATCATCTTAAATTACTAAACATGTAGTATAGCACATTGCCACATAAATATTACTTCAAAACATAAAAATACATTTGTCTTTCAAGTACTACATAGTGTCTAGACTTGGAAAACAGGTTGTCTTTGTGTTGTTTATGTGTTCATACCCGTTATCTTAATGGGTGACCTAATAACGACCTGACACGTTAATGGGTTGACCCGAAACCTGTTACATTTGCATTTTTTTGTGTTAGATTAACATATTGTGTAAGAAATTGCAGGCATATTAGAGCTTGCCATATAGGGCATTTTGGATAGGCAACTTTTAGTCTCTCTTGGAATCTCAGCTGAGTCTAGCTCCTTCTATAGTCTCTGTTCTTTGACATCCCCTCCATGTTCTTGGGTCAAAGTGAATACTGATGGCTTTACTAAAGGTAACCCGGGTCATGCAGCTTGTGGTGAGGTTTTTCAAGCTTCTGCGGGTTATTTTCTTGGTGGTTTCTCCCTAAGCTTGGGGCATCGTACTTCTTTTTATGCGGAGTTCCATGCTGTTATCCTGTTGTGAAGTTGGATCACGCGCGGGGCTAGCAATATTTATGTCTTGAAAGTGACTCTTCTAGCGTGATATCTTGTTTTGCTTCTAGATTTTTCTCTCCTCATTGGTTGCTCCAGACATGTTGAAAAAAATTGTATTTTCCAATTGCAGAACATGGTAATCAGTTGTTCTCATACATTTCGAGAAGGGAATACATTTGCTGACAAATTAGCCAATTTCGGGCTTTTCTCGTCTTTACTTGTTTGACAGCATGCTCCATCTATAGAGATTCTTCCTCTTCCACACTCAGATTTCTTGGGCATGCTAGCGTACAGATTTGTCTTCTCTTCTTAATGTGTGATTTTCTTTTTTACCTAATCTTGTCTTGTAGGTTCTTGCCTTTTAGGTTTATAGAGGGGTTTGGGCCTATATCCACCTAATCTTTTTCTTGTATTTTCTTTTTGAAGAGGGGTAAGTCTATGTCCCCCCTCCTTTTACTTGTATTTGTATTTCATTTTGCTTGCTCTATGAGGGGAAAAATTTATGTTCTCCTGATTAGGTGTAACTTCTTTTTTCATATTAATAAATTTCTCTCGTACTGTTGAGGTTTTCCTCAAACAAATAATAATAAAATAAAATAAAATAAAAAGTGAGTTTCACACATCCTTTTTAACTTCTCACATACCCCTCTTTATTTACGGTTTTCAAATTAAATAATTTAAAAAGAATCAACAACTAAAATTAAACAAGGGTATGTAAAAGACTAAAAAGAGCATGTGAAAAACCTTTTTAAAACTCATTTTCTCTACATTATCGAGTTATTTCATCTCATTTTTCTTTTTCTTATTTAGAGCAGTTCCACTGGGGAACAAATAGGCCAGCACCCAGCCATTCCACTCCAGCTCAGCAGATAGGCTGGCAACCAGCCCAAGCCAGGCAAGAGATCGGCCCAGAATCAACAGACCCAACAACCGGGTCATTTGACATTAGGTTTGCGTCATACGTCAAAGCCTCCTGTGACCTATCGAAAGGGACTGAGGCGGAGGAAGACGTTTGCAAAAGACAGAGAAGAAGAGGGCGTGGGCATTAGCGGAGATAAGGCGTTGAGCCGGATCGAAGGGCTTCGAGAGCCAGCCATCGTTGACGGCTCAGCGTCGCTTGGGTGGTTCGTCGAAACTAGCTGATCGTACGATGTCCCTTGGTATGCTTGCTTCTGCTTCTCTTCCCGCACGGTCGACGCCATGAGAGAGAAGAAAGAGAAAGAGCGCTAGGGTCCTGTAAATTGTGGGGGGTTAGAGAGAAAAGAGCAAATGCAAAGAAATTAAGAAAGTAGACAATTAATAATATTTTTTTATAAAGTTAGAAATTAAAAATAAAATTATTATTTTTTATTATTTTGTAATTAAAAAAATAATATTTTAATAAAATTGACTAGGCTATTTTTTGCTAAGAGTGGAGATGCATTTGGTCTATTACTGTTCATTGGAGTCTATTACTGTTCACTGAGTGGATAAATGCGCTGAGTGCTGTTGCATTTGTGTAAGGGGTGGAATTGCTCTCAGATCTATCAATTATGCATGTCAGCTTCAAGGACCCCAAAAAGTAGCATCCCCACCCCACAGAGAAGTCCTGGGTCGGGGATTAAGTCAAGTTTAAAATGGGATGTTGTCATGTTAATTGAAACGCGTCAAGTCCCAAATCACATATTGAAGATATTTGTGATGTTAAAATGCAGCACACTTGCATCAAAATGTTGACACATAGAAGCTATTGTACCGGCGTAAATGGGGTTGGACTAATTGCACCATCGCAATCTACTAGTCATGAATTGTATTCTTTTCAAGTTTTCATGATGAAAATCCGACTATAAATACTTAATTAGGCCAAATTCAAATATACATAAAAAGAACTATTTATCTTGTTCCACCATTCGGTTTGATTTATCATTAATTAAATGAGATATTGGGAAGCAGGAATATTTTTTGGCATCGCATAAGACCTTTTAAAATTGAATAAAAGGAAAGAAAATGAAACTTTAGGGCCAATTGCTTTGGCATGTAATGGAAACTGGTAAGTGCCATTTTCATGAGAGTGGTCCAGAGCAACCTTGATTAGTAAAAATGAAACTTTAGGGCCAATTGCTTCGGCGTGTGTATATCGGCCTAAAGTCCAAGCCCGATAAAGAAGCCTTCAAGTGAGCAGAGGGCCCAGGCCCTTGCTTATGAAAGGAATTTGCCTGAAATCATTCTATTTATAAATCTAATTATTGAACTGATCAAATTTAAAGAAGTTGACATTTTCATGAATTAATAATAACATATCAATGAAACTGAAAATTGATTATTTTCATCAACTAGGATTGTCAAATTAATCATTTAAGCCGATTTTTCAATTACTTTTCACAGTTCACTCTTAGAGCTAATACTAATCCTATATATGTAAACAATAATGTTAGTTAAATCATGATGTTGTAAGTGATGTGTGCATGCTAGGTTGGGCACCACATCATGTAGAAACATATAAACTTCTCTAGTTATAGTTAAAAACCGAAACTATCGACCATGGACTCGGGAAGCAGGCTATATTGTGCCGCACGTTGTGATCTGCTACTTTATGAAAAATCAAACAGTTATTGACAAAACCGAGGTACACAAGCATTGTTAATAATGTAATATTGCATTTTTATTCATGTAATCTGCAAGTACATGAAAATCACAATGCTTAATATTGGTGGTGAATAGCAGAAATGGTCCCGCCGCGAGCCCTTCTGTTAGAGCCACCACCCTGCCGTTGCCGTTAGCTACGGTTGAATATCATCTGTACTATATTCTCCAGACTGCCTTGAGACGTCAAAAGTGTTTACAAGAGCAAGCATCATTATTTGCAGACATCATTGCTGTCTTTGGCTTGGAGGAGGATTCTCTCCCCTCCTAATCTCTCTCCCTCGTACTTGAACGATTACGGTTAAGTCACGTCAACATCTTTTATTGATTTTTTTTATAGAGACAATAAAATAAAAAACAAAGTGTGAGAGAATGGGAGGGAAGGGGAGAGAATGTGATGAGAATAGAAGGAGAGAGAATCCTACTCAGGTTTTTGGCAAACGACAGATGATGATGACGACCAGAGACTGCAAGTCTGCGAGAGCAGCAGCATAATAATATGACAAAGGACGGACACTAACTGAATCACTGATGCACTATACCTGTAAACCCTTATCATACTTGTTTTAGTAAACCGTATGCTTAGAGGTTTATCTATATTCGTTGTGCTTTTCACACACATGTGAACAATCTCACGAAACAGCCCACATCTCTAGCTACATATTACTTTTATTTGGTGGTTAATGTATTACACGCATAACTTGACGATGTTGGTTTGTATTTTGTTTGGTTTTTCCCCTTGATAATTTTCTCAGGCAGCGTATCATTTTGTAAGACGCAGATTTAGTTCCTGATGACTATGTTTTAGTTATCGAAGATTCTTACTATTCATTAAAATTTGAGGAAAGCCTTTTTCGTTTTTCTATCATTCCTTATATCTGTCTTGATCAAAAGATGTTTATAATTCATATGTGAATCACACAATATCTTTTAACTGGTAATGTTGTTTTTATGACTAATTATTATGTAGTTATTAACTTATTCTGAGTTAAAGTGTACTTTTGTTGTGGATCTTCATTTGGTCGTTTTGTTGGTGCAGCTGGGATAAACTCTCTGAAATCTTGGCTGTACGGATGGTTATTGTTTTTAGATTGTCATACTTTAATTTGGATGGAAACTAGTATGCAGCTGGAAACTACAAAACTTCCAATTCCCAAACAGCGCATGTGACAGGATTGGATTGCTTGTTGAGCTCTACTTTTGGAGAAGGAAGAAGAATGTATGAAATTAATTCCGGAATAAGTTCAATGAGGCAACGCTGTACAACGTTACCGTAACGAAGATGCCAGTAGGATTTGAATCAGTTCCAGTTTTAAGGCACTGCAATAGAATCGCCTGATGTAAGACTACTATATAAGGGTAAGTGCATAATCTGAATTTATTTTCCATTTTTCCTAGCATGAGGTGCGAGACATATTTTTCGTAGTGTTATGAGCGTATACAATTATACATATACAATTACGGTACATTTATATATGCAAGCACGGTTCATCCTGAAATACAGAAAGATTGGGGACTACGACATGCCCAAGTGTGATGATGACTTCATTGCCTCGTGCTGCAGGATGATCATAGATGTGTTGTAAACTAGACCAAAAACCAATCAAGCAATAAACAAAACACAACGATTTCAAAGTTCATCCAATATAGGAGTAGCCCTCTAACAATGGAAGCTTTATTGATTACCAACAAATAAAAGAGAACTCACAAACACAAAGTGTTCTCAAGTATACAAACTTATGCCTCTCAAAAACTCTCCTACACAAAACTCTATTCCACATCCATCTATTTATACTAATAGATGTCATAGGTTTACACAAAGTCCCTAGAATATAGGAAACCAAATCCTATACTAAAACCAAATCCCAAACCAACTAGGAAATACAAATCCAAATATCTTGCATCCAATATATCATAATCCTTGTTTGATTGTTATTTTAGTTTAGGCAAGTTGATTTAATGCCATATCCAACAATCTCCACCTTGGCATGAAATCCATAACGAGGCATCAAACAACTTCCATTGCTCCACCATATCGCAAGATCAATCTTGCTTCAACTGCACCAAATCCAAGCAGTGCTCGAACTTAGTTGTATTAACCACCTTTGTCAACATGTCAACGGGATTATCTTCTGTAGCAACCTTTTTTAGAGGAATATCACCTTCAGCTATCACTTCTCTCATAAAATGATATTGTACAACAACGTGCTTAGTCCTAGCGTGATGTACCTGATATCTGGCCAAGTAAATGGCACTTTAGCTATCACAATATACATCCAACTTGTATTGTTCTACACCTAAATCTCCTAACAACCCCAGAGTCCACATTGATTCTTTGATAGCTTCAGTGATCGCCATGTATTATGCTTCTGTGGTTAATAGTGCCACCATTGGTTGTAATATTGATCTCTAGCATATAGGACCTTTTGCCATAGTAAACACATACCCAGTCGTCGATCTTCTCTTGTATAAGTCTCCAGCAAAGTCTGAGTCTACATATCAAATTGAGAACTTATCAATTCCTTCATCACATCTTTCAAAACAAATACCTTTGTCCCTCGTACCATGTAAATACCTTTAGTATCCACTTAACAGCATTCTAACGCTCGCTTCCAAGATTATGCATGAATCTACAAACAATTCTAGTTGCATGTGGTTATATCAGGATGAGTACACACCATAGCATACATTAATCCTTCAACCAAATTACTATATGGAATACCATTCATCTTCATCTTTTCTTCATCAATTTTGGGACATTGTAGACCGCTTAACTTGAAGTGAGCACCTAATGGAGTTTCTACAGGTTTAGTGTCTTTTGTTATTCCAAACATTTGTAACAACTTCTCATGATATTGCTTTTGAGACAAACACACCAAACCTTTTTATCTATCCCTTGTGATCTCTATTCCCAATATTTTCTTGGCTTCACCAAGATCCTTCATTTCAAACTCCCTTCTCATTTTCTCCTTCAACTTTTCTATCTCTGAAATATTGCTTGAGGCTATGACCATGTCGTCCACATAGATCAACAAGTGCACAAACGAACCATCTTTCAACTTCTTATGATAAACATAGTGATCATAGTGACTTTTTGTATAGTCTTGACCCTTCATAAACTTGTCAAATCTTAAATACTACTGCATAGGCAACTGCTTCAAGCCATAAAGAGATTTTCTAAGCTTACAAACCAATCTTTCTTTGCCCTTCATTTGATAACCCTCGGGTTGTCTCACATAAAGCTCTTCATCCAAATTACCATGAAGGAATGTAGTCTTCATGTGTAACTATACCAATTCAAGGTTGAATCGTGCAACTAGGGCAAGCAATATTCAAATGAAGGAGTGCTTAACCACAGGAGAAAAAATCTCATTGTAATTTATTCCCTCATCTGAGCATATCTTATAGCTACTAGCCTAGCTTTAAATCTTACCAATCTCTTATCATCCACTCCATCCTTCTTTGCATAAACCCATTTGCAGCCAATTGCTCTCCTTCTTCTAGGCAGCTCTACCAATTCTCATGTCTTATTCTTTTGAAGGGAAAACATCTCATCGTCCATTGCATCATGCCATTTACTCTCTTCTTCACTATTTACTGCTTCTTCAAAATTAGTTGGAATTTCAGCCTTAATTATTGGCAATGCATATACCATGTAGGCCATGCAATCTTTATATATCGCAGGTAAGGATATGTCTCATTTTCCCTTCCTTTTGGATATGCAATCATCTTGTATCTTTAGTTCTTCTGGTGGTATTTCTTCTTCGTGATCACTCTCTTCATGTTCAAGTTGAACACCTTGTCTTTCTTCTTCCACAACTTCCTTACTTAGATGTGAATTCACAATTACTTGTTCCCCAAGCTCCACCATCTAAACATTTTCCTTCAATTTCATATGACTTTCATTGAATGTCACATCTCGATTTACTATAATCTTGTTCAACTCGGGACACTAAAGTCTGAAGCCTTTCACACCACTATTGAATCCCATAAAGACAGCTTTCTTGCCTCATGGATCCAGTTTGTTTTCGTTCACATGAAAGTAGGCATTGCATCCGAACACTCGTAGCTTATCGTAGTCCTGAACTGGTTATCTAGACCACACTTTAATGGGTGTTCCACCCTCCAATGCTGTTGATGGTAGTCGATTAAGCACATGAGATGCATAGCTCAAAGCTTCTGCTTAAAATCTCGTTGGTAGCTTAGTTTGAGATTGCATGCAACGAACTTTCTTGAGCAAGGTCCTATTCAAAATCTCTGCAATCCCATTCTGCTGTGGAGTATGTCTAACACTAAAATGCCGAGTAATCCCTTTCTTTTTACACACTTTTAAGAAAGGATCAGAGGTATATTCCCCTTCATTATCACTTCTGAGTATCTTAACCTTATTTCCAGTCTTGTTCTTTACCATGTTCTTCCATTCCAGGAAGATGTCAAGAACCTCGTCCTTTCGTTTCATCATATATATCCATGATCTGCGAAAGTAGTCATCAATAAAAGATACAAACCATCTTTTTCACCTAAAGAAGCATTCTTTGCAAGCCCCCAAATATCAGAGTGAACATAGTCCAAAATCCCTTTTGTTTGATTAATAGCTAAGCCAAATTTCACCTTTGTTTGTTTGCCAAGAACACAATGCTCATAGAACTCTATCTTTCCAGCTTTTACTTCTTTTAAACACCCTTGCTTAATCAATCCTTGTAATGTTTTTTTCTCCTACATGTCCCAACCTCATGTGCCATAATGGAGACAAGTCACTTTTATCACTTTGCATTTCATCAACTACCATAGCCACTCTGTTTTCCAAAGTTTTTCCTTGTAGCATATAAAGTAAGCTATTCCGAGACCCTTTCATTATTACAAGTGCTCCTTTAGCAACTTTGAGCACGTTGTTATCGGAGTAAAACTTGTAGCCTTATGACTCGAGAGTGCCTAGTGAGATCAAATTTTTCTTCATATTTGGGACATACCTTACACCATGCAATTCTCAAATCACACCATCATGATGCTTGATCCTGATGCTTCCACTTCGTTGAGTTGTACATAGGTTATCATCTCCCATATACACTGTTCCATTCATAACTTTGAAGCTTGAAAACCAATGCCTTTGAGAAGTCATGTGATGGGTATAACCTATTTCGAGCATCCATTCTTTCATATAATTCACAATGCTTGATGCAGTTAGGGCATAGACAAATTCCTCATCCTTGACTTCAACCATATTTGCTTCTGAGTCATCCTTCTTCTTTATAATCTTTTCTCTGATTTTAGGGCAGTCCTTCTTCCAATGTCCTTTTTCATGACAAAAAGCACACTCATCTTTGTCCAAGAACTTCATATTCTTTGAGACTCCTTTAGTACGAGACCTACTATTTTTCCTGTACGAACCTTTCTTTTCTTTCAATCTCCCTTTCACCCTCAAAGCTTCAGAGTTATTCCTTTCTTGCCTGTCAAGGTGTCTCACCTCATGATTCATAACAATTAAGATTTCATCATACTTAATTGTCTTCCTGCCATAAATCCAAGTAGTCACAAAAGGGTCATACAATTTAGGCAATGAGTTCATCAAGATCAAGGCCTTGTCTTCATCTTTGATTATCTCTTCAAGATTTGTCAGTTCAGCTAGAAGCTTGTTAAACTCTTCTAGATTGCCAATCATCTTCGTGCCCTTTTTGTACTAGAACCTGTACAACTTGCTCTTGAGATGCAGTCAATTCTTTGCACTTTTCTTTATATATTTTGTCTCCAATGCAACCCACAATTCCTTGGCAGAAGTTATGTTCATCACATCATACTTATGTCGCTTTCCCAAGTATAGTCAAATTGTAGAACATGCATGAGCATTCAATCTTTCCCATTCTTCTTTTTTCATCAAAAACGGCATGTCTCCTAACTCACCAACCAAACCTTGTTGTATCAGGACATCTCGAACCTCACACTGCCGCATAGCAAAGTTGTTCATTCTATCAAATTTCTCAATTTCAAACCTAGCACTATGAACCGTCATATTGGTTCCGTTAGTGCTAGACTTTTCTTCAACATCATCACCACTGGTAGAATCACCAGTCTTCGTCATTGCTTGATAATCACAACCCACGTAAGAACCTAAGCTCTTGATACCACTTGTTATAAACTAAACCAAAAACCAATCAAGCAATAAACAAAACACAACGATTTCAGAGTTCCTCCAATATAGGAGTACCTCTCTAACAACAGAAGCTTTATTGATTACCAACAAATACAAGAGAACTCACAAACACAAAGTGTTCTCAAGTATACAAACTTATGCCTCTCAAAAACTCTCACACACAAAACTCTATCCCACATCCATCTATTTATACTAATAGATGTCATAGGTTTACACAAAGTCCCTAGAATATAGGACACCAAATCCTATACTAAAATCAAATCCCAAACCAACTAGGAAACACAAATCCAAATATTTTGCGTCCAAGACATCCTAATCCTTGTTTGATTGTTGTTTTAGTTTAGGCATGTTGATTTAATGTCAAATCCAACAAGATGTCCTACGGATACTTCTCCTAGTGAAATTGTCCAAAGTTTGTGGAATCGATCAAGAGTATCAAACCTTTTGAATCCTAGACAGCAAATGATGAGGCATTAAATTGTCTCCTTATGGAAGGACTTATGCAATGGCACAAGCGCGTAGTTCAAGTTCAAGTGACTACCAGTACTGCATTGAGAAATGTGTCCAAATCCTTGAGAGCATTTAGGGGTTGGAGTTGCTTGAAAATTTGAAGTTATTTCAGAATTTTGAAGAAAGGATGCTTGCAGTTTTGTGTATATGCTAATTTTCCTGCTTTCAATTGTATACTATTTTCTGGTCTTGACAACTAATTCATATAATGACAAAATAGAAGAGACAGATAAGCAAGTAGATTTTGCAAATGAAGAATCTGAAAAACAAGTTCTTTATGCTTCAGATTATATGTTGTTGTTGCCTCTGTTGATTATTATGATAAATGAGGACTTAAGAATTGATAGGAGCTTCATATGCGATGAGTGCGATTTCTGGATGTGAAAATTGTGAAAATGGATTAATGTATGGGTGTGCATTGATGTACTTTACGATTGAATTTGTATGGTTAAATTTTGACAGTTTTAAACCGTTTAATTACTGCATTTTATACACCAATTTTGGCTTGCAATACTTGTAGATGAGCATATATCTATTTCGGATCAAACCAATGTATTCCTCTCAAAATTAGTGCTCTGGGTTGCCTTTTATTATAGTAGTTATAATAGTATTTGTCTCGCATGAGAATCAGTTTTTTTTTTTTTTTATTATTATGACATAATGTTCCATGAGATTCACAAAAATTGACGAACACTTGAGTTTGTGTATATCCAATCCAATATATGCATTTTCTTTCGAGTGATGAATAATTATTAAATTCAAGTCATTTGCTTGGTGAAAACAACACTAAGGGCACGTTTACGTACCCTTAATCGGAATCAATTTATGGAATTGGATTCCGATTGTGGGATACACCTTTGTTTACGTAATCTTGGGGAATCAAAATACATGTGGGGTCCACACCAATTTAGGAATCTCATTCCTTATTTTGGAGGAATTGGACTACCTACATGAGGGAGGTATTTCAATTCCTGAACACCTGAGGAATCCGGAATGGATTTTTTTTCTACCAATTATGCCCTCACTTGTTTCTGATTATCCCAACATTGCCCTTCATTTAACACTCATCCAACGCTGCTCATTCTCCATCTTTGTCAACACCACACCCTCCGCTGCACAAGGCCGCATCACATACCTAGCCTAATCTTCATTCGTTTCACCGAATCGCTGGGCTCTTACATGAATCCGACTGTTGCACTCTTAACCTACGTAGTGGACTAGGATCGAGATAGTGACGAGACCGCTCCGCGCTGGACCATAAATGGCCTAGCTATGGGACAATGGCTATGTATGCGTAAGAGGGTGGAAGATAGAGACAGGGCAAGGAAAGGAAAAAGTGGGTGGAGGGCGGTTCAACTGAACCTTCCGGATGAAAGGGAGGCGTGGGAAAGATGGAGAGGGTATGGATGGAAATAACCATCTTTTAATACATAAATAAAACCTATATATATTTATATATATTTTATATATAGATAAATTTTAATATATAAATTTAATTTAATTAATTAGTATGAAAATAATTTATTTATGTAAGGGTAATTTAGTAATCAACCTAGTTTTAATTCCAATTGAAGTGAATTAGTAAACAACTTATAGTTATATGGACTCAACATCATCTCTACTCCGATTTCAGACAGTTTTAGTAAATAACTTCAACAGGAATCTGATTCTGATTCCACCTCATTTCAATCCCTCCTCAATCCAATTCCTTCTCAATTCAATTATTCTCAATCTGATTACATATTAGTAAACATGCAAAGAACTATATTCTAAACCTAAAAGATAAATGATGGTAATCTATGAATTGGTGGTGATTTTTTTTTTAATACAAGAATTGGGAAAATTCTTTCATGCTACATAGCATTAAATGTGACAAGTATTATAGACTGGTTTAAATTATTACTTTCATTGAGGTCTTGCTAATAATAGGTAATCCAATACTCATACTATTTAATGTTACATGGTAAGAAAATAGAACCTCAAGAATTAATTCTAATAGTCATTTTATTTGTTATTTTAAAAGGTTTTTTAATCAAAATGTTCTTTGAGATTGACATAACCCCTCAATTTGGAGCATGAAATTTGAAATCAATAGAATTTGTCCCTAAGTTTGTCCACCATTAATCATTTTAGTCATTCTATGAAAAAATCTCCATTAAATACAGATAAAAACAAAAATACCTCTTTTTTGTCAAATTATTTTGGCTCATTGTTTATTAAATTGAGGTTATTTTGTCCTTTTGGTCATTGTTTAACAGATGTTTTTCACGAAATGATCAAAATAATTTATGGTCAACAAACTCAATGACAAGTTCTATCGATTTTAAATTTCAAAGACCAAAGTGAAAAATTATGTCAATCTCAAAAGTCATTTTGGCTAAAATGCCATTTTTAAAAGAATCAAACTTTAAAGCAATCGTAACACATTACTACTTTCAATTGGCCACTTAAGCTATTTCCAAATACTTGATTAGGACAAATGTATAAGGTATCTTTTTCCTCTATATGATTATTGCAACAAAATAACACGAGTGAGATAATATTAAGGAAAGTATATAATAAAATACATTTGAAATTTGCAGAGTGGCATGCGGGATCAGGCAGCCAACAAATCTAGTGGCAATAGCATCACTTACATCACCTATCAACTATCAAGGACGTCACAGAATTGATCACCTTTTCACCTTGGGATGTTGCAAAGTTCAGAATAAAAACAATGTGATTTAGGTAAAGTAGATGAATTAAATAAAATACAAAAAGTATGTTACCAACCTGTTCCTAATGTGTTACCAGCTTTTGTCTTTTTCCAAATAATTGACCAGAAAGAAAAAGGCAAAGTTTTTGAAAATGCTTCTTTTTTTCTTTTTTATTCGTGGAATAACTCTATTGATATATTTATTTTAGTGAAAACGAGTACTATATTTATTGATACGAAAAAAAATATTTACACATGTAAGGATAAGGTACACAGTAGTGAATCAATTAATTTTTACGATTAATTGGATTTCTTATTTTCTAAGAATTGAAATATAAATTTTAATATGTATTTTTACATGTTTAAGATTTCATGTCTTAAGTAAACACTTATAATAATGTAAGAATTTAATTAACTTCGATACTGTTTTAGTAAAGTTAAAATAAATGAGAACCATGCTACTTTAAATAGTCATTTCATATAAGTACACATGCAATAAAAAAAAGAATAACACTTGGTTACTTAAAGAATGAGCAAAATTCCTACTCAAATTTTTTTATTTTTTATTTATAGATCTTTGTGTTTGTGATCGAAACCTTTCATATTATAAATCACTTTATAAAGATCATGTCTGTGAAAAATCAATTAAAATTAAGGTCATTTAATCATCGAATTGCATAAGAACATATGAACGAAAATGATAAAAGCATTACGAATAGTCTATATATTTGCTACAGTTAATTGACTTAACAACTTTAGTTTTAATTCATTTTTTAGATAATCTTACAAAATAGTTGACCATATTAACAGTTCAAATTATAATTACAAAATTTTAAAAATCTGATATAAATTTTCTAGTAAGAATTTCGACTCATCTTTGAGTAGCTAAACATTACTTACAAGAAAATTGTCAATTCAAAAAGTGTAGAACAAAACGACTGCAAAGAAAAGTAAAGAAACAAAAAAGACAAAGCTGAAGGAGTACTACAGAGTCTGGTCAATGAAACCTCAACCCGACGCAACAAAACACTAGGTTGGCATAAAGGGACCCACACGTCTCAAACACAAGTGGGCCACATCCAACTCAAGGTCCCCCAAATGATGCAAAAATGTATAAATCATCACAGCCTCACTCATCACAGTACCTTAAAATTTGCAGAGAAAAAAACAACCAAAAAAAAATTAGAGAGAGAAATTACTAGGGAGTAATGGAAAAATAAAGAGCAAGGTAGCAGCTGCTGCTGCAATTTTTTTCGATCTTGCATGTTATTCTTTCTATATAATATTTTTTGTACATAAATTCCAGAGGATCACAAAATACAAACAGAGATTAATATTCCATGAACTTAATTAATAAAGCTTAATCAATAACTAATAAGACATTAAAACTAAATTAAAACAACAAAAAGATTTGGAGAGCAATCACCAGTCAGTGTTGTAGTTTTTCCTTTTTATCTCCTTGTCAGTCAAACCTTGTCATACCATTATGGTATGCCTGGTCTTAAATTAATAATTTTATGACCAAAATCAGAGACCCAAAAGCAACGTCTTTTTCCCTAACATTCATCCTTTCCTTTCCATTTGTCTAAAAACTCCTTTACAAAGCTATCTCTGCCTGCAAAGCAACAGCTGCGGCACCTGCATTGAACCCCACCACCACCTGCTGCTGCTGCTCAACCTCCCACCTTGCTTGGGCTATGGCTCCATCATGCACCGGCACATACTCCTACCAAAACACCCCAAAACACAATCAGACACCAAAAGGGTAATTTCATCATCAAGATTCTTTCTGGACAGTTCATTTTTTCCCCATTTTTGAGGTTTGGAAAGAGTCATTGAAAATCTGCAAGTGTTTGATGAAATGGGAAAAAAAATTATGAGACCTCAAGTTTTTGGACAAGTTCTTTGGCACTGGGGGCAGAGACTATGATTTGGCGCTGGGAAGGCTTGATAAAGCCGTCATCCACGGCTTTGTCAATAAAAGTGAGGAGGTAGTTGTAGTATCCATCAACATTCAGCAAACCAACCTGCAAAAAATTGTTTGCAGCAAAACCAAATAATTAATATTTAACAATAATAATGAAGTTTCAAACTTTCAAGGCCAAAGCTCTCTGGTGTGTGTTCTTACTGGTTTGTCATGGATTCCAAGCTGTGCCCAAGTGATCACTTCTAGCAACTCCTCCAAGGTTCCATAGCCACCTGATAGAACGAAAAGTAATGCAAAATAAAATCCATTGATCAATTCGCTTAATTAAATAAAAGGGCAAACTTAGTAAGAGAAAGAGAGATGGGGGACCTGGTAGGGCAATGAAGCAATCAGAATGGCGGGCCATTTCTGCCTTCCTTTGGTGCATGTCGGCTACTGGCCTTAACTCTCCAACTGTTTCACCTGTAATCTGAGGCTCAAAAAACCCAACATGCATACATATTTAGAGAGCTTTTGCCATACTTGAAGCCAAATATAAAGATTAAATTTTGAACCATTACTGCAAAAAAAGAAAACAACTTTGCACAAACTAAAAGAAGATTGAAAAGAATCCAAATGAGAGAGATAAGATTTTGCACCTCTTTACACATTAGAGTTCTTGGCATGATCCTGTCCAAATGTGAACCAAGAACATAAAAAATTAGGCAAATGCACAAGGAAAAATGATTAAATTTCGAAGAAATAGAAAACATTTGAGAAACCCAAGAAAAGGTGAAAATCTAGAGATGTGATTGTACCCAAGAACATTCCCTCCACCATGATAAACAGCCTGGGAAACCAGACCCATCAGCCCAATGCTCCCTCCTCCATATACAAGGTCAAGCTTCCTTGAAACCTTCAAAAAAAGAAAGGAAAAAAAAATTCAGAACCAAAAAATAGGCCTACCCAATTAATAAAATTGAAAAACAAACCAAATATAAGTGATTAAAATGGAAAATAGAGCAACCCAAATGATAAAATTATAAATTTTGGAGTTTGGAGGGAAAATGAAGAAGAAAAGTACAATCTCTTCAGCTAGTTCAATGGCAGCATCTTTGTAGCAGTTCCTCTTCCCAGTACTGCTGCCACAGAACACACAAACCCTCTTGAATCTTGATCTCAAAACCTTCTCTTCCATCTCCAAACTCCACAAAATTTTACTGGTTTTTAGCTTTTGGGTTAAAAGTTTGCCAAAAGTGAGTAATAAATATGGAGGGATTGCAGAAGACCTAGTAAGATGGAAACAGCCAATATATAGAGATGAGATTTTCGATTTGCAATAACACCAAAATGGTAGGTCATATATTATTATATAAGTGAAAATAAGGTTTTATTTTTTTTATTTATTTATTTTTTTCTTCATGTATTCCTTCAATTATATAATAACACATACTTATATACCTATATTTCAGGTAAGGATCATTTCCCGATTCTTTTTCTAGGAATCCAGAAATCAATTAATCTAATCAGTTCATCGTATATTATACAGTTAGAAATCATTTTAAATTTTAAATTTAAATTTAAATAGTACATAATAAAAACTGATTATACGATTTACGATGAACGAACACAATTAATTAATCTTTTGAATCTCTACGAAAAGAATCTGAAAAAGATCATATTTTTCGTACTTCGAGCACACTAAAAATCTTTGTTATATGCTCCAGGACTAAGATTGAAGGACCCCAAAAGAAATTGAATTGAATATTTTTAAAATATTTTTTTTTTAACATTGAAAAAACTGTTAGACTCCACACAAATATACAGGACTACAGGACTAAGATTGAAGGATCCCCAAAAGAAATTGAATTGAATATTTTTTAACATTGAAAACCTGTTAGACAGAAAGGAAGGAAAAGGGAATACTGTGGCTCTGTTGTGTCAAATGGATAGAGACGAAGTAAGACAAGTGGCAAGGCAAAAAAGACAGAGGGAAGTCTGTACAGTTCAGACCCTACCCTAATCCACGAAGACACGTGGCGTAAATCATGGTTAAGGCTTGGTGGTTTCGTGTCTCGGCTGGTAATTTGCACCCTTTTATGTATTTGTAGCCCGTTCGATTATTCTTCTATTTCTCAGAAAAAATTATTCTTCTATTTAAACTATAACACATAGATTTATTTTATTTAAATTATGAATGTTGTTATTTAAACACATTTTGTTATATAAATAGCATTTTTTTTAGAGCACATAAATAGATATGTAAATATCATTGTATAAACTATGACACGTAAATTTTATTTTTATTAATTTATCTAAAATATTCATAATTATTATAACGTTCAATATTACAGTACCAGACTTATATTTGCATACTTATCACAAAAATCCTTAGTGGTGTAGATTTAGTCCCCTCCTCTTCTCTCCATTCTGTCTGAATTGTTCTTAGTGCACGCACGCAATCATAAGTTGGTGCGTATTTACACGCATCAAATCAAGATTAATAGGTCGTCTAAAATATTATCCTGGTTTCTTGGCAAGATTCAGCTTAAGCTATCGGGGGTAGGCCAATGAATTAAATAAAAGCATGAGTGGCTAATTAACAAAAATTGGACATGTATACACTGATGGAATTGGTTTTAATAATCTGATTTTTAAGAGCAAGTGGAATCTATAGTTGGATGCTCATTGACCAAAAGAAATAGTTGGATATCCAAAAGAAGATATTTATATTAGGTAAATATTAGAAAGATTGTATTTTTTGTACTATACTAATGTTTTTTATTTTTTTGGATCATATACTAATGTATTATTTAATATGACAAGTAAGGCGATATGTCATATTAATAAACAAGTTTATCTTATTAAATAATACAAGTTTATCTTATTAAATAATAGCTATTTAATTGTTTATAACATCTCTAATATTAGATAGCCAGAAGCACACTTTGGTGTCTCAAGGCTTCACAAAAAAAAAAAAAAATTGGATTGAAAAGCCCCTAAAACAAAAAAAAATTAGAACTACCGAATTTGATACATGAAAACACGCAAGGGCAATTTTGTAAAAAAACATAAATAGTACGAAAATATATTTGCCTTGAAATTTTTTTTTTTCACCAAGACATCATTGAACTTTCTTTTATTGCCATAACAAAGGAAAAATGGTTATGATTGAATTATAAAACAACTAACTAAATACTCAAATTAATATTTGTTAAAAAAAACATACTCAAATTAATAAAAGAAAGGAGGAGTTTCTAACGCTTGAAAATAGTATTTATTATTGTAGGCCTATTTAACTGGAGAGTTGTAGATAGGGGTGTGGCAAACTGTAGAGAGAATTGGGTGAATTCTGAGATGTGTTTTGTCACCCCATTGTGTCTTTATTTATAGTAGTAGAGAAGGTAAATTCTTATCCTTTTTATATTACAAAACAATCAAGAAATTATCCAAGAGATATGGTAGAATCTCAATATAATATACTAGGATTTACATAATCTTTTTTTATTTATTTACATTCTACGTGTTCTATCAAATATTTCTATTTTTCCTTTGAATTACTTGTATAAATATCCTATGAATTTTATTTTGCTATTCCTAACCTAAGCAGGACTCCAACACTCCTTTTGAGTGTGCAAATACTCAAGTAAATGGACAGGTCTTCAACGATGAAGTAAGTTCAACTGATGGTGTCGTCGGTACAATGGGAGAAAACTCATAGTCCAAGGAGAAACGTGAGAATTCCGCATTAAGTCAAAACTATACGCCTTCTTGACGAAAGTAGGAAAGCTCACAAAGGTATGATCAACCTAGAATGGGTGTCTTGTTAAAACCTAGTTAGGTAGCAAAAAACCAATGGGAAAGATGCTCATAATTGTAGGGAAAATAGTACATTAAGATTAAGTGAGTATATTTTTGGATACTCTCCTTGAGTTTGACAAAACTTCTAACTGAGAACTACAAGCAGTTACGCATACAAATTCATCGGACAAGTTTCTGGAAGGTATGCTTCTGCAATAACATCGTAAAAAGGTCAACAAGGTTGTCTAAGATTGAAATGTTGAACTTCAATCTCCTGATGCTTTGCTAATATGATGTAAACATAATATGATTAAAGTTGACTTGGGTCGATACATGCGACATAGTCTTCATGGATCGTCGTTGGACTCAATGATGGATGAAACAACCACAGGTACTTCGAATATGCTCAACAAGAGCTTGCAACCATGTCTCACATGCGATGTAATGAAGTGCGGTGAGTCTTAGAACGATTTCAAGATTTCGTAATTAAGGTCTATATCGTGGACCTCCAAGATATCGCAATATCCTCAATAGTAAAGACATACCCATTTAAGAACACGCCTTGCATGGGTTTGGCAAGTAACTTACATTAGCATAACAAACACGACAAGCATCCTTTCGAAGGTTAGGGGGTGGATCCACTCGGGATGCGTAAGGATAAGCCCAAATCCGTAGTAACTTCAGGGTAATGGGAAAACATCTTTAATGCCAATTCAGTGGCTACGTCTAGGCGCAGTGCTGCATCTTTACCAATAGATCAACAATGAAGGAGATGTCTTGTCTAATGCATTGAGCTAAGTACAACAAAACACAAAGTTGACCTCATATATGAAACTTTGGGTTCCATAACCTCTTCAAGGGTCTCATTTGCATATAATATATGGATGACCACGAATATACTCAAAAGAAAACACTTACAGGGTATAGTTCGACTGGTAAACCAAAATATTGTTAGAACAATGCTTGAACTTCAGATGAAGGCATAAACGAGTTTCCTCAAGATCCTTCATCTCAAATTTCATCTTTAGGTGCGAAGCAGTTTTCTTAAGCTATTCTGGAGTCTTAGTGAGATTCATGTCATTAACATAAACTGCAACTCTAGTAATTCAAAATATAAAATTTTAATTAAACACAATAGCATTTATTCATATCTCTGACTGATCAAATAATGGCTTAGACGGGTATACCATATCTACCCAAATTGCTTCAATCCGTAAAGTGAACGTCTCATTTGAATTGAGAGAATGTTTTGTGGTCTAGAACTATTTGAACCAGTCTATGTAATTCTTTGGGAGCTTACATGTAAATCTCCGTATCAGTATCTTTATGGAGAAACACTAAACATATTCAAATTGTTGTGGCTAATCACGAGGTGTTTGAGAAAAATGTTGCGCCACAGAGCGTGCACTATATTGCAATATTTTATTCATCTCATTATGCTTCCTTTCCCACTAGTAACACTATAAGGCTACCTTGAGTGGTGTAGGAACGATAGGTCCAAATGCACTTTGGTAAGGAATAAAACCTGGATTATGGTTTTAGTTGTCGAATCAATTCTACGTTGTCACTAATTAATAGAACACGATTCAATATCATCGTTTTTTATTTATGATGGTAGCTACCATATAATTGGAACATCATCGATGATAAACTCATTTCAATTCCATATCTTATACTGAATCAAGAACTTCATGTCTTGGGAGTGATCCAGATTAATCTCATGAGATGAAATTGATTTAGACAACGATCGAGTAGAGATTCATTGTGTGTTTTGTTCTTCTTCTTCTTACAGGGGAAATGAATCTTAGGAACCAAGTGATCTGTCACGCTTTAGGTCAAAGGCAGATTGATTGGCTATCCACTTGTGTACTAGGTCGTCCAGTTGGAGTAGCAAAACCTTTTTTTAGGGGCGTCACACCCTTAAAAAATGTTAACTCGACGCCTATATGTATGTCTATCATTGCAGGCATGTTTGCAGTTGGTATTTGATCTCAAGGCCTTAGCTAGATAAGAGGAGTACGTCTGGAGCAACATTTTGAAAGTTAGAATACATTGCACTTGCTTATCATGCTTGAGAGGTATGGGGATCGAGACGAGACATAGTAGGCAAAGTCCATGAAATTTTGCGTCGATTTCAAGAATGTTTACATTCTTATCTCTCGTTATCGGCGAAAAGACTGTCTCATTGAAGTAACAATCCCCAAATGAGAGGTAAAGAGACTTTTTGCAAAGGCTCTAAAGAGCTATTGCAAAGGAGAATCGCAATCACCAAAGATTCATATCCTTCTTGGAGAACCCATATTGGTATGTTCCAGTTGTGCAACTTGGCATAAAAATGCATACTTAAAACGCGTAAGTACAAAGTGTCAGGTCCGTACTCAGTGACCAACTGTAATGCCAAAATATGTTGGGTGGCAATGGGCCTCAGGATGGACCAACATAGCTGCATATAGGATTGCATAGCCCTAGGCAGAAATTGAAAGCTTGGTGCATTCACCAAGGTCTGGGTGACAATTTAATTTGTGCGTTATGATCACTGCAAAGTTGTTTTAGGGTGAACGTGGGAAATATGATGTTCAATTACGACCCAAAAGACATGGAATACTTATTGAAAAACTTTCAATTTAAACTCTCCGACATTATCCAGTTTTCCAGACTTTATTAGATAATTAGGGTAATGAGCCCTTAAAATTGGTCAGGAGGTTGGCAGCAATGTGTTGGACAATTATGTGACCAGTTTATCCATTCATCAACAAAATCATAAGTATTTACATGGTCTGCATTTTGGTTGGATCAGCCTATACTTATTCCCATGAATTCAATATGAAAAGATGGTCATGTAGTCTCTTTGCCAAGGATGATGTAGAAATCCAATTTCCCTAACAAGCAGGCTTGACATATTGTGTTGCTAGGTACAAATTCTTACTTCGGGTAAGGAGATGCTTCATGGCATCATTGTGTGACCTATATGTCCCAAATAGTCGTGCCAAAGCGTAGAGAAACTTGGATGGATCTGAGGTATGTTTTCTCACCTCATTGGGTGAATTCTGAGTGTGTTTTCTCACCTCATTGTGTCTTTATTTAAAGTAGTATGAAAGGTAAATTCTTTACCCTTTGGGTATTACAATACAATCAAGAAACTATCTAAGAGATATGGTAGAACCCAATAAAGTTTACTAGGATTTACACAATCACATCCTAACCTAATTAGAACTGCAACATTTATATACTTTTCCTAAGATCACTCTTAATACACCAAATCTAAAAGATTAAACTTAAAATCAAATACCCAAAAAAGAAAGGGGGTTGTTAAGAGCACTTCTATGGACTCCTCCCTAGTTTCATTCAATTCACGAAGGGAACTAAAAATTTAGAGAAAAAGTATCACTAGAGAAAAAGTCATAAAAAGGACTTTCGTAGTAGCAAATATTTTTGTGATGACGTAGTTTATGCTATGCTTAGTTTTCCCTTTTTAGTATCCAAACACCTCTATTTTTTCTCATCTCTCAGTCCAATCCTTCCCTAAAAAACGTTTTCACTAAATTTTTTTCATTTTTCTCTTACTGTACTTGTATCCTTGATTTGATGGATTTTTTTTTTTTTTTAATTTGCCCATTTATTTTTTGTCTACTTTGTCTGATGATGATTCTTAGTTGTTATTACGAGAATTTTTTTCATTGTTATGCGTAGTTGGATAATTGGAGATTAACTTTTCCAGTTTTCCCCAGACCCTCACTATCTTTTACAAATTCTTCATGGCTATTGCAGTGGGCCCAATTGCGGCGGGGCTTCAATTCGTGGTTATAGTTATGATTTAAGGTTATGAATTTATTTAAGTTTCCGTTGTTTTTGGGCTATGTGGGTTCGGATGTGAATTCCACAAGATTTTGATGTTATGTGTTTTTCTGTTTGATCGGATTTTGTTTGCTTTAATTTATTCCTTTGAATTTGTTGCTATTACATGTATCAATTTGTTCTTTCTTATAAAATTCTCTTCTTATCTTCCCTAGTTCTGCTATTGGTCTTGTTTTCTTTCCCTAAAAAAAAAAGAAAAAAAAAAGAAAAAAAAGAATGAATGCCTAGGGTCATTTTGTGGGATCTAACAATAATTAGCAAGAAAAAGTAGAGATTTTATAATTTTTTGCCACTTTATTCCCATCAATGATTTATTGTCTGTTTTAATCCTTGTACAGAGTTATTATTTGGTCCTTTTACCAATCTACAAAATCAATTGGACTATCAGTTGTCTTGACTTTCGACTTTCCTCCTATAATTAAAGTTTCTTTCCAGTCCATTCTTTGTTCCGGGATTGTTGTAGTTGTCGTTAGTGTTTTCAAATGTGGTTGAGTTTATTGTCTTCAAGTCCTAATAATTGTCTTTGGTCGTCATTAGCACCTTTGGTGAATGGATTATGTGATGCGTACATTATCCGAACATAGAAATATACACGGATTGTATGAGTGCTATAAAGGGTGAGATATTTTAGATTGTCTAAAACACTAATTCAGACATTAATTTTATCATCCATGTATATTAACTCATAGTACACCACGTGATACGCATTCTCAACCGTATAAATATTTCTCCTATAAAAATATGTGCATATATCTCTCACTACATGCAGTTGGGAGATATGTGTCCCTGAGCTCTTAGGAGATCCTTGTTCCTCTTTTGACAAACTTACAATTCAATGTCTCCCTGCTCCAGCCATCTTAATATTATATTGATGTGGCATTGTCAATTAACAAAGTTGTTAAATAACCACGTTCCCTACCGTAATAAACGAAAAGACCCATACAGTAAAGCAGCCTACCTTTTTCACCAGCTGTGATTGAAACCAAAACTCCAATTCCGTATGAGGTTAAAAATCAAGCTACTGCATGTTTTTGGAGAAGTTCAAATGTTATACGTTATTAAATTTCCTGCATGACAATTAACATCAGTATTTACGGTACATCATGTTTAAGATAAATGGTAAGCCGCCTATAAAAAGAAGTGCACGCATTTAGTTCACATTTTATCACATCATTTTCCACTTACAATATTAGATTCAAATTCCATTATTAATAAGTTGCATATACACAAAGAGAAATGTCAGGAAGATTATCTTTTTAAACAACGTACTGTAGCAATAAGTAAGATTTCATAATTTAAAGAAGGGATAATGCTATTCATACATTTATTTTTACATCTCACATATCCTTTGTTAATTTTTTCATTTGATATTATTCAATTCATTTGATCCGATGATTAAAAATTGAAAGAGTGTGTGGAAAGTAAAAAAAGTGTGTGGATATCACCACCCTTAAAGAAGGGTAATGCTTGAGATGTCATCTACTTGAATCATATTTTATGGACACGTGATGTTGCGTTGATGGTTGAATTCTTTTTTTTTTTTTTTTTTTTTTAAATCATTAAGAAAGAGGCCAATCATGATGTGGTTTTAAAAAGGTTCATTTTTGCTCACTACCCTTAAGTGGTGGTAATGCTTACTACCCTTAAATTTAAAATTTGTGTTTATCTACTATACATATTTCGAAATTTAAATTCGTCTAATAACAGTAAATATGATGGTGAGCATTGTCATCCCTTGAGAGTGGTGAGCAAAAATATTCCCTTAATAAATGCTTTCTCTAGAATTACTCGTACACATAATATTTGGGGGAAAATGCTAAGGAGACTGTCTCAAAAGTGAGACTTTCTACCACCTCATGTTTTTAGCACAACGTTTTATAATGTTGACATGAAAATTAATATGAAACTGTAGGATGACATAAAATTCATGAAAAATTTCACTTTGAAAGAATTCTATTAGCATTTCTCATATGTGGGTGGTTTAGGATTGTAATACAATTATACATACATAGATCAACACTAATTGTATGGCAATCAATTTTACTTGGGAAGTAGCCTCCATTTTGTGTTTTGTAATTGAAATGATTTTCCCTATAAGTTAAGCCTCATGCGACAATTTGACGCCGGATATTGGGTTGAGAGGAAGTGGATTAATTGTACGTGCAATATAAGAGCACAAGCTGTGCTTACTATGATTAATGATGATTATTAATCATAGGAACAGTCAGAAATGTAGTAACAGTCAGAAATGCATTAATTGATGAATATTAATACAATGTCACTGGCAATGTAGTAACAATCAGAAATATCTCACACGAGTGGATCCAAGGTCGAAATAATCCTTAGACTAGAGTGACTCTAGAATCTAGTGCATATTTTTAATAAACAAACACTCGGTGGTAAATTTTTAAGAAGTTCTCTCCACTTAATGAATAGCATATTCCAACGAAGAAGACCACATAACGATCGCCACCCTATTTAATCTATTCGGTGAACAATAATAGACCTAATGAACAATAATTGATCAAATGCATCTCTATTTCTAAAAAATACGCTGGTATAAAATCTAAAAATTATGTTGGCACAAATGATCTCCACCCCTACAAAATGCACTGGCACCTAATCAATTTAAAATATTATTAATTTTTTTTTATAAAATAATAAAAAAATTAGTTTTAATTTCGGATAGGATTTTTAGCCAATATTGTCATCCTACGTGTCATGATCTGAAAGTACTATTTTGTGGATAGATGTTCGATAAGATTTTCAATCAATTCTGACGTGTTACGTGTCACTATCTGTTTACAATAATTTAGCTAAAATTTCGATCAGATTTTCAACTAATGTTGTCACGCTACGTATCATTATCCGAATGTACTATTTTGTAGATATTTTTCTAATAAGATTTTCAATCAATCTCGACGTGTCATGTGTCACTATTTGTTTATAATAATTTAGCCAAAATATCACATTTTCAACCAATTACGTAATGCCACATGACATTGTCTAGAACCTCATCTTGTCTTTTTTTTTTTGTCCATATAAACCCTACATCTATCCTCATTCATACACCAAACTGAATCCTTCTTTTTTAGCTCAAAATCCTTCTTCATAGGTTTTAAACCTTGAAATGTGGTGTAAGGTGGAAGATGATGGTTAGGTATTTATAGAAAAAAATAACAAATTTTTTAATTTTTTTTTGTATTTTTAAACAACTTTTAATAATCTTTTAATAATTTAATTAATCTAGACCTTTGGATTTGAAAAAGATTCAAATCCAACAGCCCAGATGTGGACACGTTGGCCAATGGCCATAATTCTGACTATTTGGTTTTTTTTTTTTTGGGATGAAAATCATGGACCGTTGATCTTGTATTAGACGGCCTAGAATGCGCTACGTCAACTAGCTGTTGGGTTCAAATTTCAAATTTTTTTTAACGTTGGAAATCCAACGGTCCAGAAAACTAGTCGTTGGAAATCCAACGGCCCATAATGAGCCATGTGGCCACTCATGAGTAGAAACTGGTGCGCTGCAATGGCGGGCCCCACCGCCTTTTGTCGTCGCATGTGTTTCCCATGCGACTGACACTAGTGGCCTGTGACGTTAGGTTGACGCAAGTCTAACGTCACATAACTTGTCCCTTGGCTCAACACATTCTAGGCCGGGCTAGAGACTGGCTTGGGCTGGGTGCCAGCCTATTAGGCTAGGCTAAAGCTGAAAAAGGGGATGCTAGCCTATTTTGTGTGCTTTGAGCCGACCTACCCTAATGGGGTGGAGCTGCTCTAATTTGCACATAATAAATGAAAAAATATATAAGTATTTGCATCCAATGAATTTTTTTTTATTTCGCCAATGGACAGACGACTGGCTGTAATATTAATATTCATAATAGCATACTTGATACAGCACGTTCCAATTAAAGGTGTCACTGTGCATTTACATAGGTGCCTTTGCCTGAGTAACCTGCTAATATGTACAGCAATTTATATATCGCTAGCATGAATTATTTGGTGGCTCTGTCCAAGAGGGTAAGAACAATGACACAATCAAATGACGTGTCGCGTTTAATTAAGTTGGGGATTTATGGGTTTTGCAGTGGGAAAGAGATGGCGAGGAGGGGATGGTGTCATTTGCCAAAGCAGTGCGGCGCAATGATTTTTTTTTCTGCAGCGTCGCCCACTGGCCACTCCCCCACATTCTGTCTCCTGTATTTATGTATCGATCAAATGTACCACTTTCTTTAGCTCTGTTGAATTTAATGCTTCCTTTGTTCTCTTTTCAGTTTTCAGTTGCTGCCTATGGAACGTGGAACTTGTTCTTCTTCTTGGCGTTTTGTAATTTTTGGGCTAGCTGAGTTGTGGATTTTCTTGTTTAACTATTCACAAGCTTAAGCGTTCATAAGTGGAACTTGTGAAGGAAGAGTGCATAAAAACCCTCTTAAATGACAGAAATTCATAAGCGTCAAAAATGATTCTTCTTAGGTTTATTTTTGTTAAGCTGTTGCATAATTTGTCTACTAATCGTTCTACGTTAGTATATCAACATAAATATGTCAAACTTTTATCACTGCAGAAAAATCAATGATTTAATTTCATTTCTTAAGTGTAACAAATTATAAGGAAATTGTTCTATCGTTGAACCGATTGATTAATGAACCCTAGCTAGATCAACTAAAGTACTTGTGCTCATTCCTAAATCAACATAATGCCCCACTAATATCATTAAACTTCATTAAATAAAAAGAATGTTATGGGAATTTCATATATTATTTGATACTTCTTCAGAACTAAATACATATACAATCCGTAGCCCACAAGGAAACAAATAAAAAACAGGATATATACAAAACCCTTCCTTCCTAATAAAGGACTCCTAGTATTTACCCTATTTACATTCCCTTTTTTTCCGTCTAAACTGTGACTCACGTCTACACTCCCCCTCAAGTTGGTGCATATATATCACACATGCCCAACTTGACAAGTGAGTCATCAAACTTGCGACTACATACAGCATGACTAAGAACATCTGCAAGTTGTTCCTCCGAATTCACAAACGGTATAGACACAATCTTCTTCTCAAGCTTCTCTTTAATGAAATGCCGATCAACCTCCACATGTTTTGTCCTGTCATGCTGCACCGGATTATCAGCTATATCTCTTGCTGACTTGTTATCACAATATAGCTTCACGGTTTCCTTTGACTTAACCCCAAGACTCCAGAGAAGTTTTCGAAGCCAAAGGATTTCACAAATGCCGTGGGCCATGCCCCTATACTCGGCTTCAGCTGAAGACCGTGATACCACCTTCTGTTTTTTACTCCGCCATGTAACCAAGTTCCCTCCTACAAAAGTGAAATATCCGGAAGTAGATCTTCTATCACTCACATTTCATGCCCAATCAGCATCCGTGAACCCCTCAATTGTCAAATGCCCCTGCTTCCTGTACAACACTCATTTTCTTGGTGCAGACTTCAAATATGCTAGGATACGCATAACAACAGTCATATGATCTACACTCGGTGAATGCATAAACTGACTCACCACACTTACAGCATATGCGATATCTGGATGTGTAAGAGCCAAATAAATTAGTCTCCCTACAAGTCTCTGATATCTCCCTTTATCAACCGGCTTCTGATCTGGATCCAAATGCAGATGATGCTTTTCAACAATAGGAGTGTCTGCCGGCTTACACCCCAACATACCAGTTTCCTTTAATAAATCCAATACATACTTATGTTGCGACAAGAAAATACCTCTTGAAGAGCGAGCAACTTCAACCCCAAGGAAATACTTCAAGTCTCCTAAGTTTTTCATTTCAAACTCGGCTTCCAAGTTATTCTGCAACTTCGAAATCTCATCATGGTCATCTCCAGTAATAATCATGTCATCTACATAAATGATTAAGGCTGTCACTTTACCTTTTTTCCGTTTAACAAACAATGTATGATCAAAATGACTCTGATGATACCTGTTCTTCTTCATAACTTGGGTAAACCTGTCAAACCACGCACGAGGCGATTGCTTAAGTCCATAGAGTGACTTACGCAGCCGACATACTCCGGTATTTCCATAAGCACTATACCCATGAGGGAAATCCATATACACTTCTTCCTCCAAATTTCCATGGAGAAAAGCATTTTTCACATCAAACTGTTTTAATGGCCAGTCCATATTTGCAGCTAAAGAAATCAGAACACGTACCGTATTTATTTTGGCAACTGGAGAAAAGGTTTCTTGATAATCTACACCATATGTTTGAGTGTATCCTTTAGCCACCAACCTTGCTTTGTACCTGTCTATTGACCCATCAACTTTGTATTTAATTGTAAACACCCACCGACATCCAACGGTTTTTTTTCCTTTAGGTAAACACGTCACCTCCCATGTATTGTTCTTTTGTAACGCCAACATCTCCTCATCCATTGCTTGAGCCCACTTTGGATCCTTTAGAGCTTCCTCCACTCGAGTTGGTACTTTAATTGAATCCATATTGTTCACCAAGGTTTGGCATTCTGGTGCCAGACCACCACATGAGACATAGTTGGCTATTGGATACTTCACCTTTCCTTCCGGAGAGAATCTATCAGGTGGCACACCTCGATTTTGTCTTGGTGGCAACCTATACACATTTACATTATCACTTGTGTTAATTACATAATCATCCACGATACTTACCTCAGGTGTATTCAGAGAAGATTCGTTGGACGGCACTTCAGAGTTAGAGAGAGGGGAAAACACATTAACAGATTCGGTATGTGTCTGCTGCAGCTATCTACTGGGCTTGGCAAAACTCTCGGCAGTCTGCTGGACAGGTGCGGCAGACCCTTGTCTCGACTGCTCAGACACGTCAGTTTCATTTGCTTCATATACTTGCTCAGACACGGCAGAACCCTGAACCTCAACATTAGCACATCGGTCAGAAAGTACAACAGCACGTTCGGTGCTGCATGAAACTGTGTCTTCTCCTAGATCCAACCACTTCAGATCACCAATAGTGTTCTCCCCCTGGTGATCTGAAGATAAATGCACAGAAGAATAAAAGAACTCCAGTTCAGAAAAAGTCACATCCATGGTGACATACATATGCTTAGTCTCAGGGTGATAACACTTGTAGCCTTTTTGATGAGGTGAGAAACCCACAAACACACACCGAAGGGCACACGGATCCAACTTGGTGCGATGAATTTTCTGAATATGCACATAAGCGACACACCCAAAGACTCGAGGAGTGAGAGTATGAGTCGACACTACTGAAGCATGTTGAGTGAGGACTTGAAGAGGTGTCTGAAAGTTCAGAACCCGAGAGGGCATACGGTTAATCACATAGACCGCATAAGTAACAGCTTCAGGCCAAAACATCTTAGGGACCGAGGCGCCAAGCAGAAGAGCACGTGTGGTTTCTAAGATGTGGCGATTTTTCCGTTCCGCAACCCCATTTTGTTGCGGGGTATAAGGACAAGTCGTTTCATGGAAAATGCCATGATCACGAAGAAACTCGGACAACTCACAAGCAATGTACTCACCACCATTGTCAGACCGTAGTACTTTAATCACAGATGAATATTGAGTCTGGATCATCTGAGAGAAAGACCGAAAGACGAGACCAACATCACTCTTATTTTTCAACACATATAACCATGTCATACGAGTGCAATCATCAACAAATGTGACAAACCATTTAATTCCCGAAGGAAGAATAACTGGAGATGGCCCCCAAACATCAGAGTGCACAAGTTCAAACGGCACAGACCTTTTATTCATACTAGAAGGAAACGAAGCACGATGGCTTTTAGCACGAATATATACTTCACAATGTAAGTCTGATTCATTTATTCTACTAAATAAAGTAAGCAACATAAGCCGTAAATATCCAAACGATGCATGCCCTAACCGACGATGCAATAACCATACTTCTTGCAAACTACTAGTATGTGACGCTCGAACCGCATTAGCCCTGCCTGAAACGACGTCATCAACATAGTACAACCCCTCTCTCTTAGTGCCACGCCCAATTATCTCCTTGGTCTGAATATCCTGAAGTAGACAAAAGGACGGATACATTAGAACAACACAATCCAATTGTTCAGTGACTTGTGGTATTGATAATAAGTGATGGAACAATAATGGAACAAATAAGCAACGATGTAAAGGGAGAGATGGGGAAAGTTGCACAGTGCCAGCGCCACACACGGGAACAAAAGTCCCATTAGCAGTCGCGATGCTTTTCCTATAAGACATTGTCATATATTGAAACAAAGTTTTATCGTACGTCATATGATCGGTTGCACCAGAATCAAGAATCCAACCTGTATGTTGATCACTTTCGGAGGCTAAGAGAACACACCCCACAATACCTGTATTGGAGGATGAATCACAAGGAGTAGCACGAGTTAACAAAGTTTGACTAGGATCCCCAGAGCTAGCCCCGACCTCTGGAGCAGTTGGTGTAGTCGCTGCAAGAGAGGCACAGCCTCCATTGGATCCGACTGTGCCACGGTCCTTTGCCCGCAATTTCTTCTTAAGTTCTGGAAACCAATCAGGTACACCATGCTTGGTAAAACATGTATCTTTAGTATGGCGAGTTTGACCACAGAAAGTGCACTTCAAATCATCTTTGTTTTCTCGGGTAAAGTGACGAGAATTGAAAGAATGATTAGAAGAATTGTTAGGACGGGAAGTTGCAGGTGGCCGAGAGACCATGGCCATGGACGGTCCCTCTTGGTTGTTATTCCCACCCATCATGGTGGCATGTCGTTGTGCTTCACGCCTAACAACTGAAAAAACTTCCTCGACAGATGGTAACGGTTGAGTGCGTAGAATATCGCTACGTACTTTATCAAAAATATCATCCAAGCCCGCCAAAAAAGCATACACACGATCAATCTGAATTTCTGCTCGAAGTGTCTTAAGATCAGCAGCACATGCCATCTTAATTGGTCTCCGTTGATCTAGCTCCTGCCAAACGGACTTGAGGTCAGCATAATACACACCAACCGGCCTGCCCTCTTGACGAAGCCTGAACGACTTAACCTTCAATTCATAAATTTGAGAAATATCTGAACCATCATAATAAGTCCGAGCCACCTCCTCCCAGACTTCTTTAGCAGTACGCAGGTGAATAAAAAATCCCATGATAGCAGGTTCCATGGAATTAATCAACCACCCTTTTACTATGGCATTCCCGGTCTCCTACGTCTCATACTCAGCACTGTCCTCAGCAGGTTCCTTGGTACTTCCTGTTACGAAGCCTTTTTGACCACGTCCAGCAATATGCATCTCCAATACCTTGGACCAAAGAGGGTAATTGGATCCATTCAACTTCACAGTGTTTGGCACCGCAGATGCATCGTTCTGAATAACAACGGGACTCAATACCTGATTGTTAAGTGGTTTACGGGAACCACCCTCCAACTTCAAGATTGAATCACCTTCAGCCATCTTGACTTACACACGGAAAGGGCACCAACAATTTGATGATATGACTCACGGCAACAACCAACCAAACAGGTGCTGCGATTCTTCCAGTCACGGCAGCAGAGATGCTGATATGACTCACGGCAGCAACCAATCAAACAGGTGCTGCAATTCTTCCAGTCACGACAGCAGAGATGCTGCGATACGTCCACGCCGTCAGACAAACACAGCAGCGGTAGTTTCTAGGGTTACAAGTCTCCGATGCCAAAAAGAATGTTATGGGAATTTCATATATTATTTGATACTTCTTCAGAACTAAATACATATACAATCCGTAGCCCACAAGGAAACAAATAAAAAACAGGATATATACAAAACCCTTCCTTCCTAATAAAGGACTCCTAGTATTTACCCTATTTACATTCCCTTTTTTTCCGTCTAAACTGTGACTCACGTCTACAAAATAATGATTATATTGAAAAACAGAAAAGAAAGTGCAGATTAAATATCCGGATAGTAATTTCAATACATCATTTTTAATTTTGTGCATATCTCCTGCTAATTTTACTTTAATTGTTTAATTAAACTTTTACAAAACTAAAAAGGTGTGTAATAAGAGGTGAGAAGTAGTGTAAGAAAAAGGCTATCCTAAATACCCATCTGAGTATTGTTAGAGTCATAGAGGCATAGGCTGGTTGAGTTCTGGCTGTTGGATTGGATTGGAGAGCAAAATCAGCAACCTGCTATTTTCTTCAGCCGTTAAATCGTCCATGATGGGTGTGCTTTTGAAGAAACACTTTATCAACGCTGGGAAGTGAGCTCTCCAAAAGCTGTCCAGACAATCAACCCTATTTACCTCCAACTCTTTCAACCTGTCGTTCCATGCATGCCCTTGATCCCTTTACGTACTGTGTGTGATTAACTTGCAGGCAGCTGTCTATTTCATTCTAGCTGAGGTTCTTGTTCGATGAGCCCAATCCAAGGCCCATCATATCACCGCCTCTCAAGGAATGTTTGATAGTATTAGCCAATAGCCGTGCATATGGGTAATTTCACTTCAACTTTATTTTTTTCATGCGCCGGTCTCACAATTTTCGAATGATCTTGCAAAAGATATGGTGTATTCCAGGTGTGCATGTTAACTAGTACACGGTTTTGCAGCTTTGCTGGTGCACGTTGTGCATTTTCGACAGGAAAACATCACATATGTTGATTTGCTTTTACGTTTGTCAAAATTCAAGTGGTATTATTCCGTCCATGAAACTTCAAATCAAGACACTCTTATTTTACAGTTCATCACATGCATGTTCGCATCTTTATTTGCCACTAGATAGTCCAAGAGTGGCAAAGTCACACAAAAGATTTTTCTTTCATTAATCTTGAGTGAATTTGCAATTTGATCTCAATATCTTCTGAAAGTGTAAGGTATTTGATGAAATATGTTGAAGAAGTGCCTTTAATAAGCTAACATATTCTGGGACACACATATTGGTTATTTCGGTACATTTGTTTCAAATTTACAATAATAAACTTCTGATTCAGCCACAATTGCAAGTATATGTTATAATACTTAATTAGTATACGTGAATTGATACAATCAACTAATAATTAATATAGGGTGAATTTTTTTAAACATATTTGCGCTATATACCAAGCTAAAAGAATTAGGAAAAAAAAAAAAAACCTTTTTCTTTTATGTTAGTTCACTCCTACTCATTATCCTACCTACCTATCACTAGCTAGGCTAACCAAAAGACATAGTGTAAAGAAATAAATAAAGTACAACATCAAACTAGGAATGGCTACTTCATCACACATTCAAAGTTGAAACTGAATTTCATATTCCATGTGAGTAGGACCTTTCTGTTACGATGGTTCAAGTCTTACTCTTCGAGGGCGGTCCCATAGAAACAGTTGAATTTCAACCATTTTCTGTTGCTCTAGTCAAATTACCACTGTTTTTTAGACATGAACCAACTCTTCTATATGAAATAGGATTCTCCCTCCTTCTATTCTCATTCCCTTCACTTTGTTTTTCTCACACATTGATTTTTGTCTTATAGTTTTTATAAAAAAATTAATATAAAATGTTGACGTGACTTAACCGTGACCGTTCAAATAAAAATAAAGATAACCGTTCTTCTTTCTTTGTATGTTCCTAGGAGATGGGCGCTTGTGTGAATGAGGCCTAGGGATGGGCCGGAAATTTAGAATGATGGAGTGGTAGTGGCGTTCACAGTTTACGTACCCAACTTTTCAAAGTAGGAACATCAACTTGAAAAGATACCTAGCTAGCTTTTGCAAGTACACATCAACTCTTTTATTGTCATGAACCATTAGAAATTTGTTTCTTTAACCACCAAAAATGGAGGCATGTGGACAAATGTATGCTAATATATAGTTGGTGCTTTTCTTAGGCCAAATGCAATGTTTGGTTAAAGCTTAAATTAAGCTTTAATATATCCCGAAGTATTTTCAATCATTAGGTTAAAATACATCATGGGAAGAAAAATTGGTTTTGGGTTTGATTCCGCACAGAAATTGAGTTAGGGATAAAGGGCTGGCCCGCCACTGTGCATATGTGAACGCGCAGGCTTTTATTTCATATGCAGCGCAATGACAAAACCTCACCCGTTGGGTTCCACGGCTTTGTCAGCCACTTCCGACCAGCCCAACGATTCTTTTTTTTTGTCCAACGATTGGCGACTTTGGACTATTGGTTGATCCAACGGTCTAGATTCAATTTTTATTTATTTATAATTACATTACATTAAATGATTGAGATTGAATATGTGCAAATTTAATGGTAAAAAAAATTGCCGGCCCTAAATTAAACCCAACAGTTAAAACAGTTAAAAATAGTTAAATTAAAATTCATAAAAAAACTCTATAAATACTTAAGTATTTGTTCAAACATCCACACAAAATTTAAGATAAATACTCTATAAATGACTAATTTAAACTCCACTGGTGTACTATTAGGGCATCCAAAGATTCAACTATACACAAACCTCCGAGCAATGAATTTAATACCGGAAGAGAAAAAAAAAAGAAAAACCAACTACTTATATCAAGACGACTATTCAATGAGCAATAATGTTAAAGAGAAATTATATTTTTGTAATATATTTGTATATCACATGATGTGATAAATGATGCACATAACCAACATCTAATAAGATAAATTTATTAACTAATATTGTACGTATACATCACTCGTTGTATTATAACATATATATTCTTCTGATATTTTTTTTTCGAAAACATTGCTGATTCAGGTTCATGAAAGTTTCACAAGGGACAAAAAGAGATGTAGAACTTTAGCAATAGCATATTGACTGGGTTCAATTCCTAATTTGACTGATTCAAAGATGCCATATGAGTATGATTTATTTGGCTACCTACCTCTAAAGATCTAATCACGTATTAAACATAAGGTAAGTATGGGTCACAATTGTCCTGCCACACCTAACTTTAACTTTCAAGTGCCACCCATCCACCCATCCTAACTTACAACTGTCTCATTACAGAGAGTTTCCATGTCTCTTTCGATTTCGACTTTGACTGTTTTAGGCATGTCTCGTGCCACGTATGTGACAAATACAAAACCAAACCCTATGACACATTTTACACAGTGCTTTACAACAGTTATGTCCAATGGTTGCACACTACCACAAAGATGAACAAGTAATTATGGCTACCCTTTTCTTTGGAATGGTCAGTGTTTTCGATTTTTAACTTATCCGTGGGTAGAGATTTTTAATGAATTTATATGTTTTCCTCTGCTTTTCAGTGTTTTTAGGTAATTAGAGCTGAACATGGAGAAGCTATTGAGACTTTTAGATTGGGCTTCTCAAGATTGATGTGGTAAGTAATTTATGGAGTTATCTATGCAGTGGTCAAATTGTTTTTATGTCTGTCGAATTTAATTGACTGGTTATGCTATAACTTACTATTGTTAAATTTTACTTCAAGTAGGATTTTTCGAAAGACAAACTGCGAGAAGATTTGCTTGGCCATTTTGATCAATTGAAGTGATTAGGAATTACGACCTTGGTTATATCCAAAAGTTCACTGCCTAAATACGGAATTCAAGTAGAAAATGCAATCTAGAAAATTCATTCAGGTATAGTGTATAACTTGAAATGCAATCTAGAAGGGGTAAATCAAGTGACTTCTTTGATTTAAGTATTGACAGATGCTTGAGTAACTGTTCACAAAAGAATTAATACAAAGTACTTTAAAAAGAGAGAACCATGTTATGCAGTGTGTCTAAGTATATGTATGACAAAGTATGTGCGGGTGTGCGTGTGAGTGTGTATGTGACTGTGCGTGTGAATGTTGTGCAGTGTGTCTAATCAGTGTGTGTGTGTGTGTGTGTGAATATTTAATTAGCTCGCAAAGTTTGTTTGTTCAATATTTTGTTTGTTCTTGTGAATTTTGATTGTACTAAGCATGTCAAATTGTTATGGATTATTTAATTAGCTCGCAAAGTTTTTTTGTTCAATCCTTTGTTTGTTCTTGTGAATTTTGATTGTACTAAGCATGTCAAATTGCTATGGATTTGCTTTGTTTGCGAATTTCAGAAATTTGGATTGTTGGAGGGAGCAATTGGGCCGTTGGTTTTTTTTTAGATACATTTAGTTACAGTAATTTTATTACTGTATTATTGAATTTTTATTACCAAAGAATTGTGATTTTGTTATCCTTATTTCTGGTTTTTCTCCTCTGTGAAATAGAGAATTGGGTCTCAAATTTTGGGGCGTTCTCTAATTTTTGTGATATTTGCTTTGTATTTTGGTGCATGCTCTAATTTTTTGTGAGATCCATGTAAGTGCCTCTAAACATTGATAATTTGTTTTGTTGATTAGTCTTAACGCCAATACCTTACCCTAAACTAGGCATTACAACATCTATAATTCTTTAATTCAATTATGAAAGCATTTTTGTACTGTTTTGCTATTATTATAGTTTAATACACTGCTTAATTCGAATTTTGATATAAGTTTTCATTAGAATTTAGAACCTTTGTTATGATCAATAATGTATTGTTTTTTGAAATGAAATGCTGTATTGTTTTGGTCGATGATGTATTGTTTTGATCATTAGAATTTCGTATACACCTGTGATTTAAATACCATTGAATATTTAATATGCATTTGCAATTATTTTGGTAAAGAAATTGAAAAGGAATGTAAAGGCCTATTCCTTTTTGAGCTGGGTTGCCTGTCGCTCATTATCATTTCCTTAGATTATAGAGAATTGTTATTAGCGATCCAAAAATCTCATTTGGCACTCCAAACTTTCTATAATTAGAAAGAAAAATACACTTATTAGGAGTGTAGAATGAGATTTTTGGAGTGCTAATAACAATTCCCAGATTCTAACTTGCATTAGTTATTGGATCACCCAATACGTCAAAACCATCACTTTCTATATCACATGGTGGTTTATTCACTTTGTGGATAGCTTCTTCTCTCCAATCTATATGCTCAACTTGGAATCAACATTTTTGGTACGTAGTATTCTGAAATGCATTCCTTAAACCCCATTGTTTGATTTGGAAGATTATCATGTCAGTGTCTCTGCATATTATGATCATTAAAATTGGTAGTGTTGTTATATTGCAAGATTTCTATTATTGTGCTGCAACTTCAGGTACAAAAGGGTCCTTATGATGTGGATGCAGAGAATATTTTAAATGAACATGTTTAGCTGCCAAAATCCAAAAAGACAATGACAGGGATTATGAAAGGAGAGGAAGAGGAGGGAGAGGACGAGTAAGTAGTTGTTTTGGAATAAGTTGCAGCTGTAGGAACTTAGAAATCAATTTGCAGACCGCATGTATATTTATACTTAAGTGTAGTTTTTGCCTTACATTTTTTTAGTTTTTTCTGTTAATGGTTAAGAAGACATGAATCACATGTATGTAAATATTGCATATCGTGTTGTGTGTGTGTGTGTATATATATACGTGGAACTTTTGACATGTTTTATATGGTTTAAAAACCCACAACATTGCGCGGTCACCATTGCTAGTAACAACTAAATATGAGGGCTATATGTGCTTGAAAGTCATGTGAGTATTACAATTGGAAAATATTATCACAACCCTTTTTCTTCTTCCCTTACACACTTTAGTTTAATCTTGTCCATTATTTCTATTGAGTTTAGTTAATTTGATAGCTATAAATATAGTAGTGTGTAGGAGGAGAAGAAATGATTATCATTCGAATAATGCTCGTGACCCCTACTCACAATTAACGAATTTTTACCATCCAACATCATAAAACCGTCCATTCTTTTTATTATTATCTAAAAAATATATATGCAAAAAATTATTTAATTTGAAAATCGTTTATTCATCCATACGTATTAAATCAATCAATGGTTTTGGTACAAAGTAGAGCATCCTCATGATGAACTATTATTTTGTTTTATGCATATAAATGGCTAAAAGATATCCAAATTGAATAATATTATACATATATGATCTCTAGATGATGATAAAGAGAATGAACACTTCTGACTATGATGTACGAATGATAAATATTCATTAATCGTAAGTGAGGAGACAAGTAAGTCCATGGAGCATTATTCATAATTTTCCTTACACGTGCTCATATATATCCGAATTTTGAGGTTGATTTTGTTTTCCCACAAATTTCCCCTTGTATTCTTTGCAGAAAAGATGGAGGATCAGTAGTAATCTTTACAAGAAATAGTCTAGATTCAATTTCTCCAAAGAGCAACCTTGCCATGGTGTAATTGAGAGCACAAGATCTTTATTTTAAATAAGGGGATGCCCATGTGAAGAACCAAGTGTACAACCCTTCATTACTTGACCTAGTTGTCTTAAACTGTTATACTAAAGCAATTAGAGATTCGAGTATGTAGGGGTAGGGCCGACCACATAATAGTCTTCTATGACTTGAATGGTCGTTGAGTAAAACCCATTCGGAAGGCATTCTATATTATCAAGAATACACTTGTTTCCATATTCATAGGAAATTATGCAAAGATAATCCGCTCCGTTCTATTCAATGGTTTTCACATGATGACCATTATCTCAAGTATCCTTAATACTCAACAATATTCTTCCAAAATGTAGAGAATATAGGGTCCCTTTAATGGTGAACTCAATACCAATGGACAAAAGAGCAGTGCCATGTCCCTCAATCAGGTTCGATGGACCTAAGATCGTTGTCATATGTGTCAACTTAGGTATGAATTTAGTTATGTACTCACGCTCATGCAATGTGGTATGCATCGTAGCACTATCAACTAGACAACTAATTTCCCCATAAGACATACCTAAGGAAAAATTAATTGAATCGGTCACATATACAAGGAACTAAAATTTGATATTTAATCAATCACATATTCGAGAAAAATATCCATTCAATTAAATATCCAAACTTACAACCAAAAGAAACAAACACCAATTCAAAATCCAAAAACATAAATTTGTTCATAAATTAAACAAAAACAACTTGGTAGTTTTGGCCACTATAGGCTTTATGTCCTAACTACGCAACTTCACGCATTCGCCACTAATGCTAGAAGTCAGATGTCTCCAATGCCACTCAACTCAGGCATAGTTTGTCTCCTGTGCAAAGTTAGCCTCTCTAGCATTTTTCGTCGCTTAATAGTCATCGACGATCTTCTTGGGAGTGACACACCCTGGTCCAGTGGTTTGGCGCCCCACAACAGTAGCACATGTCATGGTTGAAACAATCTTTGGTACCTTTAGGTCTACTCTTAAAGTTATGAGCTTTGGGAGTAAAGGAATCTCGCCTAGGGCGATTATCTCCCTTTTTTTGGCCGAAGTTCTGTCTCTCCCTGATCGCAGGCTTAGATTTGAGATCCTTGACGTATCCCTTATGTCTCTGATAATGTTTCTGGCTATGAGCAATGATTGTGTGGGGACTGATGGTCATTCATCAACATTTTATTGTTCTTCTCAGCAATCAACAAGACAACTATGAGATCTAAGAATTTATGCTCGATAATGCTGCTGCAAGACAATATTCGTTGCATGGAAGGTCAAAAAGGTCTCTCAAAGAGATCCTATTTAATCATTCTTCCTCACAATATTCAGCAGTGATTGGATTCTACATACTTTAGAGATATATTCTTTCACAAACTTATAGTCCTGGAATATCATATTGATCCAATCGTGCCTAACCTCAGGCAAAGTGATCAACTTCTAGCAACCAAATTGATTGACTAATGCTTGCCATAGAGTTTGGGGATCTTCCTTCGACATATATCTAGTCTGTAATGCATCATGCATGTGGCGATGGATAAAGATAATAGTGACTGCCTTATCAACTTCTCTTGTTTGGTTCTTATTCTTGATGGTTTCTTTAATACATTTTGCAGTGAGGTGAAGCTTCATGTCTTGAATCCAAATGAGGTAGTTTCTTTCAATGGCACACCAAAAACTTTGGGTTCAGGATTGGAATGAACCTCAGCTTCACTCAACATGGATTCAAAACAATCGTACGGGAATACACACATATACATATACAACATAAAACAAATATAACATTACAATAGTATATGAAAGGACATACAGTAAACAACTTTAAATTCTTATGTGTGGGATAATTAGGTATGTTTGAGCCTTAGGCCAAGTATTAAAACACGAGTATGTGTGGACTTCAAGCCCATTCCAAAACCATAGGGGTACAAAATTAAACATGGGTTCAGAAAGTGCCTAGTCGAAACTAGGAGGGGCCGTCTATCAATACCCTATTGCCGAAGCATGGAGATCAAGTTTGGTACACCTAAGCATGGTTCTAAAAGACGTTAGGCGCTAGTCGGGTGGAGGGTTAGGGCCTAACGCTTAGGCGGTTAAGTAAACCTATTATATTTCGTGTAAATAAGTGTTTGTTTATACTTAATATATATATATATAATTTCATCATAAACTATAAAATAGAATGACATATATAATATGAAGTATTGGAACATAATGAAAATATGGAGAACAGGCATATAATGTGTGTTCATTTAAGTATTCAACAAGTCTCTTACAATTTATTAAAAAAATAAAATGCAAAATGGAAGTTATTTATTTTCTATCTAAGTTAGTCGTAACCTAGATGGGTGCCTAGGCAGTCCAGCGGGTGTCTCAGTAGGTTTATGTGTCATTTCTTAATTTTCAAACGCGTAGGCATTAATTAAGGCAGCTAGGAGGCGCTAGGCGAAGATTTTTAGAACAGTGCACCTAAGCCAAAGGCTGGGCATGTAATTCGGTAGGCTAAAAGCAGGGCACTATGATCGTTATATCCTTACCAAGGCAGAGCATGTCATTTGATATCACAGCCAAAGCTGTCAAGGGTCCTTCCAGCTTTGGGTTTTCGATGAAACCCAAAATCCTCTGGGACGAAGTAATCTCGATGTTGGGGGATAACATGTAGTCCATGCTTTATAATTCTAAGATCTATAGACCTAGCTGTCCCCGATGTTGTCATTGTCTATGATGGACCACGTTGGTGTTTAGACGGAATTTGGGTCGAAGATTTTGAGGAGATTCTGAAGAATCTCCTTGAGTTTGTCACCGGGGTAATCCCCCATCACAACCTTGACGACTACATGCGTCGGAGATGGGTGTCATCACAATCAAGAACGACAAAAGTTGTCAGAGGTCGCTTAGGATCACAACCTCAGATCCTTAAGAGTGCACAAAGCAGGGAGGTGACTACCATGTCGGGAATAAGAGACATATCAAACGACATGCCGTAAAGGCCGTAGTGAAGACTGGCGTAGCTCATCTCGAATTGCAACCGTGGCTTCTGTGATTTCGGGTTTTGGAATCCCTTCGTTTTTCTTTCTTTCTCTATATACCATACATATTCATCAACAAATAACTTGCATATTACGCATAACAGTAATCATACTTATCATGGTATAAATTAAATTGAAATAAAATAGATTAGAGTTTAGGATTACTTGGATGCTGATGAAGATGGTGAAAAATCTTTCGCAGGGTTTCCTTTAGGATCATTTCCTTCTCGCAGATATACATCGTGTTGATAATGTGTTGTGAAACTAATTATAAAAGTGGATGAGAGAAAGGGGATGACAGTGGGAGAGAAAAATGCTCATGTGTATGAGAATTGTGTCATTACCTTGTCCTTGTACTTTCATTTATACGAATTATCAGGAATTTTCTTGCCTTGCAAGTAATACAAATCGATGAGGATTAGATCTTCAAATTCGATTGAGATTCAACCTTAAGTTTACACACATACTCCTAATTAATTATTCTATTCACAATAGAGGCTACGATTTTTTTTCATATCTAGGGTTTTTTGTTTAAAAGCTTTTGAGGGGTGTAAATTGTTGGGTCTATCCATTGTATTTTCTCGTATGGATTGTCTTTTACTTTGTTGTTTTGGGCTGCTTCTCTCTTTAGGCTTTCGTGCTTTATTTTTAGTGAAAATGATTGACCACATGGAAACAAATTGAAACGGTTATAAAACTCAGGGGACAGTTGACAAAATAACCTAAATAAAATGTCATATTACGAAGAGTGGTTTTTTTTACACCCATTTATCTTTGAACATTCACAATTTTTTTTTAAAGGCCATTATATACCATTGTTAAAGTTGTCAAAATATCAAACTAAATTTTAGGGAATAATTTTTATCAACAACTCATTCCCTCTTCCAGCCACCAAATCAGAAATGATGATCTCTATCGTCCCACAACTCCAACCCCATTTTTGCTTCAAATTGATTTCTTTCCTTCTCATGAGAACCGAAGAAACCACAACACAGATTTCTGTATGATGAACCTGAATCTAATGAACTCACCTCCATCATCAAACACTTGCACCACAGCCTCTGCACTAAGCCTAATATTCTAAATTGTCATTCATATTTTTCTCTGTGGTTTAGGTGTGACGATGTGCAGGCGCTCATGGAGTTTTGTGAGAGGAATTGACAAGGAAAAGGGAGAGAAGAGAGTGAGTCTGATCAAAATTTCATCTAAAGAGTAACGGAAGACAAAGGGTTAAGTGAAAAAATTAAGATTTCTTGTAGGCCTATTTAACTGAACTACTCTATGGGAATAGAAAGGGGGAGGTCGGCGACAATAAGAGAGAGAAGAGAGAGATTTAATTGTGAAGTGTGTGTTGTATCACTCCATTATACCTTTATTTATAGTAATACGATAGGTTAAATCCTTACCCTTTTAGGATTACAACTCTGATAGGATATAAATTACTAAAGGAAATATTCAAAGATATCTCTAGATACACTAGGATTTACACAATCACATTCCTATTCTAAATATGACTGCAACACTCCCCCTTGAGTGTGTAAATACTCAAACAAAACATCGCAACAGATTTTCAGCACATAAGGTAGAATAGTTGATGCAGTCAGCGGCACAACAGGGCGAATACGAGTCTCAAATTTAAAGAAAGTATGCATTGGTAGTAAAACTCACAAAACCTTGTTATTGTAAAACCTAAGGCAGGTGAAAACCCATAGACTAAGGAGAAAAGTGAAAAGTATGCATAATGTCTAAAACAAAAGTCAAACAGGACGAAAGTAGTGAACTTAACGGAGTATGATTATCCCAGGTTGGGTGCCTCATCAAAACCTCGTTAGGTAGCAAAAACCCAGTGGGAAAAATGCTCCTAATCATAGGAAAAAAAGTACATTAAGATAAAGTGAGTACGCTTCTGGATATTCCCCCTGAGTTAGACATAACTTGTAAATAAGAGAACTACAAGCGATTCAATTTAGATAATTTACGCATACCGATTCCTTGGACGAGCTTCTGAAAAGTAGACTTAGGCAATGACTTGGTGAAGAGATCGGCCAGGTTGTCTTGGGAACAGATTTGCTTGACTTCAATGTTCTGATGCTGTTGTTTCTAGTGATAATAAAAGAACTTTAGCACTATGTGCTTGGTATTGTCTCCCTTGATGTAACCCTGCTTTAACTACTTGATACATGCTGCATTGTCTTCAAAGATCATCGTAGGAAGGTCAACAATGGAAGTAAGACCACTAATGCTTCAAATATGTTCCGTGACTGCTCTTAACCAAAAGCACTCACGCTTTGCTTTATGCAGGGCGATAATCTCATCATGGTTCGAAGAAGTCGCAACTAGCGTTTGCTTGGTAGACCTTCAAGATATAGCGGTGTCTCCAATGGTAAAGACATAGCCCGTTTAAGAATGTGCCCTGTGTGGGTCAGACAGATATTCCAGCATCTGCATAACCAACAAGGCGAGAATCAACCCAAGAACCGAAAGGGGTGGCGGCTCTTCTTGAGGATTCATGGATGTAAAACAAGACCAAATATGTCGTACCCTTGAGGTAGCAGAAAATGTCTTTAACACCATTCCAGTGTCTGCTTGTAGGCGCATTGCTGTATCTAGCCAAAAGATTAATATTGAAGGAGATGTCGGGTCTAGTGCATTGAGCCAAGTACAATAAAGCCCTAATTGCACTTAGGTATGGAACTTCTAGCTCCAAAATCTCTTCCTCATCTTCTTTGGGATCGAAGGGATCTCATTTAGCATCTAGAGTCTAAATGACCATAGGAGTTCTCGAAGGCTTTGTTTCATCCTTATTAAAATGTCACAACACATTTTGGGTGTAGTTCGATTGATGCACAAGGATTCCATCCGAACAATGCTAGATCTCCAGGCTAAGACAATATCAAGTTATCCCAAGATCTTTCATCTCAAATTCCGATTTCAAGTGAATGGCAATTTCCTCCAACTCTACAGAAGTTCTTATGAGGTTCATGTCGTCAACATAAATTGCAACGATTGCAAATTCGGAATATGACTTCTTTATGAACATGCATGGGCATAATTCATTGTTCACATAACCCTAACTTGTCAAATATTCACTTAGATAGTTATACCACATCTGCCTGGATTGTTTCAATCCGTAGAGTGATTTCCTTAATCTGATAAAGAGAGCGTTCCGTGGTATAGAACTGTTTGAACCAGTCAATGGAAGTTTTTCTGGAACTTTCATGTATATTTCCATATTTAGATCACCATAAAGATACGCGATTACCATGTCCATAAGCTGCATATTCAGTTTTTCGGAAACTACTAAACTGATAAGGTAGCAGAACGTTATGACGTCCATTACTGAGGAATACGTCTCCTCATAATTAATCCTAGGGCGTTGAGAGAAACCTTGCGCTATGAGGCATGCTTTGTTTCGCACTATTTCATTCTTTTCATTATGCTTCTTAACGAAAACCCACTTCTAGCCCACGGGCTTCACATGTGGTGGAGTAAGAGCTATAGGTCTAAACACCTTACGTTTCGTAAGTGAATCGAGTTCGACTTGGATTGCTTGTTTCCAGTTTAACCAATCCATTCTACGTCTGCATTCATCAACAGAACATGGTTCAATGTCATCGCTAAGCCTGATGTCAGTATCTACTATGTATGTAAATGCATTGTCGATGATCATTTCATTCCGATTCCAAACCTCATCCAATATTGCGTAGTGGACCGAAATCTCGCGATTCTCGGGAGGTCAGGTTGTGTTATCTAAGACATTACGATAATCTAGAATAACCTCATATGTTGGAATAAATGAGTGAGCGATGGTCAGATTCAAACTATTAGTTGGTGCTGATTTCCTCTTCCGGGTTTGTAAATCCTTTGAACCAAGGGGTCTGCCATGCTTCAGGATCAGAGTTGATGATTAGCTAGACGCCAATGTACCAAACTGCGTGGAAGGTATGGCATCCCCACCTTCAAGGATGGTCCGGCCTTCCCAGGCGGGATTACGACGTATGCAGGGTACGTCTATCCTTGTAGGTGCGCTTGCATCAGGTATATGTGATCTTGTCACCTTATCCAGATCAGTAAAAGCATCTGGCATGCTTTGAGCAATGCTCTGAAGATTTATAATTTGTCGCACCTTAGTTTCAGGCTGAGCAGTGCGGGGATCTAAATGAGACATAGTGGGAGCATACCACGACAATTCGCGATGTTCTTCAGGAAAGTTAACATGTTTATCTCCCCCTAACGACATGAAGATTGTCTTGTCAAAGTGACAATCTGCAAAACATACGGTGAAAAGATCTCCTATCAATGGCTCTAAATAGCGAATAATTGATGGTGAATCATAACCGACATAGATTCTTATTTTTCTCTGAGAACCCATTTTGGTACGTAGTGGCGGCATTATTGCCACATAAACTACGCACCCAAACACGTGTAAATGCGAGATGTCAAGCTCGTATCCAGTTACCAACTGTAACGGTGAATGAGGTTAGATACCGATGGGCCTCAAGCGGACCAGCATAGCTGTGTGCAATATTGCATAGCCCCACGCAGATACCGACAATTTGGTTCGCATAATCAAAGTCCAAGCTATCAATTGAAGGCGCTTTATGAAAGCTTTTGCCAGGGCATTTTGGGTGTGAACATGGGGTACAAGATGTTCCACTTCAATCCCTACTGACATGCAATAATCGTCAAAAGTCTATGACGTAAACTGTTTAGCATTATCCAATCAAATTGACTTGATCGAATAATCAGAGTGGTGAACCCTTAACTTAATAATTTGTGGTAGGAGTTTTGCAAATGCAGCATTGCTTATGGACAAAAGGCAAATATGTGACCATCGTGTCGATGCATTAACCAACACCATAAAATATCTAAATGGTCCGCATGTTGGTTGGATAGGTCCATAAATATCCCTTTGAATCATTTGAAGAAACTTAGGAGGGTTTGTGAATAATCTTTGTAATCGAGGGTTGAGTATTCAACTTTCCCAAAGAACATGCTTTGCATGGCGGAAATCTAACGTAATAAGGTAAATGATGCCCATGTGATGATTTGAGGATACAATGCATCATGTCACGTCTGGGATGTCCCATGCGGTCATGCCAAAGTAGCAAAGTGCTTTGGAACTCAGGCACAGGGTCGGCCATATGGTGGGCTTCTATGCTGCGAATGGTTGTGATGTACAATCCACTTGGGAAACATTCCACCTTCTCGTGAATACGCTTCTGGGCATATTCATACAAAGTGATACAAAGAAATTCAGATCCATTACCTTGAGTGATTTCAATATGATATTGATTATCTTGAATATCTCTAAAACTCAATAACGTTCTTCCGAAACGTGAAGAATAAAGAGCCTCTTTAATGGTTAAGACGGTATCATTAGACAATATGATATGGGCATTTCCGTATCCTTCAATCAGGTTGGATGATCCTGAGAGAGTTGTCAGAGGTGCACTCTTAGGTACAAAGTTAATAAAATAGTGTCGCTCACGCAATATGGTGTGCATAGTAGCACTATCAGCCAGACAACTAACTTCCCCACTAGACATACCTAGAAATAAATTGATTTAATTGGTCACATGCATAAATATAATTCCCAAATATCCTTAAAATAACAATCCATAATTCAAAATAAGCCAAAACCAAACAAGTTATTCCAAATACTTAGAAAAATTGTCCAAAAATTAAACCATAAACCTAGAAATTAGGGGGTCTGGCCACTCTTAGTGGGTTTGGCCACGAGGGGTAAACACCCTAAAAACATGTCTAGAAGAATAAAATTTATTTGTCTATAGGAGCTGATGCCTCCTAAAAATCTGATATCTCTATAGATGTAGTAGCATCTTCAGGATGTTTCACATGGGCAAAGTTAGACTCACAACCAGAATGAAACTTGGCAATAACCTTGGGGGTAGCTCTGCATATGCATGACCAATGATCCTTTGATCCACAGCGGTAACACATGTCCATTTCAGTGGAAGCTGATTGAACGGTAGCTTTTCCCTTGTTCTTGAAGTTTGGGGCCTTAGGGTAAAAGGTTGGGGATTCTGGGTCAAATTTCCTCCCTTGGTGGGCCTTGGCTCTGTTGACCTTGGTCCCATGGTTGGGCTTGCCACCCATTGCCATGGCCACGATGATTTTTCCGTCGTTTGTGGCTGCTAGAATTAGTCGCATGCGCTTCAAGCAAGGCGTTTGAGCCAGTGGGTCAAGCTTGATGATTCTTCATCAAAAACTAGTTATGCTTTTTAGTTATAAGTAAAACAGAGATCAAATCTGAAAATTTGGTGAACTTATGTGCCCTATATTGTTGCTACAGGACAATATTGGTGGCATGGAAGGTCGAATAGGTCTTCTTCAGTTGTAGTCATTCACGGACTTAAAGTCTTGGAAGCAAAGATGCTGCCAGTCGTGTCTTGCTTCAGGCAAGTAGATGTCTTTCTGGTTATCGAAACGGTCGGCCAGAGCAAGTAAGAGGGTGCGTGAGTCATTCTCAGCGAGGTACTCAGTTTGTAGAGCATCATAGATGTGTCTTCGAATGAAGATCATTGCAGTAGCTTTTTGAGCTTCATCGACTGGTTTGTCATTGGTAGGTGCTTCAATGGTGGGTCTAATACCCTTTGCAGTAAGATGGAGCTTCACGTCTTAAACCCATTTCAAGTAGTTTCTTCCAGATACTTCTAGAGCAATGAAATCGAGCTTGTTCAAGTTTGACATGTCCCTAAAACGGAGGGTCAACAAAAGCATTGTTAGTCATATGGTAATCTATAAACATACATCGTAGATAGATGTATTGGTTTAATTAGTCATATGGTAATCCATAGACATACATCGTAGAACATTCAGGTTCTATAGACGTATTGGTTTAATTTAAGCATGAAAGCTACAGGTTTCATGCGGTAAGTTTTGAATGAAAACTTCGGGTTTCAAGGGCACTAAATATGAAACTACAGGTTCAATTTAGTTTTATGAACGATTAGTTCATAAATGAGAGGTTCCAACAGGAACACAGAATACAATATGCTGATTTAAGTGTAGTGGATTTAAGTTGCTTTGGGAACTCAAGTGTGAGAGCTTCGAGACTACGAAAGGATGTCAACGGTTCAAAGTATAAAAATAAATTATTGAATCATTAATGTCCAAAAGTGATCTTCAGGTCAATAATTTTGGATTAATTATCAGATTAATGGATTGCAGGTCATTTTTAATTAATTCAATAGATCGGGACCAAATGGGGTTGATCGTGGAAGCAAAATAAAGACAAACGGGTCAAATTAGCTTAGATTGGTGATAAACCAAGTGATAATTAAATTAGAATTAATTAGCGTAAACCAAAGTACCCCAAATAAATATTTAGGCATGATTTATAATGCGGGGATGCCAAGAATTCGCATTGGGTCAAAAAAATAGCACGGGAGTGGGCCTTGTAGTTCGATTGTAAGCTGATTGGGTCACAGGAAAGCTACAGGCCTCTGGGCCGTATGGTCTGGGGAGCCCAACAGCCAAAGATGCTAGCATTGGGCCAAAAAATTGAACTTGGGTGCAGGTCAGCAAAAAGCTGGTCATGGGTTGGTCTAAGAAGCCCAACTGAAACTGGGTTCGAGTCAGGGTAAGTCATGCCCAGCAACAAATGCTGTTGGGGCCAAAGACTAGGGCGAAGCCCAGTGAGTTATAGGCTGATGAGGGCAGGCCAAATCATGGGGCAATTGTAATTACCTCAGCATTGGGTTGCTGGAGTGGGTTAAGGACTGGCAGGACAATGGGCCAAGAAGGCTGTAGGCTTTCTTGGTTGGGCTAAGGGACTTCAGGCCCGTTAAGTTTATCAAGCCGAATGCCTGGGGTGTTTGGGCTAGCGCAGCAAAACACAAAGGTTGTTGCCATGTGGTCCAAAGGTGTCAAAACGACAATGTGCCATGATGTACTCCACATGGCTGAGCTTCAGGCCAGTGGTGGTGCCAAGGTGGTGCGACGGTTGTGCCGCACAGTTCCCAATATATATATATGTGTGTGTGTGTGTGTGTGTGCGTGTGTATAATTTTTTTCAACTTTTCTAGGGTTTAAAAATCCTAAATTGCTTCTAATTTATTCATATGCTTTGACTCACAAATTCCACATAGCAATATAATTGCGTAATGCATGAAACATATATATATATATATATTGACAAATATATGAAACATATACAATATATATTGGAAGGAAAATATATACATATATGGTTCATGCATTATGGAAAATGTTTTCATGCTTCGTAGACGTTTCAAATATCTTCCTTTATTTTAAACATACCTGATTGGAAGAAAACAAATAAAAGCCTTTGAATTTTGTAGAAGAGAGCCTCCTCCTACAATCCTTTAGTTCCTTAGCTTCTGGTAAGAGCGTGCTAATAATGTGTTGTAGGCATATTTAACTGAACTATTCTAGGGGAATAGAAATGGGGAGGCCGACGACAGTAAGAGAGAGAAGAGAAAGATTTAATTGTGAGGTGTGTGTTGTATCACCCCATTGTGCCTTTATTTATAGTAGTAGGATAGGTTAAATCCTTACCCTTCTAGGATTACAACTTTAATAGGATATTAACTACTAAAGGGAATATTCAAAGATATACCTAGATACACCAGGACTTACAATCAGATTCCTATTCTAAATATGACTGCAACAAGATTATATTTGTTTTTTGGTTTTATTTTTAAGTAATGATAACTTGGGAATATTATAAATTACATGGGTGTTCAAAGAAATATGTAAACTTAATTGTGGATGTCCAAAGAAATAGGATGTTCAAAAGATATAAATTGGTCACGAAGTTGTGAACACGAAAAATTCCTGAAAATAAGAGACAAGAATAACGTGTACAAAATAATATTTTTTGTGTTTAATGAATTTTGGGGTTACGATCTCTCAAATTTGGTCATCTGATTCGATCTCCGTAAGATGTAGATTTGTTGATCCAAGGGCCATCGAGGCTTGATCTTGGATGAACAGTTGTAAGTTTCTTCAAGGGCCTTCGTGGCTTTGATCTTGAAGGTTGATGGAAGTTTCTTCAAGGGCCTTCAGGGCTTGATCTTGAATGTTGATGGATGAGCGGATCTTCAAGGGCTTTTGGGCTTGATCTTGAAGAATGGTTGGTTTTCTTCAAGGGCCGTCGAGGCTTGATCTTGAATGAACAGTTGGTTTTCTTCAAGGGGGCTTTTGGGCTTGATCTTGAATAATGGTTGTGTGGACTTCTTCAAGGGCTTTTGGGCTTGATCTTGAAGGTTGATGGATGAGCGGATCTTCAAGGGCTTTTGGGCTTAATCTTGAAGAACGATTGAATGTGTGGATTTGTTGAGGTTGTTGATCCAAAGGGTCGTTGGGGCTTGATCTTAAGATGAACGGATGATGAACGATGAACACTTTCTTCAAGGGCCGTCGGGGCTTGATCTTGAATAATGGTTGTGTGGATTTCTTCAAGGGCTTTTGGGCTTGATCTTGAAGGTTGATTGGATGTGTGGATTTGTTTGTGCTGTTGATCTAAAGGGCCGTTGGGGCTTGATCTTAAGATGAACGATGAACACTTTCTTCAAGGGTCGTCGGGGCTTGATCTTGAGTTGGTGGAAGTTCTTCAAGGACCGTCGGGGCTTGATCTTGAAGGAGGATTTGACGAAGAATGAAGAGTGCTTTCTCCATTCTTCTGGATTCTTGGGAATTTGGGGGTTGGATGCTTGAGAGCTTTAGAGTTTCAAAGCTTCAAGGATTTTGGATGTGTGGGGAGTATTCTCTTCCAGTTTGGGAGTAGAGAAATGTATTTGTGAATTGGTTTTTGTTGTGTCTATTCCTCTTGATGGAGAAGCCTATTTATAGGCTTTGAGAGTGAATCACCACGATTCATTTTTTTGGTGAAGTGAGTGGAGGTTGTAGGTGAAGTAAGTGGATGATGTAGGTGAAATAAGTGGAGGTTGTAGGTAAGGTAAATGGATGATGTAGGTGAAATGAGTGGAGGTTGTAGGTAAGGTAAATGGATGATGTATGTGAAATGAGTGGAGGTTGTTGGTGAAGTGAGGGAATGATATAGGTGAAATAAGTGTTGTATTGGTTAACATTTATTTCACTGAAATTTCGATGTCTACAGAAGTACTACAGTCTATTGGTGTTTCTCTTCACTTGTAAGTGAGAGATCTTAGGTTCGATTCTCATCAGAGGTGAATTTAAACCACATTATTGATAACCTATTGTGAAGCTTAATCCACTTCCCCACCGCTTTAGTGCAGATAATGTCATTTATTAAAAGAATATTAAAAAAAAGATATAAATTGGTTGTAAAAAACAAGTACTATTAGGAAATACTACTACAAAAAATTTCAATATTTGGTCATGAATAAGGCACCTAAGCCTTTCAAACATACGGCCCAACCATAAGCAACATTCAAACAGTAAGTAACCATAAAAGCGTTCCCACAATGAGGCCCAACTATAAGCAACATGAAATTTATATCCCATAAGTTAATAGTTCTAGCAAAAAAAGTAGACAAAGAAATCTAATTTTTGGTGTCTACTGAACTATATGTGTATTTAGTGAACTAGTGACAAACATCCTTTAAGCTCATTTCCAGCTCCCATCATCACAGTGAGAGCAACCCTCTTGTGCAATGTCACTGATTTGAACCTTTGTGTCATATATCATCCCGGGCTTCCAGTTAACGGGAAGCACATTCGGTGCCCAAACCGTCTTCCCATCGTACCCAGCCGTCACCACAAACCGGAATTGTAGCGCCCCAGCCGGAACCCTACTCGTGTCCCAGATCGCACCGTGGTTTCGAGATAGGAAACTCCAATTTGAAGATCCAACCTGAGCAACATCAATGCCTACAATTTCTGTCTGACCACCTTGGTACAAAATTTTGATTGCCAAGTACTGTGGCTTTTGGCTTGATTCTTCCACACGTAAGGATAAATTTTGGTTCTTGTACACACATGGTACCCTGTTACAAGAGAGGAACAAAAAAATAAATAAAAAATCAGTAAAATAATTAAACAACTTTAATATTGGGTACGTTTTTTTACCGTTACTAGCATAAATGTGCCCAAATTTTTTGTCTGGAAGGCCCTATTATTTTAAGTACTGGTCCCAAAAATGGGGTCGGTGCAACAAAAACCTTTATGATTTTCTGGACAGGCCAAATTGATCACTTTTCAAATCTAATTTTAGGTGGGGTTTCTAAATTCAGAAAAAGATTAATTAAGTTTCCGATTATTTTTTTTTTCTTGGATACGCTTACCTCTTATACTCCACATCCACAATGCCACGTCTCAAAATGTCTTGGCCCAAACCCTTTTGAGCCATGGCCGCAAAAGCTCTGCTGCTGAGAACAAAATCCGTTTGGTTGCCTTGGTTCAGATCAGTCAAAGTTACTATAGTCCCATGTTTTGTACAAAGAGTTGTGTTCTTGCATCTTATCTGCCAACAAAATCCAAATCATTAAAATGCACACAGAAATTCAGTTATCAATATAAGAAAATTGGTAGACTCGAGTTAGACAAGTTAGATAGAACAGTGTGCGCCTATTGAACTTCAGTTTGAAATTTTCATTTCGTAGGTTAGAGTAGTTTAGACTATTGCCTGCCTTACGTAAAGTAAGAATGTTGAGTTAGGTTTATGTGTTACCTGAAAGCATGCACCACAACCGGCTCCACCTTTGAAAAGGGAAGGAACACCAGCTGCAAGGTGTCCGCCACTAAATCCCAAGGCCAAGGAGCCATACCCACAAGCCCCAGCTGCATTAAATCCACAAAACAAAATTAACCCACTTCATAATTCACAAAACCATCAACTGGGTTTTAATCAAAATTAGAATTTAAATAAAGGGTAGAGATTAGAGAGATTAGTGATTGATCATGATATTACATGAAAGTGCAGAGGATTTGGAGAAGAAGGCTGCCTTGGATTGCTTCACACAGCGATCACAAGCGGTTGCAGAGGAGATTAGGAAGAAGAAGAGGAAGCAAATAAACACAGACATTGTATATTTTTTTTTCTTTTTTTATCAGAATTCAGAAGGTTATGAGCAAAGGAAGATAAAGTTATGAGAAAGGAAGAGAAAGCCATGGGATTTGTAGGGGGCACAAAGCTTAGAAGGGGCGAGTGCAGTGCAGGACAGGACTGTGGAGGACAGGTCAGCATGTGCTATAAAAAGATTTGGAGTTTTTTATTTTTATTTTTTTATTGTAAGAAGGAAAGAGAGAGGCAAATGCTGAAATGCAGGACAAAGAGCAATCGCACCGACTCTTTTAGGTCTTTGCTTGTTGTGTGTAAACATGAGAATTGTGCTGCCCATGCATTTATGTGTCATTTCTGCGGGCTACATGGTGGAACCCTATAGTTTTTGGGAGGGACCGCACTCTGAGGACATTTCTTATAATTTTTTCCCACTCTTCACATTCTCATACTTTTTGAGAATTGGGAAGAAAAAGGATATTTTGTATATACAACCAATAATTGTTTATTTCCTCTAAAACTCCATTTTAATATTTTTTTTGCCTTTTATAACCCAGAAATCATAACTTTATTTCTTAAAATTCACAATTTGTTTACTTTGACTTGTGGACTTTCTCTTCTCTTTGAAACTTATAGATCGCCTCCTAAAATATATGTGAAACGCAACACCCAATAAAACTATGTTGCATGTGCAATAAATTTGATTGTAAATATCTATTATGCGTCTACGTCAACAATTAGAGAATATAAGTTTAAAAGAAATTAAAGAGATGAAAAAAATAAAATAGAGATTGATTGGCTTGGCTCACCCAAGTCACAACCACATCAGAAATTAACAGATCTAAAGCAATGTGGAATGGATTTCAAGTTTTCTAGAGATGACTTTCCAGTTTCATGGAGCAAAATGGGATAAAAATCGAGTTCCAGACGGCAAAGTGAAGCGAATTTTGAGTTTCAGGAAATAAAGTGGCGACGTTTGAGTTTTATGAATCAAAATGAGATTAAAATTGAGTTCCAGGGACATAGCTAAAAATAAGCCACCAATAATAAACATTCTAAAGAATATTTATATATATTAGTTTCTTGCATTTGGATTTGCATATATTTTTAGAGCCTAAATTTGAGGAGAGAGTCTTTCTTGTCACTAGACTGTATATACGTGATAAGAGATATAGTCGGCTATTTTGTCATGGTTGAGGTATTTGATATCAATTTTTTTTTTAGGTTTTACTGACATTATGGGGCCAATTTTTGGAATTCAAGTAATTCATATGAAACAAGAAGTTGATGTAATTGGAGGGGGGGGGGGGTGGCATTTTCTGTGATCTCATAGACATGCTTATGTGGATGCAAGGCCCCAAATTATGAAACAAAATGGAAATTTTATCCAAAAGAAAAAAGAAGAACATAAGGGAAAGAAACGTGTGCGATGATAAAAGTTTCGGTGGGTACGATGATTTGATTCCTTTTGAGTGAGTGGAGAAGATAGGAACAAATTTGGGCCTACGGAAATCCCACTTGTCATGCAAGAAATGAATACTGCCAAGCCTATCGCAGCCTAAGGTTAACCGAACCATATAATATAGCAAAGGGAATTAGGGGGACAGCTTTTCTTGTAGATTAATTGATTAGATGGTGATGAAAACAGATGACATGATGCATTGGTGAGTATCATATGTCTCATCCGGAGAAAATATTCATATCGCAATGAAACACCATCACTAAGTTAAGGGTGAAGCATTGTATAAATTTAGAGTGATTGTGGCCTTGTAGCCCCAAATTCGCTTCAAAATATATATATCAAACATACAAAGTTACGAGTAATTTTTCATGAACTTTTTTGCAATTGCCCCTCCCCAAGATTACCAAATCTAACTCCACTGCTACGCATAGGGTGTTTGGTTCGTCAAAGCGACTAATACACTTGTTATGATTTATACATTAACATAGGTACACGTACACGTATTATAACGTTAATAAATAAGTTATGCAAATATTATTGAATTAAAATAATGAGTTTAGTTTCAAATTCCAAGGACTTAAAATGCTAATTATGTTGCCAACCACAGAGTTTCTTTTATTTTGCATCCGTTACCGACGAGAGATTTTTCAGTGTGATAGGTACACGGGATGATACATCATGTGTTATTATACAAATTGTGAGATATATGTGCTAAAAAATTAATAACTTAAAAGATAAAATTTCCCACCATTTTTATTAAAAGACGTAGCGTACCATTTGTGCTCCCGTTACAATTAAAATTTTCTCGTTACCGACCTTTCACCGCTTAATGTTCTTTTCTTTCATTCTTCGAAGTCAACAGGTTGCGAGTATTATTTCAAATCCATCCATTTCAAAAAAACAGCTGCATATTGCATCGTCATTCATCATTACCTACAAGCCTTCAACGATGGGGCTCTCACTGTATGCCACTACGATTCGAATCATCAAGTCAAAGCTGTTTGGTCCCACCTGCCTGAAAATGGTGCTTCTAATTAGAATTTAGGCATATGCTCTCAGTAATTCGTAAATTAACGATTAGATTTTAGGATTATGTTAGAGAAATTAAATTGCTTATTTTATCAATAAGAAATAAACATGTACATGTTATTTGACACGTAATTAAGGGTAATACTAGGGAGATCACATTTTTTTTTAAACCAAATGATGTTGTTGTAAATAATTAGATTATTACCTAAATGTTGATTAAGGTTCTTGTTTCTTATTGGTGACACATCATTTGATTTACAAATTTAGTTTAAAATCTTGGTCTCCCTAGCATTACCTTTTAATTTATTCATATACAATCACATCGTTTAGTCTGCAAATATGATTTAACAAATTTAATTTCTCTATCATTACCCTAAATTTTATATATAGAGATATAATAATTTTTTGCAACACGGTTAGATTTTACATGAAATATCACTCAATAGTATGTACTGTTGTAGCTGGACCCTTCATATGTAATAATCTAATTATTTTCACAATATAATTTCAGTTTGTTATGTGTGTAAAAACATTTTCTTTTTAATTTAAACATGATTTGAAGATATATATCTAGAGTTCAATGGTTTGTTTTTTTATTGGGAGAGTTCGAGACTACCGACTTATGGAGTGCTTACACGATGACAATGGAACAAAGTGACTATAATTGAAGGCGTGTGAGGGCTCTTTTTCTTTGTGCGGGGTTTTTACATTTTTACCATGTGATCATCCGTAAAAGGATTTTTTTTTTTTTTTTTTTTTTTTTTTTTTTTTTAATTTGAAACCATCTCTTTCAGCATGCCATGCTATGTACTCTGTTTGACGTTTTCTCAAGTAATGTAATCTTAATTTTATTTTTTTTTTTTTATCCAAAAGTATCTTATTCATCTTCAAATGAAGGAAATGGTAGATATAAATGGTGAAACAATACTTCTATTCATTGAATAACCATAGAAAATGGTGCTTTTTCATATTATTAAGGGGATGAGAGCTCGAATTATTATAATAATTTAAAAGATGAAAAAAATTCAAACAAGATAAAAACCTAACACGTGAATTATTGCAATAATTTAAAAGATAGAAAATTTTCAAACAAAATGAAAACCTAACACGTGAATTATTGCAATAATCTAACACGTGAATTATTGCAATAATTTAAAAGATAGAAAATTTTCAAACAAAATGAAAACCTAACACGTGAATTATTACAATAATTTAAAAGATAGAAAAATTTCGAACAAGATAAAAACCTAACGCTCTATTTATTATGATATTGTATCATATGTAATGCTTCTAATTTTTGGGCACAACTTCGAAACGTCACAAACCATGTGACGCAAATCGTGCAAATCTACAGATTTCTTGTGGAGGAAATCGCTGAATCAAATGTAATCAGATGATTGTAAGAAAACTAAACTTATAAAATATAGGATGTAAGTTCATAGGAAATTAGCTGCTGCTTTTTTTTTCTTTTTTTTTTTCTATCTTTTTTTTGTGTTGGACCTCTCTCTCTCTCTCTCTCTCTCTCTCTCTCTCTCTCTCTATAGGATGTAAGTTCATATGAAATTAGCTGTTTTTTTTATTTTTTATTTTTATTTTTTGCGTTGGACCTCTCTCTCTCTCCCTCTCTCGTATATAAAAAAAAAAAAACAGTATGAAAATTAAGTCAAAGTCATGCTCTATCAGAACATGATTTTAACACCTGGTCCACGCACATGTGCCAAAGTTCTGGATACGAGACAATCCACCATAACATGGGATGATTAAGAAGACAATTCAATTTTGAAAATGGAGGAGTAATTGTATACATTGTTTTAGGAAAACAAGTTCATAACCACTGTGATTAAGAACATAATCTATATACATAACCCAAATAGGCATTGAACAAAAAAATATTTGAATGCGACAGTTACACCGCTACATGATATTAATCGATATGTTATATACAAGCAGACGACTTGTGTAACAATGTGAATAAATTGTCACGCCCCGAACCCGACACACTTCCAGGATTAACACGTGACGACCCCAATTACATGTATATCTAACATACCTCACCTCCGGGATATGGGCAAAGCACAACTCGAGATCCAAATGCTTAATAATTTTTCGTAAACTTTATGGCTGCATCTAACTTCCTCGATAGACTGCCTACGTACCCTAAATATGACTCAAGTCATTCGTAGTTCACCATTTACTACACTCGAACATTCATCACATATCTCACTATGTCTCAACATAATACCACAATTCAAGCATGTAGCACCTCAAGGAACATTTAACGAAGCATAACAATATTCTCTAGTCATCTTGCCATTCACCCACACATGCATTCCAACACCATCCAATAATCACACCAATCAATAACACATACAATACACCGAAATGCAGGGCTAGAGCGACACAGTTCGGCCGAAGCCTACATCTCTAAAGCTGAAATTGAATCCAAGGAACCAACAAGTCAAATGATACGATTTCGGACCACTCAACGAAATCCATCAACATGGCGTTCCTAACCACTTAACGAAACTAAGACAACAAAGGGGATTCCAGACCACTCAACGGAATCCAAACTAGGATACGATTCTTGACCACTCAACGGAATCATGGAGTAGAAGGGATTCCGGACCTCTCAACAGAATTCGAGTGGATACAATTCCGGACCACTCAACGGAATCACGGAGTACAATGCATATCGAAGCACTCAATGAAATCCAAGTTGGATACGATTCCAGACCACTCAACGAAATCACGGATCACGAGGGATTTCGAACTTCTCAACGGAATCCAGACGGAGCAGGGAACTGAACCACTCAACGAAACCCCAACGGATAACCAGTTCCGGATCACTCAATGGAACTGAGCGGAAGGCCAAGGGACATATCAACGGCTCGAAGAAACAAACATGAACCAAGTGCTTAATTTACAAAGGCTCAACGAAATGAAACAAAGCACAAGTACTAAATTTAGAATGGGTCAACGAAACGAGAAGTGAAACAATGAAATGGGATATGAAACAAGTTTTGGAGCAACAAACCCCATAACAATGAGTTAACGGTCCATTATTAGCCCTCACATTTCATTACATCATACCAATTATGCAAATCAACCATGTTTCAAATATGCACGTCAAATCACATATCACAATCATCATCAATACATAGGCCAAATCATGTATAATAAACATAGTTCTATGGCTAAATATATAAACATCACATTTATAAAATCAAGTCATATTCACAAATAATATTAATATAAGAAATCAATGTAATATCTATATCACATATATTCAAGTCACTCTCTAACCAATGTAGGCCCACTAGACTTCACTTAGTATCCCATAGTACTAAATTTAGTATTTAGAACGTTTCAAGACATGTTAACCAAAAATCAACCATTGGTCCATGGTAGGGTCCACAACCCTACGAAATTTGATCCGGAAGATCTGCACATTGGATTTCAGATCCATAACCTCCTAAGGTTCATATTATGCTCATAGAACAACATACTAAAATCTCATCACGATCCGACAATCGGATCTCCGCCAATCTCAAATTCAAGTGACGGCCAACGTTTGATTTTACAAACTTAGAAATCCAATTTGGGAAGATCCGTATGTTAGATTCCCAATCCTTAAGTTCTTAAGGTCCTCAAATATTACATATAATAACATATTAAAGTTTGGTGATGATTCAACGGTCGGATCGTTGATTCGTATAATGATCAAGCAATGTATCATAATGAAACTAGGTTCAAGTAATCAAATCACGTCATACAGATATCAATTATGAAATCAGGGCATCTAATTGGACTTAGAAAGACATCGTCGGTCCACTAGCCACGCGCCGCCGCAAGTGGTGGTCGATCGCCCTACTCGCTGGAAAATTCAACTATTTTCAAAAATTACCAAATTTTACAGGCATGTAGATCTCAATGACTGGAGCAAGTTTCATACCTATGACTAAGGGCAACTTGACCGGGAAAAGCTCCAATTTGTCTCGAACCCACCGGAAACCCTAAAAATGGTGTGTTTCGATTCGTCACCTCCGGTGCTCCGCCGCCCCTAAACCTATTTGGGCTTTGTTCCTGCCCTCTAGAGGATTGTTTTGGTGGGGGGTAATTGAAGGAAAATGTTTAAAATTTAGTGGATCGTTGCCTAGCTCATTCAGACTCGTCGGTGGTGTTATGATCCTACATTGGCTACATAAGAAATTGTGTAGTACTTAAGTACAAGGGGTCCTCCCACCTATCAGGCTAGTTTTTTGGGTTGGGTTCTTCCCTTGGGTTTAAGTCCTAACATTGGTATCAGAGCCTAGGTTCTCGACGCTGCGGAATGGGCGACCTGGAAAGGGCTACCTTAATGGGACGATTAAAGGGTGTGCCACCATTAAGAGTGAAAGTCGCCAGAGTAAGGGCTGTCATGGGCATCGGGTCCCGATGCTGCAGAGGGGGCAACCTGGAAAATGCTACCTTAACGGGACGATCAAAGGGTGTGCCGCCGTTAAGAGTGAAAGCCACCAGAGTAAGGCCCGCCATAGGCACCGAGTCTTCCAAAGGGTGGTGTGATGTTATGATCCCACATTGGCTACACCAGAAATGGTGTAGTGGTACTTATGTCTTTGGGGTCCTCCCACCTATTGGACTAGTCTTTTGGATTGGGCTTTTCCCTTGGGCTTGAGTACCTAACATTGGTATATGTTATGATCCCATATCGGCTACACCAAAAATGGTGTAGTGGTACTTAAGTCCTTGGGGTCCTCCCACCTATTGGACTAGTCTTTTGGGTTGGGCTCTTCCCTTGGGCTTGAGTACCTAACATTGGTATCAGAGCCTAGGTTCCTGATGCTGCGGAGGGGGTAACCTGGAAAGGGTTACCTTAACGGGATGGCACAGAAGGTGCCTTTGTTAAGAGTGAAAGCCACCGGAGTAAGGGCCACCGTGGGCATCGGCTTCCGAAGGGTAGTGTAATGTTATGATCCCACATCGGCTACACGAGAAATTGTGTAATGGCACTTAAGTACAAAGGGTCCTCCCATTTATCAGGCTAGTCTTTTAGGTGGGCTCTTCTTTTGGGCTTAAGTCCTAATAGGTGGGATCCCTAGCAAAATCAAGGCCAAACACGTTGGGTTTGATTGAAAATTAATGGGAAAGTGGCAGGGAAATGATTTGGTAGTGATGGGGAGCTTCCATTTGCTCGGAAAACGCCGCAAAGGCGTTGAAAATGGACATTAGCCGAATCGAGTCAGGGTGAAAGAAACGGGTCAAGGGGAAAGGTTTTTGGTTGGGTGCCAATCACCTCTCTCCTTTCCCTCCTTGATCTCCCCTCTTATTCGTCCCCTCTCATTTTCCCTTATTTCTGTTTAGCCCCCCTAATCCCTCATTTCTCTTCTTTTCTTTCAATCCTAGCGATCCACCTCTTTCCTTTCTCCATCATAGCCATCCATGTGGTGTTTCCAATTTTTTTGGAGCATTCCAGATTATGGCCAAATGATCATTTTGTCCCTAACTTTATTCATTATAACTCCGTTTCACAAACGGTTTGCGCCTACGTGTTCGTGAGATGGAGCTATATTTGAAAATATAAATTGTGACCTTGAATGATCTACGAATTTTAAATGATTAATTTCCTAACTTCACTCTTCGTAATTAGTCTAATTTAAAAATCTAAATGTAAATAACTTAATATAAAATTTCCCGAAATAATAAAAAATCTCAATAATACAAATACGTAGATTATAACAGTGAAATCTAGGAATGGGATTTCACATAAATTGTGAGCGGTTCAAAGTATTTCACATCGCATTTTCCTTACTCATGGTTTTGTCATTAAGTTGATGGTATTTCGTCACCTCTACGGTGAGGTTTTATCATCAATTTAGTGGTGGTCAACGCATTTCCATCCTTAGCTGGAAGGCTAATAGGGTCGGAATGTGTCAATTAGGTATCACTACATGATGGTTAACTACAACAAAGAAAACAAACGAGTACAATGCAAACTGCATATACAACATAGTTGAACCTCTTCAAAGATAGAAGGCGTTGTGGCTTTAAACTTTCCATTTCAGAGAGATTTAAGATGATGTCCAACTGAGCTTTTTCGAGTGCATTTGACAAATTTTCAGGTTTCATCCCACTTGCCTGAGCAAAATTAGGGTTTCCACCCCCTCCACCACCACAAAACTTACCAATAGGCCCTATGAACTTCCCTGCATGCATTCCCAACTGGACAACCCCTGGGGTGAATGCAGCGACCAAAGGACATATTTCCAATTTCGTAGGCCTTCTCATAATTGGTCTGATCAAGTTAGTTTTCGAGTTGTTCGGAACCTCCTGAAGGATGCGAGCCATACGCTCGAGGCCAAGCCCGGTATCTATATTCTTCTGTTTTTAAGGGCTCTAGTGAACCATCATCCTTCTTCTTGAATTCCATGAAAACTAGAATGTAGAACTCTTTAAGAATATGGTGTCATCGTTGAGATCCTGAAAAACAAATTGATCCTGATCGTAAGTAAAGAAAAAAGCCTACAAAGTAATTCAGAATTTAAACCTTTCCTTCCAACTAAAACAAAATTTTACTGAAAACCAACTACATACAGCATATGATGTATCCCCTCTCTGGTTGGAAGTCAAAACACACCTCAGTGCAGGGCGCAAGGACCGGTGACCTCACTAGTCCAAAAGTTGTCATCTTCGCCCATTCTCTTTATAGCTCAACCGGAACGCCCACACGAAGATAAAGAATTTTATTCATATTAAACGGGCGTATTAGCTCGAAAAAGACAGACAGAGCTTAAGATCAAAGCATAATGTCCATGTCCATGTACGTAAAACTAAGAATGAAAGAATGTATAAGCAGAAAACGATTAACCAACAAGGTTAATATACAAATTATACATGACAGTAAATACAGATCGGGCCGTCTATAAACTTCAGCTCATAAGCATTTCTACTATAGAAGCGCATCAAAAACAACAAATGAACAAGGTTGATAAACAAAATACGTGACTATTCATGAAGAGTAAAAAGTTGCGACTCTTCATTTGAATTTTATGTTTGGAGAGACATATCTTTCCACCAAAGGAACCACTTCTAATTTTCATTCAGATGGTGCTTTACCGCATTGGCAAAAAGCAAATATGCCTGCACAGCTTGGTGCGGGTTCTATCCCCAACGATCTCTCCTCATAATAACTAACAAGTTAACTCACTAATGTTATGGTTTGTCAAATAATAAATTTATTATATAATAATACTAAATTTCTTAAATTTTTCTAACAAATAGTACGATATTCATTGATATGGTGAATAAACACATGCAAAGTGGATAAAGTACATTATTCGGACCTCGATAAAATTCATGCACATTGTACTCATTTTTCCTTGACTAGGTTTTTGATCTTTAGCAAGATTTTAACGATTAAGGGTTTAGGTTTTGTCCCACCAAATTTTCCAAGCAAGGTTCTTAATGGGCAACCATATCATTGTACGGAGGACATCCAATTAGGAGTATTATAAATTATAACTCCATTAATTGGTGGATGACCATCCTACCTCTTCCACTTCACCTTTGGTTTCCATGTAACCTATGCACTAGATATTTTCGTATTTAATTTCCTATCATGTAAAGCCTATAAATAGAGGTTACTACCAAGATGAAATACACAAGTTTGCAGAATATTGTACATTGTCTTTCTCTACTCTTTCTCTCTCTCTCCTCATTTCTCTCTACAATTTCTTCCATAGTTTTATAACAAAGCTGTTTTTATCCCCTAAAAGCAAAGCCTTGATCAAGTAGGAGGTTACTCGAACCAAGTGACCTAATGTTCTCAGTCCATATCTTGCTATCTTGCAATTATAGACTAACAAAATATGTAGTCTTTTCTAGTTATGTAGTTATTTTGGCGGTTTTGTAGTGTTCTTTATTTTTCTTTTCTACGAAATAAGATTCATAGATTTGTTTTTCTTTTCTCATATTTTAATTTGCTAACGATCTTTGCTTGTACTCGAAATCAGGACTTGCATATATTTTCAACAGAATCATCCAATTCTACAATTCCACAAAGGAAAATTAACATAGAAAACGAAAGAAAGTTAGTAATTTTAAAGAGAAAATTTAATATGAAGTCAAAAGGAGTAATATTTTGATCTTTCATGTTTACTTGTAAGATTTCAGGATTTCTGTGTTCCTGTTATTAACCTTCAAACTTCTAACTTGCAGACCAAGAAATAAAATTATACGTATAAATAACGGGAGAGAACCCAGCAGTTTCTTTTGCATCTGTCATCAACATTTCTGGTAAGTAAACATGCTCTAAAAGAAAACCCATCGATTTTGAACTTCCCAATTTAATCCCATCTCAGGTAGGTTTTCCCTAAGCAAATGTGCAACTTTACAACTGGGACTGGTTACTTGAGCGTAGATTGATGGACCTATTTTCTATCCACGCTCTACAATATTAACAATTTCCCCCAAAATAGACGTACCTGTATTCATTTTCGTACAGTAAGACAAATAATAATTCTTTAGACCCGTCAACTAGAATCCTGATGAATGACTTTTAACTTGCCTTTTCCGATAGAACTGAGATGATCTCCGACCGAGTTTTTTCAAGTGCATTGGACAAATTCTCAGGCTTCCGCCCTCCTGCCTGAGCAAAGTTGGGTCTTCCCCACCCCCTCCACCACCGCACAACTTAGCTATGGGCCATATGAACTTCCCGGCCTGTATTCGCAACTTGACAACCCCTGGGGTGAATGCAGCCAGCAGACCTACCTTCTTGTCACCTGGACAAGAGCCCAGAATTACAGCTGCCGGATCTTCTAGTGTCTCTATCAGATATTCGGCTGCCTTTTTTAGTGAATCGGCATCAGTGTCTTCCATGGATTCAACTAGTACCCTGTGATACGATATTTTCAACAAAGAGTGCGAAAATATAAGCAAATAACAATGAGGAGGGGACTCAATTATTGAGCCACTTTTACATGTTGGTTCAAAACCAAATAAGTTAAAATAGAAAATGACAATCAGGTAGAATACTGAATATAACTCGATTTTTACTTTCACAAGATTACGTGATTTCTTAGGCTACTATGCATCCTTCAGAACTTCAATCATGAGTTTCTTATCATTTGAAGGTAGGTGCTTCAGATGAGTAAAAATAGTAGTTAAACTCCTCGAGTAAGATGGGTGCTTATTTGATAAATGGCGATATATTCACAAGGCCTATGTAACTATGTAGTCAAATATGTACCTGACTTTTTGTGAAGTTCCCACAGAAATTGCTTTGCTTGCCATGATTGATGCTTTGTAAATTGCTGCTTTTTCTCGTAAGGTAGAAACTTCGTTTCTTGTCATCCGTAACTCCTCTAGCAGATTATCTACCCTGTTTGTTACTTCTTCAGCTTTCACCTTCACAAAGGCAACATTAAATAATAAATTTTCTTGTTCCATTAATAAGGGAAGTATTAAGCACCAAACAGCATTTGGAAACTGGAAAAGAAAAGTGAAAGAGAAAGGAAAAAGAGACAAAAAAACACTAGAATTAAAGAGTAAAAGAAAACATACTTTGAGAGTCGAACATAGTTGTTTCATGTAATAATCTCTGGCATTGACATATTCAATAAAGGCGTCACCTGCCACAGTTTCTATCCGCCTTATTCCAGATGCAATACCCTGTTCTGAGATTATTTTGAAACTGCGTATTTCAGAAGTATTGCTCACATGGGTCCCACCACAAAGTTCCATGGATATGCCAGGAACCTCTACAACTCGAACCTGCAGCAGGTCATAGTTTAAGTGAAAAACTCACAAGCAAATTTCACTCTGCATCCTGTTGAAATAAACACATTGTTTACGGGATCAAGAGAAGATGTGAAGCAGATTCAATATTAGAGATAAAGTAGTAAACTATACAAGTTACTGCAGTTCTTGTAATACAAAAGACACTCAAACCCCTTCACCATATTTCTCTCCAAACATTGCAATAGCCCCTGCTCCTTTGGCATCAGCAAGAGGCATCACTTTAGTTTGTAGCGGTGTTGCATCCCCAACCCATTTATTAACCAGACTTTCAATCTCCGCAAGCTCACTGTCCGTAAGTGGTCGATGAAAGTTGAAATCAAATCTTAGACGCTGAAAGCAACCAATGAACCAGCTTGTGACGTTTCCTGACCTATAACTTTCTTAAGTGCAGACTGCAGCAATGAGTAGCAGTATGATGAACCTGCAGGGAGCTCAACATAGTTCAGATTGCGAGCTAAAATGCCTCAGATAGAATATATTCTAATTAATTAGTGAATACCATATAATAGATCCATATATTGACTTTTGTAGTTGCAATTTATTCAGCTCAGAATATATAGATACCTCTCGTAGTTTTGAAGCTTGTTTATTGTTCATTATTTAGGAGGAAAAACCAATCCTGCAAGTATGTTTGTACCTTAGCTTGCTGCCTTAGTTTTGCATCCACTGAGGCTTCCACTTCTTTGCCAACTTCTAGAATTCCCTCTCGGATCGTACCCTTGTGAACAAAAATGTTACCCAAAGATTTTTGGACATCTATTATCTCCATAACAGCCTTGTATTGGTTTTCACCTTGCGGAATATATAGAAATCCATGATCTCCAATTTGACCTCCTGATTCTGCATAAAATGGAGTCCTGTTCAGCAATACTTCTACTTCACTTCCTTCGGAAACCTCTAGGACAGGGTTCCCATTGACTATAAGACTTTCCACTACGGCTGTTGCAGAAAGGGTTTCGTATCCAAGAAATTTGGTGTCTGCAACATCTTTTACAACATCTGCACTATTTCCCAAGGAAAGTTTAACGGCACTATGTGCAGCCTGGGATTGACGCCTTTGGTTTTCCATTTCAATATCAAAACCATTTATATCTATACTTACACCACATTCTTCAGCCACTTCTGCTGTTATTTCGACAGGAAACTCATGTGTCATACAAAAGAAATGCATCTTTTCCTGACAAGCAAGGTACAGTCCCACTTTCTTTTGCACTTGATAATGACTCAACTAACATTTGGTCAAGAAATTTTTCTCCCCTCTCCAGTGTCTGCACAAATTTATTTAAGTTCTTCCCTTTTCAACTCCTCAAAAATGCGGGGCATTCTACCTTCACATCCGGATATATGTGGGTGCTCATATCTATTACTTTTCCTGCAATGGCTCGTAAAAATGCTCCTTCAAGGTTTCCCTGACCATCTCCCTTTATACCAAGCATCCTGCCAGTAAGAACGGCCCTTCTAATAAGATGTCGAACGACATAACCTTGTCCAATATTTGATGGAACAACCCCATCCGATATGAGATATACAACTGCACGCACGTGATCTCCTATAATCTGAAATAAGAAAACTTCCATGAGCATTCCTACCAATGTGTTTGCTGAAAATACGAACTTAACAGATTGCGGTTTCTTAAACAAGGGCATACTTTGAGGTTCAGTTTTGACTGATCATCAGCTAGGTCATTTGGTACTTTTGCCAATTCTGAGGTTTTCTGTATAATTGGATAGATCAAATCGGTTTCATAGTTGTTTGAAACCTGCAAGAAAATCATGATTTAATTGATAATTATTGAACAAATTCATATGATACTTTTGTTGCAATCAATGCATCCTGCAGTTAACGACATGCTCAGTTAGTTTTCTTGTAAAACAGTAGAAGTATCAATTTTGCAAAGACATTTATATACATTATCATGCAAAACCAGCAAATCAACTGATACCTTCTGAAGAATGCGGGCCATAAGCTCCAAGCCAAGCCCAGTATCTATATTCTTCTGTTTCAAGGGTTCAAGGGAACCATCATCCTTCTTGTTGAATTCCATAAAAACTAAATTGTAAAACTCTATAAACCTCGTATCATCATTCAGATACTGAGAAATTAAATTCATCCCAAATGTAAATGACGGAAAAATCATCGCTGTAAAGTAGTTTGGAATTTAAACTTTTCCCTCCAAAGAAATTTTTTGAAAACCAAATACGTACTATATCAGCATATCCCCTCTTAGGATGGAAATCATAATAAATCTCAGAGCATGGACCGGTAACTCCACTAGTCCAAAAGTTGTCCTCTTCACCCATTCTCTTTATACGCTCAACAGGAACGCCCATCTGAATCAAAAGCCGTGATATGTCACATTCTGTTCTTACATTGGTTTAATTTAACATCAGTTATAGAACTAGAGATACACTTAAACAGTTAGTAGAGAACAAAAAAACACCGAGTCTTATATGATATTTGTGATTGTGATACTAGAAGCATACTCCAAAGGTAAAGAAAGATGTCCGTTTCATCAGAAGATACTGCACGTATGCATAAGGGTAAAAAGAAAATGTGTGTGTACATTATAAAACCAACCATAAATGTTGAAAGTCAGAAGGAGATTTATCACTGGCTCAATTTAATATAAATGCAATATGTACATGTAAGTATAGCTAGAAAAGAGAAGATGGATGAGCAGAAAAATAAAATAAAAGTAAAAACAACTATTGGGGACCTCGTTAATGGCTAACCTTGTCATGCTAGATTTCAAAAGCTTCATTATCCTCTTCAAAGACACTAATCCACAATCTGTTAGCGGGTAACCCAAATCTGAAAGAAATAAACAGATTTTGCAGACGTTATATTTTCATGAATAGAAAGGGTATAACTTGATAAAACTATGCATACTCATGAAAAGTAAAGCATAAATGAAATACAAAAGAATACCAAAGGACTATTGCTAAAAGGAAAACGAGAAAGAGTACAGTTTCTTATGAGACGGGGCTTTTTTCATAGAGCACAAATGGGAAATAAGAAAGATCATTTTTATAACAAGGAATTAAGATAAGATTCTTTGGAGTTTCTGTTTGCCCAAATGTAATGTATAAAGTGAATTAGGTGAGAATACTATGGTTAACTACTATTCAAAGAATAAGAACAGCGATCATTCTTGAAACAATAACCAGAACTTATAAATTAACATAAATGAGCGATAAACAACATTAAGTTTTTGCATACTCTACAGTTGAAAGCTCCCATGCCCATTGGACTGCCTCCTCCTTGAAGTAATCTCCAAAACTAAAATTTCCCAGCATCTTAAAGAACGTATGATGTTGAGTTGTTCGGCCTACAGTCTCCACATCATTTGTATGTATGCATCTCTGTGCAGTTGTGGCACGAGGAACTTGTCTAGGAACCTGAACGGGATCTGTGAGCACCATTAGAAAAGCTAGAGATTCTGTTTCAAAAAATGTAAGAAAGCAACAAGATCAGGATGAAAACTAAACAAAATCCACACAACAGAACTATAAACATAACGTAAACTAATATAGCGTACAATGTATATCACAGTATAGCAGTTCAAAAATACCCAAACTTTGGGGTTCTAATATGACCTTGATGATACACTAATAAACTGCTTTTATTACTTTACGAAAAAATTTTACTTCACAATTAACGCTGTTATGATTTCAATTGATATAATAACTATCTCATGACAGGTTCTAGAAAGTCAGTGTCATACCTGACCGAGAAATATAGGCTTAAATTGGAGCATTCCCGCAATTGTTAGTAGAACTGTGGGATCATCTGGCACAAGAGAAGCACTTGGAAGAACCTTGTGACCACGGGTAGCATAAAAATCAAGGAACCGACGGCATATGGAATCCCCACTCACAGAGAGATCCTTGGACTTACCTTCCACCAGTCCATCAGTTGCAGACTGTACAGGTGCTGAAAAGTAATGCAAGTAAAAACCATATCCTACGAATATAAAATCTCAACAATAATTAATAAGCTCTTAAAACAAAAATTATACAATTAGCCAAAGCAACCCGGTGTACTTTTAGTGCTAAACTGCATGCTCTGAATTGGTGTGACGGCACAATGCCTGCAGGGAAAGATATGGGAAGAAAAGAGAGGTACGGTTGCTGTGGTGATAAAGCCTGAAATTTTTTCCAAAACACCGATGTTCAGAAACTAGTGTGTGAACATGAAGTCAATGTAAAGCACTGAACCAAACATAATGCAATAAAACATATAAATTAAAAATAGCAAAATCTGGCACAACTATGATGTGAAGCTGCAAGAAGCGTACTAGATCACAAGATAAAAGTTGGACCTCTCATTACTGATGAACAAGAAATTTTTTCCGTTTACAACATGCAGGCAAATATATAGGTTCCATATGAGTAACAGGCAAACATTAGAGGCCTCCATATAAAGGTAGCATATGGCACTCACTCCTAACGTCCTAATGCAAGAAATTATATACGTTGGAGACAAGGGAGAGGATAAGGCCTTTGCAGAGTTCCACGTAATTAAGCTTTCAATTGATTTTGGTGGATTTTGGTAATGGGCCAAGGCCCAGAACAGAAGTACCCCAACACAGAGAAACGAACTCGATCTTTTAACTTGACTCAACTCATTCTTCAAATGAGCTTCAACTTACGTTTGGCTCAACTTAAGGAAATAAAAAACACAGTAATATATATGATATCCACGTTCAAACCTTGTCGTAGATTTCAAGTTACAATGCTAAATAAAGGTGTGGGTCGGTGGTTTACACAATTTTTGACACATGTTTTTGTGAGGTCTACTTCATAATGTATTTCAACAATTCGAATTGTTTATTTTTTAGATCTTACTTGAAAAATATGTCTATAAAAAATCATTTAAATCTAAAACCATATGTTCGGTGGATTAAAGGTTTAGGGATTCTTTGTGGAACCGTATTCGTTCATTTTCTTTACTTCAAATGAATGTCGTAATGGTTTTAGATTTGTCTATGTTTTTTTTTCTAGAATGATTTATGAAAGATGTTTTAAAATATAGACAGTTCGAATCGTTAAAATACATTACGAAGTGGGCCTCACAAAAGTGTGTGTCAAAAGTTAAGTAAAAAAAATGGTGTCATGAATTCACCCCCTTCTTAATATTATACGATTTTTTTTGGATATTTTTTTTAAGAGGAAGGTTTTTCAAGAGGAAGATTGATGGTTGGTAGTAAAGTTAATGTAACATCTATAAGCCAAGCTTTAATGAATGAGCTTGCATGAAAAGATATGAATTGTTTGCAAACTATATGAGCCGAAGATGCTAAAATTCAACATTAACTCTTTTTTTTTAAAAGCCTAATATTTTGTTGAAGCTCGGTTATTTGACTTACTAATCGAGCTTGAATGAGCCAAAAGACAAGTCAAATACAAACCAAGCAATTGGACCCGTTATTGTTTGTATAAAATTTACAAATTGTAATTAATCTATTTGATTATAAGCTTTCATCTAGCAGTTCAAATTAAAACAATTGGACCCCAAATTATATAGTCGTGAGGCTGTTTGTACAGAATTTACAAATTCTAATCTAATTGATTATAAGCTTTAAACTAGCAGTTCAATTCAAAGTAAAATGGATATCATATCATGTCAGACTAATCATATTAAATGGACTTATAATTAATCCCAAGAAGCCAATCCATCAGCATTTCCATTCCTTTGCGTAAAGCATTCAACCAGACAAGGAATGCGTCGGCCGGCCTCACTTAGAGAATGTTTATACTGTCCTCCTAATTAGTTTAAACCTGTCTATTGATGCGTCATTTTCCTTGACCTCTCTTCTTCTGTTTTGGCATATAACTGAGGGAACTCAGTAATAAGTTTTTGTGTTTGTTCTTAGCAGTGGCTCCTATATCTTTGTTATGAAGCTTGTGTATTTAGTAATTGGTCATGTTAAAGAGACTATCAACTTAAATCATATTTTGTAAACCACATTTTGTGGTGGTTGAATTTCTTTTTCTAAATCATTTAAAGAAGGAAACCAACCATCAATCAACTCATCACTTGGTCTATAAAATAGGAAAATGCATGGGTGACCGTATTTTGTAAATGACCTAGCGGTTGACGGTTGAATTCAATTTTTAATTATTTAAAGAAGGAATCCAACTATCAGCCGTCCTATCATATTATCTACGAAATATTGTCTAGAAAGATGGTCTCTTTAGCATCACCCCTACAAACTATGATCTAAAAAATGATCTCCCTCACGTTTTTCTGTAGTAGTAGGAGTACCAATATTTTAGTTAGGGAGTTATTGGAAGCTATAAATAATGAAAACTTTCATCGTGTGATAAACGAAAGAACGGAAGGCGTGTGGGTAGGATGATATTGTGTCCTTCTCATGAGTAACGTAGATTTTCATCGTACAAACATTATGATTGAAAAAAGAAAAAGTAATTCAATTTAGAGATCGTTTAACTATTAAAATGCATAGACTGAGTGTCACATCCCAACCCTCAGCTCCAACTATATTGTCCGCTTTGGCATTCCCTGCCCGAAGACAGAGCTACCGCACGGTTTTGTTTCTGTGGACCGGTACTCAGCCGTAGTCAGCGCCTGCTCTCCCCTCAGGGAGTCCACAAAAGGCCTAGTTGAAACTTAAGGTTGGCAATGGATATATAAGGCCCAAAGACCACGCCCTCACGGGCGATGTGGGATACTACACTGAGAGCTATAACGTCTCAGTTTTTTAGAACCTTGACAAAAAATGTGTTATCTAAATTTAGTCTGATCTAAGAATATAACACTATATTTTGATGATGAAATTTAAGATTATTAAGAAATTTCAAAATGACGAAATTTTATTTTTTAGAATTTGTGAATATTCTTGTTTGCACAACCTAATAACAATGGAATTTGAACGGAAATTTTTATTTTTAAACTCCATGCGTATAAATTGGAAATGACACATATTTACATATAATTTAAACTTGGGAATTTGAGGTCTCAAATTCAAAATTTTTTTCTTTTCATGCCAAATTTCTATGTTTATGAATCTGAACAAGAGAATTGGTGTATGTCAATTTTTAAATTCTTACTTTTATCTCCATATTTATCTCCCTCGTCAAAACATACAGATTTATCTCACAGCATAAATTTGACCAAATAATATCAATTGTAGGTGTTATCTACCAATCAAAACATGCACAATATCTTCACCTAAAATGATATGTACAGTCAATAATAACATTCTTGAGATGATAAAAAAGGAAGATAGTCTATAATATTCATCGTGCATTTCTTGAACTTTAATGTATAATAACGTTATTAAACTAACCAATTAGTGGTTCAAAGACTCGACAGAGTAACAAAGAAAATTAAAATTATAGAATTGATTAATTAGTTTTGTTTGATTCCTTCACCAACAAAATAATACATCACTATTGACATTCCAATTACATATCAAAAGACCATGTACATATGTGCGTGTAAACATATGGCTGTCGTAATTATTCTGGTTTTAATTATCATGTACAGATACACCATATGTCACCCTTCATAACTTCCATATATATGTTTACTTCCTGTGTTCTAACGCCGAAGAATTAGGGCCAACTGAGGGCCCTCCTTTCATAACAAGTCACAGACTCAAAACATATGCAGAAAAAAAAAAAAAAATATATATATATGTATGCATATAAAACAGGTTGGCCTCCTAACATCGCCTAAGTAACAAGCCTGTGAACATTGCGCGTCGCTTTCGAAAGCATCTATGCATTATTAAACCTGCAACTAGGGTTTACTATCCTTCAGTGACCCAATATGCTTGCCAGTTGCAGTATTGCAAAAAATAAAAAATTATTGTAGGGTAGCCGTGTATACAGCCGGCAAATTAGAACTTTCTTTCTTTGATGACCATATGTACTTGGCATGCAATACCATGCTTAATCACGGAGACATTCATGCACCGAAAATTTCTAGGAGAGAAAAGTAATACAATTGAAATTAGATTAAAAGTGGTTAAGGACGTTGAGCAAACTGTGCACGTTTGAGTAAGGACTTAATTAGGAAGGAGATATGTATTAGCTAGTCCGAGTACGTTAGCAAACCTTGTTAATATGATGTTAAGTGGACCATTTTTCTTAGGTGTAACTTAAGCAACTATGCAGAAAAGGACGACATGTAATAAACTAAGAAACAGAGAAGCTTGAGCCAAGAAACCCCATGGTAATAAGTTTTTATCAAATTTAAAACTAATATATTAAGGTCACAAGTCTCAAACTTTTGGTTACCAACTACATTGGAATGTGATGTAAGAGATATCTGCGTAGGTCCAAAGAGGTATTAGTGAAATGCTTAGGGTCTTGAAACAAATAGAGATAATAATAAGGGAGATGCTACAAAGACCATATATTAAAACTACATAATATAGCAGTTGATGGTTTGATTTCTTCTTTAAATTATTATAAAAATCAATCATCGACCGCCACATCATGGTTTACAAAATATAGTTAAAAAAACATCGTCTTCCTAACATTTTCCTAATAATAATGCCTCTGGTACTACTTTGTTTTGATAATCAACTATGTATAGTTATTCAGAAATTTTTTTAAGGTTATTTCAGAAAACTCCCATTTATTTATTTTATAGAGATGATAGACCACTTTGAAATCTAAAAGCTTGTATTAGTTAAACTCCCATGTTAATAAGCCTAATGTACTTTTTTAATAGGTCATCATAAGTTTTTGAAATGACCGTGACATTTTTTTTTTTTTTACCAGCCATAGTTTTTAGGTTCATACCAAAAAGAAGTAGAGAACTTGTGAAAAGATGGTCAAAAGTTCAAACCAATTTATTTCTCTCTCACACACACACAGACAGACACAGATAGATATATATATATATATATATATATATATATATATATATATATATATATATATATATATATATTCGTATGAAAATATAAATAAATAAAATAATTTGTAAAAAGGAGATCACAAGTCCGAAATAATTATGAACACAAATATTTTGAAAGGAAAATTTTACAAAGTTAGGATGATAGTTTCAAAAAATTAATATGACAGATCGCTTAATATAGAGGTGTGTTATCTACACACCCTTTTTTATTTCTCACACACTCTTCTAATTTTCGATCATCGGATTAGATGAAATGAAGAAGATCAAATGATACAAATTAACAAAAATGTGTTAGAAGTTAAAAATAAAATGTGTGTGAATAGCATCCCTTAATATATTAGTTCACATGACATTTCAAAAAATTTCTTTAATTATGTCTTGAAGTAGAAAAGTTAATAGCTAGGGACCATGGCTATACTTACCTTAGGATTCAGGGCATAGAATGCAATGAAACTGGGGTAGGCTGTAACGACCCGTCCCCAAATATTACGGTTTTTTAATAATTTTAGAACGTGAAATTACTAAAAATGCCATTCGAGGCAAAAACGTTGACTTTTGTTGACTGCCTTGTTTGTCATGTAAGATCTATTACCTTGGCGTATTCTTGTAGTACTCATCGCTACTAACGCGTGGGCGCAAGCGGAATCAAATTTGGAGTTACGATGAACATTTTCCGGAATCACGAATATGATGGGCAATTTGGTTATTTTACATAGGAAGATATTTTGTGTGTGTTGTTTTGTGAGTTGTGGGGCCCATACCTCAATTCCCCTTCTTCCCTATGTCATCTCCCCAATCTTTGGAACTCTGTTTCTCTGTCTGTCTGTCTCTTTCTCTTCTTTCCTCCCTGAGTGAACACTCTCGAACTCTCTCCCTCCTTGTCTCCCTCTTCATCTCTACACTTTCTCCACCCTAAGTCACCCTACCCCAGTGACATTGTGATACTTTAACCCCATCATCACTAGCCATTCATGCGACATGAGACGATGGGACGAGCTCTAAGATCGCTAGTCATTTTCCCCTACACGTTAAGTCATTATTCTTCATCTCCAGCGACCTCTCGCTGTTGTTGACATAGGTAAGCTTCGGAAACATTCTAAACCTTATCCTCTTATTCTCATGGTTCATTTTTTATCGTGTTTGGGTGTTTTGAACAACGGTATTGCACAAAAACAATGAGAGGAAAGTTCCTTAGATTTTTGGCCAAAAACCCTACTTTTGCAAGCATTTTCCTGCCAATCCTGACCTCAGCTCAACCTCATTTTGGTATGGCCATGTTCTTGATCTCCTAAGCTTCAATTTGACTTTTAATTCATGAAAAATAGTTAAGAATCGAGCTCGAACGGAGCTTGGGAAGTTTCTCTACCAAAATCCCAGGTCTAACCTTCTTCTTCGTTGGGTCTAGCGACCCACGAACCTAATCGGATCGACCTGATCCGCAACCTAAAACAGGCCCAAACCTTTGGGCCATGTAAACCAGGCCTAAATCCATAACGGATTAACCCTAACTCAAGCCTAACCCAGTAGATCTGACCCTGACCCAAACCCAGCTTCCTGGGCCGATGCATGGCCTGTGCGTGGAGCACACATGCCTCCGTTGGAGGTACTATGCTCCGTCGACGTTCACGGTGATGCCGACGACTTTTTCGGTGACTTATCTCAGCATGTGGCGATGCGTGAGGTGGTTAGTGGCCTTCCAGGTAACCATCTCGTGGCGGCGCGTCGGGGAACTCGAGGTCTCTCCTTAGGTTTTTCGATGTGCCGAATCCGAATCTGAATTCGTTTTCCGTTTTCTTAAATTTGATTGTTTTAGTAGAGTTTCATTAAATGGCTTCTATTTCTGCTTAAGTGCATCGGTGGGAAGCGACATCATTCTTTCTAGTTCGAGTGGCTCCCCGGCAATGGAATACTGTGAGTGGACCCTTTCTTAAATTGCATATTTTTATAAAATATTAGGTTTGCATGCATTGCATATTTCATGAATTGAGCATGTCTTATATCATGTTTTATGGATTTATATATTTATGGTTATGGAGAATTTATTAAATATTTATCATTTATCAAATTTATGTTTTATGAAACGTCGTGAATTATTGTATTTTCGTATATGCAATTATGTGGATTTACAAATATGATTTATCATGGAATTATGAGATGAGGCTTTGAGCTTTTGAAATTCAGATTTGATATGAGATTTTGAGATATGTTTTCGTTGCTTATCTGGTAGGATATCTTACAACACATCCACACAACACATGTATGTAGACATCTATGGCCATAGGACACAGTTGAGGACATTTATGCCATACCCTCAATTTTACTGGTAAAACCAATCTCGGACAGCTTCACTAGCCACATCTAGTGTCTGTGAGATGTTATATGTATATGTTTCTTCTCTGGTGTAGCCCAGAGTCATACAGCTTCGTTTTCAGGTGATGGGGCTTACCTTTTTTCTTCACTAGCGTAACCCAGTGTCATATAGCTTCACCTTTGGGTGATGGACAGGTTATGCCTTTGGGCGACTATAATACCCCTAGTGAGTACATCATTGATGAAATTTACGGATTTACGTTCGGGCAGCGATAGCACCATTATTGAGCATTGTTTTACGCGTACATGTTTTACGAATATTTTTATGGCATGCTAGAGTTTTCAGAAAACCTACTATGTAGTACTATATATATATATGTTTTCAAAACAGGGGGTTAGTATGTTCATAAAGAAAATGGTTTTCTTATTATCAGTACTATTATTATAAACTTTGGTCCACTCACTCTTTTGGTTTTGCACCCCTTTCAGGATTTAGATTCGAGGCACACGATCCCAGCATTAAGGCATTTCTGTTTTGGCATCTTCGAGTCTCCTTTGTGTAGGACCCTTCCTCGAATCATACCTTTTTATAATAAAATTTTCACATTATTCTTGGTTAGTTGTATATTCTGAACATAGTTTTGCATTAGTATATTTCTTTATGATCACATATTTTAATTAGTATGCATGTTAAAAATGGCTTCGTCACCCTTGGGTGTCGGCCAACACGTGCCTATCCTGGTATTTTGTTATATCGGGATTAAAGCGTGTCAGTTTGGTATCAGGGCATGGTTTGTTCAGAGCATACTTAGGATATTCTCCTACTGTAGTGGTGTGTTGGCATTGATATCATTTGGATGTCACGGCTTTTGTTTATTGATGTCCTTCAACACGGTTGTGCAATCCTCATTCTGCTTGAATGGTCACATCCTATTTGAAGCTTAAGAAATTCATGTTGGGATTGTGCCTCAAGTTAGAAGTAACTAATTGATGAATGACTTTCAACATCGGATTGATACTCTGCGTTATGCGTTCCCTAGGAATGGCGGGCAGAGTCGGTTCTACATAGAAGTGGCGTGAATTAGAAGAAACCTTAGTAGGATGAAGACTAGTTGGGATCAGTTGAAGGTCAGAAATGATGATGATCCTTTGCGACATGTGTTCCTTAGGAATGGTGGCAGAGGCATACCTATTGGGAAATCACTTATGACATCCGAAGTTCGTGGTGGAGAAAATTAAGGAAGCACCAGTTGTAGGCGAACTTAGTAGGTATCTGTAGGGTAAACCGAATCAGTTTCCTCGGATTTGTTGGTTCCACTAAGGGAATTCATGTGGACCCCCATGAAATTTCTCAACGATTGTTTCACTGATAATATCCTTGTCTTCTCCAACCATGAGGTCAGTTTATTAAACATCAACAACTAGTTATATACCGAATTCCTCAAATGTCGACCCTTCTTAAATTTCGTACCTCCTTGGGAAAAGTGAGCGTAGCAGAAGATATCCTTACCAAATCCAAAGTTGTGATAGTTGGAAATCGAAAATCCTCTCAAGGATCGTGAATTATGAAATATCATTGGTCTTGTCGACTTCTATCGACAGTTGCCATTGATTCTTTGACCATAACCTAAACCCTCATCTTTGGCTTGGAAACAAGTTAGTTTTGTTTGAGATATTGTCTCACTCTACCATTGTTTTTACACTCTTCGATGACACCAATAAATTTCGAATCCGATTGTAATGTCCACTGAATGATTTTTCGTGCGCTAATGCAGCCTGATCCAGTAACGTTTATGTCTCTTGACGGTTGGATGTTGAAATACAATGTAAAGTTAAACTTATACACAAAAGTGCCCGCAAATAAAATTATTCGAGAAATCTCTAAAATGAAGCTTAAGTGAAGATAATGGTATGTCTGTGGGCGTTCTACAGATTCTTGGTTCACTATGGCTTACATTAGCCAACAAGGACCTGAGGCTTAATGTTTTGGTCCCAAGAATTAACAAAACGAACGAAACATAGACCTAGTCCAAGTTAAGAGGATAAAAAGATAAGAGCAAATTAATCATGATAAACAAATCAGCAGTTGGCTGGCCCTCTCAGTTTCTATCTTGACCCAAAATTTAAGACTGCATGTTATGACCATACAGTGAAATATACCTAATAATTAATATAATATGGCCGCCAACGTATAGTTTTAATTATAGGGTTGTTAGTTGCTTGTTGTATAAACATTAATCTTGTCGTATCTTTTTCCAGTGGATGAGAGCAATGATTAGTACCCAAATATAAACTAATATTAGGTCAAAAAACTTGTACTGAAAATTCAATTTCCAGCTGTGTATGATAGTACCAAAATCTATCCAATGACTCACTGGATGGAGGTCTCTATATATAGAGACTAGACTAGAGTACTGGTCAATGTAAGTGGCTAGCTATATTTTTGGTGAGAAATTAAGGGAGAGGAAAAGCTAGAAGAACTAGCAAGTGAGTACTTGAAACAAAATGTCTGAAACGGGGGGCAGTGAGATAAGAACAGCCCCAATAACACCGCAGCCGCCTAAAGCACCCACAGAAGATCCTCCGGCATCTATGTCTCGAGCAGCATCTGTGGCTCGGGTACCACCACTGGTGATCCCGGCTCCAACCGCCATGACCAACGGTGGCGGTGACCAGATAACATTGAAAACCCCAAAAGCTTTAACTCCGAAATCTCGTACTCCACGGTTCATGACACCAATAGGAAGCCCCATTAGGAGGGCTCTCCACCTCACAAGGCTTGACCCTCAGGATGCTTGGCTTCCAATCACTGAGTCTAGAAACGGTAACGCTTACTATGCTGCTTTCCATACTCTCTGCTCTGGCATCGGAATTCAATCTCTTGTTCTTCCTGTGGCCTTCACTTATCTTGGGTGGTAAGTCAACAATGTATATGTTATGAAAAAAATTTCAATTCATTTAACAACTTTTTTTTTCAATTAATTTAATAAATAAAAGTTTGTTAACTTAATAATATTACTTTTCAGTGTCCTATATTATGATACTTTTTAAAATATTTGTTTTGGTTAATTACCGCAGGACATGGGGTGTTATATGCATGACTTTGGCATTCATATGGCAACTGTATACTTTATACTTGCTGGTCCAGCTTCATGAATCTCCTGAAACAGGCATACGTTTTTGTAGATACATTCAACTGTGCAATGCAACTTTTGGTAAGAACTACCGTTTGATATGTTTAAGCTAAATGCTAAGAAATTTTACAATCCCAATATATTCAGAAGTAACTTTTCCTAAACCATCCAATTTTCTCTCTTTATCAGGCGAGAAGATATCAAAGTTTTTAGCCTTGTTCCCGATTTTGTACCTATCGGGCGGCACGTGTGTGGCACTGATCGTCCTTGGAGGAGCAACATCAAAGTCGTTCTTCCAAATTGTGTGTGGAGCTACATGCACTGCAAAGCCATTGACACCAGCAGAGTGGTACTTGGTGTTTACATGCGCCGCAGCGATCCTGTCTCAGCTGCCAAACTTGAACTCCATCGCCGGAGTATCTCTTGTTGGTGCCATAACAGCTATTGGCTACTGCACAATCATATGGGTTGTGTCCGTGGATAAGGGTAGACTTCCTCATGTGTCTTATGATCCCTTGAAATCCAACAAAAAATTCATTCACTTTTTTGATGTTCTAAATGCACTTGGAATGATTGCCTTTGCCTTCAGAGGCCACAACCTTATACTTGAGATTCAGGTATGTCCATTAATCTCACAAATTCAACTGTATAGTAGTGTTATTAATTAGTACTCTTGTTAAATATTACAGATATATATATATGACTGTTTGTCTGTGAAACATGATTAATTTAGTGTCCTCTTTCAAATTTATATCTTATTTTAACATTTTTAATAAAATCACTATTGTTTCGCTTCAAAATAAAGAAAATTGATTTAGAACTCGAGTCATTCATTTTTCTCCTTAATTAATAATTACTATTTGTTTTAGTAGTATAGAGTTTCCACTTTGTAGAAGATGTTGAGTTCATATATCATATAAAAGAGTTTTTTGGAAAAAAAAAAAATCATATAAAAAGTTCATAAGATTCATGATACATTGCGGGACCTATACATCTCATGACGAGAGAGGGTGGGGATACAAAGAATTGGAAGTTCCTAGCATATCTTATTCTTTTGGTTCAATATATTTTAAAATAGTATATACTAATTAGTCTAGAGTCAAACAAGTGGATATATTTAAATTTCTTTTGTTCCAAATCTTCCTAGTGTACCCATGTGAACAAATTATTCTAAGTCATGATCATCCAACTTTTAAGTTAATAGCAATCTTATATGGTGTGGTGATGAAACTTCAACTTCAATTGAATTTTTTTTTTTAAGCAAATGATACGCCAAATATTTTGTAAATATAAAACAACCGACAAGAAATGTCTTTACTGATGTTCATATATGTTATGCTGACTTTGAGCGAATGATGTTGAAATTGCAACTTGATCGAATAGGAGTTCTGACTAATTGAGGTTTTCTCTTCCATTACAGTCCACAATGCCATCCAATGAAAAACATCCATCACGCGTGCCAATGTGGAGGGGTGTCCTAATTTCATACACTCTCATAGCAATGTGCCTTTTCCCCCTTGCAATTGGAGGGTACTGGGCATATGGTCAAATGGTACGGTATCTAACTTATCTAAGTTCAACTTTATTATTGTCTAAAAACAAACTGTTCAAACATATGACATTTAATTTTCCCTCGTCTACCATGTTATATTACCAGATTATTCATTTGAATAATTAAAATTAAAAGTCTGACAACATATATATAATATGTCAAATATTTACTACAAGAAGATTAACTAATTGTGACAATACTAATGGTTTATAGATACCACATCAAGGAGGCATGTTCGCAGCCTTGTTCGGCTTCCATATGCGTGACACATCCCGACTGGTTCTAGGACTAGCAAGTTTGTTTGTCGTAGTCAATGCTTTGAGCTCGTTCCAGATCTATGGCATGCCGATGTTCGACGAGATGGAGTCACATTACACTAGAAGGTTTAAGAAGGCAGCTCCATGGTGGCTTAGGGCCATCATGAGAGCTATGTTTACTTATGGATGCTACTTCATAGCTGTGGCCATACCCTTCTTGGGAAGCATAGCAGGTTTGCTAGGAGGGATTTCATTGCCAGTGACATTAGCTTATCCATGTTTCATGTGGCTAAAGATGAAGAAACCCAAGAAGTACGGTCTAAGTTGGTGGGTAAATTGGGTATTAGGGGTTGTGGGAATACTTCTAAGTATACTGTTGATTGCTGCTGGTGTTTATGTTGTAATTGACACTGGTATTACGGTTAGCTTTTTCAAGCCTCAGTGATTCAAAAGCAATGTCAACTGATGATATGTTGTGTCCACTATTGTAAACTGCAGTAACTTATTATTTTCTCTTGAGCCAAAAGCTTAAGTGGCTAGCATACGTAGGTTTGGTGTGGATGTTTAAAAAAGAAATGAATATTAGAGTGAATTTGTTTGCACATAATCAAGGCCAATGCACACTACTTATGTACTTGGAAATTTGGGCATAATTATTACAAACTAAACACGAATTGGTAAATTTCACAAGTGTCCAATTTCGCCATCTTTGAGTCAAAAATAAAAAATTATGCCATAAGCATATTCTTTTTTAGTTACATTAAAAAAATCAACTTCTGAATCCTAACCTATTACCACTTGAGCCAACTTCGAGAACTTGTTCGATTAGTATGTTTAATCAACTAGATCCTCAAACTGGCACACGAGACGTGAAACAAAATTCCAACGGCAGCTTCTTACTCCACCCAACAATTTGTTATGGCTCATAATCTGTTGGAGTGGAGGATCTTAACTAGGGTTTTGAACCTTTGGGATTTTGGTTACTGCCAACCTCATCTAAACAGATTTCGATTAACTTTTTTCACCAAAAGAAGCTGCTACTACTAGTTATGAAAGATGAGAACTACATAAACTTACAAAATCACTAATCCAAGGACATAAGATTGTAATCATATAGTTATAAGGCACACCATGACTAACCCTTCTTTTCTTTGTTGAGATTTTCTTTCTTAATGGGTTTGAACATCATCTTCATATACAAGGAAAGGGATCCTCTCCAGATTCCTTCCTCCTAATCCACGAAGTCCAAGGATCCAGGTCATTGAAATTTGATCCAAGACATGATTGGCAGCATTTGTGCTTCCAAGACTTTAAGTCTGTGAATGAATATAATTCTAAAGTTTGTCGAATCCGATCACTTCTCAAGTTTTGTAATGAAATTTTGACCAAAGAAGATCTCCTAGAGAATACCTATTCGACCTTCTCTGCTACTAATATTGTCCTGCAACAACAATATAGATCTCAGAAGTTCACTAAGTTTTCGGATTTGATCTCTGTTTTACTTCTCGTTGAAAAGCAGAATCAGTTGTTGATGAAGCACACTATAGCACAAACCAATGCCCAAAATGCCACAAGAGGTGTGGTTAAGGAGGCCAAAAGCCACCCTGTCCAGGTTAACAGAGCCACGACCCATCTAAGGGAAAGAAACGCCCTAACCTCACTCCCAAGGCCCCAAGCTTCAAGAATAAAGGCAAAGCACCTGAAATCATGGATTCAGATATGTGTTATCGCTATGGTTCAAAATACCATTGGTCCCGTGTTTGTCGAGCTCCCCAGAAGGTTGTAGCTGAGAGTTCGAAAATGGAGGTTTCTGACTTTCAAGAGGCCGTTACCCTTATGGAAGATTAGAATCTTAGACATAAACTATTTTTCTAGTTGAAATAAGACAATGGGGCCGAATTCCACAGTAGTGGCCGACCCCCCCCCCCTTTGTTTTCTGGTTAATTTTGAACAATTTTCCCTTATGTTTGGATTATTTGTTGGTGATTTGTTTTTTAGATATTAAGTTTTTAATTAATTTATGTCCTTGAATACATAAAATTATTTTGAATGGATATTCTTTTTAATAACTTTTATGCATGTGACCAATTCAATTTAATTTTTTATTCTAGGTATGACTAGTGGGGAAGTTAGTTGTCGGGCAAATAGTGCAACCATGCACACCGTTTTGCATGAACGCATCTATTTCACTAACTTCATACCTAAGAATGCATCTCTGACAACCCTCTCAGGCCCATCCAACCTAATCGAATTATACGATAAGGCACATATAATGTTGTCCAATGGTGCAATCTTGACCATTGATGAGGCACTTTATTCTCCGCGTTCTGGGAGAACGTTTATTGAGTTTTAAGGACATTAGAGATAACAATTACCAAGTTGAAACCTATGTAGAAAACGGAGTTGAATTTTTGTGCATAACTTCCTACGAATATGGCCAGAAACGTATTCTAGAGAAGATGGAGCGTATCCTGAGTGGTCTGTATACTATGACCATATGCCCTATAAATAGCCAATATGTGGCTGGCCCTACCTCTAGGACTACACACAAAATTACACTTTGGCATGATCGTTTGCGACACCCTAGACGAATAGCAATGCGTCGTATCCTCAAATCATCACACGGGCATCCACTAACCCAAAGCTTAGGTTCTATTCAAGGAATCGCATGTCAAACATATTCAATGGGAAAGCTTATTACTAAGCCTTTTTATGACAAGATTCGTTCGAATTCTCCCATTTTTCTACAAAGGATTCAAGGGGACATTTGTGAACCGATTCACCCTCTATGCAGACTATTTAGATATTTTATGGTTTTGGTTGACGCTTCTACATGTTGGTCACACGTGTGCTTGTTGTCCACAAGGAACGCTACATTCTCCAAATTGTTGGCTCAAGTTATCAAGTTCAGGGCTCACCACCCTCATTATCCAATCAAATATATTCGATTGGATAATGTTGGAGAATTCATATCTAAAAATTTTGATGACTATTGCATGTCAGTTGGGGTTGAAGTTGAAAATCCAGTACCCCATGTTCACACCCAGAACGGTCTGCTAGATGCATTCATTAAGCGCTTACAAATGATTGCTCGATCCTACCAAGATCTTGATCATTGCTTGGGGCCATGCAATATTGCAAGTAGCCATGTTGGTCCACCTGAGGGCTATTGCATCCCAACCATATACCGTTCTTCAGTTGGTTACCGCATACGAACCCAACATATCGCATCTGTGCATTTTTTGTCGTGCCGTCTATGTGCCGATTTCATTGACCTTACGTATAAAAAATAGGGCCTCATCAAAAGATGGCAATTTATATAAGATATAATTCTCCTTCGATCATTCGTTACTTAGAACCTTTGACAGACGATCTATTTACTGCTCATTTCACAAATTGTCACTTTTATGAGACAGTCTTCTTGTCGTTAGGGAGAGATAAGAACGTCAACGTTCATGATGAATGACGCGAATTATCGTGGACGACTCCCACTTTGTCTCATTTAGATCTCTACACCACTCAGTCTGAAACTGAAGTACAGCGCATATTAAATCTTTAGAGCATAACCAATCTAACACCAATGACAAGATCACATATTCTAGCTGCGAATGTACCTGCAAAGATGGATGTACCAAATGTACGACGAACTTCCCTCCTGGAGACCCGGGACGCCAACTTTGGTGATCCACGTATATTAATGGCTAGCTAATCATTTGTCCCTACACAAAAGCATGGCGAACCTCTTGGTTCAAAGGATTCACACCCCAGAAGAGGAAACCCATGGCACAAGCCCCTAGAGAGCCTACCGTGAATCTGAATGTTGCTTATTCATTCTATCCAACTCATGAGGAAATTCTAGATTACGGAAGCGTCCTTGAAGAGACGAATCCACTTCGCGAGAATCATGAGATTTCGGTCTATTATGCTAGCTTAGATGATGTGTGGTGTAGAAATGAGATGATCGTCGACGATGCATTAACATATGCAGTAGCTACTGAGATCATATTGAGCGATGACATTGAATCTCGTTCCGTTGATGAATGTCAACGTAGAACCGATTAGTCAAACTGGAAACAAGCAATCCAAGTCGAACTCAATTCGCTTGCGAAATGTAAGGTATTTGGACTTGTAGCTCCTACTCCTCCACATGTGAAGCTCATTGGCTACAAGTGGGTTTTAGTTTGGAAACCTAATTAGAAGAAAGAAATTATGCTTTACAAAGCTCGTCTTGTTGTGCAAGGCTTCTCACAACGCCCTGGGATTAACTGTGACAAAACTTTTCGCTACCTTATCAATTTGGTAGTTTTCAAAAAACTGAGTATGCAACTGATGGATGTAGTAACTACGTATCTCTATGGGGATCTTAATACGAAAATTTATATGAAAGTTCCATAAGGACTTACATTGACTGGATCAAATATTTCCAAACCTCGGAACACGCTCTCAATTCAGCTGAGGCATTCACTCTACAATTTGAAGCAATCCAAAAGAATGTGGTATAACCGTTTGAGTGAGTATTTCACTAGTCATGGATATATGAACAACGAACTATGCCCTTGTGTGTTCATTAAGAAGCCACATTCTGGTTTTACGATAGTTGTAGTACATGTCGATGACATGAACCTTATCGAAACTCCTAAAGAGCTCGCGAGAACTGCCACACACTTGAAGTCGGAATTTGAGAGGAAAGATCTAGGAAAGACTCGATACTGTCTCGATATAGAGATAGAGCACTGTTCGAATGAAATCTTAGTACATCAATCGAACTACACGAGAAAGTGTTGCACCACTTTAACGAGGATAAAGCAAAGCCTTCGAGTACTCATATGGTCGTTTGATTGCTAGATGCAAAACGAGATCCCTTCCATTCGAAAAAAGATGATGAAGAGATTTTAGAGCCTGAAGTTCCTTATCTAAGTGCGATCTACGCTTTATTGTACTTAGCTCAATGCGATAGACCCTACATCTTTTTCGCTGTTAATCTTTTGGCAAGATATAGTAATGTACCAACACACAGACACTAGACTGGCATCAAAGACATATTTCGCTACCTTAAGGGTACTACGGATTTAGGCTTGTTCTATCCCTACGGATCCTCGAGTGATGCCGCACCTCCTCCCCCGCTTCTCGAGTCGATTCTCGCCTTGTTAGTTATGTTGACGCAAAATACTTATCTGATCCGCACAAGGCACGCTCTTAAATGGGTTATGTCTTTACTGTTTGAGAAACAGCAATCTCTTAGAGGGTCAACTAAACAGACATTAGTTGCCACCTCATCTAACCATGCTGAAATTCTCTCCTTACATGAAGCAACTCGGGAATGCTTTTGGTTGAAAGCAGTTGCGGGCCATATTAGAAGCCCCTGCGATCTTTACCCTATCGTGGATGTCTCGATGACGATCTATGAAGACAACGCAACATGCATCGAATAGTTCAAGAAGGGTTACATCAAAGGAGACAACACCAAGCACATTGTGCCAAAGTTCTTCTTCTCACATCAACAACAAGAGCATCAAAAAATTGAAGTCATGCAATTCCGTTCATAAGATAATATGGTTGACCTCTTCACCAAATCACTACTGAAGGCGACGTTTCAGAAGCTTGTTCAAGGAATTGGTAAGCGTAAACTTTCTGAGTTGCAACATTGCCATTTCTCTTTGAAATTATGTCAAACTTAGGGGGAGTATCCTAAATAATATTTGCTTGATCTTAATGTACTCTTTTTCCCTACGATTAGGAGCATTTTTTCCACTGGGTTTTTACTACCTAACTAGGCTTGAACAAGGCATCCACCTTGCGCTGACCATATCCATAATGATGTCCTGTAGACGCTTTATTTGACTTTGCATTGCTCCCGCATTTTTCCTTAGATTATGGATTTTATCCCTACTCAAGTTTTTGCCATAGTCTTTTTGTTTTTAAGTGAGACTTACTTCTTTATGCAAGTTCCTACCTTATTGAGAATAACGTTGTTCCTAGAATCAGTGCCGATAAGTTGACTTCCTCAACTTCAACATGATGCTGAATCTACCTTGAGTATTTACATACTCAAGGGGGGAGTGTTATGAACTTTCCTAGTTTAAGTGTGATTGTGTGAATCTTAGATTAGATTTGATTCTAGTTATTCTTTCCTAGATGGACTTGTATTCCTTAGGGATGAATGAATTCTTCTCTCTTATTACTATAAATAAAGGTACTATGTAGGAGGGAATAACATACACATTCTCCTACAATTCTACAAACACATCTCTCTCTACAATCTCTCCTTGCCGCCTGCCCCCTTCTCTTAGTCAGATAAAATAGGTTACAACATAAGTGAATTTATACGAGAAACGTCAATAATATGCCTAACAAGTATATCTATATGAGAAATGTTGATAATATGCCTACTAATAGTGGCCCGGAATGCATGATAAACATGTATGAAATATTATACTAATTTATCTATATATATATATATATATATATTAATGTACCTATATTTTGTAGATTCACTAATGTAAATAATAAAATATATTTTATATGAGAAATTCAATAGTATGCCTAATAAGTATATTTATATGAGAAATATCAATAATATGCCTACTAATAGAGGCTTGGGATGCATGATAAACATGTATGAAATATTATACTAATTTACCTATATTTTTGTAGATTCACTAATTTAAATGATAAATACATTTTATATGAGAAATATTAACAATATGCCACCTAATAGATGCTCAGGATTCATGATAGACATGTATGAAATGTTATACTAATTTACATATATGAATTGATTTACCTATATTTTCCAAATCCAAAAATTTGATAACAATTGCATTGTTTTTCAAAATGACCAAAACTATTACTAGTAAAAATAGGTACATATTTTTGCATATTTTAAAAATTTACCTATAATTTACCTATATTTTAAAAATTCAATAATTTAACTACATTCTTTTGTTACAAGCTAATTTATCTGCATATTTTGAGTGCATATTAATTCACCAATCCACTTATTAGTTTATATATACAAATAATACTATCATATAATTTACTTATAATATCCAAAGTAATTATATACATTTTTTTCTTTACCATATCTGACACACCCCGACCTAAATCGATGCATGTTGGCCGTCATGTGATGGTGACGTAGCTATGTGCGCAAGACAAGTAAATAAGTGCGGGAAGAAGTGTTAGAGTGTAGATACACATAGTCAGAGCGTAGGTGGTATGAAAGAAAACCCTACATTGATGGATGTCTGTCAGAACCGCCGTAGAGTCCTCGTGAGCCACCAACATGCAGTTCCATCTAGAACCTGGAGGGGCGCAAAACAGAAAATGTGAGTGGGTAAAAAGAAAGCTTTTCAAAATCATTTCTCTTTCCAAAAGTAATAACCCCTTACCGTAAAACTCGTATAGTTTCCTAGAAAATAAAAATACGTACATATATAAAAATTACGCTCCAGAGTAGTGAAAATCAAATATATGCCATGTCAAGTATCCCAATATGGAAATAAGTAGCCAGGTGAAATAAATCAACGTAAAATGATATGTCAGCCGGAGTCACCTAACGTGACCTGTACAGCTGAACCTATAGCTCATCAAATATGCATGCACACGAGTCGGAACCACCTATTGTGGTATGTACGACAGGGCTGGGTGCAAATAAGTACACTCAAGTGTTACGATCATGTGAAGGCTATGCGAATAATCGCGGATCACCTATGAGTCGGAACCACCTAATGTAGTCTATACGACAGGGCTATGCACCAAACTTGGATCCAAGGTGAACGTGTAGTGCGGGAAGTGAACATCATGTGAAGGACTGTGCCCTGGCCACAAGCGTGAGCACTAGCACTGGGGTGCAGGATAATGAGCTCTAAATGCATCTACATATAACCACAAACAATGCATCCACTATCATCAATATATACTCACCTGAAGCTTACCTGGGCGTCCGCAACATCAAGCAACAATATGCATATCTATACTAATGCATACTCTAAAGCATAATGCAATTGACATGGCATTTAAAACGTAATTTCAATTAAAACAAATTTCTGGGAAAACGCAAAGCATATATATGTATATAGAGAAAACCAAAAGCCCATTCACTAGTATGTAGCTGGATCGTAACCCCCGAGTCTCGCCTGACTGTGCTTGTCCTTTGGAAACCTCTCACCTATATGTGAAATCACTATTTTAACATTAATCTTACGTACATAACCAAACCCATGTAATAACTTCTCATACGTTGCTCAATTGGGGTGTTTGAATATACCATCGTGGCCTACTCAACACCATGAGCATCCTTATATTTTTAGAATAATTTTCCGACCTCCCACGTACCCTCACGCGCCGGCCAAGGCACGACCATACGCGCCTGCCACGCGTATGCACATGCCTGGCACACAAACGGAATTTTAAACGCCATTAGGGAATATTCTGCTAAATAATATAATATTTCTTTAACTGTACCTGACGCCATTAGTAAATTCCATCAAAGTTATTTTTGGAATATTCCATTTTTTCCTTGGTGGTTTGCCGGATTCCGACACCGATCGCTATTGCGTCGCCGGAAACTGGAAAAATTTCAAATTTAAATAGCTCACTCAAATCTCAACCAAACTTCACAAACTTCACATGGATTTGAAGCCCTAAACGAGTAGAACATGTTCTTACCACTTTGAAGTCCTAAAATCGACGGAAAAAAGTCAGAAAATCCTTCGATATTCTGGTCAAAACTGCAACTCGAGGAACTAACCTATCCCGACGTCCAAACCCTTCCAAAACTTCTCTATGATCTATGTGAAGTTTTTTTTAAACTCCCTTAAGCCCTAAAACTCCGTGAAACGTCCACGATCACGATGAAGTAGCAGAGCACCTTGCCGGAGCTCTCAAGTTCCCGAGTTTTTGAGGTTCTTTCACAAAACTAAGGGTATGATTAGGTTCCTGACTTTGCAAGGAACTCGAAAGTGACCTTCATTAGTTCGATCTGTGCAAGATGAAGATGGTTAGGTGTGTGTGTGTACGGACTGTACGAACGAAGGAAAGATCGAGATAAAGGATGATGGTATGTACGTGTATGTGAGTGTGTGCGTGTGGTCTGCATTGGGCATAGATAAAAGGGATCTTAAGCCTTAATTGGGCTGCATGTTTAGGGCTAACAACTGACCCCAAAACAATCCTAAAATTCTAATTGGACACAAGAAAGTAGGAGGTGTGGTGATTGGTCCATTTCCTTAGCCCAATTACACAATCGTTTATTCGTAACATTTTCATTACGAACCCAACTCAGCCCTAAATCACGTCAACACTCTCGTGACATCGAGTATGATATAATTACGTCAACAGGAAAATAATTAGAAACCATATACGTACATTCACGTCACTACTACTCGAGGGTATAATCGTCATTTTCATACATTCGAGGATAAAATATATATTAATTCGGGATGGGTCGTCAGAACCTACCCCCTTAATAAAATTTTGTCCTTGAAATTTCTATATACTAACATAACAAACCACTAATATCCATAAAATAAGTGTGGATACATATCTCGCATATGATCCTCCGTTTCCTAAGTGGGTGTGCCAAGCACATGCCTGCACGTGGCCAGCGCGTGAGGAAATTTTAAATCTTCCTTCTCCGATGGTTCACTGGATTCTAGCGCCGATCAACGCTGCGTCGCCGAAAACTGGAAAAATTTCAAATTTAAATATCTCACTCAAATCTCAACTAAACTTCACAAACTCTATATGGACTTGAAGTCTTGAACGAGTAGAACATGTTCTTACCACTTTGAAGTCCTAAAACCGACAAGAAATAGTCTGAAAATCCTTCGATATTCTGGTCAAAACTGCAACTCGAGGAACTGACCTATCCCAACGTCCAAAACCTTCCAAAACTTCTTTATGATCTATGTGAAGTTGTTTTAAGACTCCCTTGAGCCCTGAAACTCCATGAAATGTCCACGATCACGATGGAGTAGCAGAGCACCTCGCCAGAGCTCGCTAGTTCCCGGGTTTCCAAGGTTCTTTCACAAAACTAAGGGTATGATTAGGTTCTTGACCTTGCAAGGAACTTGAAAGTGACCTCCACTCGATATGTTCAAGATGAAGATGGTTGGGTGTGTGTGTGTACAGACTGTACAGACGAAAGAAAGATCGAAAGAAAAGATGAGGGTATGTACATGTATGAATGTGTGCGTGTGGTCCGGATTGGGCATAGATAAAAGGGATCTTAAGCCCTAATTAGGCTGCATGTTCAGGGCTAACAATTGACCCCAAAACAAACCTAAAATTCTAATTGGACCCAAGAAAGTAGGAGGTGTGGTGATTGGTCCATTTCCTTAGCCCAATTACACAATCGTTTATTCGTAACATTTTCGTTACCTACCTAACTCGGCCCTAAATCACGTCAACACTCTCATGACATCGAGTATGATTTAATTACGTCAACGGGAAAATAATTTAAAACCATATACGTACATTCACGTCACTACGACTCGAGGGTATAATCGTCATTTTCACACATTCGATGATAAAATATATGTTAATTCGGGACGGGTCGTCACAACCTAATGGACCAATCACCACACCTCCTACTTTCTTAGGTCCAATTATACAATCGTTTATTCGTAACATTTTTGTTACGAACCCAACTTGGCCCTAAATCACGTCAACACTCTCGTGACATCGAGTATTATTTAATTATATCAACGGGAAAATAATTTAAAACTACATACGTACATCCACGTCGCTACAACTAAAGGGTATAATCGTCATTTTCACACATTCGAGGATAAAATATATATTAATTTGGGACGGGTCGTCACAATATCACACCTATGGGGTAGGTAAATTATTTTTACATTATTTCTATTCCTAGTAGTTACTAACATTTAGATAGGCAAATTATTTCCCATGAAAAGAAAAAAATAGATACATTATTTTGTATTATTTTTCTGACACAAATTATTGTCTATATTTCAAATGGAAAACACCATAATAATTTTATTTATATTATATATTGCATGCTAATAAGGTATGTTAGTTTTACGAGGAAACAAATTTGAATACAATTGTGAACCCTAAAACAACACTTTGGTGATTGTTGGTAAAAAAATTTGAAAAAAGAAAGCGTAACCAAATAATAGGTTAATTGACTTTTAATTGAATTGAAAACAATAAAATGCAACAATTAATTATTAATCATAAGTCAAACTTAATGCACATTACAATCTATGAGGGTATTTAGGAACACGAGAGTTATTAAAACTGACATATCAAGTGACACACCCCGACCGAGATCAGGGCATGTTGGCCGTCACGTGGGAGTGACGTAACCATGTGCACAATGCGGAAGCTAAGAAAGAATAATAAAAGTACGAATAAATAAAAATAAAGCTATACGCTAAGTAGATAACATACAAGTGCAAGCGTAAGTGTGAAAAACAATATTCAGAGCACGGAAGATCTAGTGCAGTCCGAGGAACAAACGCTAAATAAACACACCCAAAGGTGGTCCTACTCTGGTGATAATCTATCAGATATGCCGAGAATCCCTCGAGAGCCACCAAAAGAACTATCCAAACTAGAACCTGGAGGGGCACAAAACAAAAAACGTGAGTGGGCAAAACAAAGCTTTTCAAAATCATTTCAACAATAAAAGTTCTAACCCCTCGCTGTAAAACCTATATAGTTTCCCAGAAAATAGAATATACACATATATATAAAACACGTTCAGAAATATGCCAAGTCGAATGCCTCTGAAAAAAATGCAAGTACTCAGGTAATGCCAAATCAATGCCATATAATCTATCAGCCAGAGTCACTAACATGACATGTACGGTTGAATCTAGAGCTCAAGTCCACAACTCACTAACTATACCTGCACACGAGTCGGAACCACCTAAAATGGTCTGTACGACAGGACTGGGTGTAAAATAAGTACGCTTAAGTGCTACAATCACGTGAAGACTGAGCGAATAATTACGGGTCACCTACGAGTCAGAACCACCTAAAGTGGTCTGTACGACAGGATTGTGCACCTAACTTAGGTCCAAGATGAGCATGTGGTGCGGGAGGTGAGCATCACATGAAGGCCTGTGCCCTACTCTAGGCGGGAACACTAACACCGGGGGTGCAGGTTCTGAGGTCTCTATACATCTCAATTCACTACTAAACACAAACATAAACCACAACTTACCTGGCACTTACCTATGCGTTCGCAGGACCCTATATATATATATATATATATATATATGCAACTACTAATGCACAATTAATTAGGCAAACGCAAAGCCTGGCATTTAAAACATATAAATGTTTCAGTTCATTTTCTGGGAAAAATCACAAGTATCTAGGTATAAACGGAAAACCAAAAGCCCACTCACTGGTATGTAGAAGCGTCGTAACCCCCTTGCCTTGAGTGACTGCGCTCATCCTTGTGATAGGTCTCACCTATATGCGAAACAACTATAAAAACGTTAATTTAATGCACATAAACCAAACTAGGTAAAAACTTCTCATACAATGCTCAAATGGGGTGTATGAATACACCAACGTGATCTACTCAACCTCACGAACATCCCCATATTTTTAAAATGATTTTCCGACGCTGCACGCACCCCCACGCGCCAGCCAAGGCACGGCCACACGCGCCACCCACTCGTAGGCACATGCCTGACACACTGACGGTGACAGTTAATGCCGTCAAGAATATTCCGTTAACTTTGACAGATTCCGTTAAAGTTAACCTAACATCGTTAGGAATATTCCGTCCAAACTGACAGAATATTCCGTCGTCTTCTCCGGCCAACCTCCGACGCCGTCGCCGTCGTCGGAAAACCGGGAAAATTTCTAAACTTCATATCTCACTCGTTTTTCACCCAAATTTCATGAAATTGGTACCAAAATGAAGCTTACAACGAGAGGAACAAAACCTTACCACTTTCAAGCACTAAAACCAACAGAAACTCGCCGGAAAAACTCCACCAAATCTGGCCAAACCTACAACTCACGATCCCGACGTCCAAAACCTTCAAAAGAACCACCCCGAGACTCCTAAAGACCTCACCAAGCTTCCTACAAGCCTGAAATTCCCAAAAACACATGAATTTACGTGTGCATGAACAGTACCCCGATTTGAACATCTCGAGTTCGACGTGAAAACGAAGGTTCCATTACCTGAAATGGGTATGATTGAACTCCTAAAAACCTCACGAGCATGAATATGTGGTTTTCTTCCTCGATCTACCACATTTTCAAGCAATTGGGCTCTTGTCCATACGTATGAAGAAGAAGGGAAAAAGAGAGAGAGAGAGACTTCGGGATAGAGAAGGTCACCGGGAGAGGTTGATGGGAATGAAGATGGATGTATGGCTGAGATGCAACCAACCAAAAACCCAAAACAACCACACAAACAACAATTATCCACTAGGGGCAAAACCGTCATTTCACCCCTACGGTATGAAAAAATCCGGGACGGGCTGTCATAACCTACCCACCTTAATAAAATTTCATCTCGAAATTCATAACAACCCCTCACAGCAACCACTAGCGATCAAAGAACAACCGAGGATATAATTCTTTCATCCGATCTTCAGTCTCCTAAGTAGCCTCTTCCACTGTATGATTCCTCCACAAAACTTTCACCAAATTCACAGTCTTGTTCCTCATAACATTTTCCTTCCAATCCAGAATCGTCACTGGTTCCTCATCATAAGTCAAATTCGGATTAATTTCCAAGGGTTTAGGAGGTATCACATAAGATAGATCCACAACATAATGTCGAAGCATAGACACGTGAAAAACGTTATGCACTTTTGCCAGCTCAGAAGGCAACTCAAGTCTGTAAGCCACTTCACCAACTCGCTCAGTAATCATGTATGGTCCGATATACCTGGGACTCCGCTTACCTTTTTTTCCAAACCGTACAACACCTCTCCACGGTGAAAGCTTCAGAAACACCTAATCCCCAACCTCATACACTCTGTCCGTAGCATGCCGATCTGCTAAGCTCTTTTGTCGATCTTGGGCCGCCTTCAAGTTAGACTTGATTACCTGAACATTTTGAGTAGTCTCCTCAACAATCTCCAGGCCCACCAAAACTCTTTCTCCGACCTCAGACCAACACAAGGGTGTACGACAAGATATACCATACAACGCCTCAAATGGTGTCATGCCGATACTCGAATGAAAGCTGTTGTTGTAGGCAAATTCTATTAAATCCAATCACTTGTGCCAAGCATCACCAAACTGTAACACCGAAGATCTCAACATATCCTCCAACGTCTGAATGGTTCTCTCTGACTGTCCGTCTGTCTGAGGATGATATGCCGTACTAAAAAGTAACCTCGTACCTAAAGCTTCCTGAAAAGCCACCCAAAATTTAGAATTAAATCTTGGGTCACGATCCGAGACAATACTCACAGGAACACCATCTTACTTCATGATCTTCGAGATGAACAACTCAGCTAATCGACCCAAAGAATACTTCTCCCTCACTGTAATGAAATGTGCTAACTTAGTAAGCTGATCAATAATCACTCAAATGCCGTCAAAACCATTATGTATACTCAGAAGCTTGTACCCAAAATCCATAATAATGTTTTCCCATTTCCACTCTGGAATGGAAAGCGACTGCAACAACCCAAATGGCTTCTTCCTTTCAACTTTAACTTGTTAGCACACAGCACACCTACTCACATACTCAGCTATCTCCCTCTTCATACCCGGCCAATAATAAAATGGTCGAATGGTATGATACATTTTAGTAGCTCCTGGATGCATAGCATAAGCCGGTAAATGTGCTTCATCGAGAATTGCTTTCTTTAAATCCAAATTATTAGGCACAAACATCCTACCCTCCTGCATAAGCATGCCATCTGATTCACGAACTCTGAGGTATTTCTTCTTCCCCTGATTCTTTGCTTGGATTATTTCTTGAGTCTCTTCATCAGCTACCTGAGGTCCAAGCACACAATTAACTAAAATTGGCCTAACTTGAAAATTAGCAAGTAAAGCCACCTCTTGATCTTCTACCTCTAACCTTACTTCTGTGGATCTTAAGTCTGCCAGAAGAAGAACACGGCTAGCGAACAACACATTGATATGGCCCTGAGACTTCCTGCTAAATGCATCAGCTACCACATTTACACGACCAGGGTGATAATCAATCGTGCAATCATAATCACTAAGCAGTTCCAACCACCTCCACTGATGAAGATTAAGATCCCTTTGCGCGAAAAGATACTGAAGACTTTTATGATCTGTAAAAATCTTGCATTTTTCTCCATAAAGATAATGTCTCCACAACTTCAATGCAAAGATAATGGCTGCTAGCTCCAAATCATGCGTAAGGTAATTCAACTCATGAGGCTTTAATTGTCGTGAAGCGTAAGCAATTACCCTACCATGCTACATCAACACGCATCCCAGACCATTCAAGGAAGTATCACTATAGACCTCGAAATCACCACCATCGTCCGGGAGTGCCAAAACAGATGCATGAGTGAGACAATACTTTAACTGCTGGAAACTCTGCTCACAATTATCATCCCACTCAAATTTAACATCTTTCTTCTTTAGCCTCGTCAGTGGTAAAGCAATCACAGAAAAATCCTTCACAAATCGTTGATAATACCCTGCCAAACCAAGGAAACTCCTCACCTCAGTGACGGTTCGTGGTTGCTCCCACTTCTCCACAGTCACCACCTTTTGAGGATCCACCAAGATACCTTAAGCTGAAATGACGTGCCCCAAAAATGCTACTTGATCTAACCAGAAATGACACTTGCTAAACTTCGCATACAGTTGGTGTTCTCTCAACCTTTTTAACACCAAAGTAAGATGTCGAACATGCTCCGATTTAGACTTAGAGTATACCAGAATATCGTCAACGAAGACAATAACAAATCTATCCAAATACGGCTGGAATACTCGGTTCATCAAATCCATAAAAGCAGCTGGCGCATTCGTCAATCCAAATGGCATAACCAGAAACTCATAATGACCATAACGAGTCCTGAAAGCAATCTTAGAGACATCCTCTCTACTAATCTTCAGCTGATAATATCCAGACCTCAAGTCGATCTTGGAAAATACACAAGCACCTCAAAGCTGATCAAACAAATCATCAATATGTGGCAATGGATAACGATTTTTAATCGTTACTCGGTTCAATTGCCGGTAATCAATACATAGCCTCAAAGTTCCGTCTTTCTTTCTCACAAACAACACTGGAGCTCCCTAAGGTGAAGTACTAGGCTAAATAAAACCCGTATCCACTAATTCCTACAACTGAATTTTCAATTCCTTCACCTCAGCAGGAGCCATACGATAAGGAGTCAAAGATATAGGATTAGTACCTGGAAGTAAATCAATGGTGAACTCCACGTCTCGGTCTCGTGGAAAACCAGGTAAATCATCAGGGAAAACATCAGGAAAATGTCTGACTACCCTTACATCCTCCACACTGCTAGGAGCAACATCATTCAACACCACATGAGCTAAGTATCCCTAGCAACCCTTCGATAACAACCTTTTTGCTCGCATAGCAGAAATAACACCATGTCTCACCCCACTCCGCTCGCCCACAAAAGTAACCACAGGTATTCCAAGACGATGGAAGGTAACTATTTTCCCGTAACAATGAATATTGGCACGATTGAAATGCAACCAATCCGTGCCCAAAATCACATCAAAGTCAACAATATCCAACGGGATAAGATCAGTTGGCATAATAACATCCTCCACCATCACTGGACATCCTGGGTACACTGGGTACACACGATCAACAATACATCTCTCCCCTCTAGGCATAGCAAACTCTAAATCATACCCTAGAGGTGTAGGGAGAGGTTGCATCACTTGAGCAAAGGTATGAGAAATTACAGAATGTGTAGCACCACAGTCAATTAATACTCTAGCTCAAATAACCAAGGATATTTAACGTACCCATGATCAAGTCTGGATTATTTTGAGCATCCTACAGAGAGATATTGTGAATACGCCCCTGGGTCTGCTGCCGTCCACCACGACCTCTGCTTGTCTGACCACCATGACTCTGTGCACTACGCCCCTAACTAAGCTGACCAGACTGTCTCGACGATCCCGCACTACTCGCAGCAATCTCCCCCTGCTGATGTTGTCCTCCCTGGAACCACTAAGACCCACCTGCTGGAACTGGAGGATACGACATATAGCCACCAGAATACTGGGGATAACCACTCTGAGAATATGGATCCTGGGGATATGGATATTGTCATAGGGCATAAGGAACAACATCGCCCTGATAGTAATAGGCACCACCACGACCCGTCTGCCCATAACTACCAGGACCAGGAACCTGCTGGATCAGTGCAGGTGGTGGCAAAAAAGTCTGCTGGGGCCTCTGCTGACTCTGGGGACAATTTGCAGCCTGATGTCCCACCTGCCCACACGTGAAACAACCGCCGATGCCTCTCTTGCACTCTCCAAAATGTCGATTATTACATTTGCGGCAAACCGGAGCTCTTCCTCTACTAGCATCACCCTGCCTCTGACCTCTAACACCCCCAGTAAATCTAGCACCACAACCTTAACCAGTGGCACTAAAATCACCGCTAGAAGAACTAGAACAGGTTCCACCATGCTTGAAGCTCTGGGTCTTGCGGGGTCCGAACGATGCTTGACCTTTGCCCTTGTCATCTTTCCTCTTGTTACCATCTTTCTCTTCCTCCTCACTCTCGCTGGCATGTTTTCGGAATCCTCAATCCTCAACAGAATCTCATAGAACTCCTGGTAGGTGTCACAAGGGGTAGTGGTCGCCATAGAACGCCACTTCTTCTTAGTACCCAAACGGAAACGACAAAGCATCTCTCCCAGATTGGCAGCAACGTCCGGATGATAACGGGATAAATCAGTAAACCTCCGGTAATACTCGTTTGCCGTCAACTTCCCCTGCCTCAACTCAGTGAATTCCTGCTTTTTGCAGTCTATATACTCAGGAGGCATAAATCTTCTCCTAAACAACTCTCTGAACACCTCCCAATCAGTCATCTCTAATAGGGACAAACGACGAACCTCCTGCTCCCACTAGGATGCCGAATCCTTACCCAAAAACCAAGATCTTGTCTCAACCCACTTCTCAACAGGGAGATTCCCCTGATTATGCAGAACACAAAAAGTCTTCTCAATATGTTCTAGCCACCGCTCCGCTCCCTCAAAACCCTCGTGTCCTTTGAACTTATCAAGCTTCAGATTGTACATAGTCTCCAGAGGAGTCCTCTGGGAGGGCGGAGCGCCGACTGAATAGCAATGGCGATAGCTTCACCCAATTGAGCTACATCGGGGAAATTAGGCTCAGCAGAGCGACGTAATTCCCTACAAGGCAGCATAGTTCTGACAGAAGACACTAAAACAATTAGAATACTCACAAAGGTACAGGACTGCCAAACCTATGCTCTGATACCAAACTGACACACCCCGACCGAGATCAGGGCATGCTGGTCGTCACGTGGGAGCGACGTAACCATGTGCACAGTGCGGAAGCTAAGAAAGAATAATAAAAGTACGAATAAATAAAAATAAAGCTATACACTAAGTAGATAACATACAAGTGCAAGCGTAAGTGTGAAAAACAATATTCAGAGCACAGAAGACCTAGTGCAGTCCGGGGAACAAATGCTAAATAAACACACCCAGAGGTGGTCCTACTCTGGTGATAATCTGTCAGATATGCTGAGAATCCCTCGAGAGCCACCAAAAGAGTTATCCAAACTAGAACCTAGAGGGGCGCAAAACAGAAAGCGTGAGTGGGCAAAACAAAGCTTTTCAAAATCATTTCAATAATAAAAGTTCTAATCCCTCACCGTAAAACATGGATAGTTTCCCAGAAAATAGAATATACACATATATATAAAACACGCTCAAAAATATGCCAAGTCGAATGCCTCTAAAGAAAATGCAAGTACTCAGGTAATGTCAAATCAATGCCATATAATCTGTCAGCTGGAGTCACCTAACATGACCTGTACGGCTGAATCTAGAGCTCAAGTCCACAACTCACTAACTATACCAGCACACGAGTCAGAACCACCTAAAGTGGTCTGTACGACAGGACTGGGTGTAAAATAAGTACGCTCAAGAGCTACAATCACGTGAAGACTGGGCGAATAATCGCGGGTCACCTAAGAGTCGGAACCACCTAAAGTGGTTTGTACGACAAGACTGTGCACCTAACTTGGATCCAAGATGAGCGTGTGGTGTGGGAGGTGAACATCACGTGAAGGACTGTGCCCTACTCTGGGCAAGAACACTAACACCGGGGGTGCAGGTTATGTATCTCAATTCATTACTAAACACAAACATAAACCACAACTTACCTGGCACTTACCTGTGCGTTCGCAGCACCCAATATATATATATATATATATATATATATATATGCAACTACTAATGCATAATTAATTAGGCAAACGCAAAGCTTAACATTTAAAACATATAAACGTTTCAGTTCATTTTCTGGGAAAAATCACAAGTATATAGGTATATACGGAAAACCAAAAGCCCACTCACTGGTATATAAAAGGGTCGTAACCCCCTTGCCTCGAGTGACTGCGCTCGTCCTCGGGATAGGTCTCACCTATATGCAAAACAACTATAAAAACGTTAATTTAATGCACATAACCCAAACTAGGTAAAAACTTCTCATACAATGCTCAAAGGGGGTGTATGAGTACACCAACGTGATCTAATCAACCTCACGAACATCCCTATATTTTTAAAACCTGGAATTTCTAAACTTCATATCTCACTCATTTTTCACCCAAATTTCACGAAATTGGTACCAAAATGAAGCTTACAACGAGAGGAACAAAACCTTACCACTTTCAAGACTAAAACCAATGGAAACTCGCTGGAAAAACTCCACCAAATCTGGCCAAACCTACAACTCACGATCCCGACGTCTAAAACCTTTAAACGAACTACCCCGAGACTCCTAAGGACCTCACCAAGCTTTCTACAAGCCTGAAATTCCCAAAAACACATGAATTTACGTGTGCATAAACAATACCCCGATTTGAACATCTCGAGTTCAACGTGACAACAAAGGTTCCATTACCTGAAATGGGTATGGTTGAACTCCTAAGAACCACACGGGCACGAATGTGTGGTTTTCTTCCTCGATCTACCATGTTTTCAAGCAATTGGGTTCTTGTCCGTACATATGAAGAAGAAGGGGAAGAGAGAGAGAGAGAGAGAGAGAAAGACTTCGGGATAGAGAGGGTCAACGGGAGAGGGTGATCGGAATGAAGATGGATGTGTGGCTAAAATGCAACCAACCAAAAACCCAAAACAACCACACAAACAACAATTATCCACTAGGGGCAAAATTGTCATTTCACATATACGATACGAAAAAATCCAGGACGGGCTGTCACATCAAGCTTGTTAAGAAAATTTGCTTAGTTGGACCCTAATCAATGGGTTTAAATGACAAAATTAAGAGGATCGGGTTTTTTTTATTTTTTTTATTTTTTATTTTATTTGAACAAGCGATATTATCTACACTAAGGGGATATGTGGGCTTAGCCTCACATTGTGTTAGTAATAATGTGGTTCAAATTCGTCTTTGGAGAGAATTGAACCTAAGACATCTCACTTACAAGTGAAAAGAAATACCACTAGACCATATTACTAAATGGCAATAAAGAGGATGGGTTATAGGTGAGAGAAAATAAGTTTTCAAGGGTAGAACTCACATTTTCAGAAAAAATAACAAAATATATTACAAATAAAATAATAATTTAAAAGAGAATCAAGACATTCTCCAATATCGTAAAGTTTCAAATAGCTTCAAAACCATATAATGACCCAACACATTTTTTTTTCCTTCTCCTGAACACCCTTATTTATTTATAGATTTTGATTTGAATGAATCAAAAAAGAATTGAGAGACGGAAATAAACAAAGATGCTGATGCTTAAAATTGGTTCAACCTCAAGGTGACCTCTATAGATTGAGGTCATGCAATTCTTTCAAACCAGCTTGGCATGATCCGATATCTCGTCCTCTAAAGGCTAAAGTAGTAAAGCTCTGCAAAAAATGTTCTCATTTGATCTTTAATATGTGTTGAGGTCCTGCCATTCTTTCTTACCAACTTGACATGATTTCGCATCTCGTCCTCTAAAGCTCTACAAAAAATGGTCTCATATGAACCTTAGATGGATTGAGGTGCCATTCTTTCATACCAACTTGGCGTGATCCGACATCTCATCCTCCAAAGATCTGCAGAAAATGATCTCATTCGATCCTTAGATGAATTGAGCTAATGTGACCTTTATCCACACTGAGCCCAGGTTCATGATCTAATGGGCCCATGAGTACCACTTCGTCGAGGTATGGAATCCAAGTGGCTCATCTATCATATCCTACATATTGGTCGTCTTTGACCTTAAGATAAAATGGCTTATAGGGTATAAAATATGTTTGTCGCTCACACAACAACTTTGTAATTATCTCAGCTCACTTTACAATGTACTTTACCTCAACAGTTAAAGATGTACAAAAGAAGAAAATGGAATGCGGATGTTATTTTTTAATGAGAATTGTTATTAGCACTCTAAAAATCGTATTCTACATTCCAAGGTTTCTACATTTGGAAAGAAAAATACACTTGTAAGGAGTGTAGAATGAGATTTTTGAAGTGTCAATAACACTTCCTTTTTTAATAACCAATTACCCATGCCTCATGAACCTTCCCAATATTTCGGCTGTATTAGAGCAAGTCCACCGTTGTGGATTGCTCGGGGGACAGTGGAACAAATAGGGTTGGATAGCTCGGCTAAAGCCCTCCAGCGTGGGGAGCCCGAGGTGGACCTGACGCAGGGCTGACGTCAGCCACATTTTAAAATTTTTTTCTATCAGGCGCGTGCACCTCACCTGCGCGTGGGGGCACGTTAGTCGACAGATTTCAAACCCCAGGGGCCCGCAGTGCAGTCTGCCTCAGTTACCGTTGGGAAGCCACGTGGCTTCCCATGATCCGTTCGATCTCAACGGCTCTTTAAAATAAGCCGTCCGATTTGCAACGGTAATAAAAAAAATTCTAATTTAATATCAACCGTTCGATCTGAGATCGACGGTTGATATTAATCTACTTTATAAATAAATAAAAGAAAAAGTAGTTTTAAAATTAAGAAAAGTTATCATTGTGAGACGTGGCACAATCTAGAGTGTTGGAATTCAAATTTTTTTATATCCAACGGCAGAGATTAATTAGTTGAATAAAAATTAAAAAAATATTGTAAAAAATGCGAAAAAAAATCTGATTTTTTTTTTTAAAAACATTGTTTTTACTTTTCTATGAATACCTTCTCATTATCATCTACCTTACACCACAATTTCATATTTTCTCAACTACTTTCAATCACATTCTTATTTTTCTCTCAAAGTTTCAATCCAATTTTTTTCAACAAAATGACTACTGATGCAGGTACGAATTGGTCGCTTCTTGAAGATGTTGCATTGTGTACTAGCTAGGTTGAAGTTACTTATAGATCGCTTACCGGTAATGAGATGCAGTTGCGAGAAATGTGGAGTCTTATTCATACCAATTATCTTGAGAAAATGGGTGGGAAAAGAACCAAAGAGTCGATGTCCAGTTGTTCAAAATTACTTAGACAATCGTTTAGTACGTGGAGAGACGCCTTGGCACAAGCTAGTACTAATATTCGAAGTGGGGAAAATTACTCGAATCAGGTAAGAAGAAGACATTGTAAGAAAGAAGTAGAAACTATGAATAATGATAGAGATTTTTGTGAAGAAGGAAGTAGTTGAAGAAGGAAGTAGAAACTATGAATAACTATGAATAATGATAGAGATTTTGGTGAAGAATGAAGCAGAAACTATGAATAATGATAGAGATCTTGAGAAAATTGGTGTGAGATTTGTGAGGATGGATGGTGGAATATATGGAGGATTCATAAAGGATTAGTTGTAGATAATGCCACGTGACATGCCATCATTTGTTAAAAACTTGATGGAAATCTATCTTCAAAGATTGTAAACAGATTATGATACGTGGCTCAACGTAATTGGTTGATAATCTTATCAAAAATCCATCACCAATAATTGTATTTTTGGATAATGACACGTGGCATGTTGTCATTCTTTAAAAATCTGATGGAAATCTATCCTCAAAGATTGTAAACAGATTATGACACGTGGCGCGACGTGATTGGTTAATAATCTTATTGGAAATCCATCACCAATAATTGTCTTTTTGGATTTGATGACAAGTAGCGCAACGAGAACGATTAAAAATCTTATCCGAAATTACAATTAAAATTATTTGGTATTATTTTATAAATAAAAAAATACTAATATTTTAATGCCTATTGCCAGGGTTATTGAAGTGTAACGATGGAGATGCAAAATGCAATTACTGTTCATTAAGGTAGTTACTATTCACTAGGTGGATAGCATAGTGTATTGCCTGGAGGAAGATTTCACATGCTTAAACTGCTCTTACTAATTATAGCCGCGGGTTTGCTGCCTTGTTTTCTTTGATAAAATTTGACACGCATTCTACCACTTAACAGAATCTTAACACTAAGTTTTATATTAAAGCTGAATAGAAAAAAAAAAAAAAAAAAAAAAAAAAGCAATAATTCTGTAACGTTCTCCAGCCGCCGGGTCCCATCATGATCTAAGCATTGGTAATCCTTTTCACTCTTTTGATCTCCCTAAAAAATGTCTTAATTTTCTTGTGAAGCACGTCCACAAAAATCCCAGTAGACTCAAATTCTTAATTTTGAGCAATTGCAACTTGACCCAATTTTGTGACGCTTAGTCCACGTTTCACTTTCTTAGTTTAGATAAAATCATTGTTTAAAAAATAAAAAAATTGACCCAACTTCTAAGTTCTAAGATGTCGAAGCAATCGAGGTTCAGACATACAACAATTGTAGGTTCAATGGTGTTTCATGGAATTAATTACATTAGCTTTACAAGCCGTGTGGTGAGACAGGGATCCGAGGTTTCTTTTTGGTGATATAGAAGAGGAGGAGGTGGCAGGGTGTATAGGTTGTTGGGTTTATAACTATGTGTTTCAGGTTCAAAACACTTTCTCATTTAAATTATTATAATAGTTTTGAACGCTTTACTAATAATAATAGTTTTTTTTTTTTTTTTTTTTTAAAAAAAAAGGAAGAGGACGTGGCAGACCAACGACAGTGGACTGGGAGGAAGGAGGAAAAGATTAGGGTGGCATAAAACTGTCCAACTGCAAAAGCGAATCAAACCACGACAAAATAAATCGTAAAAAACTATGTTGATAAAAAAAGTCAACTTAAGTGTAAGAATCGAACCTAACCATGCAAATCGGTTTTGATTCTAGTTTTCATCGAGACAGAATCGCTCAGAACCGAATGAACCATGAATATAAATAATAAATTAAATTTATTAGTTGTTTAAATTACCATAAGATACATTACGTAATGAATGAAAGTTCAGACAAAAAAATTATGAGCATATGACCAAAGGAATGTGCGCCTAGAGTCCCTCTGTATGGTGTGTGGGTGGGGGTGTGTGGATGTGGGTGTAGAATTATCAAAGAGACGGACCACAATGCTCACTTCCAACAACATCGATATTGTCCTGAACTTGGTAATCACCATCTGCACAATCTGTTAGGTGTGGGGTTTTATCACAAAAGGCCTCGGTATTAGTTGGAATAGGATTAGGGTATTTAAACTATTCTTTTGTCATTGATACGGTCGATGTAGGACATTTCAACATGACCCGTCACGTGGGACCCAATTAGTGGGTCATACGTGGGAGATCCAATCATCGACAACCATGTGGAGTCAAGGGGACTCACCCTACACGGGGGGCCAAGGGACCCACCATCATTGTGTGGGGCCAAGGGGACCCACCCATCACGTGGCAGTACGGTACAGGCTCGCTCCCTGGCTCTGATACCATGTAGAATTATCAAAGAAATGAGCCATACGGCCCACTTCCAACAACACCGATGTTGTCTCCAACTTGATAATTATTACTTGCACAATCCGTTAGGTGTGGAGTTTTATCACAAAAGACCTTGGTAGTGGGATTAGGGCATTTAGACTATTTTTTTGTCAATGATACGGTTGATGTGGAACATTTCAACAGTGGGGGGGGGTACGTGGGGTGATAGGAGCATATTTAGGCGACTTACTTAGCTTGTTTTCGTGCATCTATGTTGTTAATTCATAGTTGTTTTAGTAGTTTAAGCCATTTTCGTGTGTTTTTAGGTTCATATGGCTAAGGAAGCAAAATGATGCATTTTGGAGCAAAATTGGGCTTGGAATGGATAGCATATGCTTGGAGCCAAAGTGTTGGACGAATTTGAAAGCCTTGTATGCACTTTGGACATAAAACAAAGGGCCTAGCCCAATCAAACAATCCTTTGAGCCATGCAAGACCTCTAGCCCAATCAACAACCCTTAGCCACATGCATTTCCACCTTCCTACTTCATCATTTCATCATTGCATCACCATTCACACACACATGCACTTACTCTTTCATCATTGCACCACCATTCACACACACATGCACTTACTCTTTCATCATTGCACCACCAATTCAACACATGCATTTCCACCTTCCTACTTCATCATTTCATCATTGCACCACCATTCACACACACATGCACTTACTCTTTCATCATTGCACCACCATTCACACACACATGCACTTACTCTTTCATCATTGCATCACAAATTCAACACATGCATTCACACACCAACAACCTAGCTCTTTTTCCATCATTATTTCATCCACATGCACTCTCAATCATAACAACCACATTCACTCTTAAACAATCACCCACATATTCTCCCATTCCCCCTATAAAAACCCATGCATTCATACACAAAAATCACATCTCATTTTCATACACAAGACACCACAAACACATCCAATCTTCCCCTTTGCCGCAAGCTCCCATTCCATTTCTACACAATCTCTTCTCGGCTTCATTCCATTCCATACACTCTCCCATTTGCAGAAACCATTCAACCTTAGCCGCTCCACCTTCATTTACAACACACTTGGAGCACCAACACCGAAGGCAACTCTTAAGGGATTTCAACATCAGTTTTGCTTCAAGGGTTCTTTCTTCTTAATCCTATGTTCACTCATGTTATATATTTTTATGTCAAACCTTTTGTAAACATGAAGTGTAACTAATCTCTCTCTAGGGATTCGATGTAGCCTTGCAAGATTGCCATGTAGTTAATTCAGAATTCTCATTTAATTTATCTATTTCTTGTTTCATTCTCCGATTTAATTGTGACTTAGTGTGTTGATTTTAATGCTTGATCATCATTTGAATTAACCACAGGTTGTTTAGCCAAGATTAAAGCACACATCATGCATAATCTTGGTAGATATGTGAATGAATGAAGGGAATGTTTTGCAAACATCCTGCCGAGTGTTCCCTTTGGTTTTGTGAAAGTTTCTTGTGCACTACATAGTCTTGATTAGGAACCAAAGTTGCACATCACAATTAGGCTCATGATTAGAGACATTTGATCAAATCCACACATCATATGGCTGATCATATCTAAGTGAAACAAACCCAAGAAATAAGTAGAGGGATGAGTATAATCTGACTTAACAAGCATGGACTTGGCTTCGCAATGGTGAAATCGAATCTCTAGCTTCATCTCCATTTGTGCTATCTCTTTTTATTAGCTGTTGATTCATTCATTTTGTGTTTACTTCATTTCCTTATGCTTTAATTTACAATCTGTCATTTAGTTTAATCAAAACCTAAATCCCCCTTTACCTTATTGTTCAATTTAGTTAGAAATCAATTTAGTTTATGCTTTAAAGCATTTTGAGTCTTTGGTTTGTCTTAGTGTTTTAAAGTTTAGTTTTGCATTCTTTGAGTCTAGTATAGTGTTTTAGATTGTGTTTTTAGCGTTTTTGAGTCAAATCCAAGTGATTAACAATCCCTCCTAATCCCCGGTCCAGAACGATCCCTACTTACATACTTACTACAATTGTCAAAAAGAGGGTTTAATTTGTGTGCGTGTGAATGAATGAAGGGAATGTTTTGCAAACATCCTGCCGAGTGTTCCCTTTGGTTTTGTGAAAGTTTCTTGTGCACTACATATTCTTGATTAGGAACCAAAGTTGCACATCACAATTAGGCTCATGATTAGAGACATTTGATCAAATCCACACATCATATGGTTGATCATATCTAAGTGAAACAAACTCAAGAAATAGGTAGATGACTGAGTATAAACTGATTTAACAAACATGGCCTTGGGTTAGCAATGGTAAAATCGAATCCCTAGCTTCATCTCCATTGGTACTATCTCATTTTATTAGTTGTTGATTCATTTATTTGTGTTTACTTCATTTCCTTATGCTTTCAAGTTACAACAACAAATCTGCCTACATTGATTAGTTTTATTTCTCTAGTAAAAAGTTCTTGCAAAACAAGTGATTATATAGATCCAATTAGTCCCTGTGGATTCGACACCCTTACTTGTGCCATTATACTAAACATATTCTAGCACGAAGAAGGAAAACCTCAATTAAAATGGCGCCGTTGCCGGGGATTAGAAAATTTGCTAATCCCTTGGATTGTTTTATTTTCGTTTGATCTTTTTATTTTTTTTATTCCAGATTCTTAATCTTGTTTTGTTTCTTGTTTTAGGTACTAGTTTATGACTCGGAGTTTTCATCCGATTCGTGAACATATCCTGGAGTGATTGGGTTCTTCGTCCGGCTGCAAGACGTAAAAGAAAGCGCTACTTGGGAGGCAACCCAATGCATTGAATAAAACAAAGCATGTTCATAATAAAAAATAAAAAAAAGAGATACTAAACATGGAGAAAGGTGGAGCTTCACAAAGGTTGTTTACGTGAAGCCCCACTACGAGGCGTCGGAGCGGAAGGCATAGAAGCGGAAGGCATAGAAGCGGGAGGCATCGGAGCGGAAGCCATCAGAGCGGGAGGCATCGGAGCTAGAGCATTCCAGGCCTCAATACTTGGCCAAGCGCTGGATGACCCAGGAAAAAGGTGCCTCTGGAGATAAGCAGCAAGCTTTTGACGGTCACTTTGAATCCGACCTTCAGATTCTTGCAGCTCATCAAGCTTCATCTTCATGCCCGCCGAATAGTTATTTGCAAGCACATGCAAACTTCTATTCTCATACTTAAGCTGTTTGATCTCCTGCTTAAGACTTTCCACCTCTCCCATCAATGATTCCACTTGGCGGGACCGAGCAAGCAGGCGTTGGCCCATGTTGGACACAGAACTCGCACACTAAACACTAAGTGCGAGGGACTCTTGAACGGCCAACTCATCGGACCGTCCTGACAGCAGCCTACTATCTTTTGGAGTGAGGAGGTTCCTAGCTACTATTGTAGCTGTTGTGGCGTCCTGCATCACGGAGTCTTCACCTGTAAGAAGACCGTTAGAAGATAAGAAAGAAGGGCGCCATACGTTACCTTGACGCGGCGCGCCCGTATCACTGCTAAGGCTCAATTCCAAGCTAAGGTTCGATGGGTTTGCCATTTTTCAAAAGTGTTCAAAGAGAAGGGATGGAGTTAAATTTCAAAGGGCCGGAGTCGATTTTCAAGAATGGGAAATCTTCAGATTGTGTTTGTTGGCGGTGATCGATACCTCTATAAAAAGCCAAGGCGACGCGTCCACCGATTCAAAAAGCCGGAATTTCCGGCGTAATTTTGGCGACGTTTTCTCGGCTTTTCAGAAGACGTGTTCAACTTTGTCAAAAGATTTCTTCTTTTCAGAAAACACGTGGAGGCCATCATCGCAACTACACATCGTTAGCCGACAAGCGCAAAGTCCGGCGACACTTTCTCTGCTTTTCAGAAAACGCGTGCAGCTTTGTCAAAATGAGCCGCATCCGCACTACTACATGTCGTTCAGAAAGCAAAGGGGCGCCTGCTCAGAAATCGAAGGGGCGTCGTTCAGAAATCGAAGAGGCGCCTGCTATTTCAAAAAGCCGGATTTGCGGGATCAAAACGTTTGTCGACAATGGAACAGTACCACCACTTGATATTATCTCTATATATGTCGACCTTCGTCTTTTATGGCAAGGCAGACCTGAAGAAAATGCCCAACTCTTCCTCACCTCTGAGGGCGCACTCCCAGCAAAGCCTTTCGAAATACTCAATTCTTTCTTCTTCCCCAAAGATGATACCAGATGCCTGGAGTACAGATGACCCAGGAGGAAACGGCGGATTGAAGTGTGCTGAGTCATTCACCGCTTCGTCAAAAGCAAAGGTATCTCATATCATCAAGGTCAAAAGCAAAAGTATCACATATCATGCTCTTTCCCTGTCTTTTTCTTTGTCTTTGTTCTTACTCGCATGGCAAAGTAAAAGAAGCAATCAGCCGGCACTTGGAGTCAGTATTCTGTTCTGGGGCCAACTGCCTGGAATCTATTCCTGATTGCTTACCTAGCGTTGCTCTCGAGTAGTCATCTTCAACGGTTGATACACTTCCAGAGAAGGGACCACTTCTGCAAAGGGGAGTAAGTAAGGCAAGTGAAAGTAGGGCATTGAAGCATGTAGAGACAAGCAATGCTGAGCTATCCTCTAACCCTCTTCAATACGAATTGGAGAGATTGAACAAAGAAACAGATAAAAGGAGGAAGCTCAGACCTTTGGGGAAGACCAAAAAGATTCCTGCTGCCCAGTTCAAGAGTAGCACAAAGGAAAATCAACGAGTTGGAGGAGACCAAAAGAATCCTCCAGCCCAGTTCAAGAGTAAGCCTGTGGAATCACCATGATCAATGCCTCAATGCAATTACCAAGGAGAAGATGGAATTTACACTCTATAACCAGATTTGCGTCCCTAAACTCTTCTCTTTGTTAATTACATTCTGCCATGTTTAGTATGTTTAGTTGTTGTTTGTGTGTTTACTTATGTTTTGTGTGAATCTATGCTTAAAACATTGAGGACAATGTTTGATTTAAGTGTGGGGGGGTAACTAATGTTGTTAATGCAAATTCGTGGGATTTTATCACCCATAACTTCAAATGTTGTTCCTTGCTGTTTTAAGGTGTTTTTAAATTGTTTTAGAGTGTTTTAGTGTGTTTTGTTTTATAACTCCGAAAATCACATAAAAATTTGAAAAAAATGTTTTGAAAAGCCTAAAAAGAGTGTTTTGAGTCGTTTTTGTGTGTTTGTGTCTTAGGGTACCTTCCAACACAATAATAAGGATTTGGTTTGTAATTGCATGACGGTTAAAAAGAGTTATAAACATGGATGAAAGTTTGATTTACTCTTGGTATATGCTTGGTTATGGTTATAATGTATGACTTCACATGCAATCATAAAAGAAAAATTCGTTTTTGTAACATGCTTGAAGGAAGGAACTCAAACAAACGCTACAACCTTGTGAGACTTGAGCCTAAACATTCTTTGGAGAGTTATTTTCTGTGATTCTTTGTTTTCTAAAGTTGTTGCATGATCTCATTATTCCTTGCTTGGTTGCTACTTAGAATGCAATTGTATCATGCTAGAACTAAATGCTAGAACTTATATCCATTTCATTCAAAGCATTGAATTGCATAACATATATCAAGATAAAGTTGTGTAGTTGCCACCATAGCCAAATAGCCTTACTTCCCATATTTCGTATTTGTTGTAAGTTTTAACCCCTTTGAGCCTTGTTTAGCCTATGTTCTTTGTTAACCCATGTTATCCTTACCTAGCCTAGAATAGGACCATCCATGCCTTTGTTCTTAAAGCATAGTAAGCATGACGGAAAATGAATTCATTTTTGATTAATATGTTACAGAAAATAAGTGTGGGGGAAGGATTATTGATGAGAGTTGTTGTGCCATAAGCACGGCTAAAAAAAAAAAAAAAAAAAAAAAAATTGAAAAAAAAATGAAAAAGAAAAGAAAAATAAGAGTTGTTTGAATTTCCCCTATTAGTCTAAAAGTTGTTTTCCGCGCTCTAAAGGGAATTCTAAGTGCCTAATTCAATACTTTGCTCACTATTGCTTTAAGAATGTTTGTTTATCCTTCACCTTTCATTGTTAACCAATACCCTAGCCCCGTTACACCCCTTTGACTTCTATCTTGATCGTTATGTGTTCAATAATGTGGAGTTTGGATTTGATATGAGCTTATGGAATCACTAGTTCTCATTCTAAGTAGTAGCATTCCATTCATGAGATCATATTCATGTCATTATTGTAAATCCAGAAAATGCTTTCTTTGTTATAACATATGTGAGATACTAGTCTTTCATGTTTACGTCAATCTCTCACATATAACTAGTGTAGGGTGTGTAGTCAGAAAATCTGTGTGAAAATAGAGTGCATTCTAGTAAGGAATTGAGTAAATTCTCTAAAGCATGTTACTACATTTGAAATGTGTTTTAATTGCTTAAATGTGAACTAGTATGTGGTGACTATGATTAAGAATGTACTTAAGTGTAAAGATGGCTAAAATCTGTGAGAATAATGATTTTTAACTTGTCATGTGCATTGGAAATCCCTAAGACGGTTGTTGGAAGGTTTAGGTTGTGTTTTACTTGTTTAGTGTCATTTTGTTTATTTGTTATTATTTTGTTTTGCTCGAGGACTAGCAAAAGCTAAGTATGGGGGAATTTGATAGGAGCATATTTAGGCGACTTACTTAGCTTGTTTTCGTGCATCTATGTTGTTAATTCATAGTTGTTTTAGTAGTTTAAGCCATTTTCGTGTGTTTTTAGGTTCATATGGCTAAGGAAGCAAAAAGATGCATTTTGGAGCATTTTGGAGCAAAATTGGGCTTGGAATGGATAGCATATGATTGGAGCCAAAGTGTTGGACGAATTTGAAAGCCTTGTATGCACTTTGGACATAAAACAAAGGGCCTAGCCCAATCAAACAATCCTTTGAGCCATGCAAAACCTCTAGCCCAATCAACAACCCTTAGCCACATGCATTTCCACCTTCCTACTTCATCATTTCATCATTGCATCACCATTCACACACACATGCACTTACTCTTTCATCATTGCACCACCATTCACACACACATGCACTTACTCTTTCATCATTGCACCACCAATTCAACACATGCATTTCCACCTTCCTACTTCATCATTTCATCATTGCACCACCATTCACACACACATGCACTTACTCTTTCATCATTGCACCACCATTCACACACACATGCACTTACTCTTTCATCATTGCATCACAAATTCAACACATGCATTCACACACCAACAACCTAGCTCTTTTTCCATCATTATTTCATCCACATGCACTCTCAATCATAACAACCACATTCACTCTTAAACAATCACCCACATATTCTCCCATTCCCCCTATAAAAACCCATGCATTCATACACAAAAATCACATCTCATTTTCATACACAAGACACCACAAACACATCCAATCTTCCCCTTTGCCGCAAGCTCCCATTCCATTTCTACACAATCTCTTCTCGGCTTCATTCCATTCCATACACTCTCCCATTTGCAGAAACCATTCAACCTTAGCCGCTCCACCTTCATTTACAACACACTTGGAGCACCAACACCGAAGGCAACTCTTAAGGGATTTCAACATCAGTTTTGCTTCAAGGGTTCTTTCTTCTTAATCCTATGTTCACTCATGTTATATATTTTTATGTCAAACCTTTTGTAAACATGAAGTGTAACTAATCTCTCTCTAGGGATTCGATGTAGCCTTGCAAGATTGCCATGTAGTTAATTCAGAATTCTCATTTAATTTATCTATTTCTTGTTTCATTCTCCGATTTAATTGTGACTTAGTGTGTTGATTTTAATGCTTGATCATCATTTGAATTAACCACAGGTTGTTTAGCCAAGATTAAAGCACACATCATGCATAATCTTGGTGGATATGTGAATGAATGAAGGGAATGTTTTGCAAACATCCTGCTGAGTGTTCCCTTTGGTTTTGTGAAAGTTTCTTGTGCACTACATATTCTTGATTAGAAACCAAAGTTGCACATCACAATTAGGCTCATGATTAGAGACATTTGATCAAATCCACACATCATATGGTTGATCATATCTAAGTGAAACAAACTCAAGAAATAGGTAGATGACTGAGTATAAACTGATTTAACAAACATGGCCTTGGGTTAGCAATGGTAAAATCGAATCCCTAGCTTCATCTCCATTGGTACTATCTCATTTTATTAGTTGTTGATTCATTTATTTGTGTTTACTTCATTTCCTTATGCTTTCAAGTTACAACAACAAATCTGCCTACATTGATTAGTTTTATTTCTCTAGTAAAAAGTTCTTGCAAAACAAGTGATTATATAGATCCAATTAGTCCCTGTGGATTCGACACCCTTACTTGTGCCATTATACTAAACATATTCTAGCACGAAGAAGGAAAACCTCAATTATGGGGGTGTGGGTTGGTGGGGTGTGGGGTGTGGGGCTATTGGTGTGTGTGTAGGTGTGTGGGTTGTATGTGGGTGTATACCTAGTAGGGCTGGGCAAACGGGGCCTGGACCCGCGGGTAGGGGCGGGTCCGAGCGATTCGGGGCGGGTACGGGGCGGGTCCATGTCATTTGCGGGGCGGGACGGGTCTTAATTGCTGAGGAAACGGGTCCCCGACCCGAACCGTTTCCACCTTCCAAAAATTTGAGATTTAATCTGATCCGTTGGTTTAATCTGATCGCACTCAAGTAAGAGTCTCAGACTCTGCCTGTCAGACTCCCACAGTCGACACCCCACTCCCCAAATCTCCTCTCCTCTCTCGTCTCAGACCTCGCTCGAGCTCTCCATCTTCCCCCTCCCCCTCGTCCTCTTCCCCGGCGCCATCCTCCCCCTCCAGATCTTCGAGTTCCGCTACCGTATCATGATGCACTCCCTCCTCCAGACCGATCTCCGATTCGGGGTTATCTACAATGATGCCGTCTCCGGCACCGCCGACGTTGGCTGCGTCGGCGAGGTCGTCAAGCACGAGCGCCTCGTCGATGACCGGTTCTTCCTCATCTGCAAAGGCCAGGAGCGGTTCCGGGTCACTAACCTCGTCCGTACCAAACCTTACCTGGTGGCGGAGGTCCAATGGCTCGAAGACCGGCCGTCGAACGACGGCGAGGAGGACCTGGAGGCGTTGGCCAGCGAGGTCGAGTCGTATATGAAGGATGTGATTCGGTTGTCAAATCGGTTGGGCGGGAAGCCGGAGAAGGATGTGCAGGACCTGCGACGAAACCTGTTTCCGACGCCGTTTTCGTTTTTCGTTGGGAGCACTATCGAAGGGGCACCGAGAGAGCAGCAGGCGCTGCTGGAACTGGAGGACACGGCGGCGCGGTTGAACTGGAGGTAAACCTCTTTGTATCCCTTTCCCCTGCCTCTAATTCCTGGAGGACTCTAAATGTTGATTTTTCCAATACTGTTTATTGGTTTTGAATTTTATGGATCTGCTTATAGATTGTAGATTTTAAGTTGTTTGGTATTTAAATTTGCAGAAATTTAAGAGTATTTGATTACCATAGTTTATTGGTTTCGAGTATTTGAAGAGAGGCAATCTGTGCAGTTTTGTGCAGTTTGCAATCTGTGCAGTTTTTGTGCAGATTGCAATCTGCAATCCGTACAAATTTTTTTTTTTTTTTCAAACCAAAAAAAAAAAATAAAGGACCCGTGGACCCGGCTCGAACCGGCCCGTTTCAACCGGGCCGGGTAATGTCCGGTTCTTATATTAGAAAATGTAATCCCCGGCCCGGCCCGCCCCGTTCTCTTTGAACCTAGGTCCGGTCCGGTCCCTTCAAAATTGGGCCCGGCCTGGCCCGTGCCCAGCCCTAATACCTAGTTCATTTCTTCTTCTAAAAGCAGTCTCTATATTTTCTTACCCCTGTGATTTCGTACCAACCATTTGCACACCACCTATAGGAATTATTACTCGCATTGGAATTGAACCAACCATAAACTACAGGAGTCGAACCAATTTAAAACTACCTAGTTTCTAAAATTCGTGAAGGGACATGTGGTTACAAAAATCTGCTTGTTTCATGCTAGTTGCCTACACTGAATCTTCTTTTGTGTTATCTTTTGACTTTTTATTGTTAAATTAATTTTTCTATTAATCTTGGCCTTAAATAAACGCATGGAACTTAATATTAAAGTTTCATTAACTTCTTGTAGCCTACTGCTCCATTGCACTTCGGTTGATTCATTGTGACCTAAAGGTTGTGGGTTTGCCACAGGACATAGCCTAGCTGAAAGCAGGTTTAAGGATGCATGCATCTGACTTGGAAATGCATTAGAGTTTCTTTACACATTTCCAAAAGATGTGGCAACAAAAAAAAACACACACACACAACCATTTTGATTTGGTATTCGGAACAGTAAACCGACATAAACCAAATCGGAATTGGTGTGAACCGAACTATATGATTTTAGTAATAAATAGCAAACCAAACCGTTGATATTTTTCAGTTCCGATTCTGATTTAAGTCTGGAACTAAGCCAAACCGCACCGTGCTTACCCTTAGAGGAGATTGCTCAGTGATTTTAGAAGGCGAGAGGACTTTACTGGATTATTCTTTCTTTTTTTCAATATACCCTAATATAGGACTTAATGGGATTTTAACAGCATCAATTCTCTATTAGGTGTAAGAACATGGATCAAAAAAATTAACAAAAGTGACACGAAATGAGACAGCTATTTGGGGACAGCAAACCCGTTGCCATTAAGTACAATTGTTTACGAGAGCACTACTAACTTTGACCATGAGCTTTCTACCTTTACTCTCAAATAGTAATAGCAGTCGCAGTTGCAACCAAAATGTAATAAGGCTACCAATGTATGGGATGTTTGAATAGCTAAGACTTTGAATTGTCAAAATCTAGTCATGCAAATCCAACGGTCCAGTGAACCGGAGTGCGACGATGCATGGTAGAATTTTATAGCATAACTTCATGTGAATTTGTGGATCAATTTCATATTTTTGGATTATTTCTTTCAATGAAAGACTCAAACTTTACATTAAGGGGATGAATTTTAGAAATGGGTTGGATTGTTTGTGTCTTTAATCTTGTTGGTTTTTGAAAAAATTGTGATAGCTTATTTTTAGTTTTCCTTCTAAGAAATAAAATCTATTTGAAGTGTCTAATTATCATGCATGAAGCAAGGCTGATCGAATCATATCTATCTATTATATATAAAGTGAATAGGGCAATGAATAGTGCTGATTTGGTGTCACGGCTTCAACAAAAATATTAGGACAAAATTGTCCCTCAACCAAAAATATATCAAATAATGCATGAGTAATTTGGTATTTGGTCATCATAAAATATAATATAAATATAAGTGGGAAGAGAGAAAAGAATAAAAAAATGGAAGGATGAGTGAAAGTTAATGGTGCCCACGTGAAGGAGAAAGAAAAATATAATAAAAAATAAGAAAAATCATGAATATTGTGTTCAAACCATCTTAAAAGGCGCGTAGTGCTGGTGATAAATTAGTACATTTTATTTTATTTTTAAATTAGTGCCTTACAAGTTACAATATGTTAGTAATAATGTGATTCAATCAGATGTTCATAAAATATTATTTTCTCTATTTTTAAATACGTTCAAAACATCTTAAGAGGCGTGTAATGCCAGTTATAAAAAAAGTTTTTTGGACGCGGATAATAATGTAATTAAATTAGTTGTCAAACAAATTTTTTTTTTTTTAACAAACAATATTATCTACACTAAGGGGGAGTGGGTGGACTTAGCCTCACAATAGACTAGCAATAATGTGATTCAATCAATTGTTTATTGAATATTATTTTCTTTATTTTTAATGTAAAATCTATAGAGACCGATTTTATTATGTGAATTCAACTGCTTTAATTGGTTTATGAGAGGTTTCTTCTAGCATGATTTAAGATTATTCATTTACTTCAAATATTTGATTTTTCTTTTGTTAATACGCATATAAATACATTTAAAATGTATAAATCATGCATAGCACGCCGTGATTCAAAAAATGCTTCATGGAATGCATGATGGCTAGTGTTTAATCAAAAGACAGAAACCAAAAATATTTTATAAAGTACAGGTTATGACAAATTTAAGAACTCTTCGCCTAATCCCTTAATGGAGTACTAGATCATTGCTTAGATCACATAACGAATTTAATAAAAAATAAAAAATTAAAAAAAAAGTTCAGTAGGGAGTCTTGTTCCCGAACTCCATCCTGAACTCCAAAACATATTTTAACGTCACAATTTTTTAGTAGCAATTGTATCTATGATTCCTTAATTTTAACTCAAATGGAGCAATAATCTCTTAATTAAAAATTCATAACTATTTGTTCCTTAACTCATCAAAACGTGTAGCTATTGTCCTTTTCGTCAACTCCATCAGAAGCACCACCAAAATGAGTTGCGTTGCTACAATTGAGTTAAATTTGAAAGATCATTGCTACAATTGAGTTAAAGTTGAGGGACCATTTCTTCCATAGGGTTAAAGTTGAGGGACCATTGTTACAAATTTTCTCATTTGGTTTTCCATATTTTCTCCTTCATTCAGACTAACGTGCATGGCACATGACTTATTTTGACGGGATTTCTAACCGAGTTGATGGAAATGACCATAGCTGGACGTTTTGATGAGTTAAGGGATCAATGGTCATGAATTTTTAATTGATAGATCATTACTCCAATTAAGTTAAAAATTAGAGACCGTTATTATAACTTCCTCTAATTTTTTAGGATATAATACCAAGTGTTTAAATTAACCAATTAAAATTTAAAAAAAAAAAAACTGAAAAAAATCTTCAATATGCAGAGAGCTCGTTGTAACCAAATTCGACTCCTCTACTAAAATACCATCAAGTGTTAATAAGTGTTTTAACAAGATTCAACAAAATTGCTTATGTTTTAAGACTTTAGAGTTTGACATATAGATATAATGATACTTTACTAAATGCACCACTGACATATCACTTAAAGAAGTGTTGCTAAATTTATGTTGCCGGCTATTTCATATATGATTACGTGTCGAACCAAAATAAATATTACGACTATACATTTGCAAAGGTGGAAGGGGTATGGCTAGCTCAATGCACCAAGCTAGTATAGCGGCTATAGCCGTTTCCCAGTTTCGATGAAGTACGACAGTACCTTTCAGCATAAAACAAAACCGTTGAGTCAATATTGACCACATATTACCAACACGTCAGCAGCTACATGTACTCCCATATCAATTAGGAAACGTACTCCCAGCTTCGAAGACATGCATGGCTAGGTGCATGCACCAACGCGTATATATAAGCAGGTTAGCTAGCTTGGGTATTATAATTCACATCAACAAGAAATATGGCAGCTGATCCCATCGGAGAAGTTATTGTTGAAATTACTACTTACACCACAAGAAGCTCAGCCTCAGCTCAAGTTTTTCCCGACACAAGAAGCCCCTCAAACCTAGATATTACAAGTACAAATTGGGAAGGTAGTGAGCTCAATCCACAGGACGCGTGGCTACCCGTCACTGAGTCGAGGAATGGCAATACCTACTATGCTACCTTCCATTTACTCTGTTCAGGAATAGGAACTCAAGCCCTTTTACTACCTCTCGCATTTGCCACTCTTGGATGGTAAGCAACAACCCTTTACTTGCTTCAAGCCAGTGATTTTTCACACTTGTTTTTTCTGGTTTACCGTAGACAAAAGTATAAGATATTCAGTTTGAAATGTAGATGATTCATTCATAACTAACACCAGTAACTTTTCTCAATGGTTGCAGGGCATGGGGAATTATATGCTTCTCACTAGCATTTGTGTGGCAGATCTACACCAAGTGGCTTCTCGTACATCTACACGAATCTGAAAATGGATTTCGTAATAGTAGATACCTCCATCTTGCAGTAACGGCCTTCGGTTAGTAAACTGTACATCAAACTCATATAACAATTAAACTAAAGAAGAGTTCTATGCACACACTCTGAAATTTAATCTCCTATCATAATTTGAAGGCTACAACATTTGCTAGCCATATAGATTAAGACATTTCAAAACTATCCCTCTATATGTTATTTATAGAGGGCCTTGTCCTCTTTAGTCATCAAAGAGGAGTATAAAATTCATTGCTTGGGTGTGAAGAATTTTTGTTTCAATAGAAGCCCACAAAGATAAATGGATAGTTTCCATTCTTTTTCAGGTAAAAAGTTAGGAATGATTCTAGCAATGTTCCCAGTTATCTATCAATCAAATGGTGCTTGCGCACAGCTGATCATCGTAGGAGGTGGAACCTTGAAGCTTTTCTTCAAAACTGTGTGTGAGGATGGAGCCACTTGCCATCCATTGACTGGTACTGAGTGCTTCTTGTTGTTTGCATGCGTGGCTGTGGTTCTCGCCCAATTTCCCAACTTGAACTCCGTAGCTAGACTCTCCTTGATCGGTGCCATCGCATCAGTTGTATATTGCACTACTGTTTGGACTCTTTCAGTTGGAAAAGGCAGGGACAATGACTACACATCATATGATCCACCAGCGATGGAGTCCACCATGGATATATTTGGTGGCAAACTGAATGCGGTTGGCATTATTTTTCTTACATTCAGAGGTCACAATGTAATTCTTGAGATACAGGTGAGCCTCCTTGCTAATTGTAAGATTAATTTTATGTTTCATTAGTTTTCTTGAAACTTTGGGTGGGTTTTCTATATGCTATATGCTATGGCCATGTCGAAGAAGGGCTCATTGGGCTCTGACACTGTTAGTAAATTCCTTAGTTTGCTAGTTTATACTTGTGACTTAATAGTACTAATTATCACCGTACGTCCCCGCACGTTCAACGGATTGCATTAACCGTGTGTATTTTGTCAACACTTTTGATAGTTGGTCATATCGGCTAATATCAATAGTGTATTATGGACGGTACTCAACACCGGCTAGCTACTGATGCCCTACCATCAAGTTGGGTAATTTGTGCAATGTATCTATCAATATATGTAAAGGTAATGAAGTTCACCAACTTATGCTGCAGGGCACATTGCCATCAAACCCCAAATACCCAATACATAAGCGAATGTGGAGAGGAGTGACTATAGCTTGTGCACTCATAGCCATGTGTTTTCTTCCTCTGGCCATAGGTGGATTTTGGGCTTTCGGCAACAAGGTAAGAGCGAATTATGTTTTGATTTAAATATGCTTAGTCACTTCAATCGCAATGAATAGTTTTTTTATATCATCAAAATGTATTTCGATTTATGTAGGTACCCACTTCCTATAGAGGAGTATTAATCTTAGTTTCACAATTCCATGGACATAAAAACACTTCAAAATTTGTACTTGGATCATTTTGCATGCTTGTGGTGATACACTGCTTAAGCACATTCCAAATCTATGGCATGGTGGCTTTTGATAATCTGGAGTCAAAGTACACTATCAGGAAGAGCAAGCCGTGTCCAAGGTGGCTTCGCGTAGCTTTACGCATTTTCTTCGGAGGAGTGGTATTCTTCATAGCAGTTGCTCTTCCATTCTTGGGAAGCTTGGCACCTCTAATCGGAGGGTTGACATTGCCTTTGGCATATGCTTACCCATGTTTCATGTGGATTTCAATCAAGAAACCAAAGCAAAAAGGAGCAGTGTGGTGGATTAACATTGGACTTGGATGCTTAGGCTTGGCTTTGAGTGTCATTTTAGTTGTTGCAGCAGCTTGGAATTTAGCTGACAAAGGTCTAAATGCCAACTTTTTTAAGCCTTAATTCATACTGAAACTAAGCAAATTGTGTAATTATTATGTTTGAAATTGGTTCACTTCATTTTTTTTTTAACAAACGATATTATCTACACTAAGGTGGAGGGAGTGAGCTTAGCCTCACAATGAACTTGCAACAATATGGTTCAAATTCACCTTTGGCGAGAATTGAACTTAAAACCTCTTATTTACAAGTGAAGTGGAATACCACTAGTTCATAGTATTAAGTGGTTTCATCTTCTTAACACACACACACACACACTTATATATGATGTGACCTTTGGGTATGGCCTAAATGCAACATAGCACTCATTCATTCCTACGAGTGTTTTAGCTGTTAGATTTGATTTATACGATTATTAAATCTTTTATTTTCAATCTCAATAACTCATTTTTTTCTACTACTCAATGCTACGTAGTATTGAATAAAAATTGTTGACCTTAATGACTTGTTCGTCGGCTTTACTTTTTCATAGGCTTAAATTTCTAAAAAGATGGAACATAAGTATTGAATCAACAATAATTTTAGGGGGCCGGTCTCTCTGTGGCCTGGTTGCTTTGTGTTTCACATGAGGTCCACGGGGTCATTAGCTCGACCGGCACAAGAAGGAAAAAAAAACTATAATTTTAGAGATGTATTATCCACACATCTTTTTTTAATTCTCACACACTCCTTATTAATTTATGTTTTTTGTTCTTTTTTAATTCAGTTGATCCGACGACCGCAAATTAAGAGAGTGTATATAAAATAAAATAAAGTGTAGATAGCACATTCCTAACTTTATTTTTTTGACATAAGAAAGTGGAAATATTCTGTAAGAAGGTTTGCTAAGTATCAATTTTTCAAGGGTTCGACCACAGTTTTACAAGTGTCAATTGGGATCATGCTGTGGTCCAAAATGGCAACATTTATGACATGGGTGCAATCACATTGGCTCCAAAATAGATTCTTGTGCTTAACTTGCCACTATCTATGATAAAGTTTGTTGATTTTAAGTTCAAGTGCTGAATGATACCCTCAAACGAGTGCGCGCCATACCCTTCATCACCAACAGCGTCAATGCGAATGGACACACAAATGCATAACAAATCGGCACCTAAGGGACCTCCAAACTCCAATCACATCAAATTTACTTTTCTTATAAGACCATCTCCAATGGTGACCTAAAACCTAAAAATATTTAGCCCAGAAAATTTAGGTTTTAGCCCAGAAACAGCTTTTCTACTCCAACCTTTCTGGGTTAAAATTTTAGCCCCAGATTATCAAAGAATGAATTAAGGCTATTTTTTTTTAAATTAACTTTTTTTAAAAAAAAAATTATGTAGACTATCCTAAATTAATTTTATGAACATTTTAACCTAAAAATATTTAAATTCCGATAAATTTTGAAAAATCACTAAATCAATACATGAAAATCAAGATAAACCACATAAACTTAATACCAACGACATTTAATAAACCACATAAACTTAAAAAATAAAAAAGACAATTAATAAACCACATAAACTTAAAAAATAAAAAAAACAATTAATAAACTACATAAACTTAATACAATCGAAAACTCATAGACTACATAAACTTAATAATGATATTCACCATCTTGACTTGGTGATGGACTTGGGTGATAGTCTTGAGATGAATCATCATCTTGAAATATACTCCTTGTGGCATTCCTTCGTAAAATTTCCTTTTGCTTACCACGTAAGTATCTCTTCCTCTCTGGAGTGTATTTGTCGAGGTCCTCCATTATCAAATTTGTTTCGTACCTTTCTTGCACCCTATCCCCTTGTTCCTTCATGGCCAAAAGCATTTGGGCCGATTCTTCTTGCCGACGGCACTGGATTTCGTTCATTATTGCCATTTCGCTAGCAAATTGTGCACGTGTCGGATCTTGGGACTTCCCTTTTCTCTTTGCTTCCTTTTGCTTATCTCTACCCGGGGGCCTTGCAAAAGAAGAAGTTGGGGTCATTTGTTCGACCCCTTCATTGTCAGCAAAATTCACACCTTCATTGACATCATTTGGGGGTGGGGCTTCATTATGAAATAATCTTCCACATTGTTGGTTCGCATCGGTTCCCCACCTCGGACAATCCTTAAGGATGTTCCAAGCATGATGCAACTTAAAAGCTTGATTTTTTGGTGTAGTTCTTGTCTTGTAAATTGCCATTGCTTTTGTCACCCTATGCAACAAATACATAAAAACAATTAGTTGCAAAATACTATTATGTACATGACAACTAAAATATCAACAAATAAACTCACAATTTCTGAGGCGCCCCTTCCACTAGGCATGTCAACCATGGCTCTCTCCAAGCTTCCTTTTCATAAAGTGCACGCTTTGTTGATAATCTTCCACCGATCATAAACACCACCAACTTCCCTTCGACCGGCGTTGGAGTTTTCATGGAACTTATCAACGATTTTACCCCATAAAACCTTTCTATTTTGATTGGTGCCAACGGCACCATCTTCGCTAATTGAAATCCATGCCAAACATAAAGCAATATCTTCGTCAAAGGTCCAATTACGACCTCTAACATGCTCTTTTGCCATCTTGAAAATTCTAGAAATGAGAATAAATGGTATAAAGAAAAATTGGAAGAATTGTAGGAGAAAAGTGAGTTTTGTGTGGATGTTTGAACAAATACATAGGTATTTATAGAGTTTTTGGTTGAATTTTAAGTTAAATAATTTTTAAAAATTATTCTAGCCGTTGGATTTAAATTTGGACCGTTAGATCTTTTTTTTTTACTGTTATATTTAATTATATTTGATCTAAGCCGTTGGATTCAATAAATACATAAATAAAAAACTTAAATAAAAAAAAATTGAACCTGGACCGTTGGATTAACCAACGGCCCATTAAATCCAGCCGTTGGATTGTTGGAAAAGTAGCCGTTGGGCTACACAATGGGCTGACACCCAGGGGACAACCCCACGTGGGTGGGCCAGCTTGTGTCAGTCTTAGTTGAATTGTGGGTGGTCTGGCGCGTGGGAGCTGGGCAGTGGGCTTCACAGCCCTTGTTTCAGTCTCAGTTGGTGGGACCATTTTGCTTTGTGGCCTAAAATTGGGTTGGTATTTGGCCTCAAAAATAAGTTTTAGGTTTTAGGTTAATTTTAGGTCATCGGTTGGAGTAGATTTTGTGTGGGGGGGGGGGGGGGGAAGGGAAATTTTAGGTTTTAAGTCATTGTTGGAGATAGTCTAAGGGCGCCACACTTTCCTTTGGTGGTATGTTGAGTCCTTACAGCCATAACTTTTCTGCCAGCTGGCCTATTCATGGCATGCGTTTGAAATTGCAACCAACAAAAGCTGAAAAGCGATCCTCTCCAAATCTCTTCCACCTAATCCTCCTTATCAAACAATCCGGATATTTGAAATTTGATCCAACGGTTAAAGTTATTATAACTTTTAAAGTAAGCCCGTGTTTTTAGTCATTTGATCAAATTTCAAGGATCTGAATTGTTTGATGAGGAGAATTAAGTGGATGAGATCCAAAAAGGATCCCTTTCCACAAAAACTTAGGCCATCTCCAACCGAGGGCTGGCCAAAGAGCTCGTTTTAGCCCTCTGGCCCTCCAAGATTCTCCAAGATATTAATATTTTAATGAACAGTACAGGGCCATATTTACCTCTGTCTCCAACAGAGGGCCAGAGGGCTCGTTTTAGCTGTGCCACAAAAAACCGTCTCCAACCGAGGGCCAAAGGGCCAAACATAATTTATTATTAAATTTAAAAACTACAACAACTTAAATTTAAAAACTACAACTTATATTTAAAAATTACAACTAAAATTTAAAAACGAAAAATTAAATTTAAAAACTACAAATTAGTTTGACAATTCCCCCTCACACTATCTTCCAACACCCATCTATAAACCTTGCAAAGAGCTTCATCTTTTTTTCGGGTCCAAGTCCTACCATTCATTGCAGAAGAGGTCATTTCAAAATTATTAAAAAAATTGAAGGATAGATTTTTGAAAGAGGAAGGAAAATATGAGAATTGAAATGGTAGGAATGGTGAAAATTTTGTGAGGAATGGTTTAGGTATTTATAAGAAAAAAATAGAATTTTTTTTTAAAAAAAAAAAAAGGCCCAAAAAACCGTAAAAAAAAAAAAAAAAATTGAATCCAACGATAGCTGGCACCAGCTAGCCGTTGGATTCAAAATTATTTTTAAAAATTCATGTCGGTTATAACCAACAGGAATACATTTGTATTAAATAATATAAATGAAATCTTGTCGGTTATAATCGACAGGAATACATTATAACCGACAGGATTTTCAGTTTTTCTGGCCAGCCCTCTAGCCCTCTCCGATTCAGTGGGGTCCTCTGAGATTCCACAGCCCTCTGGCCTAGCCCTCGGTTGGAGACGGTTTTCAGGCTATTTTCGGCCCTCTGACCCTTTAGACCTTTCGGTTGGAGATGGCCTTACAAATTCTCTGCATCATTTGCCCCTTAATTTCTTGATTTTTCTTTTCAGGGAAGAAAGTTAGTATTATAGATTATATATAGTGTCCGGGGCCTAGACTTCTAGTTCTAACCCAGACTTTAAACTCCAAAACTTGGAAACCTTTTGTGAGGTGATAATAGAGGGTCTGAAAAGAGTTCTACTTTAAAAGAGTATTCTTTACATTTCTCTTAATAGGGTACTACTGTTATTTTTAAAGTATTCTTTACATTTCTCTTAATAGGGTACTACTGTTATTTGCGTAAAACAACTAAGGTTATGAACTTAATGAACCGAGACTGACGAAAATTATTGTAATCATGAAAGACATTTAATTGTGTATAATTACTGTGATACATAGAGAAGCGACAACTGAAAAAAAAAATGACTACAAAAGTTATATAAATGATAGGGGTAAATTGCCGTTTGACCCCTTAATGTCATATCCCGGCCCGGGCGGGACCACTTCTCGGGTCCACTCTACCGTTGCACGATATTGTCCGCTTTGGGCCCCCAGCACACCCTCACGGGGCACGCCTTGATTTCGGTCGGGGTGTGTCACTTAAATTATTATTCCAGTTGAAATTGACCTTCTGAATTATTATTTTTTGGTAAATTAACCTCTGGAACTATTTGAAATATGCCAATTAACCCCTTGTCCCTAGATTCTGTCCATTATTCTATCAAATTCAAGGGCAAATTAGTCTTTTTACAATAAATTCTTATATGTCACTTATAACCACCAATAAAATTATAACATGTGGACAGATATTAATGTGTAATGATAATATGAAATGGTCCGTTATGTAAACGTTTGGTTTTTTTCTATTTCTTATTATGTTATAAGTTTTTGAATTATTATGTGTTCACTTGACATTATTTTATTGGTGGTTATAATTAAAAAGTAAGAATTGATGATAAAAAATCTAACTTGCCCTTGAATTTGATGGAATAGGGAACATAATCTAAAGGCAAGGGATTAATTGATTGATTTTAAATAGTTTACGGAGTTAATTTACAAAAAAATAGTTTAAGGGGTCAATTTCAGCTATAGTAATCCTTTAGGAGGTCAAACCGCAGTTTACCAAAATGATAGAGAAAGCCATTTATGAACCACAATAACTTGTGTATAATTACTGTTATACATGGCAAGTTTCGTGGCCCCACTCATGAACTAAATTTTTATTTCTTAGAAGGGAACAACTAAACTATACAGCAACACTAGTGATGGCCAACCATGCATATTGGTTCTATGGCGCATTTTTTGAAGACGACATATTGAAAGAAATGCAGTACTGCTCTGCGTCGTGGAACTTGAATTGATTGGTAACAATTATGCTAAGAGTATGCATGATATTATTTTGATGACTTGATAGGCATATAATATTAAACAGTTGGTAGTCGGGACTGCATAGTGGTTTTCTTCACGCATTAGCATTTAGCATTACCGTACGTTTTGATGGTGTCATCTCGCATCGGAGATGGAAACCTTGCATTTGTAGTTCAAATGATCTTGAAAGGTCTATTCGCTCATTGTGAATTGATTTTGAATAAATATGATGCTCACACTTTGACACTGTCGAATAGGAGTTTGAACCTAAGTTATTCTCAAAAAATTAATCAGGGCATGTTCGATAATGCATTCTGAGTTCATTTTTCATTTTTTTTCTCAAACAAAAAGCCCAAAAACGTATTGAGTGAGTTCAAGTTTGAAAACACCAAAGGACAACTTTTGAAAATGTTTCTCCACTTTTATTCATTAAATAAGATATTCTTTATTTTTTGTGTAAAATTGAAAACAAGAGAAACTTAAAATACTTTCACCATATAGTATTTATTTTCACGTTGTGGTCGTCTTTAATATAGACATTTTCATTGTTTTTGTTCATTGAGAATTTTTTTAATCAAATAAATGTGCGTCTGGCTAAAGAAGTACCCTATAGGAAAATGATTCCGGATTCTCGCTAGATCATCTTTGTGAGGATTTCGGAGATCTGTGAATCATATCCATTTATCGTACATCGTGCGGTCAGAAATTATTTTAAATATTTTTATTTAAAACTAAATACAAACAATACTTAATAAAAACTAATCGCATGATTTATGGATTCCCATGATCCTCACCAAAAGAATCCGAAGAGGATCCTGTTGGTATGAAAACAATCTCTAGTGTATTTTTCTGTTAAAACAAGGCCTCCAGAGAAAAAACCTTAGAGAAAAATCAAAGTCTTTAGTACGTACCCAATCACATATGTTTCCATCATCCTTATCTCAATCCCTTTCCAAGAACGCATTCTCTAAATTTTCCTTTTTTTTTTTAACTTTATTTCTATCCCCGATTTGAAGGACTTCGGTTTACAATTATGGACGCATCACACATGGGTCAGAATCCACTCAAAGTTTATTGAGATTAAAGTTCATGCAAGTGTTTGATACATTTTCAGTTTTTATATAAAGAAAAAGTGTTTGATAGTTGGTATTAAGTAATATTCTCTCATTTCTATTCTTTCTCCTTTTTTTTCACTTTTTACTTGAACGGTTACGATTAAATCACATTATATTTTATAGAGACAAAAGAATAAAAACCAAAATGTGAAAAAAATGAGAGAAAATAAGATGAGAATAAAATGAGAGAGAATCATACTCCCTAAATGACACACCCCGACCGAGATCGGAGCGTGCTGGCCGTCACACTAAGGTGACGTAGCCATGTGCACGTGCAGAAGCTAATAAAGTAGTAATAAAAATGTGCGAATAATTTAGAAACTAGTATATAAAGTATTAAACAAGTGCTAGCGTAGGTGAAAGACAATTTCAGAGCAGGTCTACAGCAGTCCAAAAGGAAGTTGCGACATAAGTACACCCAAAGGTGACCCTACGCTGGTGAGTATCTGTCAGAAAAGCCGGGAGAAATCCTCTGGGAATACCACCGAAACTGCTAATCAACTAGAACCTGGAGGGGCGCAAAACAAAAACGTGAGTGGGCAAAAACAAAGCTCTTTGAAAACCATTTAGCAAAATACATTCTAACCCCCCGCCGTAAAACCTGTATACTTCCCAGAAAATAAACATATAATCGTATGTAAAAACATGCCAAACATGCACAAGGGTATGCCAATCATGCTCAAGATATGCCATGTCGAAACCTCATAATGAATGTAAGTGCCCAGGTATAAATCATATCAACATCATAACATCTGGCAGCCGGAGTCACCTAACGTGACCTGTACGGCTGCATCTAGAGCTCAAATCTCAACTCTACAACTGAACCTGCCCACGAGTCGGAACCACTCTAGGTGGTCTGTACGACAGGCCTGGGTGTAACATATATATACGCTCTAGTGCTACGATCACGTGAAGGCTGTGCGAATAATCGCGAGTCACCTACGAGTCGGAACCACCTAATGTGGTCTGTACGACAGGCCTATGCACCTAACTTGGATCCAAGCTGAGCGTGTGGTGCGGGAGGTGAACATCACGTGAATGACTGTGCCCTACTCTGGGCGGAAGCACTAACACCGGGGGTGCAGGTTATGAGCTCTCTAAGTCTCTCAAACTACTGCTGATAGTAAATATGAATATCACTTACCTGATACTTACCTGTGCGTCCACAGCACCCACTATGCATATATATGTATGCCACTACTAATGCGTGCAATGATGCATAAACGATAATAATAACATGCATGGCATAAGGCAAATAACCCTTTTTAAATCAATTTCTGGGAATAAAAATGTATATAGGTATATACGGAAAACAAAAGCCCACTCACTGGTATGTAGAAGGGTCGTAGCCCCCCTGTCTCGCGTGTGCACGCTCGTCCTCGGGGTACGTGTCACCTAGATGCGAAACAACTATAAAAACGTTAACTTTAAAGCACATAACCAACTTCTCGTAATAACTTCTCATACATTGCTCAAAATGGACAAATGAATATACCAACGTGATCTACACAACCTCAGGATCACACCCATATTTTTAGAATAATTTTCCTCCGCCGCACGCGCCCCCACGTGCCGGCCAAGGCACGCACCTACGCGCCCCCCACGCGCGGCCACGTGCCATGCACACTGACGGTGTCAACAGACGCCGTCAGGAATATTCCGTTAAACTGACGGAATATTCCGTTAAACCTAACTGACGCCGTCACTGCCGTTAGGAATATTCCGTTAAACTTAACGGAATTTTCTCCTTTCTTCTCCGATCTACCCTCGCCAGACTCCGGTCGCCGGAAAACTGAGGAAACTTCAAATTCACTATTCTCCTTCGTTTTTCAACCATTTTCTATGATTCTTGTACCAAAAGAAAGCCCTAGACTAGTAGAATCACGTTACACAACTTTTAAAAGCCAGAAACCACGCGATCATACCTGTCTCAAAACTCAAAACTCGGCCAACTTCAAACCAGGCCTTCCCGACGTCCAATTTCGTCCAACAAGCTACTCCGACGCTCCTTAGGACCTCACTAAGACACCTACGAGCTCAGAAATCCCAAAAACTCAAAGTATAAGCTTTGCATGAATAGTACTAAAATCGGCCATTGTTGAATCGACGTGAAAACCAAGGATTTCTCACCTGAAAATGGTATGGCTGTGCTCGCCTCGACCTCACGAGTTCAATGGTGTAGTTGGTTCCCTCGATCTGCTATGGTTTGAGGGTTCTTGGTGTGTGTCCGTACGCTAATGGTGGAAGAGAAGAGAAAGAGATAGAGACACGGGAGAGACAGAGGGAAAAAGGAGAGTGACTGTGTGTGTGGTCCAACACATGCCACACCACACAAAACAACCCACTAAGTGACAAAAACGAACTAGGGGCAATAAGGTAATTTTACACGTGCGTTTTAATAATCCCGGGACGGGATGTCACAACCTTCCCGCCTTAAAAGAATTTCGTCCCGAAATTTAAAACAACCCAGTAACAACCCCTAGTGGTCAAAGAACAATCGAGGATACAAATCCCTCATCCGATCTTCTGTCTCCCACGTAGCTTCCTCGACTGAATGATTCCTCCACAGAACCTTCACTAAATTCACCGTCTTGTTCTTCAGAACCTTCTCTTTCCAATCGATGATCGTCACCGGTTCCTCGTCATACGTCAAATCCGGATTAATCTTTAATGGCTGCAGAGGTATCACGTGAGATGGATCAGCAACATAGTGTCGGAGCATAGACACGTGAAAAACATTATGCACTCTAGCCAACTCCGGAGGCAACTCCAACCTGTAAGCTACCTCACCAACTCGTTCTGTGACCATGTATGGTCCGATGTACCTGGGGCTCAACTTCCCTTTCTTTCCAAATCGCACACACCTCTCCACGGTGAAAGCTTCAAAAATACCCAATCTCCGACCTCATACACTCTGTCCGTAGCATGCCGATCCGCTAGACTCTTTTGCCTGTCTTGAGCTGCTTTCAGGTTAGACTTAATCACCTGAACATTCTGGGTAGTCTCCTCGACAATCTCCGGACCCACTAAAACTCTCTCGCCAACCTCTGACCAACACAACGGTGTGCGACAAGCTCTGCCATACAAGGCCTCAAATGGCGCCATGCCAATGCTCGAATGAAAACTGTTGTTGTAAGCAAATTCCATCAAATCTAACCGCTGGTGCCAAGCATCACCAAACTGCAACACCGAAGCTCGCAGCATATCCTCCAAGGTCTGAATAGTTCTCTCTGACTGTCCGTCAGTCTGTGGATGATATGCCGTACTATAAAGTAATCTCGTGCCCAAAGCTTCCTGAAAAGCCACCCAAAACTTCGATGTGAATCGTGGATCACGATCCGAGACAATACTCACTGGGACACCATGGTACTTCACAATCTTCGAGATAAACAACTCCGCTAAACGGCTCAAAGAATACTTCTCTCTCACTGGAATAAAATGAGCCGACTTAGTGAGTCGATCAACGATCACCCAAATGCCGTCAAAGCCATTTTGTGTACGCGGCAACTTGTACACAAAATCCATGGTGATATTTTCCCATTTCCACTCTGGAACGAGAAGCGGCTGCAACAACCCAAACGGCTTCTTTCTTTCTGCTTTAACTTGCTGACAAACAGCACATCTGCTCACATACTCGGCTATCTCCCTCTTCATACCCGGCCAATAATAAAATGGTCGAATGGTATGATACATTTTAGTAGCTCCTGGATGCATGGCGTAAGCCGAGATATGTGCTTTATCCAGAATTTCTTTCTTCAACTCCACACTATTAGGCACGAACATTCTACCCTCTAGCATCAACATGCCATCCGAATCACGAACTCTGAGGTCTCGCCTCCTTCCTTGATCTCGAGCCTGGATTAGTTCTTGAGTCTCCGGATCAGCTACTTGAGCTTCAAGTACCCGATCAATAAGAATTGGCCTAACTTGGAAATTAGCAAGTAGCGCCACTTCTCGATCTTCGGCTTCTAACCTTACTCCCGTAGCACGCAAGTCCACCAAAAGAGGAACACGACTAGCGTACAACGCATTAATACGGCCCTACGACTTCCTGCTAAGTGCATCAGCCACTACGTTCGCACGACCAGGATGATAATCAATCGTGCAATCGTAATTGCTGAGCAACTCCAACCACCTCCGCTGACGAAGATTAAGTTCCTTCTGAGTAAAAAGATATTGGAGACTCTTGTGATCTGTAAAGATCCTCCACTTCTCTCCGTAAAGATAGTGTCTCCACAACTTCAACGCAAAGATGATAGCAGCCAACTCCAAATCATGTGTAGGGTAATTCATCTCATGAGGTTTCAACTGCCGCGAAGCATAAGCAATCACCCTACCATGCTGCATCAATACACATCCCAGACCATTCAAGGAAGCATCGCTATAAACCTCGAAATCACCACTATCGTCTGGGAGTGCCAAAACAGGTGCATGAGTGAGACAATGCTTCAACCGCTGGAAACTCTGCTCACACCTATCATCCCACTCAAATTTAACATCCTTCCTCGTTAACCTCGTCAACGGCAAGGCAATCACCGAAAAATCCTTAACGAATCTCCGATAATACCCTGCCAAACCAAGGAAACTTCTCACCTCGGTGACGGTTCGCGGTTGCTCCCAACTCTCTACCGCTGCAACCTTCTGAGGGTCAACCAAAATACCCTGAGCAGAAATGATGTGTCCCAAAAACGCAACTTGATCTAACCAGAATTGGCACTTGCTAAACTTAGCATATAACTGGTGTTCCCTCAACCTTTTCAACACCAAAGTAAGATGTCGAACATGCTCCGCCTTCGACTTAGAATACACCAGAATATCGTCGATGAAGACAATAACAAATCTATCCAAGTAAGGTTGGAACACCCGATTCATCAAATCCATGAAGGCGGCTGGTGCATTCGTCAACCCAAAGGGCATAACCAGAAACTCGTAATGACCGTAACGAGTCCTAAACGCCGTCTTAGGGACATCATCCCTACTAATCTTCAGCTGATAGTACCCAGACCTCAAATCAATCTTAGAAAACACACAAGCACCTCTCAGCTGATCGAACAAATCATCGATGCGAGGCAATGGATAACGGTTTTTAATCGTCACCCGATTCAGTTGCCTGTAGTCGATGCACAGCCTCAAAGTTCCATCATTCTTCCTCACAAACAACACTGGAGCGCCCCAAGGCGAAGTACTAGGCTGGATAAATCCCTTATCCACTAACTCTTGTAGCTGAACTTTCAATTCCCTTAACTCCGCGGGAGCCATACGATAAGGAGTTAAAGAAATAGGATTAGTACCTGGAAGCAACTCAATAGTGAACTCTACGTCTCGATCTGGGGGTAAACCAGGTAAATCCTCGGGGAATACATCAGGGAAGTGTCTGACTACTCTCACATCCTCAACTCTGTTAGGAACAGCCTCATCTAGCACCACATGAGCCAGATACCCCTGACAACCCTTAGTTAACAACTTTTTCGCTCGCAGCGCCGAAATAACGCCATATCTCATCCCACTCTGCTCACCAACAAAAGTAACCACAGGTAGTCCAGGTTGGTGAAACGTAACTACTTTCCCGTAACAGTCAATGTTGGCACGATAGAAATGTAACCAATCCGTGCCCAGAATCACGTCAAAGTCCACAATATCTAACGGGATAAGATCGGCTGACAGAGCAACACCCTCTACGATTACTGGACATCCTGGGTACACACAATCTACAACGCAACTCTCTCCTCTAGGCATAACAAACTCTAAATCATACCCTAGAGGTGTGGGGCGAGGTTGCGTCACTTGAGCAAACGTATGAGAAATTACGGAATGTGTAGCTCCACAATCAATTAAGACTCTAGCGAAACAACCAAGAATGTTCAACGTACCCATAATCAAGTCCGGGTTGTTCTGAGCCTCCTGCAGAGAAATATTGTGAAGACGCCCCTGTCACTGCTGACGCCCGCCGCGGCCTCTGCTCGTCTGAACGCCGCGTCCCTGAGCACCACGCCCCTGACTGGGCTGGCCCGACTGTCTCGAAGACCCTGCACTGCTAGTGGCAATCTCCCCCTGCTGATACTGTCCTCCCTGATACCACTGAGAACCACCCGCTGGAGCTGGAGGATACGGCATATAGCCGCCTGAATACTAGGGATAGCCACCCTGGGAATAGGGATCCTGAGGGTGCTGATACGACCCCGGAGCATAAGGGACAACATCACCCTGATAGTGGTAAGCACCACCTCGACCCGTCTGGCCGTAACTACTAGGACCCTGGATCTGCTGGAGTGGTGCAGGTGGTGGCATAAAGGTCTACTGTGGTTTCTGCTGCTGCTGACCCTGGGGACAATTCGCCACTCTATGTCCCACCTGTCCACATGTGAAGCAACCGTTGCTACCACGTCTACACTCACCGAAATGCCGGTTGTTACACCTGCGGCAAATAGGGGCTCTACCTCGACCACCATCGCCCTGCCTCTGGCCTCTAGCGCCACCAGAAAATCTACCTCCACGACCCTGTCCAGTGGCACTGAAGCCGCCACTCGAAGAACTCGAGCTAGCACCACCCCTTTTGAAGTTCTGAGTCTGACGGGGCCCGAGCGATGCCTGACCTTTGCCTTTGTCATCTTTCTTCTGGTTGCCATCCTTCTCTTCATCGGTGTCGCTCGACATATTCGCAGAGTCCTCGATCCTCAACAGTATCTCATAGAAGTCCCGGTAAGTCTCGCTGTGGACAGTAGACGCCATAGAACGCCACTTCTTCTTGGTGCCCAAACGGAAAAGACGGAGCATCTCCGCCGGGTTACCAGCGACATCAGGATGGTAACGAGACAAGTCCGTAAACTTGCGATAGTACTCATTCGCCGACATCTTCCGCTGTTTCAGATCGGAAAACTCTTGCTTCTTTCTATCGATGTACTCAGGGGGCACATATCTCCTCCTGAACAAATCCGTAAAAACATTCCAATCAGTCCTCTGATCCGGAGTCAACCTACGAAGCTCCTGCTCCCACCAAGCTGCCGACTCCGTATCCAGAAACCATGCGGTCGTCTCGACCCACCTCTCCATAGGCAAGTTCCCCTGATTATGCAGCACACGGAAAGTCTTCTCTATGTGTTCTAGCCAGCACTCTGCGCCCTCGTGCCCCTCACTGCCCTTAAACTTATCCAACTTCAGATTGTACATAGTCTCTAGAGGAGTCCTCTGAGGAGGGCGCATCACTGACTGAAGGGGTGCAGCAAAAACTCCCCCCAATTGAGTAATATCGGGGAAACTAGGCTCAGAAGAACGACGTGGTTCCCGACGATGAGGCATAATTCTGACAGAAGACACCAAAACCATTAGAATACTCACAAGGACACAGGACTGCCAAACCTGGCTCTGATACCAAACTGACACACCCCGACCGAGATCAGAGCGTGCTGGCCGTCACACTAAGGTGACGTAGCCATGTGCACGTGCGGAAGCTAATAAAGTAGTAATAAAAATGTGCGAATAATTTAAAAACTAGTATATAAAGTATTAAACAAGTGCTAGCGTAGGTGAAAGACAATTTCAGAGCAGGTCTACAGCAGTCCAAAAGGAAGTTGCGACATAAGTACACCCAAAGGTGACCCTACGCTGGTGAGTATCTGTCAGAAAAGCCGGGAGAAATCCTCTGGGAATACCACCGAAACTGCTAATCAACTAGAACCTGGAGGGGCGCAAAACAAAAACGTGAGTGGGCAAAAACAAAGCTCTTTGAAAACAATTTAGCAAAATACATTCTAACCCCCCGCCGTAAAACCTGTATACTTCCTAGAAAATAAACATATAATCGTATGTAAAAACATGCCAAACATGCACAAGGGTATGCCAATCATGCTCAAGATATGCCATGTCGAAACCTCATAATGAATGTAAGTGCCCAGGTATAAATCATATCAACATCATAACATCTGGCAGCCGGAGTCACCTAACGTGACCTGTACGGCTGCATCTAGAGCTCAAATCTCAACTCTACAACTGAACCTGCCCACGAGTCGGAACCACTCTAGGTGGTCTGTACGACAGGCCTGGGTGTAACATATATATACGCTCTAGTGCTACGATCACGTGAAGGCTGTGCGAATAATCGCGAGTCACCTACGAGTCGAAACCACCTAATGTGGTCTGTACGACAGGCCTATGCACCTAACTTGGATCCAAGCTGAGCGTGTGGTGCGGGAGGTGAACATCACGTGAAGGACTGTGCCCTACTCTGGGCGGAAGCACTAACACCGGGGGTGCAGGTTATGAGCTCTCTAAGTCTCTCAAACTACTGCTGATAGTAAATATGAATATCACTTACCTGGTACTTACCTGTGCGTCCACAGCACCCACTATGCATATATATGTATGCCACTACTAATGCGTGCAATGATGCATAAACGATAATAATAACATGCATGGCATAAGGCAAATAACCCTTTTTAAATCAATTTCTGGGAATAAAAATGTATATAGGTATATACGGAAAACAAAAGCCCACTCACTGGTATGTAGAAGGGTCGTAGCCCCCCTGTCTCGCGTGTGCACGCTCGTCCTCGGGGTACGTGTCACCTAGATGCGAAACAACTATAAAAACGTTAACTTTAAAGCACATAACCAACTTCTCGTAATAACTTCTCATACATTGCTCAAAATGGACAAATGAATATACCAACGTGATCTACACAACCTCAGGATCACACCCATATTTTTAGAATAATTTTCCTCCGCCGCACGTGCCCCCACGCGCCGGCCAAGGCACGCACCTACACACCCCCCACGCGCGGCCACGTGCCATGCACACTGACGGTGTCAACAGACGCCGTCAGGAATATTCCGTTAAACTGACGGAATATTCCGTTAAACCTAACTGACGCCGTCACTGCCGTTAGGAATATTCCGTTAAACTTAACAGAATATTCTACTTTCTTCTCCGATCTACCCTCGCCGGACTCCGGTCGCCGGAAAACTGAGGAAACTTCAAATTCACTATTCTCCTTCGTTTTTCAACCATTTTCTATGATTCTTGTACCAAAAGAAAGCCCTAGACTAGTAGAATCACGTTACACAACTTTTAAAAGCCAGAAACCACGCGATCATACCTGTCTCAAAACTCAAAACTCGGCCAACTTCAAACCAGGCCTTCCCGACGTCCAATTTCGTCCAACGAGCTACTCCGACGCTCCTTAGGACCTCACTAAGACACCTACGAGCTCAGAAATCCCAAAAACTCAAAGTATAAGCTTTGCATGAATAGTACTAAAATCGGCCATTGTTGAATCGACGTGAAAACCAAGGATTTCTCACCTGAAAATGGTATGGCTGTGCTCGCCTCGACCTCACGAGTTCAATGGTGTAGTTGGTTCCCTCGATCTGCTATGGTTTAAGGGTTCTTGGTGTGTGTCCGTACGCTAATGGTGGAAGAGGAGAGAAAGAGAGAGAGAGACACGGGAGAGACAGAGGGAAAAAGCAGAGTGACTGTGTGTGTGGTCCAACACATGCCACACCACACAAAACAACCCACTACGTGACAAAAACGAACTAGGGGCAATAAGGTAATTTTACACGTGCGTTTTAATAATCCCGGGACGGGATGTCACACTAAAATAAACACCAAGCAACAGAAAATTGTAGAAATATTGCAATGGTTTTCCCAATACTACGCAAAAGCTTGATTTTCTGCTTAATATTAAATCAATCCTTATTACATTATATATTGTAAGTTAGTTAATTATAATAATTTATATATTCTTTACCGTAAAATATTAAGTCTTATTTCGTATTTTATTAAAGAAAATGGAGTTTTAACGAAAAACTCATGATACTATTCACTTTAATGAAAAACCACATTCCCATCACAACTACTCCCTCAAAGGAATCAACTGAAATTTGGATAGGTGGTGAGCTAATTCCACAGAATGCTTGGCTGCCCATCACAGAATCCAGAAATGGGAATGTCTTTTCTGCTACCTTTCATTTACTTTTGTTCAGTAATTGGAGTTCAATCGCTTTTACTGCCTCAATCGCTTTCACTGCCTCTTGCATTTACCACTGTTGGATGATAAGTAATATCTATTTTGTTTTAACTCTAGATGTATTAAAAATCATAACTTTGCCTCATAACATGTTCATATCACCAAAAAAATTATTCATTAGGAATTAAGGTTCGTCATCCTTTATGTTTTTTGATGGTATGAAATCATTAAAATGAGTACCTGGGTCCTTGATGCTGCCTAAGATTTGTTGTGAGTATTATTCCCGCATCATAAAATGGAAAGACCTTTCATGTTAGTAATTGGGCTAATTTTTATTTTTCCAATTGGTTTTAGGTAGAACCTCTTTTTTCATGGTATCAGCGCAAATTGTCTTGTGTGTTAGTTCGAACTGTTATACACAATCTATGTCATCTGATTTGTATTGTTCACATGTTAGGCTTACAATTTCGCAACACATGAAAAACCATTTTGAGAGTATAAATCTCATATTAGGAAAAAAATGAATATTGCATGTGCTTATAAGTAATGATTTTTTTTTATATTATCAATTAATTTTATAGTAAAACCTCAATTTTCTTCAACATTTATCATCTTTTTATTTTTTTTGTTCGAAATTTACCATTACAGTTCAAATTGATTTGGGATGTCTGACGTGTGGTTGCAGTGACAGATTGACAAGTAGTCAGAAATGAATTTCAAAATCATTAAATGGGATCAAAATGCATGGATGAGTGATGGAATTATGATGAGATAAGAAAGCTTAGGTGGGGAGTAGGCTTCTGATATGATGTGATAATCGTAGATAGGCTTTTATGTTGTTTGAAAAGTAGGAAAGATAGATGACATATGGGTCAGTTTTCGTTTCCTCGAGTTTGAGTTGCAGTTCAACACCATCAAGCCGTGCCAACCAAATACCAACCTCAGTCCTTGTTTATGGGAAGGAGGGACCTAGGAGTTTCTTGAAGTCAACTTTCCTGCGTGTTTTTCTTGTCTTATTTTGCTTTGACAATTTGTTTTTGTTCAGTTTCAAATCTCTATGAGATTTGGAATCTCCCAATACAAATAATATAATTATATTTTCTTCTGCTACCATTAACTTATAATTTCTAATATAGATTACTTTTTTCTCAAAAAAAAATGAGGACCAATAATTTACAAGGTGATTTTTTTTTTAATTATCATTAAGAGAAGTGAAGATGATTTGAAATTATTACAATAATTTAGAAAAAAAATAAAAAATTCGAACCCAAAACACATAAGAGGAAACTAAATATCCTATCTACTAGGATATTAGATTATATGCAAGGTGATTGAGTCTAATTTCACAAGAAACATTTCTGGTTTGTCTGTTAAATTTTACTTGAATTTAATTAGGTAATTACTGTTCCATGTGAACGCTGTCTGCCCCTACATTCTTGGACCTAATTTAGGCTGATCATAAAATAGCCTGAATAATCACCTGGTTTTATTAAGCATGTGCAATAATTTAAAAATATGTATTTTTATAGGTCAACATATTCCAGTATAAAATATCCTCACAACGTTACCATCTGATGGAAACTTCTTGCGCAATGACTAGTGCCAACCAATTTTGACATGGGATATCTGCCCAATTGAGTTTGTACAATAAACAATAGTTATAAATCCGTTAGGGGGGCAAATGGGCCGAAGCTAACGGTGGTTTGGTGGATCCCAACCCGAAAATGGATCTTGAATCCCAAACTAAAAAATTTTGAAACAGGAATTTGAAGATCAATCTCAAACCAAAAATTTGGTATTCTTAATTTTCTAAATTCTTAAAATATTTTCTGTATTTTGGGATGGATCGGGATTTCGTTTTGGTTTTTAGGCCTTTGGCCATAAATTTAAGATTTTTGGGTAATGGGCTAAAATTTAGGCTTTTGACTTAAAATGTTGTTGCCCAATTTTATATTAATTGAAATTTAGGTTTTTTACCTATTACCAATTTGAAATTTCTTACCAATTGAAATATCAAAATCATACTTACCAAGTCAAACTGATGTTCTAAAGTTCCAAACTACTTACTTTCATACTTCTATTTATAATATAGTCTACTCTCAAATACTTAAATTCAATATTCAACATGCATGAACCAAAATAAATATACATATATATTTTCGGTTCGGTTCAGGATTCATGAACCATTGAATATGTAATCCCGATTCTTGTACCAAAAGGTTCGGGATCGGTTTGGTATGGATCCCAAAAATTTTGCTATTATCGGTTTGAGATTTTTTCGATATGGGATCAGGATTTTTTTGGTTTGGTTTGGGATTTTCGGGAAAAATTTTACAACCCTAAAGCTAAGTACTAAGATGTTCAAGTTCAGGTTGGTTGATATTATTTCTGCTCAAGCTCGTAAAACATAATCAAGATAGAAAAAATCTCTTAATGTATGCTCAAGCTCGCCTCAAATGAAATTTTCAAGCCCGGCTCGACTATAATTTAAAATTGAGTTTTTATTTGGCTCAGCTTAATGAAAAACGAGATCCCTTCCGTCTGAAGGAAGATGATGAAGAGATTTTGGAGTCTGAAGTTCCTTATCTAAGTGCAATATGCGCTTTATTGTACTTAGCCCAATGCACTAGACCCGACATCTCCTTCACTGTTAATCTTTTGGCAAGATACAGTAATGCACCAACACACAGACACTAGACTGGCGTCAAAGACATCTTCCGCTACCTTAAGGGTACTATGGATTTAGGCTAGTTCTATCCCTACGGATCCTCGAGTGATGCCGCGCCCTCCCCCCCCCCCCCCCCCCCCACTTCTTGAGTAAATTCTCGCCTTGTTGGTTATGCCGGCACAAGATACTTATCTAATTTGCACAAGGCGCGTTTTCAAACGGGTTATGTCTTTACTGTTGGAGGAACCACAGTCTCTTAGAGGTCAACTAAACAAATCTTAGTTGCCACTTCATCTAACCATGCTGAAATTCTCGCCTTACATGAAGCAACTCGGGAATACTTTTGGTTGAAAGTAGTTGTGGGCCATATTCGAAGCTCATGCGATCTTTATCCCGTCATGGATGTCCCGATGACGATCTCTGAAGACAACGCAGTATGCATCGAACAGCTCAAGAAAGGTTACATCAAAGGAGATAACACCAAGCACATTGCGCCGAAATTCTTCTTCTCACATCAACAACAAAAGCATCAGAAGATTGAAGTCATCCGTTCACAAGACAATCTAGCTGACCTCTTCACCAAATCACTGCCGAATGCGACGTTTCAGAAGCTTGTTCAAGGAATTGGTATGCGTAAACTTTCTGAATTGTAACATTACCTTTTCTCTTTGGAATTATGTCAAACTTAGGGGAGTATCCTGAAGAATACTTGCTTGATCTTAATGTAATCTTTTTCCCTATGATTAGGAGCATTTTTCCCACTAGGTTTTTGCTACCTAACTAGGTTTGAACGAGGAACCCACCTTGGGCTGATCATATCCCTAATGATGTCCTATAGACGATTCATTTGACTTTGCATTGCTCACGCATTTTTTGTTAGACTATGGATTTTATCTCTACTCAAGTTTTTTCCATAGCCTTTGCGTTTTTTAGTGAGACCTACTTCTTTATGCAAGTTCCTACCTTATTGAGAATAGCGTTGTTCCTAGAATCAGTGCCGATGAGTCGACTTCCTCAACTTCTACATGATGCTAAATCTACCTTGAGTATTTACATACTCAATGGGGAGTGTTATGAACTTTCCTAGTTTAAGTGTGATTGTGTAAATCTTAGATTAGATTTTATTTTAGTTATTCTTTCCTATATGAACTTGTATTCCTTGGGGATGAAGGAATTCTTCTCTCTCTTATTACTATAAATAAAGGCACCACGTAGGAGGGAATAACATACACATTCCCCTACAATTCTACAAACACATCTCTCTATACAATCTCTCCTTGCTGCCTGCCCCCTTCCCTTAGTCAGATAAAAAAGGCTACAACATAAGTGTATTTATACGAGAAATATCAATAATATGCCTAACAAGTATGTTTATATGAGAGATATCAATAATATGCCTACTAATAGTGGCCCGGAATGCATGATAAACATGTATGAAATATTATACTAATTTATCTATATATATTAATTTACCTATATTTTGTAGATTCACTAATGTAAATAATAAAATATATTTTATACGAGAAATATCAATAGTATGCCTAATAAGTATATTTATATGAGAAATATGAATAATATGCCTACTAATAGAGGCTCGGGATGCATGATAAACATGTATGAAATATTATACTAATTTACCTATATTTTTGTAGATTCACTAATTTAAATGATAAATACATTTTGTATGAGAAATATTAACAATATGACACCTGATAGATGCTCAGGATTCATGATAAACATGTATTAAATGTTATACTAATTTACATATATAAATTGATTTACCTGTATTTTCCAAATCAAAAAATTTGATAACAGGTGCATTGTTTTTCAAAATGACCAAAACTATTACTACTAAAAATAGGTACATTGATATTCGATAATTTACCTATATTTTAAAAATTCAATAATTTAACTACATTCTTTTGTTACAAGCTAATTTATCTGCATATTTTGAGTGCATACTAATTCACCAATCTACTTATTAGTTTATATATACAAATAATACTATCATATAATTTACTTATAATATCCAAAGTAATTATATACAGTTTTTTCTTTACTATATCACGCCTACGGGGTAGGTAAATTATTTTTACATTATTTCTATTCCAATTAGTTACTAACATTTAGATAGGCAAATTATTTCCCATGAAAAGAAAAAAGTAGATACATTATTTTGTATTACTTTTCTGACACAAATTATTGTCTATATTTCAAATGGAAAACACCATAATAATTTTATTTATATTATATATTGCATACTAATAAGGTAAGTTAGTTTTATGAGAAAACAAATTTGAATACAATTGTGAACCCTAAAACAACACTATGGTGATTGTTGGTAAAAAAATTTGAAAAAAGAAAACCTAATCAAATAATAGGTTAATTGACATTTAATTGCATTGAAAACAATAAAATGCAACAATTAATTATTAATCATAAGTCAAACCTAATGCACGTTACAATCTATGAGGGTATTTTAGTAACACGAGAGTTATTAAAACTGACATATCAAGCTTGTTAGGAAAATTTGCTTAGTTGGACAAATGACAAAATCAAGAGGATGGGTTATTTATTATTTATTTATTTATTTATTTATTTGAACAAGCAATATTATCTACACTAAGGGGAGGGGTGGGCTTAGCCTTACATTGTGCTAGCAATAATGTGGTTCAAATTCGTCTTTGGAGAGAATTGAACTTAAGACATCTCACTTACAAGTGAAAAGAAATACCACTAAACCGTATTACTAAGTGGCAATAAAGAGGATGGGTTTTAGGTGAGAGAAAATAAGTTTTCAAGGGTAGAACTCACATTTTCAGAAGAAAAAAAATAACAAAATATATTACCCCTAAGATATAGATAAAATAATAATTTAAAAGAGAATCAAGACATTTTCCAATATCGTAAAGTTTCGAGTAGGTTCAAAAGCATATTATGACCAAACACATTTTTTTTTCCTTCTCCTGAACACCCTTATTTATTTATAGATTTTGAATTGAATGAATCAAAAAAGAATTAGGCGACAAAAATAAAGAAAGATGTTGATGCTTAAAATTGGTTTAACCTCAAGGTGACCTCTATAGATTGAGGTCATGCAATTCTTTCAAACCAGCTTGGTGTGATCCGGCATCTCGTCCTCTAAAGGCTAAAGCAGTAAAGCTCTACAAAAAATGGTCTCATTTGATCTTTAATATGTGTTGAGGTCCTGCCATTCCTTCTTACCAACTTGACGTGATTCCGCATCTCATCCTCTAAAGCTCTACAAAAAATGGTCTCATATGAACCTTAGATGGATTGAGGTGCCATTCTTTCATACCAGCTTGGCGTGATCCGGCATCTTGTCCTCCAAAGATCTGTAAAAAATGATCTCATTCGATCCTTAGATGAATTGAGCTGATGTGAGCTTTATCCACATTGAGCCCAGGTTCATGATCTAATGGGCCCCTGAGTACCACTTCGTCGAGGTATGGAATCCAAGTGGCTCATCTATCATATCCTACATACTGGTCGTCTTTGACCTAAGATAAAATGGTTTATTGGGTATAAAATATGTTTGTCCCTCACACCACAACTTTGTAATTATCTCGGCTCACTTTACGATGTACTTTACCTCAACAATTAAAGATGTACAAAAGAAGAAAATGGAATGCGGATGTTATTTTTAATAACCGATTACCCATGCATCGTGAACCTTCCCAATATTTCGGCTGTAGTACTAATTATAGCCGCGGGTTTGCTGCCTTGTCTTCTTGCATGTTTTTCTTTGGTAAAATTTGACACGTATTCTACCACTTAACAGAATCTTACCACTAAGTTTTATATTAAAGATTAACAGAAAAAAAAAAACAATAATTCTATAAAGTTCTCCAGCCGCCGGGTCCCGTCATGATCTAAGCATTGGAAATCCTTTTCACTCTTTTGATCTCCCCAAAAAATGGCTTAATTTTCTTGTGAAGCATGTGTGCAAAAATCCAAATAGACTCAAATTCTTAATTTTGAGCAGTTACAACTTTGACCCAATTTTGTGACGCTTAGTCGACATTCCACTTTCTTAGTTTAGATAAAATCGTTGTTTAGAAAAATAAAAAATTGACCCAACTTCTAAGTTCTAAGATGTCGAAGCAATCGAGGTTCAGACATACAACAACTGTAGGTTCAATGGTGTTTCATGGAATTAATTACATTAGCTTTACAGGCCGTGTGGTGAGGCAGGGATTCGAGGTTTCTTTTTGGTGATATAGAAGAGGAGGAGGTGGCAAGGTGTATAGGGTGTTAGGGTGGCATAAAACTGTCCAACTACAAAACCAAATCAAACCGCGACAAAATAAATCATAAAAAACTGTGTTGATAAAAAAAAAATTCAACTTAATTTTAAGAATCGAACCGAACCATGCAGATCGGTTCCGGTTCTAGTTTTCATTGAGACAGAATCGCTCAGAATCGAACTAAACCGTGAATATAAATAATAAATTAAATTTATTAGTTGTGTAAATTACCATAAGATACATTACGTAAAGTATGAAAGCTCAGACAAAAAAAAAAATATAAGCATTTGACAAAAGGAATGTGTGCCTAGAGGGATACTGAACTCAACCGTGAATATAAATAATAAATTAAATTTATTGGTTGTGCAAATTACCATAAGATACATTACGTAAAGAATGAATGCTCAGACAAAAAAATTATAAGCATTTGACAAAAGGAATGCGTGCCTAGAATCCCTCTGTAAGGTGTGTGGGTGTGGGCGGGCGTGTGTGGGTGCGTGGAGTGCATCTAGTTCATTTCTTTTTCTAAAAACAGACTATATTTTCTTACCCCTATGATCTCGTGCCAACCATTTGAACAACACCCTACAGGAATTATTACTCGCATTGGCTTTGAACCAACCCTAAACTACAGGAATCGGACCAATTTAAAACTACCTATATAGTTTCTAAAATTCGCGAAGGGACATATTGTCGGTACAAAAATCTCCTTGTATCATGCTAGTTGCCTACACTGAATTTTCTTGTGTGTTATCTTTTGACTTTTTATTGTTAAATTAATTTTACTATTAATCTTGGACCTAAATAAACGCATGGAACTTACATTAAAGTTTCATTAACTTCTTGTAGCCTACTGCTCCGTTGCACTTCGGTTGATTCATTGTGACCTAAAGGTTGTGGGTTTGCCAAAGGACATAGCCTAGCTGAAAGCATTAGAGTTTCTTTACGCATTTATATAAGATGTGTTATTGGTATTGGGATTGCTGGAAGACGCATTCGAATGTAAGCATCCAAAAAAGGAAAGAAAAAAAAAACAAGTAAACTTTGAATACCATTTTGATTTGGTATTTGGAACAATAAATCGGTATAAACCGAATCGAAACCGATATAAATCGAACCGTAGATATTTTCTAATTTCAATTCCGGTTTGAGGATGGAACCGAGTCAAACCATACCTTGCCCACCCTTAGAGGAGATTGCTCAGTGATTTTAGAAGGCGAGATGACTTTACTGGATTATTCTTTTCTTTTCTTTTTCAGTATACTCTAATATAGGATTCTATGGCATTTTAACAACATCAAATGCTCTATTAGGTGTAACAACATGTGTTGAAAAATTAACAAAAGAGACACCAAATGAGACAGCCATTTGGGGACAGCAAACCCGTTGCCATTGATTACAATTGTTTACGAGAGAACTACTAACTTTGACCATGAGCTTTCTACCTTCACTCTCAAATAGTAATAGCAGTCACATGATTTAATTAGTTCCAACCAAAATGTAATAAGGCTACCAATGTATGGGATGTTTAAATAGTTAAGACTTGAATTGTCAAAATTTAGTCATGGAAATCTAGTTGTTCAATGAATAGGAGTGCAACGGTGCATAGTAGAATTTTATAGCATAACTTCATGTGAATTTGTGGATCAGTTTCATATTTTTGGATTCTTTCTTTCAATGAAAGACTCAAACTTTAGATTAAAGGGATGAATTTTGGAAATGGGTTGGATTGTTTGTCTTTAATCTTCTTGGTTTTTGAGAAAATTGTGATAGCTTATTTTTATTTTTCCTTCTAAGAAATAAAATCTTTTCTGAAGTGTCGAATTGTCATGCATGAAGCAAGGCTGATCGAATCATATATTAAATTAAAAGACAGAAACCGAAAATATTTTATAAGGCGGATGACAAATTTAAGAACCCTTAGTCTAATCCCTTAATGGAGTACTAGATCATTGCTTAGATCACATAACGAATAAAAAAAAAAAAAGGTCAGTAGGGTGTCTTGTTCCTGAACTCCAAAACATATTTTAACGTCACAATGTTTTAGTAGCAATTGTAGCAAAGGTCCTTTACTTTTAATTCAACTGGAGCAATGATTCATCAACTTAAAATCGATAACTATTGGTCCCTAAACTCATTAAAACGTGCAGCTATTGTCGTTTTCGTCAACTATGTCAAAAACACCACCAAAATAAGTCACGTTGGAATGACCATTGCTATAATTGAGTTATAGTTGAGAGACTATTGCTACAATTGAGTTAAAGTTGAGGGACCAATTCTCCCATAGAGTTAAAGTTGAGGGACCATTGCAATAATTTTTCTCATTTGGTTTTCCATATTTGCTCTTTCATTCAGCCTGACGTGCATGACATATGAGTCATTTTGATCGAAGTTCTCATGAAGTTAATAAAAATGACCATAGCTACATGTTTTGATAAGTTAAAGGACCAACAGTCACAAATTTTTCGTTGAATGATCATTACTCCAATTAAGTTAAAAGTTAGGAATTATTGCTATAATTTTCTCCAATTTTTATGATATAATACCACATGTTTAAATTCACTAATTAAAATAAAAAACCAAATTAAGTCTTCAATATGCAGAGAGCTCGTTGTAACCAAATTCGACGACTCCACTAAAATCCACTAAAATACCATCAAGTGTTAGCAAGTGTTTCAACCAAATGCAACGAAATTGCTTATATTTTAAGACTTTAGAGTTTGATATAGACATATAATGATACTTACTAAATGCGCCACTGACATATCACTTTAAAAAAGTGTCGCTAAATTTATGTTGTCGGCTATTTCATATATGATTACGTGTCGAACAAAATTAAGTATTATGATTGTACTTTTTCAAAGGTGGAAAGGGTATTGCTAATCAAAGCGTAGCGGAGAACTGCTATCTCAATGCACCCGGATAGTAGCCGCTTCCCAGTTTCCATGAAGTCCGGCAGAACCCTTCAGCATAAAATAAACCGTTGAGTCAATATTGACCGGTATATTACCAACACGTCAGCAGCTACATGTACTCCCATGTTAATTAGGAAACGTGCTTCCAGCTTCGAAGACATGCATGGCTGGGTGCATGCACCCACGCGTATATATAAGCAGATTAGCAAGTTTGGATATTATAATTCACATCAACAAGAAATATGGCAGCTGATCCCATCGGAGAAGTTATTGTTGAAATTAGTTCTTACACCACAAGAAGCTCAGCCTCAGCTCAAGTTTTTCCGGACACAACAAGCCCCTCAAACTTAGATATTACAAGTACAAATTGGGAATGTGGTGAGCTCAATCCACAGGACGCGTGGCTACCCATCACTGAGTCCAGGAGTGGCAATACCTACTATGCTACCTTCCATTTACTCTCTTCAGGAATTGGAACTCAAGCCCTTTTACTACCTCTTGCATTTGCCACTCTTGGATGGTAAGCAATAACCCTTTACTTACATCAAGCCAGTGATTTTCCACACTTTTTTTTTGTGGTTTACTGTAGACAAAAGTATAAGATATTCAGTTTGAAATGTAGATGATTAATTCATAACACACACCAGTAACTTTTCTCAATGGTTGCAGGCCTTGGGGAATTATATGCTTCTCACTAGCATTTGTGTGGCAAATATACACCAAATGGCTTCTCGTACATCTACACGAATCTGAAAATGGATTTAGGAACAGTAGATACCTCCACCTCGCACTAACGGCCTTCGGTTAGTAAACTGTACATCAAGCTCATATAACAATTAAACTAAAGAAGAGTTCTATGCACACACTCTGAAATTTAATCTCCTATCATAATTTGAAAGCTACAATATTGCTAGTCATATATATTAAGACATTTCAAAACTAGCCCTCTATATGTTATATATAGAGGGCGTTGTCCTCTTTAGTCATCAAAGAGGAGTATAAAATTCATTGCTTGGGTGTGAAGAATTTTTGTGTGAACAGAAGCCCACAAATAAATGGATAGTTTCCATTCTTTTTCAGGTAAAAAGTTAGGGATGATTCTAGCAATGTTCCCAGTTATCTATCAATCAAATGGTACTTGTGCACAGCTGATCATCGTAGGAGGTGGAACCTTGAAGCTTTTCTTCAAAACTGTGTGTGAGGATGGAGCCACTTGCCATCCATTGACTGGTACCGAGTGCTTCTTGTTGTTTACATGCATGGCTGTGGTTCTCGCCCAATTTCCCAACTTGAACTCCGTAGCTAGACTCTCCTTGATCGGTGCCGTCGCATCAGTTGTATATTGCACTACTGTTTGGACTCTTTCAGTTGGAAAAGGCAGGGACCATGACTACACATCATATGATCCACCAGCGATGGAGTCCACCATGGATATATTTGGTGGCAAACTGAATGCTGTTGGCATTATTTTTCTTACATTCAGAGGTCACAATGTAATTCTTGAGATACAGGTGAGCCTCCTTGCTAATTGTAAGATTAATTTTACGTTTCATTAGTTTTCTTGAAACTTTGGGTGGGTTTTCTATATGCTCTATGCTGTGGCCATGTAGAAGAAGGGCTCATTGGGCTCTGATACTGTTAGTAAATTCCTTAGCTTGCTAGTTTATACTTGTGACTTATTAGTACTAATTATCACCGTACGTGCCCGCACGTTCAACGGATTGCATTATCCGTGTATTTGGTCAACACTTTTGATAGTTGGTCATATCGGCTAATATCAATAGTGTATTATGGACGGTACTCAACACCGGCTAGCTACTGATGCCCTACCATGAAGTTGGGTAATTTGTGCAATGTATCTATCAATATATGTAAAGGTGATGAAGTTCACCAACTTATGCTGCAGGGCACATTACCATCAAACCCCAGATACCCAATACATAAGCGAATGTGGAGAGGAGTGACTATAGCTTATGCACTCATAGCCGTGTGTTTTCTTCCTCTGGCCATAGGTGGATTTTGGGCTTTCGGCAACAAGGTAAGAGCGAATTATGTTTTGATTTAAATATGCTTAGTCACTTCAATCGCAATGAATAGTTTTTTTTATATTATCAAAATGTATTTCGATTTATGCAGGTACCAACTTCCTATAGAGGAGTATTAATCTTGGTTTCACAATTCCATGGACATAAAAACACTTCAAACTTTGTACTTGGATCATTTTGCATGCTTGTGGTGATACACTGCTTAAGCACATTCCAAATCTATGGCATGGTGGCTTTTGATAGTCTGGAGTCAAAGTACACTATCAGGAAGAACAAGCCGTGTCCAAGGTGGCTTCGCGTAGCTTTACGCATTTTCTCCGGAGGAGTGGAATTCTTCATAGCAGTTGCTCTTCCATTCTTGGGAAGCCTGGCACCTCTAATCGGAGGGTTGACATTGCCTTTGGCATATGCTTACCCATGTTTCATGTGGATTTCAATCAAGAAACCAAAGCAAAAAGGAGCAGTGTGGTGGATTAACATAGGACTTGGATGCTTAGGCTTGGCTTTGAGTGTCATTTTAGTTGTTGCAGCAGCTTGGAATTTAGCTGACAAAGGTCTAAATGCCAACTTCTTTAAGCCTTAAAATTCATACTGAAGCTAAGCAAATTGTGTAATTATTATGTTTGAAATTGCACTAAAAAAAAAGTAGTCATTATTGACGAATTTTTCTGAGGGCCCTAATAAACCGTCGTAAAAAGAACATTTTGCAATCATAAAATATGGGTTGTCGGTAACATGGCATGAAACAAATTTTTATTACCAACGCACATAATGTCCTCGGAAAAGGTCCCAAGTTTCGTCAGAAATGCACTTTTGTTTGGCGGGAAGAATTGGCACCAATTGTATTAACAACGAGTAAAGTTCTTATTGGAAATAGAATGGTTATTTCTGAAGGTTTACTCATGTTGACGAAATTGATTTAGTATTTTTGAGGGGAAAAAAGTCCTCTCGGTAATGTTTTTATATTTTTTATGGAAAAAAAGTCCTCTCGATAACGCTTTTATATTTTCGAGGGTGATTAATTGTTGCCGGAAGTAATCATATTTTTCTTGACAAAATTTTTTCTTTATCAAAATAAAATTTTAAAGCATATGGTTTTGTTGGAATCAATTATCACATGTGTCGTTGGAATATTCTTGAAATAAGTTTGATGCTTAATTTAAATTTTACAATAAATAGATCATATAACTTAGAATACATATGGAAAAAAACACAAAACCATATTAAAATAGTACTATCCATTAGTGCAAATATTTTAAATTGAAGATCGAATTTGTTTGTCGTACTCTTATAGGGTTGAGGAGTGTAGTTGTAAAAAATCAGCAAGATTTGAGTTAAAATAACCGTTAAATCGTGAATTTTCGTTTATAACCGTTGAAAGATTTCGTCCCATTACCTAATATCTGAATGTCCATTTTTTACAATTTTTTACATATGCGATCTTGGAGCATATGCAAACAAGTTTGACGGTTGGATCTTTGAAACTAGTTTTGCAGAATGTGTAACCCTTCAAAACGATAGATTCAACAAACACTTGAAGTTTATTTTATAATTCCATTAAGTAAAACATAATAATTTATGGTATCCACTAGTGTAAATATTTTAAATTGAAGATCAAATTCGTTCATCGTACTCTTATAGAGTTGAGGTGTGTAGTTGTAGAAAATCAGCAAGTAAAATAACCGTTATATCATGAGTTTTCGTTTATAACCGTCGAAAGATTTCATCCCATTACCTAATATCTGAATGTCTGTTTTTTGCGATTTTTTTACTTATGCGATCTTGGAGCATGTACAAAAAAGTTTAATAGTTGGATCGCTAAAACTAGTTTTGTAGAAGTATCCCTTCAAAACAATAGATTCAACAAACACTTGGAGTTTATTTTATACTTCCATTAAGTAGAACATAATAATTTGTTGTATCCACTGGTACAAATATTTTAAATCGAAGATCGAGTTCGTTCATCGTACTCTTATAAGGTTGAGGAGTGTAGTTGTAAAAAATTAGCAAAATTGGAGTTAAAATTACCGTTAAATCTTAAGTTCTCGCTTATAATCGTCAAAAGGTTTCGTCCCGTTATCTAATATCTGATTGCCTATTTTTTGCGATTTTTTACATATGCGGTCTTGGAACATGTACAAACAAGTTTGACAGTTGGATCGTTGAAACTAGCTTTGTAGAATGTGTATCCCTTCAAAATGATAGATTCAACAAACACTTGGAGTTTATTTTATACTTCCATTAAGTAGAACGTAATAATTTGCGGTATCCACTAGTACAAATATTTTAAATTGAAGATTGAATTCGTTCATCATACTCTTATAGAATGCAAATATTTTAACACTCAGATCGTTGAAATTTATTTCATAAAATGCATATCCCGTTAAAACAATAGATTAAAATAGAATATTACATTTTGACAATATATATATATATATATATATATATATATATATAGAATCATTCATAATTAAAAAAAATTTGGAGGAGGCGGGAGACAAAAATTTTGGCATGAGAGAGCACACATCGCTGTTTAGCTCTCTGCCCTCCTCATCTCTCTCGCAAATCTGCCTTTCCTTTCCAGAAACAAAACCTTAACCTCTATCCTTCATTTCGTTCTCAAAATCTCAAAGTTGCATTCATCAAAATCTTCTCCTTTCTCTCTATATGTGCCTTCATCCAAAAATTTCCACACGTCCTCCCCTCCTTTGCAACAACAAACCCCTCAAAATTCACTAATCTAAACTTAACTCTAGAAGGGAAAACCATGGGTTCCTCTGCTACACACCACAGCCGCTGCACTACGAACCCATCTTCGTCGTCCATCGGAAAACCCAAGAAGAAGTTTTGATCGTCGGCCGACACCAGGAGTGCAACATCATCTTGGCTCTGCAAATTCCACCTCCAAATCCTTTCTGACCCTTTTTCCCAAAAGCTCTCACCGATTTGTGATCAGGTAATATATTGGGGTTTCTCTTTGTTTCGTCCTATCATTTTCCTCATTTTCTATGTCCAGTTATGAAGCATCTTTTGATTTTTATTGATAAAGACCTTTTCTTTCTCCAATTATGCCTCTGTCAACTCTTTGTCTGACATGCTCCATTTTCCATTTCTTTAAGCCCAGGTGCTGCTCAACAGGGATGTTGTTTCTACGTGATGATCGCAGCTTCCATTTTCTCTACTTAACCGATTCAGGGGCCATCATATGGTTAGTAAATTGAAGATGTATCCCTCAATTTCATTAAATAACTTAAGCTGGAATAAATCTTGGTAACCCATAGATTTGGAATATGTCCATTGTGATAAAAAATCAGTGGGATGGTCCACTTTGCTTCTTACGTATGCGAATGAGTATGTCTTGTTCTGATTGAGATGTTAAGGGAAATGCTCCAACGTAATAAAGAACAGTTTGTACGAAAGGTCTCTCTGTCAACTGACAATTTTCTTCTGAAATGTTGTTGCTGAGTTGCCCCTTGCTGTCCTGCTAATTCTGAATGCCTTTGGAATGAGATGCATGCTGAGTGCAATGGATTGTGAAGTACCTTGGATCCTTAAAGACAAAGACTCATCTTCACATAATCCTAGAGTAAGCGAGCTTGTAATTTTTCCCCAATATTTCGTGTGGAAACTCTGTTGAGAAAACTGTGTGATGTTTGGATTGCTATACTTGTAGATATGTGGAGAATGGCTCACTTGCCAACATTATCAAGCCAAACAAATTTGGACCTTTCCCAGAATCATTGGTAGCTGTGTACATTGCTCAGGTTCCGTAATATCCTTGCAGCTTGTTATTTGTATGTGTAGGCGCAAATATTTGGACTTGATATTCGTTATGATACAGGTTCTGTAGGGGTTAGTATATTTACATTAACTGGGCGAAATCCATCGGGACAACTAAAAAGGCAACTTACATGTGTATTTCTCATTTTTTTTTTCTAGACGAGTTTTCATATATGGTTACTGTGGAACCAAAAATAATCACAAGGCGACACGTGGATTTTTGGATAGAAGAGGACAAAAATACCCTTGAGGCATACCGGGATTCCTACGCGCAAACAGCGGACAATCATCCCTCAACCAAGTCAAAAATGCCCAAAATAGATAACAATTCAAAATCAATCTCATTAAATCCCTTCTACAAGGTAACTCCCAAAACCTATTTCATTCTATATATTTTTACCTCTTTTTCCCTCTTTTAGCTAATCAATTAGCTATCATTTCATAACTTACAAAATATCCACATAAATTACATAACCTCCAAAATATTCATTCCAAAAATGTGTTAATTGGCTAATTAATGGATTAATTACCTAATTAATCCATTAATTGCTAAATAACTCACACATTAAACCACAAAATGCACACAAAAACCATCCCAAAGGCCGGCCACCTTTTCTCTAAATGGGACCGGCCATGCCCTATAAATACTATCCATTTTCTCTAAAAACCTAGTTCCATACTCTTGCAAAACTCCCAAAAACTCTCCAAACACTTTTCTATCTAAATTCTAACTTTGGCATCGGAGGTTCTTCAGCCAAAGCCCCCCCCCCCCCCCCGCGCCCCCAAATTCATCGTGAGCACGTGAGGCTCTTGGCCTTGACCTCAAGTGTTAATTGTTTTGTAGGTGCAAATTTGTCCAAGAAGAAGAAGACGGAAATTTGCATCCACAGTCACTATCATGTTCTTGTAAAGTATATATTGATCTACCATCTGTTGCTTGTGTACCTTTTCCTTTTTAGTAATAACTTATTGTATTTCTTGATCTGTATGAAGCATCCTTTTCAGGGACTTGTGAAACTAGTTGATTTCGGTGTTGCGACAAAACTGACTGAAGCGGATGCTAATACACATTCAGTTGTTGGAACACCATATTGCACTAGTACAAAAAACACTTTGCGCAACGCAGGTCCTTCGTCGCGCAAAATCAAAAAACGTCGCGCAAAGTCAAAAAACGTCGCGCATAAACCGTCACGGCAAGGCAGTGACAGAAGGCTTTGCGCGAGGCAAGTAACCCCATCGTCGCGCAAAGACACTTTGCGCGACGTATTTTGCGCGACTCAACATCCGTCACGCAAGTTTCTTTGCACGACGCATGTAAAGGCTTCGTCGCGCAAAGTGTCTTTGCGCGACGTATTTTGCGCGACTCAACCTACGTCACCCAAGATCCTTGCGCGACGTATTTTGCGCGACTCAACCTACGTCACTCAGGATCTTGCGCGACGTATTTTGCGCGACCCAACCTACGTCACTCAAGATCCTTGCGCGACGTAGACTATAGTCGCTCAAAGTGTCTTTGCGCAACGCATGTTCCCAAGTTGCGCAAAGATACTTTGCGCGACGCAGTCTACGCCACGCAAAGATACTTTGCGCAACTTGGGAACATGCTTTGCACGACGTATTGTATGTCGCGCAAAGTGGAAATTTGGTTTTGGTAAAAAAATATTACTTTCTTAATTTTTAATAATATTGTAATTAAATTCTAAATAATAATTAATTAACCAAAGAAAAGTATTTAATTATACAATATATGAAAATGTACATACAAGATGTCCAAATAAAAAAGAAAAAACTACAAGTAATCTTCTAGGTGAAGTGGCTCGGAGGTTGAAGGTGTAGCAAGATCAGGTATTGGTAGTGAGATTTGGAGGCCGGTCATCTGTATGGCTCGTATAAGATCTCTCATCTGTCCGTCATAACTATGCAGCTGCTCGCCCTGGGCCCTTATCTGCTCGCCCTGGACCTCAAGCTGACCCTTTAGGGTTATCACTTCCTCCTTCAATGAATCGACCTCTGTGGTGTTTGATCTGGAAGAAGAGGCACCAGTCTCACGAAGTCGTGCTTTCCCCATGCACCGAACAACCTTGCCGTGACAAGGACCGAAGTTCTGATCTAGGACATCAGTCAAAATTTGAAAACCTGCATCATCAGGTACTGTGACGTCCTCAATTGGGGTCTCCGGGGGAAGTTGCGATGTTGCTTCTTGGAGAACAGTAGTGCTCTTTTCCACCATAAGAGCCTGTAATAATAAAGAAAAAACATATATATAAATAATATTTGAACGATTCATACATATAAGAATAATAACAATTACATATACTTACATGAAGCTGCCCAGCGGTCTCATCTCCAGGTCGAACGTAAACGTCCTCGAACATGTCGATCTCTGGGAACTTAGAACCCTCCTGAAGAAAGAAAAAAAAACATTAAGAAAATTTTATTAATCAATAATAATAAATAAATTGTATAAAATTTCTAAATTAATATACTTTTACCTGACGTCGTGTCTGAAGCCTATATGAAAAGGGCTTCGAACCAGAATGGTGGAGAAGTGTCTTTGACTCCCGAGCTATCTTGCCAGCAACAGATTTCTTCAACTCGCTTGGGCAACCATGTAGGCGAGCAATCTCCGGAGTATCCCATAGCTTAAAATGCGTGTGAAGATAGTTCTTCCAATGTTTGTACCGGATTGCTAAGGTCTCATCTAAGTAGGCCTTGACCTCGGGAAATATATCATCAAGATCGAAAATTACCTACGAATATGAAAAACAATAAAATAATAGTAAGAAATATAATAATATTAAGATAATATATTTTGGTTTTTAATATTTGTAAACAAAACTAAAAAAATGATATTGAATCCGAATTTGTTTATTTAGATGAAGAAAATAATGCAAGAATCGGAAAAATAATTTATGAACCCAATGACATTCATGAACAAGCAACTCAGACATGGCATAAAGTACAAGATTATAATAAACAAGAATCGATAAGATTAGCTTATGAATTTGAAAAAGAAACAAAAGAGGTAATTTCAAAAATTGATGAAATAGATCAAAATGAATTAAATAACGAGATACAAGAGTTGGATGATTTAATTTCATTACTAGATTCGATACATACCTAAGTAATCCAGTGAGTCAAAATGAATATACAGAACATCAAGAAGAACAATATTTTTATGCAGAACCAAGTAGTTAAAGGTTAAAAATTAATACACTAACCGACAACTTGTCTCGCACCAAATCATTCGTACAATCTGGAATTTCTGCCCATTTCTCCCACTGCATAGGACAAATTTGTTTAATAACAACACCACAGCTACTAGCGATGATGCTATGTTGTTGAGCTGTAGCCGCTCCACGATGTAGTGGGTCATACTCAATCTTGATCTTGGAGCCAGTCAAACGTACACTCTGTGCCGGCTTCAGCATTCGACTAGGCCCCCTAGTTTTTTTTTTAGCTGGCCAAAAATACTTAAATGGTGAAAACCCAAAGCTTAAATTTTCACAAAAAATTCAACATAACTTCCCCTAATAGTATAGCATTTCCCAAAATGATAATATAGCATTTCACAATCCAACATAACTTCCCCTAATAGTATAGCATTTCACAATCCAACAAATTTTTAGCATCATAAAAATAATAATTTTAAAATGAAAAAAAAAATACAACGTAGTCATCAAGAATTAGAAAAAAAACTACCTGGATGGGAGGCCTCACCCTCGACTCTGGATGCTGCGGAAGTGTGATCAGAAGGGTCCGGCTCACGACGACGTCGGTGAGGTCGTCGTGCACTGAGCGGTTGAATGGATATTGATGATGTCGATGAGACAGGCACCTGGGGCCCCATAGGAGTAGCCTCAGTAAGGGGTGTAGGAGGCTCATTGGTCACGCTCCGACGACGATTGATCAAATGCGACATCTATACACTTAATTTGCGTCGGCTTCGAGTTTGGCGTCACTGCCTTGCGAACGAGAGGGAGAAAGATGAGTCTTAAAAATCAAATTCGGATTCAATATACGGGAAAGAGGGAAAGAGGGAAAGAAAAAGGGAAAAAGGGAAGAAGGAAAGAAGTTTATACGGGAGGGAAAGAAGGAAAGAAAGAGGGAAAATCAAGTGGTCTATTAGATTAAGAGGGAAAGAGGGAAAGAGGGAAAGAAAAAGGGAAAAAGGGAAGAAGGAAAGAGGTTTATACGGGAGGGAAAGAGGGAAAGAAAGAGGGAAAATCAAGTGGTCTATTAATTATATTAAGTGGTCTATTAGATTAAGAGGGAAAGAGGGAAAGAGGGAAAGAGGGAAAGAGGGAAAGAGGGAAAGAAAAAGGGAAAAAGGGAAGAAGGAAAGAAGTTTATACGGGAGGGAAAGAGGGAAAGAAAGAGGGAAAATCAAGTGGTCTATTAATTATATTAAGTGGTCTATTAGATTAAGAGGGAAAGAGGGAAAGAGGGAAAGAAAAAGGGAAAAAGGGAAGAAGGAAAAAGGTTTATACGGGAGGGAAAGAGGGAAAGAAAGAGGGAAAATCAAGTGGTCTATTAATTATATTAAGTGGTCTATTAGATTAAGAAGGAAAGAGGGAAAGAGGGAAAGAGGGAAAGAAAAAGGGAAAAAGGGAAGAAGGAAAGAGGTTTATACGGGAGGGAAAGAGGGAAAGAAAGAGGGAAAATCAAGTGCTTCATGTCCGGTTACAGTTGTCAAGGGCTCACACAATCATCCAAACCATATATAACTCGATTAATTAGCTTTCTAAATATAATTTTCCCGGGAAATCAAATCAAGCATCAGACAAGAGGATCATCAAACAGCCAAACCGACACAAAAATGTAAACGAACAAACCAGAAACAAAATCGCATTGCTGCTAATTCAAATTAGATAAACGAACATGAAGATATTACAGCTTTTGATAATATAATATAAAAAATTGTCTTAAAGAAGATATTAGATGCTAATCTCAAAATAAATTATAGCTGCTTGAGAAATCTTCTTCAACCTGAGAGAAGCAGAATTGTCTTAAAGAACATGAAGATATTACAGCTTTTGATAATATAATATAAAAAATTGTCTTAAAGAAGATATTAGATGCTAATCTCAAAATATATTAGATGCTAATTGCAAATTCCATCTGAATATCGAAAGTTGTCAGCAAGATTCTATCACCTATGCAAATATCTCCATCATCATCACATTCAAATCAACTTTAGTTAATTGAATTAACTTTAATAATTGTAATAGGAAGTAATGATTATGTCCAACCTTCCGGACAACATTTGTAGAAAAACTTTAGTTAATTGAATCAACTTTAGTTAATTGAATTAACTTTAAAAAAATTACCAAAAATGTGACTTTACTCCTTTCAAGTTCAATTTTTATTTCACATAAACCCATAATAATTTTTTTTTAAATATATTATTCAATTCCATCTTCTCCTTGGTGATTGCATTGAGGCTTGATCTTAGTGATTCCACAGGCTTACTCGTGAACTGGGCTGGAAGATTCTTTTGGTTTCCTCCAATCGTTGATTTTCCACAGGCTACTCTTGAACTGGGCTGGAAGATTCTTTTGGTTTCCTCCAATCGTTGATTTTCCACAGGCTACTCTTGAACTGGGCTGGAAGATTCTTTTGGTCTCCTCCACTCGTTGATTTTCCTTTGTGCTACTCTTGAACTGGGCAGCAGGATTCTTTTGGTCTCCCCCGAAGGTCTGAGCTTCCTCCTTTTATCTGTTTCTTTGTTCAATCTTTCCAATTCGTATTGAAGAGGGTTAGAGGATAGCTCAGCATATGCAGTTGTTGCTTGTCTCCACATGCTACAACTGAACATTTTCACTTGCCTTACTTACTCCCCTTTGCAGAAGTGGTCCCTTCTCTGGAAGTGTATCAACCGTTGAAGATGACTACTCGAGAGCAACGCTAGGTAAGCAACCAGGGAATAGATTCCAGGCAGTCGGACCCAGATCGGAAGACTGACTCCAAGTGCCGGCTGATTGCTTCTTTCACTTTGCCATGCAAGTAAGAACAAGGACAAAGAAAAAGACAGGGAAAGAGCATGATATGAGATACTTTTGCTTTTGACCTTGATGATATGAGATACCTTTGCTTTTGAAGAAGCGGTGAATGAATCAGCACATGTATTTGTTGTGCTTGTCTCCACATGCTTCAATCTACCGTTTCCTCCTGGGTCATCTGTACTCCAGGCATCTGGTATCTTCTTTGGGGAAGAAGAAAAAATTGAGTATTTCGAAAGGCTTTGCTGGGAGTGCGCCCTCAAAGGTGAGGAAGAGTTGGGCATTTTCTTCAGGTCTGTCTTGCCATAAAAGATGAAGGTCGACATATATAGGGATTTCTCAATAGCAAGTGGTGGTACTGTTCTTTTACCCTTGTCGACAAAAGTTCTGAACAACGCCTCTTCGATTTCTGAACGACGCCTCTTCGATTTCTGAACTTCAAATAGTGATGACTCTTCGATCTTTGAATAAGCGGCCCTTCGATTTCTGAATAAGCGGCCCTTCGATTTCTCGAGCCCAGAGCCAAACGGCTCTCTTCTGTCCATTCCCATCCCCTGTGCAGAAGGATAATAATATTATTTGTTGTAAACCCCGAAGCCCTTTGTTCTCTCTAGAAAAATGAGAGACATCTCTCACTACTCTCATTTCAAACCTCCACGCGTCTTCAACTTTGTCAGAGATATGAAAAGCCGAGATTGTGTCTGAAGAGTGTTGACGAAATTTACGCAGGAAAATCCGGTGGTTGTGTCGCAAAGTCTTTATAGAGGTGATCGATCACCTCTAACATGCACACTTTGAAGATTGCCCATCCGTGAAAATCGTCTCCGGCCCTTTGAGATTTTACTCCATCCAACCCTTCTCTTTTAACATCTTTGAAAATGGCTAACCCATCTAACATTTGCTTAGATTTGAGTCTCAGCAGTGATCCGGTTGCGCCGCGTCAAGGTAATGTATGGTGCCCGTCTTTCTTATCTTCTAATGGCCCTCTTACAGGTGAAGACTCTGTGATGACGGATGCAACAACAGCTACGATAGTAGCTAGGAACCTCCTTACTCCCAAAGATAGTAGGCTGCTTTCAGGACGGTCCGATGAGTTGGCCGTTCAAGAGTCCCTCGCTCTCAGTGTTCAGTGTGCGGGCTCTGTGTCCAACATGGGCCAACGCCTGCTTGCTCGATCCCGTCAAGTGGAATCATTGATGGCAGAGGTGGAAAATCTTAAGCAAGAGATCAAACAACTTAAGTACGAGAATAGAAGTTTGCATGTGCTTGCAAATAACTATTCGACGGGTATGAAGAGGAAGCTTGATGAGCTGCAAGAATCTGAAGGTCGAATTCAAAGTGACCGTCAAAGGTTTGCGGCTTATCTCCAGAGGCACCTTTTTCCTGGGTCATCTAGCGTTCCACCTAGTATTGAGGCCTCGAATGCTCTATCTTCGATGCCTCCCGCTCCAATGCCTCCTGCTCCGATGCCTCCCGCTCCGATGCCTCCTACTCCGATGCCTTCCGCTCCGATGCCTTCCGCTTCTAGAGTTTTGCCACATAGTGGGGCTTCACGTAAACAACCTTTGTGAAGGCTCCATCATTCTGCCATGTTTTTTTTTTTTTTTTTTTTTTTTATTTATGAACATGTTTTGTTTTATTTAGTGTATTGTTTTATTTTTTATGAACATGTTTTGTTTTATTTTTTTTATTTTTACTCCAGGATATGTTCACGAATCGGATGAGAACTCCGAGTCATAAACTAGTACCTAAAACAAGAAACAAAACAAGATTAAGAATCTGGAATAAAATAAAGTTTAAAACACTAAATTAGACTCAAAGAATGTGAAACTAAACGCTTAAAACACTAAAACAAACCAAAAGACTCAAACATCACCCAAAACACTAATACGATCGTTAATTTAAAACATTCACACAAGTGGATACCACAAAAGAAAAATGCAATGGAAGAAACCCAAAAGAAAAGCAAAAGGGCAGGAAAAAAAAAACAACTTTGCGCGACGTAGGTACAACTACGTCGCGCAGCTGTTTTGCGCGACGCAGTTGAACCTACGTCGCGCAAACTTGTGTTTTCTTTTTTCCTGCCCTTTTGCTTATGAGTACAAAAGAAATAAATTAAAAATAGGAAACACATTGTACGAAATTAGTTTTCACAATCCAACCGTCAAATTTGTTAGGATATACTTCGAGATCGTACATGCCAAAAATCACAAAAAAAAAAAAAAAACATTCAAAGATCAAGTAACATGATAAAACTTTTCGACGGTTATAAATGAAAAATCACGATTTAACGATTATTTTAACTCTGATTTTGATGATTTTTTACAGCTACACTCCTTGACCTTATATGAATACAACGAATGGATTCGATCGTCAATTTAAAATATTACAAGTGGATACTACAAAATCTTATGTTACACTTAATGAAAGTATAAATAAACTCCAAGTGTTGGTGAATCTATTGTTTTGATGGGATACGCATTGTATGAAACTAGTTTCAACGATCCAACCGTAAAACTTGTTTGTATATGCTTCGAGATCGCATACGCCAAAAATCGCAAAAAACAAATATTCAGAGATTATGTAATGGGACAAACCTTTTCGATGGGTATAAACGAAAAATCATGATTTAACGATTATTTTAACTCTGATTTTGATGATTTTTTTACAGCTACACTCCTTGACCTTATATGAATACAACGAATGGATTCGATCGTCAATTTAAAATATTACAAGTGGATACTACAAAATCTTATGTTACACTTAATGAAAGTATAAATAAACTAAGTGTTAGTGAATCTATCGTTTTGATAGGAAACTCATTGTACAAAACTAGTTTCAACGATCTAACCGTCAAACTTGTTTGTATATGCTTCGAGATCGCATACGCCAAAAATTGCAAAAAAAAAAACATTCAGATATCAAGTAACGGGGCAAACCTTTTCGACGGGTATAAACAAAAAATCACGATTTAACGGTTATTTTAACTCCGATTTTGATGATTTTTTACACGTACACTCCTTGATCCTATATGAATACAATAAACAAATTTGATCATCAATTTAAAATATTTAAACAAATGGATACTAGAAAATCTTATGTTATACTTAATGAAAGTATAAATAAACTCCAAGTGTTGGTGAATCTATTGTTTTGATGGGATACGCATTGTATGAAACTAGTTTCAACGATCCAACCGTAAAACTTGTTTGTATATGCTTCGAGATCGCATACGCCAAAAATCGCAAAAAACAAATATTCAGAGATTATGTAATGGGACAAACCTTTTCGATGGGTATAAACGAAAAATCATGATTTAACGGTCATTTTAACTTTGATTTTGATGATTTTTTACAACTACACTCTTTAAACCTACATGAATACAATGAACTAATTCGATCGTCAATTTAAAACATTTACACAAGTGGATACCACAAGAGAAAAATGCAATGGAAGAAACCCAAAAGAAAAGCAAAGAAAAAAAAAAAAAAAAAAAGTGTGTGTGTGTGTGTGTGTTTTTTTTTTTTTTTTTTTTTTTTTCTTTTTGCCCTTTTGCTTATGAGTACAAAATAAATAAATTAAAAATAGGAAAAAAGTGGTAAAACATTCATGTTTTGCCGCCAAAATCTTGCGTGACGCACAAAACGTCGCGCAAAAGAACTTTGCGCGACCAAACTTTGGGCGACGAAGATTGGCGTCGCGCAAAAGACCTTTGCGCGACCAAACTTTGAGCGACGAAGGTTGGCGTCGCGCAAAGATGTTTTGAGCGACCCAAATGTATCTGCGTCGCGCAAAGCGATTTTGCGCGACGCCAACCTTCGTCGCGCAAAGTTTGGTCGCGCAAAGGTCTTTTGCGCGACGTTTTGTGTTTTGCGTCGCGCAAACATACTTTGCGCGACAAAATTTGCTTCGTCGCGCAAACATATTTTTCTACTAGTGTTGGATAGCCCCAGAGGTATTATTTTTTTTCTTTTCCTTTTTTTCCCTTTCTTTTTTGATGTTGAGAAGAAAGATACTTGTACAAGTAATTCCTCCTGCCATATGGAAATTTCCACATTCGTGCACCTCCTGGAACAACATAAATTGCACCCCTTTCTCTAGCTCTGTTAGGCCCATACACTCTAAACAACCACCAATCTTACCATTATTCCATGTAATAACTTTTTTTCTTGAAACAAAGCCAACTTTATACCTTACCATGGTTCAGTTTATGTGATATAGTTGTCCTTATAATTCTGAAAACGTGAAACATCACAATTGTTAAACTGTGCATTTAGTTTTACTTTCCTTATATTTTTTTAGATTCTTTGGATTTATGAGCATCCTCTGATCTTAGGGTGGTACGAGAAAAATTGAAGAATGTATTGGAAGTGTGTTTAATTATCACTTCAACTACTCACTTGCATTATTTATGGTATAGATTGGTGGTTACTATGCTCACACTCACACCTTGAGCAAAAATTATGCAAGGCCCTTCAATAGAGCTTATGTTTATTGTTTGATTTTCATTGTTTGAGTTTCTTACCAATTGACAATTATATTGTGCTTGATATAAGTTATCTTTTTTTTTTTTTTTTTTTTTTTGGCAGAATAAGGATAAGAATTGTGGATCAATGTTCGTAGCACTATATTCGAACTCCTTGACAGTTGGTTAAAGTGGACATGAAAAACCAGCATTATAGGACATATCATAGGATTGTAACAAGTACTTGTAAAATTTTTACATTGATTTTTTTGTATATATAGTTGAATATATGATTATTAATATAAAACAATTCTTTCAATAAAAATTGGCATTTAAAATATTATTAAATTAAAAAAATTGTATTTATATCCTTTTATTTTTGCCAACGAAGTAGGATCAATGGAAATGTATAATTCCAACGATTCTTGACCCTCACAAATATGTTTTTGTGTGTCTTTTTGACAATTCTTAATTGTCGGTAATAGTAATTGCGACGATTGTGCACTCAACATAATGTTTTGGTTGTAAGAAAATCATCGCGAAAAACAGATGTCGTTTGGAAAGTATATTCGACGGTCATACAAGTATTTGCGACCATACAGAAATGTCGAAAATAAAATAATTTTGTCATTTTTAAAATCAATTCCAACTAAAAGATAACTAGTAACGACAAACCACAAGCGTCATAAATGAAGCATTTCCACGGCTAGTCGAAAAAAGAGTATTTCCAATGGATCAATTTGCGACGCCCAGCGAGGGCTTTTTCCCGTCGTAAATAAATATTTGTGACGGCAAAATGCCTTTTCTGACGATATTTGACCCTCGCAAATGACCTTTTTTTTTTGTAGTGTTGGTTCGCTTCATTTTTTTTTTAACAAACGATATTATCTACACTAAGGTGAAGGGAATGTGCTTAGCCCCCCAATGAGCTTGCAATAATATGGTTCAAATTCACCTTTGACGAGAATTGAACTTAAAACCTCTTATTTACAAGTGAAGTGGAATACTACTAGATCATAATATTAAGTGGTTTCATCTTCTTAACACACACACATATATGATGTGACCTTTGGGTATGGCCTAAATGCAACATAGCACTCATTCATTCTTACTACACAGTGCTACGTTGTATTAAAGAAAAATTGTTGACCTTAATGACTTGTTCATGGGCTTTACTTTTTCATAGGCTTAAATTTCTAAAAAGATGGAACTGAAGTCTAGAATCAACTATAATTTTAGGGGGCCGGTCTCTCTGTGGCCTGGTTGCTTTGTGTTTCACATGAGGTCCACGGGGTCATTAGCTCGACCGGCACAAGAGGGGGAAAAAAACACTATAATTTTAGAGATGTATTATCCACACATCATTTTTTATTTTTCACACATTCCTCATTAATTTATATCTTTTGTTCTTTTTTAATTTAGTTAATCCGACAGCCGTAAATTAAGAGAATGTATATAAAATAAAATAAAATGTGGATAGCACATTCCTAACTTTATTTTCTTGACATAAGAAAGTGGAAATATTCTGTAAGAAGGTTTGCTAAGTAACAATTTTTCAAGGGTTCGAACACAATTTTACAAGCGTCAATTGGGATCATGCTGTGGTCCAAAATGGCAACATTTATGACATGGATGGCAATCACATTGGCTCCAAAATAGATTCTTGTGCTTAACTTGCCACTATCTATGATAAAGTTTGTTGATTTTAAGTTCAAGTGCTGAATGATACCCCTTCAAACGAGTGCGCGCCATACTCTTCATCACCAACAGCGTCAATGCGAATGGACACATAAATGCGTAACAAATCGGCACCTAAGGGACCTCCAAACTCCAATCACATCAAATTTACTTTTCTTATAGGGGCGCCGCACTTTCCTTTAGTGGAATGTTGAGTCCTTACAGCCATAACTTTTCTGCCAGCTGGCCATTCATGACATGCGTTGGAAATTGCAGCCAACAAAAGCTGGAAAGACATCATTTTCGAATCTTTTTCATCTAATTCTTCTTATAAAATAAATAGAATATTTGAAATTTCATCTAAAGGTTAAAATTATTATAACATGTAGTAAACCTGTGTTTTGAATCGGTTGATCAAATTTCAAAGATCCGAATTGTTTGATGAGGAGAATTAAATGAATGGGATCCAAAGAGGATCCCTTCCCACAAAAACTTACATATTCTCTGCATCATTTGCCCCTTAATTTCTTTATTTTTCTTTATCTTTCTTTTCAAGGAAGAGTTCTACTCTAAAACAGTATGTTTTACATTTCTCTTAATAGGGTACTACTATTATTTGCGTAAAACAACTAAGGTTATGAATTTAATGAACTGAGACTGACGAAAATTATTGTAATCATGAAAGACATATAATTGTGTATAATTACTGTGATACACAGAGAAGCCACAACTGAAAAAAAAAAAATGACTACAAAAGTTATATAAATGATAGGGGTAAATTGCCATTTGACCTCTTAAACTATTATTCCAATTGAAATTGATCTTTTGAATTATTTTTTTTGGTAAATTAACTCTTTGAACTATTTGAAATATGCCAATTAACCCCTTGTCCCTAGATTTTGTCCATTATTCTATCAAATTCAAAGGCAAATTAGTCTTTTTACAATAAATTCTTGCATGTCACTTATAACCACCAATAAAATTATGACATTTGTACACATATTAATGTGTAATGATAATGTGAAATGGTCCGTTATGTAAACGTTTGGTTTTTTTCTGTTTCTTATTATGTTATAAGTTTTTGAATTATTATGTGTTCACATGACATTATTTTATTTGTGGTTATAATTAAAAAGTAAGAATTGATGATAAAAAATCTAACTTGCCCTTGAATTTGACAGAATAGGAAACGGAATCTAATGGTAAGGGGTTAATTGATTGATTTTAAATAGTTTAGGAGTTAATTTACAAAAAAATATTTTAAGGGACCAATTTCAACTAGAGTAATCATTGAGGTCAAACCATACTTTACCTACCAAAATGATAGAGAAAGCCATTTATGAACCACAATAATTTGTGTACAATTACTGTTATACACGGCAAGTTTCATGGCCCCACTCATGAACTAAATTTTTATTTCCTAGAAGGGAACAACTAAACTGTACAGCAACACTAGTGATGGCCAACCATGCATATTGGTTCTATGGCGCATTTTTGAAGTCGACATATTGAAAGAAATGCAGTACTGGTCTGCGTCGTGGAACTTGAATCGATTGGTAACAATTATGCTAATAAGAGTATGCATGATATTATTTTGATGACTTGATAGGCATATAATATTAATTAGCTAGTTGGCAGTCGGGACTGCATAGTGGTTTTCTTCACGCATTAGCATTTAGCATTACTGTACATGTTGATGGTGTTATCTCGCATCGGAGATGGAAACCTTGCATTTGTAGTTCAAATGATCTTGAAAGGTCTATTCACTCATTGTGAATTGATTTTGAATAAATATGATGCTCACACTCATAGGAGTTTAAACTCAAGTTATTCTCAAAAAATTAATTAGGGCATGTACGATAATGTATTCTGAGTTCATTTTTCATTTTTTTCTCAAACAAAAAGCCCAAAAACGTATTAAGTGAGTCCAAGTTTGAAAACACCAAAGGACAACTTTTGAAAATGTTTCTCCACCTTTATTCATTAAATAAGATATTCTTTATTTTTTGTGTAAAATTGAAAACAAGAGAAACTTAAAATACTTTCACCATATAGTATTTATTTTCACGTTGTAGTCGTCTTTAATATAGGCATTCTCATTGTTTTTGTTCATTGAGAATTTTTTTAATCAAATAAATGTGTGTCTGGCTAAAGAAGTACCCTATATGAAAACGAATCCGGATTCTTGCTGGATCCTCTTTGTGAGGATCTCCAGGATCCGTGAATCATATTTATTCATCATACATCGTGCGGTCAGAAATTATTTTAAATATTTTTATTTAAAACTAAATACAAAAAATATTTAATAAAAACTGATCACACGATGTATGATAAACATACACGATTTATGAATTCCTAAGATCCTCATCAAAAGGATCTGAAAAGGATCTTGTTGGTATGAAAACAATCTCAGGTATATTTTTCTGTTAAAGCAAAGCCTCCAGAGAAAAAACCTTAGAGAAAAATCAAAGTCTTTAGTACGTACCCAATCACCTATGTTTCCATCATCCTTATCTCAATCCCTTTCCAAGAACGCACTCTCTAAATTTTCCATTTTTTTTAACTTTATTTCTATCCCCGATTTGAAGGACTTCGGTTTGATTTGCCAATTTATTTTTTTGTCAAATTTGTCTGATGACGATTCCTAGTCGATTCTTTCCCGCTATTATGCAAAGTTGGATCATTAGTGACTGACCCTTCCCCATATAGTTCCTTTTTTCTACAAGTTCTACATGGCTAGATGTGGTGGGGTTCAGTGGCGGCGCTATTTTGATTCATGGTGATGGTTATGATTTCGAGTTATGGATTCATTTAGGGTTTTGGTTTTTGTGGGCTATGTAGGCTCAATGTTATGCTACATTTGGTGTTATGGGTTTATTAGTTGTAGTCTAGTGTTTTGAAGTGCTGCTTTAACAGTATGTTGAAATTTGTGTCTTGTTAGTCTTTAATAAACTGTTAAAGTTGTTTTAATGAAAATGAATGCTAGGTAAACTAATCTTTAGACCAAATTTACAAACCATATGATGTGTCATCAATAGGAAATAAGCATGTTAATCAACACTTAAGTAATAATTCAATCATCAACAAGCACGTCATATGATTTACAAAATTTAATTTAAAATTATAGTCTCTCTAACATTAACCTTTCATGAATAACGTTTTACCGTAAGAAAAAATCTCTATTATGAAAAATTAGTATATTAGATCCTCTTGATTGAAGTAGCATATGATATGCATGCATATGAGATGTCACTACCTCGCACCTGAAGCATTTAAATTTTTTCAATGTATGGGGTTAATTATAACACTTCATGAGTTTTATCGAGTTTTCACAAACCCCCTCACATTTAAAACATTAGACTAACACTCCCTTCTGTTTTAATTCACTTTCTGTTTGGGCCCAAAATATTATGATTGGGCCGAGCAGCAAGATGTGCTCGGCCCAAGGTAATGACACATGCTATGGGCCAAATAATGAAACCCGGACCAGCTGGCAGGGTCGGCCAGATCCTATCTTAAGTAGTCCAGATGAATGAGGAAAGGTTGAGGAAATCCTGGTGCGACCAGGATTCTCGACCGGCAAGGGATAAAGCTTCAAAAGGAGGAGAATTCAGAATCCCAGTAGGACTAGGATTGTTCGAGTTAAAGGTGAGATGGGACAAGGACTCCCAATCCAAATCAGAATGGGATTCAAGGAGCGAGGTGCTATAAATACAAGAAATTACGCAATAGAAAAGCCCCTTCACAATCAGCATACAATTGCCCTGCGCAAAACCTCTCAAACACCTTGAGATTTTTTCTTTTCTTTTCCTGCCGACACACCTTCAGTTTGGATAAACAGCACTGTGGAAGCAACCGGTGAGCACCTTCAGTTTGGATAAACAGCACTGCTGCCGCAGAATCAGTCGACCGAGAAACACCTTCAGTTTGGATAAACAGCACTGCGTCGAGGTCGACCGATTATCTATCTAAGTCTCGGCCGAGAAGGGTTTTCGAACCTTTGTTGGTAGAGGTCATCTAACTAAGCCTTTTCGGCGTAGTTGGGTGTTACGAGTTGCATTGCTCGGCGTATTGGACGCCGAGTGAGTTTATGATTGGATACTCGCAAGTAAGTTTCAGGGTTCGGCATTTCGACGGCCGAACTACGTTTACCATCAAGACATACATCACATTCGAGTACCTGTGCCCATATAGTTTGGTCTTGATTCGGCGTGCTTATACTCTTACGAATATAATCACAGTGACCGAATCAGGGTCCGACGACCTGTGAACTCCGTAGAATTAGTAGCCTTGTCTTCAGGCTATAGAACCCAGAGACCGAGAGCGTTCATTCCTCGGTCGCAATCGCAAGATACAGAAGTCGATAGCGCACCCAACGCGACATCACATTTTACTCCTCGGCCGAGCTTGGCCGACGAGTTGGCACGCCCCACATTCAACCGAAGGACGTAGTTAGCTCATTAGTTACTCGGCCTGCGCGCCACGTAATTTTTGTAATTTTTGTAGTCAACATTTTGGCACGCCCAGTGGGACATTTGTGCTAAACCTTCGGAGTTCATGACCGTTGAGACACGGTCTACCAAGAAGAAAACAACCATGGGGAAGTCAACAGCTGACTTACCAGTGCAAGGCCTTGGGCAGGATTCGCACCCAGCAAAAAATCCGATAATTGCCGCGCTGCCCGAGGCTACAAGTGTGACGCGCCGAGAAAACGAAATTTGTCTCGGCGGGCAACCACAAAACGCGGCGATCCCAAATCAAACGACAGGTATGTTCGTGGAAGGGATAGTGGAAGATTGCGACGACGATGGTGGAGAAGGCTCTGATCCACCAACTAGGTCGTTTCTTCGGAGACGACTTGATGAACAGTATCGTTAGGTCGAGCACTCGATTGGTCAAAGGATGAATGATTTGCTAGAAGCAATACGGAGTAACAATGATACACAGACCAGAATGCTCGAGTTATTGGTTAGTAAAGCCTTCGAAGATGGCCCGGTTGGCCAACCTCGATAGCTCTCGACGAATGTTCCCATACCAGCCGAGAGAGGGTCCGCTCGGCCGCAACCAGTCACCTTAGAAAGAAGGGGACCAGGAAACAGATCCGAGGGACCAAGCCAGAGAGAAGAAGCCGCTTCCGTGAACATGACCGAGGTCCAGAGAATGATTGATTCGGCCTTGAAGAAAGGGCCAAAGTTTCCAAAATTCATTCATCCATACCCAGCTTACGTAGAAAGGTTTGAATACCCACGAGGGTTTAAGATCCCTGATTTCAGCCTCTTTGCCGGGGAATCGTCTTTGTCCTCATTAGAACATGTAGCTCGTTTCACAGCGCAGTGTGGGGACGTCAATAGCGACTTCTACAAACTACGTTTGTTCAATTTTTCATTGACAGGCTCCGCTTTCGCCTGGTACATTAATCTTCCACCCAATTCTGTGCAGAGTTGGGAGGAGTTGGTCGAAAAATTCCATGAACAATTCTATCGGGCAGGGATGGAGATGTCCGTATCATCCTTGGCCAGGATGGCTCAAGCATCCGACGAATCTCCAATGGAGTACTTAACAAGGTTCAAGTCGGCCAGGAATTGGTGCCGAGTACCACTCCCCGAAGTGGAATTCGTCAGGATTGCTCTCAACGGATTAGACGTGGAGTACAAAAAGAAGTTCTTGGGGGCAAACATTCGCGATATGTACGAACTTGCTCAACACTTCGAACAGTATGATTATCTGCTCCGAGAAGAAAAGATATCAAAGTCGCCTTCACGGGGAACGTTGTATAAGAACCCCACGGTTAGCTATGCCTCGGCCGAAAGCGGGGACCATCAGTGTGTTAGTGTGGATGCGGCCGAGATAGTAATAGACAAGCCATACGTCTGCAAGGCTCTGGCTCAAGTAAATGGCAAAGACACCAAAGCCCATTCGGCCGCCGAGGAAATGAATAAGTCTTCGAAAGTCTATACTTTCGACATTACCAAGGCCGATGCAATTTTTGATCAATTATTGGCAGCAAAGATCATCAAGCTTCGGCCAGGACATATTATCCCTAAGGCCGATGAATTGAAGGGAAAGGTATACTGCAAGTATCATAACTTTAATAAGCATGCGACCAATAATTGTGTCGTATTCCGGGATACAATCCAAAGTTGGATCGAGAAAGGAAAGTTGAAATTTCCAGAAAAGCAGATGGCGGTCGACGTCAATCCCTTCCCGTCAACAACAATTGGTATGGTGGATGCTCATCTTCCAAAAAACAAAGGGAAGGCCGAATACGTCCCGGTGCAGCATATCCGTAAACGGAATGGTCGAACAAGGCTAAAGATCGATCTCTTTTCGAATGCACCACCCACGGAACAATCGGGACCACCTGCCTGCGAGCCTACGACGCGGTCAAATACCGACGATTCTCATGGATCAAAGATTTTATGTGACCATTGTAGAACACCAGTTGAGCCTGGGAAGAAAACATCTTCAACACCACCCAAGGCCCTTACCGCGCCAGTGACATCACCAAAGTAACTTGGGTCGCGACGTCAAGTGTTTGATCGACTCGGCCCACAAGTATGGCCGAGAAACCAGGCCTCGGTCAGGCGGCGTCTTGACTTCGACGCGCCTTTTTATAATGAGGATTATTACTCGCGCAATACCAACAGTTCCAGCTCATCAGCCGATCGCAAAACTTTCAAACCGCCCAGGACATCGAATCAACGCTGGTACAGTTACAATTCCCCGACAGGTTTATACACGGCGTTATCTAAATCCCAAAAACGTCGCCGTCAACGAATCGATTGCATGGCTCGGCGACGAGAAGCGCAGGCCAGTCCCGCCAACCAGTGGCAACCAAAGAAAGCCATGGAAAGCGTAAGTGAACGGCCAACCCCGACTATCATGACCGAGTTAGCCGAAGGGAAGAAAGTAGCCGCTGCCGGTTTCGAGACCACCATTGAGGATGCTGAGAAACATATCAAAATCCTTCTCCGTCCTGGGGAAACTAGAGCTCGGCTAGAACACTTCACGCAAGAGGCCGAAAGGAAACTTTCCCCGTTACCACCGCGCGAACCGTTCATCAAAGTACGGCGCAACCTACATCCCCCATTCCTCTGTGAGTCCTTGGAATACATGCGAGAATTTCATAAGAAATACTCCGCCAATGACTTGTACGGACTACCCAAGGCGTGTCAGGAAGCCCTCGACCTAGCTCTCACTTGCCCCAATGCCGAGCAAATCATTCAGAAAACCTCCGACCCAGCAATTAAGGCAAGGTTCCAACATATACGGGAAGCTCGGGTACTTGGTTTTGAAGTTGATCCTTATACAGATATTGACACCGCCGAATTACCTTTCTCACTCGATGACCTTCAGCATTTGCGCTATCATTTCGAAGTTTTCTCGGCGGTATCGCTCTTCGGCCTCACGACCGACGAAGAAAAACGGATAGCACGATTGGATACATATCTCGACACAAGGAACGCCCGCATTGCCTATGAAGAACGAGCCCGTATAACAAAGGACCAACCTAACCTTCGACAGTCAACATGGTCGAGGAAAATAGCCACACAACACTCGACTTGGTTCCCACGTCTCGGATGCCGGCTCTTACCGAGGCACTCAAAAGCTTAATCGAGGATGTTCCGCCGGCCGATACTGTGGCTAGTTCGGCAGAAGACGACGACCACGATCCAATGGGTCATTCGGTCCTCGAACAAATGGAGATCAGTATGGTCCACGTGTTACCAGTTGAATTTCAACCCAGTACCCACCAATCAAATTTCTTGGACGGAGATGTAGTCGCCGAAGAAGCAACACAAGTCGATTTCGTTGCAAACGACGACGACAGAGAAACCCGAAGCACGGACAATCTTAAGGTGGCTTTGGCCGAGCTATTTCCTCGCTCCCCTTCGGTTAATCTCCAACACCTGAAGCCGTTATACGTCACGGCTCACATCGAAGGATTCCCTATTTCCAAAGTGTTTGTCGACTGTGGAGCTACAGTCAACATTATGCCAATATCTGTCATGAAGGCTTTACGCCGTTCTGATAATGAACTCATTCCGTCAGGGATCACTATGAGCAGCTTCGTTGGTGACAAGTCTCAGACCAAAGGAGTGCTACCATTGGAAGTTAGCATTGCCGGTCGTCAACACATGACGGCATTCTTCATAATTGATTCCAAGACCGACTATAACGAATTACTTGGCCGAGACTGGATCCACCAAACCAGTTGCATTCCTTCATCACTATACCAAGTTCTCATCTTTTGGGACGGTAAATCGGTCACCGTCCATCCAGCCGATAATCAACCATTTGAGACCAACATGATTCAGGCTCGCTATTATGACGATCACGTCGGCTACATCACCCTCCAAGGCCTTAACGAGGATGGGCGGCCGACGCGAATTTCAGTGCAGAAAGTGATTGAGGTCGGCGCCGAGACTGTCCAACAGGATTCAGCGAGACTTGGCTTGGCAGATTTAGTCACCAATGCCGATGATTGAGCACACCAAGCAAGAACAGCGTCGGGCCGCGGTTTCATCAACAATGGAACGTCTGCTGGCCCATTGGTACGCCATTACCAAGCAACCACATTCCAGCATCAATTTAATTGAATTTTTGGCCGAAGCAGATGACGGCCCTGTTTTGTCCCTTGATAAAGTTCGGGCTGCACCGGCCGAACTCGAGGACCACCGGCCTCAAGTCAAGGACCCATTAGAAGAAGTTAACGTAGGCACGGCCGATGATCCTCGCATATTGTTTATAAGCGCGTTACTCCCACCGGCCACGAAGGTCGAACTCCATAAGTTACTCCAGGAATTTAAAGATTGCTTTGCGTGGAGTTACCATGAAATGCCAGGCCTCGATCGAAACTTGGTCGAACATGAGCTACGTATCAAAGATGGCTGTAAGCCTTTTCGGCAACCTCCTCGCCGATTTTTGACCGAGGTACAACTCGGCATTAAGGAAGAATTGGTTCGGCTTCTTAAGGCCGGATTTATTAGGACCGCTCGGTACGTCGAATGGTTGGCCAATATCGTCCCCGTGTTGAAGAAAAACGGTGCCCTCCGCATCTGCATCGATTTCCGTAATCTAAATCTGGCTACTCCCAAGGACGAATACACAATGCCAATCTCAGATTTGCTCATTGATGCCGCAGCTAATCATGAACTACTATCTTTTATGGACGGTCATGCGGGATACAACCAGATTTTCATCGCCGAAGCCGACGTCCACAAAACGGCTTTCCGTTGCCCAGGGGCACTCGGCACGTACGAATAGGTAGTCATGCCATTCGGCCTCAAGAATGCCGGCGCCACATACCAACGAGCCATGAATATGATCTTCCACGACTTAATTGGGACCATCGTCGAAGTTTATATCGACGATGTGGTGGTAAAGTCGAAACGCCGCCAAACACACCTGGATGACCTGCGACAAGCGTTCCTTCGCATGCGAAAGAATAATCTCAAGACGAACCCAGCCAAGTGTGCTTTCGGTGTTTCGGTCGGCAATTTCCTAGGGTTTTTGGTGCACCATCGCGGCATCGAAGTCGACGCCAATAAAGCCCGCGCCATCATTAGCGCTCCACCTCCCACAACAAAGAAACAGTTGCAGTCGTTACTCGGGTAGATCAACTTCCTCCGCCGTTTCATCGCCAATTCGGCAGGAAAAATGAAGGCATTTTCCACTCTCCTTAAACTTAAAGATACCGATAAATTTGTTTGGCGCGAAGAACATCAGAGTGCATTCACGTAAATCAAGGTGGCCCTTTCAACCCCACCCGTGCTGGTTCCGCCTTGTCGCACCAAACCCCTTAAATTGTACATTTCGGCAGCCGCCGAATCCATTGGGTGTCTCCTCGCGCAAGACAACAATGTAGGACGTGAACAAGCTGTCTTTTATCTTAGCCGAAATCTGAATTCCCCAGAGCTCAATTATTCACCCGTCGAAAAACTTTGCTTAGCTTTGTTTTTCGCCGCATCTAAGCTTCGGCATTACATGCTCCCATCAGTTACGCAGGTCATTGCTCAAACAGACGTAATTCGGTACATGCTCACTCGACCTATCGTCAAAGGCCGAATCGGGAAATGGACGCTCGCCTTATCCGAGTTCAGCCTACAGTACGTACCCCAAAAGGCCGTCAAAGGGCAGGCTCTCGCCGACTTCTTGGCCCAACACCCCTCCCCATACGGTTTTGAAGGAGGCGATGTTGACATTGGTCTGGTCACCATACGCGATAACCATTGGACCATGCATTTCGATGGCTCCAGCACTTCGACTTCGGCGGGTGTCGGCATTGCAATTCAGTCGCCCAATCACTGCCGATGGTATTTTTCTCTGAAATTGGATTTCAGTTGCACGAATAATCAGGCCGAATATGAAGCCCTCATTATCGGCCTACACGTTTTACACGATCTACGGGCCTCTCGTGTTCTTGTCCTCGGTGATTCCGAACTTGTGATTAACCAATTGAACGGCATTTTTCGTTGCATGAGTTGTACTTTAGCGCCTTATCACATGGTCGCCACATACCTGGTCGAGTCATTCGAACGGATCACGTTTGAACACATTTCACGAGTCCACAATACCGATGCCGATGAACTCGCCCAGATCGCCTCTGGAGCACAACTCATGGGGGCAAGCTCGGCCGAATCGCAGCCACAAGCCTGCAATCGTACCCGGCCTTGATCAATCGGCAAACTCTCCAGCGCACACACGTAATACGTACCACGGTAATGTCGCTCCCATCCCTACTAGAACGAGGAGACCCCGTAGAAATATGTGTCGTCGAGGTAGAACCAGATGATTGGAGAAAAACGATGTTACGGTACCTCGATAATCCCAACGGGAAACATGACCGGAGAACGAAGGTCCTCGCCACGAATTACGTGTCGTATCAAAATGAATTATATCGCAAGGGCGAGGATGGTTTACTGCTATTGTGCCTCGGCCCAGACGAGGCTGCCCAAGCAATGGCTGAGGTACATGAAGGAATTTGCGAAGCACACCAGTCTGGACGAAAGATGCGTTGGTTGCTCCGACGACACGGTTACTTTTGGCCCAATATATTAAAGGATTGCATCGAATATGCACGGAGATGCGTACCATGCCAAATTCATGGACACGTACAGAGAGCCCCGGCCGAATTGCTACATTCGATCACTAAACCATGGTCGTTCAGAGGTTGGGCAATGGACGTGATTGGCAAAATCACGCCATCATCGGGGGCAGCGAAACACACGTGGATTATGGTAGCAACTGACTATTTCACTAAGTGGGTCGAGGCAAGATCATACGCCGAATTAACGGCCAAGGAGGTATGCAATTTCGTAGAGGAAAATATTGTGACCAGATTCGGCGTGCCAGAAACGATCATAACTGATAATGGCACTATATTCACGGCTGATAAGTTTAAGGAATACGCGGCAAGTTTGAACATCCGACTCGAGCAATCTACGCCGTACTACCCACAGGCAAACGGGCAGGCCGAGGCAAGCAATAAAGTGTTGATCGGCATCCTTGAAAAAATGGTAAAAGAGAAACCTGGGTTGTGGCACTTGAAGTTAAATGAAGCGTTATGGGCATACCGAACTTCACCCCGATCGACCACTGGAACCACCCCTTACGCGTTAACTTATGGACACGACGCCATGTTACCGGTCGAGTTGAGTATAAGTTCGTTACGAGTAATCGAGCAGAGTGACTTGTTCAGTATTGAATATTGTCAAGCGATGCGGCAAGAATTAGAAGATTTAGAAGAAAGCCGAATCGACGCGGGTAACTTATTGGTAGCGCAAAAGAAAATTGCCGAACGAGCGTATAACCAGCGTGTAAGACAAAAAACGTTCGGCGAAGGAGAATTGGTTTGGCAAACTGTGTTGCCTGTTGGGATTAAAGACCCAAGATTTGAGAAGTGGTCGCCGAATTGGGAAGGGCCATTCGTCGTTCACAAAGTCCTCGGCAAGGGGGCATATCATCTCAGAGATCGGACGGGTTCAGTTCACAAATTACCGATTAATGGAAAGTTTTTAAAGAAGTACTATCCAATTACATGGGAAATGCAAGAGTAAGACCATTGTATCGATAGCAAAACGACCATTGTATTAATATCAAAAAGATTATTACAAGAACAAATACAAATACAATGATAGACCGGCTAAGGGGTCAAGGGGAGAAAAGTCTCAAGGGCAGCTTTTAGCTCCAGCCACTTCGCCTCGCCCAGGATGATCTCAGCCTGCCTGGTCTTCTTGTTAAGCTGCAACTGCTGGACATGCCGTGCACCGGCAGCAAAGGCCGTCAGCCGAGCCTTGCTAGCCTCGAAGTCCTTCTCAAGCTCGGCAGCGGCAACGGACCTTTACCGTTGAAGGTCAGAAATTTGACGCTGGAGGTCAAAAATCTGGCGATCAAACTCAGTCAGCTTCGGTTTCTTAGCTTTGAGTGCCTCCATCTCAGCTTGGCCGGCCTCTTGCGCGACCTTGGCAGCCTTCAAGTCATCCTCGGCTTGAAGGGCTTGCTCGAAGATGTAGAAGTGTTGCCGAGTTCGCTCCAGGAGGTCGGTCAGGAAAGAGATACCCTCCGGGCTCAGATGACTACCGCTGGCGAGGTCATCGAGACACTCTCCAACAGAGTCGAGGCCTTTGCACCGGAGAGCTTGGGAGGCAGTCAGAGACAAGACTTCGTGCAGCTTCACGAAGACTTCGGCGGGCGTGGCTCTCGCCGATTCGGCCGGAGCAGCAGAAGAACCGGCCTCACCGGTCGTGCTCTGAAGAAGGGCATCAAGCTCCACTTCCCACGACGGCTGCACATAAAAGGATAACTTTGTGAAGAAAAGACAGACGTCGTGATATAGTGCATAAAGGAAAAAGGGGATCGTTTTAGACCTGCCGAGAGAAGACTTCGGCCATGCCCTCTGGGTCATTGCTCGAACCCAGGGAACTTAATGGCCGAGCCCAGTGCCTTAGACCGCTACGCAATTCACGCGGCCGATGGAGGTTATCTATATTGGATGGCCACGACGGCGGCCAGGAAATATAAACAACACCCCTCGGCGCATAAAATTGCTGGTGAAATGAATGTTCAGGCACCTGACATTTTAATAGTCTTTTAAGAACATGTGTCATTGGAAAATTAATGCAAAAAGAGAAGACTTACATAGGCCGAGGAGAATTCCTGCGGAGGAATGGGGAGATCTTCATCCTCTGGGTGGATCGGCGACTCGGCCGTAGCCTCAGGCTCGGCCATGGCTCGCTTGCCGCGATCCGTCGGAGGAGTCGGTCGAGCGGCCGCCTCGACTGCTGGAGGAGGACGGACGGGAGGGGAGCTAACCGGTCGGCGACGGAGTTCCAGGGGGATCTCCTCGCTCTCGCTCTCGACATCCTGAACAAAAAGAAAAAAACGTTATGCGTTACGACCAAAAACCTAAAGGAAAAAGGGTAAAAGCAGAATTGTACCTCCAGGATGACCGTTGGAGAAGAAGGTCCCTCGACAGGGGCAGCCGACTTTCCCGCGGCAGGCGCCACGACCGGCTCTGGAGCAGTAGTTGATTCGCCGATAGGGTCGGCCGTGGCCTCAGGAGGAGAGACGGCCGGAGGAGTCGCGGTACCCGGCAAAGGAGGAGAGCCGGCAGGAGCAGCCGTCCCTGTAGTCGCCCTTCTTCGCCAATTTCTTGACGCGTTTAGAAGGGCGAGGGGCATCAACCTCCAGCTCGGCCGCTCGGTGGGGGCGTTTGGCCGGAACTGCCCGCTCGGTGGCGATGGGCTTCTGCACCTTCTTCGCCTTCGCCACCGCAGCGACCACCGCTACCTTCCTCGGCACACGACTCCCTGAAGGGCAAGGTGATTAGTAACAAGGATCAAGTTATATATAAAAAAAAAAAAGGAAAAAAAGAGAGGCGGAAAGACTATCTTGGGCCGGCTCCTTAGGTTGAGCCGAGGACGTCGACCGATGACGGTCGCCGAAGATCTTCTTCACCAGATCTTCGGCCGGGGCGCCGAAGAAGTCGCCTGTGTACTCCTCCCACTAGTCCCCGAAGGTGTCGGTTCCCACAGATTCAGGAACCGCCGGTCGAATCCGGAACTTCCTGCACTTCTCTCAGAGGAGCCGGTAAGACGTCCCCGACTCAGGAGTGACCGAGAAGCGAGCAGGGGGACTGGGCTGCCCTGGAGATAGCCGAGCTGCCGGGTGACAAAATTGGGACGGTAGACCTCCCAGCCTGCTCGGCGGGCATCGCAACCCAATGGAAGGTCACGAGCCACAACGAACGACCCCCATCATTGACGAATGTCCGCATCCTCGGACGCGGCCCACGCTGCCGTAGGAAGCCCGAGCGAGGAAGGGTACTCCTGGCGCCGGCACACCAGGAACTCGTCATCCGAGAGGACGTCGAGGCTGAAGAAGTGTTTGAAGACCTCGTCGGCTCTGTGGGGAGGCGCCGGTCGAGAGGCCAATTGAGGGCCGAGGGCGGCCGTTCGGTCGAAGGCAGGAACCTCCGGTCGAAGGGTGGAAAAGTAGACCTGCAACCAGAGTTAGAATACTCAGAGGGGTCCGTTCTGGTGCGGGTCAATCTTGCCAATGGTCGCTTCAGCCAGGCAACGGTAGAGGTTGGCGAGTATGGCTGGACTGAGCGCCAGCGAGCGACCATTGGCTAGTGCCTGGGCCACCGGCATGTTCTCCACCAGGCACTTGTTCGACCTGGTACAACAGATGAATTTGTTGTACCAGTAGAAGAGGAAGGCCTCGTGCTCTCCCTTCCTCAGGCCCTCCTCGCCTCGACCGGCGAAATGCAGGATGAGGGTGTTGTAGTTGAAGAAGTTCTTATGGAGTTTTTGAACTTCTTCCCTCGAGGGCTCCCGATCGCCCCGGCTCAGTGTTTCGACGGCCCTTTCGTCGAATAGCGCATTCAGGTCGAGAGGAGAAGGGTATCCAGAAAGGGCGGCGTCAATGGGAAGGCCGGTCGGGGAAGTCCCAAGGATGGCCGAGACGTCGAGGATTGTGGGGCCGAGGGGGCCGAAAGGTAAGACCATGGTGTTGGTGGCCGAACACCATAGACTCAGGGCCGCCAGGAGCAGCTCCTTATCCATGGCAATCTCCATGGTTGACAGCATAATGGCATCGTAGATGCCAAGAGCCTTCCACTCCTTGGAGAAGAATGTGCTCATCCGGTCGACCCAGGCAGCCCAAGCCGTGGTGGTCGAGGGCCAGGCTCCCTGAGGCCGCGCCAGAACCTACTTTGACCAGTCAAACCCCTGCAGCAGGGGTGTTAAACACTGCTCCTTGAGCAGGTCTATAACGGACGACGGCACTGCGTCTCTGAAGAGGGGACCCAGAATCTGGTGGGTGGTGGCCATGTCCTCTTCAAATCGAAGCGTTTTGACGGTGCTCCGATCAATGAAGTCTTTGCACTTGTTGATCTCCTCGGAAAATTTCGCGATAAAGGAAGCCATTAGAGTAATCTGGAAGAACTGGAAAGATTGCAGAAAGGAAAACTAGAGGGTTTGGTCTGAACGAGCAAGGATGATTAAAATTTGAGAGTTTGGGATTTCTGAAAGCGTAAGATACGAATAGAGTAAAGTGTGGGTATTTATAGGCTTTTCAGATTGAAGATCAAACGCCTGAATTTCGAAAGGGATTGGAATTCGAAAAGCGTTAGTTCAAATTAGGGGGAAATGTAACCGGGAAAGCCTGCAATCATTTCGGATATTTTGGGAACCTGCGAAAATGGGATCGAGGAGTCGAAAATCCAGGACGCACGATGGCGTGCGGCGACAGGTTCAATGTATTAATAAGGATGAGACGGTTCAGTTAGTGCACGGTTTCGAGGCCCATGATTGAAGCTTTTAAGAGCGGCGGAAGATTGACACGTGGCCACGCGTTGGGGGCAACGAGGAAGGTGCAATCATGTCTCATAAATATACAGGAATAATGGTCATTAATGAAGTAAGGTCCAAAAAAGCAATAAATGTTTTCGCTTCTTCAAGGCCGAGGCTCGACCAAGAGTTAACAGTCGGCGACCTCAGAAGCGAGGGGGCAATGTTTGGGCCCAAAATATTATGATTGGGCCGAGCAGCAAGATGTGCTCGGCCCAAGGTAATGACACATGCTATGGGCCAAATAATGAAACCCGGACCAGCTGGCAGGGTCGGCCAGATCCTATCTTAAGTAGTCCAGATGAATGAGGAAAGGTCGAGGAAATCCTGGTGCGACCAGGATTCTCGACCGGCAAGGGATAAAGCTTCAAAAGGAGGAGAATTCAGAATCCCAGTAGGACTAGGATTGTTCGAGTTAAAGGTGAGATGGGACAAGGACTCCCAATCCAAATCAGAATGGGATTCAAGGAGCGAGGTGCTATAAATATAAGAAATTACGCAATAGAAAAGCCCCTTCACAATCAGCATACAATTGCCCTGCGCAAAACCTCTCAAACACCTTGAGATTTTTCCTTTTCTTTTCCTGTCGACACACCTTCAGTTTGGATAAACAGCACTGTGGAAGCAACCGGTGAGCACCTTCAGTTTGGATAAACAGCACTGCTGCCGCAGAATCAGCCGACCGAGAAACACCTTTAGTTTGGATAAACAACACTGCGTCGAGGTCGACCGATTATCTATCTAAGTCTCGGCCGAGAAGGGTTTTCGAACCTTTGTTGGTAGAGGTCATCTAACTAAGCCTTTTCGGCGTAGTTGGGTGTTACGAGTTGCATTGCTCGGCGTATTGGACGCCGAGTGAGTTTATGATTGGATACTCGCAAGTAAGTTTCAGGGTTCGGCATTCCGACGGCCGAACTACGTTTACCATCAAGACATACATCACATTCGAGTACCTGTGCCCATATAGTTTGGTCTCGATTCGGTGTGCTTATACTCTTACGAATATAATCACAGTGATCGAATCAGGGTCCGACGACCTGTGAACTCTGTAGAATTAGTAGCCTTGTCTTCAGGCTATAGAACCCAGAGACCGAGAGCGTTCCTTCCTCGGTCGCAATCGTAAGATACAGAAGTCAATAGCGCACTCAACGCGACATCACATTTTACTCCTCGGCCGAGCTCGGCCGACGAGTTAGCACGCCCCGCATTCAACCGAAGGACGTAGTTAGCTCATTAGTTACTCGGCCTGCGCGCCATGTAGTTTTTGTAATTTTTGTAGTCAACACTTTCACATAACCCTTTTAGTCAGAATTCTGCTAATATATTGACAACTTTAACCTTGTAACTGATTAGTTAAATAATAAAGAATTATATTAGAAAAAGAATGACAAATCCCGACCCGAATTGTCCACTAGGACTCCGAATTGAGATGTGTTGGCTGTAACATCCCATATCACCCAGGAGAGTGGATCCTGTAAGCTTTATATGTATATTCTCATCTCTACCTAGCATGAGACCTTTTGGGAGCTCATTGGTTTCGGGTTCCCTAGGAACTCCAAAGTTAAGCGAGTAGCGCTCAAGAGCAATCACACGATAGGTAACCCACTGATGACCCACTGAGAAGTTCTCGTTTGAGTTCCTAGAAACGAAACCGTAAGGGCGTGGTGATCCTGTAAGCTTTATATATATATTCTCATCTCTACCTAGCACGAGGCCTTTTGGGAGCTCACTGGTTTTGGAGTTCATTGGAACTCCGAAGTTAAGCAAGTAGCACGCGAAAGCAATCCCATAGTGGGTGACCCACTAGGAAGTTCTCGTGTGAGTTCTTAAAAAGGAAAAAAAAAACCATGAGGGTGTAGTCACAACCCAAAGCGGACAATATCGTGCTACGATGGAGTCGAGCCCGGGATGTGGTGAGGGTCTGGGCTGGGATGTGACAATTTGGTATTAGACCCAATCCCTAGCCGGAAGTGTGCCGACAAGGACGTTGGATCCCTAAGGGGGGTGGATTGTAACATCTCATATCGCCCAGGGGAGTGGATCTTGTAAGCCTTATATGTATATTCCTATCTCTACTTAGCACGAGGCTTTTTGGGAGCTCATTGGCTTCGGAGGTCATCGAAACTTTGAAGTTAAGCGAGTAGCATGCGAGAGCAATCTCATGATGGGTGACCCACTGGGAAGTTCTCTTGTGAGTTCCCAGAAACAAAACCGTGAGGGCATGGTCGAAGCCCAAAGTAGACAATATTGTGCTACGGTGGAGTCGAGTCTGGGATGTGGTAGGGGCCCAGGCCGGGGTGTGACACTGGTCGACACCTGGAAGGTGACGAAGCTAGCACATCTCAATTCGGAGTCCTAGTGGACAATCCGGGTCGGGATGTGTCAATTTGGTATCTGAGCCAGGTTAATCTTGGGACCTGTGGGTTATAGGCTCACCACGCTTCTGTTACGCCACTCTGATACCAAATTGTCACATCCCAGCTCGAGATGCGGTGGGGGCCGGGGCCGAGATGTGACAAAGAAAATGTTAAAAATAAATAAATTAAACATTAAAAATATGAATTAAAAACTTAAAAATAAATAAATCAATGCCCCTTGTCAAGGTATTGTAAGTAGAAACGTCAGGCTGACATTGCGGGAGGGTCTTCATCAAGTTAAGAACAGAAAATTCCTCGTCAATCAGATTGTTTTGACAAAGATGAAAATTTTGTTAATTTTTGTTTAGATGAAGGGAAAAAACCTCAAATGTGTCTTGTTAATGGCGTCGGACAGGGCCTCCATGACAGTGTTGATGTAGGCCTTGACATTATTCTTGCAGTCCAGCTTCTTTTTGACATTTTTCAAGGGGGTTTTTTGTAAATAGCTGGAATCAACATTTCCGAGACACCCGGGAACTCCCATTGCTTCCAAATCTTCTTTCTGGTGTTGGTAGACGAAGATGAAGCGGAACGAGTAGACCATGGTGGAGCCACCCACATGGCTAAGGTGGGTTGTGGCCCACATAGGTTTTCTATAAGGATAGTGATATCCATGCACTCATTTTTACTTCTCACATATCCTTCTCAATTTTCTGTTATCGGATCGAATAAATTGAAGATGATTAATCGCAAAAAAATAATAAGGGTGTGTTGGAGGTAAAAACGGGCGTGTGGACAACACTATTCTTTTGTAAACTCATGCTTATAGCCCACTCAATTTCAATACAGGTTATTGTTTATTGTATATTAGTAGAGGATAGGTAGTAAATAATACGTTTTATGCTAAAAATTATAAATTAATTCTATCTCCCATCCCCTTTTTATCATATTCGTTAAAGAATAAGATCATTTGCCCTATGCAATTTAGCCTCTGTGCTTCTTACTCAAGGAAAGAAAAATAAATTTTTTAAATCAACAATTAAATCCCTATCTTCACAATTCCTTACTTATGTTGTAATTTTCCAATGAACGTAACCTTTGAATGTACCTTTTATACTGATTATTATATAATTTTATATTGTCGGAGCCAACATCTCCGAAACTATACAACCCATAGCTTAAAATATTGTATTTTATTTTCAAGCCATGTGAAATGACGATTTTGTGCCTGAGTAGGTGCGTTGAGTAATTTTCGAGCCTCGACTCGAAAGCGAAATTCGAATCGAAGCCTTGAGGGCTTAATTGTAAAATTTACAATTATGAAGGGATAATTTCATAATTTTACTTAATAAAATTTTCATAATTTTAAATCATTTGCAAACTAAATAATTTATGCCATTAATTCAGATCAAGTTTGATATCAAAATACCTTATAACATTACTAGTACCACGGTACAACCAAAGAAAATAATTTGTTCATGCAATTTAACAACAATATTTTAATGTTCCAATTTTCAACTCACTGCTTTATATCGTTAACACTTTTTTTTCCTTTTTCTTTTGGACAGTTCCTCTTCGAACTTTAAAGATTCCTTCTCTATTCAAATGGAATAGGATTCGATAATATGTCACTTACTTCTCTGTCCTCCTCATTTTTAGCTCATATGTAGTGTGCTTTATATATCCAAACCATGTATGATATTGAGGAAATTGTAATAATGATCTCTTTACTTTAATTTAATTTGAGTAATGGTTTTTTAATTAAAAATCTAAGACCATTTGTCCCTTAACTCACTAAAACGTGCAACTATAGTTATTTTCGCTAACTTCGTTACAACTTCTGTCAAAACGAGTCATATGCCATTCACGTGAGGCTGAATCAATGAGCAAATATGGAAAACAAATGTGAAAAATTACAGCAATAGTCTCTCAACTTTAATCCAATTGAAGAAGTAGTCCCTGAAGTTTAATCCAATTAGAGTAATGGTGTCTCAACTTTAATCAAATTGAAGAAATAGTCCCTGAACTTTAACCCAATTAGAGTAATGGTTCCTCAACTTTAATCCAATTGTAACAATAGTCATTCTAACATGACTAATTTTAACGAAATTCTAACGAAATTGATGAAAATGACTATAGCTGCACATTTTGATGAGTTAAGGAACCAATGATCATGAATTTTTCGTTGAGAAACTATTTTTCCAATTATGTTAAAGTTTAGAGACTATTGCTACAATTTTTTGTAAGATATTTGTTAATTTCTGAAATGCCAATCAAAAGAATAAAATAATGAATTATGACAAGGCCAAGCTAATTGGACAAATATTTTAATCTGATCGTGGAGTTTGTTTATTCCAAATAGAAAACAACCCTTCCATTCAATGTATGTACCTGACGAAATGACCAATTTCAACCCACCGCTTAATATTAGTATTAAAATAAATATGTTTTTAATTTTTGCGGTGTGGTTCCAAAAGTTCAAAACCAAAACCAAACTGTTGTTTCAAACCACAAGTCAGTTTTAAACAAAAACTGTTTCATAACAGCAAAAATCAAATCGTTTGGTGCAGTCTTATTTAGTCCGTATTTCGATTTCGAATTTCAATTCCAAGTGATCATCCCTAGCAGACACCTTACAAGACTGCACCAATATTTCCGAATTTAAAAAAATATAAAGACTAAATTGCCTGTGGTGCATTTCCAGAGGCAAGCAATGAAGTTAACTAATAATATCTTGATCTTTTTTTTCTTTCCAAATATATAATTGCAAGCATTAGAAAAATATGAATATCCAGAATGCACTGCACAAAGCCAGGGCTATATCCACGGTTACGTCACACCGTTTCATCAGTACGATGAAATCACAATGGGGTGAGCAAACCATGTCACTATCACACATACTTGACCTTGCAAGCTTCAAGATTTCATCGTTTGAACACAAAGCGTGTCCTGGTTATGTAAGGGGAGACGAACCTTCCATGTGGAAAATGGCGTAAATAAACAAGGATAACTTCGTGGATTGAATCACCATGATATGTATGTCATAATACGTAAACTAATGACATCATATACAGTAATTATAGAGTTAAAATTGCAATGAAAAACTTCTTCGTATTAAGTAAATATAAGGAGAAAAGCAATCTTCGTATTTTGCCAATTAATATTCCTTGTATTACCAGTTAATTTTACTGAAAATATGACTTTAGTCCATGAAACTTATTTTTCTCCACATAAAACCCGACATAAGTTTTTTACTGGAATAAAACTCATTGACTAGATTCCACATCAGCAAATTCATTAATTATATTTGACTTTACACATTTAAAAATTTTCAATGCCCAAAACACCCCTATTTGAATGTTTGATTTACACAATTAATTCCATACAAATTGTAAGGGAGAATTAATGATTTTACAAAACTAAAAAAAATAATAAATTCATTGCATAATATATAATAACAATAAAACATGCATAATAAATGTAGTAATACATGCTTAGTTAAGTCAATAAAAATTATATTTTACATATAAATGTAGGTAAATTATTTCACACACACACAGATATATATAACAACAACAAAAAACGTGCATGATATCCATAAAAATTCATGCAAAATAATTTACCTACATAATAAAAGCAAACCCAAATATATGCAGAATAATATACCTACATAAAAAAAAAAAACGTTATTATTTTATTCAATACTAGTTTACCTATTATTTGTACATATAATAATAAAATGTGCTCAATATATATGATGATACTTACAAAATAAAATACCTACATAATGAAGAAATGTTATTTGATTCAAAATTAATTTACTTGCAAAATAAAGCAATTGTATTTTATTCAAGATTAATTTACCTATTATTTGTACATATATCTTATAATAATAAAATGTGCCAAATATATGTAATAATACATGAAAAATAAATTACCTAGAAAATATATGTTATTTGCTCATCATAAATTTAAATATAGGTAGATTAATTAGTTTAATATGTTTGATCATATATGTAGTACTGTGCATGTATATGTGTGTTGTGCGTGTGTGTGTATATATAATACTAATACTATACGTTCAAATAGGTAAACTATATATGTGTACATATATATATATTAAGCTTATGGTAGTAATATATACATTTGAAGTATATATGTGTGTGTTAGGGGTAATAATATGTGCAATAATTATATTTTTTATTGTAATTAAGGTGAGTAATAACATTTATTGATTTTATTTTGAATATTGTGGTACAAATTGTAAATATTTTGTAATAATAGGTCAATTACTTCTATACTTGTAGTCGATTTTAAATTTGGGTTTTGTTTACATGTTTATAACTAGGTGGGTTTTTGTCTAGAAAATAAGAGTTGCAAGGGTCTATATCTAAAGAACCCTTAATTTTATGATGAAATCCCAACTTTCTTTATGTTCTAGATCACAAAGCTTCTAACTATGTAGAAACATGAGAAAAACAAAAGTATTCAACTCCCAAACAAGAATGCAATTTAATTATTCACCATCATTTATTATGATGTGTTTTGTATCTACAACATATGTTATAATTTGGATAAAGTAATACTATTCAAATACTCTTTTTATCTTTACACATCTTTATTAAAATTTGTTCTTTGATATTTTTCAATTCATTCGATTTGATAATCAAAACTTGAAATGAATGTATGAAAAATACAAATAAGTGTGTGTATAGCACCACCATTTGTATATATCAGTTTGTGTTTGCATGTGATAAGGGGATGTAGACAAGAAACTTTACAATTATGGACACATCACACATGGATCGGAATCCACTCAAAGTTTATTGAGATTAAAGTTCATACAAGTGTTTGATACATTTTCAGTTTTTATATAAAGAAAAAGTGTTTGATAGTTGGTATTAAGTAAGATTCTCTCCCTTCTATTCTTTCTTCTCTTCTTTCTCTTTTTACTTGAACGGTTACGATTAAATCACATTATATTTTATAGAGACAAAAGAATAAAAACCAAAATATGAAAAAATGAGAGAAAATGAGATTAGAATAAAATGAGAGAGAATCATACTCCCTAAAATAAACACCAAGCAACAGAAAATTGTAGAAATATTGCAATTCTTTTCCCGATACTACGCAAAAGCTTGATTTTCTGCTTAATATTAAATCAATCCTTATTACATTATATATTGTACATGTGAGTTAAGTTAGTTAATTATAATAATTTATATATTCTTTACCGTAAAATATTAAGTCTTATTTCGTATTTTATTAAAGAAAAAGGTCCTACACAAAAGCAATTGACCCACAAGGATATGCCTTGTCAACAAGCACTTTAGCTTGGTGTGAAATCTCGCACCTATTTATATGATGAGTGACTGGCTTGAGTTTTACAGCAATTGAAAAAAAATGATAAACTTGGAAGAGGTGGCTGTTGAAGCAAATTGCCGGGAAGAAATAACTAGGCAAAGCCATTCCTTAAGAAGCTTGTTCAGAAGCCCATCAGGTTACTCTGCTCAAGTAATTCCCATCACAACTACTCCCTCAAAGGAATCAACTGAAATTTGGGTAGGTGGTGAGCTCATTCCACAGGATGCTTGGCTGCCCATCACAGAATCCAGAAATGGGAATGTCTTTTCTGCTACCTTTCATTTACTTTGTTCAGGAATTGGAGTTCAATCGCTTTTACTGCCTCTTGCATTTGCCACTGTTGGATGGTAAGTAATATCTATTTTGTTTTAACTCTAGATGTATTAAAAATCATAACTTTGCCTCATAACATGTTCATATCACCAAAAAAATTATTCATTAGGAATTAGGGTTCGTCATCCTTTATGTTTTTTGATGGTATGAAATCATTAAAATCAGTATCTGGGTCCTTGATGCTGCCTAAGATTTGTTGTGAGTATTATTCCCGTAAAATGGAAAGACCTTTCATGTTAGTAATTGGGCTACTTTTCATCTTTTCAATTGGTTTTAGATATAACCTCTATTTTTCATAGTATCAGTGCAAATTGTCCTGTGTGTTAGTTCCAACTGTTACACACGATCTATGTCATCCGATTGGTGTTGTTCACATGTTAGGCTTACGATTTCGCAACACATGAAAAATCGTTTTGAGAGTATAAATCTCATATTAGGAAAAAATGAATATTGCATGTGCTTATAAGTAATGATTTTTTTTTATATTATCAATTAATTTTATAATAAAACCTTAATTTTTTTCAACATTTATCATCTTTTTATTTTTTTGTTCGAAATTTACCATTACAGTTCAAATCGATTTGGAATGTCTAGCATGTGGTTGTTGTGACAGATTGACAAGTAGTCAGAAATGAATTTAAAATGAATTTGAAATTCATTAAATGGGGATTAGAATGCATGAATGGGTGATGGAATTATGATGAGATAAGAAAGCCTAGATGGGGGCTAGACTTCCGATATGATGTAATAAGCGTAGATAGACTTTTATGTTGTTTGAAAAGTCACAAATGAAAAGGATCAGGCCGTCCCAACCAAATACCAACCTCAGTCCTTGTTTATGGGAAGGAGGGACCTAGGAGTTTCTCGAAGTCAAATTTCCTAAGCGTTTTTCGTGTCTTATTTTGCTTTGACAATTTGTTTTTGTTCAGTTTCAAATCTCTATGAGATTTGGAATCTCCCAATACAAATAATATAAATTAAATAATATAATTATTATTTCTTCCGCTACCATTAACTTATAATTTCTAATATAGATTACTTTTTTTCTCAAAAAAATGAGGACCAATAATTTACAAGGTGATCTTTTTTTTAATTTTTATTATTATTAAGAGAAGTGAAGATGATTTGAAATTATTACAATAATTTAGAAAAAAAAATTCGAACCCGAAACACATAAGAGAAAACTAAATATTCTATCTATTAGGATATTAGATTATATGCAAGATGATTGAGTCTAATTTCACAAGAAACATTTCTGGTTTGTCTGTTCAATTTTACTTGAATTTAATTAGGTAATTACTGTTCCATGCGAACGCTGTCTGCCCTTACATTCTTGGACCTAATTTAGGCTGATCATAAAATAGCCTGAATAATCAACTGGTTTTATTAAGCATGTGCAATAATTTAAAAATATGTATTTTTATAGGTCAATATATTCCAGTATAAAATATCCTCACAACGTTACCATCTGATGGAAACTTCTTGCACAATGACAAGTGCCAACCAATTTTGACATGGGATATCTGCCCAATTGAGGTTGTACAATAAACAGTAGTTATAAATCCGTTAGGGGGGCAAATGAGCCGAAGCTAACGGTGGTTTGGTGGATCCCAACCCGAAAATGGATCTTGAATCCCAAACTAAAAATTTTTGAAACAGGAATTTGAAGATTAATCTCAAACCGAAAATTTGGTATTCTTAATTTTCGGAATTCTTAAAATATTTTCTGTATTTTGGGATGGATCGGGATTGCGTTTTGGTTTTTAGGCTTTTGGCCATAAATTTAAGATTTTTGGGTAATGAGCTAAAATTTAGGCTTTTGACTTAAAATGTTGTTGCCCAATTTTATATTAATTGAAATTTAGGTTTTTTACCTATTACCATTTTTAAATTTCTTACCAATTGAAATATCAAAATCATTCTTACCAAGTCAAACTACGTTCTAAAGTTTCAAATTACTTACTTTCATAATTCTATTTCTAATATAGTCTACTCTCAAATACTTAAATTCAATATTCAGCATGCATGAACAAAATAAATATACATATATATTTTCGGTTCGGTTCAGGATTCTTGAACCATTGAATACGTAATCCCGATTCCCGTACCGAAAAGTTCGAGATCGGTTTGGTCTGGATTCCAAAAATTTCGGTATTATCAGTTTGAGATTTTTTGATATAGGATCAGGATTTTTTTGGTTTGGTTTGGTTTGGGATTTTTGGGAAAAATTTCCAGCCCTAGAGCTAATTACTAAGATGTTCAAGTTCAGGTTGGTTGATATTATTTGCGCTCAAGCTCGTAAAACATAATCAAGTTAGAAAAAAATCTCTTAATGTATGTTGAAGCTCGCCTCAGATGAAATTTTCAAGCCTGGCTCGGCTATAATTTAAATTTGAGTTTTTCTTTGGCTCAGCTTAATGAAAATATAAAATTAATATAAAAAAACATATAAACTGCATAATAACAAAACCGTTGGTATTGGTATTCAAATATTACATGACAAAATAAGGTAAAGATTATGAGCTAAATACTTTGAAATGGTTGTATGGCCGATTATAAAAAATATGTTGGTCCCATCTTTATGAGGCGAATGTGCCAAAGTTCAATGTTGGCTCATTATCTTATCGAGTGTAATATTTTGTCCTAACGAGTCTAATATGTTGTTTAAACTTAGCTCATTTTTCTAATGGGTGTAATATTTTGTTCTAACGAGCCTAATACTTTCCTTAAATGTTTTCAATTGTTGTAGGACATGGGGAATTATATGCTTGTCACTAGCGTTCTCATGGCAACTCTACACCTCATGGCTTCTCGTACATCTACACGAATCCAACTCCGGAATTCGGTACAGTAGATACCTGCACCTCGCAATAACAGCATTTGGTTAGTCCAAGCTAGCTCTTCTTCTTCCATACCAAACACCACCCCCTAACATGCGCCTAGTAGTGTATTAACTAGACATTTTATTTTATGTTTTCAGGTCCAAAGTTAGGGAAATTGCTCACCATATTCCCAGTAATGTACTTATCAGGGGGCACGTGTGCCCAGCTGATCATCGTAGGAGGTGGAACCATGAAACTATTCCTAAAAAATGTTTGGGATGTTAACTCATTGACTGCCACAGAGTGCTTCTTGTTGTTCATCTGCATGGCTATTGTTGTGGCTCAGCTTCCCAACTTGAACTCCATAGCTTGGGTCTCACTTATTGGTGCCACCACAGCAATTGCATATTGTACTCTTATTTGGGGCCTTTCAATTTGCAAGGGGAGGCCTAGTGGCATTTCGTACAACCCACCAGAGATGGATGAAAAAATGGATAGATTTGGGGTGATTCTGAATGCTCTTGGCATCATTGTTCTTGCATTCAGAGGCCACAATGTCATTCTTGAGATTCAAGTGAGTGTATGTGCTATATTAAAGAGATCGATTCTCTCGGTTGTTACCAAGAAAATTGTAGTGTGAGTTCGTTTAACACATAAATAGGCTAAATTAATGTTTCTTCTGATGCAGGGGACATTGCCATCTAGTCCAAAACAGACATCCCAAAACCAGATGTGGAGAGGAGTGACTGTATCTTATGCAGTTACAGCAATGTGCTTCCTTCCTCTTGCCGTGGCTGGGTTTTGGGCTTATGGAAACAACGTAAGCGTGACACTCGTTCCAAATTATTTTTAACCAAACTATGAAAAATATACCAAACTAGGGATATATGCATGATCAAAGATTGACAGTGCCCTTCAAATATTTGTGCAGATACCATCTTCATATGGACGAATTTTGAGCTCTTTTTCACAATTCAATGGACATAAAAGCACATCAAAATTTGTGTTGGGACTAATTTGCATACTTGTAGTGATAAACTGCTTAAGCACATTTCAAATCTACAGCATGGTAGTTTTTGATAATTTGGAGTTCAAATACACTAGCAGGAAGAACAAGCCATGTGCAAAGTGGCTTCGGATAGCTTTTCGGATTTCGTTCGGAGGACTGGTATTTTTCATAGCAGTCACTTTTCCATTCTTGCCGAGCCTAGCACCTCTAATCGGAGGCATGACTCTGCCTTTGGCATATGCTTATCCATGTTTCATGTGGATCACAATGAAGAAACCAGAGCCGAAGAGTGCTATGTGGTGTGTGAATATTGGGCTTGGATTCTTGGGGCTAAGTTTGAGTGTTGTTTTAGTCATTGCATCAGTATGGAATTTAGCTGACAAAGGTCTACGTGCCAATTTCTTCCGGCCTTAGATAACTATTAGTAATGTGATTAATATAGGATAAACATAACATTATCGCTTCATAATGTACTTGCATTATAATTTGGTGTCTACGACAAGGATTGGACATGGGTATTATGTAACTATTACGGTTAGTTTTTGGAAGGTCATCGGCGCTAAGTGATGACTTTATCAACATTAAATGATAAGGTAGACAAATTAGTTAGTCTCGACTAATCGTTGTGTTTGGAGCTTTAATTCCTCAAATTGGTTCCTTTTAGTGAAGTTAAAGCAAGTTAAGTAGTAAATTTGCTTAGCTAAACTATGTTAATTTGAAGATTCAAAGCTCTATAATGACTTGCGAATTAATAATTATCCATATGACATACAACGCTAGTAAACCTAACAAATGTCAATTTTCAAAACATTAGATATTTTTTGAAATGTTTTAAAAGGTTAGGACCAATTTAAGATTGAGTAGTTATCCGTACTTAACCATTATTTTTATTTCTTCTATTAATTTTTAATTTTTGTTGAGCTCATTTTAAAAGTAAGCTAAGGCCATCTCCAACCAAATAAGTTATGTTTAGCCCCATCTAGAGTTATAGCCCTGTAAGAAATTATTTAATATACCATCTCAAACCATATGAGCTATTTTTTTAGCCCCTCAATAATTTATTATTTTTAAGTTTGTTCTTTAACTTTGTTGGTTAATTGAATTAAACTACCATATTAAAATAAGTTTATCTAGATATATTTTGAGTGTCACTTGTTGCTAAATGAATGAGATTATCTGGACATATTTTGAGTGCCATTTGAAAAAATATTGAAAAATTTAAATTTAGATTATTGGAAGGTAAGAGAGGAGTGTGTATGAAAAGAGTGTTTTAGGTGAACAGAATGTGAAGAATTGGATTAAATGAGGTAAGATAATATGGAATGATGAAAATGATGTTAGAAGTTGTGTAGAAATGGCTTAGGTATTTATAGCAAAAAAAAAAAAAAAAAAATTACAATTCTAATTTTTTTTTGAAATTTCGTACTTAAAAAAAAAAAAAAAGAAAAAAGAAAACCCAACAAACAACCTGCCAGGCGGGCTCAACATGCCTAGCCCAATGGCCAAAACCTCTAATTTGGGCTGGTGGGATCTACTTGGTTTTGGGCCAACCCTCCATTAGAGTTGGGTTTTGTAATAGAACGGACTAAAAATTGGCCTATGGCCCTATAGCCATCACCATTGACCCGAGCTTGAGCTTAAACTAATAATTCATAGAGCATAAGGTAAGTCATCCAAGAGCTTGAGGTTTGTTGTCAACCCGAGCTTGAGCTTAAAGTAATCATTCATAGAGCATTTTCATAGGTGATGTTAAATTTTAGACATAAAATTTAAATTTGACAGCCTATGTAGCATTCTGACATCTTTTAAAGTTTTACTCTCCATCTAATATGTTAAATTAAACTATTATTTTATTACATTAAACTATTATAATAAATATTTTAAAATAAAAGGAAAATAATAACGTTAATCAAATGCATTTAATAATCAATTAAAAAAATTTAAAGTTGCTGTCAGTTTTGGCAGCAAGGTTAGGGCTGTCAATCCATGTCATGTCACATAAGATTTGGCTTGGGTTAAAAACTTTATTGCTGCCTTTTTTACTATTAGTATTAATTTGGGGGATAACTTGATATAGATCCAATTTTGTGAGCCATTAGTAGAATTAGTCCACTTCATTAAAATAGGTCCAATAATTAAGATTCCACATATGCTTATTTGTGGTTTGTACCATATTTACCTCTTAGACTTATGAATTGTTATAAATACACAAAATTTCTTAATTATGGGATTATTTGTCATTTAACTAATCCCTTAATTGTAGGATTAGTTATAGCCATATAATCAACTCAACCCCCAGTCCGTTTCATCCCACCTTTTTTCCTTCTTCCAAACAATTCCCTCTATCAATCCTCCTCTTTTTTGTCTCTTCTTTTCATGGGTGATATTTTTGTTTTCTTCCCTCCAAATTCGTTCCTTTAATGGAGGTATATTATATCATATTTATATTTCTATGTTCCGCCATGTAGGTTCCTAGCATTTTTCTTCCAATACAATAGGTAGTTTATTTTTGTTTTGTAGGTAGATTATATTTGCTTTGTAGGTATAAAGCATTTTTCTTCCTATACAATAGGTAGGTAGTTACTAGATTATATCGGTTTTGTTTTCTTCATAAATAGTAAGTAGTTACTAGATAATATTTTAGTTTGGGTATTCAAATATTCAAAATTTAAAAACTGAATAAATGATAAAAAAATTAAAGAATTTAAATATTTTTATCTGAAGGGGCAAAATTGATATCAAAATATGTAATTGGATAACTGGACTCAGTTCTAAAAAACTACCTATGCTTTTGGAACTAGATCCAAAAGCCCCTTAATTTGGACATTTTGACATCTCTTTTGGAAATGGTCTTACGAGTTTTTATTAATCTTGATCTAAGCTTAAGCACAAAACATTTCATTCGAACCAAGCTTAAGCACTGTGGTATTCAGCTTCGCTTGACTCATTTACACCCTTATCCCTTAATAAATGCATACAACCCTAAAATGGGTCGTCATTTACAACAACAACAACAACCAAAAACCCAAAATATCCAAACCTAGTCCTACCCACTAGACAATCCATAATAAGAGGTCATCAAATATATGACAATTACAATGTTTGTCTTTTTGAGTTGAGGGACATGTACGAAGTTACAGACCTTGGCTTATTACATCATTTTTTTGGTATGGGAATTGTTCAAACTTAGAATGCTATATTCATTGGACAATAACATATGCTTTGAATTTGCTAGATAAATTTGGATTGATAGATTGCAAACTGTGAGTACACCACTAATTGCATGTGAGAAGTTGAGTAAAATTGAAGGCAGTGAATTTGCGGATGAACGTCTATATAGACAAATTGTGGGTATGTTGTTATATCTAACATCTACAAGGCCAGATATAATATTTGCAGCTAGCTTACTTCCAATGTTTATGCATTGTCCTAGCTATCAAGAAACACTATGGAATTGCCAAGAGAGTGTTGAGGTACAATACAAGGTACCACTAAATATGGAATTGAGTACAAGAAGGTAGAAGCTGCATTACTCATTCGCTACTGTGATAGTGACTGGAGTGGAAGTGATGATGACATGAAAACGCTCTTCTTATGCATTTTCCTTTGGAAGTGGAATATTTTCTTTGGCCTTATTCAAGCAACATAGTGTTGCACTTTCAATTGTCGAAGGTGAGTATATAAGTGCAATATAAGTAACAACACAAGCGATTTGGTTGAGATTTGTGCTTGAGGATTTTGGAGAAATGAACACTAAAGCAACTCCATTTGTGGTTGATATTAGCCATTGCAATGACCAAGAATCCTATTTTTTTACTAGAAAATTAAATGCATCAACTGACGATATCACTTCATCTGAGAGGCTTTGTAAGAAAGTGTTGTAAATTTACAGTATTGCATATCAGAGGGGAAAATTACCGGCATATTCACTAAGACATTGTCTAAGGATCGATTCAACCATCTGATATGAGTACTTGGAGTAAAACTAGTTTAACAATTTAGAATGGAGTGTTGGAATGTGAATTGTTTCTGGTATTTTGCATTTAAGCTAGAACGGTCTACTTAAGTCAATAGTACAAGTGTAAGGTCTAGATTCAATCCATCTTTGTATAACATGTATATCTTAGATTTAGCCAAGTGTCATGTTCTTATGGGAGACCTAGGATGTAAGCCTCAGTTTGGATCTAGTGCCAATGAGCTAAGGATAATGTTTTATATTCTAAGCTTTCTAATGATTTAAGCCGCATTCTTTACACAAAAATATACAATTTTCCTTTCTCCATTCTCTCGTCCCTTCTTCAACACTTACCAAACCCAACAAGCTGCTAGTTAAAATAAAGTTTTCTCTCTCCTTCCGAGAGAGAGATTCTCTCCTTCTCTGTGAGAGTCCTTCCTTCTTTTTGTGAGGGCTTCCATCTTGCCCACCATTTCTGGCGCCGACTCTGGCTTTGGCTGGAGTCGGTTGCCCATTTTCTCTTTCTTTTGTTTTCTCCTCTTTTCCCCTTCTCTGCCGTGTCCTCTTTCCTTTTTTTCTTCTTTTCTTTTCGCTTCTTCTGGTGTTTCTCTTCAGTTTTCCCTCCAGCATGTCCTATTCTTCTATTCCCATCAGTATTCCTCTCCTAATCTCTCCCTCAGTTCGATCTTCAGCCACTTTTCTTCTTGAGTTCATGTGTAGAGTTGAGATTTTTTCCTTGGCTCGGGTGTTTCCAACACCACCACATTCTCCTTGTTGTTTGTCGTTTTCGACAGTGTTGCTCATGGGTTTCCCCGAGCTTCTTCTTGGTAGTTGGCTAATCCTTCTTTGGTGCCGACTATCTATTGTTAATGGATGTGATCAGGTTGCTATTCGGGGTTGGCGGTGGTGTCTGCGGCAGTTGTACTCGGTGGTGAATGACACTTTAGCTGGCTGGTCTGGATCTCTGTCAGTGGAGGAGATTTCAGTAGAAGTTTCTCGGCAGTTGTGTGTTTATTGGGCTTCACTATTGTTGGGCCCTCTTTCTGTTTTTTCTTTTGGTTTTGGCCCTTTTCTGGTTGTGTATAGTTGTAAGTAGGGCCTTTGGTTTGCTTTAATAAAAGTTGAGGGAGTTTGTTTGTAGCCTTGCTACAGTCAAACTTTTGCCAAATAAAAAAATCGCCAATTAAAATTACTACAAGACGGTTCAGAGGAATGGTAGTTTGAGCTACAGCCTTCATGCTTCAGTTGAGTTGAGATGGTGAGTTTGGACTTTGGGTAATGTTCGGTATATATATATCAATGTTTTAAAAATATCCGGTTTATGCCACTTAGGCCCTACTTAGGCGCTAGGCAGTTGGCTATCATCCCGATTAATTCCTACGTGTATGAAAATTAAGAAAAGGCACTTACACCTACTTAGGCTTCTGCTAGCCCGCCTAGGCATTTGCCTAGGTCGCAGCTCTTACTTAGACAGAAAATAAATAACTGTCATTTTGCATTATGTTTTAATACTCTATAATCTAAACTTCATTCTATTTTGCAATTTATGTATCCCAATGCAATTATGTATTTCTTAAGTATAACTAGACACTTTTATACAATAGGCCCTAGCCCACCCCCTGAATAGCACGTAATGTCATTTAGAACCTTTATGTATATATATAGGGGAAGCCTTTAAGGGAAGGGATCCCCATTTTTTTTTTTTATAAAAATGGGGATTAGTTGTTGGGCTCACACCACATGGAACTTTAACGATCCAAACAATTTATTTTTCAAGTTGTATCTCATAGATCATCCTTACAAATTATTAGCCAAATCGGAAATATTTGAAGCATCTAATTGAGTTCAAAGAAATCGACAAACACTTTGTTCTCTAAGAAACAATGAAATTTTAATATGATAGTTAAATAGACAAATGATTTCGAATTAAGTTGAATTTTTGTAAGGATGATCTATGAATTGAGACTTACAAAATAGACGGATCGTTGAAATATGACGTGGAGTGAACCCTACAACTAGTCCATATTTTTATCCAAAAATTAGAATCCTTTTGAATAAAGGGCCTGTATATATATATATATATATATATATATATATATATATATATATATATATATATATATATATATATATATATATATATAGATTGCTTAAGGGAAGGGATCCCCATTTTTTCAAAAAAAATGGGGAGCCTTCTCCTGACCATTGGATGAAATGGGTGGTTGAGATTAAATAGTTGATATAATCTTTCTTTTTCCTTTTTCTTTTCTTGTTCCCACCTTTTCCTTGCGACACAGACGCACATCATTTCCCACATACAGAATCGCACCAGCCAAATCACAGGCCATCGCGAATAACCTTTGAGATTTCAGAGATTTCATGTATAGGTCTCCTCCTCATTCACTATTTTAGATGATTAATTTGGAATTTGGGTTGAACAATTGGGGTTTATATTTTTCTAATTCTAAACACAAAAGCCTATTGCATTCTGATTTAGGATGTCCAAATTTCTATTTGCAGACAAACATGGAAACAAATCCAAAGTGTGATTCGCTCAGCTTATAAGGCTGAAAGACAAGCAGCAGGTATGCAAAACCGTTTTTGACTCTAGAGTTTGATAACATTAGGCAGGTAAAAGGGGAGGCGAATAAGACATTTTGCTTAGAGAGCTTCCCAGAAGAAAAGTAGTTGTGTTTCGGTCACAAGTGAGTTAGTCAATCATACTATTGCACTTACTTATTTTAAGTTTTGTTGATGCTTTTTATTATTCTTTTTGGTGTGGATGTTTGATTGTGCTAATGTTCATGTTCAAGTTATGGAAGTTAATGAGATGGCTATTGAAGTTACGGGAACTGATGAAATGCCTATTCAAGTTATGGAAGCTATGGAAGCTAATGAGATGACTATTGAAGTTACGGGAACTGATGAAATGCTTGTTCAAGTTATGGAAGCTAATGAAATGCAAGTTCCAATGGAAAATCAGTCAAAAATTGTAGCTGGTATTTGTTTTTTCAATCCTCAAGTAACAGATGAGTTCAAGCCTACCATAGGTCAACGTTTCGAAACATTAGACAAAGTGCTTGAATTTTACAACAACTATGCAAGGGAGGCTGGGTTTAGTGTCTGAATGCATTCAAGTAAGAAAAATAAGGATGGTGAGATCATGAGAAAGGAGTTTGTGCACAACAAAGAGGGAAGTAATACAAAAGAATGGATTGGAGACAAACAAAAGCGTCGTGGATTAACCAATGAGGGTTGTAAAGCAAGATTGATAGTTGCGAGATCTAAACTTGGTGGGTATGCAGTCACCATATTTGACAGGGGTCATAATCATCCAATGACATCCCCACGAAGATGCCACTTGCTAAAATCTTATCGCAAGGTTACTAAGTGTCATAAAATATTAGCTGATCAGCTAAACATGGCAAACATACATCCACACAAACAATTTGACATTCTTGGATTGCAGGTAGGTGGAATTGAAAATGTTGGTTGTACATAAGAAGATTTATATAACTATTGAAGAAAAGTGCGAAACAAGATGAAGGCGCATGATGGAAAAATGTTGCATGATCATTTTTTGCTAGAGCAAGAAAGAAATTTTGAATTCACATTCAAGATTCAAGCAGATGAAGAACACAAGATTACTCAATGTTTTGGGGCCAATGCAAGTTCTAGGCAAGCATACAAGTTTTATGGTGATGTGGTCATTTTTGACACTACATACAACACCAACCGATATAGTATCATATTTGCCCCGTTCATGGGTGTAAATAATCATGGTCAAACAATCATTTTTGCTAGTTCCTTTCTAAGTGATGAGACGACAGATTCATTCATTTGGTTATTTAGAGAATTTTTGAATGCCATGCCAGGTGATACTCCAAAAATGATTATTATTGATCAAGATCCGGCAATGACAAAAGCCATTCCTTATTGTTTTCCAAACATGTTTCACAGATTTTGTACGTGGCATATTTTAGATAAGTTTTCGAGCAAGCTTTCTGCGATGAAATACAAAGATCATTATTTAGATTTCAAATCATGTATTTAAGAGTCATAGACTAGAAAGGAGTTTGATGTGAAATGGATGGCTGTTGTTTCAAAAAGTGGATTATCTGGTAATGGCTGGTTGCAATCGATGTATAAGATTCAATCTACTTAGGTTCCAACCTATGTGAATCATGTTTTTTTCTACAAATTGCTTAACTAGTCAGAGAGTGGAGAGTGGAAATTCATTTCTAAAGAAATATGTTTCCAAGAACAACTCTTTTCTTGAGTTTATGGTTAAATATAATAGGGCATTGGTACGCCAATGCCATTCGGAGTTGAAAGCAGATCATATTGATTTGAACGAGAGGCCAAAACTCAAATGCCCTATTAAGATGGATGCGCAAATGGCCACTATTTATACACGTAGCTCTTACCTTGATTTTCAAGAGCAGTTGTGGGAAAGTTACAGCTATAATATTGAGCTTACAAGTGAAAATGATACTTGCAGCATGTTTAAAATTTTGCCCATTGATGACGAAAAGAGTAGAGTTCATGAAATTTTGTTTGAAAAACCCAGGGCTTTTGCATCATGTAGTTGCAAACAATTTGATAATTCAGGAATCCCATGCAGCCATCTTTTGACATATTTGCATAAAATACGTCAATTTCAGATATTGCCGGATGAATACATTTTGAAGAGATGGACTAAATTTGCAAAATCTTCAATTATGGTTTCTAATGTGGAGATATCTGTCAACAAATCCATACTTGAAAGGCGTTGTAAATTATTCTAACAATATTTGCATTTGATTGATAAAGTCATTCTAAATGATGAGGCAAGTAAACTCTTTTGTGAGGTGATGGATGCTGTGAATGAGAAGATTAAGACATTGGATGGTGGTTTCAATGAAAATGTTGAACCTTCTGCAATCAAAGGAGATATGGAATGTCATGCAAAAAGAAAATCAATGGTAGATAATGTTGGTTTTCTTGAACCTGATCCTGTTAAGACCAAATGATCTAGAAAAAGACTTAAAAAGGGAAAAGAGAAAGGAAAATGCAAGAAGAAAGTTAATGGTAACCTTTATCATGGGTGTGGGCAATATGGAGTTAATCATAACAAAAGAAATTGTCCAGAGTTCCATAATCGGTAAGAATACATACTCCGTGTGTTTTTCCATATATATCGTGCAATTAATATATTAATAGTTGAAATGCGTTTATTGTCTGTCATGTATAATAACATTATTATTGTTAATCAATATTTTTATGATTTCTATTTTGGTTAATTGCAGGATGAGCAGCACTCATTTTCTATAGGGAGCTGATCTTTTTTTTTTGTTCCTAATTTGCATGGTGTTAATGAGGTTCCTTTGTTTTGCATAAGTTTATTCTATGAATTTGGAGGAATTGGCCATGAACATGAAGGAATTCACGTATTTTGTATAACTTTATTTAGAAATTTATATTTCAATGATAAAGAACAATAGCATACCAACTTTGGAGGCAACATGAAAGACATCAAATGCCTTTTTTTATTTCATGAATATCAATCCAATTCTTTTACAATGTTTTTCATACACAGTGAAAAACAATAACAATTTACAAAATGCCGATAAATAACGTTGGAGTCAACATGAAGACATCCGCAACTTCTTTTTCATATTGCTGCTTGTTGTTAATTGCGAAAACTTTTTGCAACTTCCTTTTCATACTCTGCTTGTTTGTTGCTGCTCATCAACTCAGCAACTCAAATAGAAAATTCATGATATGAGTGAGGCTTCCTTTTGTAAACCAAGATATGATAGGGACAGTTCATTAGTTGAAAGCTGATAAAGTTCATCCTCAACATTCATTTGATCATACATATTCTCTTTGTAGTAATCCAGATGACCACTTATCTGCCAAAGGTTCCCCTTTGCAACATGTGGAGTATACAACAGATTGTAACCACATTCTATGTTGATCTTTTTCCACAAATCTTCCATTACATGCATCACAATAGCATCCTTTGGATGCTAGAACACTAAACCCCCACCAGCATCATTTTGTCAAAATTCAACAATGAAAATGTTAAATGCAAGAATCCTCATAATTACAAATAATGGGATTGCTAACTGATAAATATGCGTAACCAGCAGAAAGAGATTCAGGGCAATTCTGAGTACCTGTATAGAAAACAGGTCAAGACATTGACCAAGGCTCCTGTGATCTTGACGTTTAGCTTCCTCTTTGAAATGAATAAATGCCTTCAATTGATCTTCACTCTCCCATGCAGTGCTATAGATCCTCTGCAGCTTCGGTTTCTTTTCATCTCCTCTTCAGCAAGCACTAGTAATAGACTCAAGTTTGACAGCTTTTTCTGTTAATAACTCATTTTTCAAGAGCACCAACAACATTGTTTTCCCTGAGCACACCCCCGCCCTTTCTTTTTTATTCCTTTAAATTTCCATCTTAAGACTCGACACAAACACTGTACATTTCACTTGTGTAGCTAATAAAAATATCATTTACGCACGGTTCCTGCACATTAATTCATCACCTTCCATACTATATTGAGCCTGAAAATAGTGAAACCCTTACCCATATGATATATGGTAATAGGATCTTCTTTAATACTATCCAAAATTTCCAATTTGTATGATTCGTTGAGAGCAGTTATTCTTTTGTGAGCTTCATCTCTTAAACTTCTTCTCTTATGAGTGGTAAGTTTCTGCCAATGATGCGATCCTACAAATCACAAAAGAAATGCTCATGAATAGTTTGCAATAGTTACATGGTTCCAAAACTTTGATACAAACATGATAACTTATGCAGAAATTCCACTTACCATCTCCTTGATTCTCTTCAACTCTTTGTCCGTCAAAGGCTCCATATCAAAATCATAATAGAACCCATCTTCTATCCACGGACCAATTGTCACTTTTGTATCCGGGAAGAGCTTTTGAACAGCCATGGCCATCACGTGTGCGCACTGCAGTCAAACACATATAAATAGTTCATCACCATTATCAACCACTCAGCATAAGATTTTCAAAAATGGATAACTAACTTGCAATGCAAATGGCATCATTGGCAATATATGGCATATACAGAGTCATTTTTTAAGTAAAAGCAAATGGCAAAGAATTTAATTAGTAATGAAAATGGCAACCTCAATAGCAAGTCCTTACCAATCGGGGGCTTTCCCTGCAAAATCAAAACCCAAAAGGTTATAAGGTCCTGAGTTCAGACTTTATTAATTCAGTCCATTCAAATTTGTAACCAATTTGAATTAGAACTCAAAAGGTCTTTACCCTAAAACCCGAAGGAAAACCACCAAATTTATGGACCCATTTGAAACCAGAAACATCCCGAATCAAAACGCAATAGGTTTTTGTGTTTAGAATTTGAAAAATATAAACCCCAATTGTTCAACCCAAATTCCAAATTAATCACCTAAAATAATGAATGAGGAGGAGACCCATACCTGAAATCTCAAAGGTTAGAGGCGATGGCTGCGATTTGATTAGCGTGAAGCTCTATTCTTGGGAGATAGCTTGTGTCGCAAGGGAGAGGAGAGAACCAGAAAAAAAAAAAAAAAAAACCCCAATTGTTCAACCCAAATTCCAAATTAATCATCTAAAATAATGAATGAGGAGGAGACCCATACTTGAAATCTCTGAAATCTCAAAGGTTATTCGCGATGGCCTATGATTTGGCTGGTGCTGTTTGTGGGAGATGATGTGCGTCTGTGTCGCAAGGAAGAGGAGGGAACCAGAAAAGAAAAAGGAAAAAGAAAGATTATATCAGCTATTTAATCTCAACCACCTATTTCATCCAATGGTTAGGAGAAGGCTCCCCATATATATATGAATGCTTTATGGCTACACCTGACATTCGTATCTTGTTTTACGTGTTCGTGTCATTTTCGTGTCATACCTGATATCTTAACAGGTCGTGTCATGTAACACCTGTTAAAATAAACAGGTAAAATGACCCGACCCAAAATCGACCCGATAATATTAATAGGTAATATGACCTAACTCGTTACCCGTTAAGGAAAATATATTTTAAACCAATAAATAATCGAATGAAAAATATAATACTAAATAAGTATATACATACCATGTTGTCACATCCAAAACATAAAAACACAATTTTCTTTTAAGTATATATTTACATACTCAAAATAAGAGCACAATAAAAAAAATAAAAAAAAAACATTAGAACATTACAAAATGTTCAAAAGGGATTAGGGCTTTTGTTTTGATCAAATGGTAAAATTGGAAAATACTGGAATAGAGAAGGGGTTTTTTTCGTCCAAAAAAATTCTAATAATATAAGTGAAATAGAATCCAACGTTACAAATTTATCTTATTTATATTACGACTATTATTTAGGTAAAGTATTTAATAGTTTTTTAATTAATGTAGAAGTGTAAAAAATATATAAACGCTCGTAATGGCACATTTACGCTTCATTTTTCTCATCAAATTTTGTTTTTTTTTTCTTTAGATTTTCTTTTTTGAAAACATGATCTATTAGAGGATGCAGGAAGATGAACAATTTGGATCGTTGATATTGTGTTCAAAGTTTTACAGTTAGTGAAAGTATTGCTTGATGTTTATAAAGTTTCTACAAACTATATGACATCGACTTATATTTCAGTTAACCGCAACTATCAAAACGTGATATCAAGGATCTGAACCGTTCATCTTCTTACATCTGCCAGATGATCTTGTTTTCAAAAAAAAAAGAAAATTTAAAAAATGAAATTCACTAAGAAGAATAAAGCGTAAATGACAATCGACGGTTAAATATAAATTTAAGGTTTATGGATTATAGGGTTGGATTTCGATGCTGACCCCTTCATGAAAGTTGTAAAGCTTGTCACTATGAGTGATTGTATATTTTTTTTACATTTTTTACTCTTCTAAAATAATTATTATTAATTTTGTTAATTTTGCCCTCAAATAAAAAACATTATTCATGAGGGTTTGGAGGATTTTAAAAATTTAAATGATAATGTAAGCGTAACCATTATCTACTCGTGGAGGAATAATGATGAATCACAACTGTTTATATATTCTTTCACATTTTTCATACTTGTATGCATGTCTTTTAGTTCTTGTCTATACAAATACTATACTAGTTTATTTTAATTTTGGACAACAACATGTTAAGTAAAATTTATCCTAGTAATGACAAAAAGGAACTCTCATAATAAAAATAAATAATAACTAATTTTTTTATTTTTTTTATTTTTTATTTTTATAACTTATATAGAATAATAATACAAAACTATATATTTAATATAGAATATATTGTATATATTAATATAGCTATTTGTATTTTATAATAAATCTTTTAGTAATTAAACTTTAAAATTATCAAAATAATTTTTTTCTTAAAGGGTCGAAACAGGTTACTCACGTGTATACCCGTTAAGAACTTGTTATTAACGGGTTCTTAATAGGTCACCTAATAATGACCCGATTAGTTTTCGTGTTGATCCAAAACCTATTATTTTCGTGTTATGTCAGAAACTGCCGGGTCTATTTATGGCTACCTGTTGAAAATAAATATGAATATACTTAAAGTTGTAGGAGGGAGGGAATCATATTCATACTTAAATAACTTCTAATGGGACGTGCGTGAGCACTTACATAAGCCATCACATGTGTAAACTGGATCCTTTAAAAAAAACTAAGGAAAATTCACATGTGCAAACTGGATCCCTTCTAAATTTCTAATGATTAAAAAAAAAATACTAGTGGGATTATATATATATAGCACTGGATCCCTTCTAAATTTCTAATGATTAAAAAAAAAATACTTGTGGGATTATATATATATATATAGATCATATTTTGTAAACTACGTAATGCGGCAGCTGCAGTTGGTAGTTGGTTTCATCTTTAATGATTAAAAGAAGAAATTCAGTCATCAAACCCCACATCATATAGTTTTCAAAAGAAAAATTATATTTTAACACTTCAACTTTGGGTCACATAACAATCTTATACCTCATATTTTAAACATTTCAATGTCATACATCAACTTATGAATTCATTGCAATGTCAAATCTCCGTCTACTTTTTAGTTAATTTTTTTATCAACTTAGGTGACCCAAAGTTGAGCTGTGAACTGGATCCTTTCTAAAAAATAAAAAAACTAAGGAAAATACTTCATATGTGTAAACTGGATCCCTTCTTAATTTCTAATGATTAAAAAATAAAAATAAATACTAGAGAGATTATATTTTTATATATATTTTGTAAATTACGTAATGTGACCGTTGATAATTGGTTTCATTCTTTAATGAATTAAAGAAGAAATTCAACCATCAAACTCCACATCATGTAGTTTTTAAAATATAATTCAAGTAAATAGTCTCCTTAGTATCACCCAAAAAACTAATAGTCGGATACATAGATGAAGCCATCAGAAAAATTAAGTTAGAAGAGACTTAGCTTTCTCCTACGGTTGTTACATATTTTAATTTTTTTCCTATAACATTATATGATTGGTTTGGATATTGGATACCGTTACCTTCCTCGTTTCATTTGGACTGATGCTAATTGTAGAGACCATTTCAATGCACACTTTCAGATTAAGTAGTGCATGCACCCATCACTCAGCATAAACAATTACCCCAACAATATAAGCAAGTCGGTCAACAGCTAGTCTTAAAATTTGCATACAGCTCATCTAGTCGACACAGAGCTATATTTAATACAACATATTACATAATATTTGGCTCAAATTAGTTGCATTCACCTACCAAACGTCGCAAAGGCTTTTAGCTGGCCAGTTTGTGTTTTGCAAGCTGCAAGGAAATGGCAGCAATGGAAGAAGTGGTTGTGGAGGCAAATTGGAGCATAGATAGGGTTTATTCCTTTAGAAGCGCAAGTAGAAGATCAGAATCTGCTCAAGTCATTCCCATCACAACAAGTCCCACGAGTGAAGATTCTAACTATCATGTTACTTCAGCTGCAAACTGGGGAGGCGGTGAGCTCAATCCACAAGATGCTTGGCTACCCATCACAGAGTCCAGGAATGGGAATACCTTTTCAGCTACCTTCCTTTTGCTTTGTTCAGGAATTGGAATCCAAGCCCTTTTACTGCCTGTTGCACTTGCCACTCTTGGATGGTAACAGTGATTATTTTCAGGCTCCCTTTTATCACTATGTATTTTACTCATCAGCTTGTTTCTATATATTAATTCTGCTTTAGTTTATTCAATCTTCAATCTAATAAATTTTGACAGCCCCATATATTTGTGTCCAAACTACAAAGTAACATATGCATAGTTGAATACATGTAAGGAAGAAAATATATGGTTTCAGTCAGCACAACCTTAGCTCTTGGTTTAACTTCCACAACAATTTTCAATGGTCGCATTACATTGCAGGGCATGGGGAATCATATGCTTGTCACTTGCATTTACATGGCAGCTCTACACGATATGGCTACTTGTACACCTACATGAATCCGATTCTGGAACTCGTTATAGTAGATACCTTGACCTCGCAATGACAGCCTTCGGTTAGTAAAATAACACAAATGTGTTACATGTAACTTTATTTATATTTAAACAGACTATTCATATTTCATATTACATTATTCACTAAATAGCTATAATTTTGTTTTTTAGGTCAAAAGCTAGGGACGTTTTTAGCTCTAGTCCCAGTAATGTATTTATCAGCTGGTACATGTGTCCAGCTAATAATCTTAGGAGGTGGAACCATAAAGCTTTTCATCAAGACGGTGTGCAACGACGGGGCAAACTGTGATGCCAAGTCATTGACTAATGTAGAGTGCTTCTTGGTGTTCATGTGCATGGCTATTGTTGTGGCTCAGTTTCCCAACCTGAACTCCATGGCATGGGTCTCATTGATTGGTGCCACCACAGCTATAGCATATTGTACTTTGATTTGGGCTCTTTCAATTGGCAAGGGCAGGCCTAACGGCACTTCATACAACCCACCGGAGATGGATGACGAAATGGATAGATTTGGCGGGATTCTGAATGCTCTTGGCATCATTGTTCTTGCATTCAGAGGCCACAATGTTGTTCTTGAGATTCAGGTGAGTGTAATTCTTGCTAGTTTTTCTTTGTTATTCAAAACTTGGGTCCATTACTCTTCTAAGAGCTTATCTTTAATTAGGAAGTTTTTATGTGAACCGAAACACTGGTCAAGGAGTGTACTATTTTAAAGTTACAATATATATACATGTGCTACAATTTGAGCTGAATTAACACCATGTGGTTGTGTTCTAGATAGATTTAAAAAATCTCCCAATTTTTTATTATGTTCCAGGTAGATTCGAAAAATCTCTCATCTTTTTTGCACCCCAGAGTTTGATATCCACCCATCTTTGTGTTAGAATGAATTGATCTTATTGGGTGTGGAGCTTGCAGATGAAAATGTTTGATTCAAATCAAAGCCCCAATCATTGGTTTTGGTAGCCAAATTTTACTATTATTAGGTGTTAATAGTGCTGGTGTATACTTGCAATTTGATTGTAGCCTGCAAGAGTAAAGTTTTATACTTGATTGCAGGGGACATTGCCTTTAAGTCTAAAACACCAAACTCACAAGCCAATGTGGAGAGGAGTGACTGTATCATACCTAATTATAGCAATGTGTTTGTATCCTCTTGCTATAGCTGGATTTTGGGCTTATGGAAACAAGGTGAGAACAATTAACATTCCTCTTGTTCAACAATGAAAGTTGTAGCTCAAACTAATCTTTTGTACATGATCGTAATTGAATTCTTTTGATCCATGCAGGTACCTTCATCGAATGGAGGACTATTAATTGCAATGTCGAAATTCCATCAACATGACACATCAAAAATTGTGCTGGGACTGATATACGTACTTGTGGTCATAAATTGTATAAGTACATTCCAAATCTACAGCATGATAATTTTCGACAAACTAGAGACAAGCTACACTAGCAGGAAGAACAAGGCATGCACAAGGTGGCTTCGAACAACTTTCCGTCTTTTCTTTGGAGGAATGACATTCTTGGCAGCAGTAACTCTTCCATTTTTGGGTAGCTTGGCGCCTCTAATTGGAGGATTGACATTACCACTGACATATGCTTATCCATGTTTGATGTGGATTGCAATAAAGAAACCAAAGCCGAAAAGTGCTATGTGGTGCATCAACGTGGGACTGGGAGGCTTAGGCCTTGTTCTGAGTGCGCTTTTAGTCATTGCAGCAGCATGGAACTTAGCTAGCAGAGGTCTTCATGCCAACTTCTTCAAGCCTTCAGACCTTAATTAGTTTTACTTTGCAAAGAGAAAAACCATGTATATCGAAATTCACTAAGCAAGTGTAGTGAAAAGAAAATCATATGACAAACTTTTGTTAAGAGTCATATATATCATGGGAGCTTCATTTTAGGTTGCATGGACACTCCAAAACCCGGGAAGTGTCATAGTATCCGACACTCCGACATGCCTCGGACAAGCCCGAGACATGGGTTGGACACGGTCAACCACTTGAACATGGTCAAGACACGGTTTGAACACGGTCAAGATACAACAAGGGCCTTTTGTAAAATTAAAAAACATTTTGGGGCAGTTTTTAAAATATTGAAACTAAAACCTAGAAGAGTCCCCAACCTCAACCTAACTTCATTCCTCTCAATCTAATCTGGCGCCTCCCTCCCCAGTACTCTTTCTCACTTCATTTTCTTAGCCGCTTTGTTCCGCATTAATTCCATGCGCAGAATCTAGCATCGACTATTTTGTTATGAGATATGTTATACACACACTACATTTTACTTCTCACATATTCTTTATTAATTTCTATCCGTTGATCTTTTTCAATTCATCCGATCCGACGGCCGAAAATTAAAAAGGTGTGTGAAAAGTAAAAAAATGATGTGTAAATATCACATTCCTTTTGTTATATTATGAATTTGAAATATTGTTTTTAATATATGTAATGTTTATTATATTTTAATTGTTGTATCCATGTTCTTATTTTTTGAGACCTATCGTGTCGCCGTATTGTGTGCCCCCGTATCTGTATTTGTGTCTGTGCAACATAGGCTTCATCAACTGAGAAAACTTTTGAATTTCTTGTGCACTGTTATTGACTATATTAAAGATAAAGATAAATATCAATTTACTACTCTTAAATTTTATGGTTTTCAATATTTTATATATGAAATTTTTTTTATCTCAGAATCATACCTAAAGTTTAAATTTTGGGATAATCTCATATATTTGTCAGTCAAATTGTTAACTCTACCATTAACTGATGATGTGATACCTATGTGAACAATAACTAGACGTCATGTGTCATTAAAGGAGTCAACGTGGAAATTAAAAATTTTAAAAATATTTTTTATCAAAAAAAAAAAAAAAAAAACCTTTTGTTACTCGTCTTCCTCCCAGAGGAAGTTCGATCCACCCATCCATCCCCAATCCCCTCCTCCCTTCTCTCCTCCGCGTCCCACCCAACCTTCCTTTCCTACCTCACCCTCCGGCCACCTCTTCTTCCAATCCCCTCCTCACACTTCTGAAATCGTTTTCGCTCGCGAAAGCTTGAGCTTCCCACTTTTCCTTCTCTCTCTCTCTATGAAATGAAGGACCAGTCTCACTCTCGCTATTACTCACATTCTTCTCCTTCTTCAACAACCCCCAGCACTCTCCACTCTCTCTAGCCCTCTTCTTTCTCTCTGCTCACTCCTCCCAACCCATTTCCTCTGATTCCACAAAAACCCACCCGCCGCACGACTTTCTCGGGTCGAGGAAAAACCAAGGCAGGAGGAATCAGGATTTTCAGAAACCCAAAAATGGAGAAGAAACAAGGCTTTTTCTTTGCCCTCAAGGACGAGGTGGTTCGGGGTATTGGGGTCTGATCTCGCGGACTCCCTCCGCTAGCTCCGTCGCGCATAACAACGACAAGAGGTCTGATCTGAGACTGCTGCTTGGAGTCATGGGAGCTCCTTTCGCCCCCATCTCAGCATCAATGACACTCCCATCGTCAGTCTCTCTCTCACTTTTTCTCTCTAGCTTTGGGCCATTTTGTTTCCTGAACTTCGTTTCTTCTGAGATGGCAACTGCAAAATAACAACAAAAAAAGTTTGGGGTTGCATTTGATTTTACGAAATAAAATTGATTTCATGCATTTTGATTTTGCTGCGGACTGAGACAAAGATTATAAGAGTTGGGTTTTGGGTTTTGGATTTATTTTACAAAAGTGTTTGGATTCTTTTTCCCTTTTTCTCCCAAAAAAAAAAAAGTTTGGTTTGTTCTTTGCAATGGGTATGATTTGCTTCAAACTAAAAAAATTCAATTACCCAACAACTTCTGCAAATCATAAACTCAAAATGGGCATGTGGGAGGACAGAACTCGTGAGCTTGTTCAGTTTGTGAACCTTCTCGTTGCAAGCCCAGCAAACGGTGGGAGGATTGAAATCATAAACTCAAAACTGGACTCTCGCAGCGATTTGACGAGGGGAAGGGCTAATTGGATGCTCACGGTGGTGATTTGATGAGGTGGGTTCGGCTAATCTGGAAGAAGAGGTGGCGGGGGTGAGCTAGGAGAGGAAGGTTGGGTGGAGCTAGGATGGGCAACGGTTATAGCGGATGGGTAATTGCGGTTATTTATTCATAACCGTTTATGCTTATTCCCACATAATCATTTACCTGTTATGTAATTGTCTAAATAGTTATACTCATACCTATAATCGTTTATAAACGGTTAATCATACCTATTTAACCGTAACCGTTTAATATCCGTTTATCCATTTACCTTTTCTAACCCGTTTATCTTTTTTTTTTTTTTTTTTTTTACAATTATCCTTTTTTCACCCGTCTACGTGTTTTTTAACAACTTGAAAATTTAAAAAAAAAATTGTTATAATTTTCTTTTTTCCTTAACAATTAAACACCGTTATAGGTACATTTTCGTATTTTAATTTTTTAAATTCTTATACCATTTCAATAATTGAAATAATAGTTTACGGATCATATTTTTAACTATTACCAATAAAGGTAAATATAATATTTGCTAAGTATTATTGGGTTACAAAAATTGTTTAGAAGACATTTCTGTCAAAGGATTTTTGTCAATTTCACGGTTACCTGCAAGGAATTTAAATTAATTTGACGACAATGAGAGATGAGGAAGTGGACTAAGTCTTACCGTGGATGCGGAGAAGAGAAGGGAGGAGGGTATTGGGGACGGATGGGTAGATCGAACTTCCTCTGGGAGGAAGACAAGTAACAAAAAGGTTTTTTCTTTTTTTCTTTTTTTTGATAAAAAAATGGTTTTTTAATTTTTAATTTTCACGTAGACCTTTTAATGACATGTGGCATCCGGTGATTCTTTACATAGATGTCACGTCATCAGTTAACAACATAGTTAACAGTTTGATTAACGGATGTATGTGATTGTCCCAAAATTAACACTTTAATATTATTATGTTATATTAAATTTGTAGTTTTTCAAAAGGTTTATAACAGACAGACAATACTTGAGCTATCCTATGGGGTCTACTACTATATTCTCTTTACATATTTTCACCATACAAATTTTATAAAAAGAACCATGCATTGTATTTGGTTTGTAATCTTCATCTTTATTTGTGTTCACCTCGATTACTGGCATTACTGTAATTCCAAATCTTCATCTTGAATAATTTTAGTTCAATTTGTTGTCTCTTCTCGTGAGAGTTAATTTCAAAGTATGACGCTTTGAAATGTGATTTGGCCTCTGTAGTTATGATTGGATTAGAGAAATGCGTTATTGTCTAGATGTTGTTACCCAATTATGGATACAATTCATTTCGATAAAAGAATAATTAAATGATGTAATTTGCTTGTTTATGTGAGTGCTTTTGGTCAAAAGATTATGTGGGTGTTTGCAATAGTGGTATTTTGTATCAATGAGAATTTCAACTGTCACAAACTGTTATGCTACGAAGTAATGTTTTATTGGTTGAAAACAAAAGGGTTACATTCTAGGAGAAAATACATGAATGTACAAAAATAAACTCAATGTATCTAACACTGTAGGTAGAAGAATCGAACAGCAAAATAAGACTAAGTTTTTCTATTAAAAAATGTTACTTTTATCACATATTTGTATCATTATTTGTACCATCTTTCTAATTGCAATAGGACTCACATGTGTAGATAGGCTCTACATCTGTTAGAGATGATACAAATATATGATAAGTTTAACATTATTCTTTCATGTTAAGAAAATATTGTTACATTTTCTCTCTACACGATGTCATTCATCACTCTTGTTTTCAACCATTCTTTTTTTTTTTTTTTTTTTTAATACTTGAATATACTGTTTTGTTAGTCCATAAAAGATAGCACAACAGTCATATACTATCTAACCATGAATATCAGGAACTTAAAGCTGCATCTTTGAAAAGAAAAAGAAGACACGCTATATTATTACCATTAAGGTGCATACAACGCAAAAGAGATGCAAAGCATCAACACTTCATCGTGATACTCCAGACTTAGTTGTAGCAAAGATGCTTGCATGGCTGCAGGAATCCATCAGGGTCAATGCTCCACCGTCTCACTCCATGGTCAACGGCCCCCACACTCCCAAATGGTCGTCGCCTCCATCAGGACGGCTGAATTGAAACTCAATTTTGACGGGGCTTGGGATCATGATAGGAATTCGGGAGGAGTGGGTATGGTTGTGAAAGACGACGCTGGCATCTTTGTGGCAGCTGCATGCATGAACTTTCTTAACGTCTCCTCTCCCACGCAGAAGCTTTGGCTGCTAGATAATGTGTGGTTTGGGCTGTGACAAGGTGTTTTAAAAACTTACAATCAAAGGCGATTCTCTTCAGATTGTTGGGGCGCTCTCGGATCCCTCCCTGAACTGGTCAGTGCTTGGCCAAATTGTGGAGGATACGAAAGCTTTTCTCCCCTTTCACTGAAGATTGAGATACCCCACGTCTGCCGCCATGCCAGTAGCCCACCGGCTTGCTCGTTACAGCCTATCAATTGGCAGCCATTGTGATTGGTTGGGGACTCCCCCTAACTTCATTTTGGGCCTCCTCGCTGAGGATTGCTTGTAATGCCCGGTATCACTTTGTAATCCTTGATGTACTATCTGGCTTGAGCCTTCTTGGGTTTAACCTTCATGAATAGTACACTATCGTATCTTTAAAAATATGTACACACACACACAAAAGCAACCAAAAACACGAGAGTTGGCGTGCTTGGTGTTAAACTCTAACGATGCGGGTATTGATATAGATTGAAGGGTAGTATTGTCCAAAGACTAGTTATGCTGATATGGCAAAACAGTTAGATATCTAGCTGATGTGGGAGTTAGTTAGAGTTGTTGGGGCTAATAGCTTAGAGTGTAAGATAGCTAGTGAGCTATACAAAGTGTGTAAACTATCATTGCAATTTAGTTAGTGAAATTACACTGAAATTCATGGTCGTCTCTCTCACTCTCCAATTCTCTCTTCCTTCTTCTTCCATTTCTGCATTTCTTTCTTTCTTTTTGTTGATAATTTATTGATACTTGTGGTACTGTTATCATGGTATCACTTGCCTATCGATCCTCGGTGCCGATTCCGCTGTGCAATTCCTTTTGGTTGGTCGAAGGATCTTTGCTGGTTGATTAAAGTTCTTCATCGCTCACGATCAAGATTGCAATGTATATCAGGTTCTGTGTTACTGATTTTTTTGTGGACACCAACTGTTTGCTTGAATGCTTCAGTATCAAATTTCTGTCATTTGTATTCAAGATTGAAAGGCCGATAACCATTTTACGAAAGATTACAAGGCGAATAGCCAAAATTGTTAAAGTTGTATAAGAATTGTTGAAGGTTGTCAATTTTTTACTCGAAAAAGGCCGATAGCCAGAGAGTGATTTCTTGAGAAATTTGTAATTGGGTTCTTGATATTCAAGAACATAGTTTTGTGTGAAGAGCAAGTATTGTGTGATCAAAACTAGTTGCGATTGTATTCAAATGACATATTCTATTGTAAAGATTGAAGGGTTACTTGGTATGCTCACAGTGCGATTACAAGATGATAATTTTGTTAAGTGGAGTTTTCAATTTCGGTCGGTCCTTAGAGGTTGTGATCTTTTTGATCATTTCACTAGAGATGCTCCATGTCCTCCAAAATTTGTGATCCATACAGAGACATGAGTTACAAAAGAGGTCACTTTGGCTTACAAAGATTGGGTAAAGAAAGATTTGGCATTGTTGAGTTGCTTATTGGCATTGCTGAGTTTGCTCATAGCTACTTTGTCTGATGATGATATGGAGCATATTATTGGGTGCAAGACTTCTCATGAGGCATGGACATGTTTACAAGAAAGGTTTGCATCAGTTTTTATGGTGCGAATTAATCAATTGAAAAGTGAATTTCATACCATTCAGAAAGGTGGGGAATCGATAGATAAAATTCTGTTACAAGTCAAGACTATCAAAGATCAACTTACATCTGTTGGAGAAAAGATTACTGAGAATGTGTTTGGGCCCAAAATACTATGGTTGGGCCGAGCAGGAAGATGTGCTCGGCCCAAGGTGATGACAAATGCTATGGGCCGAATAAAGAAACCCAGGTCAGCTGGTAGGGTCGGCCAAATCCTATCCTAAGTAGTCCAGATGAATGGAAAAGGTCGAGGAAATCCTGGTGCGACCAGGATTCTCGGCCGGCAAGGAATAAAGCCTCAAAAGGAGGAAAATTCAGAATCCCAGTAGGAGTAGGATTGTTCGAGTTAGAAGTGAAATGGGACAAGGACTCCCAGTCCGAATCAGAATGCGAATGGGCCTCAAGGAACGGGGGCTATAAATACGAGAATTCGCACAATAGAAAAGACCTTCAAAAAAATCAGCATACAATTGCCCTGCGCAAAACCTCTCAAACACCTTGAGATTTTTTCCTTTTCTTTTCCTGCCGACACACCTTCAGTTTGGATAAACAGCACTGTGGAAGCACCCGGCGAGTATCTTCAGTTTGGATAAACAGCACTGCTGCTGCAGAATCAGCCGACCGAGGAGCACCTTCAGTTTGGATAAACAGCACTGCGTCGAGGTCGACCGATTATCTATCTAAGTCTCTGCCGAGAAGGGTTTTCGAGCCCTTGTTGGTAGAGGTCATCTTACTAAGCCTTTCCGGCATAGTAGGGTGTTACGAATTGCATTGCTCGGCGCATTGGACGCCGAGTGGTTTTATGATTGGATACTCGCAAGTAAGCTTCAGAGTTCGGCATTCCGACGGCCGAACTACATTTACCATCAAGACATATATCACATTCGAGTACCTGTGCCCATATAGTTTGGTCTCGATTCGGCGTGCTTATACTCTTACGAATATAATCACAGTGACCGAATCAGGCTCCGACGACTTGTGAACTCCGTAGAATTAGTAGCCTTGTCTTCAGGCTATAGAACCCAGAGGCCGAGAGCGTTCCTTCCTCGGTCGCAATCGCAAGATACAGAAGTCAACAGCGCACCCAACGCGACAACATCAAATTTTACTCCTCGGCCGACAAGTTGGCACGCCCCACATTCAACCGAAGGACGTAGTTAGCTTATTAATTACTCGGCCTGCGCGCCACGTAGGTTTTGTAATTTTTGTAGTCAACAGAATGACTTCCTTATAGCAGTCTTGTCTATCAGTATTTTTGTTGGAAGTCAGAAATATCAGTATACCAACTCAAGTAATTGACAACTTCTTTGCATGCATCATCCATGCAATAAACTATCTTTTAATATGAGTGCCGTTTCCTGGTATGGCAATAGGCGTGACCAAGAAATTCGTAATTATATATGAAGGCTAGATAAATTTATGAAGTTGCTCAAACTTATATGCTTCAAACAAGAAGTTATAAACTCCATGTAGGGATGGGCAAAATAATCATGGGTTTGTGTAATTATGGTTACTCGTGTATTTAAAGTTCATGGTTACGGTTATGGGTAATCATTTAGACGAACAAACGGTTATGGGTATAACCGTTTATCTGTGAAATTTTAAAAAAAAAACGGTTATGGGTATTACCCACGGTCATAACGAGTATCCATTTACCCATTTAATTTAATATATGTAAAATTTAAAAAAAAAAAAATTTAAACCCTAAATTTTCAATCTCTCCGCCAGACTCAGAATCTCAAACGCTTCGTCCCCCACTCATCTCTCCCTCCTCGCTAATTGGTGTTGGTGTTCCTAAATGGGATACTAATTCAATTTATACATTTCTTTTGTAGGCCTCTTTTGGTAACAACGAGTCGATGAGACTTTGTGATTGAACGTGCTAAAGTATTAGTGTTCAAAAGTGTTTAGTTCGGAAATATTATGGAGCTTTACTTTGTAATCATATGAATTATAATTAAAGACTTGCTTGGGTGTAGCAGAAAATATCATTCGTAAACTATTATTGGAATTATATGAGGATTTAAATGATTAAAATAGGAAAATGCATTCTAAAATGTACTTATAATGGTGTTTAATTGTCAGAAAATGAAAATTATGACAATTTTTCTTTTGTAAGTTTCAAGTTGTTAAAAAAAAAACATGCAGACAGGTTAAAAAGGGGTAAATAGGTAAAAAAAAGGATAAATGGGTTCAAAAACGGGTAAACAGGTAAATGATTATGGTTAAATGGGTAAATGGTTATGGTTAAATGGGTACACGGTTATGGATATGGTTAACCGTTTATAAACGGTTATGGGTATGAGTATAACCGCTTATGCAATTATCCAACGGGTAAATGGTTATGCAGGTATGAACATAAATAATTATGAATAAATAACCACTGTTACCCACTGTTACCCGCCCGTTATAAAATGGTAAAGATTGAGACCATGGTGTATGGGCCACTTTTCTTTCTGCATATCATCAATAGAATAGCGCTTGGCTCTTTACAATTAAAAGAAAATAAAAAACTGACACCTATGCTAAGGAACGAGAAAGTTTTTTATTGTCTCAATCTTGCATATGTTGTTACCAATCCACATGTTATAATATAGTTGGATAACATAATTAATATATCATGGACCTAGAATATATTATTGAGTGAATTAGTAATATAATGTGACAATGTGATGGTCATCCAAAGTTTCTTGTAAGTGGCTTACGAAAAATACGTAAAGAAAAGTTATACACACTTGTCAAGTTGTGATTAATTTGTCAATAAAAGAGAAATAAAAGAGAAACGTAATTACATGCTCCCATCTATAATTCTTGTTATACTTAAATACGAAAACCTGAAACAACTTTTACTGTCTTGGATTTCAGTCAAATTTTTATAAAACTAAGATTCAAATTGATTGGAGGGTTGACTCATGTTCAGCTTGGAAAACAGTTTTGTAATGTTTATGCTTTGATTAGCTAAATCAAGATTAACAAAATTAAATTTCTAAAAAGTTAACTTCCCAACCCAAACACCGACCAAACACATCCATGTGATTATGTTAAGAGTACCACTAATCCCTGTTAATCTCCTAATCTCAAAAAACATGCACCAAACTCTTGATAACTGCAGAATTTTGCACAGCGTCCACACCGACCCTTATGAGTTTTCTCCTCTCCAATGCAAATGGTACGTTTCTTTATCGTTTTTTTTTTCAATCACTTAAGAGTCTTGGTACATTTCATAGTTGCTAACAAAACTCGTAGCATTTCTCTATAAATACCAACACCGATCTGCTATGAAACCACCAGTGAAAAATCAGAGTTAATTAATCGCCATTTCCGACATTAGATAAAGCTCAAACCTTTCTTTTCGATTCGATTACACTTTCGTTTTACTAGCATGGAAGATCAGTACCCGAAAGAGAGTCAGACACATGCCAAGGGAGCAGAAGAAGAAGCTCAGGGTTCTGGGATGCTTGATTTCTTGAAAAAGAAGGACAATCAGAAACCCCACCAGGAGCAGGAGCAGCACAAGCACACTACTTTAGCTGAAAAGCTCTACCACCATAACGGCGACTCTAGCTCGGTGAGTCTCGTTGATTTGGTTATCAAAAATTAAACTCTCAACACAATTTGTATCAATGATTCCACAAGTGTTTGATGCACAATACAAACATTGATTTGTTTTCTCCTTTCACACTTCTCCCCTTGTTCCTCTTTGTTGATTCTTCTTTGATTTATTCAATCAAAAGGTTTGGGAAAAAAAATTGCATGCAAAAATCACTTCTTTTTTAACTTCAAATGCAGAACATGCGTGCTTAGTCCCTTTTCTTTCCTTCAAGAATCGGATTTTCAATCTTCACTGATAAAATATTTGTTGCTTGTTTTTCCAGTCTAGCAGTGACGAAGAAGGTGGGGAGAAGAAAAAGAAGGGACTTAAGGGTAAGATCAAGGAGAAAATATCAAGTAACAAGAGGGAGATGCTTGCCACACATCCATTCCAGCGAAGAATGGACACGCTGATGAGAAGGGATTTGTAGAGAAAATCAAAGACAAGCTTCCGGGACAGCACAAGGAGGCCGAACATGTTGCTGAGGAGAAGGGATTTGTCAAGAAAATCGCAGAAAAGCTTCCGGGAGAGGACAAGGAGGCTGAACATCATGCTCCTGCAGATTATCATGCTCCGGATGGGCATTCCCACGACAGCGAGGCAAAGAAAGGGATCTTGGAAAAGATTAAGGACAAGCTCCCTGGGAATCACAAGACTGAAGAGGAGAAGCACAAGGAGAATTAGCATGCACGATGCAGCCAATAAAAGATGTAGTGGTTTTGATGTTTGCTTGTAGCCTATGTGGAAGTGCTTCATGTTCTTTTTAGCATTCAGGTAAATTTCTGCCTGCAAGTCTTCTCTTTCCTATACATTACCTTCTTTCTCGTTTTTACTTAAAAATTCTTTATTTAAGCTCTTAAGCAAGGACATTCTATTTTCGGGATGTAATCCAAAACCATTCAGCTTTTAAGTTCCTTCTAAAGAATCATTCTTACAAAAAATTAGCCAACTAAATAACTATTGAGCGATTTGAAATTCGCATCCTTAATGCCTTTGAAATGATCGAGATTAGCCAACTAAATAACCGCTGAACAATTTGATATTTGCATCTTCGTTTTATCAAACAATTTGCGTTTTTGGCACATTTTAGATGATTCTTTGAAAACTAGATGAATTAGCATTGGAGGGCCTAAAGTATAGACAGTTACTGTCATTGAACTGCATTGACGGATGTGAGCATTTTTTTTCTACGATAAGGACATCCTTGACATAAACTCATCCTTAATGCCTTAAAAATGTTATTTTCCATGATAAATTTCACTGCATTTACCTTGGCTAAAGTCGCCTAACATCAAAATTATTATCAAAACTTGTATAAGAGCAGCTAAAGTTCTGAATCACCATTTTCATCTACCAAACAGAAGATATATGTGCCATACATTCAAGCAACAAATTGATTACAATGCATCTTTTTACAAATCCATTCTACAGAAACGAATGGAAGGCAACAATTACTCCCTTTCTTCTCTTGTTTTCTACACAAATGAAAAATCTACAAAGAGGTCGAAGTCATTGTTACAAAATTCGAAGTCCGATAGACATCAAGGTAATCTAAGCAGTTAAAATGATACAATTAATCCACACTAACATTGTCAAAGAGATTACTAATGATAAACAGCACAGCATTCAGTCGTAGACACAATAATCTGTCAAATTTGAGTGCTTGCCTAGTGTGCTTCCTCTAAGAGTGACAGAGCATCTGATTCTCTCATAAAACTTGGACTTCACTAGTTTTCCCAAAATGTAGGCTCTTGACCTCACAACAAACGTCAGATTCAGCGGTATTACCACTCTCTGCTGATCCTCTTTAACATCTTGAATAACTGAAATTCCCCCGTAAAGAGCCACTTGGTACCCTAGCACAACCGTCCTTATTGTCCGATGCGTCTTCCTTGCTTGGTAGAAGTTTTCAATCTGTTTCATTTTTTTAATTGATTATTAAATTCATTTAATTAATTTAATTAGTTTTTTTTAACATTTATTATAATAGTTTAATTTAACATATCGGATGGAGATCAAACTTTTAAAAGATATCAAAATGCTACATAAGATCATCTCCAAAGGAGATGTCAAATTTTGAACACAAAATTTAAATTTGATGGTTTATGTGGCATTTTAACATATTTTAATGTTTCATTCTCCATCCGATGTGTCAATTTAAATTATTATTTTATTAAATTAATTTTTCTCTTAATTTCTATTTTATATTTTAAATATTACATATATAAATAATTCAGACTAAATAACAACAAAATACTAATACAAATAATCCAATAAAATACAACCCTTAATTGAAAATATTAATTAAAAACAAAATATTTGTGAACATGCCTCAAATTTTTTTAAACTCCTCCGCTTGTTCAGAAGATGAATCTGAAAAAAATTGAGGCATGTCAACCACGAGCTGCTGACTCAATGGTAAATGACAGACTACGAAACTTTCTTAAAATTAAAAATTGGAGGTATCGGGTTCGAAACCCGTTGTTGATGTGGAAGCCAAACTTTTAGCCAGGAGGAGGCTAAAATGCCTCTGTGAGTCTTTTCGGCTCCCGAAAAGGATAGATAACTGTAACTTACCACCAATTGTCCCCATTTTTAAAATGAAAGAAAAAGGGAAAAAAAAAGAAAATTTGAGGCATGTCCACAAAATAAAGTAGGATACCTATTGAAGAATGAATAAGTGTATTTCACAAAGTTGAAAAGAACTTGTTGATTAAAAACGAAGAAAGAGGCAGCGTATAAAACAAACTCTACAGTCAGCAATCCAATAATAAAAGACATTAGTAATAAATGACATTTAATTATTAATAAGACATTTACTAATTAATAATTTTTTTTTTTTTGGAAGCTGGTGTCAAATGGGACAGCAAGCCCCTTTGTTACCATTCATTGTCATACCATATAAGATTTAACATTTCGGTTGGAAAAAATTAGCTACTGTCCTTTTTGACCGTTATATCTTATGCAGAAATTTTAACATTTCATTTGGAGATGCTCTAAGCTGTCAAATTTAAATCTTATATTTAAAATTTGACATATACTAAAAGAGACGCTTTAAGTCAATGCTGAGTAAAAAGACTTGAGCCACAAGATAAGAAAGTTGGAATCATCACCCGACTTTTGGTGGTCTTATAAGACTTTAACCTATTAAAAGATGAACAAATAGTCAAAAAGTGGATTCTGATTCTCCATTGAAATCCATCAAGCTTTGGAATTTAACACTCTTATGTTTGATAACAATAGCATATATAGTAATGCATATTGACAAATATGATTTCGAAACTAATCGAGTAGATTTGGTCACGTTATCACAAAGGAAGAATTCTCAACTCCAGTAAGTTTTTGATGTGGACATTATATCGTTATGAGTCGTTACCAATAACAACAAACCCTAAATAACCCACCTCACAAAGAATTTGTTTTACTGATTTTTCGAGCTGGACAACATAATACATGAATCTAAATTAGTAACGCCATTCGAAAATATTTCAAGGAAAATTTTGAAATAGGTCCAATTTTATATATTACTTTTTGAAATATATCCAATTTTTAATAATTTTTTACTTTTAAAATAAGTTCAATTTTTAGTTACTTTAAACCTATATCATAAAACCACATCCTAGACTCACAGCACGCATGACCATTTTTCACATTAGGACAGTAAAATTTGGGCCACGCATCCCAATAGAGATGTTTGTATTTAAGGTGTTGGGGGTTTTCATGCTGGACCTGGTTTTTCTGCTCTTCCGGTTTCTATACATTCTTATTCCTTTTTATTTGTGCGATTACAGTTAAACCACGTTAATATTTTATATTATTATTATTTTTTATCTTATTATTTTTATCAAAAAAATTAATATAAAATATTAATATAATTTAACCGTGGTAAGAAAATAGAAATGTACAGTAACTAGAAGGGCAGACAAGCCGGGTCCTTTCATGCTTCGGCAGCACAAACAGCTTTTTCAGTGACCCCAATAAAGACGACTGAGAGGACACATCAAAATTTTCAAACCTTCATCTGCTGTCCCAACTCCCAACGTCTGCCGTTTTGACCAAACCGAAACCGTATTTATAAATATTTTAATTTTTAACCGGCAAAGTACAAACCCCTGTAACGTTGGAACGCACTCTTAACTATGACAAGTTAAATTGACAAAATTACGCATGTACAGAATATGAATTAAGTTTGAATCCCCTTGTTATCTATGGCAAAACGGACATCACGCACCTGGCCGGACGCAACCTTGAGCTGGTAATAGTGGAGCTCCAATGGAGTAGACGTGACGTGGACGCCGAAGAATGTCGCGGGATTCTTGTAAGAGATCCTGACCGTCGAATTCAACGACAGCATGTCCGTCGAGACCCCCGTCCTGTCGCTCCCCGCCTGTATATTTAAACTCTCGAACACAATATTCTGCTAGCCCCCAGGAAAAAAGAAACAAAACCTAACGCCGTCAGACAAAATGAAACCAAATCCCCGTCAACCGAGTCAACTCGGTCCATTACCGTGTGAAAAAAATAAAACCTAAAAGTTACTCCGGCATGCTTTATTATCTCCATGTCCGTGTTCACATTGTATTTATTTCTGAGTTTCTAAATTTTCAATTGAACAAACAAAAAAAAATTCAAGTGTATATAAACGTCTCGTTTGAGACGTTTCGTTTATTTTTTACATTTTAATTGAATAAATGAACAGATATTCAAGTAAATAAATAAATTAAACATCTCCCCTTGCACATTAATCATGTTTATTTCTGTTATTTTAATTGAATAAATCATAGAGGATTAAGTAACTAAAATAAACGTTAAAGCAAAATGAAAAGGAAGGTCGGAAATCATTTACCTTAACGATGACTCGAGGCTCGTAAGCCTTGCTGGCGCCCCACAAGATCAAAGAAAACACCGTGAAGAGCACAACGAACAGCAATGCGAAGCAGAAGTACAACCTAATATTACGCACGGGGTCGCCGTCGTCGAATGCGGAGTCATTTTCGTCGTCTTCGGACAATTCCACTTCGTCCCCGCGCTGCAGCTTCTGCCAGGCGGACATGCTGCGGGGGTTTTTCAGGGAGGCGGAGAATCTCGACGTGGAGGACTCGCGGGAGTGGTGGATAGGGGAGCAGTGATAGTAGTGGTGCTGCGGCGACCCAACAGGACTCGAGCCGTACGACATCTTCTCGACGTCGTGGTTGGAGGGGCTCTGGACGTAGTAAATCGGACGGCGAGGCGACCGCGGCGGCGTCAACTGCTCCACGCTCATCGTCACATCCGAATCCGACTTTTGGTGCATTATCGTCTATGGTTCGGGGACGTCAGTGTAATTTTGGTAAAGTTCGGGGACTGAAATAAAAAGCACAGAGCCACAGAGGTCTTCACACTTCGTCTCTGATTTCTGCGGTTTCGTTCGTTGTTTGGTTCTAGAGGACAATGGGAAGGAGTTGCACTGTGCGTTTTGTTCACGCCTGATTATATTTGCAGGGTATCTGCCGTTGGATTTGATCGGACGGTGAGGATGAGGTGATCTAGGGGGCACGTTATTTAAGGAAATGTGCTTTGGTGGTATTGATGAATGGTGGAGGGTGAAAGGATGAGGTTTTTGGTAAGGTGACAGAAAGTGGAAATGTCCGCGTTATTTGACCCCCTGTTTTCTGTGGATTTGTTAACTTTTCCAGTTGTTACCATACATGCAAATTAATTAATCTCATTACCTTATAATGAATGTAATTAACCAAAGTTAATTGAACCTGTACTAGGACGGACGTGGTCTTCTTTCTGCATTAAAAATCGACTTTAAATTCTTATAATTATAGTACTTTTTTTTTAATCAAGAAAAATATATTAAAAGGAAAACCCTCGAGTACAACCGTTACCTACAGAATCAAACTGAAGAGCATGAAGAGCAAATGAAGGAATACAATCATTCCAAATATGACAATCAGTAATAAGATGGCCTTGGCGAGCGAAGGCATCCGCCACAAAGTTAGCATCTCTACAAATATGTTTCCAGTCAATGAAATCAAAATTGGTTGTCGTCCCCTTGATATCTTCAATAATTGGAACCAGATTCCATGGAGTCACACCCTGGTCCAACACTGACTGAATGACCAACTTAGAGTCACCTTCAACCATAATCTTTGTATAGCCCTTCCTCTAAGCAAAAAGAAGGCCCTCTTTGAGAGCCTTAGCCTCCATTTCAAAAATAGTGGCACCATCCATATTTAAAGCTCCACCTCCAATAATCTACCCATTAGGATTCCTTAAAACAAATCCTGTCACCGCCTTGTCCCCAACCGCCGAACCTACAAAATTTAACTTAACAGAACTCTTATCCGACAGATGCCATTTAACAATTGTGGAAGTATCATCAGTATTTCTTCTCTAACCTTTACCATTGGCTTTAAGATATCACTCACCCATAAATATAGCCAATAACTTAGATCTTGCCGAGATGGGCAAAACATTTCTTAACACCATATTGTTATAGTTATTCCAAATTTGCCAACAAAGGAGCAAACACAAGCTCAATTCACTAGGAACTTCCTTATCAACATGCTTTAAAGAATTTAGCTAGTCTACTGCCGAGTTGAAGTTAGCATTAGTGAAATTGCCCAGCTTAATTGAACAAAGGTCCCAAATCAATTTGATGACACCACAATGAAAAAATAAATGCTTTTGATCCTCGTCTACGAAATTACAAAAATGACACATTTTATCACTATTAATTACAATATAACTTAATCTTTTTCTAGTTTGAAGTCTATCATGAATGAACAACCACGCAAACATCTTAACTTTAAGAGGGATATTAAGTTTCCACATCTTATTAATGAACTTATGCTTTGTAGATTGAGTCAACATCCCTTTTTGGATCCAAGTAGCTTATTTAACAGAGAACTTACAATTTGTATTTGGACCCCAAACTAGCACATCTTTGGAATCTTGCAAGGGAATTGTAATATTACAAATTTTCCTCACAATTTCATTACTAACCACTTGCGAAAGTTTTCTCCTATCCCAACAATAATTATCAATAAATTCACCAACTTTCAAGTCCCAATTAATGTTTTGGTTGTCAATATTAGTTAAGAGATAGAATAACAGGTAAGGAAAAACTCAATGTGGGACCAGAACAAAATGTCTTTACCATTACCCAATCTCCATCTCATACCCTTAAGAATAACATCCCTACTTTTCAAGATACATTTCCAAGCAAAAGAATGATTTTGTGTAATTTTATTATCTAGAAAATTTTCCTTTTTACGATACTTACTTTTAACTAACTTCATCCACCAGTTATCCTCCTAAGTCATTACCTTCCAACCCAACTTAGCAAGACAAGCATTATTAGAATGATCAAGTCTTCTAACTCCCAAACCTCCCACTTTCTTAGGAGCACAAACCGAATCTCAAGCCATTGGAAAGATTTTCTTGTCCCTATCCCAGAAAAAATCCCTACACTCTTTATTAAGCTTATTGACAATCCTGTCAGGACACTTAAAGTAAGACATAACATGATTAGGCATACCCATTAGATTAGAATTAATTAAAGTAAGCCTCCTTGCTCTTGAAAGAGTACTTGCTTTCCAACCAGCTAATTTTTGCTTAACCCTCTTAAGTAACACATTACCATTAACTTGGTCTTTCCATAAAACAATATTATGAATTCCTAGATAGTTACCCATGGTAGTTTTATATTGAATATTTAAAATATTAACAATATCAATTCTAGTTGAAGAAGTGGTATTCTTGGAAAAATACAAGGACGACTTATGAAAGTTTATTTGTTGACCCGCCTCTTTAGAAAACATATTAAGTATTTGAAGAATATACCTCGCACCCCTCGGCGTGGCCTTAGCAAACAGGAGACAGTCATTTGCAAACACTAGATTTGAGATTTTAAATCCTCCACTACTACAAAACCCTTAATTAGTGTCGCTATAATAATCGACAAGAAACTTATATTACTGTAGGATATTAAGCAAAATCCGATAGAAAATGGATGCAGTGGCGGATATAATAAGAGACATAATTGCTAGCGTCAGGAAATGAATTTTCCGACAGAAAATACCCTAAAACCGATAGAAATTGTGTCGGATATAACCGACAGAGAATATATTAATAATGAATCAATAAGAGTATTTTTTTTGTCGGATAAAACTGACAACAAATACTCTAAAACCGACAGAACTTGTGTCGGATATAACCGACAGAGAATTTATTAATAATGAATATAGAGCATACTCTATCGAATAAAACTTACAGAAAATATATTAATAATAAAAAAAATATAGACCACTAGGAAACAAAACCTCTCATACAATGGACAAAAACAAAGGAAAACAAAAACATAATCAACCCTAAAACCGGCGAAACCAAGAGATAAGATTACTTCCTCATCTTGCATGTTTTTCTCTCCAGATGGTTCGATCCTAGATTCCTATATACAGAGACTCGTCATCCGGACTTATTGATATCTCTCCAAAGAAATCAATCTCTTGCTGCACTTTGTAATCTGCCTTTGTGCTATATCTGCACAAAATCTGCAGGTTCTGCGACCATCATGAACTAACCATATGATGAAAAGCGAATTGACCTAGCAGCACCCAAGTTATTCTTCAGAACGGCAACTGGCAATGAATGATTTGTATATGGTTGGTAATAGTCTGGAATGACAAAAAAAAAAAACAAAAAAAACGGAGTTGTTTATAGTTAGTAAACGGTTCCCATCTTTGAAAATAAAACCTGGAAAATGCTTTTAGGTGTAAATTTGGAATTTAGAAGCACAACTGCTCTGCTAACACGAAGTTAAGGTATACTGAAAAATAAACAAAAAGTAGATATCTCTATGGTGAACAATTCTAAGAATTTGTTATCGTATTAAAGATAACACTTGTATTGGTAGTTTTCCACCATTAACCATTTCCTCAAAGTCTACATGTCTTGCGTTCAATTTTCAAACAGTTTACCTCATCTTATTAGCAAGAATATTTCTATGGAAAGAAATGCAGCAAAATAAGTTGCAGACAAGAGTATCATGATCAGGAAAAAGATCTTGGTACCTTCCCATTCTGCGAATCCATGAGCAATGTATCTACATGATCACCAACAACGGCAACAAGCCTACGATCTGGGCTTATTGATGTACGCTGCAAATAAGGTCAGCTCCACGTTAAGAAAAAGAGTTATGGGAGGACTAACCACAGAAACCAACACATTAAGCAAATTGCTCTACTTCTGGTTCCTGAAGTGGTCCTCTGTCTCAACCGAGAAAAGGGGGAAGGGAGAAGGCACCAACGCAAGGAAGAGATGAGGAGGTTTTATTTTGGAAAGTTTTCATAACTGTCGGTTAAAATCGACAGAAACATATTTTAAAATAAAAACCGACAGAAAAAAAATGGCGGCAAAAATCTCCCCAAAATTTTGTTACGAATTTAAAAAATAAAATAATAATTGTTTGGTTTAATAAATAAATAAATAATATATATTTAAATAGAATACGTTTTTAAAAATTAAATAAATAATTGTTTGGTCTAATAGATAATAACCCATGTAAAATATGCGATAAAGAAACAAAAAGATAATTGTACAATGAAAATGTCGTCACACAAACTAAATATTGTTTAATCAATACTTGAAAAACATAAATAAAAATTTAGCACAAATTATTTTTCCCACTTCAAAATTTAGGCAAATTTAACGGAGATATGAATTGTACGAAACTAGTTTCCATGATCTAACCGTCAAACTTGTTTGTAGATACTACAAGATCGCATATGTGAAAAATTGCAAAAAAAAAAATTCAGAGGTTAGATAATGGAACAAAAGTTTTCGATGGTTATAAACGAAAAATCTCAATTTAATCGTTATTTTAGCTCCAATTTTGATGATTTTTTACAGTTACACTCCTCGACCTTATAAGAATGCAAGGAACGAATTCGATCTTCAATTTAAAATATTTACACCAATTGATACCATAAAATCTTATTTTATACTTAATGGAAGTATAATATTAACTCTAAGCGTTTGTTTAATCTACCGTTTTGATGCGATAGGCATTCTACAAAACTTTTTTCAATGATCCAACCGTCAAACTTATTTGTACACACTCCGAGATTGCATACGTAAAAAATCATAAAAACAAACATTCAGAGATTACGTAACGGAACAAAAGTTTTCAATGGTTATAAATGAAAAATCACAATTTAACGGTTATTTTAGCTCTGATTTTAATGATTTTTTACAACTACACTCCCCGACCCTATAAAAATGTAACGAATAAATTTGATCTTCAATTTAAAATATTTATACTAGTGGATACCACAAAATCTTATTTTATACTTAATGGAAGTATAACATTAACTCTTTAAGTGTTTATTTAATCTACCTTTTTGACGCGATACACATTTTACAAAACTTTTTTCAATGATCTAACCGTCAAACTTGTTTGTACACACTCCGAGATCGCATATGTAAAAAATCACAAAAAACAAACATTTAGAGATTAGGTAACAGAACAAAAGCTTTCAATGGTTATAAACGAAAAATCACAATTTAACGGTTATTTTAGCTCTGGTTTTGATGATTTTTTACAGTTACACTCCTCGACCTTATAAGAATGCATTGAACGAATTTGATCTTCAATTTAAAATATTTACACTAATGGATACCACAAAAGCTTATTTTATACTTGATGGGGAACTATAACATTAACTCTAAGTGTTTGTTTAATATACCGTTTTGATGCGATAAGCATTCTACGAAATGTTTTTCAATGATCAAACCGTCAAATTTATTTTTACACACTTCGAGATCGCATACGTAAAAAATCGCAAAAAACAAACATTCGGAGATTAGGTAACGGAACAAAAGTTTTCGATGGCTATGAACGAAAAATCACAATTTAACGGTTATTTTAGCTCCGATTTTGATGATTTTTTACAGCAACACTCCTCAACCTTAGAAGAATGCAATGAATGAATTCGATCTTCAATTTAAAATATTTACACTAGTGGATAAATCTTATTTTATACTTAATGGAAGTATAACATTAACTCTTAAGTATTTATTAAATCTATTAATTTGATAGGATATGTATTCTACGAAATTAGTTTCAACGATCCAAACTCAAAGATGCATTTAAACTCTTGTGGTGAAGACCGTTAGCGAATTTAACTCAAAAATGGAATTTCCGCTAACTACAAGGACAACTATGGGTTTTTGTCTAACCCACACTTGCTCCTGTTCACTTCACACTCTCTTCATCGATCTCTGTCGAGGGCCATATTTGCGCGCTATATAGCACACACTGCACACTCTATCCATCGACAGAGTGTGAAATCTAGAAACACATACATCCATCTAATTCTGAGAATTTGAACTATACTTCTCAAGTTATTTAGCCATGGTTTCTCTCCGTAGAACCACAAACCCTTGTACCCTCCACCACCAACCTAAGACCACCACCAGTTCCATGAACAACCCCTAAGCCTCCCTACTACCAAAAGCCGCCCATATACTATCCATTTCTAGTCAAACGTCACCCAGTACCTATGTGCAGATCTCATACTCGCAAGTGTGATTAATTTTACGAATGCAGATTGAATTTAATAAATTGGATTGACTTGGGTACTGAAATCAATCAGATGGAGTAGGAGAAGGTGTGAGCACATTTGAAAGAATGGAATTTGAAATTTTTGGATTTTTAATTGTCAATCCGTGATAAATTTGAATAGTTAATTTGAATTTCTGGAAAAAGATGAATGGGTTGTGAAATTGGGGGACGATGAAGCTGAAGGATGGAGAAGAAAGGAAGGGAAGGAACTCAAATCACGTGTTTGTGTCGGTTATAGCTGACAGGGCCATGAGTGAATTTTTTTTTTTTTTAAAACCATCTATTTATTTATTTATAATCAATATAACATTTTAAAATAATAAAATAGTCAATTTTTGTCGGTTATAACTGCCAGAAACTTAAATAATAAAATAGTCAATATGTCGATTATAACTGCCACCATTAACTTAAAAACAGTCGGAATATGTTAAAAATATATTTTTTTAAAAAAAAGAATTCCAAAATACTGGCGGTTATAATACTTTTATGACGGTTGCATCCGACACTAAATATTCGTCAGGAATTTAAGAAATTTATGTCGGATATAACTGACAGCATTTCGTTGTTATCCGACACTAACTGAATTATGTGTCAAATATCTTTTATCCGACATAATGGCTTATTAAACCACCACCATCATCCGACACATAAAGCTAATATTGTAGTAGTGCTCTAGGTGAGGACAAAATACCAATACGAGACTTTGGATTATTTGTTAGGGTATTGAGGTGTCTATTAACAGTTCCATACAAATGATGAAAATAAAAGGAGACAAGGGGTCCCCTTGTCTAATTCCCCATTTGGGATAAAAATAAATTGTAGTACCTTATAATTTATTTATATTTATTTTTTGCATTTTATGTTTTCCCATTACAAGCCACTAGTTAGGACCCTACCCGACGCTCGATAATAGCCTAGCGATGTTTAAACATAGGTGTGAACAGAATATGTTTGCAAATCAAACACAAAATATCTTGATTATGCTCCCTCAGCTCATTTCCGCATTGCCCTTTTGATTCTTCCTTCGAATGGCGTAAAGCCCAGGTTTGAATGTTACAACTCACAACTCTTAGGTTGCATAAATTTTTCAGAGGCCGGATGATGCGTTTGACTTCTGAGTTAGGGGTCCATGTCCCCACGCCCGTAGGCCACCTATCTTAACCGCGCTTAATAGGGCTTGAACCTCCCAAGCTGCTAACCGAACAAGACGAAATAGGCCAAAAGAAACTCCTCTAACACTATCAATGTGAATTTTTTAAATTCTTCTAACATCACATGTATTGATAAGTAAATATGGATGTAGATGAATTTGTAAAAATAAAAAATAAAAAAAAAACACGAAATGGCTTAAATTTATCCTTGCGATGTAATGAAAGAAATCCTTTTGATAAGCATGCATCAGTTTTGGTTATGTTAGAGTTTCTAGAATGGAATAGGTTAGGTGGTTTGCATCCAATGCGTTATTAGTCAGTACGTAAGAGAAAAACCAAAAAAACTAAGGGAACATAAAACTAAACACGTCAAAAGAAATAAGTTTCTTTACCTTCTGCGCTCCTAAATTTAGACCCGTAAACCCTCCTTGAGTTGTTTAATTATAAATATGATCTCCATTCATCCATTGCTCAAATCAAACAAATAATTTGTAATCACTTTAGCATGATCAATTTAAGAAACATACACCTTGAGCAATGGACTCTCCTCAATCGGATATGCAACTTTCATTTCATTTTGCTCTTATGTCTCTCATCGTCTCCAACACCATTAGCAAATGCAGCAGCGTCTTCATTAATTAGTAGTATTTAGCTTCACTTTCTATCTATCAACAAAATGGGAACCCTTATTTATCATGATATGAATCTCCAATTAAGTTAGCTCTTCTGCGAAACAAACCCAATACGATTCGGCTACAACTACTATTCATGCGTAAAATCTCTTCGGAAATATATTCCAACTCGATCAACATCTAATCTCAAAGATCTTGATATAGCCATTATTAAGTTAGCATTAACATAAGCACAACAAAGCAAAGCTTTCTTTGTCAATGCGCTCAACGCCACCGGCAAAGGTATTGCTAAGGGCTTCAAAGGAGTAAAACAATGTGCAAATTCATATGATTTTGTGGTAGGCGGTTTCGCTTTCTCAGTGCGAGGAATCAAAGATAAGGACAAATCGGTCTTCCAAATACTCACAAAAGTGCAAGACGAAATTATTCGTTGCAAAAAAAAGCATTGTACTCTGCTGAAATTGAACTTCTTGATTTAGTATCTTTGACAAACTTTTTGACCACATTATGGAGGGATGTCCCATTCATTATTACTTCCCAATTATGAGATATCTAAAAAAGATACGTGAACAATGTATTAAATTTAATATGTATTACTTACATGCTAAATAATATACATATGATTACTATTTATTTAATTTGTAAAAGAAAAAAAAAAGAACGAAAAATGAATGTATGAAAACAAAAAGCTGTTTTAATACTGAATCCTTCCGTGTTGCTCCTTTGGCTGGCCATTTGAATGTTGACAGCATCAGTGGACAATTTCAAACTATAATTCTTCGTTGATTATTCAAATTTGAAAATATGAAGGTAAAAAAACGCAAGACAATGTGCATATATAACCATGATAGCATTTTAAATGACCGCAACACATTAAGGATAATAAGGAGTAACATTGATACTGATACAATTACACTTTTGAGTTTTTGAGGTTTGGATTTTCTTTTTCTCCACTTTTCTACTGCTTTCAGTTCGCAATGAGTTTTGGGTACACAATCTTACAAAGAAAAAGCCAATTGGCAAGAAAGAGATGTAAAGTCTGGTCATCGATCAACCTTCACTTGATAGAATACAGGGGTCAAGATGAGTTCAGGGACGAAGTTGGCTCGCTCATTGAATTATCATGGTGTTGTGGGTATCTCGACCTCCATCTTAATCCGTGCAAAAAAGTGTTAAAAATTTTGAGTAGAAATTTCATTATCCTACATTAGTCATTTCCAAAAAGTTTCCTCACTTTATAAGGCCTTATCCTTTATAGAAAATGATTGAAGTGATAGGCTTTGGAGAATAAAATTGGCTCACCCTTAGGGTTGGGCTTATTGGGCTTATATATCAAAAGATGGGCCTTGGAGTGTACTATATTTAATTAATTTCCAATTTAATTAAATTATTTTTTATTTGAACATACTCGTCATCAAAAAACGCAGAGAGCACAGCACCCCTCTGAAGAGATGTCTCCCAACAGTCACATCCCATTCTCATACCTGTTGCGAACATGCATAATCCCACTATATATACATCCATTTGCATGACATTTAGAATACAGAAAATATCAAATTCTTCTTCTACATTCCTAAACCTTCTTACTAAGAGAATCACACAGAAATTCGCCAGAAGTTAAATTTTCCGATGCTAGAATTCTAACTTGATCGTTGAATCCTGGTGAAGCAAACGTTCGTAGAACTACAAGCATTGAGTAGAGACGAAATTTCTATTTCAAGAACATTGTTGTACGCAAGCCTCGATCTTCAATTTGTTTGTTTTATATTTTTGTTTTGTTCATAATTTATTAATTTTTCTATTCGCATTTATTATTTATTAACATATATAATTATATCACAGATTGTTGACATACACACACACACAACAGAAAGAAACAGAATTTGTTGAAGCAGGTGGGAATTTCAACAACTCAAAGAAATGAACCGCACTCCGCCGCACAATTTCAAACTCAAGGTCGGACGCCAATATATTTACTCTCATAGAAGAAAAGAGCAGTACTTTCCACCATTAGAAAACTAGTGGGTGCATTCCAGCAAGTTGTATTCCTCTCTTAGAGACTAGTAAAACGTTAATACCGATCACATCCGTCGTAGCAAAAACAAATTGGTAACTTTCAATATGGACTTCGACTTCGACAACGGAATACTTTAGGTTTCTATAAGGCCTAACTACATTTTGGTACAAAATTAAAACTTAAGAGCTAGTTTGTTAACCAAATAGTTTTATGTTTTTAATTTTTACTTATAATCTATAGATTGATGAAAAATATGTGGTAGGATGACCAATGAAGAAAGGTGAAGGATAGATGGTGAAAGCAGTGTGAATCGATGTTCTAAAAAACGGTTTATACAGCTGGCCAACACCACTATTAACTACCAGTCGGTTAGAAAATAAGGTATGGCACCTCTGTGTGCCTAGGCGGAATAGGTAGTTGTCTTCTTTTTTTTAATTGACAATGAGTCTTGACTCGCTCTCTCCCAAACAAAAAAAAGAAAACCAAGAATGCAATGTGTTCATGTCCCTAGTACTTTATAATTTATTTATATTTATATTTTGCATTTTATGTTTCCCCATTACAATTATAGTTTTTATTTATTGATTTGTTTTAAGAATAAATATGCATTTATTTATATGTCGTATAATAAATTTAATAATTAACATAAGAAAATTAAAAAAAAAAACCCTAGGCCACCAATTAGGACCCTACCCGACGCTCGATAACGGCCTAGCAATGCTTAAAACATAGGTGTGAGGGGAACATGTCTAGAAATCAACACAAAATGTCTTGATTATGCTCCCTTGGCTGATTTCGGCGTCGCCCTTTTGATTCTTCCTTTGAATGGCATAAAGCCTAGGTTTGAATGTTAGAGCCCACAACTCTTAGGTTGCATAAATGTTTCAGGGCCGGATGGTGCGTTTGACTTTCAGGTCAGTGGTTTATGTCTCCACGCCCGTAGGCCACCTATCGTAACCACACTTAATAGGGCACAAGCCTCCCAAGCTGCTAACCGAACAAGGCGAAATAGGGTAAAAGAGACTCCTCTAACACTATCAATGGGATTTTTTTAGATTCTTCTAACATCATACATATTGATAAGTAAATATGGATGTAGATGAATTTGTTTAAAAAAAAAAAAAAACAAAAACAAAACAAAAACAAACGAAATGGCTTAAATTAATCCTTGTGAGGTAATGAAAGAAATCCTTCTGATAAGCATGCATCACTTTTGGTTATGTTGGAGTTTCTAGAAAGGAATAGGTTAGGCGGTTAGCATCCAATGCGTTATTAAAGCCCACAACTCTTAAGTTGCATAAATTTTTCGGGGTCAGATGGTGCGTTTGACTTCCGGGTCAGTGGTTCATATCTTCAAGCCCATAGGTCGCCTATCGTAACCACACTTAGTAGGGCTTCAGTCTCCCAAGTTGCTAATCGAACAAGACAAAATAGGCTAAAAGAGACTCCTCTAACACTATCAGTGTGAATTATATTCTTCTAACATGATATAAATTAATAAGTAAATATGGATGTAGATGAATTTGTAAAAAGTAAAAAAGAAAAACAAACGAAATGGCTTAAATTAATCCTTGCGATGTAATGAAAGAAATCCTTTTGATAAGCATGCATCACTTTTAGTTTTGTTGGAGTTTCTAGAAAGGAATAGGTTAGGTGGTTTGCATCCAATGCGCTATTAGTTAGCACGTAACAAAAAAAACCAAAAACAAGGGGAACAGAAAACTAAACACGTCAAAGGAAATGGGTTTCATTACCTTTTGCACCGCTAAATTTAGACCCGTACCTCCTCCTTGAGTTGTTTAATTATAAATATGATCTCCATTCATCCATTACTTAAATCAAACAAATAGTTTGTAATCACTTTAGCATCAATTTAAGAAACACACACCTTGAGCAATGGACTCCTCAATCGGATATGCAACTTTCATTGCATCTTTACTCTTATGTCTCTCATCGTCTCCGATACCATTTGCAAATGCAACAGCGTCTTCATTAATTAGTAGTGTTTGCAAGCAAACCCAAGACCGATTCGGCTACAACTACAATCAATGCGTAAAATCTCTTTGGAAAGATATTCCAACTCGATCAGCATCTAATCTCAAAGATCTTGATACAGCCATTGTTAAATTAGCACTAACAAATGCACAACAAAGCAAAGCTTTCTTTGTCAATGCGCTCAACACCACCAGCAAAGGTATTGTTAAGGGCTTCGAAGGAGTCAAACAATGCGTAGATTCATATGATTTTGCGGTAGACGGTTTCGCTTTCTCAGTGCGAGGGATCAAAGATAATGACAAATCGGTCTCCCAAATACTCACACAAGTACAAGACGAAATTTTTCGTTGTGAAAAAGCATTGGGCTCTGCCGAAATTGAACTGCCTGATTCAGTATCTTCGACAAACTTTTTAACCACGTTATGTAGAGATGTCGCATTCATTATTACTTCTCAGTTATGAAATATCTAGAAAAGATACGTAAACAATGTATTAAAATTAATATGTATTGCTTACATGATAAATAATATACATATGATTACTATATATTTAATTTGTAAAAGAAAAGAAAAGAACGAAAAATGAATGTATGAAAAAAAACAAAAAAAAAAAAACCTGTTTTAATATTGAATCCTTTTGTGTTGCTCTTTTGGCTATCCATATTACGCATAAACCCAGATATACTACACGTGGAAATCTTAAGAAAACAATATGCTATGCATCTTTAATGTTGACAGCATCAGTGGAAACTTTCAAACTAACATTCTTTGTTGATTATTCGAATTTGAAAATATGAAGAAAAAAACGCAAGACAATGTGCATATATAACCAGGAGTCACATTGATATTGATACAATTGTACTTTTGAGTTTTGAGGTTTAGATTTTCTTTTTCTCCACTCTTCGATTGCTTTCATCAGTTCTCAATGAGTTGGGTACACAATCATACGAAGAAAAAGTCAATCGGCAAGAAAGAGATGTAAAGTCTGGTCCCGTCGATCACCCTTCAAGAGATGTAAAGTCCGGTTTCGTTGATCACCCTTTCCTTGAAAGGACACACAGGTGAAGGGGAAGACTTGACTTCAGGGACGAAGTTGCCTCGCTCATTGAATTGTCGCGGTGATGTGGTTATCTCAACCTCCATCTCTATCTGTGCAAGAAAGAAACAGAATCTGTTGAGGCAGGTGGGAATTTCAACAACTCAAAGAAAAGGACCGCGCTCCACCTCACCACTTCCAACTCAAGCTCCGGCGCCAATATGCTGACTCTCCTATAAGCAAAGGGCAATACTTTCCACCACTAGTAAACTGGTGGGTGCATTCCAGCAAGTCGTATTCTTCTCTTAGATACAAGTAAAACTTTAATACCGATCACATCCGTCGTAGCACAAATAAATTGGTAACTTCCAATATGGACTTCGACTTCGACAGTGGAATACTTTAGGTTTCTATAAGGCCTCACTACATTTTGGTACAAAATTAAAACTCCAGAGCGAGTTTGTTAACCAATTTGTTTTAAGTTTTTAATTTTAATTTATAATTCTATAGATTGATGAAAAATATGTGATATGATGACCAATGAAGAAGGGGGAAGAATAGATGGTGAAAGCAGTGTGAATCGATGTTCTAAAAAACAGGCTATACAACTGGCCAACACCACGATTAAATACCAGTCAGTTAGAAAATCAGGTATGGCACCTATGTGGGCCTAGCCAGAATAGGTGATTGTCTCTTTTTTTAATTGACTTTGCGTCTTGACTAACTCTTTCCCGGACAAAAAAAAAAAAACCAAGAATGCGACGTGTTCATCTCTCTTTGCCGTAATTCTTTAATGTTGTCAAAAAATTGTTGTACTTTATAATTTATTTATATTTATATTTTTCATTTTATGTTTCCCTATTACAAGTATATTATTTATTTATTGGTTTGTTTTAAGAATAAATATGAATTTATTTATATGTGGTACAATAAATTTAATAATTAACATAAGAAAATTTTAAAATAAAAATAAAAATACCCCAGGCCACCAGTTAGGGCCCTACCCAATGCCCGATAGCAGCCTAGCTATGTTTGAAAGTAGGTGTGAGCGGAATATGTATGGAAATCAAACACAAAATGTCTTGACTGTGCTCCCTTGAATGATTTCCGCATCACCCTTTCGATTATTCCTTTGAAAGGTGTAAAGCCTAGGTTTGAAGGTTAGAACCCACAACTAATACGTTGCAAACAAATTTTGGATGCCGAATGGTGCTTTTGACTTCCGAGTCAGGTGTCCATGTCACCATGCCCATAGGTCGTCTATCGTAACCGCGCTTAATAGGGCTCGAACCTCCCAAGCTGCTAACTGGACAAGACGAAATAGGCTAAAAGAGACTCATCTAACACTATGAGTGTGAATTTTTTATATTCTTTGAACATGACATATATAGATAAGTAAATATGGATGTAGATCAATTTGTAAAAAGTAAAAAAAAAAAAAACAAACGAAATGGCTTAAATTAATCCTTGCGATGTAATGAAAGAAATCCTTTTGATAAGCATGCATCACTTTTGGTTTCGTTCGAGTTTCTAGAAAGGAATAGGTTAGGTGGTTTGCATCCAATGCATTATTAGTTAGCACGTAACAGAAAAAAAAACAAAAAACAAAGGGAACAGAAAACTAAACACGTCAAAGGAAATGGGTTTCCTTCAATTCATTACTTTTTGCACCCCTAAATTTAGACCGGTACCTCCTCCTTGAGTTGTTTAATTATAAATATGATCTCTATTCATCCATTACTTAAATCAAACAAATAGTTTGTAATATCTTTAGCATCAATTTAAGAAACACACCTTGAACAATGGACTCCTCAATCGGATATGCAACTTTCATTGCATCTTTACTCTTATGTCTCTCATCATCTCCGATACCATTCGCAAATGCAACAGCGTCGTCATTAATTAGTAGTGTTTGCAAGCAAACCCAAGACCGATTCGGCTACAACTACAATCAATGCGTAAAATCTCTTTGGAAAGATATTCCAACTCGATCAGCATCTAATCTCAAAGATCTTGATACATCTATTGTTAAATTAGCACTAACAAATGCACAACAAAGCAAAGCTTTCTTTGTCAATGCGCTCAACACCACCGGCAAAGGTATTGTTAAGGGCTTCGAAGGAGTCAAACAATGCGTAGATTCATATGATTTTGCGGTAGATGGTTTTGCTTTCTCAGTGCGAGGGATCAAAGATAATGACAAATCGGTCTCCCAAATACTCACACAAGTACAAGACGAAATTTTTCGTTGTGAAAAAGCATTGGGCTCTGCCGAAATTGAACTTCCTGATTCAGTATCTTCGACAAACTTTTTGACCACGTTATGTAGAGATGTCGCATTCGTTATTACTTCTCAGTTATGAAATATCTAGAAAAGATACGTAAACAATGTATTAAAATTAATATGTATTACTTACATGCTAAATAATATACATATGATTACTATATATTTAATTTGTAAAAGAAAAGAAAAGAACGAAAAACGAATGTATGAAAACAAAAAGCTGTTTTAATATTGAATCCTTCTGTGTTGCTCTTGCAGCTGTCCATATTACGCATACACCCAGATATACTACACGTGGAAATCTTAAGAACACAATATGCTATGCGTCTTTAATGTTGACAGGATCAGTGGAAACTTTCAAACCGTAATTCTTTGTTGATTATTCGAATTTGAAAATATGAAGAAAAAAAACGCAAGACAATGTGCATATATAACCATGATAGCATTTCAAATGACCACAATGCATTAAGGACAACAAGGAGTTACATTGATACTGATACAATTACACTTTTGAGTTTTGAGGTTTGGATTTTCTTTTTCTCCACTTTTCGACTGCTTTCAGTTGTCAATGAATTTGGGTACACAATCATTTGAAGAAAAAGTCAATCGGCAAGAAAGAGATGCAAAGTATGGTCCCGTCGATCAACCTTCAAGAGATGTAAAGTCTGGTTTCGTCGATCACCCTTTCCTTGAAAGGATACACAGGTCAAGGGGAAGACTTGACTTCAGGGACGAAGTTGGCTCGCTCATTGAATTTTCGTGGTGATGAGGGTATTTCGACCTCCATCTCTATCCGTGCAAGAAAGAAACAGAATCTGTTGAGGTAGGTGGGAATTTCAACGACACAAAGAAATGGACCGCGCTCCACCGGACCACTTCCAACTCAAGTTCCGGCGCCAATATGTTGACTCTCCTAGATGCAAAGGGCAATAATTTCCACCATTAGTAAACTTGTGGTTGCATTCCAGCAAGTTGTATTCCTCTCTTAGATACTAGTAAAACCTTAATACCGATCATATCCGTCGTAGCACAAACAAATTGGTAACTTTCAATATGGACTTCGACTTCGACAGTGAAATACTTTAGGTTTCTATAAGGCCTCACTACATTTTGGTACAAAATTAAAACTCCAAAGCAAGTTTGTTAACCAATTTGTTTTAAGTTTTTAATTTTTATTTATAATTCTATAGATTGATGAAAAATATATGGTCTGATGACCAATGAAGAAAGGCTAAGAATAGATGGTGAAAGCAATGTGAATCGATGTTCTAAAAAACAATCTATACAGTTGGTCAGCAACATGATTAAATACCAGTTGATTAGAAAATTAGATATGGCGCCTATGTGGGTCTAGGCAGAATAGGTGATTGTCTTTTCTTTTTTTTTTTTTTAATTAACTTTGAGTCTTGACTAACTCTCCCAGACCAAAAAAAAAAAAAAAAAAAAAAACCAAGAATGCGATGTGTTCGTCTCTCTTTGCCATAATTCTTTAATGTTGTAAAAAAAATTGTAGTACTTTATAAGTTATTTATATTTATATGTTTCCCTATTACAAGTATAGTATTTATTTATTTGTTTTTAGAATAAATATGCATTTATTTATAAATGGTACAATAAATTTAATAACTAACAGAAAATTAAGAAAAAAAACAGCAGGCCACTAGTTAGGACCCCACCTGACGCTCGATAATGGCCTAGTGATATTTAAAACATAGGTGTGAGCAGAATATGTTTGGAAATCAAACACAAATTGTCTTGATTATGCTCCCTTGGCTGATTTCCACATCGCCCTTTTGATTATTCCTTCGAAAGGCGTAAAGCCTAGGTTTGAAGGTTAGAACCCACAACTATTAGGATGCATAATTTTCTTGGACAACGAATGGTGCTTTTGACTTCCGGGTCAGGGGTCCATGTCCCCATACCCGTAGGCCGCCTATTGTAGCCGCGCTTAATAGGGCTCGAGTCTCCCAAGTTGTTAACCGAATAAGACGAAATAGGCTAAAAGAGACTCCTCCAACACTATCTGTGTGAATTTTTTATATTCTTCTAACATGATATATATATATATATATGTGTGTGTGTGTGTGTGTGTGTGTATTGATATGTAAATATGGATATAGATGAATTTGTAAAAAGTAAAAAAAAAAAAAAAAAAGCAAACGAAATGGCTTAAATTAATACTTGCGATGTAATGAAAGAAATCCTTTTGATAAGCATGCATCACTTTTGGTTTTGTTGGAGTTTCTAGAAAGGAATAGGTTAAGTGGTTTGCATCCAATGCGTTATTAGTCAGCACGTAACAGAAAAAACAAAAACTAGGGGAACAGAAAACTAAACACGTCAAAGGAAATGGGTTTCATTACCTTTTGCACCCCTAAATTTAGACCCGTACCTCATCCTTGAGTTGTTTAATTATAAATATGATCTCCATTCAATCATTACTTAAATCAAACAAATAGTTTGTAATCACTTTAGCATCAATTTAAGAAACACAAACCTAGAGCAATGGACTCCTCCTCAATCGGATATGTAACTTTCATTTCATCCTTACTCTTATGTCTGTCATCGTCTCTGATACCATTTGCAAATGCAACTGCGTCTTCATTAATTAGTAGTGTTTGCAAGCAAACCCAAGACCGATTCGGCTACAACTACAATCAATGCGTAAAATCTCTATGGAAAGATATTCCAACTCGATCAGCATCTAATCTCAAAGATCTTGATACAGCCATTGTTAAATTAGCACTAACAAATGCACAACAAAGCAAAGCTTTCTTTGTCAATGCGCTCAACACCACCGGCAAAGGTATTGTTAAGGGCTTTGAAGGAGTTAAACAATGCATAGATTCATATGATTTTGCAGTAGACGGTTTCGCTTTCTCAGTGCGAGGGATCAAAGATAATGACAAATCGGTCTCCCAAATACTCACACAAGTACAAGATGAAATTTTTCGTTGCGAAAAAGCATTGGGCTCTGCCGAAATTGAACTTCCTGATTCAGTATCTTCGACAAACTTTTTAACAACGTTATGTAGGGATGTCGCATTCGTTATTACTTCTCAGTTATGAAATATCTAGAAAAGATACATAAACAATGTATTAAAATTAATATGTATTACTTACATGCTAAATAATATACATATGATTACTATATATTTAATTTGTAAAAGAAAAGAAAAGAACGAAAAATGAATGTATGAAAACAAAAAGCTGTTTTAATATTGAATCCTTCTGTGTTGCTCTTGTGGCTGTCCATATTACGCATACACCCAGATATACTACAGGTGGAAATCTTAAGAACACAATATGCTATACATCTTTAATGTTGACAGCATCAATGGAAACTTTCAAACTATAATTCTTTGTTGATTATTCGAATTTGAAAATATGAAGAAAAAAACGCAAGACAATGTGCATATATAACCATGATAGCATTTCAAACGACCGCAACGCATTAAGGACGACAAAGAGTCACATTGATACTGATACAATTACACTTTTGAGTTTTGAGGTTTGGATTTTTTTTCCCCACTTTTCGACTGCTTTCAGTTCTCAACGAGTTTGGGTACACAATCATACGAAGAAAAAGTCAATCGGCAAGAAAGAGATGTAAAGTCTGGTCCCGTTAATCAACCTTCAAGAGATGTAAGGTCTAGTTTCGTCGATCACCCTTTCCTTGAAAGGATACACAGGTGAAGGGGAAGACTTGACTTCAGGGACGAAGTTGGCTCGCTCATTGAATTGTTGCGGTGATGTGGGTATCTCGACCTCCATCTCTATCCATGCAAGAAAGAAACAGAATCTATTGAGGCAGGTGGGAATTTCAACAACTCAAGTAAAAGGATCGCGCTCCACCGCATCACTTCCAACTCAAGGTCCGGCGGCAGTATGCTGACTCTCCTAGATGCAAAGGGCAATATTTTCCATCATTAGTAAACTGGTGGATGCATTCCAACAAGTCGTATTTCTCTCTTAGATACTAGCAAAACCTTAATGCCGATCACATCCGTCGTTTCACAAACAAATTGGTAACTTTCAATATCGACTTCGACTTCGACAGCGGAATACTTTAGGTTTCTATAAGGCCTCACTACTTTTTGGTACAGAATTAAAACTTAAGAGAGAGTTTGTTAGCCAGTTTGTTTTAAATTTTAAATTTTTATTTATAATTCTATAGATTGATGAAAAATATGTGGTCTGATGACCAATGAAGAAAGGCGAAGGATAGATGGTGAAAGCAGTGTGAATCGATGTTCTAAAAAAGGGTCTATACAGCTGGCCAGCACCACAATTAAATGCTAATCGATTAGAAAATCAGGTATGGCGCCTATGTGGACCTAGGTGGAATAGGTGATTGTCTTTATTTTTTTTATTATTGACTTTGAGTCTTGACTCACTCTCTTCCAGACAAAAAAATGAAAACCAAGAATGCGATGTGTTCGTCTCTCTTTGCTATAGGAGTGAGTTTGTTAACCAATTTGTTTTAAGTTTTTAATTTTTGTTTATAATTCTATAGATTGATTAAAAATATATGGTTTGATGAACATTGAAGAAAGGCAAAGACAGATGGTGAAAGTAGTGTGAATCTATTTTCTAAAAATAGTTTATATAGCTGGCCAGTACCACGATTAAATACTAGTCAGTTAGAAAAGCAGGTATGGTGCCTATGTGGGCCTAGGCAAAATAGGTGATTGTCTTTTTTTTTTTTTTTACTGACTTTGAGTCTTGACTCACTCTCTCCCAAACAAAAAAAGAAAACCAAGATTGCGATGTGTTTGTCTCTTTTTGCCATAGTTCTGTAATGTTGTCAACAAATTGTAGCACTTTATAATTTATTTATATTTATATTTTGCATTTTTTGTTTCCCCATTATAAGTATAGTTTTTATTTATTTATTTGTTTTATGAATAAATATGCATTCATCTATATGTCGTATAATAAATTTAATAATTAACATAAGAAAATTAAAAAAAAAAAAAAAAAAAAAAAACCCCAACCCACCAATTAGGACCCTACCCGACGCTCGATAACAGCCTAGCGATGTTTAAATCATAGGTGTGAGAGGAATATGTCTACAAATCAAACACAAAATGTCTTGATTATGCTCCATTGGCTGATTTCCACACTGCCCTTTCGATTCTTCCTTCAAATGGCCTAAAGCCCGGGTTTGAATGTTAGAACCCACAACTCTTAGGTTCATAAATTTTTCAGAGGTTGGATGGTGCGTTTGACTTCCGAGTCAGGGGTCCATGTCCCCATGCCCGTAGGCCACCTATCGTAACCACACTTAATAGGGCATGAGCCTCCCAATCTGCTAACCGGATAAGATGAAATAAGCTAAAAGGGACTCCTCTAACACTATCAGTGAGAATTTTTTAGATTCTTCTAACATCATATATATTGATAAATAAATACGAATGTTGATGAATTTGTAAAAAATAAAATAAACAAACAAACAAAATGGCTTAAATTAATCCTTGCGATGTAATGAAAGAAATCCTTTTGATAAGCATGCATCACTTTTGGTTATGTTGGAGTTTCTAGAAAGGAATTGGTTAGGTGGTTTGCATTCAATGCGTTATTAGTTAGTACGTAACAGAAAAAAGAAAAACTAATGGAATAGAAAACTAAACACGTCAAAAGAAATAGGTTTCTCTACCTTTTGTGCCCCTAAATTTGGACTCGTACCCCCTCCTTGAGTTGTTTAATTATAAATATGATCTCCATTCATCCATTGCTTAAATCAAACTAATAGTTTGTAATCACTTTAGCATCAATTGAAACATACACCTTGAACAATGGACTCCTCAATCAGATATGCAATTTTCATTGCATCCTTATGTTTCTCATTGTCTCCAACACCAATGTAGCACACGATGTGCTGATAACATAATTATGATTATGTAATGGTAAATCGATAATTCTAGTCAGCATAACACTATTCTTGACCGTAAATATAATTAAGGCATCCCATAATAGTACGCATACCAATGCGTACCATAGGATTCATAATTCTCAACATTACAACATTTCTTATAAACGTTAATTTAATTATGGCAATCACATGGAAAATTCATTATTAAATATGTATGTGAAAACTAAACAAATACACACACACACACTATATAAAAGAAAATACCCACTCACAGATACTTGCGAGGTCACAACCTTCGAACTAGGAAAGCCGGAGTCTCCGATAGTAATCACACCTAAGTATAATATTGGGACCCATTAGTAGTACTCAACTAAAATGATTAGATTTGGGAAAACGGAGTGCGGATTTGGAATTAGGACGTCGAAATATACCAAGAAGGGTCCTGGGCAATTTTTATAAAAAGTCAACAAAAAGTCAACGGTCAACCTCAAAAAGTCAACCGAGTCACCGAGGCAGTCAACTATGTTAAAACTTTGGAATTTCACTAAATGAATGTCAAAAACGAACTCGGACAACGAAATTAGCCTATGAGGATTTTCGAGAAAATTTCAAAAAAGTCAACTAACAACCAATAGTTAACTTTAATGGATTATTCCATCCTTAGACAAACTACTCTGTTAAAGTTAACTGGAAGTTAATAGAATATTCCAAATGAATATTCCCTCCAAATTCTGAAATGGACCTGGGTCGGTTTCGTGGATTTGGGTTAGATCTGGTTCTCGGATCCGTGTTTGGATCCCTTTTTTTTGTCGAGTCGGGTCGACCCAGTCCCAATTGCTGGTCCAGTTGTCGGCTTTTGGAAAATTTGGCCGGAAAACTTCCACGGCTTTGATTAGCTCCAAAAATGAACTATTTTTCACATTCTAAGTTAAAGCTTAAGAGGAAAGGAAAGGAAATATACCATCATTGGGCCTTGCCATGGCCAGAAAATGGCTGGAAAAGCCTGCACCATCTCGCGAGTTCGCCGAAAAACTGGGGAGAGTCTTCCCTGAGATGATTTCATGCTAATCCATCACCAAAATGAGTATACAGACTTAGTAATCAAACCAAATATCAATTTGAGACAAAGAAAAAGTGATCTCGAGGCTTACCACAGTCGAAACAGTGGAAATTCGCTGGATTTTCCTTTGGTTTCGCACCGGATTCCATGGTGCCTATGTTAGACCAAGTCAGAGTTATGGTTGGATAAGGACTGCATTCCTGAATAAATGTAAAACTTTAGAACTCTCAGGTTTTCAACTCAGAATGTGCATACCCACCAACTGATGGGTTGCATGTATTTATAATAATTTTGAGATTACATCAGGGGTTTATCAACCGTATTTAGACGGCAATATTTGAATTTGAATAATACAACATCTGGGAAAACAAACTTTCAAACATTTAAAAATAATCTAGAACTATCAGAGTTATCATTGGATAAAGACTGCATTCCTGAATAACAGACTTTAGAGTTTAAACATGAGTTGGATTCTTGATAACTCTGACTTGGTCTAACAGCCTATGTCTCATTTCGAACCTAGCACTTCGATCTGAGGATCTTAAACTCGAGAAGAAGTGGAAGAAAGAGAGGTGGTGGTGGTCACTGTCGTTTGTTGTGCAGTGCACAGGGAGGGTGAGGAGCTGATAGAGAAATGAGAGGTTTAGGGTGAAGAGAGATAAGGAAAAGTGAAGAAGGGATGTCGAAAGAGTTCCAAGGGAGTTGGAGGGAGAGTGACGTGGGGCAAAAGGAGAAGTGGTCACGAGACCCACAATAAAAAAAAAATTAAAATTAAAGCAATAAAATAACATAAGGGAAAATATCTGAATTAGTGAGTTTACCAATACACCCTTCAACTTCGTAAGTCTGTAAAATTTTCATCGTGATTTGAATTCGATTCTGCTTGTACCCATACATTTGTAACAATGAGTACTACATGAATACGGTAAAATAGTAGCTCATACATGTCATGAAATGACAGTTAATGAAAGTCAACAATCTCTTCTCAAGGGCATTTTTGTCAATTCATACTTATAAAATTAATAAAGCCATAAAATTAGGGACGGGTTGGTACAAGAGCTTAATATTTTTTGAAAAAAATTAGAGGGAAACAACGTTCGCCAGACGAAATTTTAGAGTATTTTGTCGGGTAAACCATTTAATATGGGAAAAATTTTGATATTTTGGGTTAACATTTGCCCGACGAAAATAACGTTGTGACCCGACGAATATGTATATTTTTGCCCAACGACCTTCACCTATTCGTAGAGCAAACACCAAAAATCTATTTATTTTTTTCTTATTTTATCTATTTATTTATTTTCCAAAGGTTAAAAGACCATCGAATTTAATTATTAGGTCCCTTTAATTTGTGGTTATACTCTCAATTAGCGTTCTTAAAAAAATCATCGAAATCGTTCCTAAAATAACCGTTAATTCGTGATAATCTGTTTGTAACCCTTGAAAGAATTTGTCCCATTACTTAATCCCGAAAGTTTGTTTTTGGTGAGTATTGATGTAAACGATCTTGAAGTACTACAAACAAGTTTAATGGTTGGAAAGTTGAAATTAGTTTCGTAGACTCTGTATCATGTCAAAACAAATATTCTACAAACACTTACAGTTTATTCTACTTAAGTAAAATGTAAGATTTTGCGGTAACCACTAGTGTAAATATTTTGAATTGATGTTCGTTATTGTATTCCTTTAAAGACAAGGAGTGTAGTTGTAAAAAATCATTAAAATTGGAGCTAAAATAACCATTAAATCATGTTTTTTCATTTCTAATCGTCAAAAGATTTTGTCTTGTTATTTAATCCTCCAAAGTTTTTTTTCTTGTGATTTTTTGCGTATGCGATCTTAGAGTATATACAAATAAGTTTGATGGTTGAATCGTTGAAATTAGTTTCGTAGACTGCGTATTCTATCAAAACAATATTTCAACTAACACTTTTATTTTATACTTTCCATTAAGTAGAATGTAAGATTTTGTGATAACAACTAGTAAAATTGGTACCTGGTGGAATAACCTGTATATAAAAATTGTAATATGCTGGATTGACTAGTCAAGCCCGTTAGTCAACTAAGATAGATTTGTTAGTCGATATAAATCGAAGGTTCAATTTCCAATTTCAATTACAAAAAACTATCTTAATCAGCAAGGCTGCAATTCGTTGCAAGTTATTTATGTGTCAAGTGGCCAAGATTGTGAGCATGTACCATTTAAGTGTTCAATAGATATATGTATCAAGTATGTGTATTTGAGATGTGTGACACAATAAAAATAACTTGAACAAAAGATATTTTTTGCCAGAAAAACCGACCTCTGAGTTAAAAAGTCGGGGACTCTCCATTGAGTCCAATCCACTAGTGTAAACAAAGGTTCATACAAAGATCACACAAGATGGAGCAGCTTTACCTTTGTGCAACCTTACTTTACACGAGATAGACTCCTTCGGTCTTCACGAAGTGGCAACTTCTCCTGAGCTCATAACCTCGTGCACCGAGATTAACACGATTAATGATATGATATGATTTGATGATATGCACATGAAATCTGGATTCAAATGACCAATCAGATTCTTCAATTAAACAGTTGAAGGAAGAATCTAACTTGAACCAAAAGCTTGGTCTAAAAATGAATTTAAAGCTTAAAAACTAGACCAAGACATAAATGCAAAACCTTAAAACAATGCAACCCTAATATACAATGATTGGGTGTTTAATGCATGAGGAAGGTTTGGCATCTAAGGTTTCATAAATGGAGAAGATGCAAGCTTAAAGCCTTAAAACAACTTTCTCTCTCTAACAAATGAATTCTAAAACCACCAAAGAACAATATGCAACCCTAAAAGTAAATATAGCAAAGGAAATCTGATTTTCCATCAGCCAACTTGTCCTAAGGACACTTGTCGGATGCAAAAGAAATCTAGGCAAATCAATGGCTATAAACTAACTACCATCATAAAGTGTCAGTCAGCCCATGTGGGCAGTCTTAATCTGTGTGCCTAGACAGTTGGAAGTCAGCGCGTAAAACTAACTAGACAATTAAATTAGATAGAATGCAACACAAATAGAGATATGAGATACACATGCATGAACAAACCATTTGAGATGAAATGTGCCACTTCTTGAACATTTCCTCCAGCAGCACCAGCCCATAATCTGAGTATATCCTATAGCTAGATTGAGCATGTGTGATGGTTTGATTACAATATTTGACGAGAAAAGCCAAACACTTAAGACTAGACTTCACAATCTCCCCATTTGGCTTTCCTTGACAAAATATCCCAGCCTATAACTAATTTCACTTAAAACTCAGACTCAAGAGAAGATCAATCAACAGAAAACCGAGTAACAACTCTTGCAAAAGAACAACTCTTGACAAGAACAAGTCAAATTTATCATGGGTAAAAGACTTGCAAGATATAAAGCACAACGGAATTTTTCTCTCTCATTTTGTCATGGTAAGATAAAGAAAAGGTGGAAAATCAAAGAGAACAGTCAAATTTGTTGCAAATACACAGGACAAGAACAACAAGAGCACAACAGATAAAGAATATGCACTAGATCAAATGAATATGCCCAAGCAAAGTGTAGCAACAATTAGACTAGTAACAAGTAAGCACGAAAAGATGCATGCATTGTGATTGAACTTCCCCATAATGGAAACTCCCCCAGAAATGATGCTTGCAATATGAACAGATTCTTGACCAAGATTACCACACAGAATTAAAGAATTGCACCAATAGACAACCAACAACGTAACAACTTGAGAGAATGAGCTACGGTGTAGCTTGAATATCTATGCTTCTAAGAGATATGTAATTTGAAGAACACAAAAAGATAGACATGCAATGCAGTTCTCAATGGACGAATCTTCTAAGGAATACACAAATATTAATAATGAGATTAACACAAGCTCATAATCCTACAATGATGTGTCAAGTTATGGGAGAAATGATTTGTAATAGACATCTTAAAATCATAGAACAAAGCATTCAATCTCAAAAGCATTTTCAAGTTAACCATGCTTTTACTATTCCACTGACCTTAAGAGACAACACTTCCTACATAATATGAACAATGGACAAGACTCACAAAAAGCAAGGCATAATCCTTGGAAAAAAAAAAAAAAAAAAAAAAAAGCTAACTTTGGTGAAGAACTTGAGTGAGGCACCAATTGGAGAAATGCCAAGGTCATTTGAATGAAAGTGAAATTTTGATGAATCACCATTGATTTTTTATAGAATTTGATTCATGACCTATGGAAAAGGATCTTGAAGCACTACACATGACATTGCATGGAAGGCCAAAATGAAGGGCTTTTCCCATTTGATAATATATATACTTTTCTTTAAGACACCACTTTCATATAACACTCTCCCATTTGATTTTTTTTTTCTTTTAATTTTAGGAAGAGGACAAAAAGACGAGAATTGGCACTTGGTCCATATTAGAGTAAGTAGAGTCACTACCACTCAATTAGGACCAAGGCAACATTAAATTCAAGTACACCACCAGATTTGGATGATTGGAAAAATAATTTTTCAAAGGCCATCATGATTATAGGGAGAACCTTCGACATTACAGTGAATAATTATCCAAGGATAATCACAAAAATATCATGAATGTATGACAGTTATGATAAGCATATAGAGAGATAAAACATAGGTATTTGATGAGCATGCTGACAAGACAGACACAACCTGGAAGCGTAGCTATTCAAACAATTCAATTTATAGCAGAAATGCCAATAGATCGTCGAAGATCTTCATACCTTCGATTATTTAGGGCTTTAGTGAATATGTCAGTTAGTTGTTTTTCAATTGGCACAAAGTTTAGTGTAAGAATCTTAGCTTCCACTAGATCTCTAATGAAGTGATGCCTAATGTCGATATGTTTGGTTCTCGAATGTTGGACAAAGTTCTTAGAAATATCAATTGCACTCATGTTATCACAATAAACAATAAAAGTGGATTGAGATATACCGTAGTCACTGAGTATTTGTTTCATCCACATCAGTTAAGTGCAACAGCTCCAAGCAACCATATATTCTGCCTCAACAGTAGATAAAGAGACACAATTTTGTTTCTTGCTGTGCAAAGCAACCAAATTGTTCCCAATATAGAAAGACCCCTCCGAGGTACTCTTTAGATCATTAATGCACACAGCCCAATCAACATCACTGTACCCAACTAGGTTTTGCGTTGATGTCATAAATATATTGAAGTCCATAATCAGTGGTCCCACTCACATACTTGATAACCCTCTTAACCGCTTGTAAGTGAGACTCATTGGGATAGCTTTGAAATTGTGCACATACACCAACAACAAATGTGATGTCTAGTCGACTAACAGTCAGGTAGAGTAAGCTTCCAATCATGCTTCTATACAAAGTCTGATCAACAACCTTGCCAGTTGAGTCTTTGTGAATTTTGGCACATGTGCTCATTGGAGATCTAGCAGCTTTTGAACTCTTAAAGCCAAACTTCTTCACCAAGTTCTTAGCATACTTTGTTTGAGAGATGAAGATGTCATCTTATTCTTGTTTCACTTGAAGTCTAAGGAAGTAGTTTAATTCACCAACCAAGCTCATCTCAAATTCATTTGTCATCATATCAAGAAAATCAGAGGTAGATTTAACAACTATGTCATCCACATACACTTGAGCAATCACAACATGAGATTTAACCTTCTTAACAAACAACGTTTTATCAACAGAGCCACGAGTATAATCTTGAGTAAGAAGATGAGAAGACAACATGTCACACCAAGCACGTGGGGCTTGTTTAAGATCATATAGAGTCTTCCTTAGTTTGTACACCCCATCTAGCTTGTGAGGATCCTCAAAGCCTTTAGGTTGTTCCACGTAGGCCTCGTCATTAAGATATTTATTAAGGAATGTGGTTTTGACATCCATTTGAAAAAGTTTGAACTTTAAATGGCATGCAATAGCACAAAAAAGTTTAATTGATTCAAGACGAGCAACATGAGCGAAAGGTTTCATCAAAATCAACACCTTCAAGTTGAGAGTATCCTTGAGCAACAAGCCTGGCCTTATTTCCGATCACATTTCTTGACTTATTAGATTTGTTCTTGTAAATCAATTTTGTGACAATAACATTAGTGTTCGATGGACGATTAACAATAGACCAGACTTCATTCCTCTCAAACTGATTTAACTCTTCCTACATGGTCAAGATACATTCTTCATCAACTAGAGCATCTTTGATATTCTTGGGCTCAATCTGGGAGACATAACAAACATTTGCAACTTCATTAGCAATTTTTCTATGAGTTCTAACGCCCTTGTCAATTAGACCCGCAATTTCCTCATCACGATAACCTCAGGCCCACTTCGGTTTATCCTTGAATTGGACACGAGAATCTTGATCAGTGCTAGATTCACTCTCATTGTCCTTTTTGACACCCCACTTGACTCAACAAAAGTATCATCATCATCCTTAGAAGAGAGAAGTAACACATCGTCATTTTTAGTTTTCAAAAAGGGAGGACCATCAGTGTCATCCATCTTGACATTTATGGACTATATGATGGTTTTTGTTCTCAGATTGGAAACTCTATAAGCCCAACTTCTGTTGGAGTAACCCAAGAAGATTCCCTCATCACTCTTAGTATCAAACTTTGCTAGATGTTCACGATCACATAGAATGTAGCAAACACTCCCAAAGACTTTGAAATACTTTACCATTGACTTCTTACCCTGCCAGAGTTCATAAAGTGTCACATTAGTGCCAGGTCAGAGAAACACCGGATTTGAGATGTAGCAAGCGATGTTCATGGCTTCGGCCTAAAAATGCTTTGCCAAGTTTTTGTTGTTAAAAAACACCCTAGTCATCTCTATCAAAACACTTTTTTTTTTCCTTTCCACTACACCATTTTGTTGACAGGTGATTGGAGCAGAAAATTCACGCTTGATGCCGTTTGTTGAACAGAAATCATCAAAGTGACCATTCTCAAACTCAGTTCCAAGATTAGTTCTGATTCAAACTAGAGCAGTATGGCTAGACAAAGATTCATTCAAGTTTACTCTATACACAGTGAGAAACTATTGGAAGGTATTAGATCTTTTTTCTTAAAAAGTATACCTAAGTGAATCTAGAGTAGTCATCCACAAGTACCAAGATGTACTTCTTGCCACCAAGAGATAAGGTCTGAATATGAATCAATTGAAGAGGCTTAGTTGTTCCAATGTCAATCATTTTTTTTGTGAGTCACCCTAGATTGTTTTCCCAATTAACATAATCCACAAACATAAGAGTTAGAAATAGAAAACGTGGTAGCCCCCTCAAAACCTCATGTTTGGACAACTTCTTGAGGTCTTTGAAGTTCACATGCCCAAGTATCTTGTGCCACAATACACTAGTTTCATTAATAGCTTTATGGCACTTGGAGTATTCAGCAACTTTAGAGACATCAAGAATGTCGCAATTGTCTCCAGATCTCAGGAGTACAAGCAAGTTCTTTCCATGTTCATCCACAATCCGACAACCTTGTTTTGAGAAACACACTTCATCAGCCGCATCATCACACAAGTGGCTAAATCTAATGATATTTGACTTCAACCGATCAACATAGCTAACATTTTCAAGCTTAGGAAATCTAGGGATCTTGACATCACTTTTCCCTATGATCTGAGACTTGTCTCCACCACCAAACACAACACCACCGCCAATAAAAGGAGTAAGAGATAAGAAAGCCTCATTGTCTCCAATCATGTGACAAAAGGACCCACTGTCAAGATACCATACATTGGCTTGGTAACAGATAGAGCTTTTAAAAAGACAAGACACCTTTTTAAGGCCTTCTAAACCCATTTTGGACTTTGCTTAATATTTCCAGATGAAGAAGACTGAACAAGCTGAGCAATTTTGTTGACTTCGATGGCCAGACGATCTACCTGACCCTTCAGTGAATTGGTCTTTCCAGAGTACAATTTTCTACATTTTGGACGAATGTGCCAACTTCACCGCAGTGATGACACATAGGAACACATCTTTTCTTTGGACATTGTTTGACTTTCTGAGATATAACCTTAGATTCTCTGACAAATTTTCTTTTGGTGGGGATAAAACTTGAGCCACTTTCTACATAACCAAGACCAAATTTGTCACCGTGTAGTTTTCCAATACTTAGCATCTTGTCAATTTTTTTAGCCCCAATAGTGAGACGAATAACCTTGTCACTTGCCTCATCCAGTTCAAATAGTTGTTTCATGTTGGCCTCATGATACATCACATTATTTACCTTCAGTGCATGAATTTGATTTATCAAGTTTTCTTGAGATTCTAGCAAGTTTTGAACCTGTGCTTCAAAAGTAATAATAACATCATCCTTTTCAACTTTGTCATTGAAATTAGAAGCCTTCTCATTCAGCTCCGCAACATGGGCCTCAAGATAACCATTTTTTCATCTAATTCAGTTTTGACTAGACATAGAGACATGTTTTCTTTCTGTTACTTAGCAACCTTCTCGGTTAACTCAATCTTCTCCACTTTTGTAGTACAAGTCTCATCAAATAAAGAATCATACTTGATGCACAATTCATGATAAGACATATCCTCATTGCCATTCAAAACAATCATTATTACTCAAAGACACTTCCTCAATTGGAGCAACAAAAGCAACAACCTTTTTCTTCAATATCTAATAACTCATCAGAATGCATAGAACCTTGATCATTGTTATCACTCTAAGTAACCATCATCGCCTTTTTGTGATTTTGACTAAGGAGTTTGGTGTTAACACAATCAGCAGCACGATGCCCACTTCCCTCACATGCAAAGCAGGGACCAGCTACATTTAACACAACTTTGTCTCATTTTCTAGTGAACCCTTTGTGCTTCACTCCAGTAGATTGTTTTTCCCGATTGTTTAATGACTCACCACACCATTTAGAATCCCTTCCTTTGTTTTTGAGAATTCTTCTAAATTGTTTGACAAATAGGGCAAGATTATCTTCTGAGGCATGTCTACACACATCACCAACAACCTCACAATTCTCAACACTTTGAAGGGTCACTTCTTTTATTTTCTTGGAGTCACTTTCATCCATGCCAAGCTCCATCTCATAGGTAATGAGCTTCCCAACCAATTTTCCAAGCTTGATCTCATTTAGGTTCTGAAACTCTTGAATGGTAGCCTTCTTTGCTTGAAATCTCTTAGGCAAGCATTTCAAAATCTTTTGAACAACAGTTGTTTCATCAATAGGCTTCCCTAACCCCAAGGCTTCACTTGTTAACATTGCAACTTTCTCAAAGAAGACCGAGAAAGTCTCAGACTCGAGCATTCTCAAATTTCAAATTTTGAAAGGGTCATTTGAAGCTTTAAGTCTCTCACTTGCTTATCACCCTCATGAAGAATTCGGAGTTTGTCCTAAGCTTGCTTGGCAATTGTGCAATATCGAACATGAGCAAACTGATTAGACGAAATGGCAGAAACAATTGTATTCTTTGCTTTCCTATTAGCCATGGCTAAAGTAACTTCTCATTGAGTTCATTCACCTTTTGGCTTAATCACAGACGCTCCATTGACTAGCCTTGATGGAGCATTCCACTTAAGAGTGAGATAATCAACAGCTATAAGATCTTGAGCCTCAAGGAATATCTGAAACTTCTCATTCCAAGCAGCATAATTTGTACCATCAAAGAATGGAGGTGTATTGCACGAGCCACTGACACGATCACAATCCATGGTGAGATTCCACCCAAAACCAACAAATCCCAGAAATCACTCTAAGTATATCTAGAGTTAAGCTCTGATACTAATTGAAATTGGTACCAGGTAGAATAACCTATATATAAAAATTGTAATCCGATGGACTGACTAGTCAAGCCCGTTAGTCAACTAAGATAAATTTGTTAGTCAATAAATTGAAGGTTCAATTTCCAATTTCAATTACCAAAAACTATTATAATCAGCAAGGCTGCAGTTCATTACAAGTTATTTATGTGTTAAGTAGTCAAGATTGTGAGCACATACCATTTAAGTGCTCAATAGATATATTGATCTAGGGGTGGTATTGGTACAATTACCGTATCAAAACCCATGTACCAATTATCATACCAAACTTTTGGTATGACAAAATCTATTATCATTACCATGCCAAACTTTTGGTATATTGAATTTTGGCATGCCAAATAGTTCGGTTGGCATGGTATGGTAATGTTAATTACCACTTTGTTTTGGGCTATTCTTTTGGGCCAAAATTTATTTTTTTTTCCCAACCCAATTCAAGGCCCAAACGTGTTTTGGCCACTCCCCTTGGGTTTCTAAATTTTTTTTATTTAATTATGAGAATTTTATAGAGATTCATTTAAGAAACAAGAAGTCAATAGATGTCATATCCCGGCCCAGGGCGGATCACTTCCCGGGCCGACTCCACCACCGTAGCACGATATTGTCCGCTTTGGGCTTACCATTCCCTCACGGTTTTGTTTTTGGGAACTCACGAGCAACTTCCCAGTGGGTCACCCATCATGGGATTGCTCTAGCCCCCTTCTCGCTTAACTTCGAAGTTCCAACGGAACCCGAAGCCAGTAAGCTCCCAAAAGGCCTCGTGCTAGGTAGGGATGGGAATTTACATTTAAGGATCACTCCCCTGGGCGATGTGGGATGTCACAATCCACCCCACTTAGGGGCCCGACGTCCTCGTCGGCACACCATGGCCAGGGTTAGGCTCTGATACCAAATGTCACATCCCGGCCCGGGGCGGATCACTTCCCGGGCCGACTCCACCACCGTAGCACGATATTTTCTCATTTCTATTTTATTACTATTACGTTACACTGTCACTAGGTTAGCCATTTGATCGACGGCGCTTTAGCCGACACTGATGCTGCCATTTCGAAATCAAGGAATATGGTTACGACTTGGTTGGTGTGGGTTTACCATTCCCTCACGGTTTTATTTTTGGGAACTCACGAGCAACTTCCCAGTGGGTCACCCATCATGAGATTGCTCTAGCCCCCTTCTCGCTTAACTTCGGAGTTCTAACGGAACCCGAATCCAGTGAGCTCCCAAAAGGCCTCGTGCTAGGTAGGGATGAGAATATACATTTAAGGATCATTCCCCTGGACAATGTGGGATGTCACAATAGATGGAAGAATTGCTGAAAGAACCCAATATCCCAAAAAAAAAAAAATACAAAGATTCCTAAATTTCATCTCTACGTTCTTTAAAATTGTACAAAAATTAACTTAATAGACGAAGCCAGGGAGAAAGACATCTCAATTCGATGAAGGAGAAGATGAGATGGACTCCAGAGATAGAGAGTCACCGGAACTGGAGCAACAGAGATGAAGTCGGTGGCTAGATGAGTGAAAATATAAAGAGTCGCAGCGCAAGAAGGCTTGGATTTTTTTTATTGAGAAAGTAAAAGTTAGAGGGTGGGATGATTAGATAAATGACTAGGAAAAAAAGTATATAAACTACATATATAATGATAATAATACCTAATATAAATGATATAATATTAATAGTAGTGGTACGGTATACCATTGGTAATGGTTTTGAATCCATTAACGTACCAAAAATGTATGGTACGGTACAAATATTGTACTATTATCATTGGTACAAACTTTTTGGCACAACTTTGGCATGGTACATTTGGTAATTCTGTTGGTATGGTAATTTGGCAAAAAATTCCACCTTTATATGTATCAAGTATGTGTATGTGAGATATATGACACAATAAAAATAACCTAAGCACAAGATATTTTTTACCGAAAAACCCCACCTTTGGGTTAAAAAACTGGGGACTCTCCACTGAGTTCAATCCACTAGTGTAAACAAAGGTTCATACAAAGATCACATAAGCTCATTCCTAGACCCCTATCTATGCAGCAGTTTTACCTTTGTGCAACCTTGTCTTACACGAGATGGACTTCTTTGGTCTTAACGAAGTGATAGCTCTTCCTAAGCTCATCACCTTATGGCACCGAGATCAACATGATCGATGATATGATATGATATGATTTTATGATATGCACATGAAATCTGGATTCAAATGACCAGTCAGATTCTCCAGCCAAACAGTTGCAGAAAGAATCTAACTAGAATCCAAGAGCTTGGTCTAAAAAAGAATTTAAAGCTTAAAACTAGACCAAGACATAAATGCAAAACCTTAAAACAATGCAACCCTAATATAGAATGATTGGGTGTTTAATGCATGATGAAGGTTTGGCAGTTAGGGTTTCATAAATGGAGAAGATGCAAGCTGAAAGCCTTAAAGCAACCCTCTCTGTCTAACAAATAAATTCTAAAATCCCCATAGAACAATTTGCAACCTTAGAAGCAAATATACCAAAGGAAATCTGATTTTCCATTAGCCAACTTGTCTCAAGGACACTTGTCAACTGCAAAAGAATCTAGGCAGATCAATGGCCAGAAACTGACTACCATAAAAAAGGTGTCAATCAGCCCATGCAGGCTGCCTTAATTTGTGTGCCTAGACCACTGTTCTAAAAATCCCCGCCTAGTGTCGCCTAGGCGTTAGGCAGCTGGCCACCACCCCGATTAATGCCCAGACATTTGAAAATTAAGAAATGACGCCTAGACTTACTGAAGCAACTGCCTAGCCCGCCCAAACCCGCTTAGACACCTGTCTAGGTTGCGACTTACTTAGATAGAAAATACATAACTCTCCTTTTGCATTTTATTATTTCCAATAAATTGTAAGAGACTTATTAAACACTTAAATAACACACACATTATATGTTTACTCTGCATGTTTTCATTATGTTCCAATATTTCATAATATATATGTCATTCTATTTTCTAGTTTATAATGAAATTATATATATTTTAAGTATAAACAAACACTTATTTACACGAAATACAATAGATTTACTTAAATCCGCTTAGCCGTCTAGGCACTAAGCCCCAACCCGCTGCCCGACTAGCGCCTAGCGCCTTTTAGAACCTAGGCCAAGATAGCTAGAAGTCAGCGTGTAAAACTAACTAGACATAATGCAACACAAATAGAGATATGAGAGGCACATACGTGAACAAACCATTTGAGATGAAGGGCTGGTTTGGTATTACTGTGCTTTGAAAAAAAAATTGCTTCTGCTGTGTTGTGAGAATAAGCAGCTGTGAAATAAACTAGATGAGTGTTTGGTAAACTTTTTTGTAAAAGTGCTTTTGGAAAAAGAAAAAAAAACAGCAATATTATAGTATTTTGGTAAACTTTTATGTAAAATAGCTGTAACTGTGTGAAATGATCAAAAATGATATAATACTAGATGTGCCATTAATTTAATTTTCTTAACAAATAAAGGTGAATTACTAAATATACTTTATTTTTAAAAGAAAAATATTTATTAACTTTATCTTAAACATATAATCCAACATTTAACAAGAAATCATAATCCAACATTCAACATATAATCCAACATTTATGCTGCTTCACGTTTTCAGTTTTTTTTCATCCAAAACTGTGAAAATAAGTTGTTTTTAAGTGTTTACCAAGCACTTTTTTGAGTTCAGCTTTTTTTTATACCCACTTTTTATAAAAGCACCTCAATACCAAACCAGTACGAAATGTGCCACTTCTTGAACATTTCCTCCAGCAGAACCAGTCCATAATTTGAGTATATCCTAAAGCTAGATTGAGCATGTGTGATGGTTCAATTACAATATTTCACATGGAAAGACAAACACTTAAGACTAGACTTTACAACTAATGTAAATATTTTAAATTGATGATCAGGTATGTTCATTGTATTTTTCTATGGTCAATTAGTGTAGATGTAAAAAAATCATCATGTTGCGGGGCTAAAATAACTGTTAACTTGTTATTTTTCGTTTCTAACCGTAGAACGATTTCGTCCCATTACCTAATTCGAAAGTTTGTTTTTGGTGATTTTTTGCGTATGTGATCTCAGAGTACATACAAATGAGTTTGACAGTTGGATTACTAAAATTAATTTTGAAGATTGCGAAAATCATCGAAGGAATTGAATATACCAAAATGTCCCTCGCCTTTACTTGACGAAATAGTATATCTTGCCCTACAAATCATAAATCTTAAATATATATTTGCGACGAAACCTGAATGGTTCATGCCCAGAGGATGCCATGATAAGTGCCAAGTTTTTTTACTTGACACAAAAACTTTACCCGATGAATGACACTTTACCCGTTGAACTACTGTTGTCGGGAAAAAGCCTTTGAAGAAGAAGCCAAAATGTTGACAAGTTTTACCCGACGAACGTTTGTATTCCGGCTGGTAAAAATAATTTGTTTCGTTGGATAAATAGTAATTTCAGGTAATGTATGAATGTATGCATGCGTGGCAGATTGACAACCACTGCCTGCAAGGAGTCATTGACTCAGTAAGTTGGCCAATTCCTCATTTACCATCCTTTTCTTTTTCTTCTTAACAAGTTTGGTTAAATATATCCACATCTACATACCAAATTCATCTCATATGCTAGCAAGTATTTTCATATTGGATCGAGTTTCCTAGCTAGGGGTGTTCATTGGTTCGAAACAAATTGAATTGTTTATTTTCGAATCCAATTCGGCCTTGGCTAGTTGGAGCCCGAGACTCCTTAGGTCAAATTAGCCTTGGTTCTTGCCTATAACTCCTTACGAAGGCAGTTTAGGACAAAACTGGTAGCCAATGAAAATTAGACACCTAACACTTTTTAGTGTCTAACCGCTCTCACCATTAGAACAAAAAGAACTTTGGAAGGCTAAATTTAGTAAATTGTGTCAATTTGAGGGGCTAGATTTCGTCAATTTGAAAGGCTAAATTTATTTTAAGGAACCTCAAGTTCGATTCACTTGGTTGTTTTTTTTTTTTCCATTTAAAAAAAAAAAAGAAAAAGAGGGATAACTTGTGGCAAGCTATTGTTATCCACTCCTTCTGGGTCCAGAGAGGTTATGGGAAATTTCACTTACCTGTGGCCACAGTCAAGTAGATTCACACGGTTGTGAGTATGATATATATTTGTAGTAAATATAATACCAAGTTTGGATCATTCTGACCATGTACGAAAATGTTGTCTTAAAGCTTCATCGTTCAGAAGTTCTAAATTAGAGGTGTGCTATTCACACATCTCTTTTTACTTCTCACACACTCCTGATTAATTTTTGTCAATTAATCTTCTTCAATTCATTCGATCTGATGATTGAAAATTGAGAGGGATGCGCGGAAAATGAAATTTAGGAGGTGTGTAGATAGCACACCCCCTAAATTATTGTAGGTGGAAGTTGGGTTCACCCATACTATACTAAGCTAACTTCTGGATTATTTGAAATAAAATAGATTGAGGATTTGATTATTCTAAATTGAAATCATGTGTATGAACTTTACCTCATAAGGTATGTTAATTAGTTCTTGCTTTTTGAATCTGAACACTTTACTACCCGTTGCAAGATTTTGATAAACTTTCTCTGTTGTTAAACTACGTTAGAAATTTAAACCGACTGTTATTATTTCAAGTATAAGAAGTTAAGGGCTCCTTTCTAAAGTCATTTTAAATTACTGAAAATGTTTTTAAAGAATGTTTTTTAAATCAATCATTAGAAAATAAAGGGTAAGTTTTTTATGGAAGAGCAATATAATTGCAATAAGCACTTCAAGTGCTTTTAGAACCAAAAACATATTCTCTAAAAGTGTTTCATGTCATTCAAAAACACTTTCATGTAACATTGCCAACTACAAACTTTGTATACAAGCCCAATAACAACAACCCTACTCAGGTCATCCTTACAGGTCTAGGAAATGGCAATATGGCGGATTGGGTTCAAATGTGTCATTTCCATACCAAAATCCATTTATTTTCCCCAAACCCCAACTTGTAGAATCTCTAAATGGGTTTTCCCCATAACCGAACCCATCGAGTGGCAGATTTTTTATCAAGGAACAGTTTTCCCCATTGTGATATTTATATATTTATTTATATTATTAACTAAATGAAGAATATTAAAAAAATTATTATTAATACAATTGATACAATGCATCTAATAAGTAATACTAAAAATTTATATTACTAAGAAAACATTTACACTCTTGAAAATTATAAGCATATAATTCCTATTATTAATGATATAAAAGTAAATAATTAATTTCATATTTAATAATGCATGATTATTAACAACCCATTTTCATATAATAAATATTTATATTTTTTTTATTCATAGATGAAATGGTTCGGTTTCGGGTATGAGTTTGGGACAGATACCCCAATAACCATAACTGAACCCGAAACCAAAAAATTTACCCGACGATTACCCATAACCATAAAATACCAGAAATTTTATGCCCAAAACCGAACCATTCGGATCGGTTACTTGCGGGGATCGGATTTGACGGGTTAAATTGCCATCGCTATATGGGCCTCAAAATCAAAGTGTACATAATAGAAAAACAAACGAACTAAAAAAGTGCAAATATATTACGTAATTAACTGCAAATGAATAAATAAGAATGAGGATCCTCTTCGGATTCTCTTTGTGAGGATTCAAGGGATCCTTTAATCGTGTATGTTTATTGTAAATCGTGGGACCAGTTTTCATCAGGTACTATTCGTGTTCAATTTTAAATAAAAATTTTTAAATGATTTATGATCACACGGCGTATGATAAATGAACACGATTAAAAGATCACCAAGAATCCTCATTCAATAAATAATACATAATCTTCAAGAAGGTTACATCAATGAAAGAGACTACATCTTGATAGACTTACACCTAACTGAATTACAAACATCTTATTTACATATAACTAACCCTAATTTTAAGGGGCAAAGAATCCAAATTCTGTTCTTAATAAAAATAAAAATAAATGTGAAATCAAATGCATGTGGCGAACTTCCTACCAGAAAAATGTATGTGCCAAAATCAGCATGCTATGCCATGGCCCTTAACATCTTTTATGATCGCCATTGTTACATGATATGGATTAACTCGAGATTGAGCAACTCAATTTTTCGTAAAATTAACACGTGAAGTATCAAATATCGCCTAACATTATGGATGCAACGGTTCACATATCCAAAATATAGTACGGAAAAACGAACTCATAAGTTGAAGTGTAAGAAAAGTGACATAACGCATAAATTTGCACTAAAGAATTTTCCTTGAGGTCACATTGATCACCAAAAGCCATATGATCATTTCAATTAGATATACAACAAAAGTGTATCCTACTTTCTCAATTGGGCCTCCTCCACATTACCCGGCCCACTTGAATTTTGGGCCTCCACAAACTCCTTGATCAAATCAGGATCAACATTCTCCTCCGGCTCCCACGTGGCCTCATCTATATCCGTCCACTTCACCAAGTACTCCAGCTTCCCTTCATCCCCAACTCTCTTTCCCACCACCCCTTCCGCCACCGCGTACTCGAGCCCCGCCTCGTAGTCCGCCACCAGATCCTCGCCGATCAGCTTTGCGTTGACCCACTCGTTATCTCCGCCGTCCTTCCATTGGACCAAATACTCCGTGCGATCCCCTTTCCCGCGCTTCTCAAGCAACTCCTGCACCTCCGCGTACTCGAATATTACCCTCTCTAGCTCCCTAATCACGGCCTCCAACCCCAACCGCCTCGCGAAGTGCATCGGGTTCCCCTGCGGCGTCGTTTTGAGTATCTCCCGCGCCAAATCCAACGGCTTCCGCCCCCTCTCGTCCTCCACTTCGGGATCCGCACCCAGCTCCACCAATAATTTGACGACACCAGGACGGACATAACCAGCAGCCATATGTAACGCTGTTAGTCCCCCGCCGTTATCGCGGTGGTTCAAATCGGCTCCGGCCTCGGCCAGAACCCGAACGCACTGCTCCGACCCGAGACCCGAGACGAATATGAGAGCAGTGCGGCCGTCCCCATCAACTGCGTCAACGTCGCGCGAGTCGTTCTCGGCGCTTATGAGCTGACTCAGTGCGGATTCGTCAGCATTTTTGGCGGCGGTCCACCACGGGTTCTCGTACTCCGCCACCACGTCCTTGGCAATGGAACCCGACGGGACCCACGATGGCGAATGGCCGTCTTTCCAGGAAATTAAGTACTGCATCCCCTTGCCGCCCACCAGCGCTCTACTTCCGATGATTTTGTCTACCTCTCCGTAGGACTCGTCGTTTTCTTCCGGTTCATTGGCATCCGGGAGCGGAAGTGGGTTATGGGTTTCGATGGATTGGGTTTGTTGTTGGTTTTGGATGGCGGAGACGGTTATGAGGGTGGTAGGCTTGGTGGCGGTGTAGGTGGTGGGTTTAAGGCGGTGGAAGGATTGGGGAGGGAAGGAGGAGGTGGGGGTGGTGAGGTTTGGGGAGAGTCTGAGGCCGGAGATGGAGTACTGGTTGACGAAGAGAGCGTCCATGGAGTTTTGGTGGTGGTGGTTAGAGAAGTGACTGAGGTTTCATTGGCGGTGTTCCGAAGAGTGTTCGGGAGAGTGGATAGTGTAGGGGAGAGGAGTAGAGAGGGAGAGAAGTATTCGTTAAGGATAAGAAATCCCATCCAATCCATTTTACTTGTTTTGGAGTCAGAGTGGGACATTGGTGGTATTTTCAAGTTTTTGGTTTCGGAGGTTTCAAATTCGGCACCACAATCCCGAGGTTCAAAACTAAACCCAAAATGTTAAACTGGGCTTATAACAGATAAGCCCATTATTTTTCAATCATTGATAAGCCCATTTTATGCTTGCATTTTTGACCCACTTTACTGTTTTACCTTTTTTTTTTTTTTTTTTTTGGAAAAAAGGTAATTATATTACCACAAGAAACAGACAAACTTACAACCAGAACAAACTAGGGTCCAAACACAAAAGTACATATACAAACAAAAAGGACCAGCTCAGCAAACAAAACCTAAGCCCAACCCACAACGTGGGCCCAAAACAGAAACACCACAAGAACGCCGGAAGAACCAAGAATTCGACAGCCGCCGCCTCTGCAACAGTATTTCGAGATTCACCCAATTCCATGCCTCCAACCGCACGCCAACCCGACGATCAGAGCATCCAACCCCGAGCACCACCTGGTACGCAGCCACCACAATAGAAATCAGGCAACCAGAAGAGGAATTCTGGCTACCAGAAGAAAGAAGCCCGTGGAGATCCACAAGCAACACTGCCAACAGAGGCAGACATCGAGAAGGTGGTGGTGTTGGGAACACCCGAGCCTGTGCATGCACCGAAGCTCTACACACCATCTCAGAGAAGCGTGACTACAGATTGGAGTGTGAATGGCCGAGAAGGAGGGACGCCAGTAGGAGAAGACGAAAAGGGCAAAACGAAATAGAAAGCAGGGGGAAAACTCTGCCGAAGAAAGGAAGAGGGGACCAAAAAAGGAAGGACAGATGGGCTAACCAACCCCAGCAGAAGCTAGGGTCAGCGCCCCCTGATCTGCACTGAAATAAGGCCCTCAGACAAACACTGAGAAAAACTCTCAAGCAGAGAGAAGGGCTCTCACAAAGGAGAGTATTTCGTGTTTTACCTTTAGAGAAGTGAAACGTGCAAAGAATGCTAGTTGACTTTTTAAATTTTCTTTTGACTTGTAAATCGCAAACTAAGAAGTTGACACGTATCAAAAAATAACTCATTAAATTATTAAAAAAAAAACATTTGCAAGTGTCAAATTGATATTTATCAAAAAAGAGTGAATGACTTACTACACGTAGTGAGCATGGTATTTTTCATCTTCTATGATGAAATTTGGCAAGGGCTTTGTGTGTACTTGTGACTACTAATTGGAGAAGATATTCTCCTTATATCATGGCGAGAGTTGGAAAACTAGTCAAAACAAGATTAGATTTCATCTTCAACGATGTTTTATTCCTTTCAAATATTATACTACCAATAAAATTGTAATGTAATAATTTGGCAAGGGCCTTGTGTGTACTTCTTAGTTTACCACCATTAAGATATGTTGAATTGTTTTGCAAGCGACGGAATTTCAATTACGTAGAGAAATATTGTTTCCCTTTTCTTTTCGCACAAGCAGTATTAATATGAGTAAGTTACAATTACTATTTTTTTAATAGAGATAGAACCATCCAATATATGGATGTCTCATCTCTATAAGAAAGATAATACAATTATATTATAAAAAGTATACAAAAAATACAGGATTAGTTTCCGTACAAACACCCTACGCCCTAACCACGTAAAGCAAGTAGTAGTCAATACAATCGTGTCAAAATCGTGATTTATGGTTGCGTAAAATAAAAGCCATAGAAAAATGAATATCATCATGAGTCCATGACTGGCTGTATAACAACCGATGATCACAGGCGAGATTTCTAGATGGAACAAAATGTTTCTTGTCAATTATTATATAATCTCCACCGTCTCCATGTATTAATTTTACAAGGCCATCACACTTCATGCTTTCACAATTAGATGGACGTAGACTTTGCCATAATTCGATACACCTGCCAGTTCATCACCAAACATTATACTACTTTCCAGTCAACTCACTCCATTCACATTTAAATTGTTAGAAGTATTGGATTAATGGCTAAGAGACTGCCACTTGTCAATAGATTACATAGGTAGTTACAAAGATAGCTTATCTTGTAAGCTATTATAGTTGTTAAGATTTACACTTGTACAAAAGACTAGGTTTGTAAGAAAGAAATTAGTTAGAGTGAATGAAATATTTTTTTCTTCCTCTCTAAGAAATCTCAAGAATTCTCTCTCTGTGATCATCTTTCTCTATGAGTTTATAGATTGATGTAGGTTGGTTTACAAGGTATCATCGCCAGAGAAAGCTTAACAGCTTGACAATGATCGATCTTGGTGATTTGCTTCTGCTCTCTTGCTAATCTCTTCTATCAGTATATTTTCTTGATCTTTTGTTGCCCAATTCTGCTTTTAGGGTTTCGTCTTCTTCTCAATTCTATGATTCTACGTGTGCAATTCTCTGCACACAAGGTGTTTGATTGCAGTACTCAAACATATTTTCTCTCAGTTCTTGATTTGCAACTGCTACAATGGTGACAGCATTACAATTACAGATCTTACAATCCCCAATTACATCCCTGAATTCATCAGTCTCAATCTCTATTACTTTGAAGCTTGATGACTCCAATTATTTGCCATGGCATTTTCAGATGCAATTGTTGCTTAAGGGGCACGGTATTGCTGGTTTTGTGGGTGTGTCAACACCTTGTCCTACTCAGTTTCTTGTGACTCAATTTGGGGATTCAGAGGTTGATTATGGCAATTCTTCAACTCATACAGCTTCTGATGAATATACGACTTGGAAGATGCATGACAAGGCATTAATGCAGCTGATTACTATGACATTGTAACCTGCAACATTGTCATGTGCAATTGGAAGTACTAGTTCCCAAGATTTATGGACTAGGTTAAAGGAGCAATTTTCAACAGTTACTCACACAAGTATTTTCCAAATAAAGCTTGAACTACAGACCATCAAGAAGGGTAATGATTTTATCATTGTTTACTTACAAAAAATCGAATAAGGTAGGGATTACTTGTCTGTTGCAAGGGTAATGTTTGAGGATGATGATATTGTGATACTCACTTTGAATGGTCTACCTATTGAGTATAATACAATTAGGTATGTTATTAGAAGTCGTGAAATTGTAATTTCTTTAAAGGATCTGTGATCTCAATTACTTGCTAAGGAAGTCATGCTTGAACACTAGGGGTGGGTTCGGTTTCATTTGGTTCGATTTTTGGCCGAAACCGAAAACCAAACCGAAGTTACTGTTCGGTTCGATTTTTCTTTGGTTTTTTTTCGGTTCGGTTTTTTCCATGAAAATTGATAACAAACTATCATGAAACTAGGATCATGATGATCTTTATCTATCGAATTCAAACTCTACAAAGGAAGCCAGACCCTCACTGATGCCTAACTACGGACAATAATAGTAATGGCCCATCCACTATATTAAACATAACCTGATTTTGTAACCTGTTGCCTTACTACTATGATTTCGTGGTAGAGTCTAATGAGTTTGAACTCATTAGCATCAGCATAGGTCCTAACGTAGAAACTAAAACTAACAATTCCTTTCTAAAGGGACTGGAAATCTTGGAAACTAAAACTAAATGGGCTTACTGATAGGAGCATATTCATGCGACTTAAATGGCTTGTTCTCGTGCATTTACGTTATGTTTCTTTAGTTATTTTAGTACTTTAAGCTATTTTCGTGTGTTTGTAGGTCCAAAGGGCTAAAGGAGCAAAAAGATGCATTTTGGAGACTTTTGGAGCACTTTTGGGCTAAGGATGGATAGCTTATGCTTGGAGCCAAAGTGTTGGACGAAATTGAAGACCTAATTGAAGACCAAAGTGTTGGAACCTTGTTCCCTTTAGTTTTAGGACATTTAAACCTTTCCTATATCCTTAGCCGTGCATAACATTCCAACATTCCACTCCTTCATTTCAGCCACACTCCCACATATTATTACTTATCATAACCATTCACTTATCACTTATCAAACCATTCACTTATCACTTATCATCAACATTCACTTATCACTTATCATAACCATAACCATACCTTCCTCCTTGCAATTCCACATGCATTCATCACCAACACAATCATCAACAAACCCATCACTCCCATTCTTTAATCCAATTCAGCCATTTAACCATTCACCTTGCATTTCCAGATTATTCCTTTCTCCACTCACCACAAACAAGTCACATGCATTCATCAACATATCTAGCTGTCATTCACATGCATTTCATTCATCATTTCCACCCCCACATGTCCCTTTAATCATTCAAACATGCACTCCCTTTAATCACATGCATTTCCACCCACATGCTCTCCCATTTCAGATTATATTCCCATTCACACACCAACAACACAAAACAGCCCATCCTTGCCGTGCATTACTCATTGCATTTCCAGCCATTGCACATGCATTTCCAACCCACATGCATCCTTTAATCATTCAAACATGCAGCCACATTCCCTCCTAGCTGTCATGTTCCCCCCATTTCGCCTATAAATAAGCATCCATTACACCTAAATTCACATTCATTCTTCCATACACATTTCAGTCACAAACACCAACCATTCCCTTGTGCCTTGCTCTCTTACTAATAATCCAAACACCACACCAGAAATCATCCCATTGCCGTGGCCTCCTCCTTCCATTTTCACCACTCCCCAAACCATTCACACCATCAAACTATCCTTAGACCTTGTGCTACAACGAAGAGGAAGATAAGAGGGCCTAAACGTTCATACAATTCAAGTTTGAGTTGTTGGAATGTTTAGGTGTTTCTTTGATTTCAATGTTTAATTTCAATACTCTTTGTTTTGTACGAATGAGGAATGGAAGAGAAGAGGGCCTAAACGTTCATACAATTCAAGTTTGAGTTGTTGGAATGTTTAGGTGTTTCTTTGATTCTCTTTGTTTTGTATCATGAGGAACTAAACCCCCCCTTGGCTAGGGGGGATTCGAAATATATGTTTATGCTTGCATTTTGATTTGATTACTTCTAATTGCGTTTCATAAGTTGTGGATTCAATTCGTTTAACCGTTTGATTGATAACTTATTTATGTATGTTTATTGAGAGTGCACACTTAATTTTCATGCATGAATACGACGCTAGAATATAAGTGAGTTTCACCTAATAGTTACGAACTTATATTCACAAGTAGTGGAGGTTGCTTATAAACAATCGCGTTAAACGAATTCTTGGCATAAGTTTCATGCAATCATAGTAACGAATGTCTCGTCAACACTTATAATTTTCATAGAGCGTAATGATTCTTGCTTGTATCTCTATTATGCAATCATGTAGGGGACTTGTGGGGAATGTTTTGGGTTGTCGTATGCAATCATCCAATTCAATAACGTTAGGAAGATTTGAAGGTTAATTTAAGCGGACCTAATTAACCCGGGGTGATGAGTTTCATAATTTATTGAAATGCAATTGGAAATCTTTTTATTATGCAAGTGTAACATGTATGGAGATGAACCCCTTGGCTAGCATCCATTCATTCCATTTCATCAAATTCGTTTTACAATTCTGCCTAGTTTATTAATTTGTTTTGTTATTTCAATTATCGTCAAATCAAAACCCCCCTTTACTTTCTTGTTCTTTAGTGCTTAGAATCAGTTTAGTTTATGTTTTAAAATGTTTTGAATCAAGCCATAATCTTAAATTCGTCCAAAATTAGGTTTAAGGTCAGAAACTGCCTAGTTAGTGTTTTTAGGCAGTTTTGAGTCTTTTGAACTAATTTTGAGTCCTTTGAGTCTTTGTGAACGTTTTTAACCTTGTTTTTATGTTTTTGAGTCTTAGTTTGTGTTTATAAGTGTTTTGATTCAATTTGTTGCACAAATTCGTCCAAATTCACCAAAGTGCTCAAAACTGCCCAGAAAGTGTTTTTAAGGCAGTTTTGAGTGTTTTGGGTGATGTTTGAGTCTTTTGGTTTGTTTTAGTGTTTTAAGCATTTAGTTTCGCATTCTTTGAGTCTAAGTTAGTGTTTTAAACTTTATTTTACATTTTTGAGTCAAATCCAAGTGATTAACAATCCCTCCTAATCCCCGGTCCAGAACGATCCCTACTTATACTTATACTACAATTGACAAAAAGAGGGTTTAATTTGTGTGCGTATAATTATCGCATCACTTACAAATTAGGTTTAGAAAATAATACCAAAAACAAATAATTAAATAAAAATATTTAATTAATTCGGTTTGGTTCAGTTTCTAGACCACTGAAACCGAAATCGAACCAAAAGAATTCGGTTCAATTCGATTTTTTCAATTCGGTTCAGTTTTTTTCGTTCAGTTCAATTTTTCAGTCTCAGTTCGGTGTTTGGTTCAGTTTTTTTCGATTTTCGGTTTTTTGAGCCAACCCCTATTGAACATAATGTTGGCAATTCTGTGCTTACTGTTCTTGTAGCTGATGCCTCTGGATTTAATCCTAATAATGGTGGTTCTTTTTCTAATAATCAAGCTAATCCTCACAATGGTGGTTATAAATCTTTTCACAATAAAAACAACGGCAGAGACAGGTTTTCACAAAATTCTAATAATGGCAACTATAAATTCTCTGGGAGGCCAACTAATAATGGCAATTCCAAGTTTTCTTTTGCTGGTATTCTTGGTGGACCTCCAAAACAGCAAAATTTCATTCCTCGGGTTTCCATTTGTCAAATATGTGGCAAAAATAATCACGTGGCTGATGCTTATCGATTCAGGACTGTTCAAGGTTGTCAAATTTGTGGCAAGAACAATCATTTTGCTGATAAATGCAGATTTCGAAATGTTCATTCTCAGGGTAATTCTCAAGGAAATTTTCAAGGGTGTTACATTTGTGGCAATCCTAATCATTTTGCCTCACATTATTTTCAGAAGAATAATTTTTTTGTGATTGTTATGCATGCTAATTACCAATCACCATCTGTACCTCCTTAATTGCAATCTGATCATCCTTCACAAGTATGGATCACAGATTCAAGGGCTACAAACCATATGACCTCTGAGCTCAACAAGCTATCTCTGGTTGTTCTATATCCGTCCAATGAAACAATTCAGCAGGCTAATAATGAAGGTTTATCAATTTCTCACATTGGTTTTTCCACTCTAAATACCCCAGTTCAATCTTTGAAATTAAATTCAGTGTTGGGTGTGCCAAAGTTGACACAAAATTTACTCTCAGTTCATCGAATTTGCCTTAACAATAACTGTTGATTAATTTTTTATGCGTTTTGATTTTGGATTCAAGACAAAACCACAAGAAGGATTCTATTTAAAGAACTGTGTAGTGATGATCTGTACTGATTCCTACTTATCAATATGGTTCCAAGAAGAAGATTGTTGTTGGTGTTGCCTACCTTGGCAAGCAAGTTACTTCAAATATTTGGCACAGTAGGCTAGGTCACCCTTCAAACCCAATTATTTATCAAATGTTAAAGAAATCCAATATGCATTTTGTTGCTGATACTATACCTATCTTATGTCATAGATTTCTGGAAGGCAAGTTTACTAAACTTCCTTTCAATAATGATGTGTCTAAGTATGTAAGTCCATTTGAAATTGTTCATAGTGATATTTGGGGCCCTACTCCTTGTGTATCAATTGAAGGGTTTAAATACTATGTAACCTTCATTGATGAGTGTACTAGATACTGTTGGATTTTTTTCAATTATCAATAAAAATGAAGTTTGTTCCACTTTCATATTCTTTTACAAGTTCATTTTGAATTAGTTCAATGTTTCAATTAAGGTTTTACAGAGTGATGGTGGGGCGAATATATAGGCAATCAATTCAAAACATTATTGTTAGACAAAAGTATCAGTCATCACTTGTCTTGCCCTTATACACCAGAACAAAATGGATTGGCTGGATGAAAGCACAGACACATCACTGAAACCACAATCACATTTCTTCAATATCCCTCATCACCTACTACTTCTTGGTCTTTTGCTTGCCAAACCTTAATCTATCTCATTAACAGGATGCCAACTTCTGTTTTAAACAATAAGTCACCCTTTGCAGTTCTATATAATTCAATACCTGAAATTAATCATCTCAAGGTATTTGGTTCTTCTTGTTTCCCATTGCTTAGACCATATAACAGTTGCAAATTGCCACTTAGGACTACAAAATGTGTTTTTCTGGGTTATGCATCTAAGTTCAAAGGTTATATTTGTTATGAAGTCTTACATAAAAGGATTTATATTTCTAGGCATGTCCTGTTTGATGAGTCAGAATTCCCTTATTTTGATTTAATTCTTTAAGTGTCTCATTCCAACCCTCCTACCAAAGTCTCAGTATCTTCACCAATAGTAGTTGTTCCCGATTATCAAAATGTGTTAGTAATTCCCTAACATCACCAAAATGTGCACTCTATACCTAGTCATGCACCTGTGCCAAATCCTGCTCTTATGCCAAGTTCAATTCATGTGCTTATATCTACATCAAATTCTCAGAGTGTAACAAAAGAACACTCCATCACTCCATCAACACGGTCCTCATCCTCTCATGTCCTTATGGTTCCTGATTTCCATCCTAAGAGTTTGCAAGTGGTGTTATCCATTCCCCCACTTAATTTGCACCCAATGCAAACCAGGTCCAAAAGTGGTATTTCTAAGAAAATTGCATTGTTATTTGCAATTCATGAACATGGTGGTGTTGATCTCACTAAGGTTGAACCTGCAACCTACAAATTAGCTTTAAAGTATTCTGTTTGGACTGCAACTATGAAAGAATAATTGGCAGCACTCTATTCTCAAGGCACTTGGTCATTGGTTCCATTTCCTGATAAAAAGAATCTGGTAGGGTGTAAATGGGTTTTTAATATTTAGAAGAATGTAGATGGCACCATTGAGAGATATAAGGCAAGGTTGGTTGCCAAGGGGTTCAATCAAGAAGAAGGGTGGACTATGGTGAGACTTTTAGCGTAGTTGTTAAACCAACCACAGTGAGATTAGTTCTAGCCTTGGCTGCAAATTATGGGCGGTCTTTAAGGCAGCTAGATGTAAAAAATGTCTTCTTACATGGCATTCTTCATGAAGAGGTTTATATGGCACAACCTCCAGGTTTTGTTGACAATAAGCATTCATATCATGTGTGCAGGTTACGCAAATCATTATATGGTCTGAAACAAGCCCATCGGGCATGGAATGATAGGTTCACAATATTCTTGCTTTCATTGGGATTTCAAACAACATATTCTAATACTTCACTGTTTGTTAAAACTGTTGGCAAGTCAAGTGTGATTCTTCTTTTGTATGTTGATGATATAATCATCATTGGAAGTAATGATGTTGCAATTTCTAAGGTCTTCACTGCTCTCACATAGGAATTTGACATCAAAGATTTATGCTTGTTACACTATTTCTCGGGAATTCAAATTGTTCACAAAACAAATAGTATTTTTCTATCTCATAACAAATATGTCACTGAGTTTCTTACAAAGTCTGAGATGTTATCTACTAAGCCTTGTGCTACACCTTGTTTACCATATAATAGATTGTTAAAGGATGATGGGGTACCTTTTAATAATCTAGCACTATATCGAAGTCAGGTTGGGGCACTGCAATATCTCACCTTTACCCGGCCTGATATCGTTTTTGCAGTTCATCAGGTGTGTCAATTCATGTAGTCTCCCATGGAATCTCATGATATTGCAATGAAACGCATTCTTAGGTATCTCAAAAGGACTCAGGGTTGTGGTATTCATTATGTTAAAGAGGATTTAGATCTCAGAGCCTTTAGTGATGTTGATTGGGCTGGTGACCCTAATGATCGAAGATCAACATTGGGATGTTTTTAGGCTCTAATCTGATTTCGTGATCCTCTAAGAAACAACCAACTGTTTCTAGGTCTTTTACTATTGTTAAGCTCAATTGGATTAAACATCTTCTCAAATTTAAGCAAAATCCAGTTTTTTAAACACCAACACTTTTCTGTGATAATATGTCAGCTATTGCTCTCACTTGTAATTTGATTTTGCATCAAAGAACAAAGCATATAGAGATTGTTGCTCACTTTGCTCATGAGAGGGTAGCTAAGGCACTTCTGCAAGTTTAAGTTGTTACTTCTAATGACCAGTTTGTTGATATTTTGACCAAGGGTCTTTTTGCATCATTGTTCCAGAAGCATTGTTTCAATCACAGGCTTCAGTTTTCAACTACTGAGCTTGAGGGGGATGTTAGGAGTATTGGATCAATGGATGAGAGATTGCCTCTTGTCAATAGATTACATAGGCAGTTACAAAGATAACTTATCTTGTAAGCTGTTATAGTTGTTAAGATTTACACTTGTATAAAAAAACTAAGTTTGTAAGAAGGAAGTCAGTTAGTGTGAATGAAATATTCATTTCTTCCTCTCTAAGAAATCTCAAGAATCTCTCTCTCTTTCTGTGATCATCTTTCTCTTTGAGGTTATAGATTGATGTAGGTTGGTTTACATAAATTACAATTTTCTTCATATAAAAAGTAAAAATGTTAAGACTATGAAATGTGATTCTTGTATCGATGATTAAGGAATTTGCATGTGATTAAATTTTGAAGTTGAACTACACGTATGTTTAGTTTTGATAGTTGCTTTTGTTTGATTTATCAATTCGATTGACATAAACAAAGAGGGGTGTTTAATTTTATGGTAGAACTTTTCATTGTTTAATAACATTAAAGCATGTTAACACCACATGTTGAGCCTAACGCCTCACACACTTTAACGTCAGTCAATATGTATTGTCCACATGTCAGACTACTCCCCCAATACTCCAATATTAGAACATGTTAACCCCTACGTGTTGAGTTTAACGCAGCACACCACTTCAAAAACAAACAAAAAAAAAAACTTATATGTGATTATAAAAGATGTGAATGCAGTATATCAAATGTGAATGCAATATGGAACCTTGGACTACTCCTTAATTAAGGAACCTTAACTTAAAAAAAAAATAAATAAATAAAATCCTACTTTTTCCAAGTAAAAATGTGAATGCAGTATATCAACCAAGGAAAGAAAAAGAAAAAGAATCATTAATTGGATTGCAACATTCAATTTCATATCTGTCTTCCAATTTCAAAACAGCTACCATCCAAACCCAAAAGAAAAAAAAAATTAGAAAGCCATCCATTGGAAGCTTCACGGTGGTTGTATTTCAGATGCTTTTTAAGAAAAATCCAAAAATTAACACTCATTTGGAAGAATAAGAATAAAGTTAATTAGAATGTCCCGTAAGCATAGGGAATTATTTGTTTCCGCGTAAAATCCAGTCAAAAAATCTCCTAATTAACTTGTTCCCATAAATTAATTTCCCCACCACTTATTTCCTTTTCCTTGCGCCCACCAACAACACACACACCCTTTTTCTCTTTGGTAGACCAGAAATTTTTCAGCACATGAAAATGCCGTGTGTCGCGTCAGAATTCACGGGCTTTCCCGCTCATTCCAGCCGTGCAGATTGCACAAGAGGAAAAACTTTTACGCGGTTAAGGCGCGGCGCCACCCAAGTCCCAACTAGACATGGGCAATACAGTCAATTCACCAACCCACATATGCAAATTTTCATACGTATTGCCCATTGGTCCACATCGTTATTTGCCATGTGGGCCCTCCACCGCTATGAGTGTGTATTGTATTGCTTTCTACTGTAGCAGACTGAAAAGGACAAATTATATGGCCACTCGTTTAGGTTTTGGACCTTGGCTTGCTTGCTTGCTCTTTAAATAAGTCGTAGACTGTTACCTCTTGCCATATTGAAGTGTTTTCTTCTGTAACCTTCTCTGTAATTGCACTGAGCTCTCGAGCACTCATCTTCTCCCCCCGTTGTTTCTTCTTCGATTTCTCTTTTCGATCACCACCACCTTCTTCCAAATGCTGCTCAAGTTTCTAGCTGCTGTTGTTTTGGTTCTGGGTCTTGTCAGTGCCGAGGACCCTTACCGATACTTCGACTGGAACGTAACATATGGTGACATATATCCCCTCGGTGGTGCTCGTCAACAGGTTTTCAAAACATTTATTCTCTGATCAGCTGTGATCATGATCCTCGATCATGTCTTTCAACTTGATAAAATGTTTATGTTTTTATATGACTAATTGTTGTATAAACTTCAAATTTTTGTTGCAGGGAATTCTTATTAATGGTCAGTTTCCGGGGCCGGAAATCTATTCTGTAACCAATGACAACCTCATTATCAACGTCCACAACAGCTTGCCGGAGCCTTTCCTTATTTCATGGTCCGATTATTTTCTTCCAGCTCTTTACCCTACATTTTCTTTTCTATTTTTCATTTTTTTCCCGGCCACCATTGTCATCATTTTTTTTGGTCGGATATTTTGTCATCCTTTTTCTTTAAATTCATTGGTAGGTAGAAAAATGTATTTTTTTTTAAATGGGATTAAAGGATGTTTTCAAGAGTACTCTATTTTCAATCACTTTCATGGAAACTAAATCTTCTAGTTCGAGCAATTGATAAATTTGATATATTATTTGCACATTTCGTACATGCACAAAAATGTTATGGCTAAATCTTGACTGGTAATACAAGGCAAAAAAACTAATTAAATTATGTAATCGCAAGAATATTTATTCTTTAATTAGTAAAGGATATATAGTCTAATTTTCTTCCCAAAATATAATATTACACTACTATTTTTTGTTTTTTGTTTTAATTTTAATTTTTAGAATATAATCACAAGATAGTGAGATAAGAGTCTAAACAATAAACATGCACATGAACATAAGTCGCGATCATTTTAATGCCCAGAATTTATTTTGTCAAATCGCCAGCTTTTTATTCAAAAGTCCAAACAATGTGTGGTAGATATTTTTTTTTTCTTTTCAAATACATAAATCTATCCATAGGTTTTTCTACATTTTTCTTTAATTGGTTTGGGTTTTATACGACTATATATGTCATGTAAGATTAATTGTCACGTAATCTTGCATGTGGGTGGACAATGACAAGTCACAACATGACATGCATATTTTATGATCAATATTACACGGGGTTTGTTGCTAGCATTTGCAATTTGACATCTATAGCCGTTAGCCACACGCATTTATTTAATTTTGGTCAAGAAAACCAAACTCATAAGGAAACTTTTATTGACTATTTCCAAATTCTCTCCACTTTGTGATTAGACGGTACTCAATTCCTTCTTGTCTAGCCTATGTTGGAAGTTCTTTAATTGATTGTAGATGGAATTTCAATTGTTGACGTAGTAGTGTTAAGTTCAGTCGTTCATGCACGCATATAAATTGATCTTAGCTTACACGAATTTTAGTTATAGATACATATAGGGTTTACAATGCATTAACGATCAGATTCATGATTGATCGTAAAACGAGTTAAGTAATTACTAGACTTTTGAAGTAAAACAATTTCTATTTGAAACTTAAGTGGTAAATGGGGAATTTGAAACAGGAATGGAGTGCAACAAAGGAGAAACTCATACCAAGATGGAGTGTATGGAACCACATGCCCAATCCCACCAGGCAAGAACTTCACCTACACACTACAAGTGAAGGACCAAATTGGAAGCTTTTACTACTTCCCATCTCTTGCCTTCCACAAAGCTGCCGGTGGCTTTGGAGCCATTAAAATCCTCAGCAGGCCCAGAATCCCAGTCCCATTCCCAGAACCAGCTGGGGATTACTCCATTCTGATTGGAGATTGGTACAAAACTGATCACAAGGTAATGACGATTCAAATTTACAACGTCTTTCAATAAATGAGAATATAAATACTACTAAACTAAAAGCAAGTTGGTATTTCCGTATATGGTTAGGTGAAAATGTAGTTTATTGAATTTTTTTACCCTAATATTGCAGGTATTAAAGGCCATTCTAGATCGCGGTCACAGGCTTCCCTTCCCAGACGGTGTTCTAATCAATGGACGTGGACCAAGTGGTACAACTTTCACATTTGAACAAGGTAAATTTTTGTTACACCCTCTAAACTCTTACAGTCCATTGTTTTTTTTAATGTTTTACTGCTTTACATTTTCCCATTATTTGAGCTTTTTTTTTTGTCTATTTTCTTACAGGTAAAACCTACAGACTTCGAATATCAAATGTTGGGCTCCAGAACTCTCTGAACTTCAGAATCCAGGGACACACATTGAAGCTGGTTGAGGTTGAAGGAACCCACACTCTCCAGACCACTTACGAGTCACTTGATATCCACGTGGGTCAGTCCTACTCTGTGCTCGTCACAGCAGATCAGGCCCCTCAGGACTACTACATTGCTGTGTCAACTCGTTTCACCAGCAAGGTCCTCACCAGCACTGCAATTTTTCACTACAGTAACTCCGCCCGTCAAGTTTCCGGCCCAATTCCTGGTGGCCCCACCCAAACTGGCTGGTCTCTTAGCCAGGCCCGCTCCATTAGGTATGTGACTTTTACCATATCTAGCTCATTACCAAGTTGAATCCATTTATATAAGTGAATCCCGTCTCTATTAGTTATGCGGTATAATAATCTATACGATAGTATCAATTGAAAAGCTCTCATCAATCTCGCACCATTAGGTAGCATCTAATCCACTTTATACACTTGGGTTTGAGAAGACATCCAATTTACCCTCTTCCGTTCTACTAGAGATGTGCATTAAGTAGACAATCTATAGTATTGGATCAATGAAATGCTTCATTTAAAAGGATTCCGAGTCCGGATCCATGCTTCATTTGTAGTTGTTGTGCCCCTATCTAACATCTATAGTTTGGACATTTTTCAGGACTAATTTGACAGCAAGTGGACCAAGACCAAACCCACAAGGCTCCTACCACTATGGTCTTGTGAATGTGAGCAGAACAATCATGCTACAGAGCTCAGCAGCTCAAGTAAGTGGGAAGCAAAGATATGCAGTGAACAGTGTATCTTTCATCCCTGCTGACACACCATTGAAGCTTGCGGATTACTTCAAGATTGATGGAGTTTTTAAGGTTGGAAGTATCTCAGATTATCCCACTCACCAAAACATGTACCTTGACACTTCAGTCATGGGTGCTGATTTTAGGGCTTTTGTTGAGATTGTGTTTGAAAACAAGGAAAACATTGTGCAAAGTTTTCACTTGGATGGTTACTCCTTCTGGGTTGTTGGGTAAGTAAACAGTAATAATAATAATAATAATAATAATAATATATCTGCATAATTCAATGAGTTTAAAGATGGTAAATTTGATTTGTAATTCTCACATTTTTTTTTACTTGAATTTCAGAATGGATGGAGGTAAATGGACACCAGCTAGTCGGAACGAATACAACCTTAGAGATGCAGTTTCAAGAAGTACCACACAGGTTAGTTGCCCTAATGATGCTAAAAATTGGTTCAGCGATATACAAAAAGTGAGAAGGGTGAACAATAAGAGTGAATCGTATTAAATTCCGGCTATACTCTTCACATATTTAAATGTGGTATAATCAAGGTAGGAAGTAGAGCATGAACATAACCCTATCATATAACAATATAATCTTCATTTGTATTTTGAAGCATATATTATATATAACCGGCACATACAATAATTTGTGTTACACGTGATTAAAGTTTTGGTTTTGATTATGTGACAGGTGTATCCAAAGTCATGGACTGCAATATACATTGCTTTGGACAATGTTGGTATGTGGAATGTGAGGAGTGAGTTTTGGGCGAGGCAATACCTTGGACAACAATTTTATCTACGAGTTTACTCGCCTGTGGAGTCAACTAGGGATGAGTACCCAATTCCCAGAAATGCCCTTCTTTGTGGTAGGGCTGCTGGCAGAACAACCAGACCTTAATCAACAAGCTGCTGAGGATGATTATACACAAAATTGATTAACCATTACAATTATATAAATTAATCACATTCTTTTGCTACAGAAATTGTAACATTTATACTTTGGCAATAAAAATGAAGCTTTCAGTTAATTCTTTGGCATGTAATTAATCTGTGCTTCATGTATTAAAAGCCAAGTGGAACAAACATATTGTAGTTTATTTATCATTATTAAAGAAGAAAAATAAAGAAATTTGATTGCAAATTGGTGAGGACAAATAAACAGGCCACTGTCCTCCTTGATTGTGTCAGACAACTATGGACTTAAGTATCATGTGTTTACAAAGTAATCACTAATAAAACAACCAAATTCGTTTAGTACTATGCGTTTACAAAGTGATCAGTAATTAAACATTAACTTGTAAAACCCTAAACCCTAATCTATTTTATAATATGGGTCTCGCTTTTATTAAAGATATGTTGCATATGATTGTGTCTCAAAGCGTTGAGTTAGTAACTATTACTACTTAAACAAAATCGAACACGTGAGAGAAGTGTAGTGCACCATAGTTCTTATCATTATATTTAACATTAAGTTCATGATTATTAAATACTTAACGAAGCAATTAAATATTTGGCCAATGCTCAAACCGGCCATAGGTAAACACAGTATGACAACTCCAAAGCATTTGCATGCATATTCTAAAGCATTTCCATGCATATAAATTCCCCTTTCGATCTTAATTGATTGGAAAGGGAAAGTGAAGCTTTCACTAACATTAAATTTTTTGGGTACACCCTGTTTGATTAACTTAATTATTTCTTTTAGTTATATCTAAATCTCTCATGGCAAACAAATCATGGGTTGTTGTTTCTCTGGTCCTCTGTGTGGCTGTAGCTGTTGTTAGTTCATCAGACCCAGGTACGCCACTAATCTTCGTACAAGGTGACTCAACGGGACGTTGGAACCAATAACTTCTTGCCCACCAGCACGGCTAGGGCTAACTTTCCACACAATGGCATTGACTTTCCTTCCTCAAAACCCACTGGAAGGTTCAGCAATGGCCTCAATAGTGCTGATTTTCTCGGTTAGTATATACAGTTATTCTCTAGACAGAACGTCTATGTCTTTATCTTTATCGAATGATATGTCAATAATAAAATGAACTCTAAACCCTGCATGGATTATAAAGCTTAACTTAACCCATTGCTTTTCTTGTGGTGATCATAGCTCAGATACTCGGTCTCAGGAGAAGTCCGCCACCTTTTCTTTCTCTCAAAGCTAAATCTCTTCGCAAGAAGAGGTTTAGTGGAGTTAACTTTGCTTCTGGAGGGTCAGGCCTTCTTGACATAACTGGAAAAACATCGGTGCATTATTCAGAAAATTGTTATCTTCATAAGCATGAGATGTTGGAAAAGAAACATTTTTTTACAGTTTTCTCATTTTCTTGTTTCAGCTGAGTCTAATGAAGTTTGGAAGACCAGAGAAAACTCCGCTTGCTGCCCCATCCATCAATCAAAAAAATGTTGTGTCATTAACAGAGCAGATACAACAATTTGCTACCGTCAAGAGAAATCTTACCGCCATAAAAGGGAGGAGGAAAGTGACTAAGAAGTCTTTGTTCTTCATCAGCATTGGTAGCAATGACCTTTTCGAATATTACCACTCAAACAGTTCCATTCCAAAGGAAGAATTCTTAACTTGTTTATTACTTGCTTATGAAAACCACTTGAAGGTGATACTTTTCTCTATGTTTAGCACTACCCTAAGCCCCTTATGCACAAGTTTCGTAGTTTAGCTGAGCCCTGTATTGAAATTGCAGAATTTAATTGATCTTGGAGCGAGGAAGTTTGGCATCATTAGCGTTGCCCCGATTGGATGCTGCCCGTCTCAAAGGATTCACAACACTGCCAGCGGATGTTTGGAGGATTTGAACGATCTTGCAGTAGCTTTCCATGGAAGGTTGGATGCCTTAATGTTCAAGCTGAGCTCAGAATGTAAGGACATCAAGTATGCACTTGGGAATGCATTTGAGATGACAATAAATGTCATTCAGAATCCTCTTCCATTTAGTAAGTCAATACTCTGTCAGTTCAGTAATTTCTCATTTTGTACATTTTCTTAAGGCCCGTTTAATAACTATTTCGTTTTCTGTTTTCATTTTGTACCTTCTAAAAATAGTTATTACCAACCAACTTCCAAACTGTTAGCAAACGAGACCCTGCAGCTAGGAGTTGAAGGAAAACGCACAATCTAATTACCATCAAATTCCTCTTTATTTTTCAGATTTTACACAAGTGGAAGCTGCATGTTGCGGAGCTGGGAAGCGCAACGGTGAATCCTTCTGCAGTCCATATGCCAATCTTTGTTTGAATCGCGACAATTACTTGTTCTGGGATCTATATCATCCAACACAGGCTGCTTCTAAGTTAGCAGCTGTGACCCTCTTCAATGGTGGACCACAATTCGTAACCCCAATAAATTTTGCTCAGTTGGCCATGGCTTAATGGTACAGAGTAACCATTTTGAAGTGATAACTGTATCCATGAGAAGAAAACAATTGGAATTGAATTGACAAGTTACGTAAGCAGATTTTTAAATTTTCTGCTTCTGCAAACTCCAATCTGTAATGAACATGTTTTTATTTGCAGGAATCATATGACATGATCAATGAATTTCTAATTAAGAATACAATTTCTTGTATACAAGAAGTGAAAATAAACATTAAAATATTTTATATGTGGCTTCATTGAGTGAGTCATGCCAGGTGATTAGAACAATTAATTGGGCACAAAAAAGCTTCAAGAAACATTGGAAAACTTGTATACAACTATCAATGAAACAAATTCTTAACCTAAAATCTGAAAGTTGCCTGCAAACTAAAAATGTTTTGAGTTTCTCACGCATCGTGTTTATAACTTGGTACACAAGTTATCTTCTCATAATTAAAGTATTGAATACCAGATTAGGTGTTTTCTTCTTCTTCTTTTTTTCCTGCATGAAGGAGTAGAAAACAAGGGTCAGTGTTTTCGTAGTTGGCCTTCTAGCTATACGATGAATGCATAGGCAGAGGCGTGCAGTTTTCATCCATATTTTGCGGATCTCCTGGTGAGATTGAATCGCCTCTTTCCCAGTGACAAGTTATAGGAGCACTACTCCATAGGAGTAGATATCCATCTTTCCATCAACCTTACCAGTTGCCATACCACGTGTACTCCAGGCTAATTATCTATACGTCCCAACAACATCGGATGGTGTCTTTTGTGTTTGCAGAGATTGCTGAAGCATCATTGCTGCTTCAAAATCAGACAACTTGGATTGAAAGTTAAGGTAAATCACTGGTAATGGAAACTTCGATTTTTTTTTTTCTTTTTTTTTTTTTTGTGTGCAAGTAGATTCATACGTATCAAATTCAAAAGTGGAATTATTGAGCATAAAATTTTCTATTGTCACATTATTATTGTGACATTTATACAGTTTAGCAACAAAATGCAGTCAGTTACTTTGGCTCATAATCGATTTGTGCTTTGCGTATGAGAAGCCAAGGGAACAAACACATTGTACAACTATCTTATTTTAGAAAGAAAAAGAAGAAGAAGAAGTTTAATTGCAAATTGGTGTATTTAATTAGCCCAATGAGGACAAATGAACAGGCCACTAAGCTCCTTGTTTGTGTTAGAGAATGTGTTGACAAAGTATACTCCCATAAACAACCAAATTTTGTATAAAACTCGAAACGAATGTACGAAAGAGTTGGAAAGGCGGCAGCAAGTTTAATCAGTTCTACATGAGTCTCACGTCTATTAAAGATGCCACTGCGAGTATTTGTGTTTGAACGCAATGAATCAGTAGCTATTACTACGTAAGCAAAGTTAGCTAGTGAGGAAAGTGCCAAATCCGCCTTTAGTTAACCTCTTGTGTTTGTAAGTTCATCATCATTATACTTGACAAAGGAAGAACTTCGTCAACGATCAAACCGGCCATATATAGGTAATCACTATGCAAAATCCCCCCTCAATTAACCTCTTGTATTTGTAAGTGCACGCTCCAGGACTACAATTCTAAACCATTCCATGCAATATAAATTCCCCATTACGTAGCTCTTACTTGAAAAAACAACATAAAACTTGTTCTCCTTTGTTGGTCTAGCACCGACCTGGCCTGCGCTTCCCTGGGTCGTCAAGGAAATTCACAGATTCCGACCTAACCTTTTCACATTAGATCTTAATCTCCCATGGAAAACATATCATGGGCTGTTGTTTCTCTAGTTCTATGTGTGGCCATAGGTTTTGTTAGTCCAGCAGACCCAGGTGCGCCACTAATCTTCATATTTGGTGACTCAACTGCTGATGTTGGAACAAACAATTTCCTGCCCACCAGCATGGCTAGGGCTGACTTTCCCCACAATGGCATTGACTTTCCTTCCTCAGAACCCACTGGAAGGTTCAGCAATGGCCTCAACAGTGCTGATTTTCTGTGTAAGTATATATAAAGTTTTTCTCTGGACAGGAAGTCCGTTTCTTTATCATTATATATGGATGACATGTCAATAACGAAACAGATCCTAAACCCTAAACCCTAAGCAGTGTATCGATCACAAAGATTAACTTAACCTATTTCTGTTATTGTGGTGATCATCCATAGCTATGACATTCGGTCTCAAGAGAAGTCCGCCGCCATTTTTCTCTCTCAACGCTACGTATCTTTCCAACAAGACATTTGGTGGTGTTAACTTTGCTTCTGGAGGGTCAGGCCTATTTGACATAACTGGAAAAAAATCAGTGGTACGCGCCTTATTATCTTGCAAAAAGTTGTTATCATCATAAGCCTGATATGAGAGGAAGATACTTTTTTGTAACAGATCTCTCAATTTTCTTGTTTCAGCTGGCTCTTATGAAGTATGGAATGCCAAAGAAAACTCAGTTTGATGCCTCATCCGTCAGTCAGAAAAATGTTGTCCCATTAGCAGAGCAGATACAACAATTTTCCATTGTCAAGAGCAATCTTACCGCCATAAAAGGGGGGAGGAGAGTAACTGAGAGGTCCTTGTTCTTCATCAGCGTTGGTAGCAATGACCTTTTCGGATATTACCACTCAAACAGTTCCATACCAAAGGAAGAATTCTTATCTTCTTTATTACTTGCTTATGAAAACCACTTGAAGGTAATACTTTTCTCTATCTTTAGCACTTGTATCAAATGCACAAGTTTTAGTAGCTCAACTGATCCCTGTGTTGAAATGGCAGGGCTTAATCGATCTTGGAGCGAGGAAGTTTGGCATCATTAGCATTGCCCCAATCGGATGCTGTCCATCTCAAAGGGTTCACAACGCCTCTGGCGGGTGTTTGGAAGATTTAAATGATCTTGCTGTAACTTTCCACTCAAGGTTGGATGCCCTAATGTCCAAGCTGAGCTCAGAATACAAGGACGTCAAGTATGCACTTGGCAATGCATTTGAGATGACAATAAATGTCATTCGGAACCCTCTTCCGTTCAGTAAGTCAATACTCGACAGTTGTTATTGGAAAAAGACTTCCGCACACCCTTGTATCTTTATATCCCTTGATTCTCCGTTGATTTATTAAATCCAAAGGTTATAAATAAACAAAGCTATGCAGGGAAATCACTTCCCTTCTTATTTCGGTACATATTCATATGCTCTCAGCAGCTAGAATGGTGAAGGAAAAGGAACAATCTAATAACCAACAAATCTCCTTTTCATTTTTTTCAGATTTTACACAAGTGGAAGCTGCGTGTTGCGGAGCTGGGAAGCTCAACGGTGAATCCTTCTGCAGGCCAAATGCCACTCTTTGTTTGAATCGTGACAACTACTTGTTCTGGGATCTATTTCATCCAACACAGGCTGCTTCTAAGTTAGCAGCTGTTACCCTTTTCAATGGTGGACCACAATTCGTAACCCCGATAAATTTCGCTCAGTTGGCCATGGCTTAATGGAGTAACCATTTTGAAGTGATCAATTGTATCCCCAGAAGCAAATTATTTTCACCAATTTTTCAAATTTTGTTTTGTATTAGACGAAAACAATTGCAATGATTGATAAGTTATGTGAACGGATCTCAATTTACAAAAAGCTTAAGTGATAACATAAATCTAAGAAGCTTTATTTTGCAGAAGCTTGTGAAAATCCCTGGATGCACATCCAAGTTATTGTTTCAAATAATAGCCAATTATTGTTTTTGATACTAGGTGACCAGCAGGAAAATCCATTTGGAATCAATTTTCTTGTTGGTCATCCTGCATAAAATAAAATAAAATTTTGATATATATTTCGTGTACACGGATTTTTAATAGCAGGATGCAATCCCCTCGAGCTGCTGACTGCACGGTTATATCAACGTGATCGGTTGTCAAGATAGAGCTGTTTTGCCTCTTTCAGTTACGTTTAGAAACTCGTCTCTTTCTCTCTGCATCCTTAACCAGCTATCTGGCTTCTCAAGTAACTTCAGTATCTGCAAACAGAAACAATAATTGGAGCCATGTTAGCCCGAACAGTTTGACACAACGTTTCAAGATACATTTGCAACAGAGTCTTAAAATAGTTTATTAAAGTGGCCTGCGGAATAGTAAACATTTTGCAGTTTGTCATTCGCCGTGTTGATAACTTGATACAGAAGTTACCTTCTCGGTGTAATTATTGTGTAGCAGATTTCGGTTTGTGTTCTTTTTCTGTATGAAAAAGAAGAAAACAAGGATTACCGTTTTCATGGTTGGCCTTCTAGAAGATGAGTGCATAAGGCAGAGGCGTGCCGCTATCATCATTATTTCCATCTCTTCCTTGTTGTAGTGTTCGATCAAGTGAGGATCGATCAGACGTTCGCATATGCCACAGCTCAGCAAGGACCTTGCCTGCAAGTGCACACAAATTCAAAGGAAAATACAATTTTTCAGAATCAGTTTTATAGCTTATTGATTTCTTCGCTTACCCATAATACTAAGCTTTCGCGAATCTCCTGGTGAGTTTGAATCGCTTCTTTCCCCGTGATAAGTTCTAGGAGCACAACTCCATATGAGTACACATCTATCTTTTCATCAACCTTTCCATACATCATGTACTCCGGGGCTAAGTATCCAAACGTCCCAACAACATGGAACGGCGCCTTTGTGTTTGCTTGAGATTGATGAGTTTGAAGTAACATTGCTGCTCCAAAATCTGATAACTGGCATCAAAAGCCAAAGTGATCAGAGACAAATGTAGACCTATTGAGATAAAGCCCTTGCTCGGAAAGTTCTAGGAATTGAACCTAATTGAGTTTTAGCTTTCTGCAAGTATAAGAAATTGTTATCGAACTTACTATCGGTTCGCAATTGTGGGAGAGGAGAATGTTAGATGACTTCACATCCCTATGGATGATGGGAGGACTGTGAGAATCATGAAGGTAGTCCAACGCCTTTGCCATGCCGATTGCAACTTTCATCCTCTCACTCCACTTTAGCTCTCTTAAATTCTGCCTCAAGCTTCCCATCAAAAGTTTATACACAATTGCTTGCATCTCCCCACTACGACAGAACCCGATTATCTGCACGATGTTGTCATGCTTCATACCAGATAACAAATCTACTTCTCGAAAAAAATCCGCTGTTGAGCACCGTGTGGTTTGGAGGACTTTCACAGCTGCAGCTTCACCATTTCCAAGTTTGGCGCAGTACACCTTGCTATGTCCACCCTCTCCAATCACTGTGGCTGGGCTGAAATTGTTAGTTGCATCATGAAGCTCTTTCGGCGTGAAATGCCTGCTTGAACCTTCTGCTTCTAGTACTTCCAATCTTTGAAACAGTTTTTCGGACGCCAAATCAGCGACCTCCACCATTTTATTTAAGGCAGAGAGTGCTCTTCTAGTAGTCGTTGGCCGCATCAACGACACTGTAGAGGAAGGCGGAGTTGTTAAGGACTTTTGCAACTGGCGGGTGGTATTTGATTGGTCATGGCAAGTGTAGGTTGAGGAAAATGAGTGAGAAGATTGTAGGGCTGCTGCCCTTACAGAGCCTTGTTGGCAAGTCCCCTGCCCCTCCATTAGGACTCTTCCCACGGTATTCATCACCAGTAGTGTGCATGTTGGAGGTAACCCTTTCAAGCAAGTATGGATAGCTGAAAAACTTGGCCTGCATTGCAATTTAACATCCATGAGAGAGAGAGAGAGAGAGAGAGAGAGAGAGAGAGAGAGAACTCTCATGCGTAACTAAGTTGGCTAGAGCAGTTTACCCCCGCAACTTAGTTCCAAACCCCTCCTTGTAATTCAGATTAATTTAGATTAATTTAGAATACCGTTTTAATCTCTCATAATTTAGATTAGATTAGAATATTGCATCAGGGTAGAGAGGGGGTGGGCGCAGGGATACGACAAGTTCCCCTCCACACCCTCATTCAAGTCCCCCTCCTCGTAATTTAGATTAGTTTACAATATCGCTAGAGAGAGAGATCGGAGTTATTAGTTTCATTACCCTGAGAGGCTGCAACCAAGTACAAGGATTGATGCAAAGCCGATCCTGACTTGGTAGGTTAATTCAGAAATGTAAGAATCTGCAATGCACACTTTTAGTTGGAAATCCACCTGCAAAGAAAAAGCCATAAGCCAAAAGCCAAAAGCCAATGCCATAAGCTCCCAAGTAAAAGGAGTTCACCTGCTTGGATTTGCAGAAATCTTCATGGATGTGGAAAGTGTTGGGATCAAAAGAATCATCGTTCTCTTGAACATGAACAGCAATCACACTGTCCCTGTGTTTTACAACAGCAATGAGCAATCTCAGAAGCATTTCTCTGCTTGAATTATCCGATTTCAGACCGACAATTATCGTCCTCTTCTTCGATTTCTTGGACCTGAACGACAACATTTGGGGCCAAAAAATCAGCACCACTTCATTGCACAACCGAAGAGTAGCTTGCTTTCAATTCTGGTTATGGCACCTTCCACCTTGAGGCTTGAGTTTTCTGAGATAATGTTGAAGTAGGTGATGGGTTTAAGTGGTTACCAATAGTGGTTAGATATTAATGGCAGAATACAACCATTTCCAAAGGGAGTTAGCAACTGTTCAAGTGTTGTACTCTCTCAGAGGATAAAAAACGAGATGATAAAATGCATTATTAGCACGTGTTATATTCTTAAACAGACGAGAGATTCTCTCATGTCACTAATTTACTGCGTGTCAATCATCTACTAAATAAATAGATGGATACTTTTTTAACACAAATATTTATTAGGCGGTAACGGCATCAAATTAAATATTGGTTGGAATTTGTTTGATTTTGTCTGCAATTTTAAAATTGAATAGCCACGGTAATTAGGTATTTGCTTAAAATCATAAATGAGAGCTCCAAAAGTGGGCAACTAAAAATCACAGAATAAGTGCAAAGCTTTATTATAGTGCGGTGAATGGACCGCATCCTCTTTCACAATACTTCAAAAGTCTTGAAAAAGTTGGAATCTGCAGAGGAGAAAACGAACCGTGCAGAAATCTCTTTCAACGTACAAATATTATGAATCAAGGCGGAAAGCGTTGTTTATAACGGTTGTTACGTTTGATTCGGGTTTTATACCGTAATTTTTAAGCCACTTAAGAGTTTGGCGTCAACTCTTTCAAAATTTCATCTCTTCAACCGCAAGAAATTTTCTCCAATTTTATTCCACCTAAGTCTACGGCCTAAATCCAACCAACTCGAGTAGGATTGGAAATCCTAAACCGAACCGAACCAAACCGTATTATAAGGTTGCGCCTTTTCCGGCGTTCTTTTTCGTTTTCTTTTTTCTTCTCGTCTTTTTTCCTGTATGATTGTGTGTGCAAAGTTGAACGGTTTTAAGAGTTGGTGCAGCAAGAAATAAATTGCAAAACAGGAATTAATCAGAAAGATATGGTGACAAAAATCAAAGGATAAGATGGTGAGCTTCTTTAAAGGCTTTGTCCCAATAAACCAGCAGATACGGGTCCAATAATATGCCTGCTTCGCTAGCATGTATACAATACAAGACACTACCACCTAAAAATATGATCATCATCCACAATAATTCTAACCACGGTGTGATGTCCCGAAAATCGGGTTGTTACTTTTGGATTTTTAACGGAACATAAGAAGATGAAAATGTTAAATAACAATTACCAGTTTTACAGCAGACTCTATCTGAACAAAAGTTCTGTGAATATGTAGGGAGTTAATTAGGCTAATCGAGCGAAGATTGCATAGTATTCAGATTATGTTTCAAGAAGCGGATGTAGCACATACAGTAGAGCAGAAACCATATATGCGTTTCAAATTACACATGTACGTTGGCGGACAGGATGATGAAATCAAGAAAACCAGCCCAGGAGAAAAAGCTCAGATGCCCCGTGCATGGCGAGGATGCGAGGCGATCATTCAGCAAGCTGCAAATTTGAACAACGAAATTAGGCTGGCTCCATTGTTACAAAAAGATATCGTAAGTCCGAACACTTAACCAAAAAATAAAAGATTTCCTAACCAATGATTAACTAACTAATTAGTAACGCTCTACACATCCGAACATGTCGCACAAATCTACCAGCTTGGATGATTGACAGCACAGATATATGCTAAACACAAATCCCCATTAAATACTCATATCAAATGCCATCACCATGCGTCAACGTATTTAACAAAACACTATACACTGGGGCAACCAATATATGAATGAGGATAGCAATTCAAAGACTTAAGTCGCAAATCACTGTAAAGGAACAATAAATTTTACTTTACCAGAGAAAACGGCATAAGTAAGTCCTAGCATCTAGTGACGGGGCAGGGGGGGGTTAGACATTATTATTAGGTTGGCATTGCCATGTTATGATTGGATTGAAGGTTCTTTGTATAAAGTGTGTAACTTACTTACGTTGACTAATGCAAGTAATTATCACACAAACAATGACTCTGACTGTGTGATATCCGAGACAAAACTAAACCTGATTTAGAGGATTATCCGGAGATTTCTTCCATAGCTTCCATATCATATCCTTGTATTGATTGTGAGTAAGACCTGGTTTCTCTTCCTTCAGCCTGGGGAGCTCAGCTTCTTCAAAAGCCTACAATTATTACCCGAACTCGTCACATTATAAACACAGAAGAAATGACTAATGTCAATATTTAATTAGATCAAAGAAGCAATCACCAAAAGTTAAAATTGATTATTAACAACGGTTGAATTATCAATGAAAGTTTAAAAAGACATGGATGGAAAAGTTCCGTGGCTGTTAACCAAAGAAATTAGCGCTCCTAAGAATATGACTTAGCTTCTACCAATAGCCCCTACAATTACTATTATTCAGGAAACGACAACAATTAACTTTATATTTCACCAGCAGTCAACAATACTGTACTATCGAAGTGGGGCAGCAACGATAATTACAAGAATCATAAAAATTTAAGCAGCCATTCCACAAGAGGCATCAAATATGAGATACATCCGTGCATGAACAAATAAAATAAAACCTACAAAACTTCAGCTATTGTTTTGAGAGACGCAACAGCTACAACAGTCTACAAAAAGAACACATGAATTTCTCTCATAAGACCGCTACAAAAAACCAACAGAGCACTGCTACATCATAAATTGTGCAACATGAATTCGTCTTATAGGATGCTAGCTAGAAATTACTGAGATCACGAGTGTAAAGAAATGATGTAAAAGTTCAAGTTCATAGCTTTAGTCTACGTTTGTAATCCATGAGAAAATGAAAAACGATCAGAACTCAAGAGGCAACCCGTCTGTCTAAAAGAGGTCCTCCACTAACACATTGCAAAGATTTCAGTGCCAACACAAGCAATCAAGCACACTAATGCACACCCAAACTTTCGAGTAGCTGATCACGACCATTTGAGCGAAGTTAAATCATTGCGGCATATAACACACTAAGCTGTCTTCTAGAAGGCGCTCATTTGCGTCCATTCGTATTGTATATTTTCAATGCCGAGTCGATTTGTTACTCTAATAATAGCTAGAGCTTCAAGCTAGTACAAGTACTAGTCCTAATTCCTAAATGACAACAATTCTATGTAAATGCATCAGATTTTAGATTTCAAAGCTAATCGAAACCAATGCAATCCAATCCCCCTAACCAAACAAACCCTAAATTCTCCCAATAACACAGAAAAGGTACCTTAAACGAAGCCTTGAGCCTCCTTTCCGGGTGGCGATCCACCGGCAAGCTCTCCGCCACCGACATCTTCGCAACCGCCTCCTCCACCGTCCTAGCCTCAATAATCGAATCATCCCGATTCCTATTCTCCACAACCACAATCCTCTCATACTCCTCCTCCTCTGCCGTACGGCTCTGCTTCTTCTTCACCTCATCCGATTTCTTCTCCAACGCCGCCTGCTCCTCCTCTTTCCGCCGTGCCAGCTCGGCCTCGGTCACCTTTGGAACCGGGATCGTGACTCGCCCGACCTTCTTATCGGGCTTCTTCCCCGCCTTCTCGAGTTCCTTCTCCTCCAGCTCCGCCAATCGGCGCGCCTCGGCTTTCCGCGCGGCGGCCTCCGCTCGTTTCTCGGCTTCTTCCTCGCGCTTCTTTGCCGCGCGGGACTTGCTGCCCTCGGCCTCGCGCCAGTACTGCTCCTCCTTCTCGCGAACCTCGCGCTCCTTGCGCTCTGCTTCGGTGGAGCTCTTCCGAGCCTTGGCGGCCTCCGCCTTGCTATTCAAACCCATCTTTTTCGGCATCTTGTTCGGGCACACGCTTTAGGGTTTTGATCGTCTTCGAGTCTGCGACGACGGTGGTGATATTCTCCGACTCCGCTCAAAAGCGATGTGATGGGAAGAGTTACTGGGACTCTGGGCACGTGTTCCGTTCACAGACAGAAACAGAACAAAAAAAAAAGCGGTTACGGTTTTTGGGTAGCGGCTAGCAAACTAAGTGGGCCTTTACTGGGTTAAATCAAAAGGCCCAAAACAATAAATCCAGACGCTTGCTGGTCAAGAAACAAAAGGCCTGCCCAAATTACATCGGCCCGTTGACAAATGGTTCTTAACGTTTACGTTCGTAAAATGAGTTGATGAGTAACAAAGTTGCTAGCTTTTTCTATGTTGGTTCCTTTACGTTGAAAATCGATAAATGTCATCTCACGTGTTGTACTTTAAACATCAATGTTGTTCCTGCTGTTACATTCCGTCAAAATCACTTAAGAGCATTTCGATCTCTTCATGTCTCTACACATACGAATCGATTATTTCATAACCATGCTACAATTTTCCCCAACTCTCCAAGTGCCTAATTAAGCCGTAACATCTTTGGCATAATATTGAATTGCCATCATAGTGATCTTGTTGGAACCTTTTTCTTTATATAAATAATGATATGGAGAGATTGAAATGCCCTTGTGTCGGTTACTGCATTTTTTGAGATTTGATATTTTAGATTTTTTTCGGGTTGAGTTTGGGTATTTAACTTTTTTTTTCATCACTAATATCATGTGCAGGTCGCATAATCCCTTTTAATAAGGATTCTAACATGTTCGGATTTTGCCTTCAATTAACACATAAGTCAACGGATAAGAATCGAAAAACCAATGCCAAGCAATGACTAGAGGATCAAAAGAGAAAGTTGTCATAAGGGAAGAAAGTAGGACAACAGCCTCTGTTTTCCCTCCTCCCCTCTCCTCCTCCATTTTTTTTTTTTCTTCTTTTCTAGTCTATTATGGTGATTGGTGAATATTATTCTATCTTTTGGCGACTTAGGGCTAATTTGGAATTGTTGTTCTTTTTTAATAAATTGCTTATACTGTGCTTTAAGAATAATTAACTGCAAAATAAAGTAATTGAGCATTTGATGCTTCAAGAATAATCAACTGCAAAATAAAGCAATTGAGCATTTGATAAACTGTATTTTTAAAAGTGTTATAAGTATGAAAAACAATGTCTAGAAGGATAAATAATAATTGGGGAAACTTAATATGAGTCCAATTTTATGAGTCATTATTAGTTATAGTCCAATTTTGTTTTAAATTTTAGGTTAGGTCCAATGATTTATTATCCACTTAAGCTTATTTGTATTTTCTTGCCAAATTTAACCTCAAATTGACTAACTAAGTAATTACTGTTTTTTTAATTTGTTATGAATGTTAATCTTATCCTTAATTGTAGGGTTAGGGATTGAAATCTCTTTTTTTCTTCTCATTTCCCCAACCATTAATTTCTCTTTTCTTGTTTCTCCCTCACAATATCTTTCTCTTCCTGTGTTATTTTGCCGAGTAATCTTCTTCCATAATATTCCTCTTCTCCTCCTCTTCCATAAGAATGATCAATATACATTTGATTGGTTAAAAAAAAAAATTGCATTAGTGTTTTGGATTCTTCGTCTTTTTTTTTTCTTTTTTTTTTCTTTTTTTGCTTCTTTTTCCTTTATATATATATATATATATATATATATATATTTTTTTTTTTTTTTTTAATTTTGAAGTTCTATCGAATTAGCATTTTCTCTAGTGTTTCCTCCCTCAATATCATTTTTCTTCCCGATTTTTTTTGGTTTTATCTACCTATATCACTTGTCCTTTTTTTTTTTTATATATTATAATGTACATGTATCATGAATAATTGTATTTATCTACCTATATATATATATTATTTTGTTGATAATTTAAGATTAATTGTATTTATCTACCTGTACCATAGGATTTTTTTTTTTATAATACTCTACCCATATTAGAGATTAATTGCATATGTATCATATGTTTTTTTGTTTGTAAATTAACTACATGCATCGCAGATTGATTGCATTGCCTACTTGCATCATAGATTAGTTGCATTATCTACCTACACCATAGTTTAATTAGATATTATTTAAATATATCTTCATGACATATTTTGTATTTATGTACCTATATGATAGGTTTTTTCTTTTTATAATCTACTTTTATCAAGAATGTATATCACAGTAGATTTTGTTGGTGATAAACATGCCATGAATTTTAATTTTAATTTTTTTCCTTGGATATTGAATAGATTAAAGGCTTTAATATTCAAAATTTGGATAAATCAAGAAATTTAAATATATTTTCATTTAGATTATAAAAGGGCAAAATAGACATAAAAAAGATTAGTTGAACCTAAACTGATAAGGCACATGGAATTGGACTCAATTGGAAAGTAGCTCAATTTTTTGGACTCGGATCTAAATGCCCCTAAATAATTTCGTTGTTTAAAATTAATAAGCTTGTTACAGGAATTAAAAATATTCTAAAGGCTCAACTCTGCTTTTTATTAAAGCAAATTTTAAAAGCAACCTATATGCTGCTTTTAGAAGCTGCTGTTTGAAGGCCATTACTTTTAAAATAAGCAGTATATTTTATTTTTACCGAACACTTTTTTATTGCTTAACTTTAAAGTGAAGTAATTTTTGATAAAAAAATCCAATACCAAAATGGACCTTAGTATTTGTTTAAGTCATGCTTAGATCTAAGTTCCATATCACTTACTTTTTTTACCCCATTTTCAATCCAGTTTATTCTCCCAAAATTACCACCCCTAAATTTTAAACAATTTTCATTAGTTTTCCTTAAATTTTATCCTATTTTCTAAATTTAATGTCACCTTGCTTATGATATTGGATAAGGGCAATGTTATCCACACATCCTTTTCATTTTCCAGGCATTGAATCGAATGAATTGAAGAATATAAATGACGAAAAATTAACAAAGGTTTGTGAGAGATAAAAATATGTGTACAAAAAAATAGCACTATCCATTGGATAATTGGAGACCAACCCCCCCTAAAGATCCAACCCCATGTTCTACAATTGTATCTTGACTGTATGCTGGGTAGTTTGATGACGACGCTTGTTATGAAGATGGTGATTTTTTTTTAACAAACGATATTATCTACACTAAAGGGGAGGGGTGGACTTAGTCTCACAATGGGCTAGCAATAATATTGTTCAAATGGTGATTTAACTCATGATTTAGGATTTTGAGTTTGTTTTCGGTTGAATGGGCTTGGCAAAAGATTGGACTTAATTATTTTTTAGGATAAATTACATAAAACTATCTCAACTATTGGCTCAGTCACAGTTTTATACCTCATCTTTAAAAAATGCCAATGTCATGCATCATCTTACAAATTTGTTACAATTTCATATTTTCCGTCAGTTTGTCTGTCAATTCTTTCATTAAATAATGACGTGGCTTGAGACAAGACCCACTTTCAATTCCAACTAGAAAAAATTAATTAAATATAAAAAAATATTAAAAAAACCCAACCTACACCCAGATCCCTTTTGCTTCCCCCTCACCTTTCTGCAACTCCCACCCCCTCCTACACACCCATCACCCTCTCTTCCTCCATCTCCACCTCCCTCCCATAGCGCTCCTCCCCATCCTACACACCCATCACCCTCTCCATGTACACCTTTCTCCTTCGCCGTCGTCGTCGTCCGTACGATTCGTGACTTTTAATAAAACTCCCTCCCCCTCATACAATTAAGGAGCCATGTCGGAGATTGAGGTCGTCGTCGATAATAGCGACGACTCCAGTGCCCGCGAGGTCAACCTATTTGGGAAGTTCGAGGTTGGGAGGCTTCTGGGCTGCGGGGCTTTTGCGAAGGTGTACTGCCACTCACGGTACTTCGAGCCGCTGATCTCCGCCATCGGTAGTGGTGAGGGTGATGGGCGTGTAAGAGGGGGCGGAAGTTGCAGAGAGGTGAGGAAGCATTGACAGACAAACTGACAGAAGGTATGAAATTGTAACAAATTCGTAAGATGAGGTATGACATTGACATTTTTTAAAGATGGAGTATGAAACTGTGACCAACCCAATAGTTGAAGTAGTTTTATGTAATTTACCATATTTTTTATGTGGGCTTTCTAGGTACTAGTGTTGTCCGTGTTAGATTTGCTCTTGTGGGCATGTGTCTTTGTTTGGTGCAGTCTATCCAAACTTTGTAAGTGATTTTGTGTGCAAAGTCTCTACTATGGCAAGGTGTGTGGTACTTATCACGCCCTACATATTCAATAATATGGTTGCTAGGAAGTTGGTCAAGTTTGCAGCATTATTATTTAATTTTAAATCGCTTTGGTTTGAAAGGCCCTCAAATTTAATAACATTCTAATAAAACCACTATCATTTAATTTTAAAAAACCTAAACAAGCAATCAGGGAAGTTTTTAGCACTAATCTACGCGCATTTTAAATGTTGGGAGAATTCAAAGGGTTAGGTTCATCTTACATGTGAATCAACAACCCAAGATTATTAATTTGCATATGTCATTGGGATCGTTAATATTTTAATCTTCCCATCATTAACTCCAAATCTCTAAAATATTTCAAACCAATTAATATTCCTACCAATACCATCTTAAAAAAATAAGGAAAACTAATGAAAATAATTTAAAAAGTTTGAGTTTTAACGATAAGGACAAAATAAATGATAAAGTAAATAGTACCATGATTGATTTTTTAGTATAAAAATGTGGTTTTTCGTTAAGATGAACAATACCGCCGTCTTTTCTTTAAAACTTCCTAAAAAATACAAATAAAAAACCAAATTAATTATCCACTAAAAAAGTTCAAAAAGTCATTCACGACGAACACAAAACCATACTATCGGAAATTACGGATAAGGATCCTCTTTGTGAGAATCTAGATTCTCACATTCTAACTGTTTATCGTGTATTATGCGGTTAATTTTTAATAGGTATTGTTTATGTTTAATTTTAAATAAAAATTTTAAAATAATTTATGACCTCATGATAAACAGTTAAAATGTGATAATCCTTAGAATTCCCATAATTTGAACATAAATAGAATCCAAATCCGAAAATTACAACATGCATTGAGCTCGCAATCACGAGATTATACGCAGTCCATCACGCAAAGTGGGTCAATCCAAATTAACGTACACGACCCGCCGACTTAGTGTTTGCGGGCTACATGTCGGTCACGTGCAGTACACACTCTACGGGGGACCTCACCTAAAATTCTCACGGGTCAAAACAATACGCAAATGGACTGTTCAGTGGCGACTCGCCCCGATTCGACACTTTCGACGCAGTCACACAAATATATACTTCGTGGAAAATAGTTATCGCCAAGTGTCCGCAGATGCTCTGTCTCTCGGGTGAGTGTATCGTTGTAGACTTTGTACAACGTAGTATACAGTTACGTATACGACCCCGACCGGATACCTTGTCGTTCACACAATGCCAGACGGCTCAGACATGTTCGCTGCTCAAGGAGATTCCCTCCGCCATGGCGTTGGTCATGCGGGGCCCCACTCCTCTTACAAAAACAGATCAACGGTCCAGGTCGTACCACTTAATTAAAATACGGGAGTCGTTAATTTAGGTCCTCTTAAATATCAGTAAAGTAGGATTAAGATTAATAAACTGCGCGAAAATAATTGTTTAATAACGTAATTACCCAGAACGAATTACTAATGACTGCAATTAAAGAGTCGTGCACAGAAAACGATGTCGTATATCGAGAATAATAGTCATATTTTGGATGCGAGCGCACTGAAAGCAAACCGGGGACGTCCACACCGTTACTTTCTCTCCCGTGACAAGAAAACAAAACAGCTCTAACCGCCGTTTGGTATCTTTCCCACGCGAAATTTCTGAAGTCCCGCCGGGTCCCACCCCATGCCCCTGCACGTCAGCAGAAATCGCCACGTCACTCAAGCACAGTAATCCTCATAACGCATAAGGTGGGTCCCGTGGAAAAAGGACCGTGTCGGGTGCTCTGGCTCTGCAGACCAAACGGCGTTACTTTTGCTTTTTGGGGCCTTTCTCATCATCATCTCCTCCATCATCAACCCCACCGTGGACAGTCACACTAGCAATTCTAGAGAGAGAAAGTTGAAGAGAGAGAGAGAGTGGAAGAGTGTGGTGTGAGTAAACCTGAAAGCACTTTTTTATCCATCACTTACTGCCTCTGCAGCAATCTTCCGACCACGCGACTGCTGCTGCTTCTGCGCTTCTTATCCTCTGGGGAAGGCTTCACGGCAGCGAATGTGAGGCTGAGATCTGAGCTTGTACGGACGACGCTCGTTTTGGATCTCCTGGACGCAATGGGGAGTGTGTCGTCGGAGGACGGCTTGGACCAGGAGAGCGAGCGGTGCGGGAGCTACAGCCTGAGCGCGGACGTGAGCGAGTCTGAGAGTTGCAGCAGCTTCTCGTGCAGGAGGTTCGACGCGGAAGGGGCTTCGAGCTCCATGACGTCCTCTCCGCAGCCGGTTGCCGGAAATTTCTGTTTTCAGCCGCCGGTGATGCTTCCGGTGATCGGAGGGAAGGATGTGGTGGCTTGGGATGAGAAGCCGGAGAAGCGAGATGCTGATTTATCTGGTATTTCATTTTGTTTTGTTTTATTTATTTGTTTAAACTTTATTCTAGATTTAGGGTATTCAATTGAGAATCTGAGAGAGTTTAATAGATTTATAAATCTAAGAATTTTTATTTAATTGATTTGTAGAGATTTGATATAAAATTTTAATTCAATTATCTTAAAATTTTATGAAAAAATGAGAGATTTGTGAATGTTTAAAATACACTACAAAATTTCTTCAATTACCTCTAATTCCTCAACTTTCTCAAAATTTTTAAAATCAATTTTTAATTGAATATACCTTAAATATTATAAACTTCTTTAAAATCCTAATTGAATACACCAGATTTCGGATTTTAATAAAGTATCTTAAAATTCTAATTGAAACGTCTTGTGAATTTCAAAGAATCACTTCAAATCTTGATTGAGGACGCATAGATTCATTAAAAGAATTAAAATCCCTCAAAATTCCAATTGAATACATCCCTAAGGAGATTCTAGCTCACTGTTTGGATTCCGAGAAAATTTAGGGGAAATTATTGAAAAATGTACTGAAAATTATTGTCCTTTAATACATACAACCTGAAAACTGAGTGAAAATACGTACTAATTTCTCTGCAGCTGAGAAAATTTTGCTCAGATCTGATTCTGTTCTAATTAAGATAATTTGCTTTGTTTTTGTAGATTTTAATTATTTTGTAATTATCTATGATTGCAGAGGTTGAAATGATGAAGGAGAGGTTCTCGAAGCTTTTGCTCGGAGAAGACATGTCCGGAGGAGGGAAAGGAGTCTGCACTGCCCTTGCTATCTCAAATGCCATCACCAATCTCTCTGGTAAGTCACATCCCTCTTGGAATATGCATATTCTTATGTAATGTTGGCCGAGATTTTTTCGATTTTATGTGGAGGTTCTGTTTTCGGAACTCAATTTTCTATGTTGGAATTGCAGCAACCGTGTTTGGCGAATTATGGAGGTTAGAGCCGCTGAAAGCGCAGAGAAAGGCAATGTGGCACCGGGAAAAGGAGTGGCTCTTGTGTGTGAGTGATTCAATTGTTGAGCTTGTGCCTTCAATACAACAGTTTCCAGGTGGGGGTACATATGAAGTCATGGAGATGCGGCCACGCTCTGACTTGTATGTGAATCTACCCGCCATAAAGAAGCTTGATGCAATGCTGCTTAGTATGCTGGATGGGTTTTGTGAGACAGAGTTTTGCTATATTGACCGGGGGATAATTTTGGGTGATTCGAAAGAGGGTGAGGGGTTTATGGGTGGAAGGCCTTCGATTAGGCAGGAAGAGAAGTGGTGGTTGCCCTATCCTAAAGTTCCGCCAAATGGGTTGTCCTGTGAAACAAGGAAGAAGTTGCAGCAGTGTAGGGACTGCTGCAACCAGATATTGAAGGCGGCCATGGCAATTAATAGTAGTGTACTTGTTGAGATGGAAATCCCGAGAGCATACATGGAAACGTTGCCCAAGGTATGGGTTTCTACATCTCTTTTCATTATTTTGCTCATATGCTAACTATATTAGTGACTAGTAATGTTTTATTAGCTTTCGCAGTATATTTATACGTATCTTGTCTTGTAGTTTTCAGTTCATGCTGCATATTCTGCATACAACTTTCACTTAGTTGATCTTAAATTTCTTTTGACACCATCTGTTTTTCAATTCTTGATAGAATGGCAAGGATTGTTTGGGCGATATCATTTATCGTTACATAACTGCAGACCAGTTCTCACCCGAACATCTTCTTGATTGCCTGGACTTGTCGTCAGAACATCAAACTCTAGAGATAGCCAATAGAATTGAGGCAGCTGTGCATGTTTGGAAGCAGAAGGACCAGAAGAAACACAACAATCATAAGGCTAAACGGGCATCTTGGGGTGGCAAGGTTAAGGGGCTTGTTGCTGATAGTGAAAAGAACAATTTTCTGGCCCAACGAGCAGAGACCCTCTTACACAGCCTAAGGCATCGTTTCCCTGGCCTCCCACAAACTTCACTAGATATGAACAAAATACAGTATAACAAGGTACATTTGATCGCATGTTTTCCCTATCCATCTACATTAAAATGCATAATCCATCTACGTTACATTACTTAATACATGTCACCTTAACTTGGGATGTTGTGAAGTATTTCATCCATCAATTTTTAAACAGTGGTTTGACAAATATGTTAAATTCCTTGGTTTGGGAAATTTTGACTGTCCGAATTCCTTATTGCGCATTATTAGTTACTTCCTGCACACTGCAATAACTTCTGGATTTCTATATTTAAAAGAACAAATCCTCGGAGGATGAAGTTTCTGAAGGATTTTTCGTTGTTGATTTTACAGGACGTGGGGCAGTCAATTCTGGAAAGTTACTCAAGAGTTATGGAGAGTCTGGCCTTTAACATCATGGCAAGAATAGATGATGTCCTCTTCGTTGATGATGCTACCAAGCGATGTGCTGCAGCGGAATCAGTGTCTATCTTCAGCAGGGGAGGTTTGAGTGGCCTTCCTATCCAGAAGCGGATGTCGCCAAGCCCCTTCTCCATTCAACACACTCCTTACGCGTCTCCACTTGCAACACCGACTTTCTGCTCCTCCACCCCAGTTATTGGAAGTCCAGGAAGGACACCTCTGTGTGTAAAGCGCAGCGTTATAGTAGACGAGAAGTCAGAGAAACTACTCGCAGATGATTTTGAGAGGGTGTGGTCGTATGCCGGAAGCCTAAGCTCAAGAAGAACTACCGGCGATGCTCCTGAACGGGATTGACTAAGATAACGTTAGGTCGGTTTAAGATTAAGTAGGTTAATGTGACAAAAGGAAGGTGCAGAGATGGGTCTAAAGCCTAACCCCCGTGGTGCTGTTGAGATCTAATATTGTATATTCTTTATTAGCAGTAGAAATAGGTTGGTCTCTATAGTTTTGACCTGGTAGTAGATGAAGAAAGGACAATTTAGTTTCATGCTGGTTCTCAAATTCTCGCATGCCGTATGGTACTTGTAGCTCAAGTTGTTAAAAGCTTCTATCGATTTATGTGAAGTCCCCTAATATCTGTTGTATCGAAAGTTAAAATTCTTGGATTCACAAGTTTTGATTATATCTCTGCTACCATATTTAACACCGAGATAGTGTGAAGCACAACGTATCCGATGCACTCTTTTACTTCAAGAAATGACGTAAGAAGACTTGAAAAAAGAGTAAAGGAAAATTTAGGAAGACTTGAAAAGAGACTTAAGAAAAGATATGGAGTAGCTGGAGTTAACTAACTGAAGACTTAACGTAAAATCGAACATGATGGAATTTTAAGATTCATACAGCCAACACTAGTGGGATAAAACTTTATTGTTATCTAAATGTCAACCACGAAAACAAGATAGATGTCTCCAAGAACACTGATAATTCATTCATTAATTTACAAGTTTAGTAAAATACATAGAAAAGATTCATAATTTAAGAAAATAAAAGACTTAGTTTATTTGTTCGTTATTTACTTTTCGGTTAAACAAGGAATTGGGTCTCTTAACAACCCCCCTTGTAGGTTTAGGTGCTTGCAGAAAGTACAAATCCTTCACTCATAAAGCCCCTCGTGTCTACGGCAACTTGGATTGACTTATTTTGCTTGCAATGGCTGGCTAGGTCACCTGAACTCGTTGATGCCGAAGAAATCATGGAGAAATTCCTGAAGAGCAGGCAAAGTCTGTCCTTTAAAGCCGCCTGGTGCAGCTGCTTTCGCCTTGCACTAGACTAAATAAAACAGCTAAGCTTGAAACTCCTTCGATTTCAGATGCATTCACGACTTATTAGTGTCGTGCATCGATTCCATCTCCACCTCATATAGCCAATTCTTCAAGCTGAGTTTGCACCTGTTGCATCAACTAAATCAGCATTTGCATGCCTTGATATGATAATTGAAAATGGATCGGACTACTGATGATGAAAATACGAACGCATAAGGCAGGAATATGCAAGCTAAAGTAGCACTTATTGTAATCTACAACCAATCCAATCAAACAAATTCCCTCATGGGCTGCTAATCATTTGGTTGCTACATCAGAAGGAACGGTCATCAAACTATCAAATAAGCCATGTGGAAACGTGCAATTAGCTTAGTAAAGAATCTATGACGTGACCCTCAGCACACCATGTTCTTCGTAACCTTAGATACACCATTTTCTTCATTGCTCTACATGAGTTCATGGAATCATGACGCACATCAAGAATGTTCACACAATCAAGCTCAGAGAAATTATAGAATCTAGGGTTTGTACGTAGAGAGAGAGAGAGAGAGAGAGAGAGAGAGAGAGAGCTCAGAGAAGACCTTTTTCTTTCTACTGAGATTAACCTATTATTTTTATAAAGATAGCTATCTATACCGAGAGATTGAGCTCAACTGTAACTAATCCTGCAACTAATAAAAAATTAAGACTACCCAATCAATAGCTTAATCAAACTATCATTGCACATATGGCACAAGCCCATCTAACAGCACTATTTGACTGCTCAATATGTTCGATTCTAAGCTGTAAAAGTTCTCAAACCTAATAAAAAGTTACTCAAAAGACTGGTTGCCTGGTGCCCATATAACGGCAACAATTGGAACCTTGAAGCAATGGACTAAATAAAAACTTGAGAAACAACCACCCTTAAGCAGCTTCCTGGCTGACAAGAGGCAAGATTGGTTTATCAGGACACGCTTCTAACATATTTTGGCTAATCAACACATGTACGTGTGTCTCCTCACCCAACTTAGAGATTTCAACAGAGTTGAACCATAGTACACCTAGTAGCAATAGCAGCTGGCCATCATGGTTTCTCTGTAAGTATTCAGTATCGGTTAGCTGCTAATATACTAGTTGTTTCATATCACGGACTTAAAACAACTATAATACTACATTATGTTGTCAAAGCCCTTGAGCCAGGGCCCAGAGATTTTAAAAATCTGAACACATATAATTGGATATGCAATAAAAATCTGTCACTAACCTAAAAGGCATAACTGATGTCTAGAAAATTGGGGATTTATCAGAATAATATACTGCCTACAGCACCATACAACAAATAATTACCAGCATCTTGGCACCGGAAAATGACTGCAAGGTCGCATTAATTCTAGTTTTTCAATTAGAACTACACCTAGCAGGGTAAGAAATGAATTTATAACAATGGTCAAATGTCAAACACAACTTGGCAAGATTGATGTCATTAAGCAGCGAAAACACCACATAGAATGACATAAAACACGACACAAAATTCTAAATGCAAACAAAACTACACTTACTTCTGACGTTGTCGATGCAACCCAGTCAGGGGGTGGCCAAAACAACTTTGAATACTCTGGGTAATCAGATAACGGTGCAATACCACCATCATCCAAGTCAAACACACCTATATCGCGGGCCTTGAACACACACTCTTCTTCACTGCCCATATAGAAGAAATTATCCGTGAAAAGTATACAATTCCCTTTACAACCCGATAACTGGGAAGCCGAGGCAGAAAATGTGCAGTCATCCCCCAAAAACAACACCCTATCCCCCAAGCTTTTCATTTCAACCAACTTCTTCCCCTCTCTATCCAACTTAAAAACCTCGAACCTAACAGTTCTCTCAGTCAAACAACCACTGAATTGCATTTGTAAAACTTCATCATCGACATCCAAATCATCCAAATCCTTCGGCGCAGTGATGCTCAAGTACATATCAACCACCAGCAATTCACCACTCGATTCAACCAAAAACTTCTTATCACCACCAAACACCGGATTCGCAACCAAGCTCAAATTCGAATTCAACCCCACCGTCACAGTCCGGCCAGTGCCATCAACAGCATAAAATTGTCCTTTAAACATTATAACATCATCGTAAGGCGACGGCATATCATGAATTATAGTCCACCTCTTATCCTCAGACTTAAACATTGCTAATTTCCCAGACACATGAATCGTAAGAAGCACAAAATCGTTGCTTTCGGAACCCGAACACATAAAAACCACCTTTTCCATATACAAATTGCCATCATCGACCAAAGAATTGCCATTCCCAAAAGGCCTAAAATGGACATAATGCAAAACAAATTCTCCACCCAACTCAAAAACACTAAATTTCGATAAATCCAATACCTTCGGAAATGCTTCGGGCAGCGGCTTCAGCTGAAACCGCGAGAGAGGATTCAGCAAGTGCATCCGACCCGGTACGTCCTCTTCGATCTTGACCAGCCAGCGATCTGGGTCTCTTTGGTTGCGGGAATTGGGCAAACCCATCAGGAAAATGCTGCGCTGGGAGAGGTGGAACCCTAGAGAGGTGGCGCAGATACCGTGGTTTGTGAGGAAGGGAAATCGGCCAGGTAGACGGCGAGGTCGGGAGGTGACGGAGGACCGCCATGAGGAGCAGACGGATCGGAAACGGAGCAAGTAGAAGGCGCTCTCTAGGCGTCTGGCGATTTCTTCTAGGAGGTCTTTGGGAAGTTTAGACCAGTCGGCCATGGATTTTCAGTTCAGTTTCCCGGGGAAGTTTGGGAAAATTGGCGAGAAAATTCAAGATACACAGATACTGGAACTTGTAGGGACCATATGCTGGTCGAAACGACAGGTATTATCGTCGTTTACACGCTAGGAAATATGCGCTGCTGTTTATATTTCATTTCAGTTTTATTTGGGCCTGTTTGACAGATCAGATAAAGGATCGGATATGATTAGTTATACGGATTCGGGCGTTTGGCGTTCACTCGTACTAAATAAGTGCCGGATTAATTTAACTGGTCAGATAGGATAACACGGTATACACCCGCTTAATAAAACCAACCAAAACGCCCGGATTATTTAGTCGGGGAAGAAGAATATGGGAGAGAAAGGGAGGGAGTTTGGGGGGTGTGACAGAGAGAGCTAGGGAACAATTATTTGGGATTCTTCTGCAGTTGGGGAAGAAGAAGGGAGAGAGAGGGAGGGTGTTTGGGGGGGGGTGCGGAGAGATCTGGGAACAAAAAAATGATTTCATTTTTTTTAAAATTTGTTTTTTAAGTTTGATTCCTCCTATCTAATATAATACCAAACACAATATAAATAATACGGTCACTAGTCTGATACTGCACCAAATACCCGACTAATTTAGTCAATACTATCCGGTGACTATTTATCCTATCCGACAGAAATAATCAGTATAGTCCGAACTGCCAAATGTGACGGAGATACTGGAACTTGTTGGAATTCTTCTTATTGAAGCTTTTCAAGGCACAATTTTTTCATTCAGTTTAATATCTTGACTCTTCTTATTAATAGTGAACCCCAAACATTTCAAATTACTTTGATTAGACACACAAATTGCCTTGATATTCACCATTCTCTTCTCTACTTAGGTCTCATTTGGCAGCTCGAACTGTAATGACTATTTCAGTCGAATATGATAAATAATCATCGGATAGTACAAATTAATTATGATCGTATTATATATATTATGTTTGGTACTATACCGGATAAGAAAAAAAAAAAAACAAATTTTTTTTCAAATTTATACCAATTGAAAACCACACAAATGTATAATAGAAGAATAATGAACTTGAGAGTCCAGACATCAAAATTGATATGTCAACGAGGTCCGGCAACAACCTCACAAGGCAAATTATCTTCACCGCAGGAAACAAATGCCCAGGACCTGTCCCCCTTCTTTCAACACACACGAACAAATACAAAATCTAAATCTGAAGCAAATTGAGGACGAAGACATAATCAATTGAAAAACATAACAAGTTGAATTTTTCAATTTGTCTTAAATTTTCAGATTTGAAATAAATGAGAAACCCTAATTTTAATTAAAAAAAAAAAGCAAGATTACAAATCAATTGAAATGGGGATAATAATACTATTAGTTTGATTTATTACATAAATCAAGCAAGAAAAAACATGAAGTTGCATGAAAATTTGAGAGATGGAAGAATGAAAGAGAGAGAAACTGTGTGCGAGAAAGAGAGCATAGAGAAGAAGAACAATTTATGGAGTTAGACGCCAAGACGATGGAACGGATGAAGAATTCGCGAACGCCGATGCGATGGAACGAGAAAGGAATTCAAGGAGCATAATGTTGTTCTCCCGACTAATTATCCATGGGTTTTTGGGTGGGATAATTAAGCAGGCCTGGAGCGCAATGAAGTAGTGGACCCGAAGATTTAGTCCGGGTACTAGAATGATACATCACGCGCCAAACACCGTATTTGTATTAAATAGTATTCTGTTATGCGTACCAAACGATTAGGGTTGTATGTAGCTTCACTAAAGTTGTCGAATTTTTAATTAAATTGGAAAAATAGGGAGTCAAGAGTTTAGCATCTGCTTGCTATCTCCACTAAGGCTTTAAACATTGAAAAGGAAAAAAAAATTGGAGCTACTACGCGGAGGTCAATCCTCGACATCGAACTTGGCATTTTTAGCTAAAATGATATTTGAGATTTATATAACTTTTTATTTTGATTTTTGAGATTTGAAATCGATAGAATTGGTCACTGAATTTGTCCACAATAAATTATTTTGATCATTTCGTGAAAATCTAAATAAAATAAGGATAAAATGATAAAAATACCCTTAATTTTTGTTAAATCATTTACCCTACTGTTTATTATATTGAGAGTAATTTTGTCATTGGATCATTATTTAACATAATTTTTCACTGAATGACCAAAGTGATTGATAGTGGACAATCTTAGAAACCACTTCTATTGATTTAAAATCTTAGGGATCAAAATAAAGAGTTAGACAAATCTCAAAAACTATTTTAACTGAAAAACCTTCAATTATTGACAATAACACACCATTACAGTAATTCGTTAGATTATCGTCAAACACTATGAGCAACATTCGGATTTTTTTTTTCTGATAAATTGTTAATTATTTAACCCCTTCATTTATATTCTTATCATCATTTTATTTAAGGAAAAATAATAAAAAATATTTGAAAACTTTAAGTTTTAATGACAAAGATAAAATAAAAGATAAAATGAATAATATGAGGATTGACTTTTTAATGTAAAAATATGATTTTTCGTTAAAGTGAACAATAAAAGAAGTTTTTCGTTAAAATCCCTTTTTATTTAAGACTATAATAGAAACTATTCAAATTTATTGAAAAAATTCGGTTAACTATTCTTTTTTATTTAATTCCAAAGAATAAAAATAAATCAAATTGCTAACTTGTGTATTCTCCAAGACTTGCTAGTTAATATATTAAATTGAGCCCGCCCAAATTTCCAGCCCTACTTTCTGAGAGTTGAGAGTGAAGCTCATAGCCATGGCGGAGAAGGAAAGCACCAAAGCAAGCGGTCCAGCCAAGAGGAAGCCGAAGGTCATATTTGGCACCAAAGAACTTCAGACGAGCGACGGCGATGGAGCTTCGAGCTTAATCGGTGGCATAGTCGAGAAAGGTATTTCCGATATGCCGCTGTCGGGCCCCACTCCACCGCCTCGGCCGACGGTTCTTCCTTTCCCCGTCGCTCGCCACCGTTCCGCCGGCCCGGTAACCCCTGCAAGTTTGTTACTTTGATCACCACTGTGAAAAGTTTAAAATTTGATAATTTGGTCACATAGGTGAAAAGTTTTAATTTTTTTGTTTGGTTGATAAGAAAGTTTGATAATTTAGGGAAAACGGTGAATATATACATGAATTGTGAGTGGTTTTGGTTGATTTTACAGCATTGGGGTCCGGTGAATAGTAAATTGGGTGGTGAGGAGGATGGTGGTGAAGGGGATGATGAGAATGATGAAGATGTTATGGACTTCGAACACATCAGGGATTTCGCTATACGGGTTGAGAGGAAGAAGAAGAAGGATATGGACTTCAGTAAGTGGGCAGAGAAGGAGCTTGATGATAATAGCTCAAGAACTTTAAGGGAAACAATGGAATTTAGTGCTAGAAAAATTGAGTCAAATAAATTGCATTCCCGGCAAAAGAATGAACATGTATTTGCATTGGGTAACTCGAAGATTGAACAAGAATTTGTGTTGGGTGACTCGAAGAGCGAACAAGAATCTGTGTTGGGTAACTCGAAGAGTGAACAAGAATCTGTGTTTAACAACATGGAAATTGAAGCCGACGTGAATGCAAATTCCATGCCTGATAATATTCGAAATGAACAAGGGGCGTCTGTGTCACTTGATGCTCAGATTGATGAAGAGAACCGTGCACGGTTGCAAGGGATGTCTGCAGATGAGATTGAAGAAGCACAGGAGGAGATCATGGGGAGACTGGACCCTGCATTGCTCCAAGTACTCAAAAGGAGGGGTGAAGAGAAATTGAGGAAGCAAAGAAGCCCCAGCTCAGATAACAATGAACCAAAAGCTTCCTCTAGCTCTCACAGTGGGCCGTCTCATGTGGCTACAAAAATTACTTCAAATGATACACAAACTTCGGTTAATGATAGATTGGAGCAGAAGTCAGGCAAAGCCAGTGGTAGTTTGTGGAATGCTTGGAGTGAGAGAGTCCAGGCTGTTAGGGACTTAAGGTTTTCCTTGGATGGAACTGTTATTATAAATGGCTTCCACCAGATATCTCAGAGTAGTAAGTTTTAATGCTTGTTTATATGATTTTTCGGTAGAAGCTAATTTTCTTTTTCGTTCCATATTTGAAGAGATTATGGTCTCCTCATCACTCCTGTTTTGTTTTCTATTTTTACTGTTTTATTTTCTCCAAACATGGGACTTAGTTTTGTAGTTGAATTTTCTCTTAATATGAAATTTGTAGCATCTTAATTTTTATTTGTATGGGAAGCACAACTGCACTGAATGCTATTACTTTTAAAATGATGAATATACCTCAATAGAGCATCAGGTAAAATTTTCTCCCATTGTACAGGTGATTTATCTGAGCGTGACTACCTGCGTACTGAGGGGGATCCCAGTGCTGCTGGTTATACAATTAAAGAAGCAATGTCTCTTACTAGGAGTGTGGTAAGTTTATATTCTTGATTGCTACAATAGTACACCAACTGTTTTGATAATGTAATAAATTTGATGATATACTATGTCCATGACCCTGGGTCTATTATATTATGTGTCAAATCTTGTTGCTACTGGTAAAGTTTGTGTCCTGATTTCAATTATCTTGTTTTACCATATGCTGCTCGGTGGTTTTAGATTCCTGGACAGCGGACACTGGCTTTGCATTTCCTTTCAACTGTGCTTGATAAGGCATTACAAAATATTCAAGCACAAGATCAGTTTATTGGAAAAGATGCTAGTAAACTCGACAAATCTGCTGACTGGGAAGCCGTTTGGGCTTATGCACTTGGCCCAGAACCTGAGCTTATTTTATCTCTTAGGTGAATAATATCTGGATCCTTATGTTCCAAAATTTTGTTGAAACCAGCCATACCTAAAGTGTCCGCCTTCATCTCGTAAACTTACTCTTATGTTCGATTGTTTTGTGGTGTTATTGCATACTAGTTGATATTTCAAACACGATTATGCCATCTTTCTGATTATCTGAGTTTTTTTTACTGGATATTGTTGCAATTTAACCTCTAATTTATTGTAGGATATGTCTGGATGATAACCACAATAATGTAGTTCTGGCTTGTGCCAAAGTTCTTCACCGCATATTAAGCTGTGATGTGAATGAGAGCTTCTTTGACGTCTCAGAGGTAGGGTTTTTCTTTTCTGTTCTTATTCTTATTCTAATCGTGCAACCGATATCTACAGCTGTGGCAATAGGAGCATGATTTGGTAATACGTTTCTTTGTTCTTTTTCTACTTTTATGAAGTTTTAATCTATCAGTTTTTTATTACTTCAAGCTTAATATATTCTGCTCTCAGAAAATAGCAACCCTGCATATGGATATATTTACCGCCCCTGTATTCAGAAGCAAACCAGAGATTGATGTTGGTTTCCTTCGTGGTGGATTTTGGAAGTACAATGCCAAGCCTTCTAATGTTTTTGCTCTTGATGAGGAAATTATTGATGATGAGACTGAAGGGAAACGTACCATTCAAGATGATGTTGTAGTTGCTGGACAAGATTTTGTGGCAGGTTTGGTGCGGATGGGAATCCTTCCACGGCTTCGCTATGTTTTGGAGGTTAGTCCTTTATTTTCTTTCTATTCAGGACAACTATAAGAGCTATGCAGGGATTTGATAATCACTCAAGCTTCCCAAGATTTATAATAGAGAACCAAATACTAATCTAAATTCAGACCCTCACCTCCTTCCCTCGTAGTGGGACTTTGACATTCATACTGCATGTCTGTAATCTTTTGTTAGTTGATGTAGAGAGTTTGTTTAATGTTACTAAATTGCACAGCATCTTTAACATTAAACATGGGTGTAACACATCAGAAAGTGCATAAGTGCCAAGCTTGAAGGATTCCTAAACTCTTAACACAAGGCTATTGGTGTGTCGTGTGTGTGCGCATACATTTTTTATTTTCACAATTTTTTTCTGATTCTTCTATCAAGGTAACGAGGGCTGAACTACATTCTTAGTTCCCATTGTTGGATGGATGTAAATGTCGGTTTGTGGTATATGACAGAACACAGATTCAACAATTAATAGTGTTAAAAATATAGTAAGATGCTGCTAGAAAAGTTTTATACTTAAGGACTTTTTATGAACTTGAGGAAAGACCTACAATTACCTCCTAAAGTGTATTGTTTTACGTGGTTTCAGTCAGACCCTATGGCGGCTTTGGAAGAATACACAATCTCTATACTTATTGCAATTGCAAGGCATTCCCCAAAATGTGCGGTTGCAATCATGAATTGTGAAAGGCTTCTTGAAGCAATTATCAGCAGATTTATTGCAAAAGACACTTTAGATATCCAGCCTTCTAAAATAAAGTCTGTTAGACTTCTAAAGGTAAGCAGTTTCTGTACAACTTTTATGTCCAATTGTCTCGCATGTTTTGTTCCCGGTGAACTATTATAAGGGAATTATGCCTGCATTTAATTCTGGATAAAACTAATACTTTTATCCTTATTTTTGTGTATATAAAAGGTGTTGGCTCAATGTGATCGGAAGAACTGTGTTGCTTTTATAAAGAATGGGACTTTCCAAACTATGACATGGCATTTGTATCAATCTATTTCCTTCCTTGACAACTGGGTAAAATCTGGAAAGGAAAACTGTAAACTTTCTTCGGCTTTGAAGGTTGAACAACTGCGTTTTTGGAAGGTTTTTATTCAGCATGGCTATTGCGTGTCATACTTCTCAGATATTTTCCGTAACTTGTGCTTGTGGCTGAACCCACCTACAATTGAAAAACTTATTGAGAATGATGTACTTTGTGAATTTGCATCCATCTCTGCTGAGGGATACCTTGTTCTGGAGGCTTTGGCTAGAAGGCTCCCAAGTCAGTTCTCACAGATGCGTCTGAGTAATGAAATCTCTGAGCACTCTGGTTACGGAACTGAATTCTGGTCTTGGAGCCAGGTTGGTCCAATGGTTGATATAGCTCTAAAGTGGATAGTTTTGAAGAATGATCCCAGCATATGCAAGTTCTTTGAGAGAGAAAATGGAAGTCGTGGTGGTCTTACTGCCCAGGATTTATCAGTCACTTCCTTGTTATGGGTGTATTCAGCTGTAGTACACATGCTTTTCAGAGTGCTTGAAAGAGTGATACCGGATGATTCTGTCCACTCGTTTGAAAGTGGTGGTCATGTGCCATGGCTTCCAGAGTTTGTTCCTAAAATGGGACATGAAATGATTAAAAATGGGTTTATGGGCCATTCAGATACTCATGATGCAAAATATGGAATAGATCCCAAGGGAGATGGCTCTTTCATTGAGAAACTGTGCCATTTGAGAAATCTGGGTAACTGTGAAACATCATTAGCTTCTGTATGTTGCTTACAAGGGTTGGTGGGGATTATCGTTAGCATCGATAAATTGATAGTGTTAGCCAGGACAGGGGTCCAAACACCTCCCCAAAATTACACTTCATCTAGAGAAGAGAAAATACTCAAGGACGGTTTACTTAAGGGGTCTTTGGTTGAATTGAGAAGTGTGCAAAATACTTTTATGAAGTTAGTTGCTTCTGAGTGGCCCCGTGTGCAGTCCATTGAGATGTTCGGCAGGGGAGGACCTGCTCCCGGGGTGGGAATTGGCTGGGGTGCCTCTGGTGGAGGATATTGGTCTGGTACTGTTTTGTTATCACAGGCAGATGCAAGATTTCTCGTTTACTTACTTGAAACTTGGAAGCTTGTGTCCAATTTTGATAGCCCCACAGAAGAAGAAATGACTTTTACTATGCTGGCAATTAATTCATCTTTAGGAGTATGTGTAGGTGCTGGACCAACAGACAGGACTTATGTGGCAAAGGCGTTAAATATTTTGCTTGATGTATCTGTTCTTAAGTATCTTGATCGCTGTATTCGACGTTTTCTTTCCTCAAATGGGGGAATGAAACTGTTTGATTGGGATTATAAAGAAGAGGATTACCTACTCTTTAGTAAAACATTAGCTTCTCATTTCAGCGACAGATGGTTATCTGTAAAGAAAAAGCTCAACGATAGTGATGGCATGAAATCCTCTGATAGTAAATCACTGAAAAAGGGTAAAGCTTCCCTCAATACCATATACGAGGAATCGGACACACCACCTATGATCAGTCAAAATTGCACATCTTTAGTTGCAGAGTGGGCTCACCAGAGACTGCCACTACCCATTTCCTGGTTTCTCAGTCCAATCTCGACCCTTTGTGATAGCAAGCATGCTGGTCTTAAGAAGTTCTCCAATTTACAAGATCTCATGCAGGATCAAGGTGATTTTCTTGGAGTTGCCAAATCTGGGCTTTTCTTCCTTTTGGGTATTGAAGCACTGTCCAGTTTCTTACCAGTTGACGTCCCATCCCCAGTTAATAGTGTTTCGTTGGTTTGGAAATTGCATTCTCTATCTGTGATCTTACTCGTTGGAATGGGTGTGGTTGAGGAGGAGAAGAGTAGGGTTGTTTTTGGAGCTTTACAAGATCTCTATGGGAATCTTGTTCATCAGGCAAGGCCCTCTACCTTATTGCCAGAACCTAGAAACAAAAACAACCTGGAGGTTCTGGCATTCCAATCAGAGGTTCACGAGAGTTACTCAGTATTTATTGAAACTCTTGTGGATCAGTTTTCTGCTGTATCTTATGGTGATTTGATATATGGCCGGCAAGTTGCAGTTTATCTGCATCGTTGTGTGGAAGCTCCTGTGCGCCTTGCTGCCTGGAATACACTAACCAACTCTCGTGTTCTTGAACTTCTGCCACCTCTTGAGAAATGCTTTACTGATGCAGAGGGGTACCTTGAACCTGCTGAGGTACGCTGATTAGTCATTGACTTGTTTGTGCTATTCAGTATTTACTTGATATGAGAATTGAGTGATTTGTTATTCAGTTTTGAGTTTTGAATGTTATGTGTGAGATAAAAATTATAATAATGAGAATGAAAATTAGTGGCCTTATTACGACAAAGGTGATAAAAATTTATCTGGTGCTTGTGCAGGATAATCCAGGTATTTTGGAGGCGTACGTTAAGTCATGGACTTCTGGTGCCCTCGATAGGACTGCAAGTCGAGGATCACTTGCATATAAAATGGTTATCCACCACCTTTCGGCTTTCATTTTCAACTCATACACTGGTGACAAGCTATTGCTTAGGAATAAGCTTTCAAGGTCTCTTTTGCGAGACTTCTCTCTGAAGCAGCAACATGAGGTATGCATATTTTTCTTACAATCGTTAAAACTCTTCGTGTTCATCTTGCAGTAAGTCTGCCTAGAGAGTAGGTTGTGTCTACCAAGTGGGTGAAACATAAATGTACAAAATATGCCTTCTTACACTGAATGTATAGCATGAATGTTCATTCAGAACTCCCTCTGTGTTGAAAATGATTATGGACTGTGCCATATTACGATACTATAAATACGTAATTCCATAATAACTATTCATATCAAAACTGCTTTCTCCTCATCTCCACGAATCAACATTTGAGAGAGAATCTAATGCAATGTGGAATGTAATTGCAGGCTATGATGCTGAACCTTATTCAATATAACAAGCCATCTATACCTCATGAGACCAAGCATGAGGATGGAGTGCCTCTGGGGAATGACGTTGAGAAGAGGTTCGAGTTACTGAACGAAACTTGTGAATTAAATTCCTCACTTTTAGCTGCTGTGGAGAAGCTAAAGTCATCCTTAAAGAACAATCCGTCGTGAGCAATTCTGCACTTAGTATGCTTTTTTTTTTTTTTTTGTATGTGAGAGAGGCCGGCTAGGTCAATCAAATGTGTTTGCATAGATTGATCAATTTTCTAACTTGTAGACGACTGAACTAAAACTCCGGTAACGTCTGTACATAATAAAGTTAACAGGAATTCTTTTGACACCCTCGATCCAGCTTCTGTAAATCCAGTATGAAATAGCATTGGATTTTGGCCAAATAAGACGAGGCTCCTTCAGAGAGTTGTTGAAGTTCAAGTATCTACAGTTTTCGCCTTGAATTTGAAAACGAAAATCATTAATTTCTTTCGAATTAGATTTGCCAATTTAGTGCCCAGCCCGCCATCCCTTCCCCACCTCCTCTGCAGTTCCCTTCCCGCAGCCACAAGCCGCTTGTCCCCGTGGTGGCTTTCTTCTTTTCTGTTCTTTTTTAATATTCTTTGGCGTTTTTCCTTTCTAAAGAAAAATTAGACATATATCGGCTCATTGCACTCGGGACAATTGTGTAACTTCTTGAATTAACCGCAAAACAATACACAATTTTTCTATTTTTTTCATGCATGGATCTTGTCATATCCCAACCCGAGATCCTTCAACATCTTCTTCAAGCCAGAATGATTTAGAAGCAATGAATTTGGTTTCAGAAGCATACGTTTAACAATTTGTAGCATCATATCGTAGTTCCGGTTGGTTGTAGGACACTATGCTTTCATGTGCATCAACTCTACGACGACTATTAGGATGAAAAATCTTAACAACTAGGATGCAATTCTTGCTGAGTTTCTTTCAACAATTTATTGTACTTCTCGGGACCTGTGGACGAATTTTTGTCCGTATTGAGCAAAGCATTAGGGTAAACATCATTCAATATCACTTGTCGTCATCAACAAGGCCAGATGAAGAAGGTTCATGCCTAAGTGCCCACTACCGGAGGATGTTGACAATGTAATGGGTGATTCTCAATGATAAGTCCAATTAGAGTAAGTGTGTACCATCCCATTCATATGCAAATGATCTCGGTTTTCGTCCAGTGTCATCCAAACACAGTTGTTACATTTCACACACATACACCTCATACGGTTCTAAGCATTGCCAGGGTTGCTTGTAAATTGAATAAATTTGTCGATCCCATACAAGTATTGATCACAAATTCTATCTTGCAACTTGCTCCACTCTCTGTCCATTGTGCCTTTTTTTGGAGAATTTAGTTTATCATAATAATTTGACACACGCTTGAGAGCCTCTTTATGCCTCCGGTGATGATCCTATCCCATAAAGTGCACTTTTTGCGGTTTGCGATTCACACGACTATTTTTTATTGTAAAACATTTGGCAGGATATCCCTAGATTCCCTAGATGCACGACTTAGATATTTTAAACAAATATGTAGTATGCACTTGGAGAGCATAAAGGGATAGAACAAGATTTTGCACAATCCAAACTTAGCCACGTTCATCGCAAACAACAAATACATACTAGTGCACTTCTGAATTGACCGAACTAGTCACAAACTGCGTCTACAAACACATCTAACCGACTCTCAAATTGGTGATCAACAAAATAAAAACCCTAAAAAAAAATTTTATCCCAAATCCGAATTTGTAAATCCTTATATTGAACCCGAATTCAAAAACAAGATACCCGTCCTTCAGCTTCCTCCAAATGCCCAATCTGCAGCAGTTGCACCACAAATTCCAATTCTTTAAGGGAATAGAATGTGAGGTGAATGAAAGGAGATGAGGGAGAGGTGAGTGAAAGGAGAGCAGAGAGAAGGGTAAGTTGAGTCGTTCGTGGCAGAACGACAGAGGGAGAAAACGAGTTTGAGAAAGAAGATGCATGTTGCAACTAAGTGAAATCTTGAGAGAGAGAGAGAGAGAGAGAGAGTATAAAAGGAAAAGATGGTTGACGGCTAAGTGAAGTCGTGAGAGAGTGCTAAAATAGTATAAAAAGTTCATAATAATACTTGGATACTCAAAGATGAGTAGGAACTCCTACTTAAAATTTCTCAAAATTGTTCGTTGTCAATTTATAGAACTTTGTGTTTATAATCAGAACCATTCATATTATAAATCACCCTGTAAAGATCACATTTGCAAAAAATTAATTAAAATTAAGGTCGTTTAGTCATCAAATTGTTTAAAAACAAATGAAACCGTCTATGTATTTGCTCCAATAGATTGACTAAACGACCTTAGTTTTAATTTACTTTTTGTAGAGATGATCTTTACAGTGTGATTCATAGTATAAACGGTTCTGATCATAAACATAAAGCTAAGTGATTAAAATACTAAGAGTTTTACTAAGGGCTGGTTTGGTATTGCCGTACTTTGAAAAAAACCTGCTTCTGTTGTGAGAATAAGCAGCTGTGAAATAAAGTAGCAGAGTGTTTGGTAAACTTTTTTGTAAAAGTGTTTTTGGAAAAAAAAAAAGAAAAGAAAAAAAAAGCAATATGATAGTGTTTGGTGAACTTTTATGTAAAACAGCTGTGACTGTGCGAAATGACCAAAAAGGATATAATACTAGATGTGCTATTAATTTAATTTTCTTAACAAATATAGGTTAATTTTCTTTACAATTTTTAATCCACTATTGCCATTTTTTATTTATTTCATTCCAGCATTATCTAGTCATTAATCTTACGATATTTTAACCACTTTGCCATTTTTTTTATTCCATTCCATTATCCTCTTGTCTTCTTCTTCAATGATACATTTGCAAGCACTCCATCCAAATCCTCTCTCTCTCAAAAGCTCAAATCACCTTTTTTTTTAAAATTTTTTTTTTATCCGAATCCCTTCCAGCGCCGATCAAACGACTCTGATTTATACAAAAGCAGGACCCGATCCGAAGCCAAAATGAACCTTAAAGACTAGGAGCTTCTGGTTCTAGAGAGAGAAAGAAGAGAGAGAAACAGACTCATGAAGAGCTCTAGGAGAAATGGAGGAGGGTATTTATGAGATTGTGAAAGTTTCATTAATTAATTATAGCAAAAATTGAAAGCAAGTCGAGTACTTGGTACCTGGAAGGTGATGGCGGTGTGGTGCTGAGACCGACGGAGAGAAAGGAAAAGGAGGAGGATGAAGAGGTGCAGCGGTAGGAGGGAAGAAGGGCGTGCAAAGTGTTTTGCGAGAGAAAGAGAGAGTGCAGAGTGTAGGAATCAGGAGAAGGAGAAAGGAGAAAGGAGAAAGGAGGGGGCAATATTGGCAAATTGAAAAAATTCATTAACTTGGTATTGTAGCTCTGTGTTTTGGATAATAAGGGACTTCTTGAAGCTACAAAATGCAGCTTCCACTTTTTGGCTTTTTTTTTCATGTGAAACTTTGAAATAAAGCTGTTTTGGGATGTTTACCAAACACCAAAACCCCTACCAGCTTTTTTCATCCTAGCTTTTTTTTAATCACCTTAATCCCAAACTGCACCTAAGAGTTTTGAGTAGGAGTTCCTACTCATCTTTAAGTAGCCAAGTATTGTTCAAAAGGAAAAGATGGTTGATGGCTAAGTGAAATCGTGAGAGAGTGACGGCTAGGGTTTGAAAAAAATGTCGTAACTAATAGTTATCCAACAATATAAATATGGGGTGTGATATCGACATCCCTTTTTACTTCTCACACTCCCTTCTAATTTTCAACTGTCGGATCAAAGAATTGAATAAGATAAAAAAATATAAATTAACAAAGAGTGTGAGAAGTAAAAATGGATGTGTGAATAGCATATCCCTATAAATATATGTTATATTATAACAGCAAAAGTTGACAGCTGGCTCAGTGGCTATTGGCTAAGATCGAATGTCATGGGTTCTTGTCCATCTAGCTTCATTTTTCAAGGTAATTAACTTACGTTATTTTTAAATAATATTAAAATATATAAATGTCGGTTTGGTTCGGTTGAACCAAAAATTCACAAGCTCTAAACCAAGTTTCAAATCGAACTGGCTGGTTCCGGATAAAAGCCGAACCAAAGATGTTTCAAAACTGAAAAATTCGGGTTGGTTTCGGTTCGGGTTCGGTCGGGATCAGAATTTTCGAGATTTTTTTCTAGCCCCACACACACATATATAATTAAAACTTACTAATTCATAACTAAGAGACAAAGACAAATATTTCCTTTAATTTTCTTCCAATCCAATCACAAACCTATAAAATAAAAATTAATGAATCGCACATTAAACAAAACAATATTAACAAATAGGAAATTAACCTTAAATCAATTGGGAGAGAGAGAGAGAGAGAGAGAGAGAGAGAGAGAGAGTTAAAAAAATGGCGCGTAATTGTAAGGGTTTGCTCGACAAAATATAAGTTTGTTGGCTTGAGGTTTTTTACCAGATGAAACGTGTCGTCGGGCAAAGTGTTTATACCATTGGGCAAAGGGCCACACTGACCTATAAGAAATCCACCGACAAAAAAATTGCTTAACGATTTGATCCTTGCCCCACGAAAACTTTTCATCGTGTAACGACTTTGGCAAAACCCTAAATGTTGACCAGATTTGCTCGATCAAATGAAAGTTTTGTCCCGTAGAATTGGTTAACCCGACGAAATGTGGTTCGCCGGGCCACATTTCGAAAGGCAAGGACTATTTTCTAGTACCGTCTGCTCTAAGACGCGGTTCTTCTCGCCTTTAGCATCATGAGGGTTCTAGTACGTCTCACAATATTAAAAGAAAAAACCACAACCCAATTAGTCTCCAAAAGTAATGCAAACACCTTTTTATTGTTTTATTTTACCAAACTCCCAAAACATCTTTCTCAACACATGTATCTCGTGGAGCTTGGTCGATGTTACAGCTTAGATAAAGTGTCTTCACTAATTTCCAGTAATCCAACATTGTTAGGTCAGATACTTAAAGTAAGCACATTTTCCATATGTATCTAGTACTTTTTGTAAAGATACTGCTTCAAAGATTGAGTAATTGAAGAAAAGGATTTGAATCAATCGCGCATAGGATTCCACAGGATACATTTATAATAAAAAAAAATTAAATTAAATATTGAGTAATTGAATCTTTGTTACAGACCCAATGAAATTCATGGATTACATCAACACTAATCACATGTAATTAACCAAAGAATAAACTTAATGCGACTCTAAACTATTTGGCTTCTACTAATTGACGCGACTCTAAGCTATTAGACTTCTACAATGTCCAATTGGTCCTAGTGGAAGACCAATAGCTTAGAGTCACATCAAAACTGCAATATCTTCTCCTAAACAGTAGCGGAGCTACACTGGGGGCAATGTATGCTTACGACCCCAATAACCTAGTGCTCCTCCTTGTATTTTGTTGTCTTGACCTCATAATTAGTTCAAAGAAGACCAAATTTGAGGGTGTAGGTGGAGTGGTGCTAGGTATTTTGCATACCATCCAATTGGAATTTGGCTTCATCAATGGGACTGGAGATACGAATTTTACTTCCTAATTCATCTTTCGCTTGCCAATTAGAATATTAAAGAACTTATTTAATTACGTCTCTCATTAATTGTTTCAGCAACTATCTTCTTATTAAGTCTTGAAATTGATCACAATTTACATTATCATACCTACTATCAATGATGGAGTTTTAGTTTTTCTTTTCAATGGATTGAATTGATCTAATAATTGAGCATTTGTAAGACTCATGGCAACTGATCACATATATTTGGTAACTTTTTTAATACAACGATATATTTATACTCAAGGGTGGGGGAATGAATTGGCTGTGAACTCATCATTCACGAGACTCGAACCTAAGAACTCTCACTTACAAGTGAAGAGTAATAGTATTAGACAGTAGTATTAAGTGAGACATGTATTTATACTTACAAGTAGGTTAATTCATTAAGTTTTTTTTTCCTTGTGAAAAGCTTATTTCTCATGACCCCATTATTACAAAATTCTGGCTCCACCATTGCTCCTAAATATTATATATACAATGCTAGCTCATAGCCAAAGAGACACAGACGGAGAAATGGAAGATAACCAAAGTGTGCTAACATGGGAAGAGGAAGAAGAACATGCCAAGGTGGATGTGTGGAAATATGTGTTCAGGTTCGTTGAAATCGCGGTGGTAAAATGTGCTATTGAGCTCGGAATAGCTGAAGCAATTGAAACCCGTGGAAGCCCGATGACCCTCTTAGAGCTCTCTTCTGCTTTAAGATGCGATCCTTCTCACCTTTACCGCATCATGAGGGTTCTAGTACATCTCAAAATATTCAAAGAACAAACCACAATCCAATTAGGCTCCAAAAGTTATGCACAATCACCTTTGTCCCGCCTATTACTGAAATCCGGAGAAAATAGCATGGCGGCACTGATCTTGCTGGAGAATAGTCCGACAATGCTGGCACCATGGCACAGCCTAAGTTCCCGAGTTCAAGGAAATCTTAGGAATCCAGTGTTTGAGGAAGTACACGGTAAGGACCTATGGAGCTTTGGCGTGGCCAACCCTGATCACAACAAGCTCTTCAATGAAGCAATGGCTTGTGATGCAAGGTTGGCTGTGCCTGCATTGGTTAAAAGTTGTGTAGAGGTGTTCAAAGGGGTTGGCACGCTAGTAGATGTGGGAGGGGGTAATGGGACTACTTTGCGCTTGTTGGTTGAGGCTTGTCCTTGGATTCAAGGCATCAACTTTGATCTTCCTCATGTTGTCTCTGATGCTCAGAAGCCTGACCGCATTGAGAATGTTGGAGGCGACATGTTTGATTGTGTTCCGAAGGCTGATGCTGTAATTATCAAGGTTAGTGTTTATAGTTTGTGAAATAAATATTTAAATCATGATAAAGGAATAAAGAATGGTCTGACAAAGAAAGACAGAGAAAAGAAATGTTAGACCTAAATTGACGTATTCGTTGATCACATGATGTGTCCTTAAATGCTTACTTATTAAGATCATATAAACATTATTTATTAACACATCAACTGTTCCATCATGAGCTTCAAAAAGAGGGTGATTCCTCAACAATTTTTTTTGCTCAACAAGACATGTTACGTTAATTTACGTTTTCTTCATTTGCAGTGGGTTCTTCATGACTGGGGAGACGATGATTGCATCCGCATCCTGAAGAAGTGCAGGGAAGCTATTCCTATAGACAAAGGGAAGGTGATCATCGTAGAAGCTGTTATTGACGAAAAAGATGAGAAAGCAAACTCAAAGCTAACAAATGCGAGACTGATGCTGGACATGGTGATGATCGCCCATACAGGCACAGGCAAAGAAAGGACCATGGAGGAATGGGAATATGTTCTTGGGGAGGCTGGCTTTAGTCGACACACAATCACACCTATTCATGCTATACAATCTGTTATTCAAGCTTTTCCTTAAATTTAAAGAATACAATGTCAAGGGTGTAGATTTGTATTCTCAAATAAGTGTTTCCTTGTATTTTTCTAGTTACTTTTTGGTGTTTTTCCTGTTGAAACTTGTAAGATTGTCAAAATTGTTAAGTTAATTACCTTTACTCTTGCTTTGTGTAACCAGTTTGTAGTTTTTCGAAGATTGGCAATAAATTTTATGAAATGAGCTGTGGCTGCTATGTACCTTTCTATCTCAGTAGGAATATTTTGGGAAACCAAGTTCTTAGCTCTCCAATGTCTTTTTGCGTTAGCTTGGTCTTTTGATGTCCTTTGAGACAAAATCAAAGGATGAAACGTGATCTACTTGGCGACTTAACTTTTCCTTGTCTTTTAAGGCTTAGCCTTACGGTAATTGTTCTATTTGATATACCTAGTTAGAAGCTTTCATAGTAATGCGTCATGAGCCGTTATTATCTAACAGTTTGGAGTTATTATTAGCAAAATTGGATTTCCTTTGCCCAAGAATATCGACGTTTTGGATGAAATTTATTTCATACTTTTGTCATGATAAAAACTCAACAGAAGGCTTTCTATGTTGATATGAGGCTGTGAGCGTGAAGTTGATTTCAACAGTTATTTTCTAGACGCTAATTAAGCTCAGCTTGCTCCGTTGCACAATGTAGATGCTGGTTTTGATTTCTTTTTCCCCCACAATCTAGCTGCTGGTGAATGAAGGAAGCACTCAGTTTACCAAACCCTAATCCGAACACGTGTAGCTCGATCCATTAACTAATGTCAAGTAACAAAGCCCTGCGCATCTATGCTTATTTTTTGTTCTGGTTGTTTGGCGCCAATACTAGGTTCATTTGTAGGAACTGATCCATTCGTTATTATTTCACTCCTCTTGTAGTTTATGCCTAACCATTCTCCTTGGGACTAAAAGTTTCAGTGGTAATATCTTTCGAAATCTACATTGATTGCATTTTATTTTAACCCTTCTCTTCCGACACTAGGCATCTTCGAAAAAGTGCTTCACGTTCAAAATAGCATATACAAATTATTGGGAGGGGACCGGTTATAATTTTCAGGCTTTAAACATGAAACAGCTTTATTTTGATCAGCTTTATTTACAATTTAGTGATGTCTAGTCGGTATCGTATCTACATAGATCCTTTCTTTTTGTTGTTTTAATTTACTAAACTCCCAAAACATCTACCTCAACACATGTATCTCGTGGAGTTTGATGTTACAGCTTATATAAAGTGCCTTAACTAATTGACACTAATCCAACTTTCTTAGACCACATACTTTTTCAGCAAGCACATTTTCCATATGTACCTAGTACTTTGGCAAAAATTGTATCAAAGATTGAGCAATTGTGGAAAAGTATTTGAACCAACCGCGCATAGGATTCCATGGGATATACACTATTTATGATAGGAAATTTATATTAAACATATATTAATTGAATCTTTGGTAAAACCCAATCAAATTGATGGATTACATCAATGCTAATCACATGTAATTAACCAAAGCATAAACTGCAATCTCTTCTCCAAAATATTATATATACAGTGCTAGCTTATAGCCCAAGACACACACACATAGAGAGATGGAAGATACTCAAAGAGTGTTAACATGGGAAGAGGAGGAAGAACATGCCAAGGTGGATGTGTGGAAATATGTTTTCGGGTTTGTTGAAATCGCGGTGGTAAAATGTGCCATTGAACTCGGAATAGCTGAAGCAATTGAAAGCCATGGAAGCCCCATGACACTCTTAGAACTCTCATCTGCTCTAAGTTGTGATCCTTCTCACCTTTACCGCGTCATGAGGATACTAGTCCACCTCAAAATATTCAAAGAAATAACCACAAACCAATTAGGCTCCAAAGGTTATGCACAAACACCTCTGTCTCACCGGCTACTGAAATCTGGAGAAAATAGCATGGCGGCGCTGATCTTGCTGGAGAGTAATCCGGTAATGATGGCACCATGGCATGGCTTAAGTGCCCGAATTCGAGGAAATATTAGCAATCAATTGTTTGAGGAAGTACATGGGGAGGACATATGGAGCTTTGGTGCGGCCAATCTTGATCACAGCAAGCTTTTCAATGATGCAATGACTTGTGATGTAAAAGCAGCTGTGCCTGCGGTGATTAAAAGTTGTATAGAGGTGTTCAAAGGCCTTGAGACAATAGTAGATGTCGGCGGGGGAAATGGGACTATGTTGCGCTTGTTGGTCGAGGGTTGCCCTTGGATTCGGGGCATTAACTTTGATCTTCCGCATGTTGTCTCTGCTGCTCAGGATTGTGATCGCGTTGAGAATGTTGGAGGTGACATGTTTGATCACGTTCCAAAGGCTGATGCAGTAATCATCAAGGTAAGCAATAAGCATTTATACTTTTGTTTATGGTAATACTAATAGAATTCGTCATATGTTAATTAATACTTCAACTTTCACATATCGAGTGGTCTGCTAATGCAATAATTTGAGAAGAAAAAATAATGTTAAGGGTGGCTCTTCTAGCCTTACTCTATTATTATCTCTCTATAAATTTTCTTGCTCAACAAATTCGTGTTATGATACACAGTGCGAGTTGGTTGATTGTAGGGGGTTCTTCATAACTGGGGTGACGATGACTGCATTCTTATCCTTAAAAAGTGCCGGGAAGCTATTCCTAAGGACACGGGGAAGGTGATAATCATAGATGCCGTTATCAACGAAAAATATGAGAATGAAGACAAGAAGCTAGCAAATCTGAAATTTATGTTAGATATGGTGATGATTGCCCATACTAACAAAGGCAAAGAAAGGAGCTTGAAGGAATGGGAATATATTCTTGGGGGGGCTGGCTTTAGTGGACACACTATCACACCTGTTCCTGCTATCCAATATTCTGTTATTCAAGCTTTTCCTTAAATTTAACGAACACAAAATTAATGATGTGAATTTGTATTCTCAAATAAGTGTTTCATTGTAATTCTAAGTTTACTTTGTGGTCCTTTTGTCTTGCTTTGTGTAGTGTGCTTTGCAGTCTTTGGATGGTTGGCAATTAAAATTTGTGAAACTTGTTGTGGCTGTTGTAAGCCTTTCTATCTCAATGGGCATGTTTTTGAGCAATATGGTGCCATGCGAATATGGAACTTAATTGCAGGCAATGACGCTGATAAATAAAGGGCAAAGTTTTAAAAGAAATTTCACAAAACCACTTATCCAACTATGAGACTAAAAGCTTGAGGAGTAAAAACACTCCAACATGTACATCAAAAATTAGACCTTCGCCTTTTCGCTTTTATCTACTTTAGAATTTAGGGTATCATTGTAAGGCGTATATTTAAACACGACACATTAAGAACGACAACCATGAGCATGCATGAAACGTAGAATGAATGGAGAACTTACCTGAGGAAGGTCCTGCCATGGAGAGTCTTCTCCACTCAAGCAGTCGTAAGTCCTTTTGCTAGGGAAATAGGGTTTAGCACAAAACAAAGATGATTACTGTGAGTGCAGGGACTTCTTCATATATTAATGACTATCCCTATAATCCGACCTATTAGCTGATTATATGAGACATTCCATATCAATTAAAGTATCATAATAGTCCTAAATGGTAATGATTTCTTTGTCAACTAATTAAGGTTTTCAAGATTAATTGCACTAAATAAGGACTCTTAGACCTAACCAGATAAGGCTCCATGATTTCTTCAACTATTTACTCGGATTGGCTGAGTTGCTTGTATGTCAAGAAACATTGAGCACATGTTCTTTGACACTCACAACTTACATTCTCTTACTTAAGTATCCAAACATGATCCTTACTTGGCTAAGTGATAGGTGATCATTGAGTCCCTCAAAATTTGCAACTATACCTCTAACAACCTATCGCTAGTAGTTTAAATATTGGATTATAGAAAATAACATGTAACTGCTTCCACATGTGTCCTCTATTACCACAAATATCAAATTATGAGCACTATGTTGCTGACATCATTCGTTAATTCAGGTTGATAAGCAAAAAACCAACTCTTGAACTGAGCCTCATGCAAGCATGGCTCATATTTTGTCAAATAAAACAAAAATGTGAGAACAAAACAATCAGTATAGCAAATCCAACATATCAGTTTAAGGAAACATAACAATAAAAGAGAGAAGAGGAACATGTAAGTGTTTTACTCCCACTCATTAACAGATCAAAAGTCTCTCGCATACTCATATTGTAGTTATGCTTCTTGAACACAACAACTGCCAAACTCTTGGTCATGGGATTAGCCATCATGAGATCAGTGCCTACATGTTCAATATTCAGAAGACCCTTTCTCACTTCATCTCTAACATGCAGATACTTGATATCCATCAGCCTGCAAGCAATGGGTCTCTTGTCGTTCTTTGAAAAGAAGACAACTGCTCTATTGTCACAATATATAGTTATTGGTCTCTCAACTGAATCAACAACTTTCAGTCGTCCCTTGATAAAGTTTCTTAACCAAATTGCATGCTTAGTAGCAGTATATCAGCCAATAAATTTAGCTTCCATGGTTGAGGAAGCTGTTGCCTTTTTTTTGGAGCTTTTCCATGAGACAACGCCATCAGCCAACAAGGAAACATATCCACTAGTTGATTTTCAATTATCCACACAGCCAGCCAAGTCAGAGTCTGAGTAAGCAACCAACTCAAGATTTTGAACTTGTGTATAACACTAGAACAAGGTCTTTAGTCCTTTTAAGATACTTAAGTACCTTTTTTGCAGCAGTCTAGTGAAGAACACTAGGATTGGATTAGAAACGACCCAACATACTCACAGAAAATGCTAGGTCAGGCCTAGTACAGACTTGAGCATACATAAAACTGCCAACAAGTGATGCATAGGCTTGTCTTTCATCCATGCCCTCTCCAAATCAATTTTTTTGGGGATTGGTTAGTGCTGAACTTGTCTGTTTTTGCAATGGAAAGCTCTCCATCTGCACCCCTTGTCCATATTGAACCTCTTCATTACTCTATCAATATAGGTCTTTTGAAAAAAACTAGCATTCTCTTTGATATGTCCCTCTCAATCTCAATACCTAGTACAAAATGAGCTTTACCAAGATCCTTCATATCAAAACTCTCAGTAAGCATGCCCTTAGTTGAGTGCAGTAATGAAAAATCTGAGTTTGCAAGTAAGATTTTATCCACATATAGTACTAGAAAGATAAACTTGAAACATTGACCTTAAGGTAGATGCAGTCATCTATCTTGTTTCTTCAAAAACAAAAGTAGTTACAACTGGATCAAATTTAATGTACCACTGCCAATAGGATCGTTTTAAACCATAGGTCAATTTGTTGAGCCTGCAAACCATGGATCATTTTCCTTCCTCAGTAAAACCAGGTGGTTGATTCATGACTATATCTTCATGTAAATCACCTTTAAGAAAGACTGACTTAACATCCATTTGATGCAGTTCTAAGTTGTCAAGGCTATTATTACTCTCATGGAGGCATTGGATGAGACAGGAGAGAATGTCTCCTTGTAATCAATGCCTTCTTGTTGTGTGAATCCCTTAGCCGCAAGCCTGACTTTGTCTCTTTCAACCTCTTCTAGTGCATTTCTTTTGGTTTTGAACACCCATTTGCAGCCTATGGGTTTTGCATTTGGTGGAAGAGGAATCAGTGTCCAAACATGATTCTTTTCTGTTGCTTCAAGTTCTTCTGTCATGGCAGCATGCCAAAGATTAGCTTGATGGCTGTTGAAAGCTTGTTTGAATGACAATGGATCATCTTCATCTCCAATGTTATACTCCACTTCTTGCTAATAAACAAAAGCAGGTAATAACACATGTTTCTTTTGCATAGTCGAGTGCCTTAATGTCACTTATGCTGGTTCTACAGGTTGCATAGTTGAGTGATCTTCAATGACTTGTGCTGCAAGGTTGTGATCATTAATGTTTGTAGGGATCAGTTCTTCCAAATTCGTTGTCATATCCACATTTGGTAGAGTTGCATTATCAGGGGCCAATACGACAGGGAGGGTAATTGAAAAGTCTTATGCTGCAATCAAATCATTCTCACCACATCTTATTTCTTCAAACTCGATACTTGGATGTTGTACTTTATTGCTGCTTTCTTCTTCAAACTCAGAACTTGAATGCTGCACCAATTCCTCTTCCAATCTCAAAGAATTCAACATTGTTGGTCTCTTGTAGTTTGGTATGGGAATTAAGGCAGTAGAACTTAAAACCCTTTGATTTCTCAGAATATCCAATGAATCTACAACTTGTATAGTTCTTGGATCCAGCTTTTTCTCATGAGGGTTATAAAAACGAGCCTCTGCTTGGCAGCCCAAAATGTGAATATGATTGAAGCCAGGCTTCCTACCTGTCCAACCTTCAAAAGGTATTACTTGAAATGAGTTGCTGGGAACCCTATTCACTGTGTAATTGGCTGTTTTAAAAAGTGGTAACAGAGACCTTGAAAATATGGATTGAATCATTGACCCTTAAGGTCCTATTCTTTCTTTCTGCAACTCTGTTTTGGTGTTGAGTCCCGGAGTTGTATATTGAGCTACAATGCCATATGCTTCAAGATATGTTACAAAAGCACCTTTATGTTGACCAGTTTCTGTGATCCTGCCAAAATACTCACCACCCCTATCCGATCTCACTATTTTAATATATTTTTCAAGTTTTCTTTCCACCTCAGTTTTATATATTTTGAAACAGTCAAGCACGTATGATTTTTCTGAAACCAAGAACACATAACAATACTGTGAGAAATCATCAATGAATGTTACAAAATAGAGTTGCCACAGATGGTTTTATTTGGAAAAGGACTACACACATCAATGTGTATGATCTCCAAAAGAATTTTACTTCTTATTGATCGCATTATTCTTGTATTAGTTAGTTTTATCTGGAAGACTTTTAAAATCAAGATTGGGGGTGAGATTTTGCTTGGTTAGTGTAATTAATCTTTCTTTTGAAATGTGGCCTAGTCTCTTATGCCAAAGTTTGTCATTATGAAAGATTCTTTTGGAACCAACATGACAGACGGTGAAGCAATCGAGAACATAATCACATTGTAATTGCCACATATCAGATTGAAGTAAAGCAATGCCAAGTACAATGTGTAAATTATTTGAATGAAAAAGTTTTACCCCTTCATTGTTCCCAACAAAGGTATAACCAGACTGGACTAACTTTAAATTGAAATTAAATTACTTCTCATGGAAGAGATATAAAGAACTGGACTGAATGAAAAAATAAAACCAGATGAAAGCTTAAGTTGCACACTGCCAATGGACTCAACCACTTTGCTTCCATTCCCAATGAAAACATTGTAGACATCTTTATTTTCTCCCTTAGTTTTGTGAATCTCTGCAAGGTTTTTGTGATGTGAATTGAGAAACCAGTATCAAACCACCAATTAAAAGGAGGAACACAAATGAAATTGGACCCAAAACAAACAAAAACATTGATTTCACCTTTCTTAACGAGCCAGTTTTTAAAACCATTGCAATCTTTCCTTAGTTGACAATCTCTTTGCAAACATAACATGACTTTGGACTTTCAGAGGTGACTTTGAACTTTTGTCATCGTTTAAGAGGGTTAGTACCATTAAAAGAAGAAAAGTTTAAGGTTTTCTTCTGCTTAAAGCAGCCACAGAAGACTGGTCATTAGCAAGAAAGTGTTTTACGTTAAAATAGGTGGCATATGCAATATCTGTGAAGGATTAGTTTTCTTGACAGAATCGGAACCCTAGCGAACAACTAAAGAGAAAAGAAAACCAATCAGTATTTAAGCATGATAATAGAATTAACATTATATCTTTTGCATGACTTCATATCACTGGGGGTCTTTTGTAATAAAACTCAACACCTAGTAATAAGTGGTTAATTAAGTTGAGACAATATTGATGATGTTGGTGGTGGACCATGCTGATACTTAAATTTTATAAGTGTGTTTTTCTTCGTCAACTCTTGTTAGATTAAGGTATGGTTCACTTTTTAAATTTTAGTTCAAATCAAGCACGCTCTTAGTTGATTCCCGTAAATAAGATACATCAATAATAGACAGAGTCTCCCTTAATACATATTGAAAATTGGGTAGTTGAATCTTTGCTACAGTCCTAATGGAAGTAATGGATTTTTTTTTCACGAGTGTTCAACATATGAAATCAACAAAACTAACGTGATTATAAAAATTGTTGTTCCTCCAGCATTTACTTTATTGAATTTAACAAGCACAAAGTTAATAATGTGAATTAGTGTCTCAAAAGTGTTTCATTGTAATTTTAAATTTACTTTGTGGTCCTTTTATCTTGCTTTCTGTAGTCTGCCTTGTAGTCTTCGGATGGTTGGCAATAAAAATTTGTGAAACTTGTTGTGGCTGTTATGAGCCTTTCTATCTCAATGGGCATGCATGTTTTTGGGCAAAATAGTGCCATGCTAATATGGAATTTAATTGCAGGCAATGATGCTGACAAATAAAGGGAAAAGTTTTAGAAGAAATTTTACAAAACCACATATACAACTATGAGACTATTGAAAGAATCGGGACCCTGATGAACAACTAAAGAGAAAAGAAAATGAATCAGTATTTGAGCGCGATAATAGAACAACATTATATCTGTTCCATGAACTTAATATCATTGAGATCTTTTGTGATAAAATTCAACATCTAATAATAGGTGATTAATTAAGTTTGTACAACATTGATGACGTTTGTGGATTTTATTAGTAGATGTCAAGCAAATCAACTCTTTATCTCACAAGTATAAGTGTGCTTTTCTCCATCAACTATCGTTTCTCTAGTTAGATTAAGGCAATGATTCACTTTTTAAATTTTTGTTGAAATCAAGCACCCTCTTAGTTGAAATTAAGGATCCTTTTTCAGATTCGGAAAACAACTCTTATGGTGTGTTTACGAATCCGTAATCGAAATTAAAATACAAAATTGGATTCCGATGATAGGATATGCCTTCGTTTACTAAACTTGGAGAGTAAAATGAATGGTGAGACCTATACAAAATAAGGAATCCAATTCCTCATTTTGAAGGAATTCGATGTCATAATTAGAGGTCATATTTCAATTCCGGATATATGGAGGAACCCTATATCCATTTTTCTTGCCCATTAGAGCACTTCCAGTGTGGGAAGGCCCCCCAGGGCAATTGGCAATTGAATACCCTCCATTGAATAGTAACTGCCTTTAATGAATAGTAATTGCCTTTTCTATTTCCACTCCTAAACTGAATAGCCATGACAATAGGCAATTAAATATTAGTATTTTTATTTTATAAAATAATAAAAAATAATTTTATTTGTAATTTCGAATAGGATTTTTAACCGGTCTCGTCACGCCACTTGTCATTATTTGAAAGTACAATTTTTTGTGATAGATTTCGATAAGATTTTTATTCAATTCTGTCACACCACGTGTTGTTACCTTTTTAGAATCATTGAGGATAGATTTCTGATAAGATTTTTAATCAATCTCATCGCACCACATGTCACAATCTATTTAGAATCTTTAAGGATAGATTTCAATAAGAATTTTTAACAAATCACGGTGTGCCATGTGACATTATCTCTAACCTGATCCTTTCTTTTTTCTCCATATAACCCATCATCCATCTTGAGAAATCACACACCAAAATCAAAATCTCTATCCTTATTCATACTTTTTGCTTTCTTCTTACAATGTCTTCTTCAAGGATGTTGTGGGAAATCGATGAGCAAGAGAAATAATTGTTTAAGTAAGGGGAAGAAAATTTCAATCTCCAGGAGGGTGAAAATGAGATGGAAGAGGAAGATGATGAGGAGCGTAGAATGAGAGATGACGAAGCAAGAAGCCAAAGTGTCTGACATTCCCATCGAGTCATCCAAGCTATGGCTGAGATCTCCAGGCCCAGCTGTTCCATAAACATTGATAAAAGCAGGCAACGATGAGGTAAGATCTCTTGGACGATTATTTTGTTTGTAACAGTGCATTCCCTGATACGTACTTTAGACGTCGTTTTAGAATGTAACGACATTTGTTCAACAAAATCATGATTGTTGTTTGCAACCATGATTCTTACTTTGTGCAAAAGAAGGATGCTTTTGGTGTCATTGGTTTATGAGCAAAAATTTACTAATGCCTTGTGGATGCATGCATATGGAGTATCTGCAGACCAAGTGGATGAGATAGCGAGGATGGGGAAATCAACCATTCTTGAGTCCCTGATGAGGTTTTGCTCCGCAATCGAATCTACCTACACCAAAGAGTACCTCTTGAGACCTACGACAATGGACTTGCAAAGGCTTCTGAAGAAGGATGAGATGCGAGGTTTTCCTGGCATGATTGGAAGCATCGACAGTATGCACTGGACCTGGAAAAACTGTCCAAGTGCACGACAAGGAGCTTATGGGGATAGAAAATGAGCAAAAAGTATAATTTTGGAGGTGGTGGTATCATTTGATACATGGATTTGGCATGCTTTTTTTGGTGTACCAGGAGCTCAAAATGATCTCAATGGCCTTGCCCAATCCCCATTGTTCAATTATGTCCAACGGCTACATTTTCAATCCAATGGCTGCTTTTCAAGGACTGTTGGTTGATCCAACGGTCCAGATTCAAATTTGATTTTTTAAAATATGTTATTTTAAAATACATTGAATCCAACGGCTGAGATCAAATATAATCAAATCTAACGGTAAAAAAAAAAGATCTAACGGCCCAAATTTAAATCTAACGGTTAAAATAATTTAAAAAAATAATTTAACTCAAAATTCACCCAAAAACTCTATAAATACCTATGTATTTGTTCAAACATCCACACAAAACTCAATTTCTCTTACAATTCTTCCAATTTATCTTTCTGCCATTTCTTTCCATTTCCAAATTGTTCAACATGGCAAGAGAGCATATTAGAGGTCGTAATTGGACTTGTGAGGAAGATGTTGCTCTATGCTTGGCATGGGTTTCTATTAGCAAAGATGGTGAGTTAGCACTAATCAAAATAAGATGGTTTTGTGGGATAAAATCATTGCAAAGTTTCAAGAAAACTACAATGGTAGCAGGCGGGATGGTGGTGGTGTTCATAACACTCTTCTCTATCACGCTGCACATATGAACGCCCCGTGACAGAACCACGATGGCTAGATTTGCCATGGTGCTCAGATTGTATAAACGAGTTGATAAGTTCAACTTCGGCGTTGAACAATTCTGCATCCTCAATCTCCATCCTTGCTTGGTATTGTGCCATCTGCATTGCCATACTACTCCTTCTTCTATCACCCATTGATGAGATATTGAGGATTTTTAGGAAACAAAAACTCTTTGAAAGTTGAAATATTGGTGAATATAGAGGATGATTGAAGGTTGAAAGGTTGTGTGATCAACAAATATTGGACATATGTTTATATAAAGGATGATTTCTGAAAGTTTGGTGTTGAATGGTTAGTGAAAGTTGAAAGTTTGGTGTTGAACAGTTGATGAAAGTTGAAAGTTTGGTGTTGAACGGTTGATGAATTGAAAATTTGGTGTTGAAAGGTTGGTGAATTGAAAGTTAGCCCAGGGTTGAAAGATTGGTAAAAGTTGAAGGCTTGCTTTGTGGGAAATTTAGTGATTTTTCAATATTTATCGGAATTAAAATTTTTTTTAGATTCAAATGTTCATAAAATTAATTTACGATAGTCTACATATTTATTTAAAAAAAAAATTAATTTAAGAAAAAAAAATAGCCTAAGTTCATTCTTTAATAATCCCGGGCTAAAATTTTAGGTCAGAACGGTTGGAGTAGAAAAGTTGTTTCTGGGCTAAAAGCCAAATATTAAAAGCTAAATTTTTCGGGCTAAAATATTTGGCTTTTAGCCTAACCATTGGAGATGGTCTCATGAAGTCACTGAAGAACCAGTGCAACACGAGCCATTAGAAAGGGATGGACGTTACAATGAAAGGCTCATTGAACGATATACTTTACTCCAATCCTCATACTATCACAAATCCATGCAAATTTACTTGATAGAGCACTTGTGTGGATTGAAACAAGCTCAAAAAACTTAAAAACAAGTTTGTGGTGGAAGAAGAATGCTCTTAATTTGTTTGGTGTGTTTTTTAAGTTCATTTAGTGTGTTTATGTAATTTTATTTGGTGTGTTTTTCAAGTTCATTTAGTGTTTTTATTTTTTTATTTATTTGGTGTGTTTATGTTCTTTGAATAAAGATTCTCTTAGTTTAAATAAAGTACCAAATTAAATAAAGATACTCTTAGTTTAAATAAAGTACTAAATTAAATAAATACGAAATTACATAAAATACTCAATTCAATAAATACGAAATTACATAAAGTACCAAATTAAATAAATAGGAAATAACAACTCAAAGTGATTGGAAAATTATGGGTTCCAATTATAAAACAAATTCTCTAGTCCATCGTGAATGGAAAATCATCACCTAACCAATTTGTGGTGCTAGGACCATCGCATCTACAGGCTCCTTCATAATGTGACGATGTTTTTGAGCCCTTCTTTGTTCTTTAAGCTCTTCACTTTCTTGCCTAAGTAGCTCTCTTTCTCTCTCATTAGCTTGAAATAATCTCTCAGCAGCTGCAGGTTTTGCCTTATCTCTAGCTTTATCAGCCTCAAATTTAGCCATTTCCAGCGCCAAAGTCAATTCACCTTAGCGAGCAAGTTCTTCCATATATTTTGCATAATCATTCTTGGAAACACTCCATTTTCTCTTTTGAAGCCTTCTTATCTTGAGGCCTAAGTGGATAACGGGTCGACCATCTCTACTTGTTCAGGGGTCACTTTTGGCACTTGTGCTGTGTCGCTTTCATGAACATGTGAGTCGTGATCTGGCGTAGAGTGTAGAGGGGTGCTGTTCATGACAACTTCTGGACCAACAGGCACAACTCTGATTTTGGGACAATCTTTGACAATATTCCAACATTCCCACCGGTTGAATGATTTGTTTTTATTTTTGGCATTATACCAAGCTTGTGCTTGAAGTGTCTACAAAATGCATGAGAAGAAAAAATTATAATCAAAGTAGCTAATGTAAATTTGGGTATAGTACAAACAAACAAATAATATATTGTTACCTGGTCCGCGTAATTTTCCCCACTTCGAATATTAGTACTAGCTTGTGCCAAGATGTTTCTCCAATGAGTGAATGATTGACTAAGTATCCCCCAACTACTTGAGAGCGATTGTTCCGTTCTTCTGCCACCAATTTTCTCAAGAAAAAGGGAATGAATATTGCTCTACATTTCTCGCAACTGCATCTCATTACCCTTGATTGGATCATGAGTAACTTCAACCCAGTTAGAATATAACGTAACATCTTCAGTAAGCATCCAATTCATACCTATATCATTAGCCATTTTTTTGGAAACAAAAGTATATAGAAACTTTTTGAGAAACATTGGAATGTGGTTGAAAGTATTTGAGAAAATATGAAATTGTGGTATAAGGTGGAAGAAAATGATAAGGTATTTGTAGAAAAAAAAAATCAATTTTTTTTTTTTGATTTTTTTTATTAATTTTTAACATTTATTAATTTTTTTATTAACTTAATTAATTTAGCCATTGGATTAAAGAAAATTTGAAATCCAACCCTCCAGATTGTGCCACGTATCATAACGATAACATATTAGATTTTTTTTTTTAAATTTTTAAAGTCGAAAAAATGTGGACGTTGATCTGGAATCGAGCGGCTGAGATTGTGCCACGTCATTTAGCCGTTGAGGGAGGTTTGTAATTTTTTTTTTATCGTTGGAAATCCAACGGTCTAGAAAAAATAGCCGTTGAAATCCAACAGCCGAAAGGGTGCCGCATGGCACCAGTAACGGTAACATTTCAGAGTTCAAACAGCAAGCCCCATTGACTGAAATCTTGTCGGTGATGCGCTCCCACGTGTGCGTGCTATGCACGCGCTTAACGCAAATTTTTTAATAACGTGGCTAACGCCATCCTGACGTCAATCTTGTATCACAGAACCCTCAGGCACTCGGGCCTTGGACTCGCGCTTGCCCTCTCTCACGGGCTCCCCCTTAGCCCAATTGCCCACATGGGTTAGAGCAAGTTTGGGAGGCTATTGGGTTGCTTTGGTTCCCTGTCCACCGGGCTATCTATACCGCTAAACTTGCTCTTATGCTCTTAAATATTTACTATAATTCCAGTTTTGTTGGCCATCACTACCCACTGCTGGGTTATTTTTCTTGAATTTCTTGTTTCTTTGATAAACATTATTAATTGTACACATGCTATGCATGTGTTTCTTAAAATTTAGAAAATAAAACTTACAACAGAGAAAATATAAAATGGTTGCTAAAGCTTTTTGGTGACAACCTTCAAACAATTTTTCATCACTGAAGAGATTGTTCATATCTTTAGTGACTATTTCTAGATAATTATTTTGTCACTAAAAATCTATTTTATTTTAGAGAAAAATATGAAAGAGAAATGAGAGTAAATGATAGAATAAATACACAGAGTACCTCACCATCAAGCTGGATAAAATACATTATTTACTCATAACTTTTCTTCCTTGTAGTATGGACACTTATTTACATATTAATTATAGACAAGGCTATTTCCATTTTTTACTATTTTTTTTATGAATTAAACTCCCAAAATATCTGTCTCAATACATATACATACATACATATACATACATACATACATACATATATATATATATTGTTTTCTTAGTTTCGAGATGATCCTAGACAACAAACTAGCCCTTCTAATTATTCGACTTTTGACGTTACCACGTGGGACCATCCCCAACTTCTAGTTTAAAACCTAAAATATTTAACCCATAAATAGTTTTTCTCCTCCAATCATTCTAAGTTAAAATTTTAACCCGAAATTATTAAAGAATGAATTAAGGATATTATTTTCTTAAATTTACTTAAAAAAATTATGTAGACTATTTTTTTGATAAGAAAATGAATATATTAAAAAGAGAATCCTCTGGAACAACTAGAACCATTACAGTCAAAGTTAAAAGCTTGTAACGCTGAAGGGGGAAGACAATGATCCCAAAAGTTGGGATCTGAAACCGAAGCCCCCACATCAGCCAGCTTATCAGCCACAAAATTAGCTTCCCTAAAAACATGCCTCCAACGAATAGACTAGAAACTAGCAGCCATCCATTTAATGTCTCCGATAGTAGAATAGAGATGCCAAGGTGGTTTCCAAACCCTAGTAACCAGTTTGATAATCAGTAAGGAGTCACCTTCAACCTCCATCTTCTTGATATCCTTCTTTCTAGCTAAAAGAAAGCCCTCCTTGAGTCAATGCCTCTGCAATCGAAATCGTGGCCCCATCCAAATTGCCGGCCCCAGCACCAACCGTCAAACCTTGGTCATTTCTCACTACAAAACCCCCTCCAGCCTTACCTTGAGTCACCAATCCATCAAAATTACGTAGACTAGCCTAATTTAATTTTTCGAACATTTTAACCTAAAAATATTTAGATTCCGATAAATGTTGAAAATCACTAAACTGACACTATGAAACTTGGGAACACTATGAAGGACTATGAAACACATAAAAGAATTTTTTTAATTACTTTAGCTGTTGGATTTAAATTTGGACAGTTAGATCTTTTTTTTTTTACAGTTGAATTTGATCATACACTAGTAAAAAAAAAAAAAAAACAGTTTGCGCGGTGCAGGTCCTTCGTCGCTCAAAGTCAAAAAAGTCACGCAAAAATTAGCCCAACGAAACCTTCGTCGCACACCAACCGTTGTGCCAAGGTAGTGAAAACAGGGTTTGCGCAACAAAGAAGTAACATATGTCGCACATGATGTACGGACTTGCATCGTGCACAACTACTTTGCACGATGAAGAAGGAATATGTGTCGCACAAAGTAGTTTTGCACAACGTAGGAACCTCGTCGTGCAAACACACTTTGCGCAACGCATGTTCCTTCTTCATCGCGCAAACCCTTGTTTTTTTTTTTTTTTTTTTTGGCAAAAATATTTTTTATTTAATTTTTAATAAATATTTTAATTAAATTCTAAACAATAATTAATAAACCATGAAAAAGTATTTCATTATAAAATATATGAAAATGTAAGTACAAGATGTTTGAGCAAAAAAGAAAAAAACTACAATTGCATAGGACAACAATGCCGAATAACATAACCATAGCTAGTAGCGATGCTGCTATGCTGCTGTGAGGTAGCCGCTCCACGATGTCGCGAGTCATATGCAATCTTGATCAAGGAGGCGGACATAAGTACGCTATATGCCAGCTTCAGCATTCGATTAGGCCCTCTGGTGTTTTTTTTTAGCTGCCCATAAAAACTTAAATGGTGAAAACCCTAAGCTTAAATTTCTACAAAAAATTCGGCAAAACTTCTCGTATATCATTTCCCAAAACCTTAAAATAGTAAAATAACAGTAATTCACAACCAGCAACACATTTTCATAATCTAGCAAATTTTCACAATCATAAAAATAATAGTTTTAAAATGAAAAAAATAAAAATATAACGTAGTGAGAATTAGAAAAAAAAATTACCTAGCAGGGAGGCCCCAACCTTGACTCTGGATGTTGAGGAAGTGTGATCATAAGGCTTCGGCTCGTGGCGATGCCGGTGAGGCTGCCGTGCACTGAGTGGTTGAACCGACACTGATGACGTCAATGATACGGGTACCTGGGACGCCATAGGGGCAGCCTCAGTAAAGGGTGTAGGCTCCCAAATCAATGGAGCACGCACGGCTGGAGCAGTAGATACTGATAATGCAGGAGGCGCATTGGTCACACTCCGACGACAAGTGATCAACTGTGACATCTATACACTTTTTGAACCATAAAAATGTAACATTAGAAACTAATCCCTTTCTTGCATTTGAAACTAATCATTTCAAAAGAAAAAATACAAAGTAATGGGTATTCAATTCAATCAATACAAAGTAATATTCTAGGTCTTTGCATTCATATTTTTTCAACCTACAATGTTTTCTCTGTTTGTTTCATACACAAAGAAAATCCTAGTGTTCTAGTAAATGAATCATGTGGAATGATTCATGTGATTGTGATGGCATGAGGTCTAGGTTTGAAAATTACACGGAACAAAAAAGATAGAGGTAGTAGTACTTGAAGAAAATCAATCAAGAGAGGTTCTTGTGAAGTTCTTCTCAAAAAGAGAAAGCAAAGATAGACACTGGGGGACAAAAAATCTACACCTACATGTCAAACCACATATATCTCTCAGCCACATATATCTACACCTACATCTCAATACCTTTCAACCATATATATCAACACCTACATGTCAAATCCTCTTAAGCGCCCCCCTTGATAGTTGAAGAAATGTTCAGGAATCAGTCATCGTTCACTAGTAATGTTCGAAGCAAGAAACATTAGAAAGCAAAGCATTAGCAATTTGGAGGGAAATAGAAGTCAGAGAAGACCAAGTAATAATAAATTAGAGCAATTGAAAACATGAAAGGACTCCAGGACATACCAAACTTTTGGATGGGAAAGTATTACTTTGCAAGACAAATATCTTTGTGGTAAAGCACACCCTTTTTGTTCTAAATGAGCTGCCGTGTGATATAACGAAAGAAATGAGCCATTTCTCACTTAGACTCCAATGGGTTGCAAAGAAGATATAGGAAACAAAGGCAATATACAGATTAAGGTAACAAAGGCAATACCAAAGTTCATTACATTTAATAGTTCTCAAAGCAAATTGAAAGCTTAAGTACATGGAATGATTTAATTGATTGACATCATGATAATATCATCAAGTTTGGCTTGTAGCTACCATTTGAAATAAAAGCAGTAATTCAATGATTAAATCGATTGACATCATGATAATATCATCAAGTTCATAGCTAGCCAGCTAAGGTAGAGAGAAAGTTCGAAAGGATAAAAGGTCATCATAGTTAGCAATTGGTACATGATTTATATAATGGAAATCTGCCTTAATCCAATTACAAAGTTCGAAAGGATAAAAGGTCATCATAGTTAGCAATTGGTACATGATTTATATAATGGAAATCTGCCTTAATCCAATTACAAATCCTAAAAGTGTATATTACGACATAGGCGCATTGCAAATTCTCATTTATTATTTTCAAATTCTCATTTAGTAATTTTCATTTGCTTGCTTTACAGAGTTTGGTTATACATTTATTTCTCCTCATAGTGGAACATAACAACTTTTGGTTCTAGTCCATCTCCAACTTGTTATAGGAATGCACTAATTCTTTTACATGTATTATATTATATACATATGTTTTTCTAAAAGGATTACAAATTCCTTTGGCTGACTTGACAAGACAACAAAGCCTAATCAACCCCATCATCGCCGGTTCAGTTACGCTAGTAAGTAATCAAATCACACCAGAAGAGATGCATCTTTGTGCTATTAATTATATGCCATCTTTTGCAAGGGTTTTGCTTATGCTAAATATGCACAAAATCAAGCCACTTTCTACAAGTTCTATCTTACATTAATTAGCATGTAGTCTGAAAACTAAAACAAGCTATGTGAAGATACTTCCAAAAGTTGGACCATGAGGTACAATGTTGAAGATGAAGCAGCTGTAAAATGTGTGCAAAGGAGTGGTTTGCTAAGCATGTTAAGTTATTAATAAGTGATTAATAAGCAGCTGTAAAAAGTGTGCAGAGGAGGAACAAAAGGGTACTGTAGTTTCTAGCTCATAATAATAGCAATATCTAATATCAGAGCTTTCCTTCATACCATTTTCCTGAGCCCAATTACCTTTGCATTTGCCCCGCAACCAATTAAAAAAATCACAGATTTGCAACCAAAGCTTTCAATATACACAGAGCTTTCAAATAAAACCCTAATTTAGGATTAAAGCAAACACAGATTCCTGCAACACTCACCAAATAAAACCCTAATTACACTTAAATTAAAAACAAAGTAACAGCAAATAAAACCCTAAATTAAGTGTATATATGATAATTGGGGTTCCCTAATTACCTAGTTACCTTTGTCTTCGTCTAACGATGGGTGGGTAATGGCGAGGAATTCCTTATGCACTGTATTGCATGACGTGGATGTCCATCATCTTCGAAAATCACTCGAGGAAGTGGCAGATGAAGGACGACAAAGACAACCGGAGTGAGAGAAAGGGAAGCAAGAGACCGAGTGAAAGAGAGCTATTAGGACAATTGAAAATTGCAGCGCCTAATTTTACGCCATTTTGTCCAATTCAAAAGAGCGCCTAATTTTTACAATTGTAGAACCAAAATTTTACCCCCTTGCACGACGCATGTATCCAATACACGACGACCACACTGTCGCATCGCGCTAGTTATATATATATTTTTAAAAAAATTATAAAATTTACTAAAATGTGACTTTACTCCTTTCAAATTTATTTTTTTTTACATAAAACCCACAATAATCTATTTTTCTAACAAAAACCCAATTCAAACTACAATAATAAATTTAAAGCTACTTAATAAATATACATACCATTCAATTTCTTAAGTATTATACGTACAAAATAAATAAATTTAAAGTTACTTAATATATATATATATATATATATATCATTCAACTTGATGAATACGCATTCTACAAAATTAGTGTGACAACCTGTCCCTAATTTTACGTTTTATAAATTTTAAAAGCGTGAATTAACGAAAATGCCCTAGAGGCAAGGATTTTGACTTCCGTTGGCCATTGTTTAGAGAGATGTATGAGTCATTCTTTTGGAGTATTTGCGTAGTAATCATTGCCACGAACGCATAGGCAAAAGCCGTTTGACTCTGGATTATAAGACGTTTGAAATTGGTTATTTAAAGTTTAGCTATAAATAAATTGAACTCCCACCTTGTGGGAAAGAAACCAATAAGATTTTAAGCAATAATAAGGGGACTAATCGGCTATTTTGTTTAAGCAAGCAATTAGATATGTTAGAAGGAGGACCAATCAGAAATTAGAGAAAGGGATCAGCCAATTAGGAAGGAGAGCGAAGAACCTCATCCCTTTCCTTTTCAACCCGTGTACACCACACAACCCAGTTCGACCTCCCATTTTCCAAAGCCGATTCCGGCCAACTCCGGTGGAGTTTTTCGACATCACCACCACCATCTTAAAGCTCTCATTCCCCTCTACAAAACCCACCCAAGAACCACCTTGATTAACCACGGTATGTGGTGGTTTGAAGCCACGAAAGTTGACAAAATCAACAGTGCTCCGGCTACTCTTTTCAATTTTCCTGTGAATCGGCAAACCGATGGCCGATGCCACCACTTGAGCTTTGTAGCCCATCATCCCAGGAGAAAATTTCAACCAACCTTGACCCTGTTGGACCACCGTAGACGACGAATTGATGCCGAGAAGCTTTAGGCACCCGCCTGCTTTGTGGGCAAAATTGACCATCTTCCGTCCACTTTTGGACTTCGTGGCCAGTATGAAATTGTTCCTCTCTTTGAGATCTTCATTTCTGTAAAATTTGAGAATTTTTAGAAATAGTGGAATTTTTCTGATGAACTGTGGCGGCCAACCACCGCGTGCGGCAACGCGTAGGCCTAGACCCCACTGACCATCTTTGGCTAATTTGGATGCTCCAATTCTATATTTGACATCCGTTTAGTGAAATTACAATGTTTTAATGTAGTTTCGTAGTTGACCACCTAGTTGGCCGTCACGGGGTCCTTGCATGAATTAATGATCGGACTGTTGGATCGTCACCAAACATTAATACCTTATAGTACGTAATATTTGGGACCATAGGAACTTACAGATCGGGAATCCGATGTATGGATCTTTTCGAATCAGATTTGTAAGTTTGTAAAATAAAATATCCGCTACCACTTAATTTTAGCAATTGGCGAAGATCCGACCGTTAAATCGTTCCGAAACTGTAGGATGTTGTTCTAGAATCATAATGAGGATCTTTGGAAGTTACGGATCGGAAATCCGAGGTACAAAGCTTCCGGATTGAGTTGCGTAGGGTTGTGGACCTTACCGTTAATCTTTGACCGACGGTTGACTTTTGGTCAATGGGTCTCAAATCATTCTAGAAAGTCCTTGGGATGTGTTTTATGTAAGTTACGTGTTTTATTGATAAGAGTTCTGAGACGTGATTCAATATTTGTTCTAGGTGATGATCGTTCGTGACGTCTCGATATTCGTGCTAAGGAGTCATAGCGCGGACCTCAGGTGAGTGAGTCTTTTCATTTTTATAGTATATATATGATTGATAGTTTCACAAATGCTTTTAAATTGATTTATGCATTTTATGCCATGTTAATATATATTTTAAAATACTATGATATGGTTGAGTTTTAGATTGCATCATGGCATATCCATATGCATATTATCTGCATATAATTGTTGTGAATGCTTGGAAGTGCTAAGGTGAACGCGAGACAAGCAGGTAAGTTCAGGTGAGTTTGTGGTATTATTTGAAATGATTGAGTTATGGCTTGACTATATATATGTTTTATGCAACTCCGACATTGTCGTACATGTTGTAATAATAGGTAACTCCGACACTGTCGTACAGGTTGCAATAATAGGCAACTCCGACACTGTCGTACAGGTTGCAATATTAGGCAACTCTGACACTGTTGTACATGTTGCAATAATAGGCAACTCCGACACTGTGGTACAAGTTACAATACTAGGCAACTCCGACACTGTCGTACAGGTTGCCTATGAGTCGTACAGGTTGCATTAGACAACTCCGACTCATGTGTTATCATAGATTGATGATCACCTGATTTTTTATATATATTTATGAGTCGTACAGGTTGCGTTAGGCAACTTCGACTCGTGTGTTATCATAGATTGATGATCACCTGATTTTTTATATATATACTGCTGCAGATATGTAGTGATTTAGAATATTCCTGGATTTACTGTTGATTTACATTTGATTTCATACTTATACATAATATGATTTCTTGCAAACTATACATGTATTACAGCGAAGGATTATAACGTTTAAAAGGTCTTTATTAAAGCGTTATTTTCAGGCCCACTCACTCTTATTTTTTTATCCCTCTAGGTTCTAGTAGCAGAGTTTTCATATCGATGAGGATTTGTGGTAAATCTTGGTATTGGAAATTACCTTCGATGGTATGATTTTCAATCCACTCTAATGTACTTTACTTATTCTCTAACGTCACGTGTGAAATGAGTTTATTTCCGCTCACAGGACACTCTCGTATTTAGGCACTTTTAGGTTTAAATTTATTCACATATTCCACATCACTATACTTTATAGCTTCGTCACCTTCCAGGTGTCGGCCAGCACAACTCAATTTGAAATCCTAGTGGACAATCCGAGTCGGGAAGCGTCATTAGTTTCAATGATCCAATCTTCAAACTTGTTTGTATATACTTTGAGATCGCATACGCCGAAAATTGCGAAAAACAAACATTTAGAGAGCAAGTAATGAGAATTTTTTTTTCAATGGTTATAAATGAAAAATCACGATTTAACGGTAGTTTAACTTTTGATTATTTTTTATAGTTACATTCCTTGACCCTATATGAATACAATGGACAAATTCGATCTTCAATTTAAAATATTTACACTAGTGGATACCACAAAATCTTATGTTATACTCAATGAAAAGTATAAATAAACTCTAAGTGTTAGTGAATCTATTGTTTTGATGGGATACGCATCCTACGAAACTAATTTCAACGATCCAATCGTCAAACTTGTTTGCATATGCTTCGAGATTGCATACACCAAAAATCGTAAAAAACAAACATTCAAAGATCAAATAACAGGACAAAATTTTTCAACGGTTATAAACCAAAAATCATGATTTTACGGTAGTTTTAACTCCGATTTGCATGATTTTTTACAGTTACACTCCTTGATCTTATATGAAGACAATGAATGAACTCGATCTTCAATTTAAAATATTTACACTAGTAGATACCACAAAATCTTATGTTATATTTAATGAAAGTATAAATAAACTTTAAGTGTTATCGTTTTGATGGGATATGCATTCTACGAAACTAATTTCAACGATTGAATCGTCAAACTTGTTTGTAAATGCTTCAAGATTTCATACACCAAAAATCACAAAAAAAAAAACATTCAAAGATCAAGTAACAGGACAAAATTTTTCGACGGTTATAAACGAAAAATCATTGTTTAATATTTATTTTAACTCTGATTTTGATGATTTTTTTACAACTACACTCTTTGACCCTATATGAATACAATGAATGAATTCGATCTTCAATTTAAAATATTTACACTATTATATACCACAAAATCTTATGTTATACTTAATAAAAATATAAATAAACTAGAAGTGTTATTGAATCTATTGTTTTGATGAGATACGCATTCTACAAAACTAAATTCAATGATCCAACCCTCAAACTTGTTTGTATATACTTCGAGATCGCATACGCCAAAACTTGCAAAAAACAAATATTCGGAGATCAAGTAACGGGACAGAATTTTTTGACGATTATAAACGAAAAATCATGATTTAACTGTAGTTTTAACTCTGATTTTGATGATTTTTTACAACTACACTCCTTGATCCTATATGAATACAGTGAACTAGTTCGATCATCAATCTAAAATATTTATACTAGTGGACCACAAAAACCCTTTGCACGACACAGTTTGTTCATCGCACAAACATACTTTGTGCGACGCATTGGTTGGGGCGTCGCGTAAACATACTTTGTGTGACGTGTTGGTTGGTGCGTCGCGCAAGTTATTTTTTTTTTAATATCTCTGTTTTCCTTGAGAGCCGTGATGTGGTGGTATGTGCAAACTAGGACATTTCCCTTCAATTATCTCAGCATTTGTATTTCATGTGAAACTATTTAGTATCAATTTTTTTTACTTGGTCCTTTTTTCTTGAGAAAAATGATGGTTTAATTAGCACCTTGAATCTTGATAATGTTTGTTATTAATTTTTTTTCTTTAATAACAAGAAGAGAAAGGAACAGAGACAAGGATGGAAGAGTTGATGAAGATCGAAGGGAGAATAAACAAAAATAAATATTAAAAATTACTGAATTGCTTTTAGTTTTTATTTTAAAATGTTTTTTTTGTGTACTATATCTGTCTCACTCTCGTACGCACTCGGTCCGGACATCTACTATTTTTCTTTCAATGTTACTTAATACAGAAATTCTTCTGCTGGTTCACATTTGACAATGTTATGCAATAAATAATTGGTTTCTTGTGAATTAAGCTACAATTATTTAAAGGTATGTTGTCTTGCTGGGCGAGTTGATTTGCCAGAACAAAGTGAATACTTAATTACAATACCTGCCTCCCAAATTGGTTAAGTGATTTTAAAAAAGTTATTGACTTTGCGCGATGAAAACTGTTGTCGTGCAAAACATCTTTGCGCGACACAGGTGCACCTACGTTTCACAAAACGTCGCGCAAACGGCATTTGCAGGACATTTTGTGTTTTGCGTTGCGGAAACATACTTTGTGCGACGAAATTTACTCTGTCGCGTAAACATGTTTTTGTATTAGTGATATTAGATCTTAGCAGTTGGATTCAACGAATTTACAACTATAAAACTAAAAAAATACACATATGGTGGGTCAACACCGCTAATCCGAAGAAATCCTGACCTAAATTTACTCCAGAAATGAATATTTAATTAAAACTCATATTTATCTCATAAATTAGAACAAATTAAGAAAAATTTAGAGCTTAAAATTTGAGTTTACGTCAAGAGTTGGAGTATAGCATCCTCAGAAAAGTCCTCGTTCAAAAGTCGTACAAGGCGAGCTCTGATTATTCGACTTCTGACGTTACTGTTTTTTTGTTAACTTCTGACGTTGCTAATTTGGACTTCAGTTATCCTCGGAAAAGTCTTCTGTTGAAAAGGTAACATGGATATATGCAAATTATTCTGAGGATCAGAGAGAAGAAAACAGTTTGCATAAATTAATAAGATACATTAGTAATAGAGAAAGTCTTCTTTAATACATATTAAAAATTGGGTAGTTTTTTTTTGGTAAAAGGGTTGTTGAATCTTTGATACAATCATAATGAACGTGATGGATTTTTTTCACTAGTGTTGAACATATGAAATCAACAAAACTAATGCGATTATAAAAATTATGGTTCTTCCAACACTAATGCGATTATTGTCTTTCTCTTCTTCTTCTTCTTCTTTTTTTTTTTTTTTTTTTTTTTTTTTTTTTTTTTTAACGATAGATTTTGTTTGATTATATATTAGATTAGTCACCAACGGAGTTTTAACCTATGTCGTCATGCAAAGACTCAACACCCTTCCATCATTATGGTAAAGGGCCACTTACATTGTCTTTCTCTTATTAACTTGCTATAACTTTTCTTGCTCAACAAAATGACATTTTATAATTAACAGACTATTTGGTTGATTGTAGGGGGTTCTTCACGACTGGAGTGATGATGACTGCATTCTTATTCTTAAAAAGTGCCCGAAGCTGTTCCTAAGGACACGGGGGAAGGTGATAATTATAGATGCCGTTATCGACAAAAAAAAAATGAGAAAGAAGACAAGAAGCTAGCAAATCTAAAATTGATATTAGAGAGTTTGCCAAAAAAAAAAAAAAAAATTGATGTTAGATATGGCAAAGAAAGGAGCTTGAATAAATGGGGTGGGTGGTTGGTGTGGGGAGGCTTGGATCATGATCCTCTCCTGAGCTAAAGGTGAGGATTCTTCTGGGCAAGCTCATCGGGCCGTTCAGATTTTATCCAACTGTTACAATTATTATAACTTTTAGAAATGTCATATGTTTGTAGCCATTAGATAAAATTTAAACGGCTTGATGAGCTTGCTTAAGAGGATCCTCATCCTTAGCTCAAGAGAGAGGATCCTGATCCAGGCGGCTTTAGTGGACACAGTGTCACATCTGTTCTTGCTATCCAATATTCTGTTATTCAAGTTTTTCTTTAAATTTAACGAACACATATTTAGTGATTTTATTCTCAAATAAGTGCTTCGTTGTAATTTTAAATTTACTTTGTGGTCCTTTTGTCTTGCTATGTGCAGTCTGCTTTGCAGTCTTTGGATGGTTGGCAATAAAATTTTGTGAAACTTGTTGTGGCAGTTATGAGCCTTTCTAATCAATGGGCATGTTTTTGGGCAATATAGTGCTATGCGAACATGGAATTTAATTGCAGGCAATGATGCTGATAAATAAAGGGAAAAATTTTAAAAGAAATTTTACAAAACTACTAATTATCCAACTATGTGAGGAGTAAAAACACTTCAACATGTACATCAAGAATTCCACTTTCGCTCTTCAATTTTATCTACTTTAGAATTTAGGGTATCATTTGAGCAAAAGGAAAGTGTTTTACGTCAAAATAGGTGGCATATGCAATATCTGCTGGACTAGTTTTCTTGACAGAATCGGAACCCTAATGAGCAACTTACGAGAAGAAAATCAATCAGTATTTGAGCGCGATAATAGAATAACATTATATCTTCTGCATGACCTTTATATCACTGAGGTCTTTTGTGATAAAACTCAATACATAGTAATAGATGGTTAATTAAGTTGAGACAATATTGATGACGTTAGTGATGGACTATGCTGAAACTTAAATTTATGAGTTGATGTCAAGCAAATCAACTCTATATATATCTCGCATGTAGTGTGCTTTTCTCCTTCAACTCTAGTTAGATTATGGCATGATTCACTTTTCAAATTTTAGTTGAAATCAAACATCCTCTTAGTTGAAATTAAGCGCCCTCTTTCAGATTCAGGAACAACTCTTATAACGTGCTTACGAATCCGTAATCGAAATTAAAATACAAAATTGGATTCCAATGACAAGATACCTCCGTTTACTAAACTTGGAAAGTAAAAAGGAAGGTGAGACCTACACAAAATAAGGAATTCAATTCCTCATTTGAAGGAATTGGACGCCATAATTAGAGGTGGTATTTCAATTCCAAGTATATGGATGAACTTGGAATCCATTTTTCTCGCCCATTATGCCCTTAAATATTTACTATATAATTCCAGTTTTGTTGGCCATCACTGCCCACTGCCTAGCAAACGACCTCTTTCGCTTTGGCTATTTTTCTTGAATTTCTTGTTTCTTTAATAAATACTAGCATATGGGTACACACAAAGTGTGCGAGAAAATTTTTTATTTTTGTTTTTGAAATAGAAGGAGAGAGTAAAAGAGTGATAGAGAATGTGGTGGGAGTGTGAAGATTTTTCTTTTTATTTTTTTTATTTTTTAATTTTTTAATTAGAGATATGTTAGGATTACATGTAGATGAGACTTAATAAAAAGGACAAAATTTGGTTGTGTGAAATTACATTTCTGCCCTACATTTCTTATTCATGTTTTGTTTTAATTAGAGGGTTAAACTGGTAATTTCATAGGACTTTGGTTGACAATGAGCGTTTTATTAATTAGTAGAGATTATTAATTGTACACATGCTATACATGTGTTTATTAAAATGTTGAAAATAAAATTTACAACAGAGAAAATATAAAGTGGTCGCTAAAGCTTTTTGGTGGCGACCTTCAAACAATTTTTCATTGTTGAGAGACTGTTTATATCTTTAGTGACTATTTATGAATAATTATTTTCTAACTAAAAATTTATTTTGTTTAGGAGAAAAATGTGAAAGAGAAAATGAGAATAACTGATAGAATAAATATAGACAGGGAGTATCTCACCATCAATCAAGCTGGATAGCATTTATTCAGAACTTTTCTTCCTTGGAGTATGGGCATCCGTATTTACATTTTTTTTTTTATAGACAAGGCTATTTCCTTTTTTTGCTAATTTCTTTATGAATTAAACTCCCAAAACATCTGTCTCATTACATAAGTATTGTATTTTGGGGTTTTTAGATCCAGGTCAAAAAATATAGATGGTTTTTAGGAGTAAGTCCAATTACCTAATTATATATATTTATTTTTTAGTGCTCATTTTATATTTTTTAAAAATATTAAAAATCAATTAAAATCTTCTAATATTAAGCATTTTCAACCCTAAAAAATATAATTAATATCATATAACAAAAAAAATAATATATTGACATAAATCTATTTGCAAATCATTCTACCCTAATTCAAGTAACAAATATATAAATGTATATCATACCTATAAGTAAGATATGAAACCTAACTAAAAGGTAGAAAAAAACATAATATATCTACAAGCAAGACACATGAATCATACTTGATTATAAAAATGAATATGTCATATAGATAGATAAATATAATTAACCTGTGATATAGGTTGATTATAAAAATAAAAAATAAAATCTATAAATGAGGTTTAAAATGGAATAAAGAACAAGAAAGGACAAAAAAAAAAAATTAATCAAAGAGATAATTAGGAAGAAATTTGATTTTTATAATAAATCTTATAATTGAAAAAATAATTATTGATAATAAAATAATAAGATTTAAGGAATTGAACTTATTTTAATAAATTTGATTATTTCTACTATTAGCTTAAAAAATTGAACCTATATCAAGTTTCCACTTGTTTGTTTTGTAGTTTCGAGCTGATCCTAGCCAACAAACGTGCTCTGACTGTTTGACTTTCGACAGTCGTGGTCTGACTATTCGACACCTGAGTCCTGACGATCCTATTTCGGTCTTCAGGCATCCTAAGAAAAGTCTTCGCCTAAAATCAAAAGGATATTAATCCCGCAAATAAGACAAAGTCTTCTTTAATACATATCGAAATTTGGGTAGTTGAATCTTTGATACAATCACAATGAAAGTGACGGAATTTTTTTTCACTAGTGTTGAACATATGAAATCAACAAAACTAATGTGATTATGAAAAATGAGGTTCCTCCAGCACTTTGTTTTCTCTTATTAACTTGCTATAAGTTTCCATGCTCAACAAAATCACATGTTATAATACACAGACGATTTGATTGATTGTAGGGGGTTCTTTATGATTGGGGTGACAAAGACTGTAGTCATATCCTTTAAAAGAGCCGGGAGGCTGTTCGTGAGGACACAATGTCACCTATTCCTGCTATCCAATATTCTGTTATTCAAGTTTTTCCTTAAATTTAATGATGTGAATTTGTATTCTTGAATAAGTGTTTCGTTGTAATTTTAAAATTACTTTGTGGTCCTTTTGTCTTGCTTTGTGTAGTCTGCTTTGCAGTCTTTGGATGGGTTGGCAATGAAAATTTGTGAAACTTGTTGTGGCTGTTATGAGCCTTTCTAATCTAAATGGGCATGTTTTTGGGCAATATAGTGCTATTCAAATATGGAGTTTAATTGTAGGCAATGATGCTAATAAATAAAGGGAAAGGTTTTAAAATAAATTTTACAAAACCACTTATCCAACTATGAGACTAAAAGCTTGAGGAGTAAAAACTCCCAAAACATCTGTCTCAATACATACATACATACATACATATATATATATTGTTTTTTTTAAGTTTCGAGCTGATCCTGGACCGCAAACGTTCTCTGACAATTCGACTCCGTCGTCCTGACGTTACTACTTCGGAGAAGTCTTCGCCTACAATTAAACTCCATATTTGAATAGCATCCTCAGAGAAGTCTTCGCCTAAAATCAACAGGATATTACCACTCAGTACTATGTTAGTATTCATCTTCACTTGAAAGTGAGAGGTTATAGGTTCGAATCTTGTAGACGGCTAATTCATTACTAAATTAGGTTGTCCATTGTGTAGCTTAGCCTAACTCTTCATTCTCTTAATGTAAAAATATCGATGTACTCAAAAAAAAAAAAAAATCAATAGGATATTAATCAGTAATAGACAAAGTCTTCTTTAATACACATTGAAATTGGGTAGTTGAATATTTGAAATCACAATGGAAGTGATTGATTTTTCATAAGTGTTGAACGTATGTATTTTGTTGAGCATGGAAACTTATAGCAAGTTGTGTGTATATTGTGTGTATATATAGTGCTAACTTAGAGCCTAATAAACACACACAAAAAAATGGAAGAGAAACAAAGAGAGTTGACATGGGAAGAGGAAGAGGAAGGGGCCACGGCGGAGATGTGGAAATATGTGTTCGGGTTTACTGAAATCGCGGTGGTAAGGTGTGCCATTGACCTCGGAATAGCTGAAGCAATTGAAAACCATGGAAGCCCCATGACACTCTTAGAGCTCTCAACTGCTCTAAGTTGTGATCCTTCTCACCTTTACCGAATCATGAGGGTACTAGTCCACCGCAAAATATTCAAAGAAAAACCCACCCAATCAGGCTCCAATGGTTATGCACAAACACCTTTGTCTCGCCGGCTACTAAAATCGGCAGAAAATAGCATGGTGGATTTGCTCTTGATGGGTAGTAATCCGGTAATGATGGCACCATATCTACGCCTGAGTACCCAAGTTCAAAGAAACACTAGCGATGCAGTGTTTGATGAAGTACATGGCAGTGACCTATGGAACTACGGTGCGGAAAACCCTGATCACGGCAAGGCTTTCAATGATTCAATGGCCTGTGATGCAAGGTTAGCTGTGCCTGCAGCGCTTGAAAGTTGTCCAGAGGCGTTCAAAGGGATTGAGACAATAGTAGATGCTGGTGGGGGTAATGGGACCACGACGCGCTTGTTGGTTAAGGCCTGTCCTTGGATTACTAAAGGCATTATCTTTGATCTTCCTCATGTTGTGTCTACTATTCCAGAGTGCGATCGCATTGAGAAAGTTGGAGGTGACTTTTTCAAATGTATTCCAAAGGCTGATGCTGTAGTTATGATGGTAAGTATATATATATGAAAATAAAAAAACTAATGTGCTTAAAAAAATTGTGGTTCCTCCAGCACTACTCCTTTACTTTATTGTCTTTTTTTCTAGTTTTTGTTTTTGCACAACAAGGCACGTTGTAATTTAGAGCCAGGCTAGATCTGACAAGGTTTTTTTTTGTGTGATGAGTAGTGGATTCTTCATGACTGGACTGACGAGGAGTGCATCCGTATCCTTAAGAACTGCCGTGAAGCTATTCCTAATGACAAAGGGAAGGTGATAATCATAGATGCTGTAGTTGAAGACAATGAGAAAGATTACAGCAAGCTAACACGAGTGAAATTGATGCTAGACATTGCGATGATGAACGGTACCAAAGGCAAAGAAAGGACTGCCAAGGAATGGGAGTATGTTATCAGGGAGGCTGGTTTTAGTCGGCACACTATAACACCTACTCGCACTGTCCAATCCGTTATTCAAGTATTTCCTTAAATTTGGAGAATAAAATGTTAAGGATGTGGATTTGTATTCATAAATAAGTGTTCCTTTCTATTTTCCATGTACAAGTGACTCTATCCCTGTCCTCCTCCTTTGAGTAGTCCGCTTCCTAGTTTTGGGATGGTTGGCAATAAAATTTATGCTATGCACACCTTCCATGATTTCGGGCAATGATGCTGATGAATAAAGGAAAAATTTTTAAAGTGAATTTTGGATGCGGTTCTTAACTATTAATATTTTTTTATTGAAATTCAATGTTTGATCAAAGTTTCCGATATTAATGTAAGGGTAAATTACATTTTCATACCTCAGGTTTGGGACCTATTTCAATTATTTGCAACATCTTCAAAACATTTCACTTTCATACATTAAGTACAATTTTATTTCAAAATAATACCTTCGTTACATTTTCCATCCATTGATCCGTTAAGTGCTGACATGGCTGCCACATATATGCCACGTGGCTGCCAAATGTCTGCCACGTGGCAATTTTTTTTTTTTTTTTTAATAAACCTAAATCTTTTAAATATTAAAAAAAAAAAAAAAAAAACCTGAACCCCCATTCCCTTTCCCCTTCCCCGCAACCCCTAACTCAAACCCTAAATCCCATGTCTTCTCTGATCCACTCTTCCCTGTTCACCTCCCCGACCCACTTCGTCTTCTCCACCCTAGCACCCCCTTCTCCCATCCCCCATCATCACCCACCTCTTCTCCCATCACCAACCCTATCCATCAGCCCCCGGATCTTCTCTGCCTTCACCTTCGACAACACACTGCAACCACCACGAAGCCTCGAGCTTCAGCAATCCCCGAGTTCAACAACACATTAAAGCCCCATGAAGCCCCGAAATCAACGACTTTGCTGCCGTTCTTCCTCTTGCTACTTGGGAATGTTTCCACGTATCTGATTCTCTTGAAAAGATAATTCCGTGAGCTTTGTTGAGAGGTTGCTGATAGATTAAGGCATCACTCCTCCAAAATTATTGAGGCCGATAGATAAGTCTTCTAAATTGGTGCATTTAACTAGAGAAGAGATGAAATCCAAGTCGCCTTCCTCATTATTTCCAAGATTGTTCTCTTGAAGTACAACCAGTTACAAATTTGACAGGCGTGCCAGACTAGGCACTTTCCAAATAAACTTATTGCCTGCAATAGAAAATACTGAAAGGTTTGAGGCTTTGGAGATTGAAACTGGTATTGGTCCAATGAATTGGTTCGTATGGAAAAAAAAAGGTTTCGGGGTTTGGAAATATAGTGTGGCCCAAGCCAGGTGGAAGAGTTGCATGAAGGTTGTTTTGAGACATATGAATGAATTTAATTGACGAGAGGTTGTATATGGAGGGAGGGATGGTACCATTCAAATAATTTTCACCCAGCGAAAATTGCATTAAGCTTTTCAACTGGCCAAGGCTATTTGGGATACCTCCATGCAGATTATTTCTATATGCAGATAGCATTTGAAGAGAAGAAAGATTCCCAAAAGAAGGTGGGATTTTCCCGTAAAAATTGTTGTTACCTAAACTAAGTACCCGAAGCTTGGATAATGAGGCAATTTCAGTTGGAAGTTCGCCACTAAGAGTGTTGCCATATAAACGAAGGCATTGGAGGTTAGAGTAATGTGATATGTTGAATGGAATATAACCACTAAATGAGTTGTTACCAAGGTGTAGTCTTTCAAAGCGAAACAAACGACCAATTTCTGGAGGGATGGTGTGGCTGAAGCTATTGTTTTGGAGGTATAAAGCCCTCAGAAAGCTCAAGTTTCCAATGTGGGGATATAGGTGGCCTGCCATCCCCCTTGATCGGAGGTCAAGCATTGTAATTCTCTGGTGTCTGTGGCCACAAATGATGCCTGGCCAATGACAGAAGTGGAGGGATTCATTCCAAGAGCAAAGGATGCCCAGGGTATTGGTCACGATTTCAGCTTTGAAGGCTAGCAAGGAAAGCCTATCCACCTCATTCCCCGCTAAACGCGAGGAGGAGGCAGAGCTAAAAAGAAAGAGAAGAAAGAGTGGTTGCATGAAGATAAACCAAATGCTAATATGAATACTTGAGAACTCCATTTTAGCTAGGCTACAAAATAAAGCTCTAGATATTTATCTATCCTTAGGTAACGTAAGTTGATGCAACAATAGGAGTCAATTTGAGCGTCAGGTAGATCAAAATATGGTGCGGAAAAACCCAAATCGCTTTGACCGTTTCTACATGCATGCCGTGGCTTATGGTTTTGGGCTTCGGCACCTGCAATAATTTTAAATCCGAAATGATACTCTTATCGCGTTTTAATATCTTATTTGTACCTCTTTTCTAATAGAAATGAATCCAGATGTATTAATGGGTTCAACTCTATTAGACGGGTGATACAAATGTGATATGAAAAATGTGTTAAGTGTAGCATTACTCTTCTTAAATAGGTATTTAGAAAACCATGTCAAGCATGCAGGTTAAGTGAAAGGAGAAACTTTTCAGGTTGCCAAGAAGACAGTCAAGTACACTAAGTGTACTAATACAATTGGTTAGAAACTTGAAGAAAAAAAAAGAAAAAAAAAGCAACCATTGTCTTATTACACGTGTACCGAGCCGTATTTACAGCACATTGAAAAAATTCCTCTAGTGAAAGAACAAAACTTAATAAAAAATAAAAAAAACAGAGAGAATTATCATAGAAAGCAGAAAGTGACTTACACGTTAGTTATGAAATGTTCGGCCCAGGTAGAAAGTAAAACTTTAAGACTCATTATCTAGTTTTCTACCTTAGTGGAATGTTAGCTAGTTTAGCACTTAGCTAATTTTCTACCTTAGTGGAATGTTTGCGAGTTTTGCACTTAGCTAGTATTCTACCTTAGTGGAAGGTTAGCTAGTTTTCTACGGTAATGCAAATGGTAAATTGGCTAGTTTTCTACTCTCATAATTATTACTCTTGGAAATTGCGATGCATCTGTGACGTTGCAAATTCTGTTACAGTTGATATTGTTGATAGGGATACACACCATTTTTAGGTCCCGTTTGGTATTATTTTTTTTCACCAAAAAAACTGCTTCACTTTAAAGTTAAGCAGTAAAAAAATGTTTTGTAAAAGTAAAATACGTTGCTTATTTTAAAAGTAATCACTTCTAGACAACAACTTTTAAAAGTAGCCTGTAGTTTGTTTTTAAAAGCTATTTTAATAAAAAGCAGAGTTAAGCCTTTAATACATATTTCAATTGTTGTAATATCTTCATTAATATTTTTAAAATAACATTATTTGCCTTCCAGACATATTTTATCCCGTAGAGAATAAAGTGACCGTTATGACCTACTATTACAAACACTAACCTTATACTATCAACATCATTACCACCACCATAACCATAACCGCCACTACTACCATTGTCACTACCATCATTGATGCCACCGCCGCCGCCACCACCACAACCACAACCGCCACCACTAGCACTACCACCGTTCCTAGCATCATTGTTACCTTTACACCCCAAACACTACATCCCACTATTAGCACCACCACCATACCTCCACTATAACAACAACCACCACCACTGCCGCCACAACCACAACTGCCACCACTGGCGTTACCACCACCATTAGCATCATTATTACCTCCACACCCCAACCACCACATCCTGCTATTAACACAACCACCATTCCTGCTACCATCACCACCATTACAACCACCACCACTACCACTATTACAACCATTGCCCTCGCCACAACTATTGTCTCCTCCTACTATATCCATTTTGTCATTGTATACAATTATATTACTTTTACATTAAAATTTACCAACGCTTTTTCACTGCTTTTCTTACTCACAACACTTTTAAAACACAGTTAATCAAACGCTCATCTACTTTATTTTACCGCTAATTATTCTTAAAGCACAACAAAAGCAGTTTTTTTTTTTTTTTAAAGCACAGTAATCCCAAACTGGGCCTTAGTCTCACGCACAATTTTGTTTAATTATGTCCCTTATTTACATTTAATTTTTTTGTTATAATAATAAAGAATGTGTGAGAAGCTAATAAGAGAGTGAAAATTACTTGTATAAATGATATTGTTGATTTGTTACTGGAATAGTGCCATTTGAGGACAGTACTTTAGTCTAAAGTGGGATCTCCAATTGCACTGTTCAAGTGAAAATCATATCGGAACAGACAATGGTACTCAAACTCAAGTGTCCCCACATGCTGACATCCAACAAACCAATCAAAACAAAATACGCGTAAAGGGTCTCGAGTTTTGCAAAATACATCACAATGAATATGCTTTACCCAAATGAAGGAATAGACTTACCAGCATAGGAAACTCATGCCTCCTCTCTACGAAGCTTTGCTGGCTCCCTGTGTTTTCTCACCTGCAATTTAGACCCAAAGCGCAGAGGTGTGAGTGTTTCTCTGGACATATTTTATCAAACAGGTGATAGGCATTGAACAAAAGATACATATGAAGGCAAATGTTGTTTGTAAACTTAAATGGAACGCGTAAAATTACACTCTAACATGGTTTGGCAATTTCATTTCATTAAGTGATTTCAAATTCAGTAATCAGAACATAAAAGAAGAAATACGAAAAATTACAATTAGAAGTCACATCAGTTAAAGAGTTGAAAAATAAGCAAGCTTGCTTAGGGAACTATATTTACACCTACAGAATAATAAATACAGCAATCTAATACTGATGAAATACTTGAGAAAGGCAAAATTTGTTTTCATTTCTTACTGATATTAAAAAACTAAATATAAAAATATATCCGCTTTGAACCCAAAAATTCGAAACGAAGGAAAGTACCAAAACTATGAAAATTTTAACCCTTAGAGTTCACTTTTGTTATAAAAACTGAAAGGAAAAAAAAAAAAAAAAAACCATTAGTTCTATAAAAAAAAAATGTAATACTAGTATACCACCCAAAACCATAAAAGTGCAGAAAACAGCATTCTCCATATACACGAAAAATGAAGAATTGATTGATTCCCACGTATTCAACTTTCATAATACACAAAAATTACAAATTTGGTTCCACAAAATCCCAAAAGGGATAAGCGAAAAGAGAAACTTAAATGTGAAGGATGAGGGTCTGCAGCCTTGATTTCCATATCCACAAATGCAAAAATTTAAAACGTTTTTCTGAAAACATTACGAAAGATATTTTAAGACTTGGCCTTTGGCTTGTGAAGTACCTAAAATTACAATTTGTTTTATAACATTCATTAGAGAAAAAGCCTCCCTTAATCCAATCATAATTACACATTGCAAGAATTTGATTCATATCATTAATAACCCAATCATGATTCATCGTATCCCAACATAAAATCAAATGAAATTCTACTATAATAACATTAACAACAGTTAACTTTTAAATCTACAAACACATTTTCTAGTATCATGTCCCATGTTTCTTAATCATTGCAAATTTGCAACTACCAAAATCCAGAGGAGAGCTACTTGCAAAAAGTCATTGAAGTTGGATCGAAGGCGACGTACGTAAAAATTATTCATCCAAGTATATAAAGTCAACAATGCAGAATGTAGTTTAAATTGTAAGCTAACTACGTCATAATCAGATGAGCCATGTTTATCACCAATATTAGGTGACCATTATTTTATGGGATGAATGTTGGGTTGTTGCTCCTAACTCCTACCATTTTGGTCCTACTAGAGCGTCAGACAATTACCATTGAAATTCAAGAATCACATTCTTATCCGAAGTGTACACTCACCATGAATTTGACGAGTGTACACTTCCGATTGTGACCATTAACAATTGAATTCAGAGTTTAGGGAATACAGATTGTGAATGTACTAAAAATTATTAGGTGACCATTATTCATCCGATTGTGAATGGAAAAACCATTCAAGTATAATATCATTCATCCAAGTATATCATTCAAGTTGAATTCAGGGTTTATCACCAATATTAGGTGACCATTATTCATCCGATTGTGAATGGAAAAAATCGACATTTACAATCCAAAATATAAGGTCTTGGTTATCACCAATAGTAGGGTTTGAATCGTATAAAATATAAGGAGTTTATTCGAGCTTTTCTTGATGAGAATTCTAATCAAGGTCTTGGTTCTCTTAAGGGTCAAAGTGTATCCAATTTCTAGGAGCATTAGAGACGTTCGATCATAGCCAACATTCCACCCCGTCGTGGAGCCTTGTGCTCTAATTACATGAGAAGCGCTTATCTACTTAAGCATTATATATATAAATTGATATATATTAACTATGCACAAATGTAATATATAAATTGAGATATATTAACTACACATTTTTCTTATTTATTTAACAAGTCTTAATTAAGAATATGAACCTATCATATAAATTAAGATAAAAAAATCCGCTAAGCCACTCGTAATTACCACTCAATATTATAGGTTGAGTTCACAATTTTAATTATCTTGGAAACAAATATCTACAGTCGTCCTACCTTGTCCTACCTACACACTAGCCGTCCTACAGCCGTCCTACCTTGTCCTACCTACACACTAGGACGACTACCTTGTCCTCTACAACCGTCATACCTTGTCCTACCTACACACTAGGACGGCTACCTTGTCCTACCTACACATTTGTATCATGTATATATATCCTTGTAATCTTGTAGAGAAACATAATGAAAAAAAAGGCATTCTCTTCCATTTTTCCACATTCACGTATCAATAACAAATATATTTTTTAGCCTACATACCTTTTTCTACATGGTATACAGAGCAGGTTTATAACCCTAGCCCTAATTTTTTTCGGCAGCTTTCTCTACTGTTCCCATGGTTGACTCTTCTTCTTCCGATGGTGTTTTTTCCCTTCATCATTCCGACCACCCGAATCTTGTCCTTGTATCCAAGAAGTTGAATGGTGATAACTACACATCCTAGGCCCGTGGCATGCAGCTTTCCTTGAGTGCCAAGAATAAACTTGGTTTCATCACTGGCGATATCCAAGAACCTTCTTCCTCCGACGACCCTGATGCTCACGCAGCTTGGCGTCGTTGCAATGACATGATTCTCTCTTGGCATCTGCATTCCTTGGAACCTGACCTTCAAGAATCTGTGCTTTTTTCCACCTTTGTCCAAGCTGTATGGGATGATCTTCGCGAACGCTTCTCTCAGAGTAATGCTCCACGCATCTTCCAACTCAACCGGGAACTTGCTACAATTTCTCAAGGTTCTTCTTCTATCTCCGCCTATTTTACTCGCCTGAAAGCTCTCTGGGATGAGCTTGCTTCTTATAATGATGGCTGCACGTGCTCTTGCAACGCCAAGCATGACCGTCAACAACTCATGCAATTTTTAATGGGCCTCAACGAATCCTTTGCTGCTGTTCGTGACCAGATTCTTTTAATGAATCCCCTTCCCACTGTTCGTCAGGCCTGTTCCTCGGTGTCTCAAGCTGAAAAACAACGCTCCCTGGGCGTCCTCCGCTCTGTCGATCAACCTGCTGCCATGGCTGTTCGTGGCCCGTCCCGTCCCTCCTCTGCTCGTCCTCCCCTCCACTGCACCTACTGCAATTTTGATTATCATACCCGAGACACCTGCCATAAACTTCATGGCTATCCCATTGGCCATCCCCTCCATGGCCAACCGTGGCGACCACCGCGCCGTGCCACTGCTTCCAGCTCTTCCCGCAACCATGCACCTTCCAGTCCTCCCCGGCAGCCACGGTTTTCTGCTTCCCGGCCCCATAATTTCACCTAGGCCCATCACGTGCAAGGCACCCAGGCCCCCACCTCATCTTCTACTCCAGCGACCCACCAAGTGCACGGGGCCTAGCCCACTTTGCATGACTTGCAGCTTGCCATGCCTGACCTCTCTACCGGAGCAGCACTCCTGTGTTCTAGCTCCTCTACGTGACACCACCACCCCTCCTCAGGCCAATGCCGTGCTCACTACTGATTTTGCCCAAGGTTTGTTACCTGTCACCTCTCGTCATGGTCAATGGATTCTTGACAGTGGTGCTACGGATCATATTACTTCTTCAGCTTCATGTTTGGTTAATCGTTCTCCTTCACATTTGCCACCTGTTTCTTTGCCTAGTGGTGCTTCCGCTCCCATTACTTTTACCAGCACCCTTCCTTTAAATTCATCAGTTACTTTGAAGGATGTTTTATGTGTCCCTAATTTCCGAGTGGACCTTTTATCGGTTGGTAAACTTACAGATGGATTATCGTGTTCCATAACCTTCTTTCCTTCTTGGTGTGTTTTGCAGGACTTGGTTTCGAAGGCGATGATTGGTGTGGGTAAGCGACGTGGCGATCTGTATTACCTTGTGGCCCTTACCTCTTCTCTCCCCACCCGTCAACCTCTCTGCAACATCATTACCATCCCCTCCTCCCTCTGGCATAGGCGTCTTGGTCACCCCTCCTCCACTCGTTTGCAAGCTTTAGCTTCTAGCTGTCTTAATTGTACTTTTGATTCTAGTCATATTTGTGATGTTTATCCGTTGGCAAAACAAACTCGTCAACCTTTTCTTTTGAGTTCAATTTCATCAACTTTCCCCTTTGCTTTAATTCATTGTGATATTTGGGGCCCGAATCGTCAATCTTCTCTTTCTGGTGCTCATTATTTCTTAACCATTGTGGATGATTTTTCTCGCTTTACGTGGGTCTTCCTCATGAAACATAAATCCGACACTCAACAATTAATTAAGGATTTTTTTGCTTATGTCACTACCTAATTCCGCACTACCATCTAATGCATTCGTACTGACAATGGTGGTGAATTTTTATCTCTTCGTAGTTTTTTCTCTGATCATGGGGTGCTTTTACAAACTTCTTGTGTTTATACCCCCCAACAAAATGGCGTTGTTGAAAGAAAACATCGTCATCTTCTTGAAACCGCTCGCGCCCTTCGTTTTCAATCCTATCTTCCTATCAAGTTTTGGGGGGAATGTGTTCTTACCGCTACTTATCTCATCAATCGTCTCCCTACCCGTCTTCTCCATCATAAATCCCCATTTGAGGTTCTCTTTTCGAAAACCCCATCTTATGACCACTTCCGCGTCTTTGGTTGTCTGGCATATGCCACCTCTGTCACTCCCACCACCAAATTTTCCCCTCGGGCTCATCGTTGCATTTTTCTCGGTTATCCTCATGGACAAAAGGCCTATACCCTTTACGATCTCGACAATCACCGCATTTTCACTAGTTGAGACGTCATCTTTCACGAAACTACTTTCCCTTATGCCGTTTCTCACCCTCCTATCCCATCCTCTTCGCCTACCCTACCCATCCCACCCCCTCTGGACTTTACATATAACCCACCCCTTCCTGCCCCGACGCCTCACCCTCCTCCACCTTCCTCCCCTTCCACGCCTCCCACAGATTCCCTTGCTGCCCCATTACCCGTTCCTCCCCATGCCCCTGCCTTCTCGGCATCCCCTCCTTCCATCCTATTTAAAAGACTACGTTTGCTCACAGGTGATTCTGCCATCCCACCCATCTTCGACTTCGCAACCCGGTTCTACACAAGGTACGCGATATCCACTTTGTAATTTTCTCTCTTATCACCGTTACTCTCCCAGGCATTTTTCTTACATTAACTCTGTCAGTCGGACTGTGGAGCCTTCCTCCTTTGCCAAGGCTGCCACTGACCCCAATTGTCAACGTGCTATGACTGAGGAGCTTCAAGCTTTATATGCTAATGGTACTTGGACTTTAACTTCCTTGCCCCCTGGCAAAATTCTCATTGGTTGTAAGTAGGTGTACAAACTCAAGCACAATTCTGACGGCTCTATTGACCGCTACAAAGCTCGTTTGGTTGCTAAAGGCTTCACTCAGGCTGAAGGTATTGATTATCATGACACTTTTTCTCCTACTGCTAAGATGATTACGGTGCATTGTTTTCTTGCTCTTGCTACTAGTCAGTCTTGGTCTCTTCATCAGCTTGATGTTAATAATGCTTTCTTACATAGTGACTTACATGAAGAAATCTATATGTCTCCTCCTCCTGGTCTTCGGCGACAGGGGGAGAATCTTGTGTGTCGCCTTCACAAGTCACTTTATGGTCTTAAGCAGGCTTCTCGCCAATGGTTTGCCAAATTCACTAGTGCCATCATTTCTGCCGGTTTTCAACAATCCAAAGCTGACTATTCATTGTTCACTAAAAAGTCTGGTATTTCTTTCACAGCTTTGCTCATTTATGTGGATGATATTGTGATTACAGGCAATGATACTAGTGCCATTAATTCTCTGAAGTCTTTTCTCTGTGATCATTTTCGGATAAAAGACCTTGGTGATTTAAAATATTTTTTGGGTATTGAGGTTTCTCGTTCCAAACAAGGGATTTATATTTCTCAACGCAAGTATGCATTAGAGATTCTCAAGGACTATGGTTTTTTGGGAGCACGACCCATTGCTTTTCCTATGGATGACACAAAATTATCTGATAAAGGAGAACTTCTCAAGGATCCTGAAAAGTATCGACGATTAGTAGGTCAGTTAATATATCTCACTATCACTCGGCCGGATATCACCTATTCTGTGCATGTTCTAAGCCGTTTTATGCACGAGCCAAGGATATCTCATATGGATGCTACGCTTCGTATTGTTCGTTATTTGAAGGCTACTCCAGGTCAAGGTTTATTATTTCGTTCTGACAACCAGACCAAGTTAACTGCGTTTTGTGATTCTGATTGGGCAGGTTGTCCTATCACTCACCGTTCGACTACTGGGTATTGTGTATTCTTGGGCGGTTCTTTGATTTCTTGGCGGACGAAATGACAGAAAAACGTTTCGCTCTCTTCAGCAGAGGCGGAATATAGGGTCATGGCAGGTGCTTGTTGCGAGATAGTTTGGCTTCGTTTTTTGTTGAAGGATTTGAACATTCCTTTGGATGGTCCTTCCATTTTATTTTGTGATAATCAAGCAGCGTTACATATAGCTGCCAATCCTGTTTTTCATGAACGAACTCGTCACATTGAGATGGATTGTCACTTTATACGAGATAAGATTGTAGATGGCACAATAGAGACCAAGCATGTGGGTACGGCACTACAGTTGGCAGACTTGTTTACCAAACCTCTTGGGAAAGAAAAGTTTTTGGGTATGTTACGCAAGTTGGGAGTTCTTGACATCCACTCTCCAACTTGAGGGGGAGTGTTAGACAAATAAGGAATATGGTTGGAGTCCTTGTGTAATTGTATATAATATTATTATTGGAAGAATAAGCCGTCCTACAGCCGTCAAGCCGTCCTACAGTCGTCAAGCCGTCCTACAGCCGTCCTACCTTGTCCTACCTACACACTAGCCGTCCTACAGCAGTCCTACCTTGTCCTACCTACACACTAGGACGGCTACCTTGTCCTCTACAGCCGTCCTACCTTGTCCTACCTACACACTAGGACGGCTACCTTGTCCTACCTACACATTTGTATCATGTATATATATCCTTGTAATCTTGTAGAGAAACATAATGAAAAAAAAGGCATTCTCTTCCATTTTTCCACATTCACGTATCAATAACAAATATATTTTTTAGCTTACATACCTTTTTCTACACGGACAAGTCTCGACCAACAAGCGCAACGTAGTCCCATCACCACCACCCACATCTACTGTAGTCTCAAGCCCCTTGAACACCTATAAACAGCTTTCAATCACTGCAGGCACAGCCACCCTTGCATCACAAGCCATTGCCTCGTTGATGAGTTTGCTGTGATCGGGATTGGCGGCAGCAAAGCTCCATACATCTTCTCCATGCACTGCCTCAAATGACGGATTGCTATTTCCTCGAAGTCGGGCACATAGGCCGTGCCATGGGGCCAGCAGTACCGGGCTACTCTCGAACAAAATGAGCACAGCCATGCTATTTTCTCCGGATTTTAATAGCCGTTTGGACAAAGGTGTTTGTGCATAACCTTTGGGACCTAATTCCGTTGGCTTTTCTTTGAATATTTTGAGGTGGACTAATACCCTCATGACGCGGTAAAGGTGAGAAGGATCACAACTTAGAGCAGACGAGAGCTCTAAGAGTGTCATGGGGCTGCCATGGCTTTCAATTGCATCGGCTATCCCAAGTTCAATGGCGCATTTTACCACCGCGATTTCAACAAGCCCGAACACATATTTCCACACATCCACTTTCGCATGCTCTTCTTCTTCTTCCGATGTTAACTCTCTTTTGGTATCTTCCGTTTCTCTCTGCGTGTCCATCTTGTTGTGCGAAAGCTCAAAAAAATGTGCAAGATCGTGAGTGGAAACAAACAATGACAAGAAAGAGATACGCAAACATTAATGAAACCAAGTAACAAGTACTCAAAGATTTATGCTAGTTGAAGTTTTGTAAACTGCAGGTTTAATATGAATGATTAGTAATCCACCATGATTAAAGAGGAGCATATGGATATAGTGTTTGAACACTCAACATTTAGGATGCACAAGTGAAAGATGGAAAAATATGAGATTCAACCGCAAAAGAGTGGATGTAAATAGCTAGTGTGTTTTACTTGGGATTTCTCACACACAATGGCCTTTATGGGGTGGGATACCATTTTTTTTTTCTTTCAAAAAATAGGGATTTGTGTTGGGACCTATTCAGCTATTGCACGTCGAACTTTAACAATCCAAACCATCTATTTTTTCAAGTCCCGATTCATAGATCATCCATGCAAAACTTAAATTTAGTTTGAGACAATTTGCCCATTTAATTGTTATGATGAAATTTCAATGTTTCTTAGAATATTGTGTTCCTCAATTTCTTTGAACTCAACAAAATGACTCAATTATTTCCGATTTGCCTAATATTTTGAAAGAATGATCTTACACCTTGAAAAATAGATGGTTCGCATTATTGCCGTTCGACGTTGTGTGAGCCCAAAACAATCCCCATTTAAAACAAAGGGATGTGTAGTCATTCCCTTAGAGGCTTTGTGTATATATATAACATCCAAAGGTTTCAGGCTGAATTGAATTTTTGCAAAAAGTTTTACACTCCTTTTAACCATTGGATTTTATAACATCCAAGTGTCTTGATTAAATGTGATGAGAATGTTTTTAAACATTAAATGACATGAATTATAACTAATTAAAAATAAGAAGGCTTATTATATTAACACCCCCCTACAAATTATTGAATAAACCCCACATAGTTAATACACCCCACATTTGCTTTTTCACTTATAAATTATCTTAATACACCTCACATACTTCCCCATAATACCTTCACACCCCACATTCTCAATATACACCTTATATTTTCTACATACACCCCACATTTTCTATACACCCCACATTTCTCAAATCTTATAACACTTATTTTTAATTTTCAGGAACTAAATCTAAACATTTGAACGTTTAGTTTGTCGAATGATTTCAAATTATATGAACATTTAGTTTGCTGAATGATTTCAAAATGAATGATTTGAAAAATGTTTAGATTCATTTGAACTTTTTCAATAATAATAATAATAGTAATTTTTTTTTAAACCTAATAAGATCAAAATTGTCATTGCATAGTGAGGGTAAATAAGTCATTTAATATTAAATTTTAATGTGAGGTGCATTCAACATTTTGTGGAATGTTAATATAAAAAGCCAATAAGAATGTTAAATGAATATCAAATAATTAAAATAATAAAACAATTAAAAATATCATTTAACTTAAGCTACTGGCCAAGAATGAGGTGAAGAAAAAATTTCAGCATCTTCAATAAATGTTGTTCTCATTCGATTGATACATAATTTCAAAAACATATTAAGCGATTCGCTTGATCTCTTGAATTATTTGTTAGGTAAACAAAACGAAATTCTGGATCCTAAATCTTCACTCTTGTATATTTGGGTGATAAATTAGGTTGTAGAAAAATCGCAATTCATTACGTAAAGAAACATGTGTTAAATATTGTAGATTATATATATACATTATACGCATACGCATACGCACACATTACACATTATATGTTTGTGAATTGGGGTAGCTTTGGTTCATTGCATGGAGAAAATGTGTCAAATATTGTAGATTATCTGTCACGTTCAATGGGATCTCCGCAAGATTCAACCACCCTAGATATACAATGGCAGACATCCTTTTGCCCCTTGGTTGCAAGGATTTTGTCTTATATCAAAAAGGCTGGGCAAATGTGCAAACCAAAGAAGCCGGGGTTGATAGAAAAATTCGAATTCGGAAAGCGAGCCAAAATTAAAAATAAAATAATTAAAGAGAAGCTGAAAGTGAAGATAAATTCCTTTTATAGAAATAAATTATAATTCTTTACAAAGTTAAAATTAATAAATAAATAATTAAACTTCTAGTATCACATTTGATCCGATCTTATCTCGTCTATCCTTTTGATTGTCTAGTTCATAAATATGTATAACAATAGAGTGATGAGCTTTTAACAACTCAATAAAAACATAACTTTATCACAATAAATTGACAATACTAAATTAAGTGTCACGACATCGTACAATCAAGTATCAAATCATCAGCAATAATAATGCATGAATACAATGAAAAACACCTTAACTATACTCGTTAATTCATAAACCAAACACCCATAGCTCGGACATCCCATTATGTGCTTATACCCCTTGATCCCAAGTAACAAATTATACGAACGAACCCGGTAACTCAATCATCCCAATTTCTCTTTTGTTAGACGTCTTGCCTAAACTTTTTGTTGCTATTCCCGAATTACTCTAAAAAATTATGCATTATGGACTCGCTTGAGATCTGGCACATGTTGAAATTTTAAGTGGTATTTCAAAACACAAATTCTCATCTTACACTACCTTTGTTGTTTATATTTCTTTTAATTCAAAATTACATTTGATTCTTTAATTTAATTTCCTTTTGGTATTAATTCATTTATAATCTTTGTTGACCGTACCCTTAGAAATAACTTTCCAGGTTGAATTCTTATACCACACATTCAATGCATTTGACATCAAATCTTTTATATGTTTGTTTTGATTCCAGTCTTACTTAATTGGCCCGTTTGCACATCGCATTAGAATTGGTTTTTACTTACTGTTATTTTCAAGTTAGATGAGAACAAAATCCTTCAGTTTCATGAGTCTGGTTTTAACGTATTGGTTAAAAATCATATTTGAAAGCATAACATTGCAATCATTTGATTTAATTTGTTTTCATTGCCATGACTGTACACAGATTTTTGGGGCTCAGCCTCTGGCTATATATGGGCAGTCGTGAGTCTTTTTTGGGATCATATATACAAGATCATCATCTGTATTCCCTAATCGAATCCCTTATTTTTCCAAGTGTGGCTATATCATTCAATTGTTTTGTATCAATGGAAAAATCGAGTTATTCATCCGAGTCAAGTTGGCTGGCACAAATGGCGAGTGTGAATGTACCAAAAATTATTCATCCAAGTATATCATTCAATTGTTTTCTACAGTTAGACTTTTGAACAATTCGCATGTGAAGTTGGATCTAAGGTGAGCACACAGTGCGGATGTGAACATACACAAGAAAGACTGGCCATGGCCCTGGCCCTGGGCGAGCACTAACACCAGGTGTAGCAATGTATGATGAGCAGGTAAAATATATATGAACATGCCATGACAGTATATAATTCTCAACCACGTAATAACATTTCAAAAATGAAATAAAACATGGCATGATAGCCATAAATCAACCCAAAAGCATATGTGGAAACTATAAAGTTTATATATATATACACACACACGAAAACAAATGCCCACTCACTGATACGTCAATGGATCGTAGCCTCCTAGCCTTGCTTGACCTCGTAAGTCCTCAAGATAAGTCTCACCTATGTGCGAAATAACTAAACTAATTAATTAATAAGGACATAAACGAAAAGGCTAGGAAAAACCCCCATAGTTTGCTCAAATGGAGGGTTTAAATATACAAAAACATTCTACTCGACGACGTGGACCCGTACATGTCAACCACTCGCCAGCCGGTGGCCGGACGAACTCTCACGCGCCGCCAAGTCGCGACCACGCACCTGACAGATTGACAAAGGAATATTCCATCAAATCTGACGGAATATTATGTTAAATCTAACGGCGTCAGTTAAATACCTTAATGGCATTAGAATATTCCGTTAGTCTAACAGAATATTCCTCTTTCTCCAGTGGACCTCGGTTGCCGTCAGCCGCCGCCGTCGTCTGGTTTGCCAAAAATTGGGAAAATTTCACCAATTTTTGGAAAAATTTCAAATCTTCATATCTTGCTCATTTCTCAACCATTTTCAACGCACTTTATATAGAAATGAAGCTCTTGAGGAGTAGAATAAGATTATACATTTCAAAAGTCCAAAAAGTGGATGGAAATGGACTGAAATTGGCTCAAAAGTCTCAGACCTAAACTCGACTCCTTGAAACTGGGTATTCCGACATTGGCTCCTCTCCCAACTTAGGTTAGTGGCCATGAGGAGTTGCGTAGGTGCTTCCAAAACTCTCGAAACCTTGTAACTCGGACGGGAACACGTCGGGAAAACTCCACCCGAGTCGGAGCTCTGAGTTGGACTCAAAACTCGTCCATTTCATGATCAGTTGGTACAGATGAGTTCGTCAGGATGAGGGGAGTGTGATGGTGGTAATTTTAAGTTTGATCTATGAGGGTTTGAAGGTGGTCATTGGAGTTGTAGAGAATAGAGAGTGACAATAAGGAGAGAGAGAGAGAGAGAGAGAGAAAGAGAATATGAGTGTGAGAGAGAGAGAGAGAGAGAGAGAAGAGAGAGAGAGAGAGCTTTCTGATTGGGCAGATAGAAGAGAGAATGAGTGATGTCTGATTGGCTAAGAAAAGTGAGAAGAGTAATTGATTGGTGAGGGAGATAGGGTCACGGGATAAATTTTAAAGAGAAAAACAAATGATAAGATTGTACAATTCGAAATCCGACGTAATCTAACGTACCCTATCAAAAATAGTGTTTCCAATACTGAAATATTAGTATACACGTGTACAAATCTACCTGTTGTTAATGCACTGTAACTAAGCGTAACTTTTTCGTTACAAGTCCGATCTAGGTCTAATTTGCACTCACACGATCGTAAAAATGAGTACTATTTAACTATGATAGCGAGAAAATAAATTAAAAGCCGAATAAGTACGTCCACATCAGTTTCCACTTCTGCCAAAAAGGACATAAACGTCAATTTACACACTCGGGGAGAAAATTACATAAGAAATTAGGGACGGGTCATCACAGAGGTTGTTAAGCCTCAAATAAATATCTTTTCCAGCAAGCGCCAACTCATGCTCCAATTCAAAGTGAACATGCATATCTATTTAATTAAGATATCTCTACCAAGCATGACATCTCAACATAATATGGCGTTTGCACGTATAACATTACCATAAGCTATATAATAATTACTGCTAATTCAAATTAATATATAATATATAGTACCTCAAGTTATTTAACATTCAGATTATGCCTCTGCAATGGTCCTGAAACTTTTTGGTACACTTGTTCAAATCTTTTACATCTCACCAGCTGAGTGTTAATATCATAATGGTTACATATAATTTCCATACCATAATTGGTGAGTACAAAACTGATTTTAAATTGTATCTCAAAATATTATATCAAATGCATATATGCTAGATAAATTTAAATTCAACTCAAGCCCATTGGTAGGATATCGCCACATATAAACACAGATAAACTAATCTCTTCCACATAAAGGATTCTAAAAACATTTTCCGTCCAATGTTGGTCTTCGTTAAGACTACCAACTGGATTTCATATTGGGAATGCATGTCTAATTAGGATAGCTCTAGACATCGCTTCTCAACATAACAAGGTAAGTCTCACAGTTGAAATAATACTATCATCATACATGAAAGATAAAACTCACCATACATTATCTACTAATAAAGAGTACCTCTCTTATATTTGTACGAGAAATATATGGCTCTTTAAAACTTTTGAATGTACTCCAATTAAGTGTTTCATCATATATGAATTCACAACTACCTATTGTCACCTGAAAGAAGATTTTTCCATACTAGGACTCTCCACCCCCACAATTTGAATGTATTCTGGAAGGGTGTATAGCATCAAGATCTGCAAACTTTAGCACTAACATAGTTCCACCGCTGTCATAATCGGTTAAATTGGAACCTTCTCGATTTGGAGCTGTCACAAGGGTCATCACAATTGTACTACCCCTTCTTTATAGTTACTCTGATTATAGTATTACAAAGGCTCAACCAATATCATTAGTTCCATACAGATCAAATTGACATCATGCATAAATCAACATCACAATTAAAATGCATGTAAAGAAACCTCATATTTAATTTCAAAATGGTGATAACCCCCCACAATTTCTAATCATATTGCAGTAAAAAGTGTAACCAATTTATTTTAATAAATCACAAGGTACGGTGAGAGAAACATCCACAAGTTCTGGAAAGCCTTCAAATTTTAACAAATCACACCTGATTTACTGTCATACGTATTGGACATGCTCCCACATATAGTGCAGTAATCTTTATCCCAATCTTCTCTAATTGAAAAAACAAAACCCCAATCTCTACCAATTCGAGATCTGACGCCACCTGGCATCTCAAGTATTCCCAATCTACAGGATCTTCGGCTTCGTCTCCAACTAGAAAGCACGAGATCTCACCGCTGTATGTCTTGGTGGATTTCAAAGGCGAGGCTTTGGCACAATCACCGTTGTTAGTTTGAATGGGAATCGACCTCTCGAATCTGCTTTGGAATCGATATTTTCCCTCTCTATTGCTCTATTTCTTTCTCTTGATTTGTGTTGCTGTTTGTTTAGAATTTAAGATATGTGATTAAATTTTGTTGATTTGGGTTTGTTTACCTGTTGGGTTTTAGGCGAAGGTAACACAGGAGCAGATAAATAGGAAAATCTAGGGGTGCACGTACGGAAGCGCGTTTCCACTGAAGATGGATCTTGAAAGGCAAATCCTTTCTCGGTATGTGATTCTTCTTTTTTTGACGAATTTTGACTTGTGTTTGTGAATTGTTGTAATGGTTTCCCCTTATTTTTTTTAGGATTATTATACAAAATGGTCTCTGAGATTTGCATGATCAATAAAAATGGTCCCTGACATTGAAAATCAATAAAAATTGTCCATGAAAATGTCCATGATCCATGATTTTGATCCTTCCGTTAAAAACGATTTTGGGCAATTTTCAAAGCTTTGTAACTCAATCGTTTCTTAACCAAATTCGACCCATAATATATCAAAATGAAAATAGGAAAGTTTAAAATAAGATTATACCTATTTGGAAGCCCAATAGTAGCCAGGGATGGCCGGAAAATTGCCTGAAATGTGACTGGTCCGCGGGAAAACTGTAAAACTCGCCGGAAATTGGGTAAACTTTAAACGTTCATAACTTCTTCAATACTCAACCAAATCGAGTAATTCAAAAATGAAAATCATACTTTTCAACGAGATGAAGAGAATGTTATCTTTCTTTACTGCTAACTCGTCTTGGTTTGGCCGAAAAAAAGGCTCGAAAGTGGCTAACCATTTTCGAGTTAGCCACTTTCGAGCAGTTTTCCGGCCAAACCACGGCGATTTAGCAGTAAAAAAAGATATCATTCTCTTCGTCTCATCGAGAAGTATGATTTTTATTTTTGAATCATTCGATTTGGTTGAGTATTGAAGAAGTTATGAACGTTTAAAATTTACCCAGTTTCCGGCGAGTTTTCCAGTTTTCCCGCGGACCAGTCACCTTTCAGGCTATTTTCCTGCCATATCCAGCAATCATTGGGCTTCCAAATGGTATAATATTGTTCTACACTTTCTTATCTTCATTTTGATATATTATGGGTCGAATTTGGTTAAGAATCGATTAAGTTACGAAGTTTTGAAAATTGCCCAATGATTTTTTAACGGAATGGCCAAAATCATGGATGGTGGACAGTTGCAGGGACCATTTCTATTGATTTTCAATCTCAGAGACCATTTCTATTGATCATGCAAACTCAGGGACCATTTTGTATAATAACCCTTTTTTTATGATTGAGTAGAAGTAAACATGTGTTGCTATGTTGAAAAGTTAGGTTTTTCTTCTTTTTTTTTTTGTTGTATTTGTCTATTATGCTGCCTTTTTATGTGAAACCCGGTTGCATTTTTTGTTTGGAATCGTTGGGGGATTGTTGGTTATGTATCGTAACGGTTTTTCAGTATGAGTTTTGCATTAGAGCTATGTTGGTAGTTCTGTCTGTGCAGGTCTTAATCTCTTTATACAGTTGTGCCCAGTTTGTGTCATTATTTCTCACTCATTGACGAAAAACTGATTCAATCAAGAATATGTTGATGGAAATTTGTGTTCTTATGTTCTTTCGTATCCTCTATATTGAGTCGATTATAACACCAGCTCCCTAACAATTTGAGGTTTCGTTTTATCAAATATCCAGACTGAGTATGAGTGTAAGAAAGAGCTTACGGAATCTCATTTTGTAGTCTGAGTTTCCTCTAAAGTCCTTATATTATTGGTGGATATAATTGTTTATGATGGAGCTTAAAACACCGAGTTTTTATTTAGTTTAGTTTGTACACTCCAATGCATGCTAGTTCAGGTAGTGCATAAATGTGTAAAAGTGGAGTTAAATCTGAGTCTACTATTTGTACTCTGTTCTTCGAATGCAGCTTCAAGAGGCCTGCTGGTTTAAACTTTAAACTTTTTTCTCACTGACAACTCAAATCATTGAGTTAAAATAATAATAATAATAATAATAATAATAATAATAATAATAATAATAATAATAATAATACTTGTGTTCTCCTCATGGGGAATAAACATATTCCATTCCCAACTTGTGATTCTAATTTCCACTTCTTGGTCCTTAATCATCCTTGTCGTCGAATTGTGAAGTAGTAATCTAATGAAATTAATATTTCAAGTCACAAAATTTGATACGTTCTAGCACTTTTCTCCACAGGTAGTTTTTGTATGTTTTGAGTTTTTTAATACAAATTTTCAGTGATGTTTTCTAAACCTGTGGTTTTGGTAGCTTTGCGGTTTACCCTTTTTATTTGCACAAAGAACTTGTAGACAGGGTAAGAACTTGATATTGATTTATGGGCTAATTAATGATTTAGCTTATAGCATTGGTTTGGTTCCTATTGTTTTATGTTTATAAAAACAAAATCTTTGTTTATGGTATTGGGTTGGCTAATCTTGTATCGTATATATTTGCAGTAATATATGTAGTGGCTCCATTTAGCAGGTTCATAATCTATCATGTATTTATCTTTTCTCAAAGGACCCCCCTTAATATAATTTTTCAAGAGTTCTATTCACTTTTCTTGATTGAGATCAAATGTATATTTCTACCTATACAAGTACAAGATTTTTTTCTTGATCCATATGATATGCTTATGTCCATGCAGATAGAGAGAGGCAACAATTGCTAAGGCTCAAGCATTAGGGGCAGTAGTTCGCTTTCAAGGTCATTTGTTTGGAGGTGTTCAAAGAAATGTGAAGTCTTCAAGTGACAATGTCCTTGTTTGTTGGAGGTCTCTAGATAGTTTGGTATTTCTTTGTATATCTCATCTTTGTTGTTAGCTTTAGTTTAGTGTACAACTGTAATGTTTGAATCTATGATTTTTTATTTAATTGTTATATTGTAGTAAATGTGTAATTTTGTGTATAAATATTATATAATACATTTATTAAAAAAAAAAAAATTTTTTTGGAAATTTTTTTAGAACGGGCATTAGCTGTGGCCAATTTGTAATCCACAACTGTTATAGTGCACGTGTTATTAGATCTTAATCTACAACGGGCACAATCCGTGATTATATTAAAATTGATAACGAGCATAACCCGTGATAGAATCTGTGACTTTCTATCACATCCAAATTACTAACTGGCATAGTGGCCATGGTGGATTGCAAGTTATCACGGGCATCGACCATGATAGATGAGCTTTTTTCTACTATAGGGTCAAACCTTTACACAGTGAGGGACAAATACAGTGACCTACTCCATTAAATGAGCCTTCCTTGGAAGTGTTAGGTCATCACAAGTACATCACCCCCATTCCTAGGATCACTCGTATTGTTGCAGCTTCACCATAGAAGACAAACACAAAACTACTCTATAGATATTGCAGACAAGTCAAATATATAAGTGACAAATAGCAGTCCATTAGAATTTGGAATGAATAATACGTCTTTCACAACTAATTAAGAAGATTAAAAAAACTCAAGCATGTATGTGTGTCTTAATTCTATAACGCATATGTTTTTCAATTTAAGCTATCTGATTATTAAGAAGTGTACCACACAAGAAGCATCAACTAATTATGCAAAAACTAGCTCACCATGAACCCCCACAAATTGAGGGAAATCTCCAGCAAATGTAGGACTTGCAAACCTTGTAGTGCATGCTCATATCACAAGGCTGTCTTTAGCACATCACTGCTTTTCATCATAACCATGGTAAGCTCGTGAGGTACTTGACCGATATTATAATGGATTACTGATAAATTGACTTTTGACTATGGAATCATAACAGATTACTAATAGGCTAAATTACACAGAACTACCTCAACTATTGGGTCATTAACAGTTTCATACCTCGTCTTTAAAAAGTTTCAATGTCATACCTTATCTTCGAATTTGTTGCAATGTCATACCTCCCGTCAGTTGTCTGTTAATTCATCTGTTAAATGATGACGTGACTTGAGACGGAGCCCATTTTCTATTAAAATAATAATTTACCCTAAAAAAATACAAAAACCCACACCCATCTTCCCTACCCCTTCCCCACACCCCCGCCAACATCTCCACCCGCCTCCACCTCATCTGCCCCCGACCCCTTCCCCACCCACGCCAACAGCTCCAACCCCCCATTCCCTTCCCATCTTCCCCATAGGTTCCCCCCCCCCCCCCCCGCCCCCCAAAACCTTCCTTCCAATCCCAGAACCCCTCCCCCACCTCCCCCGCAACCCCCCCCCCCACCCTTCTTCTCCCTCAAGAGCTTCCGAACCACCTCCCTCTCCTCCACTCTCTTCACCTCCCCTCTCATTCAAAAAAAAAACAAAAAAAACAAAAGAAAAGAAAAACAAATTTGAACCCAGATTGTCCAGATCGTCGCACCCCACCCAACCCTTCCTTCCCGACGAAGGCGGACCACCACAACTGGTTGTTTTTTTTTTTTTTTTTAAGTTTTGAATGGGAAGGGAGGTGAAGAAAGTGGAGGATAGGGAGGTGGTTGGGAGGCTCAGGAGGGAGAAGAGGGATGAGGGGGTTGCAGCGGAGGTGGGGGAGGGGTTCTCAGCTTGGAAGGAAGGTTTTGGGGGGTGCGGGGGGACCGACAAGGAAGATGGGAAGGGAATGGGGGGTTTCGGGGGGAAGGGGATCTACTTTCGAGCAGTTTTCCGGCCAAACCACGGTGAGTTAGCAGTGAAAAAAGATATCATTCTCTTCATCTCATCGAGAAGTATGATTTTCATTTTTGAATCATTCGATTTGGTTGAGTATTGAAGAAGTTATGAACGTTTAAAATTTACCAAGTTTCTGGCGAGTTTTCCAGTTTTCCCGCGGACCAGTTACCTTTCAGGCTATTTTCCTGCCATCTCCAGCAATCATTGGGCTTCCAAATGGTATAATCTTCTTCTACACTTTCTTATCTTCATTTTGATAGATTATGGCTTTGAAAATTGCCCAAAGAGTTTTTAACATAATGACCAAAATCATGGATGGTGGACAATCGCGGCCAAAATCATGGATGGATGGAGGGAGAAGAGGGATGGGGGGGGTTGTAACGGAGGTGGGGGAGGGGTTCTAGGCTTGGAAGGAAGGTTTTGGGGGGTGCAGGGGGACCGACAGGGAAAATGGGAAAGGAATGGGGGGTTTCGGGGGGAAGGGGATCTGGGTTTGGGATTTTTGGGTTTATATATATATATATATATATATATATATATATATAATTTAATATTTAATTAATTTTTTAATAGAAAATGGGTCCTGCTTCAAGCCACGTCAGCATTTTAACGGAGGAATTGACAGACAACTGACAGAAGGTATGAAATTGTAACAAATTCATATATGAGGTATGACATTGAAACTTTTTAAAAACGAGGTATGAAATTATTAATGATCCAATAGTTGAGATAGTTCTATGTAATTTACTCTTACTAATAATTTTACTTTATATAGGAAAAAAATCAATAACTAATTAAAATAATGTGTCACTTATCTGTAAACTTCATAATGAAAATGGACCTTAATCCAGCACATCCGGGTCATCTAGGTAAGAGCTTACTTTGAACGCTCTTGGTGATGAAGTGGAAAACTTTGGGGATGCCAATCAATCAAGTGACAAAAGTATCGTTTAGATTTGTCGACCTAGTTCTTAGTTCACTTGTAAATATGACACAAATCAAAATAGGTAGCAATCGAATCACAAGGTCCATGGAAAACCCCCACAGATATAATATTATAAATGTAAACAAATATTCGTTATTTACATTTCAAAAAAAATGTTTTCTACAAGCTCAAAGACTAGTAGGTATCTTTTAAGAATCAAAACTACCTTTTGTATACGCTGCAAACATTCTTACTTTCGAAGACACTTTGTAATGAATTGACACAAATGGTTGCAAAGTTTTGGTGGGGGCGTGAGCTTGGCAAGCGTAGAATCCATTGGGTACAGTGGCGTCGAAAGCTCATTATTTCCCCAATTCGGATTTCATGCAAGCAGTGAAAACCAATGCGTTCTATTATTGGCGTACTCTTGCGAAGCCCGAACTATTATTCGACGAGGATCGAGATGGAGGATTGGGGATGGAGAAAAGGATTTTTTTTTTTTTTTTTTTTTTTTTTTTTGGTTGTGGGGTGGGGAAGAGAAGTGGATAGAGCATTTTTTTTCAAGGTTATTAGCCCAATTCCGCATGGCACTGATCACGGCACCAAGGTGGATTGGTTGCTAATGGAGGAAGGGGGTTTGAAATGGAAAGTGGATTTAATTACTTGCTTTTTTTTCAGTGGAAGAAGCGGGTTTGATCTTGAGTATTCCCCGTAGTTATTTTCGATCACCGGATACTCTGACAAGGATTGCGAAGAAGACCGGAACCTTCAGGATCCATGATGGGTGCAGGGATCCATTTGCTATAGAAAGCCTTATGGAGAGCATGTGTCCTCAGGAAAGTTAAAATCTGTGTATGGTGGGGATGTATGAACGCATTACCAACTAGAGCTAATTTGCAGAAGAGAATGGTCATTACAACTGACACACATGTTTTTTGTGCAAGCGCGAGGGAAACTGTTGAACATGCATTGCTCGATTGACACGTTCAGTTTCAATTTGGTTTTCTAGCCCGTTGAGCTTGAGAACAAGGTGGCCTTCGAAGTTGGCTGGCACAAATGGCGAGTGCTTTATCCAGACAAAACTTTGAGTTAACTTTGATGTTGCTTTGGAGCATATGGAAGGAAAGAAATTCCTTCTTATGGACCGGGAAAGCGATGAACCAAGTGGATATACATTGTAGAACTCAAGCATGGCTCCAAGAGTATAGAAAGTGGCACGAATCGAAGAATTTGGGGGGATTGGTGCTGTGATCCGTGATGACCAAGGTGTGTTTGTAGCAGCGATGGCTGCACGTATGCGGGGTGTGAAATCTGCAGAAATGGCAGAAACAATGGCAGCGCGAGCTGCTGTCCATTTTGTGTAGGAGGTGTCATGCTCGGCCATGGAGATACATGGGGATGCTGTGGTGATAATTAATGCCCTCCAGGCAACTGATGTAGCGGCATTAAGTGGGGAATTTGGGCATATTCTAAATGATGCTAGACATATTTTGAAGTCTTTCTCACAACGAAGGTCACGTTTGGTCGACGGGAAACAAATAAGGTAGCTCACAGATTGGCCAGATTGGGTTTAACATTAGATAGTCAAATTTCTTGGTTTGAAGAACCACCGGATGTAATCTCTGATATTCTTTTCGAGGATAGTATTCAACATTAATTTTGATGCAGGACGCTGTTTTTCCCTTCAATCATATTGAAATCCCCTACAAGTTTTTTTATCAAGGCCCATTGTTAGCACCCTATACATATTCTTTCATCTTCAATGAATATCACACTCTTTTTCTAAAAAAAATAAAAAATAAAATAAAAACCATTAGTCATAGGTCAATGACATGTTTTTGTTTTGAACTTAATCAATGACATATTTTTATTAATTAGACATAGGTCAATGATGAGTGCTACATGTACTTTAAGTCATTATATGTAGTTAAAATTTGACTCTTTTATCCTTCTCTCCTTCTCTCTATGAATGCAACATGGCCTCCTCGACCTCAACAAAGTCCACCAATATCCCAGTACTAAAACCGAGACCCCAGGTTACGAACTCGAACTCAGACTTCTACCTCCATATTTTCTGGCGAGGTTTTGTGATTTTCCAACTAGGTAAGGGTTGGGAACTCTTGAACTTCTTCCTTTTTATGGTTCGGATCTTATGCTAGAGTTTGAATATGAAAATCCATTTGATTTGGTGAAGGTTAAACGAAAATCAACTCGAAGAAATTTCCCCCAGTATCTAGCAAAGGACCAACGATGTTGCAGGTATTTTTCGGGCAACTCTAGCCATGGCTCAACCTCAATTAGGTGTATTTATATTCCTTACCTCTTGAGCTTTATTTTGGCTTTTGAATCTTTGAATTTGGTTGAGAAATGAAGCCGTTATGGCCATTTGAAGTTTTTCGTCCACCTCCCTTGCGATTTCGGTCTTCTTCTTCGTTGGTTTTCAATATGAATTCACATAACAAGAAACAAACACTGCGTTGCAGTGTCTAAATCCACAAACCTATTTAAATCTCAATGCACAATCACAAAACAGGAAACATACACTGCAACAAAGTGTCTGAATTCATAGAACAAGAAAGTCTGAATCCACAAACCTATTTGAATCTCAATGCACAATCACAGAAGAGGAAACAGACACTACAACGAAGTGTATGAATCCACAGAACCGAAAATAGACACTGCAATGCAGTGTCTGAATCCATAAACGTATTTGAATATGAATACACTATCACAGAATAGGAAACAGACACTACAACGAAGTGTCTGAATCCACAAACCTATATGAATTTGAATGCACAATCACTGAAGGTGGTGGAAGGCACGATTTACAATGAAGGAGATGGAAAGGTTTGGTGTTTTACGTATCTTAAAATATCATTGACCTATTTATAATTCCAATAAATGGCCTAGGGGTGCAGGCCTATTTTAAATGGCCTAGGGGTGCGGGCCTCCCCTTTCCTCCACCCGCACCAACCTTTTTCTTCTCTTCGACAGCCACCAAACTTTTCCCCGTCCCCTAAACCTTCCCCAACCCACCCCCACCCCCCACCTCTTCCATTCCCCTACCTCTTCCCGTCCATTTCGAACCCAAGTCCTAACCCTAATTCCCCATTTTCAAACAGAAAACCCCAACCTTCCTCACCCGTCCCCCCAACCTTCCCCACTCGTCCACCTTTCCCCACTCGATGTGGGAAAAGAGCTATCCTCGGCAAAGAGGTGGCCGGGAGGTGCCACAGGAGCATCCATGCAACAAGCCCAAAAAACAGGTTTGTATGCACCGAAATCTTTGCCATCAAAATCCGGTCTCGGCATTTGCCGGAGAGCTATGCGGTGATGATTTTGGGGTATTTGGACCTGCCGAAGATTTACAAATTGGCGAAGCTGAATCGGGCGTTTCGCGGCGATGATTTTGAGTTTTGTTTCTTGTTTTCTGTTTGGGTGCTGAGAAAGTGTGGGAAAATTGGGAAAGTTAGATTCTTTGAATTGAATTGTATCATTGTGGTGTGTGTTTGATTGGTTTCTCTGTTTTCTCATCTATCGAATTTCGTTTTCAATTTTTGTTTAGCCGAACCTTGGGAAGGAGGTGGAGATGGAGGAGGAGAGGGCGGCGGTGGAGTGGTGAAGGAAGGTTGGGGGGGACGGGTGGGAAGGGTGGTAAAGGTTTCTGGGTTTTGGGGATGCAGGTGTCCAGAGAGAGAGAAGAGAGAAAGGCGATAGAGAGATGAGAGAGAAAGGGTGGTGGAGGAAGGTTGGGGGGACCGGTGGTAAGGGTGGGAAAGGTTTATGGGTTTTGGGGATGCAAGTGTCCAGAGAGAGAGAATAGAGAAAGGCGAGAGAGGAGAAAGGTGAGAGAGAGAGGAGAGAGTGGATCCCACAATTTTATATAAAAAATAATTTTATTTTTAATTTTATAATATTTAATTATTTTTTAATTTAGTTGGATTAGTGAGTAGGCCCCGTCTCTAGCCACGTCAGCACTTAACAGAGAAATTAACAAAAAAACTGATGGAGGTCTGACATTGTCACAAATTCTTAAGTTGAGGGTATGACATTGTCATTTTTAAAAGATGAGGTATGAAAATGTCGTTCGATCCATAATTGAAGTAATTTTATGTAATTTACCCTAAAAAAAATATATATAGGGCTAATCACAAAAAACGTTGGCCAAAGAGTGGGAATTCACGGAAAATTATTGCGCAATCATACGCTAACATTATAAATCCTTTCAATGCATCAGTTTTGGTTAAATAAAACTGAAATTAAGAATTAAAAGAAATCATTAGAAATGATATTAACATGACAAGTGAAGCATTGAAATACACACAAGTCGATAATATATGTGTATATATATACTACAAGATATCCCAAACCAAATATGCAGCGGCAGAACACCAACCATAATAATATTGACAACTATTATTTCAAAAAAAATGTATAAATCAAAATAAATATGTTGCAACCAATATGATCATAATCAAATCATTAAGACAATATGCTCTGCAACGTAAATTTATAAAACAACATCCTACCTTGTACTCGGAACAGACAACTGGTTATGTATGTTAGTGGCTACGGTAAGAAAGATAAATACTTTGGATTTAGGGGGAGGGGGTGAAAAATAAAAAAATAAAAAATAAAAAAAAAATAATCGCCACTATTCCATCGTGGTGTGCATCCATGAGCCCATCATCTGGGAAAGAGAGGAAGGAAATGACAAGCAAGATCACCATTACCGCTCCCTGCCGACATAGATAATAGTTGTGCGGAGATCAAGCGATATAGAAGTAGCTTCCAAATCTACTCTTAAGATGGTTGGAAATATAGGCGATCCGAATGCTATCTCTCTTACAATAAATCATATAAAATAAATATATTAGTAAATATCATTTCACATCAAAATAACAAAATAGATAAAACTAATCTAATAACAACAAAATACTTGTCTTTTGTAATGTAGAAATCTTTCTTCGTCGATAGTTAATTAGAACAAGATTTTAGGCTGAGGCCTGTTAGTTTATTGTCCCTAAAGTAGATTTCGCCCTGCGAAGACAATGTCTCGGTGGAACAAGTTATGGCGCCCTATCCTTCAAGATACAACAACCTATGATCATTGCAAGTGTACACTCATCATACTTGAATCGGATGAATAACTCAATTTTTCCATTAGTACAAAACAATTGAATGATATAGCCACACTTGGAAAAATGAGGGATTCGATTAGGGAATACAGATGATGATCTTGTATATATGATCCCAAAAAAGACTCACGACTACCCATATATAGTAAAGGCAGAGCCCCAAAAACCTGTGTACATTCATGGCAATGAAAACAAATTAAATCAAATGATTGCAACGTTATGCATTCAAATGTGATTGTTAACAATACGTTAAAACCAGACTCATGAAACTGAAGGATTTTGTTCTCATCTAACTTGAAAATAATAGTAAGTAAAAACCAATTCTAATGCCATGTCCTAACGGTCCAATTAAGTAAGATTGGAATCAAAACAAACATATAAAAGATTTGATGTCAAATGCTTTGAATGTGTAGCATAAGAATTCAACACCTGGAAAGTTATTTCTAAAGGTACGGTCAACGAAAGATTATAAATGAATTAATACCAACCAAAAGGAAATTAATTTAAAGAATCAAACGTAATTTTGAATTAAAACAAATATTAACAACAATGGTAGTGTAAGATGAGAATTTGTGTTTTGAAATACCACTTAAAATTTCAACATTTGCCAGATCTCAAGCGAGTCCATAAATGCACCCTTTTTTTAGAGTAATTCAGGAATAACAATAAAGAGTTTAGGCAAGACGACTAACAAAAGAGAAATTTAGATGATTGAGTTACGGGGTTAGTTCGTATAATTTGTCACTTGGGATCAAGGGTATAAGTACATAATGGGACCTCCGAGCTATGGGTGTTTGGTTTACAGATTAATGAGTATAGTTAAGGTGCTTTGCATTGTATTCATGCATTATTATCGTTGATGATTTAATACCTGATTGTATGATGTCGTGATGTCGTGATATCGTGATACTTAATTTAGTATTGTCAATTTATTGTGATAAAGTTATGTTCTTACTGAGCTACTAAAAGCTTACCCCTATATTGTTATGCATGTTTACAAACTAGACAATCAAAATGATAGATGAGAAAAGATCGGATCAAATGTAATACTAGAAGTTTAATTATTTATTTATTTTCACTTTTTAAAGAATTATAATTTATTTCTATAAAAGGAATTTATCTTCACTTTCAGCTTCTCTTTAATTATTTTATTTTTAATTTTGGCTCGCTTTCCGAATTCGGATTTTTCTATCAACCCCGGGCAATCGGGTTTGCACATTTGCCAGCCTGTTTGATATTAAGACAAAATCCTTGCAACCAAAGGGCAAAAGGATGTCTGCCATTGTATATCTAGGGTGGTTGAATCTTGCAGAGATCCCATTGAATGTGACAGATAATCTACAATATTTGACACATCTTCTCCATGATCCTTTTGCCATTGTATATCTAGGGTGGTTGAATCTTGCAGAGATCCCATTGAATGTGACAGATAATCTACAATATTTGACACATTTTCTCCATGCAATGAACCAAAGCTACCCCAATTCACAAACATATAGTGTGTAATGTGTGCGTATGAGTATGCGTATAATGTGTATATATAATCTACAATATTTAACACATGTTTCTTCACGTAATGAATTGGGATTTTTCTACAACCTAATTTATCACCCCAAATATAAAGAATATTGCTTTGTCTGATATATTTTTCACTTACCAATGCTGCAATGGCAGCATGGTTTATATACAGTTTGCATATACACGCATGCAATAAACAACAATAAAGGTAGCATATAAAAAACATTAAAGGTGGCAGAAGCCATGTGATTGTCTGGCTGGGATTATTCCTTCTGTTGTCCAGGTTGTACAGCAGATAGTTGAGAGAGTTGTGCATGTTGGGATTATTCCTTCGGTTGCAGATTGCAGCGGGAAGGTTGTGGTTGAATTGGTGGTGCTGACGTGGACCTTTTGTTAGGTTTATCACCTTTTGTTAGGTTTATCAAAATATACAAGAGTGAAGATTTAGGGTCTAGCATTTCGTTTTGTTTACCTACCAAATAATTCAAGAGATCAAGCTAATACCTTAATATGTTTTTGAATTTATGTATCAATCGAATGAGAACGACATTTAATGAAGGTGTTGAAATTTTTTCTTCACCTCATTCTTGGCCAGTGCCTTAAGTTAGATGATATTTTTACTTGTTTTATTATTTTAATTATTTGATATTCATTTAACATTCTTATTGGCTTTTGATATTAGCATCCCATAAAATGTTGAATGCACCTCACAATAAAATTTAATATTAAATGACTTATTTACCCTACTATGCAATGACAATTTTGACCTTATTAGGTATTAAAAAAATAAAAAATTTCTAAATACACCCAAATCACTTTTAGCGTATTATTTCTCTTCTTCAACTATCAAAACTCCTCCCACCCTCCATTATTGAACAAAACCCTAACCAATGAAACTTCATTATTGTGCAGTGGTGATTTTTTTATCCCGTTTGCAATGCCTCTCATTCCTACCTTTATATGTATTAGGAGATGATGAGTCCACAAATCTTCCTGAGATTGTTATTGGTTTAGTCAATGACAATCACTTTATACAAGTACTAAGAGATGACTTACTTTTTTTTGCAACATGGAACATTGTTTTTGAAAGCTAATTGACTCCTTTTGTTTTGTATAGCTACGTTTGGCACCAGGACATCCCATGCCACCGATTGCAAAAAATTGGCATATTCTTGCAGTAAATAACTCTCGACACCTTTACGCCACTACCAAGATCGTGTGGAACAATTTAAGCTATTACCAAGTCTAAATAATATAGCCACCACCAAAACGATATGTCTAGATTTTGACTAAGTTATGTTTTAGAAGCTGAACTAAAATATATTGATTGCCAGGCAAGAGTACAACTTAAACAACAAGACTTTTTTTTAATGGTGATTTTCAACTCGGCAATGGTGATTTTTAATGGTGCTTTCTTGCAGTATACTAAGATGTTTTCTTGCAATTCGAATTTGTTCGACCAAAATATGCACAAGAAAATGGAAACAGCATGGTAGCTTTGAAATTACTATTATTATTATTGAAAAAGTTCAAATGAATCTAAACATTTTTCAAATCATTCATTTTGAAATCATTCGGCAAACTAAACTTCATATAATTTGAAATCATTCGACAAACAAATGTTTGGATTTAGTTCTTGAAAATTAAAAATGAGTGTTGTAAGATTTGAGAAATGTGGGGTGTATAAAAAATATGGGTATGTAGAAAATAAAAGGTATATATTGAGAATGTGGGGTGTGAAGGTCTTATGGGGAAGTATGTGGGGTGTATTAAGATAATTTATAAGTGAAAAAGCAAATGTGGGGTGGATTAAGTATGTGGGGTTTATTCAACAATTTGTGGGTTAATAAAATAAGCCTTCTTATTTTTAATTAGTTATAATTCATGTCATTTAATGTGTAAAAACATTCTCATCACATTTAATCAAGACCTTTGGATGTTATAAAATCTAATGGTTAAAAAGGAGTGTAAAACTTTTTGCAAAAATTCAATTCAGCCTAAAACCTTTGGATGTTATATATAGACACACAAAGCCTTTAAGGGAATGACTCCACATCCTTTTGTTTTAAATGGGGATTGTTTTGGGCTCACACGACATCGAACTTCAATAATCTGAACCATCTATTTTTCAAGGTGTAAGATCATTCTTACAAAATATTAGGCAAATCGGAAATAATTGAGTCATTTTGTTGAGTTCAAAAAAATTGAGGAACACAATATTCTAAGAAACATTGAAATTTCATCATAACAATTAAATGGGCAAATGGTTTCAAACTAAATTAAATTTTGCATAGATGATCTATAAATTGGGACTTGAAAAAATAGACGGTTTGGGTTGTTGAAGTTCGACATGGAATAGCCGAGTAGGTCCCATAACTAATCCCTATTTTTTGAAAGGAAAAAAAATGGTATCCCTCCCCATAAAGGCCATTGTGTGTATATATACACACACATATGTGTGTGAGAAATCCCAAGCTTTCAACATATATTTGTAGATGCTAGAAATCCCGAGAAAAACACACTAGCTATTTACATCCACTCTTTTGCGGTTGAGTCTCATATTTTTCCATCTTTCACTTGTGCATCCTAAATGTTGAGTGTTCAAACACTATATCCATATGCTCCTCTTTAATCATAGCGGATTACTAATTATTCATATTAAACCTGCAGTTTACAAAATTTCAACTAGCATAAATCTTTGAGTACTTGTTACTTGGTTTCATTGTTTGCTTATCTCTTGCTTGTCATTGTTTGTTTCCACTCACGATCTTGCACATTTTGTTGTGCTTTTGCACAACAAGATGGACACGCAGAGAGAAACGGAAGATACAAAAAGAGAGTTAACTTCGGAAGAAGAAGAAGAGCGTGCGAAAGTGGATGTGTGGAAATATGTGTTCGGGTTTGTTGAAATCGCGGTGGTAAAATGCGCCATTGAACTTGGGATAGCCGTTGCAATTGAAAGCCATGGCAGCCCCATGACACTCTTAGAACTCTCGTCTGCTCTAAGTTGTGATCCTTCTCACCTTTACCGCGTCATGAGGGTACTAGTCCACCTCAAAATATTCAAAGAAAAACCAACGGAATTAGGTCCCAAAGGTTATGCACAAACACCTTTGTCCAAACGGCTATTAAAATCCGGAGAAAATAGCATGGCTGCGCTCATTTTGCTCGAGAGTAGCCCGGTCATGCTGGCACCATGGCACGGCCTAAGTGCCCGACTTCAAGGAAATAGCAATCCGTCATTTGAGGCAGTGCATGGAGAAGATGTATGGAGCTTTGCCGCCGCCAATCCTGATCACAGCAAGCTCATCAATGATGCAATGGCTTGTGATGCAAGGGTGGCTGTACCTGCAGTGATTGAAAGATGTTTAGAGGTGTTCAAAGGGCTCGAGACAATAGTAGATGTGGGTGGTGGTGATGGGACTACGTTGCGCTTATTGGTCGAGACTTGTCCGTGGATTCGAGGCATCAACTTTGATCTTCCTCATGTTGTGTCTGTTGCTCAGGAGTATGATCGGATTGAGAATGTCGGAGGTGACTTTTTCTGTTGTGTTCCAAAGGCTGATGCTGCAATTATCATGGTCAGTATATTTATTGTATAAGGAAATCAATAAAACTAATGGATTTTTTTTAATCCAAAATGGTTTCTAAAATTAGTATAACTCGTTACTTTGGTCCCTCATATTATAAATCGATAGAAGTGGTCTCTGAGATTGTCCATCGTCAATCATTTTGGTTCTTATGTGAAAAATCTCAGTTAAATAAGGACTAAAATGACAAAATACCCTCAACTTTTGTCAAATTATTTTGGCCCTTTATTTATTAAGGTGAGGGTACTTTTGTCATTTTCTCCTTATTTAACATAGATTTTATAAGAAATGATTAAAACGATTGATGGTGAACAAACTCAAGGACAACTTCTATTGATTTCAAATTTGAATGATCAAAGTAATGAGTTATGTCAATCTCGTGTACAAACCATTTTGGCTTAAAAACTTTAAAACAAACAACTTAGGAAGATTATATCCTTTAAAATTACCTGCTAGTAGTCATCTTCTTCAATATAAATCCCGAATGAAACCACAATAGAGCTAGGGATCACAACTTATGACTTATTATATTAAGATGATGGATTAATAAATATATCAGCTATTGCATCATGTAGTCTGCCATTATTATGAAGACAAAGAGTGGGGTCTATTAAACTTGGATCCAATCTATATTTGAATGAATGATCTGCTGCAATTGCAGCAGAGTTTTATACACAGTTTACTACATACGCATGCAAATAAACAAAGCAACTGGAAGTGGCATCCTTGCTGTCTATGATGCATCAGTCAGTATACACATGCAGTGGCCTTGCTGTCCACTATGCATAATCATACATCCTTAACGTGGGAACCATATTCCAATCTGTAAAGCACAGTGGAATCTGTAAAGCACAGTGCACTGCATGTGGAGCATCTTTAACAGGGTCCCTCTATTCTTGCTTGATTTACAACACATGTTATGATAAAAGGTATGATCCAATTCTCTTTTCGTGAATTGTAGTGGGTTCTTCACGATTGGGGAGACGACGACTGCATTCGTATCCTGAAGAAGTGCAAAGAAGCTATTCCGAACGATAAAGGGAAAGTTATAATCATAGAAGCTGTGATCGAAGAAGATGGAAAAGAAGACAACAAGCTAGCAGATGTGAGATTGATGCTAGACATGGTGATGCTGGCCCATACAAACACAGGCAAAGAGAGGACCTTGAAGGAATGGGGATATGTTCTTGGAGAGGCTGGATTTAGCCGATACACAATCACACCTATTCATGCAGTCCAATCAGTGATTCAAGCTTTTCCATAAATTTACACAGCAATTAAACTTAAGGATGTCGATTGGTATTCTCAATTGGTGGTTTTTTTTTCAAAAGTAATTTTCTAGTGCTGTTGCTTTGTCGTCTGTCTTGTAGTATCTGGATTGTTTTGACAATAATATATAATTGTGTGATGTGTTAGATTGTTAAGATTCTTGAGACATATTTAAGAGAAAAACTTTGTCCCATATCGGTCAAGTGAAGAATGCAGAGTTGCAAATGCGCTGTAAAATGGGGCCAACGGCGGTTTAGAATGCATCTTTGCGCTTGGGCCAATGACGTAGCCAATGAGGTTCTAAATGTGGTGTGTTTATTGTTGGTTGAAAATTATTTCCAGACTTCCTTTTAGGCTTGGGTTCAGCCTTATGTCTTTGAGAATTTTTGAAATGGTTAACTCTTTGGAGGAGCTCATACAATATTTAGTTTGAACAATTTATTTTAAAGAAGACTAATAAAAATAGTTTGAAAATTTTGAGTTTTAACAATAAGGACAAAAAACTTTGAGTTTTAACGATAAGGACAAAATAAAAGGTAAAGTGAATAATATCAAAATTGACTTTTTAGTGTAAAAATATGGTTTTTTGTTAAAGTAAATAGTATCGGAAGTTTTTCGTTAAAGTTCTCTTTATTTTAATCATTAACAATAGTAGATTCTAATTAATTTGCTCAAATACAAGAGAGAAATTTATTTTGTGCATAACACTTTTGTAGTGTGCTCTTCACGTTTCATGCATATACGAGACAATATTTGGCGAATATGAGTTAATTGTTGTAAAATCGACGGTATGTGTGCAGTGAAATAAATGAAACAAGACACAATATTTACGAGACTCCTCTACAATCAATGTGACTAAAGTACGTCATCGGGGCAGCAATAGTGCTTTCATTTATAATCTGGAATAATAAGAATACAAAGATAACTCTCACTATTTTTTCCTTATTATTTCCCTCTTCTTTCTCTCTCTCTTTTCTTTCTTTCTTTTCTCTCTTCCTTCATGTTTCTTCCTTCCGGTTTGGTGTGCTCTCCTCCTTCTCCCCTCATTCATTTTATAGCCAAGGGAATCACTATTCATGTGGGTCATCCACATATTTTTATAACACTCCTCCTTAGATAGCCATATGTAAATTCTTTAGGCCGATGCATGTCAATGAAATATTTGAATGTTTGTGGGCTCTTCATTGATCCTTCTGCTTCAGTCTCTTGCATAGCAAAAGTGATGCGCAACATTTGTCTTTGAATGATCCTTCAAAACATCACTTCTCAGCGACTCATCCATGCTTGACAGCTTCAGTGTAAAAAAGCCAACATCATATCAACTGTTCTGAGGTATTTGCTGAGGAAATCTGAGACCTAACAACAGTTAAAGATGACTTCTCGAGAGCAATGCTAGCAATCAGGGAAAGGTCTCAAACAGTCGGTTCCTAACTGGAAGTTTGATATCAGGTTCCGACTGATTGCTTTATTTCTCCTTGTCTTGCTAATTGGAAGTTTGATTTCAGGTTCCTAACTGGAAGTTTGATTTCAGGTTCCGACTAATTTCAGGTTCCGACTGATTTCAGGAAGTTTGATTTCAGGTTCCAACTGATTTTAGACAGTCGGTTCCTAACTGGAAGTTTGATTTCAGGTTCCGACTGATTTCAGGAAAATCTGGCTTTTGAAATTCGAACAGCAGTGCCTCTTCGATTTTTGACCAAGTGGCCATGTTGCCTTTTCTTTTATAGAGGCATCAATTGTGTTCAAAATGCACACTCGAAAAGTTGCAACTTGTAGAAATTTCCCTTTTTTTGCATTTCTGAGATTTCAATTTATCTAACTTCTTTTTCTTTCATCATTTTTGAAAATGGCTTGCCCATCTGACTGTCATTTCAATTTGAATGTTGTAAAAAATGCAAACATGTCTCCTCAAGACAATATATCGCCCCTATCCTTATCCAGTAATGGTCCTCTTATAGTTGGGGACTCTGTGATGAAGAATGACATAACTGCTACAATGGTAACTAGGAATTTTCTCGCTCCCAAATATAACAGGATACTTCCAAAACAGTCTGATTTGTTCAAGACCCCCTGGCTTTCAGTGTTCAGTGTGTGAGCTCTATATCCAACATGGACCAACGTCTACTTACTCGAACTCGCCAAGTCGAATCATTAATAGCTGAGGTGGCAAGTCTTATACAAGAGATCAAAGGGCTCAAGCACGAGAATAGAGAGTTGCACAGGCTTGTAATAATTACTCAACGAGCATGAAAAAAAATTAAGCTTGACCAGCTGCAGGAATTCAAAAGTTGGATTCAAAGTGACCATCAGAGGTTTGTGGCTTTATTCCAAGGGCACCAATTGCCTTCGCTGTCCGGAGTTTTATCAAGTATTGAGGCTCCAAATAATCAACCTCCGGTGCCTCTTCTTTCTGGAGTTCCGCCAAGTACTAAGGCGTCACATAATCAATCTCCAGTGCCTCCTCCTTCTAGGGTTCTCCCAAGTAACGTATGTATAAAAATTTCCTCCCATATGCCTGAAAACTTTTATTCCAGCTTGTTAGATATAGAAACCCATAGAAACTTCTAGTTCCATAATCAATAAATACATGAGGAAATGATGCAATACTCTAGTTCCAAGAATATAAATTAATAGATAAGCTTCATTTCATTCTAATATATTGTGTTAAATACAATAAAGCATATCCTTTACTAAGATATGGTACTTCTGGACCAAATATCAATTTATCTTTTCCCTCACGAAGATAGATGATCTGTCTTAGTGTCTAAATATTGATTAATCATTTGAGTATTCAACTCATAATCTTCAATCCATATGGTTCTTTAATATCATAAACATCATGAATAAGATTCGTGTTGGCATATTGTTCGATCTGCAGCTCAAGACAATATCTCTTTCAACACTTTATAATCTTTCTAGACTCTTGAGTCTCAATCTAATATTATCAACTCTTGCAAGAGGTTTAGTATGTTGCAACAATATCATAATGAAAGTACTCACTAAAACAATTTATACCATCCATTGGTTATTGAGTACATAATTTATGATTTACCCTTCCACAACTTACTTCAAGCAATTTGAATCCTTCAAAGATTTCCTACACTTCATGACACATTACCTTTTTAGAACTTATACAAAGCAATTTGCTCCCATGTATACTTGAGGGATTTACTTATGGAGATATGATGTGGGCGACTCACAACCCTTCATATATAATTCTCCATTCATATGAACTCATTTATAGGAGTATAGTTTCAGGTTTCAATTAGTAACCTAGTGTGATATCATATAAGTGTATTTCATTGTATTACAAATGCCCATATGTAACCTCCTTGGTTCAATACGTTGGTTTCATTGTTTGTTTATCTCTCGCTTGTCATTGTTTGTTTCCGCTCACGATCTTACACATTTTGTTGAGCTTTCGCACAACAAGATGCACTCGCAGAGAAAAACGGAAGATACAAAAAGAGATTTAAGGTGGGAAGAAGAAGAGGAAGAGCGTGCGAAAGTGGATGCGTGGAAATATGTATAGGATTTGTTGAAATCGTGGTGGTAAAATGCGCCATTGAACTCGGGATAGCCGATGCAATTGAAAGCCATGGCAGCCCCATGACACTCTTGGAGCTCTCGTCTGCTCTAAGTTGTGATCCTTCTCACCTTTACCGCGTCATGAGGGCACTAGTCCACCTCAAAGTATTCAAAGAAAAACCAACGGAATTAGGCCCCAAAGGTTATGCACAAACACCTTTGTCCAAACGGCTATTAAAATCCGGAGAAAATAGCGTGGCTGCAATCATTTTGCTCAAGAGTATCCCGGTAATGCTGGCACCATGGCACGGCCTAAGTACCCAACTTCGAGGAAATAGCAATCCGTCATTTGAGGCAGTGCATCGAGAAGATGTATGGAGCTTTGCCACCGCCAATCCTGATCACAGCAAGCTCATCAATGATGCAATGGCTTGTGAGGCAAGGGTGGCTGTGCCTGCAGTGATTGAAAGATGTTTAGAGGTGTTCAAAGGGTGTTTAGAGGTGTTCAAAGGGCTTGAGACAATAGTAGGTGTGGGTGGTGGTGATGGTACTACGTTGCGCTTGTTGGTCGAGACTTGTCTGTGGATTCGAGGCATCGATTTTGATCTTCCTCGTGTTGTGTCTGTTGCTCAGGAGTGTGATCGGATGGAGGTGACTTTTTTTTTGTGTTCCAAAGGCTGATGCTGCACTTATCATGGTTAGTATATTTATAGTTTATGGAAACCAATAAAATTAAAACACTTGGGAAGATTATTGCCTTAAAAATTACTAGCTAGCAGTCGTCTTGTTTAATATTAATCCCCCAATGAAACCTCAATAGAGCTAGGGATCACAACTTATGATTTAATATAATTAAGATGTCAGTTAACAAACATATCAACTATCACATCACGTGATTTGCTTATTACCATCGAGAAAAAATGGGGTGCCTCTATTCTTGCTTAATAGACAAGACGTGTTATGTGAAAAGTATGATTTTTTTGTGAATTTAGTGGGTTCTTCACAACTGGAGAGATGACGACTATATTCGTATACTGAAAAAGTGCAGAGAAGCTATTCCGAACGATAGAGGGAAAGTTATAATCATAGAAGCAACAATAGAGGGAATCATAGTTTTTGTTGGGAAACACATATTTCCAACCACTGTGCAAGGAACATCTCCCGTTTCTATCTGATGTTATATCACATTAGGTGATGGTGCTGGTTGTTTGGAATGACAATCGAGAAGTAGCTATTAATATTTAACACGACGAATCATGTCAAGATTGATATCTTTGTGTTTTTGTTGTTTCTTTCAGGAGTTTGAGAAACTGCAACTTACAAGGGCCTATTCCTGATTTGAGTACGATTCCAAACCTTGGTTATGCACAGGTTTAAGTTTAATTGTGTAAAAAATGGAGAGATTGATCGCCGTCACTCATAGCTGCGTTTCAGGAAACGAGTTTATCTCTTGCCAATTCTGTGCACCCACTTTTTATTCATGATGATTAGTGCTCGCTTGCAACCCAATTTGCTGCTATAAAGTTTTACGTTTTACGATCTGTTCATGCTTAAACCTCTTCCAATTTTGCAATTCTGTGTAAATTTTGCAGGTCAAGATGGGACACCTATTTGGGCAATGTTGGGATGTCTAGGCTTGGGTGGAGACGTAGACTTACGGAAGAGGTGAAGTAGCTTAGCTCTATCTCTTTAGCTCTTATCTGTTCTGTTTAAGCTCATTGGTGCTGGCTCTAAGGTTTTTCGAAACTCTCTGTTTTCGAAATCTTAAGCTTAGAATCCCATTCAACCACAAGGAACAAGAATAATTGAAAAAAGAAAATATTTTGGCGTAACTTCATAGTGTTTATGTTTGTTCATTTCTCCCTTACGGTTTTTTATGCCTGTTAACGCTTGAACAATGATGCGGGTCAATCAAGTAGATAAGATTCAAAAAGAAAACTCCACATCTGTTGCCAGCAATGCTCATGGGGAGAAGTACAGGAAACCAAAGCCTACAAATCCAAAGCCTTTAAGGTTTAGAACTGATGTATGTGAAACCTATTGTGACCAATTTCTTTACCCTCATGCACCACTTAAGGAGATCACAGTAGTCAGGACTCCAGGAGCAAGGTCAAAAAGCAAGCATCATAATGTGATACAGGTATACTTGGGAGCTACAAATGCTTTGTGTGTGGTTTGAATCTGAACAATTACATTGTGTATCACCGTCATATAGGCAAATTTGTTATGTGTGATGTTGTATTTACGCATGACTGAAATGGATGATCTAATTTTATGCAATTTATAATTTTGGGTTTCTCTAATTTTCTGCTTTTTTGTGATTTATTTGATGAAACTTTCAATCTTGAAGTACATTTTTCATATATGTACTCATCAAATGTCATGATTACTGTTCCTCTGTTTTTTTGGGCTACAAATTAAATCTTGGGTTTCGTTTGATTGTTTGTGCTAATTGAGCTAATCTTTTGATGTAGTTCGCAATTGCTAAGAACATTTGGCTTACTACTTTGTCAGTTGTGCATCTAATCTTCTGTAGGTCGGCATTATTCATGCTATCGAAAAGCTCCACAGTGATCTTCTAGCTATGGATTAGCGGCAAAGAAGAAAGAAGAGTGAAATACTGAACAACAATGTGAAAAGTTGGAGCATAGAAAACAAGATATTTTTTTGTGTATTATAACTATATGGATGTAAATAAGATAATTTTTATGTATGATTTGTTCTTTATAGAACATAGGATGTCAATAGATTTTTATATGGATGTAAATAAATTTTTACAAGTCCCACACATTTAACAAAGTTTTAAAACCCGCGGCATCGTGCAGGCTCTTTTGCTTGTGTGCTTATCTAATCGCCAAATACAGCCAAAATGTGCTTATCTAAACGCCAAATAAAGCGGGAAGAAACTGAGAACTAAATTGTCAACTTATACACAAACCTTCAAAACAAATCTGCATGTTCTATCACTTGAGTTTCTTCTAGTCCTTGGAGGTTTTCTCCAACGGTGCGAAAACTGGAGAAAATCTGTGGTCGCGGATGAGAGAAACTAAAACGTACGTGTTTGCAGCTAAGAATATGATGCTTGCCATCCAGAGTTGAAGAAAGACGTTTTGTCCCTTGAACTCAAGCATATAACCCCACAACAACCAATGAAGTTGACCGCCTACCCACAATGCGATGCATGATACACCTTTCCATTTAAGCTTCATGTTGCTCCAAGCGAGAACCAGCGGCAAGAGGCAAAAGAACCACACAAAGTATTGTGCAGTCATTACCTGTCAACAATGGACAGAAGTAATTTAGATTCAGTCGGGAAATCAAAATTTTCTAAGGTCGAAAGTACAGTATTCCATGCCAGCGAAAAAAAGTACAGTATTGAAGCAGAGGTTTTCAATGAGAATAACCACTAGGAATCAGACATCACAAGTCAATCATATAAGTAAAAAATTTACTAAGCCAGCAATTTTTAGAAGAGAAAAACCTTGTTGAATGCCACAAATGCCACTGTCTGAACTAAGCAGCAGAATGGAAGGTCTTTGGCGAAACTCAAGACAAGAACAACCTGGACTATCAACTGAGGCAAAAATGAGACGAGTTTCTCCAATATGGAAAGTTTACGGTGGTACTGAAGGTAGATGTGATAAAAGTAAATGGAAAAATTGTGCCTTGGATCAGTACGGGTAAGATGATACAGCAGAGCCTCGTACAGGAAATCCCACCCATACAGATGATAGAATAAACCAGTGAAAAGGAAGAATACAACTGCAGATATAAAGGAGAAAAGTATCCTTTCTCGTGTTAATGCACTTTTCAAAAGAAACCATGGGCAAAGAAGCTGAGCGAGTCTTGTACCAGAACTGCTTTGAGGTGATTCTTGCCGACGATTCCAATATTGAAGTCTAGGTTTCTGACCAGACTGAAACACATGCGGATCAAGAATCACAAGGATTGGGAGTGCATAGATAATGGGGTAGATTCTGAAGTGGACAACAAGCCCATACCACAATGCAGCTTGTAACACACGTCCTGTCATGAAGAAAAATATCAGAGAGTTAGACAGTTAAGGGCAGAAGCCATAACAACCATTCAAAATAATAGAATTTGACCAACACTACTTATAGCAGAATGCAATGCCAACTTGGGTTTTCGTAAAGCGATCATGCTCACAAAATGCAAAGGACCTTTCTGAATCCGAGGAACATTGGGAATATTAACATCATAATTCTAATATCGAAAATGGAAAACAACAAAGACACTGCCATGCTTGTTGGTATCTAGCATGGTTGCCGCAAAAGAGAACAAATCATGAGAAGATTAAACGTCATTACAGAAAACTCAAGAGATAGAAGCGTATAGCTAGTTCGATTAATAATGCAACAGATAACTCTCACTCAATACAGAGAAAAATTCATTACTGAGTAATTTAGTAGCAGTTATTCTCTGATGAGTTCAATGCCAAAAGGGAAATAAATTTTAGACAAGGAAAGAAACTTACACCGTTCATAAGACATATGAAGACCCAAAGAACCAAAGCACAAACAATTGGCTCACAATTCCCTCGAGTCCCGATCGTAAAAGTAAACGGATTAAAGAGCCAAACAATCACAGAAATCATGCTCAATTTCTCCGGCACCCCGCGAAGCTTCAGTATCATCCTTATAAACAAACCCACAAGCAAATCTACAGAATTTGCACAACATAAAAACAATGCCACTTGAATTCCTCCACTCAAACAAATAATAATACAAAACGAGAAATACTTGCAAATGGAACCGGTTACAAGATCAAAGCCATGATTTATATACGGGTATTGTCTGTTTAGTATCCGCAATTATATTTTCGATAAAAAGTTTGTAACCAGATCTATTTGTGCATATTTCCAAATACAAAAAGTAAAGTACCTGCAGCTGAGAAGATGAATTTGCCCCAAGAGCGATGGAGAATCGAATTGGGGATGAGCAGAAAGGCGAGGAGAGGAGAGTATCTGTAAGTGGATCTTTCAAATGGGGATTTGCCAGACACCATTAGAGAAGCTGCGTCTGAGAATACCATGTAATCGATGTCTGTGTACCTCACCTCCATGTGGGCGTCCTGCCACTCTCCGTAGAGGATTAAAACCACCCTCAGTATCGCCGAGACGATGAGAAGCGTACGGAATTGTACGGACACCATTGAGGATTAGAGGGGACGGAGATGGAGGAGGGAGTTGGAGGAAAGCGGTGAAGGGGGTTGAGTTGTATAGGTGGGATAATATAGTGAATAAATGCATTGACCGAGGGGATTTTGGACACAAATATTTTAGAGTAATTCTATTCATCACATTTTCATACCACCTTAGCTAGTATTTGACGTGGACAATCACATCATTTGAATTAATCAAATTTTTAAATTTAGTTCATTATTTAATAAACTAATAATTAAGAAAAATTAGTTAATTAAATGATAATTGTGGTATATAAGGAGTCTTTCACCTTCCTTTCCTTGGGTTTTACAAAATTTTCAAATGATGTGATTGTCCACATCAGATACCACCTAAGATGATACAGAAATGTAGTATAAAATATGGTATGAATAACATTACTCAACATTTTATTTTCTTTATAGCATAAAATGTTGAATCTTAACTAATCCAACCTGTGCTTAGGAGATTCGAACACGAGTTGTAAAGATGTAGACGTAATGTCTTGGCTAACTAATTTAACTCATATTGCTTGACCAAATAAATTAGGTCATCTCCAACTGAAAGGTCCAGAGGATCAAGGAGCTGAAAATAGCCCAAAAATCATCTCTAATTAAAAGTCAAGCCAAATGGCTTAATGGCCCCACGGACAAAAAAGGGCCAAAGAGCCAACCGTTCAGCCCCAGGTCGGGCTATAATTTAAACACAACGGCTAACTGACGTCATTTATCATTGGATTTGAATTTTTTTTTTTTTTTTTTTGGGCAAATTTTTTTTAAAATTTTGAAAAAATTCTCATTTTTTCCTATAAATACATTTTCACCATTTCAATTCTCATATTTTCTTACCTCGTCCAATAATATTTCCTTCAACTTTTTCAATACTTTCAAATGGCCTCATCTGCAATGAAAGGTAGGGTTTGGACCCAAAAAGAAGATGAAGCTCTTTGCAGGGCTTATATATGGGTTTTGGAAGATAGTGTGAGTGGGACTTCTCGAACAAGTGAAGGTATTTGGACTCGTGTGTCCAAAAATACTTTGAGTTCTACAAAGGCCCCACTCCACCAAATGCTCGAAACCACGAGAGTTGTTCTTCAAGATGGAAGAAATATATTCATCCAAGTTTGAATAAATGGTATCAAGCACTAATAGCAGCCGCAAGTAAACATGAAAACGACGCCAATTACTACAACGAAGTAATTGTTTTCACAATTTATTTTAAATATTTATTTATATTAAATTTAATTTCCTTTAATTTTTGTAATTATATTTTCTAGGTACGCCAAGCGGAGAAATTGTATATGGAGGGCAGCTCGAAATCCTTTCAGTTTGACGGTTGTTGGGAAATTTGTAAAGGGTGGGTGTTATTTGAAGATCCATCTCAACATATAGTAGGTCCTAAGCCGGTGTTCGGAACTCAATCCTAAGTTGTAGATGGGGATGAAGATGGATCTCCTACCATTCAAAAAATAAGGGTAGAAAATCAATCTTTGGGTGAAGGTTCCATACCTAGGGGCTAGGACTATGGGACGAAACAAGGCCCGAAGGTTGAAGGAAAAGGGCAAGGCAAAGAATGATTATGCCGCTCAACATGAAGTGGCGGCCTCATTGCAATTAATGACAGAGCAAAATGCCTTTGCCGCGGAAGAAAGGAACCGTAGGCATGAAGAACGGGCCAAACAAATGGATGATAGGAATATGCAAATGGACGCTTCGGATTACACTCCAATGAGTAAGGCCTATTTTGTTACGAAAAAAAGGGAAATTATGACCCGGCGGTAGTTGTTTATCTCCGACTATACTTCTATAATGGCAGATGATGAAGATGATGTTGATTATGGATTTTAAATTTTAAGTTGTAGTTTTTAAGTTTTAGTTTTAGTTTTTAAATATAAGTTGTAGTTTTTAAATTTAAGTTGTTGTAATTTTTAAATTTAAGTTGTTATAGTTTTTAAATTTAAATAATAAATTATGTTTGGCCTTATGGCCCTTGCTTGGAGATAGTTTTTTGTGACAGCTATATTTGGCCCTTTGGCCCTCGGTTGAAGATGATAAGAAATATGACCCTGCACTGTTTATTAAAATATTAATTTCTTGGAGAGTCAAAGGGCTAAAACGAATCAACTGGCCCTCTTTCGGTTAGAGATGGTCTTAGGGGTTATTAAGGAGTAAGGACATTTGTTAGATTTTTTTTTTTAAACAAACGGTATTATCTATACTAAAGGAGAGGGGGTGGGCTTAGCTTCACAATGGACTAGCAATAATGTGGTTTAAATTCGCCTTTGGCGATAATCGAACCTAAGACCTCTCACTTACAAGTGAAGAGGAATACTACTAAATTGTAGTACTAAGTGACAACATTTGTGACACTTTACAAGAGAAAATTGTAGTAATGGTCCCTCAACTAAAAATCTATAACTATTGGTCTCTTAACTCATAAAAATGTGCAACTATGGTCTTTTTTGTCAACTCTGTTAGAATTTCCATCAAAATAAGTCACGTACCACGCACATGAGGCTGAATCAAAGGGCAAATATGGAAAACCAATTGAACGTAATTGTAGCAATGGTCTCGCAACTTTAACTCAATTAGAGAAATGGTTCATTAACTTTAACCCAATTGTAGTAATAGTTCTTCCAACATGAGTCATTTTGATGGAATTTTGACGAAGTTAACGAAAAGGACCATAGATGCACGTTTTGATGAGTTAAAGGACCAATGTTCATAAATTTTTAGTTAGGGATCATTGCTACAATTTTCTCACTTTACCATTCAAAGTATTGTTGAGTTTGAGTTTTTGTTTGTGTGTTAGTAAGCTCATGACGTTGCTCATCGTTTGGTCGGATGTGAGACCTCTTTAGTTCGTCAAAAGTGCCTTTCCTCTTAAGCCGAAAATCAGTGAAGCGAATCCCAATCATTTTGATTAAAAGCATAAAACCCACGTCAAGCTACTTTGTTTCAAAACCTTCTTCTTTATGTCATACTTTGCCATGCATTCTTTATTAGAAGTTTTAACGAAAAACTTACGATACTGTTCACTTTAACGAAAAATCACATTTTTACACTAAAAAATCAATCCTGGTACTATTCACTTTACCTTTATTTTGTCCTTACCATTAAAACTCAAAGTTTTCAAGTTTTTTTCATTAATTTTCCTTTCTTTATTTAACTTTCTTTCAGAACCTCATATACCAATTTCAATCCAGCGTCATGGTCAAATGGAATTTGACCGTAAAAGCTATAAATAGTGTATAAGCCCAAGGGATAAAGCCTAACATCAGTAACCATTTCTGAATGTATTATTTGACGATCGTAATGATGTTAATGAGTGACGTTTTATTGGAGATTTATTTGAATAGTTCTCTACAATCGTGGTTGCCCACTAGTTTGATAACTCAACTATATATGTAATTGCAGTAAAAAAAAAAGGGTAAAGTACAAAAAACTACCTCAACTATTGGGGTCACGACAGTTTCATACCTCATCTTTTAAAATTGACAATGTCATACCACATCTTACGAATTTGTGACAATGTCATACCTCCGTCAATTTTTCTGTTAAGTGCTAATGTGGCTTGATTCGGGACCTACTTTCTATTAAAAATTATTAAAAACTTAAAAACAATTATTTAATATTTTTTAAATATTAAAATAATAATAAAAAGCAGAAAAAAAAAACCCTCATTTCGTCCCTCCCCTCCCCCCTCCTCCCTCCTTTCTCCTATCCCCATCTTCATCTTCTTCCCCCACCTGCAAATCCCAACAAAATAAAAAAAAAAAAAATCCAATTTGTCTTCCCTCCACACCCACACTTAATTTCCCCACACCCACACTCTTCTCCCTCTTGCAACCCTGAAGAAGGAAAAAAAAAAAAAAAACCCAGATCCTGTCAGCGAGAAGATGGGTGAGCAGAGAAGGTGGAGGATGGGTGCGGAAGAGGATGTGGAGAATAGATGAAAGTGGTGGATTTGGGATTTGATGTTTTTTCAAATTTTCTTTTTTTTTTCCTTCTTTTTTTCATTTTCTTCTTCTTCTTCTTCCGCAGGGGAGTTGATGGTTTTTTTTAAAAAAAAAAAAAAAATTCCCTCCTTTTTTTTCCTCTTCTCCTTCTCCTTCTCCTTCTCCTTCTTCCGCAGGGGGGGTGTTGATGGGTTTTCAAATTTTTTTTTTATTTTTTCTTCCTCTTCTTCTTCTTCCTCCTCCTTTTCTTCCTCTTCTTCTTCTTCCTCCTTCTCCTTCTCCCTTCTTCTTCTTCCGTGCTGACGAGGGAATTTTTATTTTTTTTTCCTTCCTCCTTTTTTTCCTCTTCTTCTTCTTCTTCCTCCTCCTCCTCATCCTTCTCCTTCTTGTTCTTCCGTAGGGGGGTTGTTGGGTTTTCCAAATTTTTTTTATTTTTTTGGGTTTGCAGGTGGGGGGAAGAAAATGAAGATGGGGAGAAGAGAGAGGAGGGGGGAGGGGGAGGGGAGGGACGAACTGATGGTTTTTTTTTTTTTTTCCTCTGCTTTTTATTATTATTTTAATATTTAAAAAAATATTAAATAATTGTTTTTTAGTTTTTAATAATTTTTTAATAGAAAGTATGTCCCGAATCAAGCCACGTGATCACTTAACAGAAAAACTAACAGAAAAATTGACAAAGGTATGGCATTGTCACAAATTCGTAAGATACGACATGATATTGTCAATTTTAAAAGATGAGGTATGAAACTGTCGTGACCCCAATAGTTGAGGTAGTTTTTTGTACGTTACCCACAAAAAAACTATATATGTAATCAAACTCGCCTAATCCTTTTTTTTTGGTAGTGGCTAATTCTTATTAGGTAAGCTAGAGAACCAAATTTTGTAAACTAAATAATGTGATTGTTTATGATTTTTAATTGGACTATTACTTAAGTTTTAATTAACGCACTTATTTATTATTGATGACACATTATTTAATTTGTAAATTTGTTTTAAAAATTTACTCTCCAATTATCCTTCTTGTTAAAGAGTAAAATTTTACAAATATATTGATTTTATTAAAATAAAATAAAATTGAGGGGGATGGCCAATTGAAATGAGGACAGGTGGTTGGACCAAGTTCATACGGATAATATATCACGTATATATAATGAAATATGTGTATTAAAAAGTTAATAATTTAAAAAATAAAAATTTTCATCATTTACATAAAAATACGCGGTATATCATCTGTATTCTCGTCATAACTAAAATTTTCTCCTAATCACATCCAAAATTTCGATAAACTTTTTATTATGATCGGAACACAAATATATTACGTGTTTTTATATAAATTGTACAGAATTTTATGTTTTAAGATTTTAACATTGTAAAACATATATCTTATTAGTTGTATAATAACACGTAGAATCACCAGTGCTGTGGTCAAATTGAAAAATCTCTCCAAAATCTCATCTTCTCCCCCCGCTTCCTCTCTCCCCACCATTAGAGCAGATCTCGTATTAGAGCTCCCAGTTGAGATTCAGAAGAACCCAGAAAAAAATGGCTTCTTTCTCGATGATATCGGCATCATCCCACCTCTATATCCCAAAGAAGCTAGCTTTTCCAATCCGGTGCTCCTCCGCTTCATCGTCGCCGTCCATTTCAACCCAATCGAGCCCCCTCAAGTTCGATTTGAAAACCTACTGGACTACCCTCATCGCCGACATGAATCAGAAGCTTCACGAAGCCATTCCGATTCGGTACCCAGAGCAGATATATCAATCCATGCGATACTCCGTTCTCGCTGATGGCGCCAAGCGAGCCTCACCGGTCATGTGCGTCGCAGTCTGTGAACTCTTCGGCGGCAACCGCCTTGCCGCCTTCCCCACCGCCTGCGCTCTCGAAATGGTTAGTAATTTGTTTCCCTTTTACCTTACAGAGACTTAATTAAACCGATTCATTTGCAATGAATATTCTTGCATCATTTGGATTTTTTGCGCAGAATCCGAATTGGGTTTTTCAGAAGAAGAAAAAAATTGTAGAATCTTGCTTTTAACCCTGTCTGGTTAATTGGGAGTAAATAGCTGCTAATTTTGCTCAATTTTTTACTTGGGTTTTGTATTTTGTGATTGGAATATTCATAAGGTTGTTTGCTTTTCTTTGATTGGCAATTGATAGGTACATGCGGCTTCACTCATACACGATGATCTTCCGTGCATGGATGACGACCCATCACGGCGAGGCCAGCCCTCGAACCACACAATTTACGGCGATGACATGGCGATTCTCGCCGGGGATGCTCTGTTTCCATTGGGGTTTCAGCACATTGTATCAAACACGCCTTCCAACCTCGTGCCGGAGCCGCGCCTCCTGCGTGTGATCATAGAGATTGCTCAGACCGTGGGGTCCACGGGAATGGCGGCCGGGCAGTTCCTGGACCTTGAAGGCGGGCCAGAGGCGGTGGAATTCGCCCAGGAGAAGAAGTTTGGGGAGATGAGTCAGTGCTCTGCTGTTTGCGGAGGACTGCTGGGGGGTGCTGAAGATGATGAGTTGGATAGGCTGAGGAGGTATGGGAGAGCTGTCGGGGTTTTGTACCAGGTGGTTGACGATATTCTTGAGGAGAAGATGAAGGGCGGAGATGATGGTGATGGAGAGGGGAAGAAGAAGGGGTTCAGCTATGTGAAAATGTATGGGGTGGAGAAGGCTATGGAGGTGGCAGAGCAGCTCAAAACCAAAGCTAAACAGGAGTTGGATGGGTTTGAGAAGTATGGTGATGGAGTGGTGCCACTCTACAGCTTTGTGGATTATGCTGTTGATAGAGGGTTTAGTGTCAGTTGATGATAGAATTAGAGCATAAGCTTTATATGGTTTGATGCTTAATTTGCAGAAAATTGTATTAGCACCTTGGATTAATCTTGCATTAGCATAATCCCATTAATAACAAATAGCTTTTAAACAGTGTAAAAGATGATAGATTATGTTGAGCTGAATTTCCAAGTTGTGGGAAGAGTGGGGTTTGGGGGTTGGTTTTTAAGAGTGAACTTGGCATTTGTAGGGTACAAAATTTTCATTGGGAATTTTATTTGATTGGCTATGGGTTGATTGCAAATGTGGGTTAGACTTGTTGGCCAGGGCAACTCTTTATGTTCGCTTCTTGCACTCGAGTTCCAATCTGTTGTGTAAATTATAGTCTCTTTCTTGTATAAACAAAAACATATTAAAACCATTCACTAACTAATGATCATATTACTTGTCCTAAAAAAAAAAACAAATGATCATATCATTATTCACATTTTTATAAAGTTAAAAGCTCATTCACATTAAGCAAATTTACAATAATATTAACATTGCAACATTTGTAATCTTTTAGAAACAACAAAGTGATACCGGTGTAATGCACATCAATTATGAAAGGCTTTTTAGCCAAAATGGTTCTTGAGATCTGCACGACTCCTCACTTTGGTTCTTGAGATTTGAAATCAATAGAATTGGTTCCTGAGTTTGTTCATAATTAATCATTTTGATCATTCCATAAAAAATCTCCATAAAATAAGAATAAAATGATAAAATTACCCTTAATTCCTTGACCAAAATAATTGATGCTAAACAATCTCAAAAACCACTTTATTGATTTCAAATCTCAGAGATCATTTTGGTTAAAAAGCCATTATAAAAATATATAATTAAATGACATGAGAGAAATGCTAGCAACTTGACCTTCTCACCTTACCAAATGACATGTTTTTCACCTTTATGGCTCATTTACGTAATGGTAATTAAAATTAGAGGAATTTGATTAAAAAGAATTGAATTGAGGAGAATCAAAATTCAGATTTCCATAAAAACTGTTTACTAAATGTTTTGGAATTAAAACAAAAATTGTACTAATTCTTTAAAATTGTTTAATAATTTAGCAAAATCGAAATATAACTAGTATAATTACTAAAATATCATTTTGCCTCACTCTTCCTAATTTCATGAAGGTGACTGAAAATTTTAGAGACCATAATTCTAGAAATGGTTATTGATTTCAGGGATGGAGTTGTCGACTAAGTTCTACCAATAAAAAAAAAACACCTTCGACGATGAAAGTAGTCATTTCATCATGCAATTCTTTTCCACGATGAATTTTATGAAAACAAAAAATCAACATATTGATGAAAACGCATAAGACAAAGAGGTTTTATGTCTCCATTAATTTGATGAGAGCTGCGACTGAAGAGAAGGGAAGCTGCGCCGAAGAGAAGGTGAGATAGCTCTAGATGTATTTTTAAAAATAATGAGGGCATAATGGGGAGAAAAAGTTCATTCTGATTAACTAAGCAATTCGGAATCCAAATACATCAAATTGTAGGGATTTCAATACAAATATTGGAAGTAGATTCTAAAATTTGCATGGATTCCACCAAATGTTTGATAAACACTAGAGTATTCCGTAATCGACATTCAAGTTTGCTTTTTAATTCTAATTACCCTTACGTAAATATGCCATTAATTCCTAGCCAAAAGCCTTAAAGGTCTTGTTTCTTGTGCAAGCAAATGACACATGACATTTGAGAAAGTGAAAGGTTCCCATAAAAAGTTAGTGCAAAAGTTGTTAACACTCCCCATTAAAGAATGCGATAAGAAAATGTAACTCCACTAGCTTACTTCTTCCAAATATATCAAAATTCAACAGCTAATTAGTGTAACCTATTAGTATCAAAATTATAACATTGTTCTTGTCAAATTGGTTGTTAAATTGTTAATAACTCTTTATAAAGGTTGCATACCGGGCATTTATATTGACTAGAATAACGTGTTTCCTTTTTTGTACCTATGTTTAAATTTCTTTGCTTATAATATAGATTAAATTAAGTAAAATATCGTTTGTATCAAAAATCTTATAAGGACTAGATCTTGTTGCTCAGTTGGTTATAAAAAATTAAAAAAAAAAAAATATCTTTACACCTGAAATCTCGTGGTTAAATCTCTCATCCTCTAGTATCATTTGTATGAATAAGTATAAGAAAATTGTTATTGACACTCTAAAATCTCATTTTACATTGCTCAAAGGTGTATTATTCTTTTTAAATATAGAAAAATTGGGTGCAAAATAAGAATTTTAAAGTACTAATAAAAATTCTGTAAATATAAATAGAACTCTAACTTGATAAGGGCTTGGACTTTTGGGCTTTCGGCTTTGGATATAGTTTGGGCCAAGTAAAAACCAAAACCCAAATCCACATTACCTCGTGATTCTAAACTAAACAGTACAGGCACCGTTCGATTTACGTCAAGATGCAGACTTGGCGGTTGTAGTGTCGTGTCGTGTCGTCAATCGGTAAACACCAGTACGCAGATCCCACAAGATTGACGAAGAAGAAGACTTAGAAGAAGCAAAAATGGCGGGGGAGACGAGCGAAAGCAACAGCTCAATCGTTAGCCTTGATCATCTACCCTTGGCCCTGCTCGCCACCATCATGATAAAGCTCGACGTGGCCTCCGTCTGCTCCGTCGCATCCACCTGCACCGCCTTCAAAGCCTGCGCCTCTCACATCCTCTCCTTCATTCCCTCCTTCCACATCCTCGTAAGTCCTCCAATTTTTCACTTCTGGGTTTCCCCAAAAATTGAAATTTGGTAACTTTGTGGATTTTTTTCTGAAAATTTTGGTACTTTTTGAATTGGGTTTTCAGGAAATAGCGCCTTCCATGGAGTTGCTGAGACCCCTGTTGCTCCCAAACCCCTGGCTGAAGAGCGTGAAGGTGAACTGCGGCCTGCTTGACGATTCCGCCATTCAGATTCTGCTTCAGCCGTCGCTGGAAGAGCTCTGTATGCTCAATTGCGCGGATTTTAGCGGCAAATTGCTTTCGGAAATCGGAGCCCGGTGCAAGGATCTGAGGTTGGTTTGGTTTCGATTTCGATTTCGGTCAAGCTCTGCTAATTATATGTATAGATTGCTGGTGACTTATTGAGTTGTGGAAAGTGAAAGGGGTGTTGTTGTTATTGGCTTTTGGGGATTATGAAATTTCCCTTCAGGTCTCTGTGCTTGGGGTCAGTTGCCGAAAAGAGAGGGCGGGCTATTCATATTTCTGATTTGGAGGAGTTGCTCAGTGGTTGCACTCAATTACAAGTAAGACTCAGTTAAATGATGATTCAATAACAAACAAATGTTTAATGATAAGTATTTGAGTAAAGATGTTGCCTTTTGAAATCTACAAAAGACGCTAACTTTATAATTGATGGGTTGTCGAAAATGCCGAGTTTGTTAATACGGTTAGGTTCCTCCTCGGCCATCTGGCTGAGTAATTAAATGTTTAGTAGCAGTCCTTTTTAGCATCTTGACATTAGATGCTTAATATATACGTTTGCTTAGTAAGCAAATGTTTAACAAGAAGGATTTGAGTAAACATTTTGGCTTTTGAATCTGCGGAAGATGCTAACTTCAAGACTGATATGGCGAGTTTGTTAGGATGGATAGGTTCCTCTTCAGTCATCTGGCTTAATAATTAAATGGTTGATAGCAGTCTTGTTAGCGTTTTGACATTAGATGCTTCATATATAAGTTACCTTAATTGCAATGTACCGGTAAAGCATATTTTGTTACTGTACAGTATAATTGCTTGATGTCTTTCGTCTAATCTCTGTTTGATTATGTTTGGTAGGCACTGGTCTTGATGTTTGATGTATCATCAATCTATCTCCGTCATAACTTTGCTCAAGTTTGGGCTTTGGCGTCGGAGAAACTCACGTCTCTCGAGATTGGCTACATTTCATCATTGATGGTGACTGAACTACTTTGCACGAATTTTGTATCCCATCAGCCATCAAACCGTATTCAGCCTTCAATATTGCCAAACATTCACAAATTGTGCCTTTCAGTTGACTATATAACTGATGCTATGGTTGGAGCGATTTCTAAAGGTCTCCTGTCCCTCACCCATTTGGATCTTAGAGATACACCCCTCATAGAACCAAGAGTTTCATTTGACCTTACAAACTCTGGCCTTCAACAGATTAATCAGTATGGGAAGTTGAAGCATCTCTCATTGGTTCGGAGCCAGGAGTATGTCGTTACCTATTTTAGAAGAGTAAATGATCTTGGGCTTCTCTTATTGGCTGACAAGTGTGAAAACATGGAAAGCATATTTCTCAGTGGCTTCTGTCGTGTTACAGACACGGGTTTCAAAACGATCTTGCATTCTTGCTCCAAGTTATATAAACTTAGGGTGTCTCATGGGACTCAATTAACTGATTTGGTTTTTCATGACATTTCTGCAACTTCCCTTTCTTTAACACATGTTAGCTTGAGACTCTGCACTCTTTTAACCAACCATGCAGTGACTAGTTTGGCGTCTAACAAGGATCTGAAAGTTTTGGATTTGAGAGATTGCAGAAACCTCGGGGATGAATCCCTCCGAGCCATAAGCACTCTTCCAAAGGTAAAGACATTGTTGCTGGATGGCTCTGACATTAGTGATGTGGGATTATCATATTTGAGACAAGTGGTCATAAGTTCACTAATTTCACTGTCTCTTAGAGGATGCAAGAAACTTACAGATAAATGTATCTCTGCTCTATTTGATGGCTCTTCCAAGTTGGAGCTGCAAGAATTAGACTTGTCCAATCTTCCTAATCTCTCCGACAATGCAGTTCTATTACTGGCAAAGAGTAGGATTCCGCTACTTGAACTGCGCATGCGGCAATGCCCACTCATAGGTGACACTTCGGTAATGGCATTAGCCTCTATGCAAGTTGACGAGGAGAGGTGGCATGGTAACGGCTTGAGGTTGTTGGATCTGTTTAATTGCGGTGGGATTACCCCTCTTTCATTCCGGTGGTTGAAGAAACCATATTTTCCAAGACTCAGATGGTTGGGAGTCACGGGCAGTGTAAATAGGGATGTGGTAGATGCTTTAGCTCGAAGTAGACCGTTCTTGCATGTGTCGTGCCGTGGTGAGGAGCTGGGAGTTGAGCAAGGGGATACCGCTGATGATGTTTACATGCATGACTATGATGAGATGGACGAGCTTGAACGCTGGCTTGCAGAAGATGATTATGTTGATGAAGATATGGTGGCAGATGAAGATATGGTGAATGCAGAAGCAGTGGAGTGATCAAACACTTAATTTCTTATTATGTTATTGTTAATAATGGTTGTTCTGTTGAAACTATAGTTTTTTTATGACGAACGATATTAGTACTCTAAACTATGCTAAGGGGAGTGGTGAGGGTTTGAACCCAAAACAAAGCGGGATGAAGAGAAATTCATCGGGACAATCCATCCCTTGCAAAGTGTATCATGTTTTATTGATTACTGTTGTATGATTTACTCCAAATCCGTTATCTGGACCTTTTAATCTCTGTAATTATTTTGGATAATTGGAAATAGTTTTTCACTTAATTATTCTGAATTTGTTCCACCTGTAGTGTCACTTGCATTTTTTTAAGCTACATTGTGATCTCTCTCAGATAGAAATTATAGGGTATTAACGGGTGCATGCAGCATAAATAAAACTAATTAATCCTATATCATGTTGTAATTAACCAAACCAGGTTTCATTAGGTTTAAATGTTACTCCTTGAACCAAATCACTCTTTGTATTTGAAATCTGTGTATATGTACAGCATGCTCCAAGTCTCCAATTTTCCTACATCCTTCTTGAAAAAGAAAAAAAGAAATTAAAATTTAGGGTACTTTTGAAAATTATTTGATTTTTATTTAGTTGTTTTTTGTGCATAAGATGTGGAGAAACTGTACGGAAACAAAAAAAATGAAGAAGAATGGTGAGAGGGAGCGGAAGAAATAATTTTTACTTTTTACTTTTTAGCTTTTAAATTTCGTTATGCAATTCTTCTACATATTTCCCCATCCTTCTTCACTCCTTATTTCCTCGTATGTTGTTCATATAAACACAAAAAAATGAAAACAAGAAAACGAAAAATTAAATGGTTATCAAACAACTTTTAAGTTCTTGGAATTAGTTCAAGTTGTGAAGATAGATTGGAAATAGGTCATGATCATGGTAGGTCAAAAACTCGAATTCATTTCATTATGGCGAGGAAAGAAAAACAAGTTGAAAACAACGTAGAATAGTTTTTTATTTGTTTTAATTTTTTTTTTTTTTAAGTTTCTCTATACATTTCTTATATACATCTCTTCCGCAATTCTTCCACTCTCCTATATGCCTCTTTTCTTCGGTGTATATTTTCCTCGTCTCTAACACAAAATGGAAACGGAAACTAAAATTGAAAACGAAATGATTATTGTGGTAGCAAAAATTTATCATCTTTAGTCTTAACGAATTTATACCTACAAAATAATCAACACATTTGATCAAACCAAAGCCACAAGCGCCCACGAGGTGCGGTGATGGGGTTTGGCCAATAGATCTTTGATGTCTCTCAGTCAATATCTCATAGAAGAGTCAGTGTTTAGGGCATAATGTGTAGTTAAAAGCTAACCAGAATTTGGTAGAGATCAGGTATTTATACTAGAGCTTGGTAATGTCGTAGTCAGCTGCTCAAGCCTCTAGAGATGTTGAATTGCACATGGGAATATTTGTGTGTCGTGTCCATTTAATGAGGGAATTCTTGTCTTATTCGAGAAGAAAAAAAAGTTCACGTGTCGCCTTCTGAATTTTGAAGCTATTTTTCACTCCACAATTATCAAACAACTCCTTAATTTCTCTCGCCTAAAAAACAAAGAAACAAAAGTGTAACATCTTATATTCCAACAATCAAGTTAGCAAAGTAGCTTCTTTGAATTTCCAAAAATAAAGTGTCTGAATGTGAATTTGTGTGCCAAAATATTGTGTAAAAGATTCATTGATCGAGAATGTATAACACGAATAAGAATGACACTTATTTACACATTTCGCCCAATAACATATCAAATGGTAGAACTAGGTAATATTATTATATAAATTACCATTCATAATGTAGCTTGTCTAGCCTTAAGATTAAGAAATTTTATTTTAAAAAAATTAGGGAAAATTAACAAGAAAAGTAAGGGATAAATCAATCGTCGGTTCGTCATCAATGGAAGCGTTTGCTACAAAGAAAAGAGTAATGGTATGGAGACCAAATTTGTAAATCAAATTATGCGGTTATTAATGATTGAATTATTATTTTACTGGTGACACATCATTTAATTTGAAAATTTAGTCTAAAAATTTAGTTTATCTAGTATTTTCCAAAAAAAATATGTCCTCATTCAATGAACAATGAAAAAAATTGTCTAGGTTCATTGAATGTGCCAACCCTTTTAATTTTGTTCTGCTACTATTTATTAAGAATATAATTAGTCACAGAATTAATGTGTTCTTTGAATCTTTGTTTTATCGCGCTTGTCTTTTGTTAATTTTCAATTGTCTTTAAATGCTTGATGTTATCAATCTCACAAATGTATTCTTTGGGAGATTACATGATGAAAGATTGTATCATGCAACAAGTGGTGGATTGTCATGGTTAGGATATTCTTCTTCAACTCAGTGCCTTGTGGATTCAAACTCTCCCTCATTCTCATAGTATAGTTTAGAATAGTAATATTAACTATATTATTATATAGGTAATGCTAGGAATATCAAAATTTTAAATCAAATTTACAAATCAAACGATATGTTATCAATAGGAAATAAACACGTTAATCAACAGTTAAGTAATAATCCAATCATCTACAACCACATCATTTGGTTATATATAAGAACGTACCTTACTGGAATATTTGATGAGGAGTACTCCTATAAAACATGTAATGAAATACCATAAATAAAAATGGAATTGTTGAGATGGACATAAAAAAGAACTGAAATATCAAAAATTATAATATGTACGCTCTATTATATGACATGTACTGAATAAATAAAGAGAGTTTTAACGAAAAGTCTGCGGTACTGTTTACTTTAACGAAAAATCATATTTTTACACTAAAAAGTCAAACCTAGTACTATTCATTTTATCCTTATCGTTAAAACTCAAAGTTATCAAGTCATTTTCATTAGTTTTTCTATAAATAAAAGGTATACTGAATACGAATTTTAGTTTATAGTGCATACTAGAACAACCCTAGAAATGCACTCATACTTGATTTAAAAAAGGGGACGACCATATGAGTTTGGGCGACAATGTTGTAGTCAGGCTGTCAGCGAGGTACAATGGCTCTACTTGATCTTATCTTTAACTGTTAGCTAGGTTAACGTTGGACGTCTCCTTGAGGGACATTTTGGACCCACTCGCCAACCCCTTTGTTATCTTTTTTGTTCCTCATTTAATCATGGAGAAAACATCTCATTCGAGGGCCCTGTACATGCTGTACATGTTGTCTGCCCTTCAACAAAAAGAGAGAAATGCCTGCAAAGAATTAAATACTAGTTTGTCGATGTTGCCCGAGTAACAATGATATTATTAACGAGAAAAATAATGGTAAAATGTCAAAATTAATATAAGTATCAATGAAACCGCAACGGTTGCAAATACATTTTGTCATTTTTTATATGTTAATAATATCATTGTTACTACAACAATAACAATCAAGAATTACATATTATTTCTTCATGATTATTGTTCTCTTTTTTTGTAGTGCTACCTTACTCGCACATCACCTTCATGGTTTTTCATCGATGTTGGACTATGGTACAAATTTGAATGCTAGTACTTGATAAAATGTCGATAGCGTGGGTGCTTGATTGTATGTACTGTGAAGTAGTAGTTCATCATACTTAAATTTTTGTGCTCGATTGTATGTAATGTGAAGTAGTAGTTCATATATGCCTATATTGTTGCATGCCGAATAACGAGTTTGGTTTAGAAATTAGACTAACATCGGTCGTACATAATCGCAGTACATAATCGTGTTACATTATCATAGTATTTGATACACATTGGGCCAAAACAAATAACTATGACTAGGGAAATATTCTCAAGATAGAGAAGTACATACTTCTTCTTTTGTATGTTGTTGCTTGCTCATTGATAAGTTTACTTTATTTATAAGTTAGATTAGCATTTGTTGTGCGTGGTCATTGTACTCCATTATAATCGTTAATAGACTTGTAACCTAATCAGTATAATGTTATTTTTAATATTTTATAATTTATCCGCGGCTGACGCTACCAACCATTCTTTATTATTTGGGAATCGAAAAAGCACATTTACTTTTCTTTTCCCATTTTGCTCCACATCAAACCTCCAAATAATCAAGAAAAATATTATAGGCAACCACCAAACAGGCAAAAAACAAAGCTGAAAAAACTGGATAAGATTTTATAGTATTTATCTATGGGCTAGAGCGTTGGACTTTGGACTCGGAGAAGTCTCGCACCATTACTTTCTTCCCCCTTTCCATTCCCCCGCCGACCGCCCGCTGCTTCGCTGGCACTCCTCCCCTCAATCCTCATCCATAATCTCCCTCCTTTTTGCCCCTTCATTGCCCTCAAGGGTCACTTTTCCACTTCCCCCAATCACCTCCCTCCACGCGTCTCCACGTGTCTCCACGTCGCTCGCACAGCGTCATTCCTCTGGGGGATGCGGATCCCCTGTCCGCTCCAGCTGGTCAACACCCCCTTCGTGTCTTCCCCCAGGCGCCACGTGGCTTTACGATGCCGATTTTCCTCATTCCATGTGATTGCTTAATCCCGGACTAATCCTACTTAAGGCTAGATAATATTTTTAATTTCAAGTATTATCTTGATTTAGAACGTAATTATTTACATATATGGATGTCCATTCAACAGCTACAAAGAATACACAGAAATTATCAACATGTTGGCGCCATAATGTCATCATATACGGCAAACTTAGGGGGGTGTATTCAATTGAGAATTTGAGAAATTTTAATGGATTTTTATGGAATTTAATTGATTTGTTGAGATTCCATATAAAATTTTGATTCAATTCCCTTGAAATCTCATAGGAATTGGTGAGATTTGTGGATGCTTAAAATACACTACGAAATCTCTCCAATTCCCTGTAATTCCTCAACTTTCTTAAGTTCTTTAAAATCAATTTCTAATTGAATACACCTGGAATATTATAAACTTCTTTAAAATCCTAATTGAATACACCTGAATTCCTAAGGATTTTAATAAATTATCTTAAATTCTAATTGAATACACTTTGAATTTCAGATAATCACTTAAAATTCTAATTGAATACCCCTAGATTCATTAAAAAAATTAAAATCTCTCAAAATCTCAATTGAATACACATCCTTACATCACTTTCCTTGAATGTTGAATCCTTGTCATTTGATTTGAATTAATGTTTTATTTAAACTCTAATTAATCCACGATTTGCATGCTTAGCTTATGGGCCGCACATCGTCAACTTGGATTATTATAAAATAACCACCCTTAACTTCACCCTCAGCTTACATTATCAACGACTTATGCTACAAATGGTGTTCTTTCCATTTTTACATAATAGCAGCCCTATCAACGACTTGTACTACAAATGGTTCTTTCCATTTTTAGATAATAGCAGCCCAACCTCCATCTACTTGCTTCTAGGGATAACAATTCAAACCGTTAAAATCGATAATCGTAGATAACCGTCTGAATGTAACTGATTTAGGTATGAAAATTCGGGTATTTATGGTTATGGGTAAAAACCATTAAATTTATTTGGTTATGATTTTAGATATGGTTCTAGGGTTTCTAATCCGTATTTGCATACATATTATAATATAGTATTATAATATATATATACACACACACACCTACATATATATATATACATATATATATATGTATATATGTATGTATTTATATTGAGTGAACCTATACCAATTTACCTTATTCATTATTCACCGCATAATATATTTAGTATATAATATAATAATATTCACCGAACCCTATATACTATATTCATTATGCGTCGAACATTATGCTATATTCATTATGCACCAAACATCATGCATATGGGAGATATCAATGACCAACATCATCAATGTTTTATTCAATACTCTTATTTTTATACTCTACAAAATTCATTCATTGTTATGTTTTTTTTATTATTGGAGGCTATTTAATGACGAAATTAGTATCTACTAAATTATTGTGCGTCAATTGTATGAATATAATTCTTTTTTTTTTCTTACGAAGATGGATATGATGGGAAATCCGTTACCCGGTGGATATGGTTATGGATAATACCCAATGGCTAATTTGCGGTTATGGATATGGTTAATTTCCGTGGTTATGGTGATAGATATAGCATTTCTGTCCCCAAACCGAATTGTTGCCATCCTTGCTTGCTTGGTACTTGTTGACCTTAAAAACTAGAGTAAATTGTAGTTGTGGTCCCTCCACTTTAATTAAATTGGAGTGATGATCCATCAACTAAAATTTTATTACCATTGGTCCCACAACTCATCAAAATGTGTAGTTATGGTTCCTTTTGTCAAGTTCGTCATAATTTTGTCAAAATAAGTTATGTTTGAAGAACCATTGCTATAATTGGGTTAAAGTTGAGTGACCATTATTATAATTAGGTTAAAATTGAGGGACCATATCTCCAGTTGGATTAAAGTTGAGAGACCGATGGTAATGAATTTTTAGTTAAGGGACCATAGCTACACGTTTTGATGAGTTGAGGGATGACCAATGGTAATGGATTTTTAGTTGAGGAACCATAGTTGTACGTTTTGATGAGTTGAGGGACCAATGGTAATGAATTTTTAGTTGAGAGACCATTGCTCCAATTGAGTTAAAGTGAAAAGACCATTACTACAATTTACTCTAAAAACTATTTCGGGTCCAACCAGTACACACATATATAATTTCAAGGTTAATTTTACTCTACATGTATACCTGACGCACACTGTATTGTCATATTTTATGTAAACAAGACTTCCAATGGTTGTCACACATTTATATACATATATATATATAGAGAGAGAGAGAGAGGGAGAGAGAGAGAGAGAGAGAGAGAGAGAGAGAGAGAGGCTTTTTAGCCAAAATGGTCCTCCTCACTTTGGTCTATGAGATTTAAAATCAATAAAATGAGTCTCTGAGTTTGTCCACGATCAATCATTTCGGTCATTCCTTGAAAAATTTCCATTAAATAATAATAGAATGACCAAAATATCCTTAATTCCTGTCAAATTATTTTCGCCTATTGTTTATTAACTTGAGGGCATATTTGTCATTTTGATCCTTATTTAACATAATTTTGCACGGAAGGACAAAAATAATTGATGGTGGACAATCTCAAATACCACTTCTATTGTTTTCAAATCTCAGGGACCAAAGTGATATGTTATGCAAATCTCAGAGACTATTTTGGCTAAAAAGCCTATATATATAGGGCTTAACATAGTTAAGTGCATATAGTTATTTATAGAAGTGATGATAGGAGAATTTACTCCCCAAACAAGCATAATCTGTGGTTGATAAATTATGAGTCTTTGTTTTCACCAAACTTAATTTCTTTCCTTCCTATGTAAAAGTTACGATATGTGGTGACAACATGTTCCCTGATCATTGAAAATTTTTTGGCTAATAGTCTATACACGTTTAAGTTTTAATTAATTCTAAACTTTGGCTAACCTCACAAAACCATATGCACCCTAAAGCCATCTCCAACCAATCCGGTCCTAAATAGCCCTAAATAACACGAAAATCGTCTCCAACCGAAGGTTAGGCCAAAGGGCTCGTGGGCCCCACCGAGCCACAAAGGGAGAATTAGGCCAACCGGCTACCGTAAGCCAACCAACCAGCCAGCCTCGACCGGTCCAGCGTTTTGAATCCCAACTGCTAGTTTCTGACGTTAACTAGCCGTTAAATTTGATTTTTTTTGTTTTTTTTGTCCTATTACTACCTAAGCCATTAAAACAACATTAAGTAACATTAAACAACATTAAACAATATTAAGTAACATTAAACAACATAAAACTTAAACAACAATAAAAAAAATTTAACGGCATGAAACTTAAACAACATTAAAAAAATATTTAACAACATAAAACTTAAACGCCTACTCCATGCTTCTTTTGGCCCAAAGATATGCAACAAGATCCTGTTGTAGGTACTTATTTGTGGCACACTAGCGTATCATCCTATGACACCTCATGTACTCATTTAAAGAGATATTACCAGTTCTTGGATTCAAAGGCAAATTAGGCCTATCATATATTTTTGCACGAGCCCTTCTTGACCTATTTGGATCCTCTTGGTCGTCATCAGACTCTCCATCAATATACCCATCTTGCTCATCCTCCACAATCATGTTGTGTAATATGATGCAAGACATCATGATGGAGATCAAATTTTCTCGACTCCACCTTCTTGTTGGTTCCTTAATGATCTTCCACCTTGTAGAATACCGAAAGCTCTCTCAACATTTTTCTGGCATGCCTCTTTGTCACACCCCAGCCCAAAAATATTAATTTCGGGAAATGATATTGGTGATGGCCCAAAAACTTTGCTTTATTTCACAGAATTTTAAATCACGATTCTTTATTTAAATTCCTTAACTCCCTCTCAATAAACATAAACATAAACATAATTAATTTATAAGGCATGTGCCTAGGCTTTCTATTAAGTCAAAATTTACTTCTAATAACTCAACTTCTTAACAGAAATTAATTCTTGATTATCTAATCTTACTTGTTTTATGGCTGCATCTAACATCTCGTTAGACTGTCTACGTACCCTAAACAAGGATCAAACTATTCGTAATTCACAATTCATTATTTACCAATTTCCAAACGTAATCTAGAAACCACCATATTCAACACTAACCTTCATAATCCAATTCATATCAAATGGTTACCAAATATAGATTCAGAATATCACAATTTATATGAAAAATGGCAACGTCGGCTCCCTGGCCATGCGCCACCACATATGCCACCACCCCAGCTCGCTGGAAGATTCAACTATTTTTAAAAATTCTCAAAAATTACAGAAATAAAGATCTCAAAGAGTAGAGCAAACTTTATACATGTGGCGAAGTCCAATTTGGCTTGGAAAGTCTCCAATTTCTCTCAAACTCACCGGAAACCCTAGAAATGGGTGTTCTTGATTCGACTTCAAACAAGCTCCGACGTCCCAACCATTGCTTGGGCTTTGTTCCTGGGGTTAAGGGAAGTCTATTAGTAGTGGTGGTTGACATGATAACCTTCATAAATGATGGAATTTTCCGTTGTACTCCCCGCAAACCTGTGGTGGGTTATCCCGAAATTAACCCACTTAACTTGGTTTTTTTATTTTTTTTATTTTTTATTTTATGAAATTGGGAGAGGATTGGATGCTAGGTCAATTTCAGGTGGTGTGTGGCTTCTAATCACTGGAGAAATTGCCTAAAAACGGCGTCGAAGATCATCAATTCCACCAAATCGAGCCGTAGGTCATGGGATGACCGGGTTTGGCTGGGTGAATTCCCTTTGTTCCTCTCCTTTCTCTCATTTTCCTTGGGCCTCCTTCTTCTGTCCTCCTCTTCCCCTTTTTCCCCTTTTTTCTTTCCCAACCAACTTCCTCCCTCCTTTTTTGTCAGCCACTCCCGTGGCATATTTCCACCACAACACCCCAAAATCAGAATTTTCCAAATCATGGTTAAATGACTATTTTGCCCTTACTTTCATTCGCTTCTATTTTATTCGTTATAATTTCGTTTGACGAACGGTTTTCGCCTGCACACTCATAAAATCGAATTCTATCAAATTATGCTAAGAAATACTACAAGATGTATGAGAATAAAATATGTCCTTGTACATCTACGTTATACCACTAGGGCATTTTTTCCTTTTCCCACGTATCGATAAAATTTACAACGTAAATTATAATAATTTCCATAAATAAAACTTTAAAATTCCCAATTCTATTTTCATAACCATAAATCGATTTATTTTCGATTTTCTCCACATATTCATAATTATATTATCTAATTCATATCTTTAAATTTTCAGGGTATTACACTCTTGGTGTAAGGTAAACCATCTTTCGGCGTCATCCACATGGTTTGCAATTGCTTGGACAAGTGTAGCCCACTTTGGGTGTGTGAATTATAGGCCAATATCCACCCTATTTATGGACATTAGAAGTTGAAGATAAGAAATGTCACACAGATAAAAATCCTATCTAAAATTCTCACAACCAATTACAACTCAACCTTTGGTTGGTAGACTAGATGCATCACTCTTTTAGGCAAATCACAACAGATTGCTCTATAGGTCACATGTTTAAACATTTCGCACTAAGAAGTTTTCAATAAATTTTATGTCAAAGATAACATAGAGACGGAAATGGTGGTCCAATGTGGTCCAATGTGTATGATCAAGTAGCCCATGTTAAGCCATGTGGCAATATGATCCCCAAAGAAAATTATTGAAGATGGCGACTTAGGTTCCTAGTATAAAGTAAGAGATGGAATCCAAGTTCTACACCTTATAAAAATTGCGCCTTCTTTCTTTTTTTTTTTTTTTTTTTTTTGGACTATGTAACAAATATTCTCCACCTCAGAAGCTCGCATCAACACAGCAACGAGCAAAACAAACTGATATCTCTCAATTTACCCTTTTACCTTTATTCCTCTGCCCCTCACGTTTTTCTTATGAATTTTTAAGTTTAAACCCAACTGCTTTATGCCATTTAGTATTTCAGTCTAGTACTATTTTTCTTCACTTGTAAATAAGAGGTCTTATGTTCGATTCTCGCGAAAGACGAATTTGAACCACATTATTGCTAACATATTGTGAGGCTAAATCTACCCTTTCTCTTAGTTACGATGATATCATTTGTTAAAAAAAAATTCTAATTTTCAACTTGAAATTACATCTGTACCCCGTTAGTGCATGTCTTGTGGTCCACCCTTCCTCCAAACAATTAGGAGCCAAAACTTCGGCCCTAGCTCTTGGCGGGGGATGCTGATCGTACAAGCCCACAAGGGGACGCCAATACAAAAGTAAGTAGTGAGTGAGGGGTAGAATTGTCTTTGTGGCATGAGCTTATCCAAATCGGTGGGCGCCTCAGAATATGCTACTTTGTGTCTGCTTTTGGTAATTGTGAGGAAATGCGAGTGGAGAGGGAGGGAAGTCGGAGACGTCTAATTGGCAAAGGAAAAGGTGGCTTTGGCGTCACAACTCACAGGTTCATAGAAATTTATTAAATTTAGACATATGCCCCACAGTTAATCACACCGTCAATCAAGACGGATTTCTTTTAACACGTCAAAAATTGATGTTTGGAGTGCATATAGCTTAAACGAGAATTGCCAATTCACTACCCCTAATGTATTACGAAATTAATTTGTGGTCGGATCACTAATTCAATTTTGCAAAGCGCGATAAAAAAAAAATACATGTTCAAGCCATACAACATGAAATATCATACAATACTTCGTTGTGATAAGAAATGTCAATATAAAAAGCAAAGATAAGACACTGAGTATACCATGAATAAAACTTTCACCAGTTATCAATCTCATCATTACTTTTGTAATGTAATGAATCCAAATCATAATCTAGTCTAATTTGTTATTAAGAAGGGTGTATTCAATTGTGATTTTTAGAGATTTAGTTCTTTTTACAAATTCATGAGTATTCAATTAAAATTTTAAGTGATTTTCTGAGAATCTAGATTATTTAACCAATATTTAAGATGTTTATAACATTCCAACTTTATTTATTTAAAAATTGAATTTAAAGAATTTTTAAAAGTTAGAGAATTCGAGGAAATTTAAGAAATTTCGCAATGTATTTTAAGCATTATAAAATCTCACATTTTCCTCTTGAGAATTTGAGTGAATTCACTAATAAATTTACATAAAATTTCTAAAATTAAATTAAATTCCATTAAAATCTATGGATGTATAAATTCATTAAAAGCGCTCTCAATTTCAATTGAATATATACCCATAACACAATTGAATATACCCCTAAGTTATGCTGGTTGGAGTGGATGGATTTTTCGCCCATCTCTATTAATTAATGAAACCCTCTTTGTCAATCAAAAGAGGATGAAAATACAACTTAGTCTTCTATCACACAAAAAAAAAATGATGGGCAATAATGTAATTTCACAAATCCAAATTTTACTATTTTTTTATTGAAATCTCACCTACCGGTGATGTTAAAATATCTCTAATATTTAAAATAAAAATAAAAAAACCAAAAACAAAAATCTCTCACTCCCCCCACGTTCTCTCTCTTCCTCTCCCCCTCTCTCCTTCTCATTTTCTAAAAAAATATGTTCATACACATAAAATGTATAGGCAAATGCTAATGTTAATTAATTAAGTTATTATTATCGAAGAATAAAATAAACAGAATTAACAAGCGGATCAGCATGCGTCGATATGGTAAGAGATACACCTCGGCATGATTCGCACCGCCAATGGTGCGCACTTTCTAATTTCCATTTTGTGGTAATTTATTATTTATTTACTCTTATTATTATTTTATTTTTTTATTTTTCAGTTTGAACCCTCGCTCTGAAATCCTGCGCATATAAGCCCAGCTGCTCGTCGTATCACGTAAAAAGCGAACAAACCAACCGACGATCCTCCTCTCTCTCACCTTCTCTCTCCGCCATTTTTTCTTCCTCCGTTTACTTAATTCCGTCGCGTTCGCCGCCAATGGTGATGGAGGACAACAGCGAGAGCTGCGGGAGTAGAGCGCTGAACGACGCGTCGTCTTCTCCGCTTCAGTCTCGCCAGCAGAGAAAGCTCGGGGTTTACAATGAGGTCCTCCGCCGCCTCAAGGACTCCAAAAACGACGAAGCCATTTGCCCTGGCTTCGACGACGAGCTTTGGGCTCACTTCAATCGCCTCCCCACTCGGTACCTTTTAATCCTCATATTTTCCTTGAATTATTTATTTATTTATATTATACATGCATGTATATATATTACTCTCACTAGAATTAATTTCTAATTATTATTTTTATTAAGATTTTTTGTTGATTCTGAATATGTTATTTGAAATTTTTGTTTCTGAATCTTGGTTATGGAAATTGGTATCTGGAAATTTTCCTTTCGTTTTCTGTTACGTTATGGCGTAATTTTCTATTGAGCCAAACAGTAGTAAATAAAGCAGATTTAGCAATTCTCGAACAAATTATTCTACTTGTAATCGCTTCAGTTCGCTTCAGTACTCGCGGTTTACTGTTTTGTAGAATCACAAACGGTTTTTTCATGAGTTGAGGCATTTGGTTGTACTCGCGTATTTGCAGGTACGCACTAGATGTGAATGTGGAGAGGGCAGAAGATGTGCTTATGCACAAGAGATTACTGCATTTGGCTCATGATCCTGCTCATCGACCAGCGATCGAAGTCCGCCTTGTACAGGTTAGATGATCGACTACATATCTGACCCACCGCTGCCTCTGATGTATAAGATTTGGTGGTTGCCATTGATGCTTAACTGCTAGCCTGTTTATCTTATCATTTCTGTGGCTGGTGCATCGTTATTGTCACCACAGATTTTCTGCGATCTTTTCTTGATTAAGTTTAGAAATTGAATTTGGATCTGGCCCCACTTTGAGACTGCATACCTAACATATGTAAATGTTTGTCATGTCACATTCAAAGAAGTTAGTGTTGTGCTAAGGAGTTGTCCCACAACCTTAATTTTATCCCAAAGAATGTTTTTTTCCCTTAGAGAAATCGTATGAAGGGTTCTACCCCGTGCAGCTTAGTTTCATAGTGGTTATCGTTAAGTTAGATTAGATCTGTAAGCTGAGGGTCACATTAATTGTTACTCTCAATGCAGTTTGCAGTTTGCACTTCGCACCTAATAACTTGGTCATGTTGTGAGAGACAAGGCCAGTCGGAATAGGTATGCGAGTAGCTGCCCGTTGAAACTAGGTTATTTCTATAAGAGCTACAAGTTTTCTTTACATGGAGGGCGGAAAATTTGCTGCCACTAGAGCCAAAGAATTTTAAGAAAACAAATGATCAATGAATAATTGAAAAATCAAAATTCAAACAAAGTCTTAAGTCCCATCTTCTGCTGGAACTTCCCTCATAATTTTATAGCAATTTATACCCCTTTATCATTCATTCTTAAAATTTGTTGCATGACCTCGTGCATTCTGGGAATCACAATATTGTACGCAGGTTCATTCTGTTGCAGATGGGAATACAGCAGATGCTACAGATTCTCCGGGTAAAGATGCTGCCCAAAGTTCTAACATATCTAGCAGACTAAGGTACTCTTATTTAGTTTCCTATAGTGTATCCAAATTTTCAAATGCAGCTCCAAAGATTTAACGCATATAGTCTGCGAATAAAAGTTGTTCACCTTCTTTTTTTTCTGTCATCCTACTGCATTCTCAAACATTACTGACAACTCCAGCTGGCTTTTCGAGTATCAGTATACATCCTCCTCCAGCATTCGGCTCATCTCCTAACCTTGAAGCCCTTGCACTTGAGGCAAATAAATCTGAAGAGCATGATGATGAACATTCTGTACATGCCAGAACTCAATTTACTCGGTATAGCTATTTGTCTCTAGTAAATATATTTTCACTGCACCTCTCCTTCTGAAGTTGTTTCAGTTTTGTTCATGAGTTTTGACTACAATATTTTCACTTTCCTAGTTTAAAATTAGTTTATGGAAGGCACTAGGAATTATTTATCCTTCAAATTGGTTGCAAATTGGCTAGTTTGTTGTTAGCCATGGACTTAATTGATGGCTTGACGCACTGCATTTTAACAGTCATCCATGCTAGCTAGATTAAGTGTACTCATCTATGCCTAAACTTTAATTTTCATATTTCAGAATTTAGACTTTAAAAGAACCTGACCACTGGTAAATCAACTATATTCTCATGCTTTCTAATGTCTCTTTAAAGTAAAGTGACTACACTTGCAGATGGATAGTGATGTGTTTTTATTTTGATTGACAATGATGTAGGCCCATATTGCATGAAATTACTTTCTCAACAGACGACAAGCCTAAACTACTCAGTCAGGTATTTGCCAGTTTCTTATATGAAATTAAAACCAAGTAATATTCATAGGATCTTTTGAACCTTCGTGTGTGTGTGTGGACTTGTGTGAGCTAAGCTTATGGCAATAAACACATTTTGAGCTAGGAAATGTCGCAAGTTACTGTTGTAAAAACATAAAACTCACATATTTTCACTTGATGTTGCCTCCATATGAGGGTCACGCACATGAAATACATAGTTTTTCTGTGAACATTATATCCTCATATATTAGGGTACCTCTTATTTTTCATGGTCATTTCTCTCATGACAAATTTGGCAGTTGACTTCCTTGCTTGCGGAGATTGGGCTGAACATCCAAGAAGCACATGCTTTTTCCACATTAGATGGTTACTCCCTGGATGTCTTTGTTGTTGATGGCTGGCCTTACGAGGTACATACACATAATTCTTAGACATTTCAATTCGAATACTCAGTTTTTATTAAGGCATTCGTTTGCTTAAGATGGTAAACATGATTTTGATTCAATAGTGTTTTACCGAGGAAGTATTATAACATCAGGCTTTTCCAGTCTCCCAACAGCAGTTTTTTATTTTTTTTATATTTATTTTCTTTACAATGAGAAACTAAGTTGCCTGACTTGGTATTGAAACAGGAAACAGAGAAGCTTAAGATCGCAATACAAAAGGAAGTTTTAAAGATTGAGGTGATTCTTTTCTACTTGTTAATTTCATTTTGGATTGAGTAGGGTGGGTGACAATGCGTGATGTCCCATGGGTATAATGTTTTTGTTTTCATTTTTATGTTAGTTGAGGTGCACATCCTTATCTTTTCCTTATACCTTAACCTTTACCTTCCCATGGTCAACATGCAATTTCATGAGGAATGCATCATTACATTTGAAATTTTGTGTTTATGTGCAGAGGCCATGGCCGCCTACTCATCAATCATCTTCTGGCAGCGAGCATAATCAAGTAGTGATCAAAACTGAACCTGTTCATCTGCAAATACCTAATGATGGGACTGATGTATGGGAAATTGATCCTAGACAGTTGAAGTTTGGGAACAAAGTTGCATCTGGGTCTTGTGGAGATTTGTAAGTTTTGAAGTATAAGATACTTGTACTGTTCGAATCGGTTTTTCCCTTTTTCTGTTCCCTCCCAGCTAAGCATGCACTTTTGAGTGGTGACTGACTGTGGATCTTTTATCAGATATAAAGGTACATATTGTACCCAAGAAATCGCCATTAAAGTCCTCAAGCCTGAGTGTGTAAATTCTGATATGCAGAAAGATTTTGCCCAGGAAGTTTATATTATGAGGTATATCAATTTATATTAACCTACATGTGCACCATTTTTATTTAATCTGACTTTGCCCAGAATCAATAGCCATGAGAGCTGTATATAGGGCTTTGGCTCGCCAGGGAGATACTAGGCTGGCAAATTCCAGTGTAAATTTCCAAGAGAAATCATTTTTATCAGCATTTTCTTGTGATGGCAGTTAAAAAAAGTGAAGATGGTATGTTTAAGGGACATGAATAGGGGTTTGTCAGGAATCATAAGGACTGCATTCCCAGTTGGTCTTTTAAATATTTTACGTTAATTTGATTTGACGCCTCAACTCAACGTTCTTTCAAATGTTTGTGTTTGTTATGTAACGTTCCTTTAAATGTTTGTTAGCTACTGAACGGTTTTCTTTCTTGTTCAAGAAAACGAGGAAGTGGTTGAAATCTACTATAATTTTTTTACACTACGTTTTTTTTTCTCCTAGTTTGACAAAAAATTTCTGAAACTTGTAGGAAAGTTCGACACAAGAATGTTGTCCAATTCATTGGTGCATGTACCAAGCCTCCAAGCTTGTGCATTGTAACAGGTAAATTACAATGACTTTATCATTGCTGTTTGGTAATGTACATTAAAACCTTACTTGATGCCTTGATATTTCAAATAATGGTAGTTATTAGTTCCTTTTTTTAAGATTTATTTTCGTCGTATGACAGAATATATGTCTGGTGGAAGTGTGTATGACTACTTGCATAAACAAAAGGGTGTTTTTAAGCTCCCATCCTTGCTCAAGGTAGCAATCGATGTTTCCAAGGGAATGACCTACTTGCATCAGAATAACATAATCCACAGGGATTTGAAAGCGGCCAATCTCTTGATGGATGAAAATGAAGTAAGAGACCCCCGTGATACTTTAATCAAGTCAGCAAAGTAATTCTGCGTCTAGTTTAGCTGCTAATACTTTTAGAGATCAATAACTTACCATTTCTAAACCTTTTCTGATATATGCATCACTTTACAGGTCGTTAAGGTTGCTGATTTCGGGGTTGCTAGAGTGATATCTCAATCTGGAGTAATGACAGCAGAAACTGGGACATATAGGTGGATGGCTCCAGAGGTCTGTACTTCCACCTTGAAAGTTCTCTGAAATTGTTTTCATTCACTTCATCATTTAGTTTTACACAAATACAAATGCACAGAGAGAGAGAGAGATATATATATATATATATATAGAGAGAGAGAGAGAGAGAGAGAGAGAGAGAGAGATTATATTAGACCCGCATAGTTAGGTAACTTAGGTTTTCCCGTACTATTAAAATAAATAAACTAAGTGCTTCATCATCATCTATGCGGTAAACCTTCCTAATTAGTCAGCATAGAGTATTAGACTATTTTGGGTTGTGCCTGAGGGTTTCACATGGTCACAGCTCTCTTTGCAGCTCCAAATGTCCTTCCTAATTCTCACATTTACTATAACATAATAATATTATTATTATTATTTTCAATTTTTTGTTTTAGAAGTGTGCTTGAAAGTGAAAGCAACATTTAAGAAAATGGTTATTCGCTACCTAATTTCCGTCATGAATCTCTGTCCATGTCCTTCCTATTACATGAATTCTAATTGGTCTTTCATCTTGTCATTTCCTTACAACAGTTCTTTTGCATTGAAGGTTATAGAACACAAGCCATATGATCACAAGGCTGATGTTTTTAGCTTTGGAGTTGTGTTATGGGAGTTGCTGACCGGAAAGGTATGCTTGGCGATGGGAATTTTATTTTTATCATGTTTTTGCCCACCATTGCTACTGTTTTAAGATTTCTTCTGTTTCATCGACAGCTTCCATATGAATACTTGACCCCGTTACAAGCAGCCGTTGGAGTTGTTCAAAAGGTACATCATCATTCAACAATTTTGTTTCCTAGGGAGAAAAATGAAAAATCATTGAGTGATACATCTTGAATCCAAACGATGGACCGTGTATAAGTTTGCTTACCATCTTTCCAGGGCTTACGGCCGACCATCCCAAAGAACACTCCTCCCAAGCTTGCTGAGCTGCTCGAGAAATGCTGGCAACAAGATCCAAAATCAAGACCTGATTTCTTGGAAATCATAGAAATTTTGCAGGCATTAGCCAAAGAGGTATAAATTCTGGTTGCAGTTACTTGACAAAGCACGTATGTCATTAATAATACGAGCAAATTAACGGACTAAACTAACTTTTTGGAACAGGTTGGTGATGGAGAGGAACGACACAAATCATCGGGAGGATTACTGTCCATCCTGCGACGGGGTCACCACTAACCAAGGCAAGCAGATGTTTATTGCTTGATCAAAAGGAATTATAGTGCGGGGAATTCCCCAACTATTTTTCACATACCATGTACAGTAGTACATCCTCTTTTCCTTTGTCTGAAGAGCCATTATTTTGACCGACCACCCGCCTTTTTATTTATTTATTTATTTTGCGTTTTCATATCGTAACAAGAGTTCAGAATGTAATGGTGATGGTTTGGATGAGCATTGTAACTTTGCAAGTATCCTGATGTTTAACAATGACAATGTTGTCGTGAGTTTTTCTTTCATCGATTAATGATGTTTGTAATTGGCTGCTTATATTTCTTTCGATGCAGAGTGAACAACAATGATAGTATCTTACTAATATTATTCTATCATTCTTTTCAATTTTTACTCGTATTTGGGTAGAAGTGCTTTTTGGGGAAGCACGTGCCTCTGCAGGAAAGCACTATAAGTTTAGGAGACACTAGGATGTGTAACGAAACCTTACATGGTTTTATAATAAAAATACTTCTAGCAAAAGAGCTTACTAGCATATATAATTCTAACAGAAATGGTCTAAACGGGCCTTTTTCGGTTCAGTAATTCATACAGATTGTGAAATGGGCCTGGGTGCCAAAGTCTGCCCAATTTACAGGTCAATCTCCCTGAAGCTAGATTTAAGCTAAGGCTCCAAAGTATTAATTTTCATTTCTCTTAATCAGATCAGCATTCTTTTTCTTTTGTGGTCAAATTAGAGGATTGATATATTAATAATTGTGGGCTTTTTCGTTTAAATAGTCCCTAAAATTGGTATAAACTCCTTACTTGGTCCATCAAATTTGAAATCGATAGAAGTAGTCCTAAGTTTGTCCATCATTAATCATTTTGATTCTTTTGTGAAAAATCTCTATTAAATAAAGATAAAATTACAAAAATACCCTCAATTCTTGTTGAATTATTTTGGCCTATTGTTTACTAAATTAAAAGTATTTTTGTCATTTTGGTCCTCATTTAACAGAATTTCTCACGGAATGCCCAAAATGATTTATGGTAGACAAACTCAAAGACTACTTCTATTGGTTTCACATCTCACATCTCAAGCACCAAGGTGAGGAGTTATGTCAATCTCAGACACTTATTATCTAAAAAATCTACATTTTATTAATAATTCCTTACTTGGTCCCTCAAATTTGAAATCAATAAAAGTGGTCTCTGAGACTACTTCTATGATTTCCACATCTCAAGGATCAAATGAAGAGTTATGTCAATCTCAAACACCTTTTAGCTAAAAAAAACCTAAATTTTATTAATAATTCATACAATGGGCGAAGAGAGTAACCTGTATTTTTTTTCTTAAATTTCTGATACCAATAAAATTGTATTTTAATATAATGTGAACTGCACAAATAGATATCGGACTCCAAGCATAAGGAAAGTACATCTGCTCAGGTCAATTAGCCGACGTTCACGGCGGCACAGTAGCCTATGATTTAGAAAGGAGGAAAAGATGATGCTAGACATATGTGGAATGGAATATAGTGGAGCTTAACATATGGCAGTGGGGCACTCCATGATACCTTTTTGCCTTCACGATCCTCTTTTCAAAGAGTAATCAAATAGGAAGTTCTGGATTTGGACTAGGAAAAAAAAATAGCTTTTATGAATATTCACATCAATATTTGAAATCATTCTTTTTTAATTTGGTCTTAAATTAGTTATTAGGACCCCAACACACACACACACACACATATATATATATACAGATTTTTAACAGAATAGATTCCTATTTTGTGTTTTTTTTTTTAAATGGAGATCAATAGTGGGGTTCACGCCACATCGAATTTACCTGAACCGTCTATTTTTCAAGTTGCACTTCATAAATCATCCTTACAAAATATTAACAAAATTGAAAATATTTGAGGCATCTAATTGAGTTCGAAATTGACAAACACTATGTGTTAAGAAACATTAAAATTTTATCATGATAATTAAATGGTCAAATAGTTTTAGATTGAATTGAATTTTTGCATAGATAATCTACAAATCAAAACTTACAAAATAAACGGTTTGAGTCGTTAAAATTCAATGTAAAATAGATCTTACAACTAATCTTCATTTAAAAAAAGTAAATAGAAATCGCGTTTCTTAAAAGGCCTATATATATTCTATCACACAATGATGACAACCGAATTGTATATATATATGTGTGTGTGTATTATTTATATATATACATTCTATCACACAATGATGACAACCGAATTCTATTCTCATGCAGCCGAAGTACAACATGACGTAGTGTCGTATTTTGATCTTAGATCAAAAAATACATCAAAACGACGAATACGATACTAAATTAAATTACTCATTGTGTGATTTAATCGAACTTATATTTCCCTTAATATAAAATATTTATTAGGACCGCTTTTGCACAGTGCTATTTTAATATGTCCAACCATTTATTTATCGTTTCTCTTTCACTATCACAAATAAGCAAAGTGGATGTTTTTCATAAACGACAATTCTCGGAGCTGATTAGAATTTAAAATTGGAAAGGTAGATTTAACAACCTGGATTTGAGAGGCTGTCTATTTGTACTTATGTGTCAAGTGCATGCTAGTGCTTACAGTTGGGAACTGAGAAGAGAGACTATTTGGTTCTCCACCTTCTTTGCTTCCATATGACGTCAAAATTAACATTCCTCCCAATAAATAAAAATAATGTGGGAGGTTTCGGGTTCGATGTTCAAAGCTGATGAATTTGTTTGATTGTGATTATAGGTAGGGTGAAATTCCCCATAACCTTTCCAAACCCGAAAGAAATGAAGTATCATAACTTACCACCGATTGTCTCTCTTAAAAAAAAAAAACAAAACAAAAAACAAAAAAATCTTTTCAACGGAATAAAATAGATATTTTGTTAGAGAATAATTAATTCTATGTGCTGAGTGTGATAGTTTTATGATGAGACATTAGGAAAGGGATCCTCTCTGAATCCTTTCCACCTAATTCTCCTTATCAAACAATCTGGATTTTTAAAATTTGATCAAACGACTATAAATACGGGCTCACTCTAAAAGTTATAATAACTTTAGCCGTTTGATCAAATTTCAAGGTTTCGAATTGTTCGATGAGAAGGATTAGGTGGAAGGAATCCGAAGAGGATCCTTACATGAGACATTATACACCAGGGTCTAAACTCTATTATTTTATTTTATTGTATTTAAATTAAATACAATATTATTGAGACAAAAAGAAGATAATGCAAAACTCAAGCAATACAACTTTAGGGGACGTTTGTTTGATATCGTTAGTATTCACTGGACAATACTGGACTAACAATCTGTGTAATCTTGTGTTTGGCGTAGCAAAGGACTAACTTAAATGTCGCTAGGTCGAACTCGCCTCAACTCCGAACTTCCCTAGGCGTCACTAGCTAGTCATGACTGAAACCTTAGTATTAGTTATGACTATGTCATTGCCTCTTGTCTTCCTAGAACCCCTCGACCCACCACCACATGCTTGCATCGCGAGGGAGTGCAGAACCACCCAGAATCTGATTACGACCCATAACCCCCTAAAATAGAACCACCCAGACAAGAAAACTCGCCATGGCCGCCGACGAAATTAGGAGAGAGAGGGATTTGGCGAGATGGATTTAGACGGGAAAACAAAGGAAAAGAGATAGGTTGTCGGATGGGAAAACTCACCATGGCCGCCGACGAAATTGGAAGGAGCAGTCATTTGGGTTTTTGGTGGAAATTGGAAATTTGGGAAGAAAAAAAAATAAGGAATTGAGAACTGAAAGTGAGGCATGTCTTCATTTTGTGCTTATCAATTTGTGCACTTTGACTAACTTAGGGGAATAATAAGAAAAAAGAAAGGGTAAAAAAAGACAGATAGAGAGTTCCAAAAAATGGAAAGAAAAATAAAGATTATTTTTTTGTTATTTTTATTATTCTGTTTTTTAGTCCGACACTGCACTAAACGCTTCACTAAATCAGTCCAGCTTATTGTAGTCTAAGCCAGTCCAGCTTAGTCCATAAATCTAGTGCAGTCCAAGATCGTCCGGTGCAATAAACCCACCATTAGAAGATAACAGGTTCTTCAACCCAACTGGAAGAGGCATGCATTGAAGAACAAATATGACGTTAAATATGGATACACTTTCTCAAGTGATCAGTAAGCTTCTAAGACAAACATAAAGCAAAATCGGCATGATTTGAAGAGAATCGCAACCAACAAGAGATAAAATATCAAGTTCAAACACTAAAATAACTTTGACTAAAAAAAAAACACTAAAATAACATTGGTCATTAATACATATCGGATGCAAATCAGCATAACAAGATAAATATCCATCGGCTCTAGCGAGACTATAAAACACAACAAATTGTGATATTATTACAAAGAAGACAGCCTATGATTGAAACAAATCGACCCACCAAAATAAAAGCCATAGTCCTAAGACCAAAGAACAAAAAACAACGTACCACAACGCTTCCATTGCAAGCCAAATGAAACTTGGAAAACAAGAAATGAGAGAAAAACAAGGGGGAAGGAACGGTAGGATTGCCGCCAACTCAAAAGCCAAAAGTCATAGGTCGGAGGCTTAGGGTGTGAGATCTTTTCTATGTGCATTATTATTCATCAAGTTTGAACACATTCCATCTTTTAACTAAACTATGCACGCTATTATCATTGTTTTGTTGCATAAATCAGCACACAAAAACTAAAAGTCAAATCAAACATAAACTAAGAACACTGCCTAGCGACAAGAATCACGCCACTTTACCAATTTTTCTCCGGATAACGACTACAAGTCTAATCTAATTGGGTGATAAGTTGGAACTAATTCTTGTATCCAGATTCCAACCCAACATAGGCAAACACCTAAGCACCAATTGTGTCACGCAAAGCATGCAGCTGTAGATAGTGACCACCCTTCTTTTGGTTGGTTTTGGTTTCGCAAGCAACGAAAATATACCATCCGTTCATACTTACTAAATCAATCGATATTTCCTCCCAACGACATTCCCTTTCGGCGTTTTGTTACCTCCACCATTTCCGGCCCATGTCGTTTACAATACAATTAAATTATTAATTACCAAACATTGCCGTAGACTCAGTGTCCGAGACACGTAGCGCGTATATTGCTGTCGTATGGTTGCAAAGTTGTACTGTTACTTTGAGTGTTTGATGACTAAGAAACAGTCCGTTGGATGCGTGCCACGTATCGTTGATTGTATGGGCGTGTTGTGCTGATGCGGGTTCGAGTGCGTTACCGACGTGTCGTTTGAAAAGATTTCGCGGGCTTTTTGTGGGGTCTGAATGGAACGGCGCCACGTGACTGGGAGAAGAGAAGCAAGCGCGCCAAGGTCGAGGCAGTGCGCTGCAAAATTATCATTTTACCCTTCAAGCTCGCGTAGCGTGTCGACCCAAATTTACAAAATCTTACAAGAAATATAATAAAAGTAGCTGGTTTTTTTATTTATTTATTTTTATCATGATTCATTTGTACAAACAAACTTTTGAAAAATATGAATAAATTTTTTTATGTAGTAGCTCCTGCGAATGTTTACCAAACGGTGATGCCACTCAATGTGATGATGAAAGAAAATTTTAAGGGTTTAATGCCTGATATCCTAGGCTGGGCGGTTTTTCTAATTTTAATTAAATTTATTACATAACATACAAATAAATATCTACTTATACTTAAAAAATATATATAATTGTATGGAAAAAATTTTGAAATGTTATATGAACTTGTACGCATTTTTCAATTTGCCATATAAACTAAAATTTTAAGCAATTTATCATACCAACTTTTTGAAATCATTAATTTGTCATATGTCCCTAATTCTGTTCAGTTTTCCATCCAATATAAGTCATGTGCCTCACACATGACTTTTGTTTAGGGTTATTTCGGTCATTTTAATACCTTACTTCCCTTTTATTAAGTTGTATTCAACAAAAAACGGTAGGTTTTCTTGCACCAATACCATTATTTTGAGATTTTTTTTTTCTTTGTTACAAGAAAAATTCAACACATGAGCTTTAATGTTTACTCGATTACACCAAGTTCTCTGCCAAGCTTTTTTTAGGAGATTTCTATGATCAATTTCTTTACATGTTTTATGATATGAATAACGATTTTTGAATCATTTGTTACTTTTTTTTTCTCTTTTTTTTTTTTGCCAAAACGATAGATTTGTTGAATTAGATGTAAGATTAGCTATCGATGAAGTTTGAACCTATGTCGTCATACAAGAGATGAACATCTTTCCACTACTATGATAAAAAGCAACTTGCAATCATTTGTTACGTGTTGGATGAGTGCTAAAATTACTACTAGCCTATGGTAATTCAATTTTTTAGTAATGGTAAATCTTTTTGTATTCTCATGAAAGGTAATTTCCTTTCTTTCTTTTTTTTTGGATTTTTCACCAAAGAAAAACACAAATGGCATAATAGTAATTAAACACCCAACTTAGTGTCATTTCTACGTAGCTGGACTAAACGATGCATATTTCAAAACCTTCCCCATGCAAAGCGGCCCAACCCATCCCTGTCCCTCTCCTTTCAATAACGCCGTACTCGTCGCCGTCACACGTTTCTCTGTTGCAGCTTCACTCTCTCTTTCCCCCCGCCTCTGCACTTTCTCTCTCCTCTGCTCTCTCTCTCTCTCTCTCGTGTGTTCAATCAACTCATAAAAAAGAAGCTTTGTCTTGTTATACGAGGACACGCGTCAACCTAATCCCCGCGAACCCTAATCAAAACCAAATTTTCCAACCTCTCTGTATTTTTTTTTTCAACTTTTCTCTCACTTGTAGTTTATTTTTATTGTTTTTTATTTAAATTTAACAGAAAAAAAAAAGATTAATTTTTGATTGGGAGGAGATTGTTTATTATAATTACCAGTGGTGTCGTCGTGTAATGGAGTTCTCCATCAAGAAACCGTTTAAATCCCATGGCTCTGCCAAGCATATGAGGAAGATCTCCGCCGGAGCAGAAGACGTCAGCCACGAGGAGCTCCCCATTCTTCTGGATCACGACCAGCGCCACCACACCCAGCCGATGACGGACGTCGATTTGGCCGACCGCCGGGAAGTTATCGTCAAAATCGACGAAGGCGCAGATTCGTCCACAAGCACCAGCGACCCTGCCAAAAATGGCAGGAAGATTTGGCGGCAGTCCAGCATCGATTTCTGGCACGGGGACGGCAAGGGCAATGCCGAGAATTTTGATTTCGTGCAGCGTGGGAAGACGGAGGAGGGGACTGGGGAGGATCCACCGTCGAAGCTGATTGGGCAGTTCCTGCATAAGCAGCGAGCCTCCGGCGACATGACGCTGGATATGGATTTGGAGATGGAGGAGCTGCAGAACGAACGCGATTTGCCGCCCCTCGCCGAGTCGCCGAGTCCGAGGAACTCGCGCAACTCGAAGGAGCTCAAAGTCTCGTTCCAATCGCCGGCGTCGGACCACACCGATACGCCGCAAACCGAGTCGGTTCGGAGGCGATACAGGGAATCCCCCGACGAGGAGTGGCGCCGCAGCGAGAGGTTGAGCAACGGACAGGACGACGTCGTCCGGTGCACTTCCAACGCCTCATTCCGCCGAGAGCCTTCGTTCTCGAACAAGTCCGATTTGTTGAGAATAAAGACCAAGTCCAGACTAATCGACCCGCCCGAGGAGCCCGATTTCAAGTCGGGCCGGATCCCGCGGTCGGGACAGATCCCGAAATCGGGTCAGATGAGGTCCGGGTTGCTGAGCCGCGGCGGCGACGACGACGACGACGACCCGTTTCTGGAGGAGGACGTGCCGCACGAGTACAAGAGGGCGAACTTCAACGCATTGACGCTGCTTCAGTGGGTAAGCTTGGTTTTGATCATTGGGGCGGTGGTTAGCACGCTGACGATTCCAGTTCTGAGGGAGAAGAGCTTGTGGAAACTGAAATTGTGGAAGTGGGAGGTCTTGATTTTGGTTCTGATATGCGGGAGATTGGTTTCGGGTTGGGGGATTAGGATCATAGTGTTTTTTGTGGAGAGGAATTTCCTTCTGCGGAAGAGAGTTTTGTATTTCGTGTATGGAGTCCGAAAGGCGGTGCAGAACTGCCTCTGGCTCGGCCTGGTTCTGATAGCATGGCATTTCATGTTTGATAAGAAGGTGGAAAGGGAGACCAATAGCGAGGTGGTCGCTTATGTGACGAAAATCTTGTTCTGTCTCTTGATTGGAGTGTTGCTGTGGCTGGTGAAGACGTTGATTGTGAAGGTGCTGGCTTCGTCATTCCATGTGAGGTCGTATTTTGATCGGATTCAGGACTCGCTTTTTAATCAGTATGTGATTGAGACGCTGTCCGGGCGGCCTTTGATTGAGATGCAGAATGCGGAGGAGGAGGACGATAGGCTGGCGGATGAGGTCAGGAAGCTGCAGAATGCCGGGGCTACTATGCCTCCGGACCTCAAGGCAAATGTATTCCCGTCCGCTAGGATTGGGAGGGTGATTGGGAGTGGTTCGATAAGGAGTGGGAGGGTGATTGCGGGTAGCGGGCTTATTGGGAAGTGCACCAAGTATTCTAAGCCACTTTCCAAGAAGGCAGAGGAGACCGGGATCACGATTGATCACTTGCATAAGCTCAATCCCAAGAATGTGTCTGCTTGGAATATGAAGAGGCTGATGAATATTGTTAGAAAAGGGCATCTTAAGACGCTTGATGAGCAGATTCTGGATGCCACTGGTGAGGATGAAGCTGATACTCAGATCAGGAGTGAGGTTGAGGCAAAGGCTGCTGCTAGAAAGATATTCCAGAATGTGGCTAGGCCTGGTTCCAAGTAAGTTTCGAATGTTCCCATCTTCGTTATAATCACACGGGTTTACGAGTTGATCTGGACTGTTACTTGGTTTTACCTTGTTATGGTGTTTCTAAACTTCGGTTCCTATTTGTTTCTTGTGTGGTCCTGATTTTCCATCAGTTATTGTCTTCTTCACATTTGGAATGCCTAGTGAATTCTATTAGCTGTTTTTGTTTCTAATTTTAGATATTCAATGCCATCTGTTGTATGGAAGATATAGATTTATGCCATGTTACTGTTAGTTGACTACTTCATATCACATGATTTGTGCAAGTATGCCATCTGTGTTAAGGTGCCAGTTTTGTGCCACGCATATCAAGGGATGATAATATGTTTGAGAAATTAAAAGGGGAAACGAGGAGATGCTCCTAAGTTGACGAGGAGACACTTCTAAGTCAACGAGGAAGTAAGAGAGCAAATAAAAAATAAGAATACAACCTAGAGTGAAAAAATGCTATATGCCAATGTTTTCTGCACTTATTGTTTTGAAGACCATAGAAACCCTTAGAAACATAAAAGTGGGTAATCTTCATTTTAATTTTTTCATTTTTTTCTCTTGATTTTGTCTCCCTTACATTCTATCTTTTGATCGAATCTGACTTACCCATTTTTCTTTTAGGTTCATATACCTGGAGGACTTGATGCGTTTCATGGAAGAAGACGAGGCTGTGAAGACCATGAGTCTTTTTGAAGGGGCATCTGAGCACAAGAGAATCAGCAAATCTGCCTTGAAAAATTGGGTGGTAAGTTTCATATTTTAAGTGTTGGACTCTGAAACAAACCCTCATGTATGAACGTGAATGCAACTCTGCAGGAGAGTTTCATGTTAGAGTGTTTTAAACCCCCTACGTCATCAAAACAATGCCTGAACGTTGTTTTTATTAGCTTGATAAGTAACGTGCTGAATTGGTTCCAGGTCAGTGCCTTCAGAGAACGGAGAGCACTTGCTCTGACGCTGAATGATACCAAAACAGCTGTGAATACACTTCATCGCGTGGTGAACATAATCGTTGCCATTGTTATAATTGTTATATGGCTTCTGGTTCTAGGAACTGCCACCAGCAAATTTCTCTTGTTTGTGAGTTCTCAGCTTGTGGTTGTGGCATTTGTCTTTGGTAACACCTGCAAGACGATATTTGAAGCAATCATATTTTTATTCGTGATGCATCCATTTGACGTGGGAGATCGTTGCGAAATAGACGGAGTTCAGGTACATTTCCATCTTTATCTGTGTCACATGCGAAAGTTTTTTTCTTTTCAATGTGTGGTGCCTAATTTGTTTATCAATCACTCTCAGATGGTAGTTGAAGAAATGAACATCTTGAGTACAGTTTTCCTAAGGTATGACAACACAAAAATCGTGTACCCAAACAGCATCCTCGCGACTTTGCCCATCCTTAACTACTATCGTAGTCCTGACACGGGAGATGCTATTGAGTTCTGCATCCATGTATCAACTCCGCCAGATAGGATTGTTTTAATGAGGCAAAGAATAATCAGGTATGCAGAACTATCTTTTGTCACTTCGTACTTTAAAATATTGTATTAGTTTTGTGAAAACGCGGAAAACCTCAACTCTTAACTGTAATGTCTGGTTAATAAATTATTTCATGTGGTTTGCGATTACAGTTACATCGAGAACAAGAAGGAGCACTGGTATCCGGCACCAATGATTATAACGAAGGATGTAGAAGAACTAAATAGGGTACGGTTTGCAATTTGGCCTCAACATAGAATGAACTTCCAGGACATAGGAGAAAGGTTTGTAAGGAGAGGCTATTTGGTCGAAGAGATGGTACGCATATTCCAGGAGCTTGACATCCAGTTCCGCCTTCTGCCTATTGACATAAACGTCCGAGCCATGCCTGGCATGACTGGCCAGGTTCCCTCTAATTACACGGCAACTAAAGCCGATTGAGGGAACAAGGTAGTCCATGAAAACTTATCCGATCTTGCCAAGAAGCACATAGAAACTTCTACATCCCCTGGCAGGCAAGTTGTAGAGAAGCACAGGGAATCAACATCGTCCGGATGCAGTAGGATCGTGTAGAGAAAAGGAAAGGATGATATCCATCTGATATGGTTTGATGGGTTGATCTCTCTAAGTTGGTTGCCTTCAGTCTTGAAATAGGGCAAACAATGGTGTACATTTTTTCTCTCTGATTTTGTAGATTTTTCGTGAAGTTGTTATTACTCTCAATCTCTCTCAATATCTTCATCTCTATATATGTCTATGCATTTTTGTGTAACTGCTTATCTATTTGTAAAACTCAAAAATTACCAACCAATATTGGAGAATGTCTTTTGCACTTAACAAAGTAGAAATTGTTATTGGGACTATGGAAAGGTCACCGTGCTATTTTCCCTTACAAAGAATATGAGAGAAAGTGCACATGATGTGCATAACGAGTTTGTAGGAGTGCTAATGATAGCTTTCTTCATGACAAAATGGTATTCGAAATTACACTAACTTAAAAAGAGAATTCGAACTCATATAAACAGGTGGGCTCCCATAACTACATTGAAATTTTACATGTCGACTACTTTGGCAATCTAATGCCTAAAATTCGAGTTATTATACTTGTGCTACTCCAGTGATTATCTTCTGTATCATATATTTAATAAAGGCAAACGAGTGAATTTTCACTTTATTAAAACATCGTATGCGAATGGTCAGTTGAGAAAATTATTATATTTTGGCAGTCTAATAACTAAAATTATGAGTTATTCTACTTGTGCTATCAAGTGATCATCTTATGTGTCATTTCTCTAATTGAGGCAAACAAGCGAGTGAGTTGAGAGTTGGGTGTGGATGGTGGATAAACAGAAGCCCTTCTGACCTAGCCACTCCCTCTCTTTTCTCTCCAGCAGAAGCCCTTTTTCGTTGCTTTTTGTTGCTAACTCATTCCTTTGGTTAGGGTCGGCAGGCAACCCCTTACCTTCTCTTTTTTCTTCTCCTCCTTAATCTTTGGTCTGTGTCCTACCCTCTGCAACCTATGGTTGTCGATTTCGAGGGCACAGTCTCGGTCGTCCTTGTTGTTTTCCCGACACATCTTACCGGTTTTATCTATGGCTTTCTTGTTTTGTTGTCTTCCCTCTCTTCTCATCCTCCTTGTTGCCCATGCTTCTTTTTCTAATTCCATTTACGTAGCCCTATTCCTTCACTCCCTTCTTCCCTTTTTTCCCTTGCCTACATCTCCATCTCCGACCCTGCTTCACCTCCCCTTAATCCCTACCAAAAATCAGATCTTTGAGTTTTGGACTCGATTTCCGATGTGGACCTCTACCCTACTGCCCTCTACTTTACCAGCATGTATAAAATTTTGGGTGAAGTGTTATGCAGCCTCCGTCGTAGTAAGGGTGTTTTACACATCCCCTTGGCCCTCCCCACCTCGTGTTATATCAACTTGGTTCGTTTCTTGCAGATGTGGTGGTTGGTGGTACGGATCTAAATGGCTCAGTAGATTGCACAGCTCTGAGATCTGATTTTTTATGTGGATTTTGTCTCTTTTTTTTGGTTAATTTTGATGTGATTGACTCTTTGTGGATCCTACTTCATTCCAGTTTCTATATGGTTGTCATTCCGATGATTGCTGGCAAAAGTTCGGTTGTGGAGGGCTGCGTTTATGTGATGGATATTAGATTTTATTTCTTTTTGTCTTGTGCTTTCATTTTTAGGCCTCTATTGTTGTGGAATTGGGCATCCCATTGTTTGTCGTGAGCCGTTGGTTGGCTTTGTATTTTGTTTTAAGTTTAATGAAGTTAAGCTCTTGTCCAAAAATAAATAAATAAAGGGAAACAAGTGAATTTCACTTTTGTGGGACATTGATTTTTTGGGCGCATGACACGTGGCACCTTTGGTGGCAACAAGGACTGGTCAAGTTTCCTAGTCAGAATCAAAGTAAGCTATTCCAATGGGCTCGCTAGTCAGATGTGTAGTCAAACTGTGATATCCCATCTCCAAAATTATTATTTTATTTTATTCTTGACGTATTTCGAAGATTTGATTGGAACTAGTTCTTTATTTCTTCAAATTTGAGAAAAATGAAGTGAGGGGTACTTTAGTTATTTCTAATTTTCTCGACCTTTTCGGTCAACTCTTGAATTGGTTAGGTATAGTTCGATCCCATGAGTGCGTAGACATAAACAGATCTTATTTCAGAGTCAGAACTGAGAAGTTAGAGTTGTTTGAAGTTGGTGGCATTTTGGTAATTTTACCAAAATGCTATAAATGGGAGTGAAACCTCCAAAAAAGGGAGAGGTTTCTGAAAATGGAAGGGGGTAGCTGTTACTAACCCGTTTTAGGGGAGATTTGGACCCATTAACCCACAAACTTGACCCACTTGTATCTTCTTCATCCGAGCTCCATTTTGAGTGATTTTGGTGTCCATGGAAAGCTTTTGATGAACCCTACATCTCTGTGGTGTTAGATTTTCCAATTTCTTTTCCATCTTTGCAGTTCGAAGCCACAAAGCCCACGACTTTTTCGGCGGTTTTATCATTTTTCCGGTGATTCCGGCAACCCTTTCCTTCGAGTGAGATGCTTTCGTATTCATTTTAGAGTTAGGGGTTTAGAACCCTAGAAATCTGGTTTTCTCCGGTGAATTTGGACGGTTTCCGGTTAGAATTTATCGTCGGTCTAGTTGTGAAAAGTGTTTCCCTTGTTGAGCTCTAGTTACCACATAAATTTGAGTTCATCTAGTTAATGTTGAAAATTTGGGGTTTCTAAACCATCCATCTTGACTTCCACCGCGTGTGGCGGTGCGTGGGGATCGTTCACGAGTGTTGTCTAGGTTCTAAATACCTTTTAGTGACCTTGTGAACCTATGTCTAGCTCGGTTTCCCAAAATTCAATTGTTTGGTATGGTGATCAATTTGGACCGCCACTTGTTTGTGTGATTGACGACAATCCGACCGTTGGATCATAATGAAATTTTAGTATGTTATTCTAGAAACATAATGTGGACTTTGGGAAGTTATGGATCATAAATCCGATGTGTGGATCTTCAAGATCGAATTACGTAGAGTGGTGGACCTTATCGTTGACCGAGAGTTGAATTGTTGTCAACATGTCTCATTACATTCTAAATAATAAAATTAGTACCATGGGAGACTTAAGTGAAGTCTAGTGGCCTACATTGGTTAGAGAGTGACTTGAACATATGTGATATGGTTATTACCTTAATTTCTTATATTGGTATCATTTGTGAATATGACTTGGTTTTATAATGTGAGTTCTATTGAAATGTAATTTTATATATATATATATATATATGTATGTATATATATATGTATGTATATATTTAGCCATAGACCTATGTTTATTAAACATGATTTGGCTTGTGTACTGATGATGATCGTGATATGTGTTTTGACGTGCATATTGAAAGGTGGTTGATTTGCATGGATGGTATGATATGATATGATGAAATGTGAGTGACTTTAATATATGTGAATATGAATTGGTTTTATAATTATGTTTCCTATAAATTGTTAATTTTTATATTTAGCCATCGAGGTAGTTTATGAAGTGAGATTTGATGTGCATATTGGAAATATGGTTTGTTTTATATGATTGGCTTGATTTGATGAAAGGTGAGGGCTAGTAGTGGACTAGGACCCTGCTTGGTTAATCCGCATTGGGGGGTCACTAGTGGTCTTACTTGGTTAGTCCGCATTGGGGGACAATACTATATGCATGGATCGCGCTTGGTTAATCCGCGTTGGGCGATCCTTATAGCCATGTATGCTTCAGAGTGATCGTGCTTGGTTAATCCGCATTGGGTGATCACTTCCTAACAACTGTAGGAGTGACTCTGCTTGGTTAATCCGCATTGGGGGGTCACTGCCTGCTTGGTTACTTTCTTAGGGGTGACTCTGCTTGGTTAATCCGCTTTAGGGGCACCATTTCCTGTTTGGTTACTTATGTAGGCTTCGGTCAAACTGCATCCTTCTAGCCCTACTTTTCATTGTGTTGTATGAGATTATGGTTGTGAGATATTGTGATTTGTTTCAGACGAACCGTTGAATGTCTAAGTGACTTCTTCAGAGTTTTCAAAGGTTTGGTATTGATTTCTTATGAATGATTTATATTCAAGGTTTATAAATTGTGATTGATGGCTAGTTTTATTATTGTATCACATGCTTATATTATTGTCACTCACCCGAGCCTCGCAGCTTATCTGAGTGCCTGATTTGCCAGAGCACCAATCCCATAATGTAGGCATTGACTTTACATATAACAGGTCTGGGTAGATTATGAGAAACCGCTTAATATTTTGGTTCTGTTGAGTGGTCCGGAACCCGATGTTGTTGGATTCCGTTGAGTGGTCCGGAATCTTTGCTCTTGTTCATTCCATAAGGTGATCTTAGAATCCTAAATTGAGTAGATGAGAATTACCCACAATAGATATTGTGAAATAAATTAGAATTACCATGTTTATTACTCATAATCCAAGTGGGGAATTATATAGAGTTTCTTGATTAATTCGTGAAATGTTATGTTATCGCACTGTTTGATTAACGTAATTAAATGCTAAGATCGTTCATCTTAGATTCATGAATTGATTAATTGACGGGATTGTGGAATGACGTTGGATATGAGTGTGGTTATTATAAGTATTTTAGTTGATTAATATTTCTAGAGAAAAATATGTACTTTGTTAATTCTTAAATATGTTACATGCTATGAAATGCGATTTTATGTGGGAAACGTGATGAATTATGTGATAGATGAAGTGGAAATGTTAATCGTCATGTAGGATTGTTATGTTGGATATCGTTGTTATTGTTATGATTAGACTTGTTGATAAATGTGGCTAGAGAATGGTATTGTGCTTCGTTGGTTTTTTGAAATGATATATGTTGTGAATTGCGGTATCATGTTGCGACATAATGACCTATATATAGATGAAGGGGAAATCATGATTTTCAGGTGGGTTTGTTATGTAACCCTGAGTCTAGTAATTTCATGCTTGTCAAGTTCTATTGATTGATTGAGAAATGTTATGCCTTTCGACTTAATCGGATTGTGGTATATGTCAATTATTGTGCATGATGAACTACGAATGGCTTGATCCGTGTTTAGGGTACGTAGGCAGTTTAACGGGGAGGTTAGATCTAGCCATAAAGTATACAAAAAATTACTATGTGATTCGATTATTGAGTTGTGCTTTGCCCATATTCCGGAGGATGGGGTATGATAGATAAGGATTTTTGGTGACGTCACATGTCAATTATGGACGTATGTCGGGATTGAGACGTGACACAAACAGTCATTCTGCAACCTGTATTACTTGTCTCCCAAGTAAGGAAATCCTAATTAAAGTTAAATTAGGATATCTTGGGGATTAGACAACATAATCACAATCCTAGGAGGATTGGATATCTCATCCTAGATTTCTTCCTAAATAGTCTCCCAATTTAATTAGGATTACTTTCTCTACAAGGACTCTGAAGATCTCTACAAATACCCTAGCTTGGGCATTTATATCTCTAATCAAACATAGCTGCAGTCACACTCACATCTCCTTCTAGTATATTATTGTCTATAAGACGATCTGCAAGACTACCATACACATACTATCTCTCATATACGTTGCTGTTTATGAGTAGACACATCATCATCTCCTTAACGCCCCGACATAGGTTATTCATCAAGGATGGTTTAGGATGTATTGCACATCATACCATTCTTTCTTAGAACTGCACTAGCGACTTCATTCTCTTTCCTGGAGATATGTGGGCAGTCCGATCAAGATTCAATCACACCCTTAATCAACCTTTTTCTTCCCTCGCTGGAGATCATGGGCGATTCCCAACTAGATCTCGCCTTCGTCTGCAGATGTGTGCGATTTTGATTCCAACAATTGGTGCTTTCATTGAGAATGAACTCATATTCCCCTAGATAGAGACCCCTGCCACGAGCGACGATGAAAGCAAAAAAATTCTAAAGATGGAACCTTTGATTAATGCTCCAGAGGACAAATCTCTTGCAATTTGTAACAACTACCAATTATGATAACTCACACAAACAATGCTTTTTGTATGGATTTGTTGCTACTACTGTCCATGATCAAGGACTGTGTTTTCCCAGCAAATACAAAAAAGGAGGGTTTCTAATACCTTTAGTTATTTGATTTCAATATCTTATTGCTTTCAAAAATTTAAATCCCTTTATCATGAAACAACTAAGAACACAATATGACTAATTGTTATCGTCTTACAAAAGGGATATATGCTGATTACACATCCCTTCTTCTTTTCACATCTTGCAGTGTTTGACTAACTCAGTCAAACATCATTCTGGTGGAGACAGTAACTCCAACAATGATACGGCTGATCCGACGGGAATGACAAAGTCTGATGGGAAGAAATTCACTAGGGGCAAGTCACCCCTAGAAAAAGCACAAACATCAACTCCAAAATAAAGCAACGATCATACTCCCCAACCAGGAAGTAAAGGCAGGTTTGCCTCTGTACAGATCAACACCTCGCAAGTTCGACTCATGGACTTCTCGTCTGAAGTTTAAAATCAACTTTCCATGCAACTCAGCCCAAGTCCTTCAAACACTTCGACTGGGGGCAATGTAATCATGCCTAAACCCCGTTTCCGCACACTCGAATGATTTTTAACAACTGATTTCCTGAAGCCACTTAGTACTACAATCTAGCGGTATTCCTCTTCACTTGTAAGGAAGAGGTCTTAAGTTCGTTTCTCTCTAAAGGTGAATTTAGACCACATTATTGCTAGCTCATTGTAAGGCTAAACCCATCCCCATCCCCATCCCCATCCCCTTTAGTGTTGAATATATTGTTTGTTCAAAACAACTAACTTCCCAAATGAATTTTGACACAAAGTCAGTTGGAGACAAAAGCTAAGATGATGACGATTGTTGTGTCAAAATTTCATAATTTCCTACATAGCCAATCCTTCTAGTTCTTCACGCAAAAGACATTCGAAGTTGCATTCCTGTCAGAACCGAACCACACATCCGTGGAAAAACAAATATTTTTATTAAAACAATCCTAAGTAAATGGTTTTTTTTTCTTTTCTTTTTGATAGGAAGATGGAATAGTGGTTTTTTTTTTTTTTTTTTTTCCCTTCCCACCCCACCCCACCCACACCAGGCCTCGAACCTGGACCTAATCTACCCCAAAATTAATCCATGGGTGACAAAAAAAGATGATGTCATCAGTTTGGTCTGGGCCAACTCAGATACACAAACAAATGGGTCCGTCCAATGGCAAGGGAGGCGGCTGATTTCTGACAGAGCGAGAGTGAAGCGGGTGGCTTTACTCTTGCAGTTCACTTCGAAATTAGGAGGGAAAGAAGAGAGAGAGAGAGAGAGAGAGGGCATGAGAGAGAATGGGAATGGCGAACCTGTCGAGCCTCGTCCACGAACTCCGAGAGCGCATAGCGGCCTCCTCCACTCCTCCTAGCAACCGTTACGACGACGACTTGGTGATCCGATTCCGCGCCGTCCTCCCTGACCTCCTCCGTGCCTCCGTCGTTCCATCTCCCCCAGGTACCTATTCCCACCTTCTCTCTCTGTAGTAAAGTACAATGCGACGGCGTTTTGAGTGTAACTTTTCACTGTTTGCAGCGAACGAGCGAGAAGTGATAGCTGTTTTGAAGCTCATCGTTATCACTGCTAGGCATTTGCCCGGAGTTTTCTATCATGGAAAGGCCACCGCAATTCTTCCTCTGCTCGGTCGCATCTTGCCTTTCTTCGCAGAGCCCTCGTTCCGGTAAGCGAAGGATTTCAATTTTCATTCACCAATGTTTAATTGCTTTTCAGCCTCTTTTGCTTCGATTTGGGAAATTGAAAACTGCGAAAACGGATTTGGGGATTGAAAAATGAGCTCATTCCGCGCGAACAGTATGTGATTGTGGTTATTTAGATCGCTTTTCTTTGTGATTTTATGCTGAAGAGTAGTTTCTGTTGTTTTAGTTCTAGGCATGGAGTAATATTTGAGACTGTCGGACCACTTTTAGCGCTACTTCGTACTGGAGAACGGGATGCCTACCGTCAATTTTTCATTGATTCCATGCTTGTTGTTCGAGGTAAGAACGCAATGTTGTTCAACAAGATGTTATAGTTTGAGTATTTAACAAGTTTTTTTTGGTTTTTCGTACTGATCCATTAGATGGGGTAGTTTGGGATTTGGACCTTTGTATGCACACAAGAAAGCTCATATGTCTTTGTCTTTGTTCAGATATTTTGTGTGTGGCATCAGTCTGTGCAGACGCTTCAAATATTACGGATTTGACGAAATTGACTTTAAGGTGTTTTTGTGAGTCCTTCAATGGAATTTTTGATGACCCTGATCATCTTGGGGATCTTCCGGCAAGTAATAAACCGGATGATGGGATTGGTGTCTTGATTAACCTTACGGGCAAAACAAGATGGCAACCTTTTGCAACCTGGATGATAAAGCTTCTTGGTAAATGCTTAACCGAAGGAACTCTGTATGTGGAAGGACTCATTAATATGCCTTTTGTTCTGGACGCATGTTCCCTCTTATGTTATGGGGATGCTGATTTGCAGATGGTGAGCATTGATTGCTTTATGCTGGCATTCTTAGTATAGAATTCAAATTTATGGTGTTGGTGCAACATGAAAGAAATATTATAAAGCTGATTCAGTTTCAGATATGTAAGCAGCCTTGTTCTGCAAAATTCTAACTATTTGAATTTTATGCAAGGCATGTTTTGAATTTGCACGTGTCGTTGGATCAGGGATAAATTATGACATCCTTCCTCACCAGAATATTATTCAGTCGATATCAACTATCTTAAGGGAGGACAAAGAGGGGTTTCCTGTGTTCAGGTCTGTCTTTGAATGCTCAAAACTTTGATTGTTTGCTATTAAAATTTTATTGGAGTGCAAAGTGAAAATCACCCTGTTGAATGAACTTTCAAGGCAATGTTTCTCATTTTGTTACAATTATGATACTATTTTGGGTCAAATTGATTAGTATTAACTTTTATCCCATTAAATCACATCACGGTGTTGTAGACCTCTCTCATTAGTTCATCTTCTTTTTTGCATTTAGAAACATCATGTGTAGTTCTTAGGGTCTTGTGAGTTTCTTAGGGTCTTGTGAGTTTACTGCTGAACTTTTCCATTAAAATTCTCGATGATTGAGAAGCACTTGTCTCCGAGTTGGGTTTGTACACAATCTTGATGTTTAGGGACACTCTGTACGGTGCTGGGTTTCAAGTTGATTATGCATGAAACAGAAGAGAAGTGAATTTAGACTTGTAAAGACAGGTAATGCATGATGTTCTGTGGCAGATATCATAAATAGATAGGCAAACCTGCAGGCATTTATGTGGTCTGTAGCACATGGTTCAAAGAGTCATTAGTGCGTTTGGTCATTATTATGTATTAGTGGTCTTTGTGGCATAATAAGTGTTATTTTTGGGGAATTTTATTTTGTTGTATATGTGACTTATAAATGAAATCCTCACATCCAGTATTTATTCTAATTTTACCTTGGCATGCCAACACTTGGGCTTACATTGCAGAAACATCGTTTATGATTCGTCCTTGGGTGGTTGCCTTGATGCATTACACTGTAATTGCCCTGAAGATGTTGTTGAGCTAACAGCTGCCGATTTAGTAGATGTCTTTTCTCATTCAATGGGGAGAACCAAAAGCCAGGAGCTTAAGGTTAATAATCATGTTTCGTCTGCTGTCTTTGAGAAAATTATTTATTCTTTTGACCCATTCATGCCCTGTGGATTGGTAACAGATCTGAGGGATTGCTTTGTTCTAGGGTCCTGAAAATAATTTCTATTTCAGGTTGCGCTGTGCAATGCATACATACGGATTGCAAAAATATGCTCTCCTAATATCTGGAGGCCAGAATCTCTCCTTTATGTGCTTTCTTATCCAGAACCCTGCTTCTCATTGATAGATTGCCTACAAGTAGCTCTCTCTATACTTGGTCCCAATCTTGTTGGATGGAGAATTACAAACAGTAACTGTCAGAGTTTATCATCACTAAGTGACAAATCAAATGAAAACTTGAGGGTTGGAGAAAAAAGGCCTATAGACGATTTGGACACTTTCAAGAATAAACGGCAAAGGGTAGATGAAGATATTATGAGTTTGCATTCTAATTTTCAGGGGGAGCACAAGCGTACTCATACAGTTGCTTGTGAAAGAGAGAATTATGCAGATTATATGCATAAATCGGTACTTTCTTTTGTTGAATCTTTAGAACCTCCTGGTGTCCATCCTGATTCTTTAAGACCAGATGCCGCATTAAGAGCTCTTAGCATGCTTTGCATTGCCTTCTGTAGTTATCCAGAGACCAACCTGTCACTAAGCATCTTTCGTCAGATGTACACATGGATGCCACGGGTATTCCAGCAGGTATGTTGGTTTAGATTTGTGGACTTTTCATTAGCGTACTCATTTTCACCTACTACTAAATGAGAGTTATATTATGTAGGCAAAGCAAGGAATTTCAGTTGCACTTGATATTTCCATCTACCTGGAAGGAATTAACAGCATGCTGCTTTTGCAGAGTAAGTAGATGGGTCCTCAAGAAGGGTCTTGCTTTTGCCATATTGATGTGTTACCTCAGTTTTTGTTCTTAAATTATTTCAAGATAATTGATAATCTTTTATGAGAGTTCTATGTTTCTTCCAGATGAAGTCTTTCTTCCTTTTCTTTCATCTTTTCTCGAAGTACATTGGGTGTTGTCTTTTGGTAAATGCTGAGTATCCAAGCCTGATCATCTCATTTTGTGCACCTTCTTGGTTAATAAATGGTACCCATTCTGAAGTCAGAAAAGAGGCATGATTTCACATTGGATATTAATCTCATTTCTTGGTTAAAATTTCCCCTGAAGATGAGTCTTAGTTGTCAGAGATGCACCAATGACCGAGATCTCCCATATGGAACTCCAGTGTGTGTGTGTTTGATAGTTCTCTTTCAGTGATGCTGGGAAATGGTGTGCTATTGTTGCACTGAATTTTCTTTTGTCTGTATTCTTACTAACACCCCATTCTATGGGGTTTGACTGTTAAATACTGGAGTTCCAGGCATAAGTTGTGATTCCATCATTGTGAATGTTAATAGTTTTATGTTTGTATCCAGGTCCCTTAATGATGGAGAGTATGGGGTTCAAAAATAAGAATGTTGCTGTAGACCTTGTATGCATCCTAAAGCTTCCGTGGACCTATCCTCGTGTAGTTCCTGACCCACATCCTCTGTGGAAACTTAAATGCATCTCTGTTCAAGTTGCATGCAAACTTGGTAATATAACAAGTACTGAAACTCAGCTTGAAGTCCTGGATTTGAGCCTTCATGATGAATTTGAAGAAGTTATTATTGAAGCTATAATCTCTATGCCTATGATTGTCATGTGGTCTGGTGTTGGTTGGCTGCCACATATATCAAGAAGGCTTGTTGAGTAAGCGAACACTATAAGTTCACTTATTTTGTCTTGCATTTTCACATACATTATTAGTAATATATGTAATTAAAATTCTTAAATGTATGAATACATTGATAATGCCCGGAGATAGAAAATGGGACTCTATAATTAATGTTCATTGGTGAAAAAAGAGAAAATTATGAAACTTCTCTTCTTGCTTGAAAAATAATCACAGAAATGGGTTATCAGGGATGGCCATATGCAGGGAAACTGGCAACTCTTACAGTCTTATGTAAACTGTATTTGGAATGGTATTCTGTTTAACTACTTGGGGTATTTGGGAGTGGAATGCTTTGCAATGCCTTTGTAGTTTTGGCTTGCCCTATACTTGCACAATAAGTTCTAGAGTCCTGATGATGTGATTATAGAAGTAATAATGTTATACTAACTCTGCTGTTCCTTAAATTACATTTTTATCGCACTTACAGGTTCTTGGGGGGAGAGAGAAGTGAGAAGGTTAAGAATATTATTCCCTCTTCTCTTGGTTTTTTGTCATGCCTGTTTGGTTCTTGTAATGATGGAGATGGTATGAATAGAAGTCGGTGCAAATTAGTTTTAAATATGAATAATGAGAAATGTAGCCAAACAGTGGATTATCTTCTGCAAGGATTCTGGTGTTCGGAGTGTGACAAAAGTGTTCAACTCAATACTGAGTCATGTTCAAAAGTGATATATCCACCTGATATGCACAACAGAGAAGCGAGTTTGGATTGTGATTTTGCCCATCTGCAGTCTCTGTTTCTCAAACTTCTTTATGATGAATCATCGCAGGAGGTCCAAGTTGCTTGTGTGAAAAATATTCGCCGAATATTTGTACATGGGAGCATAAGGAATCTGATTGTGTCTAGATTTGAATGGATTAAATGTGTGGAATATTTACTCCTTAATGGGAAGAAGGCTGTAAGGGATGCATTCTGCACTCAGATTAGTTCATTCCTTGAGGATTCTTTTTTGAGCTGCTTATTTCCTGTTGAGGACGCATCGAATAAAAGTAAAGAACAAGAGTTTTTTAACATAATGAAGCATGCCTTTTCAGAAACTAAAGATCCCCAAATCTTTGAGACTCTTTTGGAATCTACAGCAGAAATAATGATTGCAGTTGACATTCACAGTCAATTGTTCTTGTTTTCTGTATTATTGTTGGTTGATCAGCTTGATAATCCACACATGACAGTGAGACTGATGGCATCAAAGTTGATAAAGAAATCTTGCTACTTTCATCTTAAAGGAGGATTTGAACTAATCCTTTCAAAAGTTGTTCATGTTCGAAATGAACTATTTGATTATTTATCTGTGAGGCTGTCTAGCCGTCCAATTATGGTCAAAGAGTTTACAGAATCCGTTCTTGGTATTGCAACAGAAGAACTTGTCAAGAAAATGATTCCTACTGTTCTTCCGAAACTTGTAGTGTCTCAGCAGGGTGATGATCAAGCACTTGAAACATTATATGAACTGGCCAAGTGTTTAAACACTGATTTGGTGCCTCTTATAGTTAATTGGCTACCAAAAGTGCTAGCTTTTGCTCTCCATCAAGTAGATGCACGAGAGTTAGTTGTTGCTTTGCAGTTTTACCATACGCAGACTGGTTCTGACAAACAAGAAATCTTCGCAGCTGCATTACCTGCCCTTTTGGACGAACTCATATGCTTTTTAGATGGAGGTGATTCAGATGAGATAAACAGAAGGTATAGAGTTGTACTTCCCCCGTTGTTTTTGCAAGTGCATCCTGTTGGTTATAATGTTCTTTTCACTCAGATATGCCGAAGCAATTCAATACTTTAAATTTTAATTGCTTTCGGCTACTAACTAGCAAAATTGTGAATATCTGTTGCAGGGATATGTATTAGTACAGTTTTTCTGTGCTGCAACAGATGCAAGAATTCTGCCAACGTATTAACATTTCATATATGCTTGCAGGTTAGCAAGAGTTCCTGAGATGATAAAAGAGGTTGCTAGAGTTCTGACTGGTGGTGAAGATCTTCCAAGCTTTTTGAGGAATCATTTTGTTGGCCTTCTTAACAGTATTGACAGAAAGATGCTCCATGCAGAAGACATTTCATTGCATAAACAAGCCTTACAACGTATTGAGATGCTGATTAAAATGATGGGTTCTCACCTTACTACTTATGTGCCTAAACTGATGGTTCTTCTCATGCATGCTATTGGTAAAGAAGCCCTCCAGAGTGAGGGTCTTTCTGTGCTGCATTTTTTCATTGTGCAGCTGGTAAAAATATCGCCAGATAGCACTAAACATGTTATCTCTCAAGTTTTTGCTGCCCTTATTCCTTTTTTAGAGAGACATGACGAAAATCCTATACATCTAGATAAAGTGGTAAACATTTTGGAAGAACTTGTACTAAATAACAGGGCCGTTCTAAAGCTGCATATACGCGAGTTCCCTCCGTTGCCCAGCATTTCAGCTCTAATAGAAGTGAACAAAGCTATACAAGAAGTGCGAGGGTCAATGAAATTGAAGGATCGATTGCGTGATGTCGTTGATGGTTTGAATCATGAGAGCTTAAATGTGAGATATATGGTAGTTTGCGAGTTGAGCAAGTTGCTGAGCCTGAAACAGGAAGAGGTTACAGCTCTGATAACTGCTGAAGGTGGTACAGATATGGATATTTTGAGTTCTTTAATTACATCCTTACTAAGAGGATGCGCAGAAGAATCAAGGACCGCAGTTGGACAGCGGCTGAAGTTGGTCTGTGCTGATTGCCTTGGGGCCCTGGGAGCGGTTGATCCTGCTAAACTGAAAGGATTTTCATGCCAACGCTTTAAAATTGAATGCTCCGATGATGACCTTATATATGAGTTAATTCACAAGCACCTTGCAAGGGCTTTTAGAGCTGCACCTGACACTGTAATTCAAGACTCAGCTGCATTGGCTATACAGGAACTGTTAAAGATTGCAGGTTGTGAGGCCTCTTTAGATGAGAATGCTTCTTCATCCACATCAGAGACTCCTAAGGGCAAAGAGCCTTTAAATGTTGCTGCATCTGGGATTAAGGGTACTGATGGTAGCAGTGAGATGAATAGAAGGGGTCAGAGATTATGGGATAGATTCTCCAATTATGTTAAGGAGATAATTGCCCCTTGCTTAACCTCTAGGTTTCAACTTCCCAATTTTGCTGATTCTTCATTTGTCGGCCCAATTTACAGGCCATCTATGTCATTCAGGAGATGGATATTCTCCTGGATAAGAAAGCTGACTGCACATGCCACTGGTTCTCGTAGCAGCATTTTCAATTCCTGTCGAGGTATTGTGCGTCATGATATGCAGACAGCAATATATCTGCTTCCATATCTGGTTCTTAATGCTGTTTGTCATGGCACGGAGGAGGCACGTCATGGCATAACAGAAGAAATCCTACATGTTCTTGATGTTGCAGCATCTGATAACAGTGGGGATGGAGCTCATGGAGTGAAGGGTGGGAAAATTGAAGTTTGCATTCAAGCTGTGTTCACTCTCCTTGATAATCTTGGTCAATGGGTGGATGACATTAAACAAGAATTAGCTCTTTCCCAGGCTTCTCAATCACTGGCTTCTAAGCAACAAGCATCCAAGACAAGGGATCAAACTCGTAACTCTTCTGCAGATCAGGAGCATCTCCTTGTACAATGTAAATATGTTTCAGAACTGTTGTCAGCAATTCCTAAGGTAACCCTTGCCAGGGCCTCCTTCAGGTGCCAGGCTTATGCAAGGTCTTTAATGTACTTTGAGTCATACGTGAGGGGAAAGTCAGGTTCTTTCAACCCTGCATCTGATAAAAGTGGCATCTTTGATGATGAAGACGTTACATATCTAATGGAAATATACAGCTGCCTAGATGAGCCTGATGGTCTTTCTGGCTTTGCATGTTTACGTAAATCTATGGGATTACAATTACAGGACCAGCTCTTAATAAACAAAAAAGCGGGAAACTGGGCAGAGGCTTTAACTTCTTGTGAACAAGCTTTGCAAATGGAACCAACATCAGTTCAAAGGCATTCTGATGTCCTTAACTGTTTGTTAAACATGTGTCACCTTCAGGCAATGGTTACTCATGTGGATGGCTTAATCTCTAGGGTTCCCCAGTACAAGAAAACATGGTGCATGCAAGGTGTGCAGGCAGCATGGAGGCTTGGCAGGTGGGATTTGATGGATGAATATCTTAGTGGAGCTGATGAAGAAGGTCTACTTTGTAGCAGTTCTGAAAGTAATGCCTCATTTGATATGGATGTTGCAAAGATTCTCCAGGCAATGATGAAGAAGGATCAGTTCTCAGTTGCTGAAAAAATTGCCCTCTCAAAGCAAGCGCTCATTGCTCCTCTCGCTGCTGCAGGCATGGATTCCTATGTACGGGCCTACCCATTTGTTGTAAAACTTCACCTTCTACGAGAGCTTGAGGACTTTCACTCTCTTCTTGTTGATGATTCTTTCTTGGAGAAATCATTTCAACTGGGTGATCATGGGTTCTCCCAGTTGATGGAGAACTGGGAAAACCGTCTCAGGTTTACACAGCCATCACTCTGGGCAAGAGAGCCACTTTTGGCCTTCCGCAGATTAGTTTTTGCTGCCAGTGCTTTGGGTGCTCAAGTTGGGAACTGCTGGCTTCAATATGCAAAGCTCTGTCGCATGGCTGGTCATTATGAGACAGCAAACCAGGCGATTCTAGAAGCTCAAGCTACAGGTGGACCTAATGTCCACATGGAGAAGGCTAAACTTCTATGGAGCACCCGGCGATCTGATGGTGCCATTGCACAGTTGCAGCAGTCTCTCCTGAACATGCCTGTAGAGATTGTTGGTTCCTCTGCAATTTCATCAATTACTAGTCTTTCACTGGTTCCACTGAACCAGCCGCTGTTAGTTTGTGATACTCAAGCTTTGAATGAGAATCGAGATATTGCAAAGACCCTACTCCTCTATACTAGGTGGATCCAACACACTAGGCAAAAGCAGAAAGAAGATGTATTATGTCTTTATACGAGGGTGAGGGAACTGCAGCCTAAGTGGGAGAAAGGATATTTCTACATTGCTAAGTATTGTGAGGAATTGCTTGCTGATGCCAGGAAACGCCAGGAAGAAAATATAGAACTCAGTGCAAGGAAAATGCCATCAAATAGTGCTATTGTTGGTTCTCCAAATTTAAGCACTGAGAAGCCTTGGTGGTCGTATGTACCTGATGTACTGTTATTTTATGCAAGGGGGCTTCTTAAGGGTCACAAAAATCTCTTTCAAGCACTTCCAAGATTGTTAACCCTATGGTTTGACTTTGGAAGTATGTATCTAACATGTGGCACAGCATCCAGTAAAGAGTTGAAAAAAACTCATGAGAAGGTAACTATTGTATGTCGAAGACGAACTTAAATTTGTTTAGTTACATTTAAACTTTGATTTCTCCATTGTATGTTCCTTTCTTATTTTGTTTAGGTAATAAAAATCATGCAAGGATGTTTGAAGGATTTGCCAACGTACCAGTGGTTAACAGTACTACCCCAGTTGGTTTCCAGAATTTGCCACCAGAATGAGGAAGTTGTTCGATTGGTCAAAAACATAATAACAACTGTTCTCCGGCAATACCCACAACAAGCGCTCTGGATTATGGCGGCAGTTTCAAAATCGACTGTTCCTTCAAGGCGGGAGGCAGCTGCAGAAATCCTACAGGCTGCACGAAAAGGGTTCACCCAAGGAAATACGGGTAGCAATCTATTTGTTCAGTTTGCAAGTCTGATTGATCACTTAATTAAGTTGTGCTTCCATCCTGGTCAGTCAAAGGCAAAAGCGATTAATATCTCAACTGAATTTAGTGCCTTAAAGAGGATGATGCCACTGGGCATTATCATGCCAATTCAGCAGTCTCTAACTGTTAGCCTACCAACATATGACGGGAAGCTCAGTGACTCACTTAGATCTGATATTTTTTCGGCGACTGATCTTCCTACAATATCAGGAATTGGTGATGAGGCTGAGATTCTTTCATCTCTTCAACGGCCTAAAAAAGTAGGTTCTATATCTTATCATACTTGTAATTCAAGTGATTAATCTGTGGTATGCCATAGCAGGGAATATATTGAGAAGGCATCATATTACCAAATTTCTTATGCATGCTGGTTTGCCCTCCTAAATGCTGTTAAAATTATGAACTAGCAGAATAAACCCTCCCACCCCTTTTTTTTCTAACTTAATAAAAAGCTAAAATCACCAATCACCATCTGGAAATCAATTCTAAATTTACGTGCAGAGTCCAAACACTGACCGGATAGATTTCTAAAATAACTTGTGGTAAAGTGCAAAAACTGTGGATTTGAAGAATATTTCTGGCGAGTTATCTTTTTCCTATTGTCTCTTGGGCATGTCCTGTGAACTGTCTATTATGTATGTCATTACACATCATCTTTGTAATATTTAATCATTCTCTTTGGCATTTCAGATTGTTTTATTAGGCAGTGATGGCATTGAACGCCCATTCCTCTGCAAACCCAAGGATGACCTTAGGAAAGATGCCCGCATGATGGAGTTCACTGCAATGATAAACCGTTTGCTGTCTAAATACCCAGAAAGCCGTCTGAGGAAACTCTACATTCGCACCTTTGCGGTAATTCCTTTGACAGAGGACTGTGGTATGATAGAATGGGTGCCTCACACTCGTGGACTTCGGCATATACTTCAAGACATATACATAAACTGTGGAAAATTTGATAGGCAAAAGACAAATCCTCATATCAAACGGATTTATGATCAATGCCAAGGTAAAATACCAGAAGATGTGATGCTGAAGGACAAAATTCTTCCAATGTTCCCCCCAGTATTCCACAAATGGTTCTTGACCACTTTTTCTGAGCCAGCTGCTTGGTTTAGGGCTCGGATTGCTTATGCACATACCACTGCAGTTTGGTCCATGGTTGGCCATATTGTAGGGCTGGGTGATAGACACGGTGAAAACATTCTTTTTGATTCTACAACAGGAGACTGTGTTCATGTTGATTTCAGTTGCTTATTTGACAAAGGCTTGCAGTTAGAGAAGCCTGAGCTGGTGCCTTTTAGGTTGACTCAGGTGAGAGAAGCGTATGCATAAATGTTGTTTCCCCTGTGGCAAGTTTTCTAATACTTTTCTTTTTTTCTTGGAGGAAAAAAGTAAACTATATTTTATTGGGCTGTTTATACATTGGTTGATGAGTACCTCTCCTTCTGCAAAAAGAAAATAAAAAGATAACATCTGTATCCAAAATAAAAATAAAGTCATTGTGTGCTGGTTATCAAAATTATGTAACATGACTAGAGTGTTGTAGTCTGAGCACAGTTAATACTTCATCCACTAATGATTGTTATATAATCATATCCAGTCTTAATGGTTTCTTATTACTGGTATTTATTTTCATGGGGACTGTTATGACACCTGCAGAATATGATTGATGGCTTGGGCATCACTGGTTATGAGGGAATCTTTTTGAGGGTCTGTGAAATCACACTTTCGGTACTGAGGATGCATAGGGAGACTTTAATGAGCGTTCTTGAAACTTTTGTCCACGATCCTCTTGTGGAATGGACAAAATCACACAAGTCCAGTGGAGTAGAGGTTCAGAATCCACATGCACAGGTTTCAATCTTTCGTTATCTCCTATTGACGTTGTTGTGACAGGTTTACCTTAACCATCATATTTTTTTTTAAATGTAAAGTTAGTAATGGCTTTGACTTATAATTTCATAATTGATCTAAGTTGGGATTTTCTTTCATAAGCAATATCCGCCTGATAGAACGGGAGCAAGGATTTTCTTTATGCAATGGCCATTGGTATTGAACTATAATCTGAAATTTCTTAAATTTTATGCATCTTTTTTAAATAATATCCAACTGATGAATGTGGAAAGATATTAATGGGTTGGGAGGGAGTAAGGAATTTTTTATGGTAGTGATGCTGTTCCGTTGCACGTTTAAACCGAATTGATAAGTTTTGATGTCCCTTTCTTTAAAGTTCCCTGCATAGGGATTTAAGATCAGAAGTTGCATTTGTGATCCATGGTTTGTGAAACAATCACTAAATTGTGTTATATATATCAACATTTCAGCGAGCAATCAGTAACATTGAGGCAAGGTTGCAGGGAGTAGTTGTTGGTGTCGGAGCGGCACCATCTTTGCCACTGGCAGTAGAAGGTCAGGCTCGTCGATTAATAGCCGAAGCAGTCGCCCACAAAAATCTTGGAAAGATGTATATCTGGTGGATGCCTTGGTTTTGAAGTGTAATTGATAAAGGGTTCTCCTGTTTTATAGTTGAATCAACGAAGCGTTTGTGCTTCATCAGATATTTTCTCAAGCAGCCTTACGAAAAATCTTAGAAATATGCAGTTGGCTTTTCAAGGGTTCGTTGCTAAAGATTCCTCCAGCGTATTTTTTGTTCAGGTATGCTCTTATTTCTCTGTTGTTAAGGTCTTTTTTCAATGCTATTATAGCTATAATGACTTTGATATCGACAATGGAATGCGGAAGACATTAGGTTCATAGTGTTGTTTGCTGTACTATTTTACATTAATCACACATGAGGTGAAGGAATTAGATCAGCGTGGATGACTAACAGATCATGAATTTTTGTTTATAGCTAATTGAAGTAAAATTGATTAGGGAATGGTATCAATGTAATATTAGCATCAGGATTTGATGCCTGTGCGGTTAAGGAGGCTACACCAATAGATTGTAGGCGCACAAAATACAATTTTCTTACAATGTTATCGGAGACTAGGGCTTGTAACAAACTAACCAAGAAATGTGGCATCGCCATTCCACATGGAAGACAATATTTAATGTATCTTTGGTATTCCTTAAACTTTCTGTTTTTGCATTTTCGCTACAATGATGTTCTGTTTCGGAAATGAGTTTTTGATTTCTATTCTGCTATGATGACGCTTTGTGATAAGAAATGCCATTCTCGTGTTGTCTTGCTACCAGATACTGGAGGAATCTGAACGGCCCGACTGAACTTGACAACCCCGGAGTTGGCCAACGGCAAAAAACTAGACAGAGATTATTGTTTGGGTGGTATTATGGCTTTATGGTTCAGTAGATCCATCAAAAGAGGCCTCAATTGTACAGTTTTTCCACTCTTAACAGATGAATGTGCTCTGTATCATCCCCTTACTGTGACAGCTTGCTTGCTCAGTAGCCATTTTGTGTGGTGTAGGGGTTAGGATTCGACGAGCATAAACCATTCTCTGCATATGTGATGTTGTTTTGGAGATATCGACGATAATGTGTATACTTCGTGCGTACTTTCACTTGACAATTACTACATGTATCCCTATCAAGCTCCTTTGATGGTATTTTTGGATGAAGCTGAAAAAGCCAGTTTTGCTATCCAATTTTTGTGGATGCAAACATGTAATTTACTGCAACTTCTAGAGTAAATATTTCTGTATCAAAAGCTTGATTAGATTTTCAACTAGAGAGGTGTTTAAGGACCACTTTGAAGTGCTCTTCGAAAAAGCACTTGTTAGATGCTTCTTCAAGGAATTGCTTGGATTTGTTTCTACTGAAAGTACTTTTAGCAGCAGCACTTATAAGTTTCCACAAGAGCAACTCCACTCAAACATAACCAGCACTTCACAGCTCTCCCCTTGGCAATGAAACAACCAACATTCTTCCTGTTGATTCTCATCGGACTTCCTGCATCATCACCTTAACCAGAACTTTAACCGGCAGCTCCCCTCTAACACTGTTATGCTTCCCCAACCTGTAAACGACGACAACCTCTGTCGGGATCACACATTCCCCACAGTTAAACTTGTATCTCATTGCCTCAAACCACTCCAACATTATCAAGTAAAGCGAACCCAAATGCAAACCATGCAAATCCAACTTGGCCTCCAAGGACTCCCACACCATCGACTCCTCCAAAACCGTTGATCCAACCAACTCTTTAACCACCGTACCCTCATCACCATTCGAAACCCCATTGAGTTCTTCAATTGAACACGGAACACCTTCGAGTCTTGTAGCATTGCCATGACCATAGGGCAGGAATTGAAGACCGAACTGCAAGTCCTAATAGAGAAAGGAAAGGCTCACATTTTACATTTTTCGGAGCCACAGAACCATTGCGGCCAGCTTATGTAGTGTTATACAATGAGATTTGATGATTAGTGTGAACGCTTTATCATGTGCCAATCTGGTGGATATGAAGCACACATGTTGCTATTGTAATGTTTACGAACACCTTGCTGTTTCTTCCTATTTGGCCTACAAGTCAGAGTAACCGATGAATTTTGTGGTCAGTGACGGAAACAGGTGAGAAGCAGGTACATTGCTAATTTAACCTCTGCCAAGTCCTTATCAGCGAAGTATGGTAAATATGTTGTCTATCTACTCTTCAACCTTGGAAGTTGACAAACTGTATTTTCTGGTCCTAATTTCTTCAGATTCGAGTGAGATGCAAGAGGAAAGGCATTTTCCTTTTACCCTCCTCTCGGATAGGATCTGCGCTATGCATCCAGAGTTTAAGAATGCTTTTTTTTACTCGTCAATAGAGGGAAAAGTCTCGTGGGTGTCGGGTTTTGTTACTTTGATACTGCTCAGGTAGTCTGGCTATACAATTAGTTGATCAAGAATTCATCGGCGCTTCTCGGTTCATCCGCTCAAATAGATAACACAAATGTGTTAGTCCGCTCAATCAAGTGGTCAACAACAGTCTTTGAATTGGATTATCTATTTGAGTGGACTAACACATTTGTGTTATAGGAGCAATTTTATGAAGTTTTCGCCGGCCATTCTACTTTAAAAGGGCATCAGAAAAAAGCAGACGTGAAACCATGAACTTAGTTTTTCTTTGCGCTTGATGTTCAAGCAACTTTGTTGTTTCTGATCAGAACGGTTTTCTTGTTCATAGAATATTGGAGTTACATATTCTACTTTCTTGTTTGGATGACAGAAATTTGCGTAGAAAAGCCAAGAAGAAACTGTTAGATATTCGAAAATCATTAGACAAGACGTTAGGTTGCTGAAAATACAGTCTGTTTCTCAAGATATAACTACTATTATTTTCTTTGGTAACCTAAGTGTTACTTTGTAATGAAAAACGAAATTGAGACCTCGATGAATATGGTTTTGTCTTAAATGATTGTCAGCTTCTGAATTATTTTCATGTAAATTGTTCTTTATGCAAAGTAATTTCCTTTTACACTTAACGATACCCGAACAACAGATTTAATTTTAGTTTGTTGGTTGATCGAATTTATGGGTTTGGTTGGCGATAAATTGTGGAGTGGTTTACTTTTTGTCATTGGGTAAAATTTGGTATTGAATTTATTGGATCATAAATTAGGATTCATTTTCCTCTTCTGGTTGAGGTTGGAGTTTTCGGAATTGGTGAGTTGAGTGTTTGGGTTGGCTTGTTTGATTGATTGGAGTCCCAATGTGAGAACATAGTAAATTTCACACAACGGATTTGCTGTTTTTGATTGTTGTGTTTTTTTGGCATATTTAGAAGTTTGATTGTGCTTACAAGTTACAACTCAAAAATATTTTCTTTTTTTCCAAGAACATTGTGCTGAAGCCACTTGTAGGAGCTCTTTGTTTGTTTCCTTAATCTAGTGATACTTCTGAAAACAGAAAAGGACGAGTTTATGATTTGTTCATGATACTTCGTACGTGCGTATTGAGTCTTACTTCCAGAACATTGTGCCAAAACTAAATTAGCTGCAATCTTTTTGGTCTCCTCCAACATATCTTGTATTGTACGACTACAACCATTACAAATGTAAATTGATACCAATACCATCACAAATGTAAATTGACACCAATACCATCACAATTAATAGACGAAACAACTATAGAAACGAAGAACATTTTCTCTAATATTACTTGTATGTTGTGATCCATATAGAATACTTAAATATCTACTATATTTCTTTATCTCACTAAGTAAGTGTGAATTTCAGGCTGACATGCCATATACATTCCACAAGGATAAAAATGATAAACTTGTGATTCACTTAACGATGAAATGGTGTGGATAATACAGCATAACCTCGATAATTTAATACCCAACATACTAATAACGTCAGTCAAATAATTTTTTTGGCCACTCTTGATTTAGAGATAACGTCCTAAATTAATAATTTGCTAAATTTATAAGATAATTCATCATAAAAAATTCATATAGATCTCACGTAATATATGAATTAATAATTTCCTGATACAATAAACAATCTATATTTAGAAAAGATAAATAGATTACGAATTTTACTTAGTTAAACAAATACATCAATTTTTTTTTTGAGAAGGAATACATCAAATTATTCATTCATGAAACGAGAAACTAAAAATAATTTACAATATTTAAGAAAATAAAGAACAAGTTGGTAAATATATACAATTGAAATATGTTTAAATGACATTGTATGAGATTGCAATTGCACTCAAACATGAAAGAATAAAATATAATTTACCCAATTTTTTATTTAATGAATGAATTAATAATTAATTAATTATCAGTTATTTAATATTCACTAAATTAATAGATTTTTCTTGGTGCCAAGGCTATTCATTTATAAAGGTTTAATTGTATAGGAGGACGAGGCGCAAATTAACTTGTAACCAAGAATAATAATAATGATGTCGCTTAAGCAAAAGACAAAATATCAGAATGATGATACTCCGGTCATACCCATGAGGATCCTCTTCGGATCTTCTTTGTGAGGATATCAAAGATCCTTAAATCATGTCCGTTCATTATACATCGTGTAATCAATTTTCGTCAGATACTATTCATATTTAATTTTAAATAAAAGTATTTAAAATGATTTATGACAGCACGATGTATGATGAACAGACACGATTTGAGGATTTCCAGATCCTCACAATGAAGATCTGGAGAGGATCCTCATTCCATTTGTGCCTCCTCCATAAGATATATCACATAGGGATGACAATGGTTGGTTTGGAGACGGAAATGACATATCCATCTCATAACTTGAAAATTAATCATATTCATAGCTGCAAATTAACCATCGTGGATTATCCATACCATACCCACCAGGTAACAGATTCTCTATCAGCTAACGGTTATATCCATCTTCGTCAATAGAAAAACATTATTTGTTCAACTTATGCATTATAATTTAATAGATACTAATCCCGTCATCAAATATCCACATCCAAACAACCAAAAACATAACAATATTTTATGGAAGTGTTCATGGTAAAAAAATTATCAAATAATTTCAATACTTGTGAATATACATATATGTATGCGTGTGTGTGTGTATATATATATATTATTTGGGATGGATTCAGGGATGAATACAGATTGAGAACCTGTATAACCATATTCAAAACTGTAACCGAATCATATTCACGGTTTTTCCCCATAACCAAAAAATAATTAAGTTTTCATTCCCAAATCCAACCTATTCGGACAATTATCCATAGTTATAGGATTTAACAGGTTGAATTGTCATCCCTAATATCACATAATCAATTAAATAACAACTGAAAATAAACTCAAATTATGAGCGTGATAAAGAAAGACATTAAGGATTGACGAGTAAATGTAGCGCTTCGAATTAAATGAAATTCATACATAGGATACATCAAATAATCAATGTAATAACAACTAAAAATAAACTCTAGTTCATAAGTGAACTAGTCCAATAGATAACTAAATTAACAATAAAGGGTCACAGATCCTACTATCAAGTGCCCTTTGTACAATTAGGGGTGAGATTTTTTGTCAAATTATCGTATAAACCGAATTACCAACTATATTATATTAAATTTGTGAAAAAATTTGTACCAACTAATAATGGTAAAGTATTCGTATCAAACTATACATAAGGGTATACAAAAGATAAAATCCATTACCGGTGGTACCGAATATATAAAAGAAGCTTTTAGGTAAAAAGATACACATTCTCTTTAAAAATAGAGATTAGTTGTGAGGTTCACACTATATCGAACTTTAATAATTTGAACCGTCTATTTTTCAAGTTACACCTCATAAATCATCATTGCAAAATATTAGCTAAATCGGAAATATTTAAGACATCTAATTGGGTTAAAAAAAAGTAACGAATACTTTGTTATACAAGAAATAATGAAATGTTATCTTGATAATTAAATAGGCAAATAGTTTCAGATTGAATTGAATTTTTGTAAGAATAATCTATAAATCGAAACTTACAATAATTGAAGTTTGACGTGGAGTGAGATCCACATATAATTCCAATTTAAAAAAATAAAAATCCTTTTGAATAAAGGGCATGATATATATATATATATATATATATATATATAAATTATTATTATTGTGTATTTTACTTTTTACTAGTCTAGCATCTCAATCTTTCTCAGCGTCTCTTTGTTTCCAGTTTCCCCTACCCTCATATTTTTCTCGCGACTTCGTCTCTCATCTTGGCGGTGAGTTCATCTCTTCCGGTGACTCTCTCTCCTCAGGCCATCTCATCTTCTCCTTCATCAATCGCGACTCGCTCCGATTCCACCGAGTCATCATCTACCGATCATCGATCAATTCGATCAGAGTGATTTGATTGCTGCTGCTGCGAGTTCCGACGATGAACACGAGGCATCGAACAAGTATCGACAAGGCTGTCGTCAATGTTTGGCAGCGGGAGGTCGGCCAGCTCTCCGCCAGAAATTTCAAGCAGCGCCTCGCCGGCTCTGAGGTATCTCATCCTCTGGATAATCTTGTCCCGCCATTTTTTTTATTATCATTATCATTATCGGATTTACAGTGGAAGTAATTCGATCTATTTCTGACAAGGGAAAAGAAGTGATATAGATTCACTCCTCAAAATCAGAAGAAGCTTTTCGTCTCCTTGCTAGTGGAAGTTTGAACATTTTTTGAACAAAAAGAACAATCTCTATGGCTTCTGATATTTAACTTATTCTTTTCTTTTGGGTTTAGTGATTTCTGATATGGGAGTTGAAATGATAGGCTAATTCATGCATTGGGTTTTTGGATTATGTGTGTTTTGCTTTTATGGATAAAATTAAGACCATATTTGTGTGATGCTAGATTAAAGTTGGATTTTTATTCTTTCTTGCTATGTTATATTGAGGAACTCACTGATAGTAGCGAAATTCGATGTGTTATGGCTGTGAAATTTGTATTGAAGGTAGTGGATATGAGTTCTTGCTCTAATCTCTTCAGGAGAATTTGAGTGTGGTGTGTCATGCATGGAGTTGAAGAGGCTCATATCAGTTTTGTACTGAAGGTTGTGGATATCATTTTTCAGGATCTCGTGCTCCGATTGGAAATCTATCGGAAGCTAGAGAAGCATAAAGGATGTGTGAACACTGTAAGCTTCAATGCCGATGGTGATATTCTGGTTTCGGGCTCTGATGACAGGCGGGTTATCCTATGGAATTGGGAAACTGGGAAAGCTCAGCTTTCTTTCCATTCAGGTCATAATAATAATATATTCCAAGCAAAGATCATGCCTTATACCGATGATCGCACAATTGTTACTTGTGCTGCTGATGGGCAGGTACTTTGTTTATTTAAAGCAGTGTCATCATGCCATGGAACATCCAAGTTTCATTAAAATAATCCTAGTATGTGTATTTGATGTATATAGGTGAGACGTTCTCAAATTCTAGAGCGGGGACAAGTGAATACTTCATTGTTGGGCAGACATATGGGCCGCGCTCATAAGTTGGCCGTTGAGCCTGGGAGTCCTCATATTTTTTACACCTGTGGTGAAGATGGATTGGTGCAACATGTGAGTAATAATTTCCTTTGCTAGTCGTAAACACTAATATGGAATCTTTTAATTTGCGATATTATGTGTTCCTGAAAATTGGTAAACTGTACTCAAGAGGATGAGGTCCGTTTCTAGCATTTTGTTGACTTCAAAACTTTCAAAATTTAATGGCTCATTGAGTCTTTCTAGATGAGAATGAGCAAATTTATGTGGTAATCTCTTACAATTCTTAATGATGGTGGTGATGTTGGTAGTGCTTTTGTTTTAAATGTTTGGCTTTTTTTTCCTTGTTCTGTTGTGCTATACAACCATGTGACTTGGGTTTTACTTTACAGTTTGATCTGAGGACTGATGCTGCCACAGAACTTTTCACGTGCAAACCTCTTGATAATAGGAGGAGTTACATGCCAGCCATCCATCTAAATGCAATTGCAATTGACCCAAGAAACCCAAATTTCTTTGCAGTGGCAGGTGCTGATGAATGTGCACGACTTTTTGATATCCGTAAGTATAACTGGGATGGGTCATCTGATGTTGGCCAACCCACAGATTTCTTTTGCCCACCACACTTGATTGATGATGCACAAGTGGGAATTACAGGATTGGCCTTCTCAGAACAGAGCGAACTTCTTGTCTCATATAATGATGAGTTCATATATCTTTTTACTCGAGATATGGGATTGGGACCTAATCCAATTCCATCCTCTCCAGTTTCTATGGGAAGTGATGCAAGTGAAACGAGTGGTGATCATCAGTGTGAAAAGTCTCCATCAACTATGGATGTTGATAAAAGATTTGGTCCTCAAGATTACAAGGGTCATATGAACCGTGAGACAGTAAAAGGTGTGAACTTCTTTGGGCCTAATTGTGAGTATGTTGTGAGCGGGTCTGATTGTGGGCGGATATTCATATGGAAGAAAAAGGGTGGGGAGCTGATTCGTGTTATGGAAGCAGATAAGCATGTGGTAAATTGCATCGAGTCTCATCCTCACACCACAGTTCTTGCAAGTAGTGGAATTGAAAATGACATAAAGATGTGGACTCCCAAGGCCAATGAGAGAGCTATTCTGCCTCAGAAAATCGAGCAGGTATGCTTTGTTATTCTAAACTATTTCGTTTACTTTAAAATCTCTTTTTAAGGTTTAGATTTTGCTTCATGGACCAACTTGCATGACCTATGAAAAGTAAATTTTTCTCATCCTTCTTTTATATGGTGCTTGCATCACCTGTTCTTTTGAGTCTCGGATGATGATGTTGATGGCATTGAAATTAACATTTCTCTTCAAGGGAAAGTGGAAAATGGGATGGGAGTGGGAGGCTCAGGACATGGCATTTTCATTTATTCCAAAAAAATTAGTTGTTTGTTACTTGCGGTAATTTTTATTTTGTGTTTGCTCAAAAGACCATAATTTGCATTTTCAACATTTAGGCATTTATTGTTTAATACATGCTTTGGAGAGAACTCTTCTTTCTAAACCTCAATATCGCTTAGAGATTCAGGTGGGGTCTATAAAGCTGATTTGGTGCAGCTTCACGTGGTTGCTGACCCTACTAGGTAGTCCTAGAAACGCCTGTATGTATGCCAATGTTGGTACTATGATGTTAATAAACAATTAGATACAGACTAGGGCTATATTACCGATGCTAGAACCTATATGGGCAGCAGAGGAACTGATTTCTCTGCTGTTACTTGTGTGGTAAAGGTCGTGATACCTGGCCGAATAATGTGGTATGCTAGTGAGGAGGAGGAGGAGGAGGATGAGGATGATGATGAATATTTTTCAGAAGACAATATTTTTGATGATGATGATTACGACTACGATGACGATGATGATGATGGCGACGAAGATGACGATGATGATTTAGATGACCATGCAGGTGGCATCGATTGAATGTCATGTTGATGATACAACGCTAGAAGTTTTCTTGATGGTTATCATGATGCTAATGATGTTCGTAATTTTATAATTGTGTCCAGAAGAAACCGAAGGCTAGGGGCTGGATGTACCGCTTATCATCCCCCCAGGATTTGATGATGCAACTATTTTCACTGCAAAGGCAGAGTGAAAGCCCAGATCGCACGGGGGAGAACTCATCTTCCGGTCGGGACCTTCTAGAGCTAATACTTTCATTTGAGCCAAACAATGATGATTCTTCAGGCGATGAAGGAGACGCGGCAAGCCTGGATGATGTGTTTAGTTGAGTCATGAGTGGCAATGAAGCCTATGAATTGTTGATAGTAATTGTACATAATTAGGTTCTAAGTTATACTCTTTGGATAATTATCATGTGTACTGGATCTTTATATTTCATGTTATTTCTTTATTCATAAGTGGTTTTCTAATATTTTCTATTTGTGCATGAGTTTTGAGATTATGTATTTGTTTTCTGTATTAATCTAGCGTTCCTTGAGTGTCTCACTTTACCAATAAGGAAACTTATCGTTTTCAATTCTCTTTACAATGGTAGGATTAGAAGAGAGAATGTCCTATCTCATTTTAGTCTTAAAGATTTTAGCAGGTGAATTATATCAGTGAGTTCTTTGGACACCCTTATTGCATTTAAGACATTAAGAAGTTGAAGAAAATAAGAAAATGAGAGGGAGGACCAAGCGGTGCACTGGTAACCGTCATCCCATTCTTCTGCTTCTCTCTCTAGATAGGAAGCTTTTTAATGGAAGGGATGTCGATTTTTAATAAAAAGAGAATTATTTGCGGGGTTCACATCACATCGAAATTTAACGATTCGAACTATCTATTTTTCAAGTTGCTCCTTGTAAAATATTAGCCAAATCGGAAATATTTGATGCATTTAATTGAGTTTAAAGAAATTGACGAACACTTTGTTTGCTAAGAAATATAGAAATTTCATCGTGATAATTAAATAGGCAAATGATTTTGGATTGAGTTGAATTTTTGTAAAGATGATCTATGAATCGAGACTTACAAAATAGACCGTTTGGATCGTTGAAGTTCGATGTAGAGTGAATCTCACAACTAATCTATATTTTTTGAAAAAAAATTGAGATCCCTTATCTTAAAAGGCCTGTATACGTACGTGCGTGTGTGTATAAATGCAGTGTACCATTGTCCATAAAGCCCAAGTCTCATTCTTCACCTGCAAGTTATGCACATTGAATCCCACGGTTAGAATATAATCCAGGTGGTTAAACTAGTATAATTCTAGTACATACATTCTCTGCAGACCGCAGCCTAGACCTGTATGTCTGCTACACAAAACACAACGACGATATTCTAGTCAGTCACAGGATCTTCATGAACTCGGGTCCCCATATGAACAAATATTGCGCTGAGTGATTTGATCGTGATGTTGCAACTGAAAACTGTATCAACGCCATAGGTACAATGTAAGCTCCAAGCATTTTAAATGAGTAGTAGAACGTGGACAAGGATCTGCTTTCTTCAGATGTCTTATTTTCAGCCTGTTGTTCTATTTCATGGTTCACTTGGACCGAAATTATTGGAACTTTGGAAGCTAAACTCTGCATATACCTACACAAACTTGAAATCCCATCTAGGCTGATAGGTCTCGTGTATTGGAGAGTTTGGAGATGAGCGAGAATAGCAGTCGGAGCCAGCTCCATTTGTGAGGTAGAGGTTTGCATAAGTAACATCACCAATCGATAGAACGCGATCAGGATTGTTACTTATCAAGTGATTTATTGTGGTAGTTGGGCTATTCTCTCCTGGTAGCTCCGAGGACCAGAAACTGGCATGGTCCGTCCTGAAAATGGTGGATTTCACTCGTTGCAGGTATAGAAATAAAATGTGGTCGGCTCAACCCTACATCGAAACAGAAATTAAATCAACTTATCAGAAGATTCGCATTTCCATCACAACTTATGCTGGGGAAGTTAAAAGCTTATTCATTTCAGTCAACCCCAACTTTGTAATTCTTCGTGCTCTGAAGTTTAAAAAGTTAAAAGTTGATACTTTGAAGCAAAGGAAGAAGCGAACAAAATCAAACCTGTGAGACGAACACGGTGTAATTTTGGAGGCCTTCAAAAGGGTAGGGCTGACTGTAAAACATTCATATCTTGGTGGATATGAACAACGCTTTGCACACTTTTGGTTTGGGGTCCAATCCAATGGCTTTATGTTGTCTCCAGTCTGATACTCCCTTAAAACAACAATCCATGAAAAATCAAGCCCAATTGGGCAGACCCAAAATATGAAAGATCCCAATTCTCAATTGCCAAAAAGCTTAAATCTTTAACTAAAAAACCCGGGCTTGTATGGGACTGCCTGTACAAGAAGTACTTTTTCTCATAAGCAGTTTCATTAGAAGCACAACTCAGAAAGTGCTTCAATCATCCAAAAACATTTCAAGTTTTTATATCAAACGTTATGGGAAGCAGTGACAATGTAATTCTAAAGGAAATATCAATTTATGTTATTAGTTTAGATACTATCGTTTGTTAAAAAAAAAAAATAATAACAATAAAAAAAAAAATCAATGTATGTTTTGTATCAAAACATACATTGATATTTCCTAGTTATGCACTAACCACTGTTGCCCCATTCTTAGGGCCGGTTGCCCTTCCTTTACATCTAGGTCTTGTGTTCGACTTTCCTCTTCTCTAATATCATTTGTATCAATAAAAAAATTTGAGTAAGACGCTTGTACCTTAAGTATTTCAATGAACTCAGCATCGGAGATCGGATATATGAAACGTCAAATGACCTAAATAAGGCAAAATGAGCCGGTTAGGCCTCCAATTCTGACAGAGAACCGGACCTACCCGACCCAAACAGATCCAGTCCAGGAAGAGCTAACTGATGCTAAATCCTCCCGTCCACGTAACTCCCGCGATATTTTTCAACGACGAGTTTTATCAACCCCGACTCGACTCACCGAGCCCTCTTCGATCTTCATCGTCTTCGTCTGAGATTCTGGAATCAGCTGCTTTCTGCAGATTCCCATGGAAGCCCTGATTAGCTCGTCTTCTCCTACAATCACGTCGTCCGCTTCTTCCTTCTCCGTTTTCTCTCCCCGAAAGTCCCTCCCTTCACGGCCCTTTCAGCTTCCGCTCGCCTCCAAAGGTAAAATCTTCGTTCTATTTCCCTCTTATGCTTCGCTTGGTTGCCAATTGATCGATGAAATTTCCAAAATTTTCAAGTTTTATGAGAGCGGTTCGAGATTCCGAGTTTCCTTGGATTTTTTCCGGCAACCAAACGCGGCAATTTGTTATTTTATCTGATTGGAATGGAAATTTTCGGTTTCAGGAAACGAGAATGAATCAAATCCGAAGTCGGATTCCAAAGAAATCAATCGCCTTCCGATTCTCAGTAATCGCCACCTCTCCCTCTCACCACTCTCCAAGGTACTATATATATATATATATGTATATTCACAAGCTTTTACTTTTGAAACTTTTCTTTTGGATAAATTGGTGGAGGAAAGCAGGGAAAGATCAGAAACCAAATTCATGTCAGATGTTTGACATTACAAAATGTATGTGCTTTTGTTGCAAAATTATGCATTTAATAATAAATTAACTTGTCTGAGTGATTGAGGTGATGGAATTTTGTTGTGTAAAAGCTTTGATTGTGCATTTTGTGTTGAATGAAAATTGATTCGTCGAAAACCTGATGTTAGGACGCAGCAATGGGACTGGTGATGGGTGCGGCGACAGGAAGAGGGTGGACTACGGGTTCTGGAATGGAAGGCCCTCCTGCCCCTGCTGGGGTTCAGACACAAAGCACAGAGAATGTCTCCACTTTTCCCTGGTCTCTCTTCACCAAATCGCCTCGCCGGAGGATGCTTGTAGCTTTCACTTGTAACATTTGTGGGCAAAGGACAACGCGGGCAATTAACCCCCATGCTTACACTGATGGCACCGTCTTTGTGCAGGTAGTAACTTAGGCTTTAATCATGGTGCTGCAGATTGAGTGATTATTTTCTAAGTCCTTATTTTTGTGTATTTAATATGATTCAAATGGGGAAAAGTTAGGCAGGCAAAGGTGAAAAACAAAAAAAAAAAGAAGATTTGGTTTAGAACTTTTAACAATGCAATTCAGGGGAGGTGAGTATCAAATTTGGGGTAGACGTATATAATACGTTACTGAACATCTTTTGCCTGTGACTTTGGACAAGTAATTCTGGAATTTTTAATAATAAATTATATTGCAGTTGAATTAAGCGTTTAATCAAGTATTATGAATGTACTGCACTAAAGGAAAAGATATGGTTGATAAGAAGCTAACGGTTATGCTTGTTTTCTTCTGGTTCTGCAGTGTTGTGGATGCAATGCATTTCATAAGCTTGTGGATCATTTGAACCTGTTTCATGAGATGAAGTGCTATGTGAGTCCAGGTTTTAATTACAAAGGTAACGGGTGGGAAGCTGTTAACTTCAAATATCTGGAGATGGATGATGATAAAGGTAATGATGACATATTTCCCATCCAATGAGGTGGATCGACCGCTTCAGGAGTATGTATATTCTAGGCTAATGTGTTGGAACCTTTGCTTAGTCTTCACATGTATATGTCACTGTCTGGGTCTCTCCTTGATGTCACATTTCTAAATTCAGCATTGTATTCTCTAGATTATTTACGGCTTATTAGGAGATGTTTGAACGGCAGAAACGCTTATTAAGATGATTCTTATTTGGAGCTTATGTATAGTATAGTCTAACAATGTGCAAATCTGAATGCAATGCCTGAATTTTCAACGACTCTTCTTAACCTGTGGAATGATTTATCCTAATTTAGTATACTGTTGTGTGATTGTCTGCTGCAAATTGTTGTGCTATATATTTAAACGTGAGCAATTCGTTGTGGGTGCTGTCTTTAACTTAAGGTGTTTTTATTTTCTATTTTTATTGCATGATTTCGTTGCCTTTTATTTGAATGATTCCATTCCGACATCCACTTCTTCGAAAGAACAAACTTTTTCTTGGTTGAGATCTCCCATCCTCTTTAACTGAGCAGGCTTTTCTTCTCTCTTTGCTTTTTTTTTCCATCACCGTCTTGACCAACTTTGCTAGACGATGTCACTCAATGGTTGCACGATCAATCCTTCGCGCAACCTCAACACCCAGACCCACTTCAGTTTCCTGCATTTAGGAGTTGAATCACGGCCCTCCAGCATCGGCGTAAAGGCCACCCAATGATCTATATCACTGACTGAATCCTTTACCGCACAGAGTTCCATCCACGGTTGATAGAAATTCGTTTTATAGAGGCCAATGTATTATACACTGCCAAAAGAGCTTCGCCAGCTATAATGTTTCTTTGTTTGTATACTTGCCTTCGGAAATCAGATTAGTTCGAGTTTTCTGGTTGCAGATAAATTAGTCTTCCTCTTGGTTATATAATCCTCTATGTTCCTGTTTTCTCTTGCACAGAGATCACTTACTGAATTTGCCTTCTTAGAAATAATTTATCTGATAAAATCCCAACTTATATATAATAATTTTTGTAACATTATAATTACAAAAACACTAAAGAAAGAAGTATACAAGAACACCAGGTTACAAACTGTTTTTTACTGAATTTAACCATATATGTCTGCGTCATCTCATTTACCGTGAAAATGCCACACCGTTCTGTCAAGGCCGGCGCTGCGGGTTCCGGCCGCCCATTATCTTTGAGATTTTGGTAGGCATGAGCTTTATCTTGTTCTTAGGTTTCTTGTATGAATTAAAGGGCTCCATAAGATAAAACTTTTTTTAAGATAAAACTTTTTTTTTTTTTTTCCTCTCTCTCTGTTGAGAAAAGGTATTGGTGTAAGTAAGAAATATGTATAATTTGAATTCTTACTAGGGAGATTCCACGCAGACGTTGGTGATGGTTTGTTTAGGAGAAGCCTTTATCATTAGGCTCTGAACGAAGCCAATCAGCTGCACAAATAAATAAATAAATAAATATGAAATGAAAAATGAAATTATACATGTCAAGAAAATCCATCGGAAATTATACGTACCGGTGCCAGGCCAATGCACATAATACTGAAGCCAGGGAAATTAAATGGAGCTTCTTCAGACAGGAATAAAGCTGGATATATATGTATTTTTGATAGGACAAATTGGTCAAATTTTGGATTACAGGATTTATCTACCCAAAAATCACAAATAAAAATAATAATAAATGATAAATTCCACAAATACCTGTTAGAGGACTAAAAAGTAATGGAGAAACAATGTTGGCAAAGGAGCTTATGCCTAAAATGCATCCTTGAGCCCTTCCCTGAACATGAGTTTTGCTTTTTTAAATAAGTCGATTTAAACATATATGAACATGAGCAAAGAAAAAAAAAACCATTTTTTTGGAACGTTTTTCAGAAGCACTTTTAAGTGCTTTTTTCTTCTTCAGGGTTTTAATAAAAATTCCAACGTAATGAGCTTATGAGGAGAAGTGCTTCGTACATGCCCTAAAAGTCGACTAAAGTTCTTAGTAAAATTACCTGATCATGGGGTCCAACTTGTTTTGATGCAATGCTGCGTATCTGTGAAAGTAAATGATTTTCACCGTCAACTAGTCATAGTTCTTCAACCAGCGAAGATGGGGAAAATAGTTTTTACCAAAGATTAAAGCAAAAAACATACGCTTGGCTGCACTAAATATCCGAAAACATTAAACAGAGTCGCAGCATAAGGAACCTGCAACATTTGAACATCTCTTTCAACGACTTTATAAAACAGAGGAAACGCAAATATGTGAAGAAACATGAAGGAAGTTTGCAAATTCAGCAATGGAAGATTTACCCAAACTGCCCATGAAATGCTGTTAAGAAACATCTGCACAAGGCCAGATCTAAGAGTCAGAAATGTTTTGAATCAGTATATATATAGTGAGAGCTATGCTATAGGCCGTCTGTCGTCCACGTGCGCATGTGTGATTTTTTATTGTAGATCACTATGGAATCATGCTTGACCTTAAATCACACATGCACATGGCAATTTCTAACCATAGATCACTATGGGATCCACATTCGATCTATGCTCATAAGTCACATGTGCAAACATGCATGGACGACTGACTTTAGCAATTTTGGGATAGAAGGGTTTATCATTTTTATCACCCTATGTTACGATCTCAAAATCATTAGTTAACACTTCACAATGACACATTTAATTATAGGATCGTAAGGAAGAATTGGAGCAAAGGCACATACACTCATACTGCCCATTATGAGCCCAATTGTAAGCAGCTTTTCCTCTCCTATAGCAGTTGCAAACATAGGCATGAAAAGCAACTGCAGAATTCACAAACAGAAAATTAAGGAGTCTATATATAAGAAGTATATAAAAATGTATGTATATTATACAATATATGTGTATAAATATGTGTAGGTGTGTGTGTATATATATATATTATATGTATATATATGTGTATGTGTGTGTGTATATATATATTATATGTATAATGTAGCAGCAGAAGGTTAGGTATTGCTAGCCTGTGATGTGGCCCCTGATATCGAAAAAATCAGCATTAGATCAGCAAACTGATTCTTGTTGAAGTGGAAACGAGCCTTTAAGAAATACTGCACGGTAAAAATTTGGATTTTGAGCAACTAAAAAGACTAAGAAAGTTCGAAATTAGGGTAAATGAAAATTGTACCAATAATGAAGCTTGCATGCCACCGTCTGCCAGGCTCTGAAAGAAGGAAACAACTGTTGCTTGTGACAGAATCTTACTGCAACGCACAGGGTTTTACAAGTTATAGCTTCGTAAGATACGGGGTTTTATTACGATGATTTTTGACACAAATTTACAAAACTCTTACCTACTCCTCAGTAGGGAAATCAACTCTCCTGGAGATGGAATTTTCTTAAATACTTGTATCGTCTTCGGTGAGTGGACATCACCTTCATCAGCAACTTCTGATACTCCTCCTTTCAAGATAGGCTGCCTCAAAGAACTATCGCCGCCCGGCAAGCTCTCCTTGAGAAAAATTCTCATGTAGACAGTTGACAGTATTGATGCAAAGGCAGCAACCTAAACCATACATAAACAAGGATTATTAATTAGAATTATCACGAAGATTAATTGGTATAGTAGGACTTATTGGTAGAGGTTGGGAATGGAAACCTGAAATATTGACGCGGTGGTGAGGAAACGAGCTGCTAAGGTTCCACATACAATTGCTGCTGAAGTAATACCAGCAAGAATTGCAAATGCAGATATTCGTTCTCTCTCTGAAACATTGTCGGCCTGGAATTAAGAAAGCAATTTTATATGTCATTTTAGCAACGAGAGATCAAATTAATGCCCCTCGTCAAATTATGTCATGGCTCATAACTAATGAAAAACAATGTGCAATAACTTGCTTAATCATACATCATATCATGGATTTGTTTGCTTTACGCAACTAATTGACTTTCAAAAAACTTAACATGTCAAGAAATGAGACAACAATGTATATCAAACTGATATCATTCTTTTAGTACATTTTAATTTTGCACGTTAAACCAGAATTATAATAGTATGTTAAACAAGCGCTAGATTCTCAAATATGAAGTTGCTCAATTAATTAAGGCCAACATATTACACTCAAGTAATCAATTGCTTGAATAGTAATATAACACAAGTTTTAGGGAATGCATATTTATGCTTACCACATAAGCAAGAGCGAGGCAGTTGATGCTGGTTTCGCCTACCAAGGCGGTAACTGTCCTCAGCACATAGTAGGCATAAAAGAAGCTTGTCTCCCTGCTACACGCCATTATCACTACCAAAAAAGAAGATCCAGAAAGGGCATATAATTAACCCCAGAATTAATGCCATCTGCTGAAATACAAAAAATAAAATTTACGTAGAGCATCGCTGCCCACCAACAAGTGGACAGTGAGATTGAGTGTTTGACCAGCATAACCATTACCCGACAATAAAGACAAAAGTCTAGCCAAAACAAATATCTACTAGATTCTTAACTTTAATAGTGTTATTTACACATTTATTTTTTACGTAATTATTGTTAATTTTTATCTTTTAATCTTCTTTAATGCATTTGAATTGATAGTTAAAATTAAATAAGAATGTATGAAACATAAAAAGTGTGGTATGGATAACATCACTCTTCTTAAGATGTCAAAAATATTTTGAGACTGTTTTAAAATTGTCACATCATGCTTGTATTAATTTATTAATATTAGACATTAAAGTACACATTTTTAATATGTGAATTCAAACTGAGTAGGAATTATTAATATAGTGAAGAGGTGGAAGATTCTTAGCTCAAATAACATTGGTACCACAGTTAAAGTATGGAGAGTTTTAACGAAACATTCATGGTACTGTTTACTTTAACGAAAAATCATATTTTTACTTTTAAAAAATCACTCATGGTACTATTCATTTACAACACATTTCCTGGTACTGTTCACTTTAATGAAAAACCATATTTTTACTTCTAAAAATTCACTTATGGTACTATTCATTTACAACACATTTTTGTCATTTTGATTAAAACTCAAAGTTTTCAAGTTATTTTCGTTAATTTTCCTTAAAGGCCAGCACTAACGAAACATAGTTATCATCAAGCAAAAGAGAAAGGAAGAAAATCAAAGAAACTATACACATAAAAATTACTGATGAGTGGAATACAAACCTAGTGGAATAATGGATAATGTCATTGGGATCGTGAGAAGCGACTTCCTCCCGTACACATCCGACAGATTCCCAATTACTGGAGTCATCACCACCGTTCCCACTCCTATGATCTGCATCCAACACGCACACACGCGTATGCCCATTAGTTTACACCAAATATCTTCACACAGTCCTTAATTCGACTATGTCTAATTAATCTTTTGTGTTGCGATACAGTGTATTTGAACTATTAATTAAGTTCACTTTTGTCTAAACGTTGCGTTGAATCTTGTAATTGATAGTCCGATTAACATTAACTTTGTTTGCCAAAATACTGGGTTAGAAATCTTGAGTTTGAGTCTAATAAGGGGGAGTTCAATCGTTTAATTTAATAAGTCTCACACAACTATTAGAAACGCACGCAACAAAAACATTGTTATCGAAATCAAACTCATACAGCTTGATTTGTTTATATAAGAATCAAAATCATATAAACCGATGTACTGCTAAACGACTTAAGAGGACATAACTCCCACGCAATACTGTGATCTATAAGTGTTATCATTGCTTTACTCCTCATTTCAAGATGGGGGATTACCTTAATTGACCATACACACACACACACACACACACACACACACACATATATATATATAAAGGGGTATGATATTCACACCTTTTTTTACTTACCATACACACACACACACACACACATATATATATATAAAGGGGTATGATATTCACACCTTTTTTTACTTCTCATACATCCTTTTAATTTTCGGTCATTGGATCAGATGAATTGAAGAAGATCAAGAGACAGAAATTAACAAGAGATATATGTGAAGTAAAAAAAGGTGTGTGGATAACACATCTCATATATGAACACATAGGCTCTAAGTAGTACACACAAAAATTAGAAATTGCAGCATTATTAGGACCGCGACGGAGATTTGTTTGGTTGCCAGCAAAGTGCTGACGACGCTTCGTTTGTTTGTATCTAATTAAATAGCATGTATCTTTCAAAAAAAAAAAAAAAAAAAAAAAAGAAAAGCATGTAATATTTAAAGTAATTCATGAGCTCAAATGGTTAAATGTACTAACGATTACATAACTGAAACGTATGGACATGGACAGCCGGTTTGGTAGGTATGAAGTTTAGTTGGGAAGATGTATTTAGAGTTTGCAAGCTTCAGTTCACGTACACACGTTTAGACTAATATTAGAGGCACGCATCTAATTACTTATCCAGTTGAGATAAAAATCTAGCTATGCATTAAATCAACAAAATTATTTTGTTGAAATAATAAAAATACAGGTAAAAGTAATAAGGGTAACTTATTACTCTTTTCCTAAACAAGGTAAGGTTGAAAAAAAAATCCATTGAACCCTACCAAAAGTTTGATGTTTTCTCTTATGTTACTTTTTTTTCTTCTTCTTATTAATGTGCTTAGTTACTTTAACCATCTAACATATAAAATTGTGCTTAATGAAATTGATTCCACTTATTTTTTAAGATAGTGCTATCCATATACCTTTTTAACCTTTCACACACACACTTTTTAATTGTCGGCTGTCCAATCGAATGAATTAAAAATAATAAAATGATAGAAATTAACAGTGTTGGAGGTTAAAAAAAAGTGTGAATAGCACTACCTATTTTTTAATGAATAATTTTTATAAAATGGATTTGCAACGTCCAACCCATAAAATTAACTAAGAAATTTTATGATATCATCGGTGGATTAAACTAAATATCATGACCATACATGACCAGGCATGAGAGAGAGCATAGAAAATTTTCGAGTATATTGATAAATACAAACGCTAAAATCAAAATCAAAATCAAAACTTTTTATATATGGCTCCTCTTCGATGTCATCGGTGGAATTAATAAATTGAAAGAGGGATTTAATCAATTGAAAGAGGGATCAACTAAGGGAGATGAAAGTAGAAATTAATATATATCCATGATGCATATGTATGAAGAATTAGCATATATTATACATAAAAAGGAAACCATAAGGCAACGAGAAATTAATTAACATATATATTATATATAATTATATATATGCATTTACATACCGCTTGTTGAAAACCAGAGAGGTAAATGGCAAGGGAGCACTCATCTCGACCAGGGCAAAGAGCCAGCATGGTGATATCAGTTATGGCTGGAACCACCACGAAGCTTGCAAACCCATGAAAAAACACGGTCACAAACAGATGCCACAATCCTCGAATGCCCTCCATCTCTCTCTCTCTCTCTCTCGAAACTACCACTTCACTGATGATCCCAAATACAGTAAACGTAAGCTTAAAAGCGAAAAAGCAGTGTGGCTCTCTCTCTTGTTTCTTAACGGTGATGAAGATTGAACAGTGAACACGCTAATTGTGCTTTGCTTTTAAGCATACGCTTGTGTTTTTGCCTTTTACTTTGGCTTTGTTTTTTTACCGTGAGTGGGCAGCCACAGAGAGAGAGAGAGAGATGGGAGGTCCCCATATATAAGGAGATGGGAGGTCCCCATACATGCACTTGGATTATCTGCCGTTTCCATTCCATGCTCTTCCCATTCTCTTCTATATTTTGTAATCATGGTTAAACTATGTTAATATTTTATATTAATTTTTTTTTAGAAATAATAAGATAAAAGTAATATAAATATAAAATGTTGATGTGGCTTAATCGTGATCACAGAAATAGAAGGACATGGAATAAGGAGGGCAGACAATCAAAGTCCTCCATGTATAAGGTTGTGGGGACCTTATTTTAACCGACCAATCACCAAATCAAAAAATACAACCAAACAAGTCAATGACAAAGAAAACTGAAACGAATTAAAGAGTAGTTAGGGCCAGGGAGAAATAAGCACCCCTTATTTTAATACTTTTATTTGACAAACAAAACTGAAACGAATTAAAGAGTCGTTAGGGCCAGGGAGAAATACGCACCCCTTATTTTAATATTTTTATTTAATTAATTATTTTAATATTTTAAATTTTGACGAGAATTTTTTTTTTTGAATTTATAATTTTCACGTGGATCCTTAATGACACATGATGTCCAATCATAATTCACATAGGCACTACATCATCAATTAACGGGAAACTTAACACTCAGACTAATGAATGTATGAGATTGTCTCAAAATTAACATTTTAGATATGATTCTGAGACAAAAAAAAATTTCATGTGCTAAATATTAAAAACCATTAAATTTAAGAATAATAAACTGAGATTTACCCAAAATAAATTGATCGCGCAACTCAATTTATCTACATATGATGAAGACTATCCAACAAACGGCTGGGGTGTCTCCAATTTGATGCCTCTTTTATGTTTTATTTATTTATTTTTTAAATTTTTTGCACTTGTCCATCAACTTAACACCAAATTTAACACTGCTAAATTTTCATAAACTAAACAAAAAACTAACAATTAAAGAAAATAAAAAACAACACTTGATAACCACCCAACCACACCAACCCATCGCCGCTGACGATGCTCCTCGCCGTTGGGAAAGCTTTATTTCCTTTCCCTTCTTTATCTTCAAATTCTCACACTAGATCGTGATAGATCCATTAATCTCATCAAACAACAAACAGTGTGTGAAGTTTGAAGTTTGGGGATATCTAATCGATCGATACGCGACGGTGACGAATGTCGATAACAGCTTTGCCAGCAAGAGAGGGGAAGGGAGAAATATAGAAAGAGAGAAAAAGTAGTTTTGCCCCGACGAGGAAGAGCCCTCGTCCGAAATGAATGGTGGGGAGGTTCGGTATTGCTGTCAGGTTTTTGCAGTCGCCTTTTGTTTTCCCTTAATTTTTCAGTTTTTAAATTAAACTACTGCAAAATAAAGTGTTAAATTCAAAGTTAAGGAGAGGAACATGTGTAAAAAAACTAGAGATGAGAAGACATAAGGGAAACACATGATTGAGGACAACAAATCCGCAACCCCGACAAACAAAACTAATTCATGTAACAGCTTAGTTTTTCTTAATGTTGTGTAATAATAACTATCTAAATTATACGCAAAATTCAAATTGTGTTACAATTTACCGACTAACTGCACTTTCATTCGACTTTACATTATTTAATGGCATGTGACGATAGCAACACTCGTTTTTCAAGAGCATTCTCATAACGTCTAAAGATGTGATGGAATGAGAACGAAAAAATTGGAGGGCAAGTGCGAAAGTCTTTAGGGCTTAAAAAGTCGCCAAAGCGCATGTTTTGGTTAAAATATTGATAAAAATACACAAAATTAACAAGTTCACGTGTCATTTGGACAATTTTTACTAACCCATTAGCCTTAATCTTTGATAAATATTTGTTGACATTAATAAATAGATATGTTATAATATTAATACATACACACATATATAGTATAATGATTATAATAAATATGTAACTGTTGTGGTCTATATTTAACAGACAGGAAGAGGGGACCGACGACACATAAAAAATACAAAGAGATATATGTGTTGTAGAGCTGTGTAGAGGATATGTTATTCCCTTACACAGTGCCTTTATTTATAATAATAAGAGAGAAGAAATCTTTCTCTTCCAAGGAATACAAGTCCAAATAGAAAAGAATAACTAAAATAAAATATAATCTAGGATTTACACAATTACATTTAAATAAGAAGTTTATAACACTCCCCATTGAGTGTGTAAATACTCAAGTAAATTCAACATTATGGAGAGGTTGAGGAAGTCGACTTGTCGGCACTGATTCTGGGAATACGCTATTCTCAAATAAGGTAGGAACTTGCATAAGGAACTAAGTCTCACAAAAAACCTATGGCTATGGTAAAAACCTGAGTAGGGACAAAATCCATAGTCTAAGGAAAAATGTGTGAAAAATACAAAATCAAATGAAATGTCTACGGGCTGTCATCAAGGATATGATCAACCCAAGGTGGGTGCCTCGTCAAAACCTCGTTAGGTAGCAAAAACCCAGTGGGAAAAATGCCCTAATCGTAGGGAAAAAGAGTACATTAAGATCAAGCAAGTATACTTTAGGATACTCCCCCTGAGTTTGACATAATTCCAAAGAGAACTAACAATGTTACAACTCAGAAAGTTTACGCATACCAATTCCTTGAACAAGCTTCTGAAACATCTCATTCGGTTGTGATTTGGTGAAGAGGTCGGCCAAATTGTCTTGTGAACGGATTTGTGTGACTTCAATCTTTCGATACTCTTGTTGTTGATGTGAGAAGAAGAACTTCAACGCACTGTAGTTGGTGTTGTCTCCTTTGATGTAACCCTTCTTAAGCTGTTCGATGCATGCTGCGTTGTCTTCATAGATCGTCGTCAGGACATAAACGACGGGGTAAAGATCGCAGAAGCTTCGAATACAGCCCACTACTACTCTCAACCAAAAGCATTCCTGAGTTGCTTCATGTCAGGCGAGAATTTCAGCATAGTTAGACGAAGTGGCAACTAAGGTTTGTTTAGTTGACCTCCAAGAGATTGTTGTGCCTCCAACGGTAAAGACATAACCCGTTTGAGGACATGCCTTGTGCGGATCAGATAAATATCATGGGTCTGCATAACCAACAAGGCGAGAATCGACTCGAGATAAGGGGGTGTGGCATCACTCGAGGATCTGTAGAGATAGACTATGCCCAAATCTGTAGTACCTTTAAGGTAGTGGAAGATGTCTTTAACACCAGTCCAGTGTCTGTGTGTTGGTGCATTACTGTATATTACCAAAAGATTAACAGCGAATGAGATGTCGGGTCTAGTTCATTGAGCTAAGTACAATAAAGTGCCTATCGCACTTAGATAAGGAACTTCGAGCTCCAAAATCTCTTCATCATCCTCCTTCGGATGGAAGGGATCTCATTTTGCATCTAGCGATCGAACGACCATAGGAGTACTCGAAGGCTTTGTTTTATCCTCTTTAAAGGGGCGCAACACCTTCTGGGTGTAGTTCAATTGATGTACTAAGATTCCATCTAAACAGTGATCTATCTCGAGACCGAGGACAGTATTGAGTCTTTCCTAGATATTTCATCTCAAATTCCAACTTCAGATGCTCGGCAGTTCTCGTGAGCTCTTCAGGAGTTCCGATGAGATTCATGTTGTCGACATAAACTACAACAATCGCAAAATCGGAATATGACTTCTTAATGAACACACAAGGGCATAGTTCGTTGTTCATATATCCTTGATTAGTCAAATACTCACTCAGACATTTATACCACATTCTTTCGGATTGCATCAAATTGTAGAGTGAACGCCTCAGTCGAATTAAGAGCGTGTTCCAGGGTTTAGAAATATTTGATCCAGTCAATGTAAGTTATTCGGGAACTTTGCGTATCAAGATCCTTGTAGAGATACGCAGTTACTACGTCCATCAGCTGCATACTCAGTTTTTCGAAAACTACTAAACTGATAAGGTAACAAAAAGTAATCATATCCATAACGGGTGAATAAGTTTCGTCATAGTCAATCTTGGGGCATTGTGAGAAGCCTTGCGCAACAAGACGAGCTTTGTAACGCACAATTTCATTCTTCTCATTACACTTCCGAACGAAAACCCATTTGTAGCCAACAGGCTTCACATGTGGAGGAGTAGGAGCTATAGGTTTAAACACCTTACGTTTCGCAAGCGAATCGAGTTTGACTTAGATTGCTTGTTTCTAATTTGACATGATCTTAGTAGTTACTGTATATGCTAATGCATCATCAACGATCATCTCATTTCTACACCGAACATCATTCAAGCTAGCATAATGGATCGAAATCTCACGAATCTCGGAAGGTGGATTCGTCTTTTCAAGACGTTTATATAATCTAGAATTTCCTCATGAGTTGGATAAAAGTAAACGACAGTCGGATTCACAATAGGCTTTTTAGAAGCATGTGTCATGGGTTTCATCTTACCGAGGGTGTGAATCCTTTGAACAAAGAGGTCTGCCATACTTTTGTGTAGGGGTAGATGATTGGCTAGCTGCTAATGTATATGGATCACCAAGATTGGCATCTCGGGCCTCCAAGAGGGAAGTTCGTCGTACATTTGGTACATCCATCTTTGCAGACGTATTCACATCTGGAATATGTGATCTTGTCATGCACGCTAGATTGGTGAAAGCATTTGGCATGCTCTGGGCTATGTTATGAAGATCTAATATGTGGTACACTTCAGTTTTAGATTGAGCGGTGCGGGTATCTAAATGAGACAAAGTGGGAGTTGTCCACTATAATTCACGTAGTTCTTCAAGAACGTTGAGGTTCTTATCTCCCCCTAACGATGAGAATACTGTTTCATAGAAGTGACAATCCACAAAATAAGTGGTAAACAGATCGCCCACCAAAGGTTCTAAGTAACGATTAATCGAAGGAGAATCATATTTGAGATAGATTCCCATCCTTCGCTGAGGCCACATTTTTGTACGTAAGGGCGGCGAAATCATCACATAGACCGCACAACAAAAAACGTGCAGATGTGATATGTCGGGTTTGTATCAAGTAACTAACTAAATGACGGTATATGGTTAGGTTGCAACAGGCCTCAGGCGGACCAACATGGCTGCGTGCCTCATGTAGCGATCAAAAGCTTGGTATGTATGACCAATGATCGAGCAATCATTTTTAAGCGCTTAATGAATGCCTTGTGCGAAGTCGTTCTGGGTGTGAACATGAGGTACTGGATGTTCAACTTCAATCCCAACTGACATGCAATAGTCATCAAAAGTTCTAGATGTAAATTCTCCAGCATTATCCAATTGAATAGATTTGATCAGATAATCAGAGTGGTGAGCCCTGAGCTTGATAACCTAAGCCAACTGTTTGGAGAATACAGCGTTCCTTGTGGACAACAAGCATACGTGTGACCAATATGTGGAAGCGTCAACCAAAACCATATAATGTCTAAATGATCCCCATGGAGGGGGAATTGATCCATAAATGTCCCCTTGAATCCGTGGCAGAAAAATGGGAAAATTCAAATGAATCTTGTCATAAGAAGGCTTAGTAATAAGCTTTCCCATAGAACATGTTTGACATGCGATTCCTTGAATTAAACCTAAACTTCGGGTTAGTGGATGCCCATGTGATAATTTGAGGATACGGCGCATAGCTATTTGTCCAGGATGTCCCAAATGATCATGCCAGAGTGTAATTTCATGCGCGGTCCTAGAGATAAGGCTGGCCACATAGTGGCTTTCTATGGGGCGTATAGTCGTAGTATACAGACCACTCGAGATATGCTCCATCTTATCTAGAATACGCTTATGGCCATATTCGTAGGAAGTTATGCACATAAATTCAACTCCTTTTTCTACGTGGGTTTTAGCTTGGTAATTGTTATATCTAATGTCCTTAAAGCTCAACAACGTTCTTCTGGAACATGGAGAATAAAGTGCCTCATCAATGGTCAAGATTGTATCATTGGACAACATTATACGTGCCTTACCGATCAAGTTGGACGGGCCTTAGAGGGTTGTCAGGGGTGCATTTTTGGGTATGAAGTTAGTGAAATAGATGCATTCAAGGAAAATGGTGTGTGTGGTTGCACTATTTGCTAGACAACTAACTATCCCACTAGTCATACCTAGAATGAAAAATTAATTTCAATCGGTCACATGCATAAAAGTTCTAAAAAAGAAATATCCATTCAAAATAATTTTTAAGTATTCAAGGATGGAATTTAATTAAAAACTTAATATCCACAAATAAATCACCAACAAATAATCCAAACATAAAGGAAAATTGTTCAAAATTAACCAAAAAACAAGGGGGTTCGGCCACTACTATGGAATTCAGCCCCAAGGTCTTATTTCAACTAAAAAAAATAAGTCTATGTCTAAGATTCTAATCTTCCATAGGTTTGATAGCCTCTTAAAAGTCAGAAGCCTCCATCTTCGAACTCTCTGGTTTGTCCACTTGCATAATGTTTATTTCAAACTTAGAATGATATTCAGCTACAACTTTTTGGGGAGCTCGGCAAACACGGGACCAATGGTCATTTGAACAACAATGATAACACATATCCGCATCCATGGTTTCAGGTGCTTTGCCTTATTCTTGAAGTTTGGGGCCTTGAGAGCGAGGTTTGGGCGCTTTGGGGCATTGTTTCCTCCTTTAGATGGGCCTTGGCTCTGTAGACCTTGGCGAGGTGGCTTAGGACGGCACATACCATGTCTCTTTTTGTGTTTTGGGTCTTGGTTCGTACTATAGTGTGCTTCAGGCACAACAGTCGCCCTATTAGGTCGAGCTTGATGATTCTTCATCAACAGCTAGTTTTGCTTTTCTGCGAGAAATAAAACAAATATCAAATGCAAGAACTTAGTGAACTTCTGAGCTCTATATTGTTGCTACAAGACAATATTAGTAGCAGAGAAGGTTGAATAGGTCTTCTCCAGGAGATCCTCTTGTGTCAAAGTTTCGTTACAAAACTTGAGAAATGATCAAATTTGACAAACTTCATAATTATATTCATTCATAGACTTAAAATCTTGGAAGCGCAACTGCTGCCAGTCATGTCTTGCTTCAGGCAAGAAGATGTCCTTTTGGTGATCAAAACGATCAGCCAAAGAGACCCATAGTGCTCATGGATCATCCTCAGCAAGAAATTCAGTTTGCAGGGCATTATGGATATGTCTTTTGATGAAGATCATAGCGGTGGCCTTCTTAGCTTCGCCAACATGGTTGTCTGTCTCATCTTCAATGGCGGGACGCAAATTTTTTGCAGTAAGGTGGAGCTTCACATCTTGGACCCACTTAAGGTAGTTTTTTCCAAAAACCTCCGAAGTGGTGAAGTTGAGTTTGTTCAAATTTGACATGTTCCTATCACAAAATAAAGGACAAGATGTGATTAGTGCAATGGAGAAAAAAAATCAATCCATTCACATAGGAGTAGAACATTCAGGTTATAATAGACATGTACTGGTTAAATTCGCATGAAAAAGCTTCGAGGTTTATGGGTGATATTTGTAATGAAAACCTTCAGGTTTTCAAACAAGGCGTGTTTATCGAAACTTCAGGTTTCAAAATAATTATGAACTTCAGGTTCATATGTTCTTGCAGACAAACGCATATATATATACACACAGAAATATGCAAATAGAACTCTAGTTCTAAAATTATAATTGAATTAATTATTTGGACTTCGGGCCAAAATTAAAGTGTGGGTGAAAAATATAAAACCTAAATTGTCTAAAAATATTAAACAATCAAAGCTCGGGGCCCAAAACTATAGGCCAAAGCCCATAAGTGGGCTGAGCAAGTATTTTGCCTTGAGGTCCAGGCCCAGATTGGGCTGGGTTAATATTAGTTGGGCTGCAAGCCCAAAGGCGATAGAGAAAAAAAGAAAGGGGTTAGATCCAAAAAGGAGCCCATGAAAGGGTACGATCTGGTGCAGTGTGAATAGTGAAATCGAGGGAGGACGCGATCCAGTGCGTCGCAGCGGATGGGACACCATAGCCCTCAGGCTTGTGTCATGCTTAGGCCGGGTTTTAATGTATGGGCTGCAATCTAGGAGCCCAGATTGCTATGTCTTTCCAATGGACTTCAAACAAAACACTAAAGCCCAAATGGCTGGTGTTGGGACCGAGTGCAGCTGAGCCCTAGTGGGCTTGGGTCAGAACCAAAACATCCCAGCATTTGCTAGGTAAGGTCGTCGGAGCGCTACCAATGTTGATGGCCATTTTTTGGGTGAATATTGGTCGGGGGAAGCATGTGTTCGACCTGGAACCCTATATTGAACAGAGAAAATTTGATTTCTTGATGTTTGGGTGTGAAAAACCATAGGGATTTCGAGTCGAAATCCTTGAAAACCTAATGAAATTCATCGGGAATTTCAAAGAACATCGTTGAAGACGATGAATTTGTCGTAAAAATCACAACTTCAGGTCATGGTTGTGAACACGAAAGTTCCTTGAAACAAGAAACAAGAATAACGTGTACAAAATAATATTTTGTGTTTAATGATTTTGGGGTTACGATCTCTCTCAAATTTGGTCCTCTGATTCTATCTTCGTAGGGTGTAGGTTTGTGGATGAGTTGTTGATCCAAAGGGCCGTCGGGGCTTGATCTAAGGATGAACAATTGATGAACGGATGAACACTTTCTTCAAGGGCCGTCGGGGCTTGATCTTGAATAATGGTTGTGTGGATTTCTTCAAGGGCTTTTCGGCTTGATCTTGAAGGTTGATGGATGAGCGGATCTTCAAGGGCCGTTGGGGCTTAATCTTGAAGAACGATTGGATGTATGGGTTTGTTGATGTTGTTGATCCAAAGGGCCGTTGGGGCTTGATTTTAGGATGAACGGATGATGAATGATGAACACTTTCTTCAAGGGGCCGTTGGGGCTTGATCTTGAAGGTTGATGGATGAGCGGATCTTCAAGGGCTTTTGGGCTTAATCTTGAAGAACGATTGGATGTATGGGTTTGTTGATGTTGTTGATCCAAAGGGCCGTTGGGACTTGATCTTAGGATGAATGGATGTATGGGTTTGTTGATGTTGTTGATCCAAAGGGCCGTTGGGGCTTGATCTTAGGATGAACGGATGATGAATGATGAACACTTTCTTCAAGGGGCCGTCGGGGCTTGATCTTGAAGGTTGATGGATGAGCGGATCTTCAAGGGCTTTTGGGCTTAATCTTGAAGAACGATTGGATGTATAGGTTTGTTGATGTTGTTGATCCAAAGGGCCGTTGGGGCTTGATCTTAGGATGAACGGATGATGAACACTTTCTTCAAGGGCTGTCGGGGCTTGATCTTGAATAATGGTTGTGTGGATTTCTTCAAGGGCTTTTGGGCTTGATCTTGAAGGAGGATTTAACGAAGAACGAAGAGAGCTTTCTTGATCCTTCGGAATTCTTGGGAATTTGGATGGTTGGAAGCTTTGGAGTTTCAAAGCTTCAAGGATTTGGGGAATTCCTCTTCTAATTTTGGAGTAGAGAAATGTATTTGTGAATTCCTTGATGCTTGATACCTTGATGCAGAAGCCTATTTATAGGCTTTGAGAATGAATCACCACCACAAAAATATTTTTTTCCTTTCCAAGCACCATTGCCTAATTTTCCCACTTAATGCAATATTGAAATTGAAGTGGTGTAACTTATGGCCTAATTTCCCACTTAATGCAATATTGAAATTGAAGTGGTGTAACTTATGGCCTAATTTCCCACTTAATACCATTTTAAACTTGAAGTGGTGTAACTTATGGCCTAATTTCCCACTTAACACCATTTTAAACTTGAAATGTGTATGCTTTGTCATTGCCCAAATGAGAAAAACTTGCTTTGATCCGTAATGGATTGAAGTGTGCTTGCCTTGTCATTGCCCAACATAAGAAGAAAAACTTGTTTTGATCCTCAATGGATTGAAATGTACTTGCCTTGTCATTGCCCAAAATGAGAAGAAAAACTTGTTTAATCCTTCAAGGGTATTTCTTCCTATTTTGTTGAGTCACACGCCATGTGTACAATTTGTACAACACGTGGCGTATGCCATGTATGCCTTGACACGTCAAAACTTTAATGCATTGGTGAACATTTGTTTTACTGAAATTTCGATGTCTACAATGGTTTTTCTATGGAAGTCAGCGTTGATGTCGGAACTCGGCTGTGGGCGAGTGAAGGTTTTTTGGGGAAAGGGAAAGCTACTGGCTCTCGGTTAGTGGCTTGGCTTGGCTCGGCTCAGCCACATAAGCTACGAGCCTGGACAAATCAAGGTCTAGCGCTGCCGATTTCAATTTTGTTTGTTTGTTTTTTTTTTTTCTTGACAATTCAATTCAATTCAATTTGATGCATATTCAATTTTATTCAATAGTGTAATGCATGTACATATATCTGATGCAATTCATGGCAATATAAAATTCACATAATTCAACATTTATGAATATAATGCATACACAATTTATGTAGAATCTAATATTTGAAAAACGTAAAGTTGGGTCATGCATTATGGTGAATGGTCATGCTATTAGGGCTACAAAAATATCGAGATAAAAACCGTTGTTTTGGAAGAACCTGATTACGTGATGATATGGATGAACTGGTTTGATGTAGAAAAACTTCAACGTCAGATTCCTAAGCGCAGCGGTAAGAGCGTGTTGATAACGTGTTGTAGCCTATTTTATCTGACAAAGGAGAGAGGGCCGATAGCAAAGGAAAAGAGAGAAGGAGAGATGAGTTAGTAGAATCGTAGGGGAATGTGTGTGTTGAGGATATGATATCCCCTGTAATATCCTGAAAAATTTAAGTATTTGAAATTGATATTCATATTTATGAATATGTGGGCAAAGTAGGGAAATGAATCACTAAATGGTTAAGAATATTTCAATAGGGAAATGTGAAATCCCGTTCCTGATTTTGATTATTAAATTAAGTAATTTGTAGTCGTATTAATGGTTATGACACATTTATATTTACAGTGGATATTTGTTCGATAAGTGAAAAGACGAAAATACCCTAGTTGGCTCAATTTAATTATATGACGTATTTTATCCTCATATATTTGATCATATTCTTGATATATTTGGATAGAGGACGATCTTATGAGCGCTTAGGCAAAAACTGTTTGTCCGTTGGAATGAGAAACGAAAAGTTACGGATATTAGAAGTTTTTAAATAAAATTTAATATTTTTGGGTTCCCATTAAATTGGGAAAGGACCAATTAGAAAAAAAAAAAGGAGAAATAAAAAGAAAAGGGGGGAGGAGGGGAAATAAGAAAAAAATAAACGAAAAAGGGAAGAAGAAAGAGAAGAGGGAGGGACCAATGACAGACAGGAGGAAGGAGAGAAAGGAGAGGAACCGAGGGGAGGGTGTGTAACAACCTAGCCAAACTAGGTCATCCCTTGACGCGTGACTCGACCCAACGAAATACATGGTTTATGACGCCTTTTCAGGCGATTTCTCCGGTGATTAGAAGCCACACACCACTTGGAATTGACCTGGCACCCCTTCCTCTTCCAATTTCATCAAAAAATCGAGTTAAATTGGTTTGATTTCGTGATAAACTCACCAGCAGGTTCGTGGAGTGTACGACTAAATTCCTCCATTTCTTAAGGTAGTACAGTTAACCACCACCATCAAACTACTCCTCATAAGGTCTGGAACAAAGCCTAAACAACTATAGCGGTGGCGGAGCACCGGAGGTGACGGATCGAAGCTATCCATTTCTAGGGTTTCCGGTAAGTTCGAGTGAAATTGGGGACTTTCCCGGCAAAATTGCCTTGGTCATAGGTATGAAACTTGCTTTATTCATTGAGATATACAATTTTGTAAAATTTTATAATTTTTGGAGTTAGTTGAATTTTCCGACGAGTCGGAGCGGCCGGCTGCCATGTGCGGCGGCGCGTGGGTCAAGGCATCCCCTAACCACCCCAAGATAAATTTTGATGCCCTGATTCCATATTTGCCATCTGATGAACGAAATTCCATTGTTTGAGTATAATTTTGTTAAGGTCTGACACTTGAATACTATAGCAATCAACGATCTGACCGTTGGATCGTCACCAAACTTTGATATATTATAGTAAATAATATTTGAGGACCATAGAAACTTATGGATCTGGAATCCAAGAAATGGATCTTCCCGAATTGGATTTGTAAGTTTGTAAAATAAAACGTTGACTGCCACTGAAAATTGTGATTGGTAAAGATTTAACCATCGGATCATGGTAAGATTTTAATATGATGTTCTATGAGCATAATGAGGACCTTAGGACGTTACAGATTTAAAATCTGACATGCGGATCTTTCAGATTGAATTACGGAGAGTTGTGGACCCTAACATTGGCGGAGAGTTAACTTTTGGTCAACATGTCTCAAAACGTTCTAAATACTAAAATTAGTACTACAAGAGACTAAGTGAAGTCTAGCGGGCCTACATTGGTTAGAGAGTGACTTGAATATTTTCAGAAATGAACTAAAAATGAATGGTGAACTACGAAAGGCTTGATCCTGCTCAAGGGTACGTAGGCAGTCTAACAGGGTTAGATGACACACCCCGATCCAAAATTTGGGGCGTGCTGGCCGTCACGTGAGGGTGATGTAGCCAAGTGCGCAATGCAAAAGTAAAATAGTGAAAATAGGAAGAAATAAAGTCAATAAAATAATTTACAAGAAAAAGATTAGTGAGTGCTAGTGACAAACACATAAGGAAAAATGCAAAGTAGAAGTTCAAGTATCCTAGGTGCAGTCTAGAAAAAACAAACACTACACAAGTGATAACTAGAAAATCCTACATGGAGGGTGCTCTGTGTAGAAATGCCTCGATGCCTTTTCGTCACCCATATCCTCGCTACCTAAAACCTGGAAGGGCACAAAACAGAAAACATGAGTGAGCAAAAACAAAGTTTGTTTTTCAAACCAATTTCAATATCAAGTAATAACCCCTCTCTGTAAAACCCGTATACTTTCCAGAAAATATTATACGTACTCGTATATCAAATCATGCTAAAAATGACAAAGCTCAAATATACCATGCCAGAATATGCCGTGTTAGAATATCTAAACAAATTGTATAAGCATCAAGCAGGTGAGATAAAACAATCAAAATGTACCGATAATATCAGTACGTCAGCCGGAGTCACCTAAAGTGATATGTACGGCTGAAACTATAGCTCATGAACCATTATCCTGCACATGAGTCGGAACCACCTAAAGTGGTCTGTACGATAGGCTGGTGTATCTAATTACGCTCAGTGCTACGATCACGTGAAGGCTGTGCGATGTATAGCGAGTCACCTACGAGTCAGAATCACTTATAATGGTCTATACGATAGGCTGGCACCTGCCTTGGATCCAAGATGAGCGTACGGTGCGGGAGGTGAACGATCACGTGAAGGCTAGGCCCTACTCTGGTGGAGCACAATCATCGAGGTGCAGGAATATAAGCTATAACTCAATCTTATCAACACCACATCTATCATTAACAATATACTCACCTGACTTACTTGAGCATTCGCGGCACCAAAGCATAACCAACACAATCACAATAATAATAACGACGATATTCGACATGGCATTTTAATTATAAACTATTTCGATTATAAAATCATTAAAACGTAATTTCTGGAAAGATACCAATCATAATATATATATATATATATATATATACTGAAAACAAAAGCCCACTCACTGATACGTAGAAGGGTTATGATCCTCGAGCCTCGCGTGGTTGTGCTTGTCTTCCGGATAGTCCTCACCTATATGCGAAACAACTATAAAACCGTCAACTAACGCTCATAACCAACCTTAGGTAATAACTTCTCATATATTGCTCAATTAGGGTGTTTGAATATACCAACGTGCTCTACTCAATCTCACGAATAACCCCATATTTTAAAATAATTTTCTGAGGTCTCACGCACCCTCACACGCTGGCCAAGGCACTGCCAGACGCCCCGACCATGCGCAAGCACGTGCCTGGCACGCGTGTGGAATATTCCGTTAACGGCCGTTACCTGACGTCGTTAGAATATTCCGTTAACTCTGACAGAATATTCGCCTCATTCTTCGGTGAGCCTCGCCGGTTGCCACCATCTGCAACTCAAAGTTTCGTCGAAAACTAGGAAAAACTTCAAACTTCAATATCTTCTTCATTTCTCAACCAAATTCCATGAAATTTGTAATGAAGCTTACAACGAGTAGAATAAAACCTTACCACTTTTGGGACCTAAAACCAATGGAAACTCGTCGGAGAAATCCCACCAAATCCGGCCAACCTTAGAACTCGCTATCCCAACGTCCAAAATCCTTCAAACTTGTTCCCCGAGCTTCATGAAGATGTCCTAAAGCTTTCTAAAACCTTAAAACTCATTGAAAGTTCCACGATCACGACTGCATGAACAGTGCACCAAAACTGGGTTCACGGGTTCTAGGGTTTTCGAGGGTTTCAAGTTCTAAAAATGGTATGGATGAACTCAGGAGCTTGCAAGGAGTTCAAATCTTACCTTCTAGACGTCGATTTGTGCGTGAAACGTTGGTTTTGAAGTTGTTCGTACACTTGCAAAGGAAAATGAAGAAAAATCCGAGAGAATGAGAGTCAGGGGGGAAAGGGATAGGTGTGTGTAAGTGTGTAGTCCAGATGGCAACCCACCAAGCAAAAACAAAACAAACCAAACACCTTGCAACACTAATTAATGTCTAGGGGCAAAATCGTCTTTTCACACTAACGTTACAAATAAGTCGAGACAGGCTGTCACAACCTACCCCCCTTAAAAAAATTTTGTCCCTGACATTACACAACAAAACAAACCATTAGTATCATAAAACAAGCGGGGATACAAATTTCTCATCCAATCCTCCATCTCCCAAGTAGCGTCCTCCACTGAGTGATTTCTCCACAAAATCTTCACCAAGCGCACTGTCTTGTTCCTCAGAACCTTATCTTTCCAGTCTGTAATAGTCACCGGCTCCTCGTTGTAAGTCAAATCGGGATTAATTTCCAACGGTTGCGGAGGTAGCACATGTGATGGATCTGAGACATAGTGACGAAGCAATGAAACGTGAAATACATCGTGCACTCGAGACAACTCTAGAGGTAACTCAAGTCTATAAGCTACTTCGCCGATCCGCTCAGTGACCATATACGGTCCGATATACCTGGGACTCAATTTCCCCTTTTTCCTGAATTGAACACCTTTCCACGGCGACAGCTTCAAGAATACCCAGTCACCTACTTTATAGGTCCAATCAGTGGCATATCTGTCCACTAAGCTCTTCTGATGATCCTGGGCCGCCTTTAGGTTAGACTTGATTACTTGAATATTTTGGGTAGTTTCATCCACTGTCTTTGGGCCCTCCAAAATTCTTTCGCCTACCTCTGACCAACACAACGACGTACGACAAGATTTACCATACAATGCCTTGAAAAGTAACATACCAAGGCTCGAATGGTAACTATTGTTGTAGGCAAACTCCATCAGATCCAGACGTTTATGCCACGCATCGCCAAACTGCAAAACAGAGGATCTCAACATATCCTCCAGTGTCTGAATGGTCCTCTTAGATTACCCATCTGTTTGAGGATGATATGCCATACTTTACAGTAATCTTGAACCAAGAGCTTCTTGAAATGCTGTCCAGAATTTAGAAGTAAATCCCGGATCTCAATTAGAGATGATGCTGACTGGTACACCATGGTACTTAACAATTTTCGACACAAAGAGCTCAGCTAACCGTTTCAAGGAAAACTTCTCTTGAACTAGAATAAAATGCACAGACTTGGCGAGCTGATCAACCACCACCCAAACACCATCATAACCATTCCGTGTACGGGGAAGCTTATACACGAAATCTATGGTAATATTTTCCCATTTCCACTGTGGAACGGGAAGTGGCTGTATCCGTCCAAATGACTTCTTTCTGGTTAACCTCGTAAGTGGTAACGTAATAACGGAAAAATCCTGAACAAACCGTCTGTAATAACCTGCCAGACCCAAAAAACTCCGTACTTCAGAGACGGTTCATGACTGGTCCCAATTTTCCACTATTGAAATTTTCTGGGAATCCACATGAATACCCTGAGCTGAGATAACTTGTCCTAAAAATGCTATTTGATCTAACCAAAACTGACATTTACTGAATTTAGCGTATAACTAATGCTCCCTCAATTTCTTCAGCACTAAAGTAAGATGTCTCACATGATCTGCTTTGGATTTGGAATAAATTAAAATGTCATCGATAAAAACAATGATAAACCTGTCCAAGTACTTAAATACCCGGTTCATCAAATCCATAAAAGCAGCAGGGGCGTTAGTTAACCTGAACGACATCACTAAAAACTCATAATGACCATATCGGTTTCTAAACGCCATCTTAGGGACATCATCACTCCTAATCTTCACCTCATTGTAGCCAGACCTTAAATTGATCTTCGAAAACACGCAAGCTCCTCGTAGCTGATCAAACAAATCGTCAATACGTGGCAACAGAAAATGGTTCTTAATCGTCACCCAGTTCAGCTGCTGGTAGTCTATACACAGCTTTAAGATACCATCCTTCTTTTGCATGAACAAAACTGCAGCTTCCCAAGGTGAAGTACTAGGTTGTATAAAACCTTTATCTAATAACTCCTGCAACTAAATTTTCAACTCTCTCAACTCAATATGAGCCATCCGATAGGGAGTCAAGGATATAGGGTCTGTACCTGGCAATAAGTAGATAGCGAACTCTACGTCATGATCCGTCGGCAATCCCTATAAATCATCCAGAAACACGTCGGGAAAATGTCTGACCACTCTAATGTCCTCCACGAGGCTGGAAGCGTTATCATTTAGTACAACATGTGCCAGATATCCATGACAACCCTTTTGTAGCAACTTTTTGGCTCTCACTTCCGAAATAATGTCGTGTCTCATGCTGCTACGCTCGCTAACAAATGTAAGCATAGGTAGCCCCGGGCGATGAAACGTAACTTTATTCCCATAAAAATCAATATTGGCTCGATTATAGTGTAGCTAATCAGTGCCCCAAATGACATCGAACTCAACAATATCCAACGGAATAAGGTTAGCTGGCATAACCTCATCCTCCACTAACATTGGGCACCCAGGGTACATCCAACCCACCTGACACGTCTATCCTCTAGGCATCGAAACTCTAACTCAAACCCGAGAGGTGTAGGATTAGGTTGTGTCACTTGAGCAAATGTATGAGAAATAACTGAATGAGTAGCACCACAATCAATCAACACTCTAGCAAAGTGACCAAGGATATTTAACGTACCCATGATTAAATCTGGGTTGCTCTGGGCATCTTACACTGTGAGGTTATGAATACGACCCTGAGGCTGCTGCCGACTAACTCGACCTCTACTCGACTGACCACTACATCCAGATGTACTACGACCCTGACCAGTCTGTCTGAACGACCCTGCGCTGCTAGAAGTGACCTCCCTTTGCTAAGGCTGTACTCCTGAATACCATTGCGATCTGCCGGCTGGATAAAGAGGATACGGGGTATACCCTTCAGGTACTACTAATATTCACTTTGGTAGCCATTCGGATAATATGGATCCTGAGGATACGGGTACGACACTGTTGAGTAAGGAGCAACATCTCCCTGGTAGTGGTAAGTACCCTCACGACCTGTCTGACCATAACCGCTCTGCGCTGGAGCCTGCTGACTAGGAACTAGTGGTGGTAAAGAAAGCATTTGGGGCCTCAACTGACCCTGTGGACAATTTGCTGCCCGATGTTCGACCTGTCCACAAGTAAAACATCATCGACTGCCCTGTCTACACTCGCTAAAGTGTCGGCTGTTACATCTCCGACAAAACGGAGCTCCTGAACCACCCGAATCGCCAAAATCTCGCTGCCTCTGAAAACGTGGGCCTCCAGCAAACCTACTACCTCTACGTTGGCCCATAGAACTCATGCTTCCACTGGACGAACTAGAGCTGACCCCGCTTCTTTTAAAACTCTGAGTCTTCTGGGGTCCCTGAAATGCTTGATCTTTACCTCTATTGTTTTTTTTTTTTATTAACATCTTTCTCTTCTTCACTTTCACTAGGCATATTTTCATAATCCTCAATCCTCAACAAAATCTCGTAGAACTCCTAATAAGTATCGCAAGGAGTAGTGATCGCTATAGAACGCCACTTCTTCTTAGTACCTAATCTGAAATGACGAAGCATCTCAACCAGATTAACAGCAACTTTCGGATGATAATGGGACAAATCAGTGAATCTTTTGTAGTACTCATTCGCCGTCAACTTCCCCTGCTTCAAATCAGTAAATTCTTGCTTCTTGCGATCAATATACTCAGGGGGAACAAACCTTTTTCGAAACAACCGTTTAAACACTTCCCAGTTAGCAGCTTCCTCTGGGGTCTAATGATGAACCTTCTGTACCTACCAGGATGTCGATTCTTTACCTAAGAACCATGAAGTCGTCTCTACCCATCTTTTCGAAGGAAGATTCCCTTGACTTTGCAACACTAGAAAAGTCTTTTCAATATGCTTAAGCCACCTCTCAGCTCCCTCATATCCTTCATGACCCTCAAACTTATCCATCTTTAGATTGTACATGGTCTCCAGAGGAGTCCTCTGAGGAGGGCGAAGCGTAGACTGAATCGCATGAGCTATAGTTTCCCCCAACTGAGCTATATCGGGGAAACTAGGCTCAGCTGAGCGACGACGAGGCGACATAGTTCTGACAGAAAATATAAAAATTAATTAGAATACTCACAATAATGGAAGACTGCCAAACCTAGGCTCTGATACCAAACTAACACACCCCGATCCAAAATTTGGGGTGTGCTGGCCATCACATGAAGGTGACGGAGCCAAGTGTGCAATGCGGAAGTAAACGAGTGAAAATATGAGGAAATAAAGTCAACAAAATAATTTACAATAAAAAGATTAGTGAGTGCTAGTGACAAACACAGAAGGAAAAATGCAAAGTAGAAGTTCAAGTATCCTAGGTGCAGTCCAGAAAAAAAAAAAAAAAAACACTACATAAGTGATAACTAGAAAATTCTACATGGAGGGTGCTCTGTGTAGAAATGCCTCGATGCCTCTTCGTCACACACGTCCTCACTACCTAAAACCTAAAGGGGCGCAAAACAGAAAACGTGAGTGGGCAAAAAAAAGTTTGTTTTTCAAACCAATTTCAATATCAAGTAACAACCCATCTCTGTAAAACCCGTATACTTTCCAGAAAATATTATACGTACTCGTATATCAAATCATGCTAAAAACGATAGAGCTCAAATATACCATGCCATAATATGCCGTGTCAGAATATCCAAACAAATAGTATAAGCATCAAGCAGGTGACATACAACAATCAAAATATGCCGATAATATCAGTACTTCAGCCGAAGTCACCTAAGGTGACCTGTACGGCTGAAACTATAGCTCCTCAACCACTATCTTGCACACAAGTTGGAACCACCTAAAGTGGTCTGTACGACAGGCTGGTGTATCTAATTACGCTCAGTGCTACTATCACGTGAAGGTTGTGCGATGTATAGCGAGTCACCTACGAGTCGGAACCACCTATAGTGGTCTGTATGACAGGCTGGCACCTGCCTTGGATCTAAGGTGAGCGTACGGTGTGGGAGGTGAATGATCACGTGAAGGCTAGGCCCTACTCTGGCGGAGCACAATCATTGAGGTGCAGGAATATAAGCTATAACTCAATCTCATTAACACCACATCTATCATTAACAATATACTCGCCTGACTTACCTGAGCGTTCGCGACACCAAAGTATAACCAACACAATCACAATAATAATAACGACAATATTCTACATGGCATTTTAATTATAAACCATTTCGATTATAAAATCATTAAAACATAATTTATGGAAAGATAGCAATCATAATATATATATGCTGAAAACAAAAGCCTACTTACCGATACGTAGAAGGGTCGTGAGCCTCGAGTGGCTGCGCTTGTCCTCCTGATAGTCCTCACCTATATGCGAAACAACTATAAAACCGTCAATTAACGCACATAACCAACCTTAGGTAATAACTTCTCATACATTGCTCAATTAGGGTGTTGAATATACTAACGTGCTCTACTCAACCTCACGAACAACCCTATATTTTAAAATAATTTTCTGAGGTCTCACGTGCCCCCATGCGCCGGCTAAGGCATGGCCAGACGTGCCAGCCAAGCGCAGGCATGTGCCTGGCACGCGTGTGGAACCCTAACACCGTTAGAGAATATTCTGTTAAAATCCCAACAGAAGTTAACGGCCGTTAGCTGACGCCGTTAGAATATTCTGTTAACTTTGACGAAATATTAGCCTCCTTCTCCGGTGAGTCACGCCGGTCACCGCCGTTTGCAACTCGAAGTTTCGCCGGAAAGTGGGAAAAACTTCAATATCTTCTTCATTTCTCAACCAAATTCCATGAAATTTGTACCAAAATGAAGCTTACAACGAGTAGAACAAAACCTTACCACTTTTGGGACCTAAAAACCAACGGAAACTCGTCGGAGAAATCCCACCAAATCCGGCCAACCTTAGAACTCGCTTTCCCGACGTCCAAAATCCTTCAAACTCCATGATTACGACTACATGAACAGTGCACCAAAGCTGGGTTCACGGGTTCTAGGGTTTTCAAGGGTTTCAAGTTCTAAAAATGGTATAGATGAACTCAGGAGCTTGCAAGGAGTTCGAATCTTACCTTCTAGACATCGATCCGTGCGTGAAATGTTGGTTTTGAAGTTGTCCATACACTTGCAAAGGAAAATGGAAGAAAAATCCGAGAGAAAGAAAGTCACGGGGGAAAGGGATGGGTGTGTGTGAGTGTGTGGTCCAGAAGGCAGCCCACCAAGCAAAAACAAAACAAACCAAACACCCTACAATGCTAATTAACGTCCAGGGGCAAAATCATCTTTTCACACTAACGTTACATATAATTCGGGACGGGCTGTCACATTAGATGCAGCCTTAAATAATTGAGATTAATCTTTTGTTGGGAATTTGAATTAAGAAAAGAAATTTGGTGATTAATTGTAAAATTAAATCTTATGTTTTAGTAATTAATTTTTGGTTATAGATTTTGTGAGTGCTTAATAAATTTAGATAAAGAATTGTGATTAATGGTAGTTAAATAAACAAGAGTTTAATTTGGCCTATCATGGAAACTATATCCCGAAACAAATGTTTCGGGTTGGGGCGTTATATCCCGCTACGTAGTGCCTTTATTTATAGTAATAAAAGAGATAAGAAATCCTTCATCCCCAAGGAATACAAGTCAATATAGGAAAGAATAACTAGAATCAAATGTAATCTAAGATTTACACAATCACATTTAAACTAGGAAAGTTCATAACATTTTTTTTTTTTTATATTTAAGATTCTCATAATTATTTTTATCACTAATTAATATACATCAACCTAATGGCTTTTTTTTTGTTCACACCAAACATTCCCACCAATTATGTTGCATGACTGTTTCACTTTCTTCTCTCTTCCACTTCTTTATCTCTCCAGCTTTTTTCTCCCGTTGTTCTTCTAAAATCTTTTTGCACCCTAAACAAAATCACTTTCTCCAACTTTTGTCATGGGAAGCAATCAATACTTATTGGTAAGTTCTTTTCGTTATTTAGACAATAGTTAATTTAATCATGTGAACTTGACATGAATAACCCATATATGTAGGCATATTAGGATTAATATGTTAGTCCAATTTTGTATTTGTTTTCGTTAATATGTTAGTCTACAATTAGGGCTCAGATGTTAATCAATGTTAGGGTTAATATATTGGATCAAGAAAAGAAGGCAGGCATGCCCTGCATGGGTTGGGAAATGAACAAAAAAAAAAAAAAAGCCATTAAATTGATGTATATTAATTAATGAGAAAAATAATTATGAGAACCTAAAATATGAAAGAATGGAAAAAAATAAAAATTATATTTAAGACTTGTCATGTGGCGATTTTTTAGTGGATTGTAGTGCCACTAAGTAAAGTACAGTGACAAATCAAGCCATACACAAGGTTTTCTCATGGAGATGATACACCACACATATTGTTATACAAGTGAAAGGACACTTAAAAAATAAAACTTCCCTCCAATTATATAATGACATGTGGCGTACCACAAAGTATTCTTGGCACATCGAAAAATTTCTCGTGGATGGGGGTGGTATGTTATGGCATGAGATGGATTATGGCGTGAGATGCGATGGGTGTGGATGTGGGTGGTGGCTGGTTGGGTGTGTTGGAAATGTGCCCTAAAACCAATCATATGATGATACTTTATGGACATTTCACATGTTAAACTAATCTAGTTTAATATTAAGGGCAAACATTATTGTTTGAGCCGTCTCATATAAATGTTATATGCTTAAACGATAAGTCCAAGGAATATGTGATTGGAAGAATGCGATCTAAAGAAGTTAGATTCATGAGACCATTCTTTCGTTGACACATCATAAACGTTCCTGATCATAGGATTGTCAATTGGGCATTGACAGTCCGTTAAGATTAGTACGTGCTATGTCTTCTCTCAGGGAGAGTGACGAGTCTCGAGTCATTGGTGTGTGTGACATCAAGACAAGTACGTAGGTGCTCAATAGAGAATGAGTTCACTGAACACGATCAACGAAGAGTTCTCATATTCATGTCACATGAGAACTCATGGTTGGGATAATGCAAATTAGTCTTTTGACCTGAGGCATCACAGTTGTTTTGTGGTTAGGTCCTTAATCTTTGATTATGTCAAAGTCACTCCATCATGAGGGTGTCCATGGCATCGTTGGGGTTAAGCCACTTAGCCATGGAGGCAAGTGAATGAGCAACAAGAGATCTCTAACCTTCAAACTGTTTGAGGGAGAATACTCTATGATATGATTTTGAATCTTTGGCCAAAGTATGAATGAGATTTAGGAATGTGTTCCAAATCACATTCAAGGTAATCATATAAGCACAAGACTCACATTGGATAGTAGACATGAATAAACTATCAAACCAAACAATGTGGTCAAGAGTATTGTATTAGAGAAAGACCGTATTGCATTTGTAATCCTAAAACTGAATAGGTTCTCCACCTCTTCTGATTAGCTTGGGTAACCATGACATGCTGCTAGGCGTCAACCATGGTTTGTGGAAGCCCTAAAAGTGTATTATCACTAACGGGAGAATTGAAAGTAAGTTTCAATTCACAATCGATTAGAAAGAGTTTTAATCGCCCACTGCCTCACTAAAAGGAACCTAATGGATCGTTCACCGAGTAAGGTAGAGTTTGAAGAAACAACGGAGATGAGTAAGAATAATTAAATGGTTTAATTATTTATCTAAGGCTAGGATTAATTAATATGTTAATTAATCAAACGAATAAGTTCGTTAAAGACCTCGAGTTAGTTTTGGGCCGCAAGGCCCAATGGGATTTGAATGTCAAGCCCATTAACTCAAGTTGTATGACAACTTGAATAAACAAAGGGCTTGAAAGCCCAATAAACCTATAGGCCGGCCATGTGTAAAAGGATAGGGCTTTTGGTCCATTAGGTCACTTATTTGAAGGGACTATATAAAGGACTTTATAGCCTAAAATTTACTAAGGGTTATTTTTTTGGGGAAAGGATGCGAACACAAGCTCTCCTTTCTCTCTAAAATTTCGGCCAACCTTGGAGGGATCATCTAGCAATCAAACTCCTCCAAGGTCACTCATTTCTTCTTCATTATGCCTTGGTGATGAATAATTAGAGGTTCTCAATTTTGGGAACTTGGAGAAACCTTTTCATCCATCCAAATCCATGGATCTAAGATGCAGGGAATGAAGGCCCTCTCTTTGGGTGATTAGCCTTTGCTTATGCAAAGAGGAATCTACAAAGGTATTGATTTCTCAACTCACTTTGTTTTGAGTTGAGTCTTGGTTCACCTATCTACTAGGCTTTGAATTTCATGGGTAAATGTTTTGTTTTTAAGTGCATACAAGCATGATTCCGCCTTTAATTGTTAATTGCATGCTATTGATGTTGCTTAAATGAACATGTTTTTCACAAATCTTCCTTCAAGTGGTATCAAGAGCCTAAGTCTAGTAGTTGGTGAATCCTTTTGGGTTTTGTAGTTCATAGTTTGTGATTTGAATGTTGTAATCGTTACAAGCTTTATTCTTGCTTCTTTGAATGTAAATTTTGTTAGAAAATTTGCCATCTCAAATGTTGTAGATGTAGTTCATATGAGCATGAATTTTGGAGCTAAAATTTGGTGCCATGTTTTTGGGGAAATTCGGCCAAATCCAAAGGGTGGATTTTTGGGTTCTTGTTTGACTTGTTAAAAGTGTTTTAAAGTGACTTTTGGAACCCCTATGTACCCTAGTATGGTTGTATGTTATTTCCCTTAAGTTTGAGTGCTTTTGGTATGGTTTTGGGTGAAGAATGTTCATGGAGCTCTTATGGGTTTTCATGGATGTTCTTCATTGTTCTTGATATGTTCTTGCCAAGAACAAAAGGTTTGGTGTTTTGATTCAAAGTTTTGATTTATTTCATAAAGTTTTTGTTTTGAAATATTTCTTATGTTTAAATATATTAGATATTTATTTTGAAAAATTAAAGAAATTTTAGTGGGTTGGTGTGTAATGATTTATTCCATTTCACACACCCCACTTACAAAACTTTGAAATTTTTTTATACTTTGTTTCAAATGGCCGGCCACCCTACTCAATTAGGGTCCTTGTGGGGCTTTTATGCAATTACATAAAGTTTTGATACTTTTGTGTATTTGTATTTTGACCCAAAAGTTTACGTTTTTACGTAAAGGTCCAAAATCACTAAAAGGACAAATTGTTTTGCTCCTTTAATGAAGTTTTAGTTTTTGTGGAAATTTTTGGGTTCTAGTTGTAATTACATGAAGTAGTGGACTTTTGTGTTTTTACAAAGTGACCCCAAAAGTTTAAGTTTTTGCAAAATAGCCCAAAAGTTGAGGTTAATTGCACTATGGCCCAAACAAGTTGAGGTCATAGCATTTTGGCCCAAATTAGGTAGAGAACAAAATTGTTTTGTCTCTTTAAATGAGAATTGGATTTTCATTTCATTTAGCTCCATTTAAATCAATTCTATGGATACAAAAACCAAATGAAAATGTTGCATTCAAGTTTAATTAGTTAAAGCGTTAATTAATTAAAGAAAGGGTGATTATGAACCTTAGCCTACAATAATTGAGCTATGTGAAAGGCCGTTTCAAATTTGTTTGAACCATGGGAATGTGTAGATTAAATTTTGGTTGTAATTTGATATGATCAATTGTTGTAAAAGAGCATAAGCTCTTCTTTACTTTAAAGTAATTTGATTTGATCAATTGTTGTAAAAGAGCATAAGCTCTTATTTACTTTGAAGTACTCCTTTCTTGTTTTATTTGATATGCATGAAATTGGAGTAGTTGGGTCCAACGCCCAATAAGACAACACGCCTTAATGTGATTAAATGCGTAACTAAAATCAATCTCCATCCCTAGACCGAGATTCAACACTAGGCTCGTGTTTGAATCGAATCAAAGGTTCATAGTCATCCTAAGGCCCTAAGGCAACTATATAGTCCATCAATGAATGCAAATCTTATGTTAGTAGTACCATACAGTCTTGCTTTAAAAACCGTTTTAAAAGCATAGTGGGAGTATTATATACTACTAAATCAATCATATGGACCAATAGTTGTAATAGGACCAAAATGTTTTAATTGGATTAAAATGTATGTTTATATGTGATGAGACCTAAAAACCCTCAACCAAATCAATATTAAGTTGATAAGCGAGAGATGCTTTGAATATCTCTTCGTGGCCTTCCACCATGGTAGGCTCCAATCGTTTGTGACTTGTACACCGGCTTCACCCTATCATGGGGGAGTACAAAGTGCATGCTTACATTCAGGAGGAGTCTATACGTATATGATGAGGTGAGTGTAGGCAACGAGGATGGCCAACATCATATCATTGTGAGGCTATTCTTGAACCCCTACACGAACTAAGCATGGTGGGAATAACTTAACTAAGTGCAATAGTGCCAACATCGTATCATCGTGAGGCAACATTCTCTAGAGGCCAAACAAGATGGGTAATTACAAACGTTGTAAATGAGTAAAGCGTTATTCTCTCATCATTATTTTTGCTAACCAACATCGTATCATCGTGAGGTGGGCTTGGTAATAGTGAGCCTCCCATACCCTACTAAGAGTTTCCTCCAAAACTCTCGAATTCCGATGAGGGATATGGAATTTGCCAAAAATAGTGGGTGGTGCTATTTGATTTAAAGACCCGGATCAAATAGCTTAAAATCAATCAATTTATATTCGTTATGTATTTGTTTACCAATATATTTACAAACGCTATCCAAAACTTGACAAAGAAAAACCGAACGCTTTAGTTTCCGAACTTGGTACCACAATCCCATAGATTGTCTTGAATGGATTGTAAAAGTACCTAAGTAGTCTCATCCTCACAATCTTCCTATTGATAATGTATCAATGGAAGAACATGTTAGATAAGTCTAAACATGAGAAGAACAACACTTTTAATGTCATAATTCTTCAAATACAAATTGTTGTATGAAGAAATAAGAGTTGCTTTGAACAACCCTTAATCAACATAAACTTTAGTGCTTGTTTCTTTGTTACATAAACAAGGAACTTTTGAAGTAAGCACAAGGGCATGGACGCTTTATGTGCCATGATTCTTCACTTACAAATTGTTGTATGAAGAAATGAGAGTTGCCTTGAACAACTCTTGAAAGTTTGTTATTATGTTTAGAACATAATGGTTGGTTGACAAAAATAGTCCATTTATATGGACTTATGATGATTTTGAATCATTGAGTGTTGAAGTGTTAAAACACTTAACGAGACGGAAACTAGGCAAGGACTTCACCTTTGTGTCCCTATCCTAATGGTTCACTAAGTTTATTGTAAACTATATAGTAAACAATAACCGCACGCTCTCCAAATCGTTTGATGTGTATAACACATTTGAAATAAGTTTCAAGAGAGATAGTGGGAGTTTAGGGACCATGACTATTGTAATCAAAAGGGAAGTCAAATGAAGAAAGCAAAAATAACTCCAAGGGAACAAACTTTCTTTATGAAAGGATGGACATTGGAAGGGGTATTTGCAAGAAATGTCTTGCAAGTGTCAAGAACACACCTTTCGAAGGTGTTGTAAAATGTTCTTGAATAATTCAAAACCAGTTGGTTTTTCTACTTGAATACATGATTCTGTATTAGCAACTATGTTTTACAATCGTTGTAAAAGTGTGGCTAATAAGAAGTAGAAGATAAATGAGAGAAGAGAAAGTACTTCACATTCCGAAAGTGAATAAAATATGGATCTCTGCGAAAGCGGATTGTACTTACTTCCTCATATGAACTACCAAAGAAATTGGAAAATACTAAAGATTGTCTTTACATTCCAATTTTAGGGAACTTAAATCCGTCACTATAGTAGAGATGGATAAATGTTTTGTTTGACAAAAACATTGTTCTTTATTAATCAATAATTAGATTATTGTAATTTAATTGGTTGTCTCTATAGTAGAGATGATGTGGTAGTTTAACTGTTTAGAATACGATGATGCTTAAAACCCAAAAGGTTGCAAGGTAGTGACTAATCCCAACTGAGTTGTGATACCTCTAAAATATAAGTTACGAGTTGGTCATAGATGGATGCTTTGGATCGTTAGATCCGGATCCAATACCTTCTTGTTAAAATTGTATAGAGGCGAAATGTTCGAATCTTTATTCTTTTGGAAAGAAGAAAGAATCACAAAGTTGTTGAGGTTAATTCACTTAGATGTTAGTGGCACTTGTCCACAACATAATACTACTCATGTTGTATGACATTCACCGAAGATCACTCTCGGTTGGACTATAGTTTATTTTGAATAAACACAAGTCCGAATACTTTGCAAAAGGTTTCAAAGAATTCAAGAAATGTAAGTAGATGAGTAAGACGTCTAAAGTATTTACCTCCTTAGATTTGATCCAAGGAAAAAGTAACACTTTAGATTAATTTTCTTGAAAAATATCAAGGAAAGTAGCATCGTAAGATAATGAATTTCTCCATTAGGAGAAGAATGAACATGAATAAGATTTAGTTCGTTGGACATTATCAATTACCCATATATATATGATATGTACTTCTAAGACAACCTAGTTCCTATACCACAAGCTCCAAGGTAGTCCAGAAGGATTTATAAACCATCTCAGTTGAATGGTTTGGACATAATATGGGTTTCCGAAACCATTATTAAGATAGTCTTGATAATATATGTCTAAAACTATAAATCACAAGACAGGTTAGTTGTAGAGATCCATCCATCATGGATCTTAGCAAGCTAGTAAGAGCTATAAGCGTCTTATGAGAAAAGATCAATTGTTTGATTTCTCATAAAGATGTAAATGAATCTTTTGTTTACTAGGTTTACAAAAGATTAGTGGGAGTTGATCATATTCCTAAATTTGAATATATATACATGATATATATTAATTTTGAAAATGAAAGGAATTCTTCATCGTTAAAGTTATGACTTTAAACATTCTATAATGATAGAATGTATATGGGAGACATAATCTATATACATGGGATGGAAATCTATAATGATAGATTTCAAGATATAATTGGATTATATCAATCCCTAAAATAGACAATGAGATGCTAGGAAGTTTCTCATATGATGATAAACTTCAATTAGAATGACAATTCTAGTGAGACTAGGAAGTTGTTCTTCTCAAAGGGAATGTACCCTTTGACTCCCAAAGAAATAATGCGTAAATAGAATCCTTTATGCATACGCAGAAAGGTGATTTATGTATTACATATTGTATGAAAACATTGATATAAGTTGTACCTAGAACGGTACAAGATGATATCAGTGTAAGCCCAGGATCAGAACCATGGCAACTGTCAAGTGAATCCTTAGGTATTTAAGAAATACTAAGGATGGATTCCTCAAGAATGAGGAAGAATTAGAGTAACGTAATGGAAGCGTAAATGTATTAGATTATGAATCTAATCCATCATAGAATATCTTTTCATTATGAATGAAGTGATAATGAGATATCTCTTTAATATGACTAAAGAGATATTTGGGTGGAAAGGTTAAAAGTAAATGACTTTAATGTATTCCATCATGTATGCAAAATATATTGCCATATAGAAGCTTACAACATTGTTGTTTGGATGGGAAAGTTCATTCATGAACTCTCCATTCGGTTCCAACCAGAAAGTGTATGACACTAATGGGGCGATAGCTCAAGCCAGGGAATCAAGGTCTCATCAAGGTCCGAACTCAAATGAGAGATTGAACCACATGATTGAGAATCATGTATAATGGTGACGTCGTTATTCTCAAGGTTGCTTCTATGGATAACATATAGATATCCATTGTCTAGGCCTACTACTCAGCCATTTATGAAATGACTACAGAAGAGGTATCATCACTGATGACTAAGCTGATTGGCTCTAGTGCAAGTGGGAGATTGTTGGAAATGTGCCCTAAAACCAATCATATGATGATACTTTATGGACATTTCACATGTTAAACTAATCTAGTTTAATATTAAGGGCAAACATTATTGTTTGAGCCGTCTCATATAAATGTTATATGCTTAAACGATAAGTCCAAGGAATATGTGATTGGAAGAATGCGATCTAAAGAAGTTAGATTCATGAGACCACTCTTTCGTTGACACATCCTAAACGTTCCTGATCATAGGATTGTCAATTGGGCATTGACAGTCCGTTAAGATCAGTACGTGCTATGTCTTCTCTCAGGGAGAGTGACTAGTCTCGAGTCATTGGTGTGTGTGACATCAAGACAAGTACGTAGGTGCTCAATAGAGAATGAGTTCACTGAACACGATCAACGAAGAGTTCTCATATTCATGTCACATGAGAACTCATGGTTGGGATAATGCAAATTAGTCTTTTGACCTGAGGCATCACAGTTGTCTTGTGGTTAGGTCCTTAATCTTTGATTATGTCAAAGTCACTCCATCATGAGGGTGTCCATGGCATCATTGGGGTTAAGCCACTTAGCCATGGAGGCAAGTGAATGCGCAACAAGAGATCTCTAACCTTCAAACTGTTTGAGGGAGAATACTCTATGATATGATTTTGAATTTTTGGCCAAAGTATGAATGAGATTTAGGAATGTGTTCCAAATCACATTCAAGGTAATCATATAAGCACAAGACTCACATTGGATAGTAGACATGAATAAACTATCAAACCAAACAATGTGGTCAAGAGTATTGTATTAGAGAAAAACCGTATTGCATTTGTAATCCTAAAACTGAATAGGTTCTCCACCTCTTCTGATTAGCTTGGGTAACCATGACATGCTGCTAGGCGTCAACCATGGTTTGTGGAAGCCCTAAAAGTGTATTATCACTAACGGGAGAATTGAAAGTAAGTTTCAATTCACAATCGATTAGAAAGATTTTTAATCGCCCACTGCCTCGCTAAAAGGAACCTAATGTATCGTTCACCGAGTAAGGTAGAGTTTGAAGAAACAACGGAGATGAGTAAGAATAATTAAATGGTTTAATTATTTATCTAAGGCTAGGATTAATTAATATGTTAATTAATCAAACGAATAAGTTCGTTAAAGACCTCGAGTTAGTTTTGGGCCGCAAGGCCCAATGGGATTTGAATGTCAAGCCCATTAACTCAAGTTGTATGACAACTTGAATAAACAAAGGGCTTGAAAGCCCAATAAACCTATAGGCCGGCCATGTGTAAAAGGATAGGGCTTTTGGTCCATTAGGTCACTTATTTGAAGGGACTATATAAAGGACTTTATAGCCTAAAATTTACTAAGGGTTATTTTTTGGGGAAAGGATGAGAACACAAGCTCTCCTTTCTCTCTAAAATTTCGGCCAACCTTGGAGGGATCATCTAGCAATCAAACTCCTCCAAGGTCACTCATTTCTTCTTCATTATGCCTTGGTGATGAATAATTATAGGTTCTCAATTTTGGGAACTTGGAGAAACCTTTTCATCCATCCAAATCCATGGATCTAAGATGCAAGGAATGAAGGCCCTCTCTTTGGGTGATTAGCCTTTGCTTATGCAAAGAGGAATCTACAAAGGTATTGATTTCTCAACTCACTTTGTTTTGAGTTGAGTCTTGGTTCACCTATCTACTAGGCTTTGAATTTCATGGGTAAATGTTTTGTTTTTAAGTGCATACAAGCATGATTCCGCCTTTAATTGTTAATTGCATGCTATTGATGTTGCTTAAATGAACATGTTTTTCACAAATCTTCCTTCAGGGTGAACTTGTTAAAATGTGGGTAAATGAGAAATAGAACTGGTATTGGTAATTTAAAATTTTTATTGTGCACTCTTCAAAAATATATTTTTCTTTTTAAACATAAAAAATTTGAAGTGCAATAAAAAATTTCGATTGCCAATAAAAGCACCCAAAATGTAAAGTTATATCTTCTTTTACATTTTGTCGGAGATGAGCCAACTCAAAAAAAACAAAAGTAAATGGATCTCAAATTTACATATTTCTCCTAAGATATAACTCACATATCATATCTTCAGAAAATATAAAATGGAATGAATATAATTCACTCATCTCAAATTTGTAATTTTGCATTGAGTATATGCTCAAACAGATCAATCGATAGGACACGTAATATAATATATTTACAATGATTAGTGACTATCAAACAAAAAAACAAACATACTAATCTTGTCCTGAATTAATTATGAAGTATGATCTTACATGAATTGGTGATAGCATTGTATTTAACAACGAGATTATTTTTTGCATCAATTATATATTAGACCAAGCCTTCCCATGCATCAAAATAATTGGTCCACATATACGAAGATATTTTTAAGCGTCGGTTGGCCAAATTAAAATTACTATTAAAGATATACTGCAACGTCAACTAAAAGATCCCAGCGGACTTGTTTGTCTATTTTGGTGTTAGGAGTAGATGAGAATGCTTGAAATTAGTATCTCAAAAATAATTTCCTGGATACTCTAGACGACTGCGGATGTAGCTCAAATGGTAGAGCGCCCGCTTTGCATGCGGGAGGTGCAGGGTTCGATCCCCTGCATCTCCATATGTTTTAAATATTTTTTGGTTCAGCTCAGTATGTGTAATACGTGTGCATACCTTTTTCCTATGGCCCCAAATTTAATTTTACGTCTGATCTTTATATTCTATTGGCACCACAAAGGAATTACATCAAATAACTTGTTTAAAGGTAAAAATATTCAACCATTTGGGGATTTCTCAATATTTTAATATTCAGTTTTCGTATAGGTTAAAACAGCACCTCACCACATAAGTTTAATGTTTTTTTAGCTTTTAGTTGTGTGGAAAGGAAAAAATAAGACATATTACTTAAATTTAAGATTTATATATCTACATACACCCCACAAACCCTACTTGTTCATCTTCTTCTCCAAAACTAGTCTTATGAGGCTCGACCATCGACCCTTTATGCATCTTGTGATTACGTTTTCTATCCCAAATAAGATGGGACAAATTTGGATGGATGACTAGACTTGAGATAGACAAAATAAAACAAAACGGCCCAAATTTTGTGTTTTCCAGTGGCCTTTTTTGTGGAGCAAAAAATAATCAAGAAAATTATGAAGACGACACGTGGACTTTTGGGTTAAAAGGATAAAATTACCCTCAAGGCATACCAGGATTTCCACTCACATGCAACGGACAATAACGGCTCAATCAAGGAAAAGTCAAAGGTGCTTAAAATGGTATTTATTCAAAACCCTCTCATCACTCCTCATCAAATTCTCACTCAAAAGGTAACTCCCAATCATCCTATTTAAATTAGGATTGATTACCAAGTTAATTGCAAGATATTGTTTCACATAATATATTGCAATTAAAATCATAATACCACCATAAGTGGCCGGTCCCTATTCTCCAAATAGGGCCAACCACTCCCCTATAAATAGTCCCATTTTTCTCCAAAAAGCTAAGTTGATTCTCTCCCCAAAAATTCCTAAAACACTTTCTCTCTCAAATTCTAACTTTGGCATTAGAGATTCTTTGGCCAAAAACCCCCCCATTCATCATGGGCGCGTGAGGCTTTTGGCCTTAATCTTAGGTGTTATTATTTTGTAGGTGAATTTTCGTCAAAGAAGAAGACGGCGGAAATCTGCATCCACAAATTGGTGCTTTCATTGAGAGTCTTGATTTACACGCTCAAAGAAGACTCTCGCATTCAAAGTTTCTCATTTTTTGTTCATTCATAGATTTTTTGTACGTCCTTATTCCTAATTTTTTTTTTATATAAAGTTCTTTGAATAAACGTAAAAGAAAAGTATAATGACTAGAAATTTAGAAACCACGACGAATGGAACTTCCTATGTTCATGGATTTGGATCGAGGGACGGAGATCGTGACATAGCCCTACCACGACTATCCATGAGGCTCAATGCTACAACGAGTAGAGTGACACCACCCTCACAGGGCACCATCGTGGCAACCTTTGGCAAGCCCACGACTTATGGTGATCAGCAAGCCCAGGCGTCGAGAGCAGCCCAAGCCGCTGCACGAGCAGCATAGGCCCAATCTCAACGCATGGCCCAAATGGCCTAAGGCCAGCGTGAGCCTAACGCGTTGCCGAGCCAAGCCCAAGCCCAACGCCCACACATACCACACGTGGCCCAACCCACGCCAACAACTCAATCCAAGATCCAGCCCACTCCTGTGGCCTTCCAAGCAATCCAAACCGGTCCAAGATCGGTTCAACTATCTCTGCTTCAAATTTATGGATCGACGATTGAACCGGGGCTATTTTCACCCAATTTTTTTGCGAATTTGACATATTCCAACTCAAATGTTACTTCCGGAGTCCATGACACTTCCACTACTCAAGGAGACGCATACTGTCCAAGCTCTTCCAACCCAAATGGCGAACCACACATGTCTCGACAAGTCATAGAGTTGACAAGCACCCTCGCACAACAGAAGACCTTGGTGAATAAGCTCTTGCAAAGCACTGAGATGCAACATGCCCCAAATGAGCAGTCCCGAAGTAGGACAAAGGTAGATGACAAACCTCTCTAACAGCGTCCCGGTAAACAGCCACTCGACCAATCATGAACTGAGCATTCTAGCAGTGTACACTCCCGACTAGGCTCCCGAGATAGCGTATACTCTCATCTTAGCGCGTAGAGGATTGTGCATTCTCAATTAAGCCCATGAACGAGCATACATTCATGGTTGAGGTCACACTCCGATAATCAACATGAGCAACTTTCCAAGCGAAGTGTTCATTCACGACTAGGCCCGCAAGAAGCATCATCCACCTCACATCAAAGTATGCAGCATGACAAGTGGAGGAAGTAGATACTCAATCCGACTTAAGTTCAACCGGTAGCCTACGAGAAATTTACTCGCCTACTAGAAACGTACCACATGCACCACAGCTGCGGCATAAACGAGCCGAACACATATAAAAGCAGCTTAGACCAGCAGGTCAAAACTGAGGGCAACCGAGAGCTCCGCTACCCTAACAAAGGCAAATTCAAGAAGAAGTAGAGAGGCTCTTAATCGAGCAATTGTTCGATTTCCAACGTAACGAGGTCACTGATGTTGCGTTACGACGGGACATGACCAACATAAGCAGGTCACTCTTCACGGACGAGATCGAGCATGCAGAACCACCACGCAAGTTCAGCATGCTATATTTTACATCCTTGAAAGAAGATAGAGACCCAGAGAGACATTTGAAGCACTACCGAAGCATAATGGTCATTTATCGGAACAACAATGCTCTTATGTGCAAGGTATTCGCCACCACTTTACAAGGCGAGGTGTAAGATTGGTTCCACACCCTGCTGCCACAATCCGTCTGGAGTTTCGATGAGCTTTCTTTGGTTTTCACCAAAGAATATTCACCTTACAACTCGATTAAGAAGAAGTCCAACCACTTGTTCAATGTGAAGAAGAATCCAAAGAGGTCGATCCAACTATCTGAAGAGGTTCAAAGTAGTGAAGGCAGATATAGTCCGATGTAATGACTCGATAGCTAGTTCAGTCTTCCAAAAAAGACCCCCAACAGACCAACCACTGTTTGGAGAATTGATCATGAATGAAGATCTAACTTTGGCACACTTTTTCACTTTGGCAGAGAAGTATGCACTTTGGGACGAAGCTTAGCGAGTAGACAAGATGCCCGAGCATCATTTTCAAGAATTGGCAGTAGCTCAAAAGAAGGAGGACGGGAAGCAGTACAACAACAAAGGCATGCAAGAGGCTAAGCTTAGGGACCGATTGATGACTAAAAAAGGCCCGACGCCCAAGAACTACTCTAAGTTCTCGATCTCGATCCACCAAATCCTCCGCGACTTCAAGAGCTAACCATGGTTCAAGCTGCCAAAATAATCGAATGGAGATACTTCCAAGTTGGATCACACCAAGTATTGCCCATTCCATCGAGGTCCTAGTCACACAACTGACAACTGGTACACTTTGAAAAACTACCTAGAGAAGCTGGTGAAAGAAAGCAAGGTCGATAAATACTTAGACAAGCTAGTTGCACATCCTAGGAGAAACGTCGAGTCATCGAAGAGCCGACAACCAAGACAATTTGAATTAATAGCATCTTCGCCGAATCCGAGCACTTAGAGGCCATCAACAACTCTAAGAAAAAGAAGATCCAACATGTTCTACTAGTAGTCAGCACCTAACCTGGGCCCATCATCAGCTTCCCTGAGCAGGATGCCAAATGCGTCAACTTTCCACTTAATGACGCCTTAGTGGTATCTGTCAAACTAGCCCACGCTATAGTCGACAGAATGATGGTTGACAACGGAAGCGCGATCAACCTACTTCAGCTCTCAATAATTCAGAAGATGGGCATGGAAATCACAACATACACCAAGATGAGGTACATACTGGATTCAATGAACACACCTTGATTGTCATCGGCAACATCACACTTGACGTGAGAACACCGCCAGTTATCTTAAATGAGACGTTCACGATAGTAAACGACCTGTCCCCTACAATGGGATTTTAGGGTGACCTTGGCTGATAAAGCTAGATGTTGTAACCTTCGTCAAGTATCAAAAAATCCGATTCCACATCCCAGGAGGAGAAGTTTGAGAAATCAAGTCTAATTAGGTCACATCTCGACAATGCACTGTGTAAGTACTGAAGGAGAAAAAAAAAAAAAAAAGACCTTTACCCTCGTAGAGGCTACCGAGGTCTAAAAGGATGACGAAGCTGCCAAATAGCAATCACAGCAGACAGATCAAGAAGATGATGTCCAATTCAAGGCGGCAGTAAACGAGATAGGATGGAAACCCGACGAAGACGCCGAACAAATCATTCTTGATCTTCAGCATCCAGAGAAGACTGCTAGAATTGGCTCACGTCTAAGCCCGAAGGAAAATGAGGAACTCACGGCTTTCCTTAGGGAAAATCGTGACATCTTCGCGTGGTCACCTTCTGACATGCCTGACATCGACCTTAAGATAGCTTGCCACAAGCTGCACGTTAACCCCATTGCCAAACCAGTGATCCAAAAAAGAAGACATTTTATACCCGAATGAGTAACGATCATCGAAGTAGAAATCGACAAGTTGTTGGAGGCCAAATTTATAGAAGAGGTAGCACACTCAGCATAGCTTGCCAATGTCATGCTAGTAATGAAGAAATAGAAGGGAAATGGAGGATTTACATAGACTACACTGACCTCTACAAAACTTGCTCGAATGATCCTTAGCCAGTTCCCCGAATCGATCAACTAATAGATTCAACTTTTAGGAACCAACTGCTTAGTTTATGGGCGTATACTCATGATCAAGCGAGGCATCTACTGCTACAAGGTCATGCCTTTTGGCCTCAATAACGCTAAAGCCATTTACCAACGATTGGTAAACATGATGTTCAAAAAGCAAATTGGAGTAACCATGAAGGTCTACGTCGACAACATCATGGTGAAAGGCAAGCAGCGATCAGACCACATCGTCAACTTGGCCAAAACTTTTGACATCCTTGGAAAGTATAAGATGAAGCTCAATCCCGCTAAATGCACATTTGAAGTATTTTCAGGCAGATTCTTAGGGTACCTAGTAACCCAACAAGGAATCGAAGCACATCCCAAGAAGATTCGAGCAATCTTAGAGATGAAGTTTCCAACTTCCTTGAAAGAGATCCAAAGCTTGACTAGACGAGTAGCCGCACTCAACCGCTTCCTCTCGCGGTCTACCGATCGATGCAAGCCTTTTTTCAAAGTAATCAAGAGGGCACAACAAGACAAATGGGATGATAAGTGTGAAAGAGCTTTCCAAGACCTGAAAAAGTATCTCACATCACTTCCTTTACTATCCAAGCTGGAAGCAGCGGAGGACTTATACATTTAATTGGCAGTCTCAGAAGTAATAGTAAGATCTGCCCTCATATGTGAAGAGCTGAGGGCCCAACTGCCGGTATTCTACACTTCTAAAGCTTTTCTCGATGCGGAAACTAGATATTCGAAGATCGAGAAATTAATTTTGGCTCTAGTTATTGCGGCTTGGAAGATCAGACCATATTTTCAAGCTCATCTAGTCATCGTTATGACTCAATATCCTCTACAATCAATCCTACATTGTCCAGATGCTTCTCAATGAGTAATGAATTAGGCTTTGGAACTTGGCCAATACGACTTAGTTTACCGACCCCATACGACGATAAAGACCAAAGCATTGGCGGACTTCATAGCAGAATTTACGCCTAGCCTAAGCAACGCAACAGAACAACCCAACGATGCTCGGAGGCAATCGAGCATGCCCTAGTCACGCCTGCTTCATCTGATGGAGATTTCTGGCATTTGCACATTGACAGTGCATCTAACTACAAGGTCTCAAGAGTAGGTGTGGTTTTTGCCACCTTATATGGTTCAATGCTCGAGTAGACAATCATTCTAGGCTTTAAAGCATCCAATAACGAAGCAGAGTACGAAGCCCTACTAGTAGGCCTCTGAATGGCAAAAGACTTAGTAGTGAAAAAGCTTGCAATTCATTCTGATTCCCAGCTAATCATCAACCAGACTACTGGGGAGTACACGGCAAAATATTCAAAGATGGCGCAATACATAGAGAAGGTATGAAAACAACTTGAGGTGTTTCAGACTTACACCCTCACTCAAGTTCCGCGAGTAGACAACACACACAAGCTGGCCTAGGCTTTGCCCTCGACCACCAACTCAAATGCTATATTCTAGTAGAATATCTAGACAAGCCAAGCATAGAGGCGAAGCCAACAACCAAGGTCTTACAGGTTAAGACAACTCCAAAATGGCAAGATTCCATTATAGACTACCTAGTCAATGACACATTCCCCATGGAAAGATTGGAATCTAGATAGCTCCAAACAAAGAAAGCGCATTACTACATGTGGAACGACATTCTCGTCCGAAGATCCTACACTGGACCACATCTCCGCTGCCTAGCGCCTCTCGACAACCTCAATGTTCTAAGTTCAATCCATGAAGGTGTTTGTGGAAATCACTTTAGAGGCCGATCTTTAGCATAGAAAGCTCTTAATGTAGGCTACTACTGGCTTACTATGCATTAAGATGCTAAGGAGTTAGTACAAAAGTGTGATCGCTGCCAACACTACAAGCCGGTACCAGCATTGTCTGCCAGCGAACTACACTCGTAGACAAGTCCTTGGTCGTTCATGTAGTGGGCAATTGACTTGGTAAGGTCAATGCTGTCCGCTAATGGGGGCAGAGGCATGATGATTTTGGCAACTGACTGCTTCTTGCAAAAAGCACTTTAAGTGCTTTTCCAGAATTCACTTGCATTTTTACTAAAAATTGGTTCTAAAAAGATTTTCACAAAATGTGCTTTCAACTATTTTAAAAGTAGTTCTAAACGACCCAAATATCTATCTTCAGCAAATTTGGGCAAAAAGGTTTATGATCTTAATAACTAATTAGGGGTGGTTTAAATTTGGGTCAAAATATAAATGATCAACTATGCCTAAAAACCCAATTAGGGGGTTTTATATTTTTCTTGGCCTACAAATAAAGGGTATGTATATGTGGATGCAAATTTCGTACACAGTTGATTTGACGAAATTCTACCTACAAGGAAAAAAAAACACCTTTAATCTAATTAATGATCACCTAGAAAAAGGGTCAAGGGTGTCCACTAAAGGACCTTCGATCAATGGCAAAACCAGGAATTGTGTGGGGAGGGGCAAAAATTTAAAAGGTAAAAGGTCCAAAAAATATGTTCACAACTAAACCTTTTAGATGGTAAACAATATTAATGACGTTCATAATTTATCAATACAAACAAGTTACAATTGTTATCAGCGAGGTTTCATGTTGTGAAAACGTCGTATAATAGGCTCATTATCAATAAAATAAAAAACTTCTCACGCAATGTAAACAATCATGCTATCACTTAACTATTGATCTCTCATTTTATGAAGTAGTGGTGTTTTCACAATATTCATAGCAGAATACACTCTCTCTACCGAAGCTGACACACCCAGACCTGGAATGTCCACTTGGACTTCGAATCGAGCTGTGCTGGCTGACACCAGGAAGGTAACGAAGCCATAAAGTGTAGTGATGTTGAAAAATGTGAATAAAATTAAACCTAAAAGTGCTTAAATATAAGAATGTGCATGTGAGTGGGATTGAAGCCAATTCACCCATGATGCATAGCATAAGTAAAGTATAGCAGAGGTATGATAAGAATTATACCATCGAAGGTAATCACCTATACCAAAAGTTAACAAGAATCCTTGTCGACATGAAAGATCAAGGACTAAAACCTGGAGGGGTGAAAAATAAGGTTTTGTAAAAACCTTTTCGAAAACATAATAACCCATCACCATAAAATAAGTATAGTTTCCAAAATATGCGTATCACGTATAGTATGAAAATATTTACCATAGCCTGCAATATCTCAAGAATTTAGTACGTCATAGTATTTCGTAAGTAAACATCTAACGTCTAGTAATCATATAATCTCGCATAAACAAACATATCATATCGAGTGCTTATAGACATATGCTGATACACAAGTTCATGCAGAAGTATTCTGACATGAACATGACTGTGTGTAATAATGATTTACGCTCTAGTACTACAATCACGTGAAGACTGGCTTTATGCGTATCACATACGAGTACTAATTACCTATAGCAATCTAGGATAGGACTGTCACCTATAATGGATCCAAAGTGAGCATACGGTGCGATGTGAACATACACGTGAAAGACTGGCCTTGGCTCCTGGCGTGTACTAACACCGATACAGTACACGATGAGCAGATAACGTAATTATGAACATGCCATAGTGATTCGATAATTCAATAATTCTAATCAATACACTGCTATTCATGACCGTAAATCCAATTAAGGCATCAATAATACTACACATACCTGTGTATCCTGTAAGACGTAACATACTTTCATAAATTTCGTTAAAAAGCTAATTTTTATAAACATTAATCTAATCTACGCGTAATATGGAAAATCCTTTTCCAACTATATAAATGGAAACTAAACAAATATATATACTATATAAAAAAAAAAAGACCCACTCACAAATACTTGCAAAGTCGTAGTCGTTTGAATGAGGGAAGCTAAAGCCTCCCCTAGTAATCGCATCTACGCATAATATTGGGACCCATTAGTAAAACTCAACTAAAATAATTAAATTTGGAAAAACGGAGTGCAGATTTAAAATCAGGGTGTCGAAATACGCTAAGAAATTTTTGAAAAGGTCAACACAAAATATTCCAAATCCATTTAGGAAATGAACCGAACCAGATTCTGGGTTTGGATCCAGGTCACGGATCTGGGCTTCTTTTTTATTTTTTTTCTTTTTTTTCCCCTCTTGGGTCGGGTTGACCCATTCCCAGTCACTAGTGGAAGAGAAGGCCGGAATAAATTCCGTCCACAATCAAGGTCAAAACTCAACCATTTTCAGCGTATAAATAGTCAAATTGAAGTTAGGGAGATAAGGAGTAAGATTATACCATCATGGTCTCTCGTCGTGGTCGGACTTGGCCCAAAAAAGGTTTGAAACTTAAGGACTTCACAAGAATTTGGGAAATAGTTTTCCTGAGCTATTTTATGTTATAAAACCAGTCCATAACACACAAGCATGCTCAGAATCGAACCAAGAGTATAAGATTAGAGTATTCCCGAGGCTTACCAAGGCTGTGAATGGTGAAGGTTCGTTGGGAAAATCATGGTCTTGCTGGAAAATATGGAAATTGAGTTCTGGGGTTCGAGTTTGTAACCTTGGTTTTAGTTCTGGGCTGGAACGTTAATAACCTTCATCGACGTGATGAGATTTGGTGGTGGTTTGAAGGTTTGGCTCTCCGGAGATGACGAATGGTGGTGGTTCGAGGCGGTTGCACCTTCTCGGTGCTTACCGAGGAAGAAGGGAGAGAGAGGTGAGAGTTTGAGAGAGGTGAGGTGACAGAAAATGAGAGGCCCAAGAGAATGGGGGGACACGAGATAGGTGGAGTGAGGATCTCACCTAGGTGAGTTCCCACCAGACAGGAAATAAGAACAAAAAAACTTCCTAGAAAATATTGAAATAATCATGGCATATCTAGAATAGTGAATTTACCAAAATGTCCTCGATAATCGTTGTTTCTTAAAATCTTCATCGTAGCTCTGAATTTGATTCCGCTTACGTCCACGCGTTTGTATCGTTGAGTATTACAAGGATGCGCTAACAGAATAGATTATACGTCTTACTACACAATGGTCAACGAAAGTCAACATTCTCGCCTTTAGGGATATTTTTGTCAATTCACTCTTTTAAAATTTATAAAATCGTAAAATTTAAGACGGGTTGTTACAGAAGAAGTTGCAACTATTAACAACAAAATCAATGTAACTTTCACACCTTCTGGTCTTCAAATTATTTCTCACTAATATATAGGAGAAATAATATTTGCATTGCCATTTTCTACCTTTTGCACTCCTTTTCTCTCTAACATTTGCATTCAATAAAGTAATAGACAATTAAATGACATAAACAAAAAATGAGGACAAAAAAAACAAAAAACGAGAGTGTGAAAATCCAATTAAATGACATATTATCTTTTATATGTGATAACTAATTAATATGTTAATGAGACAAGATGAGAACCAATTTGATCTGGATTGTTGACCCAGTAAACTATTTCCAATAGAACATGAAACGACATCTCCTCCAACATAAGAAGCAACTTGGAAAATGGTCTTCCCATCAAGGCGGTCATCAATCCTAACTATCAACGTTTAGTTTTGGTTGGGGTCATTTTTTATGATTAAGCACTAGTTGGCAGTACCAAGTGGGCCGAGCTCATTAGGTCTAGTGGCAGTTTTGATATATCACAACAAATACAGTATCATTTTGTCACAAAAAAATCAAAAGGAAAATTTGATTAACGTGGCATCTCTTGGTATCTTCGTCGTCTTCTGGTTTTCCTCCTAATCGGAAAAGAAAGGCAACCAAATCTTCGCCAATCCTTGTCATTTGCAGGGCTTCGAATTCCTAGTCCTACAAATTTGTGGTTTTTTTTTTTTATAATTTTTTTTTTCCGCTATTCCTCACATGCACCAGCGCAACGACAACAACTGCAAAGGGCGGATTCTCGCTCTTAGTCTTAGGGTCAATTTCCGATGACCAAAGGTGCGGCCGCACCTCCTTGTGCCTCTGTGGCTCTGCCAATGCCTCAGAAAAGTAATAGAGAAAGAAAAAAAAAAGAACTTGAGAGAGTTCTGACTCTTCTGAGTAGTAAGTGGCAACCATTTCCTCTGTTTGACCTGGCTATTTATAGAGAAAAACTCTAGCAGGCAGTTGGGAAGAGGGCCTGTAAAGCATACTAGGTAGTCCTTAACAATACAGGCCAGTCTTAGCGGTCTACTAGCTAGTAGTTCTGAATGTTCTTGTTGGTATGAGTGCAGATGCACCAAACACCCAATGAAATGCTCTAGAAAGTTAGGGCTCTGCAACCATTGGACTGGTTATGGCTCAATGGCAGGTTGTATTATAGGTGGCCCGAAGAAAGGGCCCACACCATGGGCTACCTCGGAGTTCTTGGTCTATCAGTGGCACAAATAGTTATTACCTTACGACCAACTACGTCATATTCCATTAAAGAAATTTTGTGATCTACTCACTACATAAAAAATAAAACCATTATATACAACATATTGTCAACGTGTCCTCCTTTTGAATGTAATTAATTTATGTGTCCGCAATACCCACCTCCAAGCCAAGAGAGGTACAGTCATCAGTTCTCCACAAGAGCTCTTTCTCCTTTTACATTCTGTCAAACAAGGCTCTCAATCATGCTTGCTTCTCATTGTGAATACACAACTACAAGCTAAATGGATAGAATTACATGAATTATTTCAATTTCTAAGCATAGTCTACTATTTATTAAGTATGTGTGCATCCCACATGCCCACATGTAATAACTGTTGAAAATAACTCACGCCCGTGCTCGACGGTAGTAGTATTCTTTAACATCTACATAAGGAAGTGCAACTATTTGGATGAAACCAAGAAATAATCCCTCACGTGTAAAATTAAGGAAGACTCCTCTTTAATTCAAACAATTCAAAATTTGAGTATGATTATATTGTGAGATGTAAAACTATGGGTGACCAATCATGTCTCATAATTAAGCGTATGTGTCCTCCTTCAACCCCAAGACTTTGCCTACTAATAAGTTTTATGAACCATAAGCTTGTTAAGTTAATATAACTGCCACTTAGTACTACGGTATAATATATTCCTCTTCAGTTTAAGTGAGAGATTTTAAGTTCGATTATTGCCAAAAGCGAATTTGAACCACATTATTGCTAGCCCATTGTAAGGCTAAACTTACTCCCTCTCCCGTAGTATAGATATATCATTTGTTAAAATAAATAAAAAAGTTCATATAACTTTAGGTTAAGGAGATAGGAAGAGAGGCTATACAAACAACTCATTAGTTATCATTCCCTCTGACATTTTGCATTCCATTATTTTGAAGCAACCCTAATATGTATGTATGTATGTATCTATATATGTGATATCCCGTCCCGAAAATATCGAAACGTACATGTGAAATGACCATTTTGCCCCTAGTTAGTTTGTTTGTGTTATTGGTGGTTTGTGTGCCTTGTTGGCATGTTTGGAATCACACACACACCCTCACTGTCCCTATCCCTCTCTCAGTCTCTTCCCCTGTCTCTCTCTCTCTCTCGTGCTCTATTTCCCCTTCCTTTTCACCATATGTGTACGGACCACACCTAAAACCCACCAAATCCTTGTAGATCGAGGAAACCAAGGACACTTTCAAACTTGTGAGGCTGTGAGGAGCACAAACGTACCATTTTCAGGTGAGAAACCAGTCGTTTTCACGTCGATTTCGTAAGCTCCGATTTGAGCACTATTCATGCAAATTTATTCTAACTTGTTTTTGGACTTTTGAAGCTCTTAGATGTCCTTGTGAGGTTCCCAGGAGCTTGGGAGTACATCGTTGGATGAGTTTGGACGTAGGAATAGCCTGGTTCGAGTTGGCCGGTTATGGAGATCTTGGACAGGTAAAATCTTAAAGTTTTAGGCCTTAAAACTTGTTGGGACATGTTCTAAGGGTTATTTTGGTGCAAGAAACGTGAAAAATGGTTGAAAAATGAGCGAGAAAACGTCGATTGCAGGTTTTCCAGTTTCCGGCGCCGGAGACTGATCGGAGAAGGAGACGGAATATTCCTGACGCCGTTAACGAAATCTGTCAGCTTTGACGGAATATTCCTAACGGCGTCAATTGACGCCGTCAGTGTGCCAGGCACGTGCCTGCGCGTGGCAGGCGCGTGCGGCGGTGAAAAATTTTTCTAAAAATTCTGGTGTGTTCCTGAGGTTGTGTAGAGCACGTTGGTATATTCAATTGTCTATTTTGAGCAATGTATGAGAAGTTATTTTGAACGGATGATTATGCGCTTTAAAATTAACGTTTTTATAGTATTTTCGCATATAGGTGACACGTATCCCGAGGACGAGCGTGCTCACGCGAGGCAGGGGGGCTACGACCCTTCCACGTACCAATGAGTGGGCTTTTTGTTTTCCGTATATACCTATATACATTTATTTCCCAGAAATTGTTTAAAGGGTTAATTGTTTTATGCCATGTAACATATTATTATCGTTTATGCATCGTTGCACACATTAGTAGTGACATACATATATATAGATAGATATATATATATATATATATATATATATATATATATGCATATCTGGTGCTGTAGACGTGCAGGTAAGTGCCAGGTAAGTGTTATTCATGTTTACTGTTAAATGGTGATTCGAGATACTTAGAGAGCTCATAACCTGCACCTCCGGTGTTAGTGCTTCCACCCAGAGTAGGGCACAGTCCTTCAAGTGTCGTTCACCTCCCGCACCACACACTCAGCTTGGATCCAAGTTAGGTGCACAGTCTTGTCGTACAGACCACTTAGGGTGGTTCCGACTCGTAGGTGACCCGCGATTATTCGCACAGTCTTCACGTGATCGTAGCACTAGAACAGTATATGTATTACACCCAGGCCTGTCGTACAGACCACTTTAGGTGGTTCCGACTCGTGGGCAGGATTAGTTATTGAGTTTGAGATTTGAGCTCTAGATGCAGCCGTACAGGTCACGTAGGGTGACTCCGGCTGCCAAATTATATGTTATTGATGTGATTTATACCTGAGCACTTGCATTTCAGGCTGGGGTTCCGATATGGCATATATTTGAGCATGATTGGCATATTTGTACCTACTTAATTATGTTTATTTTCTGGGAAGTATACAGGTTTTACGGCGAGAGGTTAGAATATTGTTTTTGAAATGGTTTTCGAAAAGCTTTGTTTTTGCCCACTCACACTTTTGTTTTGCGCCCCTCCAGGTTTTAGCTAGCTAGCAGGTTCGGTGGTTTCCCAGAGGGCTTCCCGGCGCTTCTGACAGACACGCACCAATGTAGGGTCAATTCGGGTGTACTGTTATCGTATTATGTTAATTTGGACTGCTGTAGACTTAATGCTCTGACTTAGCGGTTCACTCGCACTAGCACTCTTTACTTTGAATTTTGTATGCTAGATTTTAATTATTTGTACTTTTATATTACTATCTTTCTAGCTTCCGCACTGTGCACATGGCTATGTTACTTCCACGTGACGGCCAGGACACTCTGATCTCGGTCGGGATGTGTCAATATATATATATATATATATATATATATATATATATATATGAAAATAGAGAGTTGAAAATTTCTGCCTACAACCGCATATAGATTCTTCATATATTTTCGAATGCCACCTGTTTACAAACCTTTTAAATTCGAACCAAACTCCATCTGATCAATTTACTAATCAAGCTCCAATAATATTCTCTTCTCTCTATATATGATTATCAATATAAAATGAGTTTTTATCACAAATAATTCTTGAAATTTACCCACACTATTAAGATGGTCTTGGAAATTAAAAATTGATTAATATAGTCCCTGAAAATAGGTGTCACAAATCAATAGACCCTTTGTCACAATTCTGTAAAAAAATTATGTTATGTGTTGACGTGACACATAAATGGGCCCTATAAATTTGTTTTTATCACCAAATGGTCTTTGAAATTAACCCACACCATCAAGATTGCCTTTGAAATTGAAAATCGATCAATGTAGTCCTAGAAATAGATGTGTCAAATCAATATGATCCTTTACTCACAATTCTGTCAAAAATTCTATGATGTGCTAATGTGATACATAAATAGGTCTTACAAGTCTTATTAATTAAAAAATAATTAGAAATAGATTTAATAATTAATTTAAAAATAGCCCAGAAACTCAATCCCACAATCACCTCCAATCCCAACCCACACTCCTCTACCTCCATCTATGGTAGCCTTCGCCGTCTCTTCTCTGAAAAAATAAAAAAATAAAAAAATCTCAAGGCACCCTTCTTTACACCCTTCGGCACCCTTCACAGAATTGGATCAGGAACTAAACCACATTTGGTGACGTCTTGGATTGGTGATGACTTTGACATCACCATTAACATTTGGATGATTGACATCATCACAACCTTAATCTTAGAGAGTTTGTTGGGCGTTTCCGCAAGTGATCTTGGTGACGTGGATAATGGCGAGCTCTGATTTGATATGATCTCATTTTGTTAAAAGGTATTTTGACAACTTTTTAAATTAATTATTAAATTATAAAACCTACATAAGCATGTAACAAATTTTTTGACAGAATGATAATATTGATTTACGACATCTATTTTCAGGGACTACATTGTTGAATTTTTAATTTCAGGGACCATCTTGATGGTGTAGGTTAATTTTAGGGACCATTTGAGATAAAAACCCTTAAATTTTAATAGAGTTGTAACAGAATGACCAAATTGATTTACGACACTTATTTTGAAGGACTGTACTGTTCGCTTTTCAATTTGAAAAACTATTTTGATGGTGTTAGTTAATTTTAAAGACCATTTCAGGTAAAACCCCATCGAAGATAAACATAACAAATAGTGACTTGGAGAGATCCTCTTTAAGCGTGTACGCGTCATTTCTTTTTGCACCAACCTTCAACATTACAATTTTGATCTGTTTAGAGCTTTGCTTGTGAAAGCCATTGGTGTGTGGTAAGGCTGGGTTCAGTTCAAATCGGTTTGGTTTTTTGTCGAAATCAAAACAGAACCGAAATTTCAGTTCATTTTTTTTCGATTTGGTTTTTTCTGGTTCGGTTTTAGTTATTTTTTTTTTCTTTTTCAAAAAATGAAAAAAAAATTGAAATCTTAAATTTTGTCAAAGTGATAGTATTACATTATCACTTTTCATTAGTGATAGTATTGAGCTAAAAAGGAACCTGGATGCTAAAAAATAAAAAAACCTTGAAAGTTTAAAGCGAGCAGCCCCCATGCACTCTGAGAGTCAATCAGATTTTGTGTGTTTCTTTCTCACCCTTTGCCGTGACTGATTGATAGGAATCCAGATTCAGAGGGAAGCAGATTATGAAAAAGAACTGAATAGATTAATTAATTTACCACACTGCAACTAATGCCACGTTTAACATATAAAACTAAGAAAAAGTATGTATTTTAGGTCAAACCACTAAGTAGCTAGTGATTATTATATGCTTAAATATCATGTATTTTAGGTCAAAAAATAAAAAAATTTGAAATCTTAAATTTTAACATCTCTAGCACAACCATAACATAAACATACCAACTAGAATCAAAGAAAATGAAAATAAACATTTAAAGTTCAACTAGAATCATAATATAAAGGCTTTTATTAATATTTTGGGTTTAAAGTTTGACAACACATTGGGCTTACAAAATGGGTTTAAAAAATAATACCCAAAACAAATAAGTAAATTAATTTAATTAATTTGGTTTGGTTTCTAGACCACTAAAACTAAAACTGAACCAAAAGAATTCGGTTCGGTTCAATTTTTTCGGTTTCGGTTCGGTTCGATTTTCGATTTTTTGAACCCACCCATAATGCGTGGCATTTACACGTATAATTAAGTAATGAATGGTCATATAAAATTATAAAATCTAATGATTGAATAAGTGACCGACTAGTTTTTCAAGTTAAAAGGTGAACCCCGTTTCATTAATATTTTAGAAGTTATATACCATAGTGTTGGATTATAGATTTTTACATGAAACATATAACAGGATATATAGTATATTTACGGTGGTAGATCCAATCTTAATATTACTCGTTATCAACTGTTAGTTTAATTTGTGACATGATAGTCTGATTAAACGTAAATACGAAAAGAAAAAAAAATGTAAACTTGATATACATTATTATCTCAATCTTTCTCAGTTTCAGTTGTTGTAAATTGGCTGTTGTGTAGACCCTGTTGACTTTGAATATCACAGCTGAAACCCAATGGGCATAGAATAGAAGTTTCTTTCCAACAAAGTCAAATGGTTGCTATCATTCAATTTAATATTTGATTAAAACTTCTAATTACAACTCAGATGGAAAAATCCCACATTGAGAATTCCTATATAAAGCTCAATCATGGATGTTCCACACAACAAAACAAACTATCAGAAAAATGGGTCTGATCAAGAGAGTATTATTTCGACATTTTCGAGCTGCGATTAGTCGAAAGAGCAATTTGATCGGAAGCAATGAGTTCATGGAGGCCGTTGCAAAAGTAAACGGTGATCATCATCATCAGGGTACTAACGTAATTTCTCATCAGACTCAGGAAGATGGGGTTGTGAGGATGAAGATTCTGGTAAGAAAGCAAGATTTGAAGCAAGTTCTGGAGCTCATGAATGGCGCTGGCATTCATAACCAAGCATCAGTTGTTAGGGTAACATCGTCATTTTCTCTGGAGCAGAGGCCGAGGCTGTTGAAAAAAAAGCAAATTCTGAGAGCCAAACATAGTCGCCAAAGTTCCTGGATCCCGGAGCTGCAAAGCATCCCTGAAGAAATTTAATTAAGCTTAATAATATTACAACAATTTTTCAAGCGTGTATGTTTTACTATATATGTTTAACATATCACTTTGATCTCTGTAAACGTTTTTTCAATTCCTATTGGTTTGTCTCCTTCGACATAATCAGACTATGTTGGTTCTGTGATAGCTTGTTGTCCCCCAGGGCTCGTTCGAAATTATTTTTAAAATAACAAAAAATGCTTTTAGCGAAATTGATTTTGGGTTTCAAAAACACTAAATATGTGTTTCTTGCAGAAATCACTTAAAATGTTTTTTTAGAATTCACTTGCATTTTTATTAAGAATTGATTTCAAAAACATTTTCACTAAAAACACTTTCATCCATTTTAAAAGTATTTCCAAACGAGTCATAATTTGTTTCCAATATTACTAGTTGTGTGTGTGTGTGTGGTGAGAGAATGCCAAATAGGGCAAATACTATCAACGACAGTCATAGAAACAACCAAATCATCGCTAGTCGTTACATAACGAAGACTACAATTCATAATTGTAGAAGGAAAAATAATCCCCGCCTAGCGCCTAGAAGGAAAAATAATTATGGCCTAGCATCTAGACGGCCACCGTCCCGATTAATGCCTAAGCGTTTGAAAATTAAAAAATGGCGCCTAGACTCGCCTAGGTTACGACTCATTTGAATAGAAAATAGATAACTTTCATTTTGCATTTTATTTTTTTCAATAAATTGTAAGAGACTTGTTGAATACTTAAATGAATACACATTATCTGCATGTTCTCCATGTTTTCATTATGTTTCAATACTTCATAATATATATGTCATTCTATTTTGTAGTTTATAATGAAATTATATATATTTTAAGTATAAACTATAAACAAACAATTATTTACACGAAATATAATAGATTTACTTAAATCCCCTAGTCCGCCTAGGACCCCGTCTAGGCGCCGCCTAGCCGCCTAGGCGCTAAGGCCCGGCTCACCGGCCAAGTAGCATCTAACGTATTTTAGAATCTTGAGTGCAAAACAATTGCAATCCCTGGCTTAGCAAAAACAAAAAAAAAAAAAAAACATATCCTCAATTGGTTTAAACTCTATAAACGCGTTGGAAAGAAACCTCTTGGAAGCATCAAATAACATAACAAATGTTAGTAACTTCTTACCAAAGAATGGACACCAAGGTGCGTGAAATGACTGTAAAACAATGTCAATTAGGGTTTTGATTAAACCAATTGACGCTACATATAACCAACTTATCTAAATTTATTAAGGTCCCATTTGATAACAAGTTTCGTTTTTCAGTTTTCAGTTTACACTATAGGATAAATAAGTGTGGGAAAAAAGGGATGTAGAAGAGGAATGAATGATTGTGGCAGAGATGTATAAGAAATGTATAATGCAAGGCACACAATGAAAAAAAAAACCCTAAAACCTTTGGAATTTTGGAAATATAAAAATGTATGATGAAAGACTTAAGTGAAAATGAAAAAACTATTAATTTTAAATTAAATCTTTCCTTCTTTTGTAGAAACTCTCTCTCTCTCTAAAGAGCGTCGTCTTTAGAAGAAACCCTAAACTTCATCATTATTCTTGACGCCGGCCTTTAGTTTCTCCTTGGGGTCGGTGGCAAACAACTTTTCAAACTTGTTTTCCTCCTCCTCCTTCTCTTCATCCTTCTCTTCCTTCCCAAGACCTATGATGGCCCCCTTTCCCTTCTGGATTTTGGGGATCTACACACCTTCTCCGGAAGGAGTGGATGGAGCTGGATTTCTGGACTTTTTGTCTTTCCCCGCACATGGGGTGGCCCCGTTTCCCATCAAGGAACGGTGTAGCAACCCACCATATACGGGTGGTATGGGTAGAGTACTAACTCTGGGCTATTTGCCCATGTATCATGGTAATCTGATTTGGAGTCTTTGGGTTATGATTTGGGGCCTTGCGCTCAAGATCTTCCAAAACTTCGAATCAAATTCCAAATTTGGTGGATCTCACCTCAACACTTGCTTGCTGCTTCTTTCGTGCTTCTCTCCAGTCAAAGACAACTACAAGTTGTCACCCCTAAAAAGAAGCAGCAAGTGGGCATCAACCTTTGGGCTCCTATGTAATTTTCATTTTAGGTATAGATATGAATTTTTACTCATGCATTGTGTGCATGTGTGGCGTCATGTCTGTACCGAACCTTTTTTATGGGCTGTTTTTATTTCTTGCTTTCATTTCCGAAGTCTTTGTAATTTGTCTTCCAGGACTTTGTTATAAAAATTCCCATCGACCAAAAAAAAATATATATATATATACACAAAATGTAAAATTGAGAATTGAAAACGAAATGATTATTAAACATATCTTAAAAGTCTTTTATAACTCCTCCCTCCGAGGGGAAAAACCTCATAATTTACCAATCATGTCTAATAATTAAGCGTCATTAGCTACTTAGTACTACAGTCTAGAGACATTCTTCTTCATTTGTAAGTGAGAGGTCTTAAGTTCGATTCTCGTCAAAGGCGAATTTGAACTACATTAATGCTAGCCCATTGTGAGACTAAGCTCATCTTCATCCCCCTTAGTGTAGATAATATCGTTTGTTAAAAAAAATAATAATAATTAAGCGTCTTTCAACCCCAAAACTTTGGCTCATGTTAGGGTTTATGCGCTGTAGCTTAATAAGTTCATACGATTGTAGGTGGGGGAGAGATTAAGACTAATGATTAGAAACACGCACGGGCCATACAAACAACTCACTATATATATAAGACCCTTTCACATTTTTCATTTCAAAATTTTGAAGCAACCCTAATAATATAGATTCTTCATTCTCGAATGCCACCTGTTTTAATTTGAGCTAAACTCCATCTGATTAATTTAATATCTCAATGAATGTTTTCTCTTTACCTAATCACCAATCTATGATAAACATATATAACAGATAGATTCTCAATCTCGAATGCTACAACTGTTTACAAAGCATTTTAATTTGAACCAAACTACATTGTGATTAATATAATTAATCTCAAAGAATGTTCTCTCTTTACCTAATCATAAATCTGAGACAAAGATAACTGAACTGATAGAGAAACCTAGAGATCTCTATTTAAACGTGTGCACGCGTCGTTTTCATTAGCACCAACCTCCAGCACTAACATACAGGGCTTTGCATGTGAGCTGTCGGTGTGTGCCACAATCCATTCATACGTACGTTCACTTGAACAATGTGGTCATACAAAAATTTTACAATATAAATCTGTTGAATAAAGCAAAAGTCCCCTTCGAATTGTATTGAGACCTTTTGCATAAAAATTCACATCTATTAATTGCACGAATAATTAAGTGGAGATACTATCAATGCTATTAGTGGTAAATCGCCCGTCTCTCTAAAACTTTAGCAAAAACCTAATCATTGAATAAGTAATTCAAGTCTATCAAGACTATGCTACTGCTATGATCAACTTCAAAATGAGACCTTGTTTTACTAACATTTTAGAAATTGATATTTTGATGCGTAAACCTCATTTACATTGTTGATTCGTTTTCTGTTAGCTTAAGATTTTGATGTTTAATTGTTGTTCGGTTGTCTTTCTCCCTTTATCTAACTAAATCCTTACGTTAGAGAAGATGTAAACCTAATATACGCTATTGTCTTATTCCTGTTTGCTTATATTGTTGTAACCTAGTTGTTGTATGGTCCCCGCTGACTTCGAATATAAGTATAACAGCTAAAACCCAATTGGGCACAGGAGTATATTAACAAAGTCAAATGTTCGCAACCATTCAGTTTAATATATTAATTAAAAAAATTAGTTAAAACGCAGAGGGCTAAAACCACATTGGCAATTTCTATATAAAGCTCAATCACAAATGCTATGTTCATAACTACACACAGGTTTAATTAAAGCTTAGTTAAACACACAAAACATAAAAAATCAAATATTCAGAAAAATGGGGCTGATCAAGAGAGTACTATTTCGACATTTTCGAGCTCTGTTTAACCGAAACAGCAATTTGATCAGAAGCAATGCGTTCATGGAGGCCGTTGCAAATGTAAATGGTGATCATCGTCATCAGAGTACTAACGTAATTTCTCATCAAACTCAGGAAGATGGGGTTGTGCGGATGAAGATTCTGGTAAGAAAGCAAGATTTGAAGCAAGTTCTGGAGCTCATGCATGGCAACGGCGTTCATAACCAATCATCAGTTGTTGGGGCATCGTCGTCATTTTCTTTGGAGCAGAGATTATATGTTTTGAGAAAAAAGCAAATTCAAAGAGCCAAACATAGCCGCCAGAGTTCTTGGAGTCCTGAATTGCAAAGCATCCCCGAAGAAATTTAATTTTATAACCTAATTACAACTAAGATTTTCGAGTGTGTTGTTTGACTTTATGTGTTTGACATCATACTTTGATCGCATGTAATCTTTTCTTTTCTTTTTTTCCAATTCATATTGGTTTTTCTTTCAACATAATAAAACTATCCTTGTTGGTTCTGAACTCTATGGTAGCTTGTTATAGCTCTAGTGGCTTTAATTTGGGTTTTGCAAGTCACATACAAATATGAGTTCATGTGATCAATAATTTACCTTCGATCAATTAACAATCCCGGATAGAGGTAACCAATTAGTGGCGAAACCAGAAATTTATCATAATGGGGGCACAACAAAAGAATAATACTTGGCCAAAGAATGAGTAGGAGTTCCTACTCAAAACAGTTCGTTGCCGATCCATAGAACTTAGTGTTTATATTATAACCGTTTATATTATAAATCATTATATAAAGATTGTTTGTGCAAAAAACAATTAAAATTAAGGTTGTTTAGTCACCGAATTGTATAAAAACAAATGAACAAAATTGGTAAAAGTATTACGAACTGTCTATGTATTTGCTACAATAAATTGACTAAACGACTTTAGTTTTAATTTAATTTTTGCATAGATGATCCTTACAAAGTGATTTATAATATGAACGATTCTGATTATAAGCACAAACCTTTGTAATTTGAACATGAAGAGTTTTGAGTAAAAGTTCCTACTCATTCTTAAGTAGCCAAGCATTGTTCACAACAAAAGAGCTCCGAAAGTTGGTTACCTTCCATATATAGTTTTCCTTACAAAATCGTATGTTCTGTAAGCCATATGATTCCTTTGAAAGATATGCATTATATCTAAAATTTAGTTTTCTCAGGTAAACTAAAGCAAACCAATGATAATTATATATTTTAGGGCTCTCAAATATGCATTTGACACGTTAAAAAAACATTTGAGACATATATTTGTTAGTCATGTTTGGAAGTTACTTTAGAACGATTGAAGTCGTTTTTGGTGAAAGTATTTTTGGTTACAAAAGCACTAAAAGTGCATTTTGAAAGAAGCTCATTGATGAGCTTTTTGTAGGAGTACTTCAAAATGTTTTTTTAGAATTCACTTGCATTTTTATCAATTATTGGTTCCAAGTACAATTTTTTCAAAGCGCTTTCAATCATTTAAAAAGTACATTCAAACACATATTTGTACATATCAAATGCTCAATGTTAATTCACTTCTATGATGGTCCTAGTAATGTATCTAATGTAGAACCCTTAATTATTTGCAAAAGAGAGATATTTTGCATAGGTGTTTGCCTTTCTTTGCATGAACGTATCTTTGGGGCCAGCACCGGAATTCAATGGGAACAAAACCATCTTGTTGGGGTCACAGTCATCCATTGATCCCACCTTCCCTCTTCTAGCGTAACCGACCATTTAAAATTACCTCTATTATAATTGTTAACAAAGAGCACATATATTTATGTTCATTAAGAGCAAAGCACAAGTAGTATTTGTGCGTTTAACATGTTTTTCTTGGATCAATGGGGTTAGAGGAATCAAACTTGACATTTTTTTCAATAATGAAAAGAGAGAAGTACCACTAAACCAATATCTAATTGGTATAACATGTATGTTAGTGTAATTATAGTATACAGTAAGTCTAAAGAAGCTAACTCGTTTAGAAGAGTTACTTAAGGAAGTTTGTTTTCAATGTTAATAAATATTTTATGTAGCTAGAGTGAAAACAAAATACTATTATCAACAATCGTAGAAACAAGCAATTCTCGTTACATCATAATGACTATAGTTCACCATTGTAGAAGGAAATGAGTGATTCAACCGCTGAAAACCTTAGCTTAGTAATTATATCTGCAATCGAATTTAGTCTCTAAGACGTGTCTTGGTGTAACCAATTTAGCAAAATTAATCTTTTATACTGCCCTCACTTGGGAGAAAGACATACATGACACAGGTACACACCGTGGTGGCGTCCCCATGCCATTATAATGAAGACGTATAAAGTTTTGTCTCCATATCCTTATTTCATTGGCAAAGAATGTCGCGTGACAGTTTACTCGTGTCATGTAAGTCGTTATTCTCACTCAGATGTTCTAGCTTAACTACGACTACTCTTTGGGCTTAAAATAGCTGGGCTCAAAAGATTCGAGCTGCCCCAGCCCGTTAACGATTGCATATATCGACAGTTTAAAAGTTGTCAGAAATACCTATCATTCAAAACCCGCGGAGGAGGAGGAAGACAGAGTGTGTACCCCTTTTGTTTTTGTCTGTTGAGTAATGAGTTGGAACGGCTATTTTCCCAGCGCCGCCTAATCCCTGAAGCCATTCAAAAATGGCTGCAAGTCTCGCTCACAGTCACAGCTCTTACCTCTACAACTCCACCTCCCCGCCACCGAGCCTTTTACGAAAACGAGCCGCTGAGCCGAAAGCAAACCAAAGCTCCGACCAGCCGAAGTTTCCTAAGTTGGTTCGTGGAATCCGAAAACTATCGGAGAATCCGAGCACCTCGATTGAACCCCTCAACAACTATGCGCTCAAACAGGCTCTTCAAGATCATGTGGAATCTGGGTCCATGGAGGATGCACTCCGGGTGTTTGAGAAAATGTCCCATTCAGATACGTATTACTGGAATGTTATGATTAGAGGTCTCACTGATAACGGGTTGTTCCGGGAGGCGGTTGGTTTTTATCATAGGATGCAAAGTGAAGGTGTTCGAGCCGATAATTATACCTACCCATTTGTGATCAAGGCTTGTGGTGGGTTGTTGTCGTTGGATGAAGGACAAAAGGTTCATGGGAAGTTGTTTAAGGTCGGGTTGGATTTGGATGTTTATATCGGTAACTCGCTTTGTGCTGCGTATGGAAAACTTGGTTGCATAGAGTATGCAGAGAGAGTGTTTGACGAAATGCCTGTTAAAGACTTGGTTTCTTGGAATTCTATGATTGGCGGGTATGCTGCTGTTGGGGATGGTTGGAGGGCTATGGTTTGTTTTCAGGAAATGCAGGTGCTCGGCATGAAGCCTGATAGATTCAGTATGATTGGCGGTCTTAACGCTTGTGCTATTGATTGCTTTCTCCAACCCGGGAAGGAAATCCATTGCCAGGTTCTTAAATGTATGCTTGAATCAGATGTCATGGTGCACACCTCGCTTATCGACATGTACCACAAATGTGGTAGAGTGGACTATGCAGAGAGGTTGTTTGATGAGATTTGCACCAAGAATGTTGTGGTTTGGAATGCAATGATACATGGGTATACTCTAAATGCTCAGCCGCTTGAGTCACTTTCTTGCTTGAAAAAAATGCAAGAGGCAGATAAGTTGATTCCTGATGCTATCACAATGATTAATTTTCTTCCCTCTTGCACACAACTAGGAGCCCTATTGGAAGGTAAATCAATCCATGGCTATGCCATTAGACGAGGTTTTCTCCCTCATATTGTATTTGAAACTGCACTGATCGATTTGTATGGTGCCTGCGGCAGGATAAATTTGGCAGAACGTATATTTGATCAGCTAATTGAAAAGAACTTGATATCGTGGAATAGCATGATTTCTGCATATGTACAAAGTGGACATAACAGGGAAGCCTTGGAATTATTTTGGGATCTCTTGAATGAACCGCTTGAACCGGATGCAATTACATTTTCAAGCATCATACCTGCCTATTGTGAAGTAGCATCCATTGGGGAGCGGAAGCAAATTCATGGTTGTATCACAAAATTGGAGCACAACTCAAATACATTAATCTTGAATGCAACTGTTTACATGTATGCAAAATGTGGGTATCTGGAGACGGCGCGAGAAGTTTTTGATAGGATGATATTCAGGGATACCAGTTCGTGGAACACTATAATTATGGCTTATGCAATTCATGGGTTTGGGAGAATATCCATCGAGTTTTTCTCCAAAATGAGAGAAAATGGCATTCAGCCTAATGAGAGCACATTTGTTTCCTTGTTAATGGCGTGTAGTGTTTCTGGCATGGTTGACGAGGGTTGGAAATACTATAGCTCGATGAAAAGAGACTATGGTATTGATCCTGGAATAGAGCACTGTGGTTGTATGATCGATCTTCTTGGTCGAACAGGTAATCTTGACCGTGCCAAGATTTTTATCGAGGAAATGTCGCTGCTGCCCACAGCCAGAATTTGGGGGTCATTACTGACAGCTAGTAGAAACAACAGAAACATAGAGTTAGCTGAACTTGCTGCTGAGCATATTTTGTCCTCGGAACATGATAATACGGGGTGTTATATCTTGCTTGCGAATATGTATTCTGAAGCTGGGAGGTGGGAAGATGTAGAACGGCTTAAATCTCATATGAAGCAAAGAGGACTCCGGAAAACTGTCGCGTGCAGCTTTGTTGAGACCAAATGTAGGCCTTACAGATTCATCAACCAAGATACGACCCACATTGAAACCTACATGATTTATGCTGTTTTAGATTTGATTCTGAGGAAGATAGGGGAAGATAAATATGTTAACAGTATCACCAAGTTCAGACCGTTGGATTTGAAGAGAAAGAGAGCAAATTCCGCAGAGAGTCACAGTGTAAGATTGGCAATTTGTTTTGGTTTGATCTCCACAGAAATCAGACACCCCGTTGTTGTTAGGAAGAACACGAGAATCTGTGAAGAATGCCATAGCGTTGCAAAGAAGATTTCAGAGATCACCAAGAGAGAGATAATTGTAGGAGATTCGAAGGTCTTTCACCACTTCATTGACGGCAATTGCTCTTGTCGTGATTACTGGTGAGACTAGTTTTGTAGAAACTTCTTGTATATACACAAATATATTGCACGACTGTGTTACAAAACATCTAGGCCTCCTTCGGTGCCTAGGATGGATTTGAGTAGATAACTCACTAGATCCCATGTTAGTTGATAGAACAAATACATGCCAACTTCTAAAATTTGAAGGTCTAAGATTAGTCGTGAAGGAAACGTATCCTTCATGATTGTGCGTAAATTTGACGTCATCCGGTATAATTAGCTTTGGGTTGATGTAATCTAGTGGTCAAGTTGGGTCAAAATGAGGATAATTGAGATAATAAAAGAGATCTAGCCCGGAATTTATTTAGGCCAGACTCTAATCCATGCTGAAATTGTGATTTTGATTAAAATGAATCGATATTATCATGACATTAATCACGTCAATAATTGAATCACTTTGTGGTCATGTTCGCACCAATCTATTAGTATGACTAGAGTAATTCTTAAGAAGTGTGACAACATGTTATTTATACAAACATCATTTCTAATGGAATCTCTACCATCGTATGTACTTAAATTTGAGCATTATGTGACTTCTAATGAGGCGGAGCTCCAATTCCTGTATTAGAGGGACAAAGTAGAGTTCTTAAAATTCTCTTCACATTTGAGGACCACATAAGGGCTATCTTTATTCATTTTTTTAATCACAAATTCTGACTTTACCATGTACTTTTTCAATTCAAATGGGCTCATCGCTTTATTTTTCTTGTTGTTTTGCACAATTATTTGGCGCAACCTGACCGCGACTTCCATCCCTTTTCTTCTTGTTTGCTTATTTTGCCTTCCAATTTTATATGCTTTCACGTTCTATACTCATTTCTCCAAATTATACAATTTATTTTCCTTAGTTTGTTAATTTATTTTATTCATCAATGGCAGGTTTAAGTAAGCTCCAAGTCCAACTAATTATTATATATATATATATATATTATAACTAATTTAATAGTTAAATCTGTATGAACTTATTAATTCTTTTACTCATTTCAAATTCCAAATTACAAAACATAAATTACGTACTTAATCAACAAGAGTTAACTAGTAACATTACAATAATATTTCTAAGTACTTATTGGAAGCATGAAAAATTGATTTGCAAATTATTTAATTATCCACTCGCCGTCCATTCCACAAGTGTTCAACGAAATCATTACAAAGAGCCATGTATCCAACTAGTAGAATTTAAATGTTTTTTTGGTCAAAATGTTTACAAAAATATTTTACGACAACGTAATGTTAAATTAATTAAAAAAAAGTTAACACAAAAATAGAAATTGTACCTAATCAAATTATCACATAAAATCGTAAAAACCTCAAATTTAAGAATCCTTCTATAGGGACTCTTCCATTAGAAGCAATATTCTTTAAAGACACGAAGATGCCTTTAAGTTCCTAAATGAGTTTTTAAAAGTGGTGGTGGGAGTCCCTAAATAGGGAGTTCCATTATAGATGCTCTAATGTCATCTCTAACCGAAAATGCTAAACACTTCCCCATCTAGAAGTATAGTCTTGCAAAAAGTTATTTTTAAATGAACAGTGTCAGTCCATACTTATATATTATCTCTAACCGAATAAGCTAAACATAACTTCCTCAATAATTTATTAGTTTTACATTTATACTTTAAATTTATTGATTAATTTAATTAAATGACCTTTGTCACTTAGTACTACAATCTCATGATATTCATCTTCACTTGTAATTAAGATGTCTTAGGTTCAATTCTCACCAAAGGCGAATTTGAACTATAGTATTACTAGCCTATTGTGAGGCTAAGCTCACCCCACTTCCCTTAGTGTAGATACTATCGTTTGTTAAAAAAAAAAATTAAACAACCTTGAATGTTTTTAAATCTAACCTTTGAATTTGAATTAATAGTTGCAATTAAGAAGCTTAGTTCTAAAAATGGGCTAAAAAGGGGCTATATTTGGCCAACCTAATGCATCTTTGGCCAAATAATGGCCTGTCAGCTTCATAAAATTATAACCTGAACAGCAATTGAAGATGAAATTTTAAACAAATCAGATTATTTTGTAGTTTCAAACCTTTCCCTTCCCATTAAAGATGGCCCAACGGTTAGAAGAAAATTTGCAAAATGGAGCACCATAGATAAATTTGCAAAAGTAAGCACTATGGATCTTTTGCCAAAAGCAAATCTTTTGTCAAAAGCAAAAGTGAGCATGCATGATTAGACTTGTCCTGCACCTGGGTAAATCGACGACCCAAGCAAGTCAAGTTGGGTACTACATGATCTCTCATCCAACTTGTTTCTTTCTATCCCTCTCTCTTGCGCTGGATTATGTCCATCAGGGTTCTGGAGAAGCTTCAACTTGATGAGTCTTTCATTTTAGATATCTCAAGATCCTAATATTTCCTAATCAATATCTTTTTTGATTCAGAGGTAACTTACTTAATTACACAAATTAATTACCATATAATTATAGTCTTCTCTTATAATATTGTACAGCGACTGTTAATTTGTGGTGACTTTTTGGTCCTTCAGAATATTTATAAAGCTCACCAAGATAGAAAAGTTGATTTTTTTTTTTTTTTTTGGTTGTTGTTGTGTATGTTGTTGATGGAAGTGATTATGTTGGTGAAGGAGATTCGAATTCAGTGACCCCGGGTGCGTTCAGGGTAGATTCTAACTGAGATGTATGTCAGTTGGGTCAAAATGAGGATAATTGAGATAATAAAAGAGATCTAGCCCGGAATTTTTTTAGGCCAGATTCTAATCTATGTTGAAATTGTGATTTTGATTAAAATGAATCGATATAATCATGACATTAATCATGTTAATAGTTGAATCACTTTGTGGTCATGTTTGCACCTATCTATTAGTATGACTAGAGTAATTCTTAAGAAGTGTGACAACATGTTATTTATACAAACATCATTTCTAATGAAATCTCTACCACCGTATGTACTTAAATTTGAGCATTATGTGACTTCTAATGAGGTGGAGCTCCAATTCCTGTATTAGAGGGACTAAGTAGAGTTCTTAAAATTTTCTTCACATTTGAGGACCACATAAGGGCTATCTTTATTCATTTTTTTAATCACAAATTATGACTTTACCGTGTACTTTTTCAATTCAAATGGGCCCGTCGCTTTATTTTTCTTGTTGTTTTGCACAATTATTTGGCGCAACCTGACCGCGACTTCCATCCCTTTTCTTCTTGTTTGCTTATTTTGCCTTACAATTTTATATGCTTTCACGTTCTATACTCATTTCTCTAAATTATACAATTTATTTTCCTTAGTTCGTTAATTTATTTTATTCATCAATGGCAGGTTTAAGTAAGCTCCAAGTCCAACTAACTATTATATATATATATATATATATTTATATTTATAACTAATTTAATAGTTAAATCTGTATGAACTTGTTAATTCTTTTATTCATTTCAAATTACAAATTACAAAACATAAATTACGTACTTAATCAACAAGAGTTAACTAGTAACATTACAATAATATTTCTAATTACTTATTGAAAGCATGAAAAATTGAATTGCAAATTATTTAATTATCCACTTTCCGTACATTCCACAAGTGTTCAACGAAATCATTACAAAGAGCCATGTATCCAACTAGTTAGAATTTGAATGTTTTTTTGGTCAAAATGTTTACAAAAATATTTTACGACAACGTAATGTTAAATTAATTAAAAAAAAGTTAACACAAAAATAGAAATTGTACCTAATCAAATTATCACATAAAATCGTAAAAACCTCAAATTTAAGAATCCTTCTATAGGGACTCTTCCATTAGAGGCAATATTCTTTAAAGACACAAAGATGCCTTTAAGTTCCTAAATGGGTTTTTAAAAGTGGTGGTGGGAGTCCCTAAATAGGGAGTTCCATTGTAGATGCTCTAATGTCATCTCTAACCGAAAAGGCTAAACACATCCCCATCTAGAATTATAGCCTTGCAAAAAGTTATTTTTAAATGAACAATGTCAGTCCATACTTATATATTATCTCTAACCGAATAAGCTAAACATAACTTCCTCAATAATTTACTAGTTTTACGTTTATACTTTAAATTTATTGATTAATTTAATTAAACGACCTTTGTCATTTAGTACTACAATCTCATGATATTCATCTTCACTTGTAATTAAGATGTCTTAGGTTCAATTCTCACCAAAGGCGAATTTGAACTACATTATTTCTAGTCTATTGTGAGGCTAAGCTCACCCCACTCCCCTTAGTGTAGATACTATCGTTTGTTAAAAAAAAAAAAAATTAAACAACCTTGAATGTTTTCAAATCTAACCGTTGAATTTGAATTAATAATTGCAATTAAGGAGCTTAGTTCCAAAAATGGGCTAAGAAAGGGCTATATTTGACCAACCTAATGCACCTTTGGCCAAATAATGGCCTGTAAGCTTCATAAAATAATAACCTGATCAGCAATTGAAGATGAAATTTTAAACAAATCAGATTATTTTTTAGTTTCAAACCTTTATCCCTTCCCATTAAAGATGGCCTAACGGTTAGAAGAAAATTTGCAAAATGGAGCACCATAGATAAATTTGCAAAAGTAAGCACTATAGATCTTTTGCCAAAAGCAAATCTTTTGTCAAAAGCAAAAGTGAGCATGCATGATTAGACTTGTCCTGCACCTGGGTAAATCAACGACCCAAGCAAGTCAAGTTGCGTATAACATGATCTCTCATCCAACTTGTTTCTTTCTATCTCTCTCTCTCTTGCGCTGGATTATTTCCATCAGGGTTCTGGAGAAGCTTCAACTCGATGAGTCTTTCATTTTAGATATCTCTAGATCCTAATATTTCCTAATCAATATCTTTCTTGATTCAGAGGTAATCTCACTTACTTAATTACACAAATTAATTACCATATAATTATAGTCTTCTCTTATAATATTGTATAGCGATTGTTAATTTGTGGTGACTTTTTGATCCTTCAGAATGTTTATAAAGCTCACCAAGATAGAAACGTTGATTTTTTTTTTCTTTTTTCATATTTTTTTTTTTGTGTGTTGTTGATAGAAGTGATTATGTTGGTGAAGGAGATTCGAATTCAGTGACCCCGGGTGCGTTCAGGGTAGATTCTAACTGAGATGTATGTCAGTTGTATATAGGGGATTTTGGCTTAATTAAATAAATAATTTCATATTTTGTCATAGTTAACGGACCCCTTATGAATATACATGTGTGTATATGTTATGAAATAGATCCGGATTGCGGGTTATGAAAAATATAAATGGATGGATTTGCAGGTTATGAAATATAAATAGTGGGGTTTGCAGGTTATTAGTATGGCTTCTTCCTCTTCGTCTGCTGCTGCTATCTCGTCACCTCCAAGAAAGTATGATGTGTTTCTTAGTTTCAGAGGTGAGGACACCCGCAACAATTTCACCAGCCACCTTCGTGCTGCTTTAGATCGAAAGAAACTTGACACCTACATAGATGACAAACTTGAGAGAGGGGATGAAATCAGACCTGCCCTTCTAGAAGCTATTGAGAAATCAAAGCTTTCGGTGATCATTTTCTCAAAAAACTACGCTTCTTCCACATGGTGTCTGGATGAACTCGTCCATATACTAGGATGCAAGGAAAGGGGTGGACAGTTTGTTATACCCTTTTTTTACGACATCAGTCCACAGGATGTACGAAAACAACAGGGGAGTTATGTAGATGCATTTGCCGAGCTTGAAAAACGTTTCGAGGACTGTATGGACAAGGTGGTTAAGTGGAGGGATGCTTTGGAGAAAGCTGCCAACCTATCTGGTTATGACAATTCAAACAAAGCAGGGTAACTAACTTTGCACCTCTTGCAGGATTTTTTATTTGTGACCATTTGTTTCAAACAAGATTCATTAATGCAGGACTTGGTAACTATTTTTCCTTCGTGATTATTTATATTTTCCAGGACAGAGGCCGATTCCATTGAGAAACTTGTCCAAGATATATTGAACAAATTGGATTGCAAAAGCTGAAGTAATTTAAAGGGCCTAGTTGAAATTGAAACCAAAGTTGAGCAAATTGAATCGTTACTATGCCTTGATTCACCGGATTTTTGCATTGTAGGTATTTGGGGCATGGGTGGTATTGGCAAGACCACCCTTGCTGATGTTGTATATCACCGACTCTCTTCCAAGTTTGAAGCTTGTTGTTTTCTTCCAAATGTTGGAGAAAATTCCGAAGCAAAAGATGGAATATATAACTTACGAAATAAACTTCTCCGTGAGATTTTGGATGATGAAAAAATATATATTAACACTCCATCTATAGGACCAGAGGCTCTTAAAAAGAGGCTCCGTCGTACAAAGGTACTCATTGTTCTTGACGACGTGAATGATTCAAGGCAATTAGAACTTCTAGTTGGAGATGATCTTCAGTTTGGTGTCGGAAGTAGAATCATTATAACAACTCGAGATAGGAGCTTACTCAATGAAAAGGTGGTTGATGACAAAATTTACGAGGTCAAGGGATTGAAACATGATGGCGCTCTTCAGCTCTTTCATTTGCATGCTCTGAAAAATAAGTCTCCTACGACAGTTTATACAGAGTTTTCAAGAAAGGTGATAGATTATATTCAAGGCATTCCATTGGCTCTTAAAACTTTGGGTGCCTTATTCCGTCACTGCAATACAGAAGAAGACTGGGATGAAGAATTGAACAGATTGAAAAAATTTCCTAGCGAAAAAATTCAGAATGTGTTGAGACTTAGTTATGATGGATTAGAAGAAAATGAGAAGGAATGCTTTCTTGACATTGCATGCTTTCTGAAAGGGGCAGATGTTTATTATGCAAAAAGAATATTAGATATTCGGGGTTTCTCTGTGAAGGGAATCCAAAATCTCATTGACAAGTCTCTCATATCAATTTCAAAGACGAATTTCTTAGAGATGCATGATTTGCTGCAAGAAATGGGCCGGACAATTGTCTGCGAACAATGCAAGGACAAGCCAGGAAAACGTAATAGGTTGTGGGATGCTGATGATGTCTATCAAGTGCTGGAGAATGATACGGTAAGAACCAAAAATCATGAACTTTCTATGACGGGACCATGGAAACTCATTTTGTATAAGCATATGTCAACAAAAGTAGTTTTTAGTAATCTTTGTTGTACATTTATTCTCATTATACTATTTTCTCTTGATTTCCAGGGAACTTCAACAGTTCGATGCATATCCTTTGACACGTCTAACATTACACGGTTGGAATTATGTGGATGACCCTTCAAGAAGATGTCTAATTTAAGATTGTTGATAATTCATGATTCTCGTCTAAGGCTCATGTACAAGGGTTTCTTTAAGTTTGGTGGAAAATTGACGCAACAGGTTTATGTTGCTGATCTCTTTGACAAGTTGAAAAACAACAATCTGGACCTTTCTCAAGGTCTTCAGTCTCTTCCCAATTCTCTCAGGTATCTTTACTGGCAGGGATACCCGTTGAAATCTCTTCCATCAAATTTTTCTCCACAAAATCTTGTTGAGCTTCGAATGCCCGGCAGCTTTGTTGGGGCAGAACTTTGGAGTAAAAACCAGGTATATATATGCTTCCTCTTCTTTTTTCTATGTTTTTTTTATAGAAGTATATATATGCTAACTTTTGTTCTTCGTATGAACTATGGTGCCTCTGGAAACCTATTCGGCCGAAGTCAATAATGTTCTTCTTTCCATTTTTCTTTAATTTGTTACAGAATCTTGGGAACTTAAAAGTGATTGAACTAAGTTTTTGCGTGCATCTGACTGAAGTTCCAGATCTCTCTCGCAGTAAAAAAATTGAGCATATAGTGCTTTTTGGGTGTGATAGATTGCTTCGAATTCCTTCTTATTTTAAAGATCTTGACAAGCTTAGATGGCTGAATCTGGGAAAGTGCTTAAGTCTAGAATTCTTACCGGAGCTCCCAATGCTATGTTGTCTTGAAGCAAGGGGCTGCACTTCACTGAAGACAGTTTCAAGTTCAAGAAATTCACTCACACAAGCTTGGGATAAATATGAATTGTTTCGAGGGCGTTTTAACTTTGTTGATTGCCCAAACTTGGATGAAAATGCAAGGACCAATATAATGGCTGACACACAGTTAAGAATTATGCGAGTGGCAACTGGGCCATTGAAAACTCAGCAACGTAAAGAAGAAGAGCTTGTCATGGTCTCTCTCTCCCTCTCTCACCCACGCACACACTTTCATATCTCCTTTATGCCATTTTTTCACGTGTTGAATAATTTACTGGATTTCCATGCATCGATGTTACAGGAAATGACTTCATCTATCCCTACCTGCTGTCGGACTTTAGGCAGCACCGTCTCTGCTCGGACTTTAGTTAGCACTGCATGTGCAGGAAATGAAATTCCAAATTGGTTCCGCCATCAAAATGAAGGATATTCGATAACTATCAAGCTTCCTCGAAATTGGTATTGTACAGATTTTTTGGGTTTTGCTCTATCTGTTGTTCTCCCTTGCCACTGTGGATATTATAAATATCTGATGCTTGGATGCTCGTGCAATTTTAAAACTAATAGTGGTGAAAGCCATAAAACCATTTATCCTTCCCATTATCCTTTTAATGGAAAAGGGAGAGGGAGCGAATTTGTTTATTCGGAATTCGGTCACGTATTTGTGTGGTATAGTGCGCTTGCACATGGAGAGGGAGCAAACTTAAATCGCTCCAATTCATTTTACAAACTTGTCACTGAGGCCTGTTTTGAGTTCACCGCGAAAGTCACCGCCTTTTTCAGAATAAAGGTGAAAAAGTGTGGGATCAGCCTTCTGTATGCTGAAGATGTCGAGACCATCAAGTCAGGAGGAAATACAGGTTGGAGTAGCCAAAAATAAAAAGTTAGAAATGAAAATTTTAGAATTTGAGCTGCTCTTATTGTTTGTATTCTCATCTTTTAAGCTGTTTGTAAGCTTTGTGGCCGAGGGATTCCTAGTATTAGTCTTTGTTGTTGAAACGCATTGGCTCTCCAAGTAATATATACATACAGAAAACATATCAAAAGATTGGCAGTGTTTACTCTATTCAATTGAGAGGCATTTTCAAATTGTGAGGGGATGAGAAGACCCGTCCCATCTTCCAACTTCAATACAAATGCCTGTGGCCTGAGGATTGTTTATAAGGATTCATAATTTCAACTTTAGGAGAGAACTAGAAGATGTTATAAACATGTGAAAGTCATAATCTTTTGTTATTGGTGCTCATAATTTTTTTTTTTTCAGTTTTAATTACCTTGTATTTGAGAAGAGATTCAGAACTCTCTTCAATTTTCTGGTTTGGCTTCAAGCTTAGCCTCCATTGTCGCCATTGACAGAAGACGGGCTCTTAGGAATAGTAGTGAGCATGAATGGAGCTTGATATGATCTAATTATGAAAACATACACTAATCAACATAAAATTTCAAGTGCATGAACGAATTTATACAAATATGTTGAAAAGAATATCACTTTTTTTATATATGTTGAAATTTGTTGATGCTGGGGTGAAAAAATTCCTCAACTGAAAAAATTCCTGCCAATTTAGAAAAGAACTATTCCAAATTACGGATGTACTCTATTAATTTTACCAAGAACATGCATGGCACCACCACTATTAAGAAGCATCAGCATCAACATACAAAGACAAAAGTTTCTACAATCAGTTGTCAAATTGTTACCAAAAACATGCATGGAAAGAATAAAAATGACCACAAAGATGGCAAAACAATTAACCACATATGTTGTTTATATGCCCACTGAGAGGAAAAATCTTCTGCAATTGCAAGAACGTATTTATATAAAACAGACTTGTCACTTTAGCTTAAGCTCACACACCATCTGAAAGAGCCTCTTGTATCCATTCCAATCATACTCCTGTGGAGCGTGTCCCTCTACTATTCCCCACCAGCAATCAACCATAAACGCCATCTACATTAACTGATATCAATACCCTCGGCTGCTTTAGTGAGCATCTGGATCAACCGGCACACACTTCATATGAATGACACCTAACTGCCACCAAAATAAAAGACATGATGAAGAGCATTCAAATTGGCGACTAAGCTTAAAAACAACCCTTGTGTATTAAGCGACTAAGCTTAAATATCTTTAAGAACCAATCGGCCATGGTTTGCAAGCCAGGACTGAACTCAGAAAAATTTGCTTCCTAGTAACATTGACTTAAATTTGTGGTAGAAGGACTGGAATTTTCTCTTCTTTTTTATTAAAGATAAAAGAGACAGAGACTTCATTTAGATATAATACGGATTTAAAAGAATGAATTCATATTTTGACAAGAAGCTCAGATTTGTTTCTAACATAAAGATATAATCCACGAAATGAGCAAATGTAATGTAATAACTGAAACTAAAATGACTATGTCCAATGAATCATTCGAAATCCATGTAATCCTTCAATCACAGAAATATAAACATTATATCCAAGCACCTAAAATAAAAACATGAACCAAAATCCCAGAAATTTCACTACGAAACTGAAGCTTAATGAGCATATGTGCACCTGTAGCTATTGCCTCATAAGAAGATTCTGGACCTTTCTCAAGGTCTTCGGTCTCTTCCCAATTCTCTCAGGTATCTTTACTGGCAAAATCTCTTCCATCAAATTTTTCTCCACAAAATCTTGTTGAGCTTCGAATGCCCGGCAGCTTTGTTGGGGCAGAACTTTGGTGTAAAAACCAGGTATATATATGCTTCCTCTTCTTTTTTCTATGTTTTTTTTATTGAAGTATATATATGCTAACTTTTGTTCTTTGTATAAACTATGGTGCCTCTGGAAACCTATTCGGCCGAAGTCAATAATTTTCTTCTTTCCATTTTTCTTTAATTTGTTACAGAATCTTGGGAACTTAAAAGTGATTGACCTAAGTTTTTGCATGCATCTGAATGAAGTTCCAGATCTCTCTCGCAGTAAAAAAAATTGAACATATAGTGCTGATTGGCTGTGAAAGATTGGTTCGAATTCCTTCTTATTTTAAAGATCTTGACAAGCTTAGGTGGCTGAATCTGGGAGAGTGCTCAAGTCTAGAATTCTTACCAGAGCTCCCAGTGCTATGTTGTCTTGAAGCAAGTGGCTGCCCGAACTTGAAGACAGTTTCAAGTTCAAGAAATTCACTCACACAAGCTTGGGATAAATATGAATTGTTTCGAGGGCGTTTTAACTTTGTTGGTTGCCCGAACTTGGATGAAAATGCAAGGACCAATATAATGACCAATATAATGGCTGACACACAGTTAAGAATTATGCGAGTGGCAACTGGGCCATTGAAAACTCAGCAACATAAAGAAGAAGAAATTGTCATGGTCTCTCTCTCACCCACGCACGCACACACTTTCATATCTCCTTCATGCCATTTTTCACGTGTTGTATAATTTACTGGATTTCCATGCATCGATGTTACAGGAAATGACTTCATCTATCCGTACCTGCTGTCGGACTTTAGGTAGCACCGACTCTGCTCGGACTTTAGTTAGCACTGTATGTGCAGGAAATGAAATTCCAAATTGGTTCTGCCATCAAAATGAAGGATCTTCGATAACTATCAAGCTTCCTCGAAATTGGTATTGTACAGAGTTTTTGGGTTTTGCTCTATCTATTGTTCTCCATGAATATAGTTATTATAAAGATCAGATGTTTGCTTATAAAACCATCTATCCTTCCCATTATCATGGAGAGCTATACTAATAGTGGCTTTTAAAACTAATAGTGGTGAAAGCCATAAAACCATAATAACTATACTATAATAACTATATAGTTATTATAAAAACATCCACTAGTATATTCATGAATATACTAATAATAACTATAATAACCCACTATTGGTCATTATTATTCATGAATATACTAATAATAACTATAATAACTAGTGGATTATTATAGTTATTATATAGTGGGTTATTATAGTTATTATTATTATTATAGTCATTAGTTTTAAAATTTGTTCATGAATATAGTTATTATTGTTCAATAATAACTATAATAACTATACTATATTGTTCTCTATTAGTTTTAAAATTGCAATTTTAAAACTAATAGTGGTGAAAGCCATAAAACCATTTATCCTTCCCATTATCCTTTTAATGAAAATGGGGGAATGGTTGCTTATTCGGAATTTGGTCACATATTTGTGTGGTATAGTGCGCTTGCACTTGGAGAGGAAGCAAATTTAAATCGCTCCACTTTTTTTTACAAACTTGTCACTGAGGCCTGTTTTGAGTTCACCGCGAAAGTCACCACCCTTTTCAGATTAGAGGTGAAAAAGTGTGGGATCAGCCTGCTGTATGCTCAAGATGTCAAGACCATCAAGTCGGGAGGAACTACAGGTTGGAGTAGCCCAAAAAAAAAAAAAGTTAGAAATGAAAAATTAAGAATTTGAGCTCTTCTTATTGTTTGTATTCTCATCTTTTAAGTTGTTTGTAAGCCTTGTGGCCGAGGGATTCCTCGTATTAGTCTTTGTTGTTGTAATGCTTTGGCTTTCCAAGTAATTTATAAGAGGCGTTTTGATATAGGTGGTTCAATTTTGAATTTTTTATATCAAACATCTATAGCTTGTGGCTTTTTTTTTTTTTTTTTTTTCTAACCATCAATATCATGGGTTTAGTAGAAAAATACCAGTAGACCATAATATTAATTGTTATAGTTTTTAGGCTTTTGATCAAACATTCTTTTATTAATTTTTAATATTTCATTTACTTAATTTATCATTTAATTCACAAATTAATATAAAAAAAACTCCAAAAATCATGTAGTCTCCTATAATAATTCGTTTCATAATAATCACTAGCAAAAGTGCCCCACACGTTGCTGCGAGTGCTTTAAATATTTTGGTAATGTATACATACAAAAAACATAAATTATTGAAGATAGATTTATAGAAATTGGCAGTGTTCATAGTTATCAAAAGATTGAGAGTGTTTAATTGCTCAATGTTCAAAAGATAAGAGATGCTTGGAAGCTAAATTTATGTAAGTTCATAGTTATCAAGAGATTGGCAGTGTTCACTCTTTATTAGGCATTTTCAGATTGTGGGGGGAAGAGAAGACCCGTCCCATCTTCCAGCTTCAATACAACAGCCTGTGGCGAAGCATATTAGGAAGATGTCTTCCCTGAGGATTGTTTATACGGATTCATAATTTCAATTTTAGGACAGAGGCGAAGGAGGAAGCACGTATCAAGGAAAGAGGCGGAGGAGGAATGAGGAAAGTGAATGTTACACCCCCACCCCCAATTATTTTGCAAATTTCATATTTTTTTTCCCCAAAAAGGTTTTTGAAAGTTACTTTTTGGTCCCTTATCCTAATCTAATCCAGACCCTTTATCTCAATTTCTCTTCTCCTCTACACTGCCACATGGCAAACACCCAACTCTCATTCTCTCTCTTTTCCCGATCTCCATGTCTCTCACTCTCGCCGTTTCTCTGTCACTCTCTGTCTCACCGTCCCTTAACTCTCTCTCCCTATTGGCTCTCTCCATCTCAGTCCCCTCAGAGGGTTTTTCTCACCAACAAACAACACCACCATCCTTGAGCTCCCTTCCTGCATCATTGAAACCCGACGAAGGCGAAAGACTTACCAAGCTCCGGTATGGAGGATGAGCTTCAAAGTCTTTTCTCGAATTCCAGTCACGATGGTAAGTTCTAAACCCTTTTGATCGTCTTTCCCTCGTCACTGGTTGAAATTTAACTCCTTTGTACTTGCTTTGGATGTCAAAACCGAGAAGAACCAGTTCGGGGATACTTTCTCAGTTTTCCGGCTAGCACCGCCCCTTTCGAGGCAATTTCCGGCCAAATCATGGTGAATTGGCCGGCGTGCAGGTATCAATCTCTTCGTGTCGTCGAGTACTACAACTTTCCTTTCTGTTTCACCCAATTTCGTTGCGTATTGAAGAAGTTATATCCATTTGAATCTTACCTCATTTCCGGCGGACACCTGTAGCTTCCAGGCTGTTTTCTGGCCAATTTCAACCACGATGACGGGAACCAAGGGTATATTTCGATTCCTTACCTTCGGGGCTTCAATTTGGTATATTTAATGACATGTTTTGGTTGAGTTTTGAGCTCCATCAGAGCTTGGGAATTCTCCGGCCGAAATCCAACCTTCACCTTCCTTGGAATCCGGTGACCCACCAAACCCAAGGCCTTTGGACCTTTCCTGCCAAGCCCAACCCAAACCCTTTTCCTTTTTATTTTAATTTTAGTTAAATTGTTTGAAACCAAATAGGGCCCTTTGGGCCATTTTCTGTTAAGGGCTTGAGCTCGATCCCCCTAAACCCTTTCAAAACAGGCTTTCAGGCCTTGGGAAAACTAGGGCCATCGGCCTGTGTAGCAAAACCCTAAACCCTTGAGCTTTAGGACCTAAGCCCTAATCCAGATCCAAACCCTAAGCCCAAGACCCTTTGACCCGGTTTGACTATTTGACCCGTTGACTCAGTCAACGGTCAGCGTTGACTTTGACTTTAACCGGTCCACGGTCAAAATTGACTTTTTCGGGTTTTCGTCTTAAACCCTCTTAGGCTTATTTCGACGTCCTGAACCCATTTTCGATGTTCGTTTTTCCAAAATAAGTCGTTTGAGTAGAGTTTGACTAAATGTACCCTTTATATGCTTAGGTGCAATTAATTGTGGCGTTTCTGTCTTCGCTAATTACATGGCTCTTTGGCAGCTGAGTACTGTGAGTGGACCCTTTCTAAAATTACATGATTTCATAGTTTAATTGCATAAATGAAAAGCATGCCTTACGAGTTTATGGATTGATTTTATGTTAAGCATGTTTATTGAAATGTTGATTATCGTCTCATTATTTTGTAAGGAATTAATTGTTGGCCTATTGGAACTATATTTTAATATATTGTATTTTCTATAAAAACCATGAACTGGTAAACTATCTAATGGATGACGATAGGATGTTAGAACATGTTTAGAAACCCCTCTTTATAGTATAGACGATGGATGACTTTACACTATGAAGTGGTTATTTATGAGAGGCGTAACTATTTGTGCGTACCTAGAGGACACTATGCTGCCTGGGGCGAGGATCTGGTGTTGGCAGTTAGGCCGAGAGAAATAATCCCTAGCTACGGGCTAAGGGACATGGAGCAGGCATTAGGCCGAGAGTCGGTAATCTCTGACTACGAGCGTAGAGACCACGGTGCTGGTATAGGGCCGGGAGTTATACTTATTCAATGATCTTACTAGCAGCATACCGCGCTTACGAGACGATCTGTGAGATGATTGATATTTTGATTTTCACGATGTTTTTTCGCGATATGTCTTTTGAGATGTTTTTGGCATGCTAGGGTTTTCAGTAAACCTATCACTTATTATGCTAGTAGTTTTCATTATTAAAACTTGGGGGTTAGTATGTTCACAACTGTTTCGCATTATGTATGTATATAAACTTGGTCCACTCACCTTTATTTTGCGCCCCCATTCAGGTCTTAGAATCGAGGCATACAATCCCAGCGTCAAGGCACTTCAACATCGGCATCTTCGAGCCGTCTCGGTGTAGGACCCACTCCTTTATTCATTCAATTTTATATTATTTCTTTTAGTGTTCTAATTAGCTGTATGCTCTGAACACGTTCCTAAATTGTTAATTCATTGTATTTCAATTCATAACCCTTATTTATTTCTCATTTTTAGCTTTTGTATCAATTAATGGCTTTCGTCACCCTCGGGTGTCAACCAGCACGTGCCTATCCAAGTATTCGGGGAATATCGGGATCGGGGCGTGTCAGTGAACCACGTATTCACTGGGCAACATGTATCAAAGATGGGCAAACTGGTCAATTCACTGTGCAAGTGAGGAAAAGAAGAAGAAAAATGCACAGTAAAAAAGGTAATTTTGCCATTTCATTGTACGTTGGAATAGTGCTTTACCATTTAGCTTTAGTATATACTAGTAATAGTGCTCACGCATTGCTGCAGGCTTAAAAAACATATAAAACATGTGCATTCAAATTAGGTGTATCATTTACAATTGTATTTATACACATAATAATTAGTACCTGAAAATTTTATTGATTGTCGCTTCACAATTTTTTTTGTTTTATTTGTGATGATGTACATGCTTCTCTGTTATGATTTGAAAAAATAGAAGTTATTAGTACAAATAAATAAGAATGTTAAAGAAGAAGAAAGATTTTTATAATTGCTAAAGAAATTCAGTAATTTTTGCAGTTTTTAAATAAATTTAATAAGATACTTCAAAGAAAACTGCAAGGTATCTATTTTGATCAGCAATCTTCTCCAATAGTAACTGTAATACCCTAAAAATTTAAAATATATGTATATGTGGAGTAATTGAGAATAAATAGATTTATGGTTATGAAATTTGAATGGGGAAAATGTGAAATTCTGCTTTAGGATTTTATTATTAATTATGTCATATAATTTTTTGTTAAGTGGAAAATGACGAAATTGCCCTATTGTATTAAACGGATTTCCTCGCAGATGTATTCGATCCTTTCATGACTTTCCAGATTTCTTTATATATTCGAATAGTACGTTTTGATACGGACGCGTGAGCGCAGATGAAATGTGATTTGGAGTTAGGACGAATAAGTTACGAATTTTCTAAATAAAAGAACATTTTAGTAAATTCAAGTGGAACTTTCTGGAAGCCAATGACTTCCTTTTACTCCCTCCCTACTTGAAAAACCAGCAGGTAGGAGGGGGGCTGCTGTGTTCTTCTTCCCTTTAATTATCCTTCACTCCAAAAATTTCATGGAATCATAACTTTCTCGTGCGGTAACGAAATCACGCACGGTCGAAGCCTATGTATTCGTAGCAAAGCCCTCTTCAATTTGATACCAAACCCATATGTTGGAACCAAGCATGCCCATATGTTGAAGCCTAGAAGCTTTGACACCGATTCCAGCTAACCTCGCTGGAGATAGGTCTCAACCCAAGAGAGAAAAATACTCCTTTCTTCATGCACTTTTAGGATATGTAAGTGAATCTTCCGAAATTCAAGTTTCTTTTTCCAATAAGTTTGAGATTTATGTGTTTGACTTGAATTTCTGGTGTTCTTGTTGAGGAGTTGTGGTGGTAACATTGATTTAGGAGCTTAGTAACTATGTGGTAGATTGATGAACGACTTTGGAGGGCAGGACAAGAACAAGAAATGGTACATACTTTAATTTTATTGAATTGTTTGTAGTCTTTGGCTACAAGTGGAAGAATTAAGCATGGTATGGGTAAGCTAACACATAGAAATAGAAGTTAAATATGATTCCTAGATAGTACAGAACACAAGCTTTAAAACCCATATAATAGAAATAGAACTTTATATGCCTTTAAAGTGCAAAACACAAGCTTTAAAACCCATATAATATTATATGATTTGGTTTAGTTTTGAATGCTCCAAGGGGAGCCTAAATTTGGTCCAATAGTGCTGTTTTTCTGCAGATTTTGTGGAGAGATGTTTTTCTAGAATGCATAATGACGAACTACGAATGGCTTGATCCCTTCGCAGGGTACGTAGGTAGTCTAACGAGACGGTTAGATGCAGCCATAAAAATAAACCCAAATTTAATATTTTGCTGGATTTCTTTTAACGAAAGAAATTTGTTATGGTTAATAGCGTAGAGATTAACCATGACTTTATTTTGGCCTATCACTGGATTTAGCTTCCGAATCAGAAATACCGGGATGCTACAATAACACCGGATGATGGCATAAATTGTCATAACCTTCAAAAATAACAATTGGCAAAAACCTGTTTATATCGAAGATAAAATTTTAATGACATTCACAGGATTAAACCTGTTATTCTTGTTCTAGTATTATTGTAAAAATAAAAAATAAAAAAAGAAAGAAAAAGTATTGATTGCTTTCTTTACAAATTGAATTTACGCAATCTAGCTTTGATCTAGATTTGAAGCACACGTTGAAGTTCTCAATGATTGAAGGTGATGGTATACAGTTAATTGACTCGTTTCGGATGAAGACAACTGTAAACATTTCTAAGCCAAAAGCTATTGTGGAGTTCGTTAGAGAGTTAGACAATATATGTAAAAACTGGGTGATGAACCATGGATATAAGGGAGTTTCATTTTATAGTGGAACACAACAGAAAACAACAAAATAAATTCTTTACAAATTCGTTTGAATTTCCTACACCCTATGTTACTGGGTTTTCAATTTTACACACCATTGTGCCTATCATATTTGCAGCATGAAACTAACATTTACATATAACAAAAAGTTGAGTTTCTACCTGCCAATCTACCAATAGGAGCGAACACCATAGCTCCAATTCAAAGGTCATACCTTTCTGCAAAAAGACCACTCTACATTTCACCAATTTATTCCTTCTCACCACAAAAACTGAGCAAACACAAACCCACATTACAAAATTAACATTTAAAAGAAAATGGAGCTCGTATCTTCTTGGAAATTTAAGCACCAATACATAAAATTGTCCATTAATTCTTAGTTCCTCTATGCATCACGGGATCATATGCTAACTTGCAATTGACGTTATAATTTGTGAATTTCATGTAAACGACCTGTAAATTTATATCTTGACAGTTAAGACGTAAGAAAAGCTAAAATATATTTACTCTGATTGATCAAAATACTTAGTCTAATTCCCAAACTATGTAATGTACAACATGATCATCTTCACACATTTATTATGGAACAAACGACAACCAAATTAATGAATTTTATTTTAAAACCAAAGGTAAAACATAAGGTACAAATTACACTAAGTATGGACATTGCAGCCAAAAAAAGAAATAAAAAGAATGGACCATTTACTGTCAAGTTAATATTGTTATCTCTTGTTACATTATTAAGGTCTTCTTCTTACTGCAAAGATAATAAACAAAGTTTAAGTCCACTAATCTTGAGGCCAAATAAGAAATGATATCATAATTATAAAAAACTAAAACGGTTGACAAATAATTTGATCAAAGTGAACAGAAGATGATCTTACAATGCCATACCCTTCGATCAATGATAATTTGATACAATGCCACGTCGAAATTCCGTAGCCCATCTACTGAAGACTAAATGTGTGAAAAAATAGGCTGCAAAAGAAAAGTAAACCAAGCATAAGTTGAAAAATAATATTTGGTCGCAAATGACTGACTGTTAAAAAGTAAATTGATAAGAACTTACCATGGGTACTGATAGAAGCAAAAGACTGTTCACAAAGATTTATCTATTACCAAAGAATTAGTGAAACACATGAGTAAAAACAAATTCCTATCTACCCAAGTCTTTATACAACTAAAAAAGTAGGGAACATTTAATCATCACCTGGAGGAAGAATTCATTTGGTGCTTTAATTCAAACCTGGCTGAACTCTTCGAGTCTTCTTATGATTTCAAACCTGGCTGAAATCTTCGACTCTAAGAGCAACTCCAGCCCATGCCCAATGGACTGGCACCAAGTGAAGAAAATGGACTGGCACCAAGTGAATCTGCTCCAGCCCGTGCAATTGACTGGCACCCAGCCCGTGCCAGTCAACAGCCCAGCCCAAAATGGACAGACCCAGGAGCCGGTCTGTTTCTGGCGCGTGCAACACACGCGGTGCCCGGGGCGCGTAGCCGACAGGCTGTGCAGGCGCTGGGGCCCGCGTGCAGGTCCACTTGCAGTCGTCCGGGGTGAAGGATACGTGGCCTCCTCAGAGCCGTTGGATTTCCAACGGCTAGTTTTTTAGGCCGTTGGATTTCCAACGGTAAAAAAAATTTAAATTTAAATTTTAAATTGGACCGTCCGATCACAGATCAACGGTCCACGTTTATTTCACCAAAAATTTAAAAAAAAAAAAAAAAAGGCCCAACGGTCAGAAATTTGACCGTTGGCCACGTGGCATCGTGTTGGCTGTTGGATTTGATTATTTTTCAAATCCAACGGTCCCGATTAATTACAACATTAAAATTTATTAAAAATTAATTAAAAAATGTCAAAATTTTTTTAAAAAATACAGAAAAATTTTAAAAAATTAATTTTTTTTTCTATAAATACCTAACCCTCATCTTCTACCTTACACCACATTTCAATATTTTCTACTCTTTCTACACTTTCTACATTTGAATATTTTGTACACTTTGAGAGAAAAAAATGACTTCGTGGAAGCTCAGTGAAGATGTTACGTTGTGTGAATGTTGGGTTCGCACTACTCATGATCCTATTACGGGTAATGAGATGGATAAGCGAGAAATGTGGAGTAAAATTACGAAATCGTTCAACGATGTACATGGAAAAGATGTACATGGAAAAGATGCCAGATCTAGTCAAGGTCTTCAAGGTCGTTGGAAAAAACTCAACGCATCCTTTACTTGTTGGAAAAACGCCCTCTCTCATGCTTCTGGTAATTTGCGTAGTGGGACAAGTTTAGCGGATGAGGTAACAATATTTTTATTTATTTATATGCATTCCACCCACATCAATATTTTAATTTATTTAATTTCTTATGTAATTTTTATGTAATATGCATTCCACAATACTTATGTAATTTTTACATAATTTTTATGCATTCCACAATTCTTATGTAATTTTTATGTAATTTTTATAGACACTACAAGCACAAGCATTCTACAATGCAAAGAACCATAACAAATCATTCAACAAATGGGAATGTTGGCAAATTGTCAAAGATTGCCCTATATACAAAATTGTGGCAACCGGTCCAGAAGTTGTCATGCACGGTATGGGTCTACACAGTTCGCCAGAAGCAGACACAGCCGAACAAGAAGCCAACACATTTGAAGACACGGAAGGGATGCCTGAACAAGTGCCAGAGACCTAACCGACTCGTCAGTCCCTCAGGCCTCAAGGTAAAAAGGCATCAAAGAAAAAAGGTAGTTCTTCCAAAAATGACTACGCTAAATATATGGAGGAACTTACTCGTCAAGGTGAACTGAACATGGCATGGGAAAAGACTAGAGATGAGGAAAAAGCTGCTGCCCTGGCAGCAATTATTGCAGCTACTGAGGCTCGTGATGAGGCGACTGAGAGACAAAGAGAAATAGTTAATCGAGAGAACGAGATGATTAGAGAAGCACTTCATCGAGAGAATGAGATGCTTAGAGAAGAAAGGATGGCTTAAACAGATCGTGACACTATGAACAAGTCTCTAGTAGGACTGTCTCCGAATTCAAAATATTTTTGGACATCAGAAAAAAGAGATGTCGTGCGGAGGAGGCGTGCAAGAGATGCCGAAACAAGTCAAGGGGGTTCCAGCTACAGAAATCCTAGCAACCAAGATCCTAGCACCACATATCCTTACTCCACAGACTTTATTTAATTTCTTATGTAATTTCTTATTTAGTTTTAGAACTTTATTTAATTTCTTATGTAATTTCTTATTTATTTTTAGAACTTTATTTAATTTCTTATGTAATTTCTTATTTATTTTTAGAAATTTATTTAATTTCTTATGTAAACTTAAAACACCAAATAAAATTACATAAAACACCATTTAAACTTAAAATTACATAACCTCACCATTTAAACTTAAAACACCAAATAAAATTACATAACCTCACCATTTAAACTTAAAAAAAAGAAGCAAACACACTGAATAAGATTACTTAAAAAACAATACACTTTATTCTTCAACCACAAGCCTTATTTTAATTATCTTCGCCTTCGTGCAAGCTCCACTGATGCTCAATCAAGTCATTCTGGCGGGCTATGTGCCAGTATGGCTCTTGCAATGAAGTGTATCGTTGAACGATCAATTCATTGTAACGTCCATCCCGTTCCAACGGCTCGTGTTGCACGGGATCTTCGGTCCGGTCATGAGCATAGTAGATTTGTGTTATTGAGTTGTTCATCGGATCCGGCTCGTATTCATCGACGGCATCATAATCATACTCGTCTTCAACAATCATGTTGTGGAGAATAATACACGTCATCATGATGGATCGAAGAGCCTCGACATCAAACATTCTAGCTGCAGCCCTGACAATGGCCCAACGAGCTTGCAGGATACCAAAACAACGCTCGACATCCTTCCTACACCCTTCTTGACACTTTGCGAAGTGTTTCTCTTTTTCACTCTGCGGGTGTGGCACTGTTTTGACAAATGTTGACCACCTTGGGTAAATACCATCTGCAAGGTAGTATGGTCCCTCGTATTTAGTACCATTAACCCAATATGTGCATCTCGGCCCACGCCCTTGTAGCAGTTCGTCAAACACTGGAGATTGGGCAAGGACATTTAGGTCATTCTGAGCTCTTGGAACACCAAAAAAAGCATGCCAAATCCATGTATCAAAAGAAGCCACCGCTTCCAAAATGATGCTTTTGGCTCCTTTTCTGTCGCCATAAGCTCCTTGCCACGCACTTGGACAGTTTTTCCATGTCCAGTGCATGCAGTCGATGCTTCCAATCATGCCAGGGAAGCCTCGCATCTCAGCCTTCCTCAGAAGCCTTCGCATGTCCCTTGGCGTGGGTTGCCGAAGGTACTCATTGGTGTAGAGGGCTTCAATTGCAGAGCAAAACCGCATCAGGGACTCCAGAACTGTTGTTTTTCCCATCCTTGCGATCTCATCCACTTGATCTGCAGATGCTCCATATGCAAGCATTCGCAAGGCAGCCGTAATTTTTTGCTCAGGAAGAAGACCTAGAACATGAAAAGCATCATCTTTTTGCACAAAATATGGATCATGGTTGCAAACATCACTCATGATTTTAGCGAACAAACTTCGTTGCATTCTAAAACGACGTCTAAAAACATGATCAGGGTAAATGCTGTTGGGAATAAAATAATCTTCCAAGAGATCTTTACCTCGTATTTCCCTTCTTCTATCGATGTTTGCCGCACGTCCGGGTTTGGCTATCTGACCAATAGCTTGCATGATACGGCGGGAATGTGAGGCCCTCCGCCTTCTATGGTGATCATCGTCATCCTCCTCCATTGCGAAGGCCTCATCTCCACCTCCACCTTGGTCAAGATTTACCAATTCTTCCTGTTGTGCCAACAACCTTTTCTGCTGCTCTTGCAACTGTTTATACGCTCTCCTTGAAGAAGACATTGTAAGAACTCAAGATTTGAAAACGATAAAGAAGAATTCTGAGCTAAAAAAAAGGATTGAGTTTAGTGTGAGGATGGATGTAGGGATGTAGGGTTTATATGGACAAAAAAAAAAAAAAAGATGAGGTTCTGGACAATGCCACGTGGCACTACGTGATTGGTTGAAAATCTTAGCGGAAATCTATTCAAAAAATAGTACGTTCGGATAATGACACGTGGCATGACGAGATTGGTTAAAAATCTTATCGAAATCTTGCCTAAATTATTGTAAACAGGAATTGACACGTGGGTTGTCGGGATTGGTTGAAAATCTTAGCGGAAATCTGATAGGAGCATATTTAGGCGACTTACTTAGCTTGTTTTCGTGCATCTATGTTGTTAATTCATAGTTGTTTTAGTAGTTTAAGCCATTTTCGTGTGTTTTTAGGTTCATATGGCTAAGGAAGCAAAAAGATGCATTTTGGAGCAAAATTGGGCTTGGAATGGATAACATATTTTTGGAGCCAAAGTGTTGGACGAATTTGAAAGCCTTGTATGCACTTTGGACATAAAACAAAGGGCCTAGCCCAATCAAACAATCCTTTGAGCCATGCAAAACCTCTAGCCCAATCAACAAGCCTTAGCCACATGCATTCACATGCATCACAACCCCAAAACCATCAAGAAACACCCATTCACACACACATGCACTCACATGCATTCACATGCATTTCCACCTTCCTACTTCATCATTTCACCACATTCTCCCTCTTTAACTCACATGCACCCAAACAAAGCCAACCTAGCTAACCCTACATGCATTATTTATTCACTCTTCATCATTGCATTCATCACCAAAGAACTCCCCATCATTGCCATACATTCCCCCTAATTCCATCCATCTTCCACACCTTTCCAACCTAGCCACATCCTTTAATCATCCCCCCTTTAAATTATGATTTTATTTCCTAACCCTACATGCATTATTTATTAACTTTTCATCATGCATCCACATTCATTCCAACACAAAACACACACATGCACTTATTCTTTCATCATTGCACCACCAATTCACCCACATGCATTTCCAACCATTCACACCCCTTTAATCATTCTCCTAGCTATCATTCACATGCTCTCCCATCCATTCTCTCCCTATATGTTCCCTTCACTACTCCTATAAATACCCTTGCATTCATTCATTCATTCATCATCTCATTTCATACACAACACACCACAAACACTTCCATCTTCTCCCTAACCGTGAGTTTTTCTTCCATTTTTCCTCCATTTCATCCATTTCCATAATCCCCCAATCCATTCAACACACCTACAACATCCCTTAGTTCTTGTGCCACAATAAAGAGGAAGATAAGAGGGCCTAAACGTTCATACAATTCACGTTTGAGTTGTTGGAATGTTTACGCGTTTCTTTGATTTCAAAGTTTAAATTCAATTCTCTTTGTTTTGTAATATGAGGAATGGAAGATAAGAGGGCCTAAACGTTCATACAATTCACGTTTGAGTTGTTGGAATGTTTAGGTGTTTCTTTGATTTCAAAGTTATGAGGAACTAAACCCTTTTTAGCTAGGGGTGATTTCAATACCATGATTATTTATGTAATATGAATTGATGAATTCCGGTTATGAACTCTTGATTCGTGAATGCAATTGGCTTAACTATTTGATGATTAACTTATTTGTGTTTGTTGATTGAGGGTCGACACTTAATTAGCATGCATGAATATGTGGCTAAAGTTTAAGAAGGTTTCACATAATCGTTACTAACTTATACTTGAAAGTAGTGAAGGTCGCTTGTCACGATCGCGTTAAGTTTAATTCTTAGCATGAGTAACATGATGTCATAGTTGCAAGTGCTTTGTCAATGCTTATGGTTTTCATTATTCTTAATGATCTTCGATTGTATCTCTATTATGATGACATGTAGGGAACTTTTGAGAATGTTTTGGGTTGTCGAATGATGCCATCCAATCCAATAATATAAGGAAAATCTGAGGGTTAACTAGTGATGTCACGGTTAATTTGGGGCATTGTCGTTCATAATTCAATGAAGGAATAACTGGAAATTGATTCATATGCATAAATATCATGTGTGGAGAAAGAACCTCTAGCTAATTCACCAACCATCTTATTTCATCAATTACATTCTTGTTTCGTTATTTCAATTTTCATCAAACCTCAATCCCCCTTTTGCTTTAATGTGCAATATAGTTAGAAATCAATTTAGTTTGTGTTTTTAAAGCATTTTGATTCTTTTGGTTTGTCTTAGTGTTTTAACGTTTAGTTTCACATTCTTTGAGTCTAGTTTAACGTTTTATATTGTTTTTACGTTTTAGTTTAAATTCGTCCAAATCCAATTCCCCCCTATTTCGTTGAAGTCTTAGTCTTAATCTTTCTTATTTTTAGTTTTGCTTTCTTCGAGCATTAAATAGTGTTTTATATTGTGTTTTTATGTTTTTAAGTCAATTTAGAAGGTTTTAGCAAGCCCTCCTAATCCCCGGTCTAGAACGATCCCTCACTTATCCATTCTACTACAATTGTCAAACGAGGGTTTAATTTGAGTGTCAAGTAATTCTCATTTGGCGCCGTTGCCGGGGATTAGCAACTTTGCTAGTCCCTTGTCTTTATTTTTATTTTTTATTTTTTGTTGTTTTTTTCGTGCATTCTTATTTCAGATTCTTAGTTTGTTTGTTTTCTTGTTTTTCAGGTACTGTGTATGACTCGTAGCTCTCGGCCTATTATAGAGAACATCTCCGACTTTGACGGTGATTTTGAACGCACTTTGAGGAGAACGAGGAGTCAACAAGAGCCACCACAACCTGGGCTTGAAGAAGATGAAGTAGGTGTAGAAGAAAAGCCCACGGATCAGATTTTTGAAGAAGAACAAACCATGGCAGCAGATAATAGAACTATCAAGGAGCTTTCGGCCTCGGGTTTGGATAATGCATTGCCTCTTTGTATCCAATACCCCACGGCTGCAGAGGGGAAGACTGAGGTGTTTGAACTCAAATCTAGTTTGTTACACCATATTCCGAAGTTCCATGGCTTGTCTATGGAAGACCCCAACAAACACTTGAAGGAGTTCGAGGTGGTTTGTTCGAGCATGACCCCCGTCACTGTGGATGGGAGTATAATGATGATGAAGGCCTTTCCATTTTCACTTATGGACAAGGCCAAAGATTGGCTCTACGAACTAGCCCCGGGAACTGTGACTTCGTGGGAGAGTATGAAGCGTGCTTTCTTGGAGAAATTCTTCCCTACTTCGAGAGTGATTCTCCTACGAAAGAAAATTAGTGGTATTCTACAGAATCATGGTGAGACATTCCCGGCTTATTATGAGCGTTTCAAGGGCCTTGTAGCTTCATGTCCTCAACATCAAATGAAGGAGGAACTTCTCCTTCAATATTTCTATGAGGGCCTCCTTCCTATCGAACGTCAAATGCTTGATGCATCAGCGGGAGGAGCATTGGTGGACAAAACACCAAGGGATGCCAAGATTCTCATAGCCAACCGAGCGCTCAACGCTCAACAATATGAAGGAGTGGGCCAAAGGGAAGCCCCACGGCAACAAAGTGTAAATGAGGTTAGTGCTATTTCTGAAATTCAATCACAACTTGCTAATCTTACTTCTCTTGTTTCTCAGGTTGTGATTGGTCCAAAAGCACAAGAACACGAAGTTTGTGGCGTGTGCTCAATTCAAGGGCATCCATCCGACAAGTGCCCTCAACTAATCGAGAATGGTGGGTGGGAATCTTCCAATGCAATTGGTTTCCAAGGACAAAATCAAAACAACCCATACTCGAACACTTACAATGCCGGATGGAGGGACCATCCAAACTTCAAATGGAGGGAACCACAACAAGCTGCCCAACAAGGAGGATTTAGGCCAAACCCCCCTGGTTTTTATTCCAAGCCGTATGCACCCCAACAATCCCAACAACCTTCGGCATCATCTCATTCAGGTACGTCCTTGGAAAGTAATCAAGCTATGCAATTACTAACCTCTATTTCGCAGGGGTTGCAAAATCAAAACAACCGGATAGAAAATAACGAGAAGGAGATGATGGATATGAAGAAACAAATAGGGCAGATTTCTGAGTTCCTTGGACAGATTAGAGAGCAAGGAAAGCTTCCTAGCTCAACCACAGTCAATCCAAATGGAGGATTCGAATCCGCCAAGGCCATCACCCTAAGGGGTGGAAAAGAAGTTGGGACCGAGCCAAACAATCCCAAATCTGCCCAGAGAGTAGATGAAGAGACGACACAACCTGAGGAAGTGTCTAGCTCACCCACGGAAAGAGTGAAAAACCTAATGCCGCAGGCCCCCAATCACCCTAACTCGGCCAAATCAGGTAATTTAAATTCAAATTCATGTACTTCACATCCTAATCTACCCAATGTACCTTTTCCTCGCAGGTTCATGCAAGAAAAAAAGGAAGAAAGCGAGAAAGACATTCTTGAAACGTTCCGGAAGGTGCAAGTGAACATACCGCTTCTCGATGCAATCAAACAGGTTCCAAAGTATGCTAAATTCCTCAAGGACCTATGCAATACAAAGAGAAGAAGGGCAAACAAAGAGGTAGTGAAGGTAAGCGAGAATGTGTCCGCTGTTTTGCAACGTAAACTGCCTACCAAGTGCAAAGACCCTGGTAGTTTCACGATTCCTTGTGTGATTGGACATAATCGTTTTGAACATGCCATGCTTGATTTAGGTGCATCCATAAATGTCATGCCTTATTCTATTTATGCATCTATGAATTTGGGTGAATTAAAACAAGATGGTGTAATTATACAACTGGCCGATCGTTCTAACGCGTATCCAAAAGGAGTTTTGGAAGATGTGCTTGTGCAGGTGAACCATTTAATTTTTCCGGCTGATTTCTACGTCCTAGACATGGAGGATTCAGCCCATTCTACATCTTTGCCGATTCTCCTTGGTAGGCCATTCATGAAGACGGCCCGAACGAAGATTGATGTATATAAAGGCACCTTGACAATGGAATTCGATGGGGAAGTGATTGATTTTAATATTTCTGAAACTATGAGATATCCCGTTGATGACCATTCTTGTTTTTCCATTGATGTTATCGATTCTTTGGCACAGGTATACCTTGAAGAATTGAACGAGGACGCCATGGAAACAACCATCACTAAGGCCATAGAGTGCAAAAATGACGGATTTGGGCCAATGCAAGGCCACGACAAGGAGGAGGAATTCTTTGCCATGGGTTCTAGTGAAGAAATAATTGAGGTTGTGGCAGCCCTTGAGTCATTGCCACAACAATATGGTAAGGTTCCACTCTCACTTTCAAATTCAGTTTCCACTAAGATGCTACCTTCTGTTGTTCAGGCACCATCGCTTGAACTTAAGCCGTTGCCGGACCATTTGAAATATGTGTTTTTGGGAGAAGGAAAAACATTGCCCGTCATCATTTCATCAAGTCTCACGGCAATGGAGGAGGAGAAGCTTGTGAGGGTGCTGCGAGAACACAAAACGGCCATAGGGTGGACTTTGGCCGACATTAAAGGAATAAGCCCTACCACATGCATGCACCGTATACTTCTTGAGGAGGGGACTAAGCCATCCCGAGAGGCTCAACGCCGTCTCAACCCGCCGATGATGGAAGTAGTGAAGAAGGAAATAATCAAGCTTTTGGATTGCGGAGTGATCTACCCTATCTCCGATAGCCGTTGGGTCTCTCCAGTTCAAGTCGTTCCCAAGAAGTCCGGAGTAACTGTTATCAAGAATGATGAGAATGAGCTCGTGCCTACACGCATTCAGACTGGATGGCGAGTATGTATCGATTACCGGAAGCTAAATGCCATGACTAGGAAAGATCACTTTCCTCTGCCATTCATCGACCAGATGCTCGAAAGGTTAGCCGGTCATGCCTTTTACTGTTTTCTTGATGGATACTCTGGATATAACCAAATTGTGATAGCCCCGGATGATCAAGAGAAGACCACATTCACATGTCCCTTTGGAACATTTGCTTATCGTCGCATGCCATTTGGCTTATGCAACGCACCGGCCACTTTCCAAAGGTGTATGGTAAGTATATTTTCCGATTTTGTTGAAAAGATCATTGAGGTTTTCATGGATGATTTCAGTGTGTTTGGGAATTCATTTGATAATTGCTTGGATAATCTGACCTTAATTTTGAAACGATGTGTTGAATCTAACCTTGTCTTGAATTGGGAGAAATGTCACTTTATGGTGAAACAAGGTATAGTTTTAGGACATATTGTTTCAGAAAAAGGAATTGAAGTAGATAAATCGAAAATAGACCTTATACGTCACTTACCCTCTCCTACTTCGGTTAGAGAAGTACGTTCGTTTCTTGGCCATGCAGGGTTCTATAGGCGTTTTATCAAGGACTTCTCCAAGATGTCCAACCCTCTTTGCCGATTGCTTCAAAAAGATGTGCCATTCAAGTTTGATGAAGAGTGTAATTCGGCATTTAACCAACTCAAGGAGAAGCTAGTCTCGGCCCCCATTATTGTACCTCCAGATTGGAGCCTTCCGTTCGAGCTCATGTGCGATGCATCCGACTATGCATTAGGAGCTGTTCTAGGACAAAGAAGAGACAAGCGGCCGCATGCCATATACTATGCCTCTCGGACTCTTGATGATGCTTAATTGAACTACTCCACGACGGAAAAAGAACTTCTAGCTGTGGTTTTTGCTTTAGATAAATTCCGTTCATATTTAATTGGTACTAAAGTAATCGTTTATTCTGATCATGCAGCTTTGAGGTACTTGCTCACGAAAAAGGAAGCAAAGCCGAGGCTTATCCGTTGGATTCTTCTTCTTCAAGAATTTGATATTGAAATCCGGGATAAGAAAGGAAGCGAGAATGTAGTGGCTGACCATTTAAGCCGAATGATCCACGAGGAGCATGAACATGCCGTACCTATCCCTGAAACTTTTCCCGATGAGCAGCTGCTATCCATTGAGGTAAGTGAACCATGGTATGCAGATTTAGTGAATTACTTGGTGGTTAAACAATTTCCAAATGAACTAAACAAGCACCAACGTGATAAGCTTAAAAATGATGCACGTTTCTATGTTTGGGATGCCCCTTATTTGTGGAAGTATTGCTCAGATCAAATTGTACGTAGATGTGTGCATGATTCTGAATTTCACTCAATTCTAAGCTTTTGTCACACATATGCATGTGGTGGTCATTTTGGCACACAACGCACTGCCCTCAAGGTTCTAGAGTGTGGTTTTTATTGGCCGACTATATTTAGGGATGCTAGAACCTTTTGTATGTCTTGTGATCGTTGCCAACGAATGGGTAACATAGGTACCAAGGACCAAATGCCACAAACCCCTGTCTTTAATGTTGAAATTTTTGATGTTTGGGGCATTGATTTCATGGGCCCTTTCCCTCCATCTTATGGTTTCACTTATATCTTGCTAGCCGTTGATTATGTTTCTAAATGGGTGGAAGCAAAAGCCACCTGTACTAACGATTCTAAAGTGGTTGCAGATTTCGTGAAAACTAACATTTTTGCTAGGTTTGGAATGCCGAGAGTAATCATAAGTGATGGAGGGTCTCACTTTTGCAATCGGACCATTGAGGCGTTGCTAAGAAAGTACCATGTCAACCATAAGGTCTCCACACCTTACCATCCTCAAACAAATGGCCAAGCCGAGGTGTCTAACCGAGAAATCAAACAAATTTTGGAGAAGACCGTTGGACCAACAAGGAGGGATTGGAGCTTACGTTTAGATGATGCACTGTGGGCATATCGCACGGCGTACAAAACACCCATTGGGATGTCACCTTTTCGGCTCGTCTATGGTAAGCCATGTCATTTGCCCGTAGAGTTAGAGCACAAGGCACATTGGGCCGTGAAGACTTTCAACATGGACATAGATGCAGCGGGAGTTCATAGGAAGCTCCAATTGAATGAACTTGAGGAGATTCGGAATGAAGCCTATGAGAATGCCCGGATGTACAAAGCCAAGACCAAAGCATTCTATGATAAAATGATTCGAACCAAGACCTTCACAGTTGGGCAGAAAGTGTTACTTTTCAACTCTCGCCTACGTTTGTTTCCTGGTAAGTTGCGTTCTAAATGGATTGGCCCGTTTGTTGTTACTAACGTTTTACCTTATGGTGCAGTCCACATAAAAAGCTTAAGGAATGGCGTAGAATTCAAGGTGAATGGGCATCGGTTGAAGCCATATTACGAGCATGGTGTGGGGCAAGTGGTGGAAGACATTCCTTTCCATTCCGTGAGCTCAAATGAAGATTGAAGAGAGTACTCGTCCGACTGTACGACGTTAAAGCAAGCGCTACTTGGGAGGCAACCCAATACAGTAAATAAAACTTTTGCTTGTTCATTGATTTTTTTTTCGATAAATTACAATTGTGTCTAAACATGGCAGAAAGATGGAGCCTTTACAAAGGTTGTGTACGTGAGGCCCCACTACGTGGCAACACTCTCGGAGCAGGAGGCATCGGAGCAGGAGGCATCGGAGCAAGAGGCATTGGAGCAGGAGGCATAGGAGCGGGAGGCACCGAAGATAGATCATTCAAGGCCCCAAACCTTGGTGGAACGCTGGATGACCCAGGAAAGAGGTGCCTCTGGAAGAAAGCTGCAAACCGTTAACGGTCATCAAGCTCATCAAGCTTCCTCTTCATGCCTGTTGAATAATTGTTGGCAAGCACGTGCAAACTTCGGTTCTCGTACTTAAGCTGTTTGATCTCCTGCTTAAGACTCTCCACCTCCGCCATCAAGGATTCAACCCGTCGGGAGCGAGCAAGAAGGCGTTGGCCCATGTTGGACACAGAGCCAGCACACTGAACACTCAGAGCCAGGGATTCTTGAACGGCCAACTCATCGGACCGTCCTGAAAGCAGCTGACTGTCTTTGGGAGTGAGGAGGTTTCGAGCCACTATCGTAGCCGTTGTGGGATCCGTCATCACAGAGTCCTCATCTGTAAGAGGGCCATGGGAAAATAAGAAAGACGGGCACCATACCTTACCCTGACGAGACGCGACCGGATCACTGCTTAGACTCAAATCTACGCAAAGGTTCGATGGGTTGGATGAGCTAGCCATTGTTCACGAAGTTAAAAGAGAAGGGGTGGACGGAGTAGATTTTCAAAGGGCCGGAGACGAGTTTCAAGAATGGAAAATCTTCAGAGTGTGTAAGTTGGCGGTGATCGATAGCTCTATAAAAAGCCAAGGCAACGCGTCCACCGATTCAAAAAGCCTCGGCTTTTCAGAAAACACGTTCAACACGTGGAGGCCATCATCGCAACTACACGTCTTTAGCCGACAAGCGCAACGTTCGGCGACGCTTTATCTGCTTTTCAGAAAACGCGTGCAGCTTTATCGAAGAGGCGTCTTCAAAGATCGAAGAGTCGTCACTATTCCAAAAAGGCAGATTTGCGGGATTAAAATGTTTGTCGACAACGGTAAAAGAACAGTATCACCACTTGCTATTGAATTCCCTATATATGTCGATCTTCATTTTTTTTTGGCAAGACAGAACTGAAGAAAATGCCCAACTCTTTCTCACCTCTGAGGGCGCACTCCCAGCAAAGCCTTTCGAAATACTCAAGTATTTCTTCTTCCCCAAAGATGATACCAGATGCCTGGAGTACAGATGACCCAGGAGGAAACAGCACCACAAATACATGTGCTGATTCATTCACCGCTTCTTCAAAAGCAAAGGTATCTCATATCATCAAGGGCAAAAGCAAAGGTATCTCATATCATGCTTTTTCCCTGTCTTTTCCTTTGTTCTTGATATTACTTGCATGGCAAAGTGAAAGAAGCAATCAGCCGGCACTTGGAGTCTATCTGGACTCTATTCCCTGGTTGCTTACCTAGCTTTGCTGAGCTATCCTCTAACCCTCTTCAATACGAATTGGAGAGATTGAACAAAGAAACAGATAAGAGGAGGAAGCTCAGACCTTCGGGGGAGACCAAAGGAAGCCTGCTGCCCAGTTCAAGAGTAGCACAAAGGAAAATCAACGATGGGAGCAGCGCAGTTCAAGAGTAAGCCTGTGGAATCACAAAGATCCAAGCCTCACTGCAATCACCAAGGAGAAGATGGAACGAACACTCCATAACCAGATTTGCATCTCTAAACTCTTCTCTTTGTTAGATACATTCTGCCATGTTTAGTATGTTTAATTGCTGTTTATATGTTTGCTTGTGTTTAGTGTGGTTTTTAACATTGAGGACAATGTTTGATTTAAGTGTGGGGGAGTTTCTAAAGTGTTTTGATGCAAATTCGTAGGGTTTTATCCACCATAACTTCAAATGTTATTTCTTGCTGTTTTTAAGTGTGTTTAGTGTGTTTTGACTTAAAAATTCGAAAATCACATAAAAATTTGAAAAACATGTTTTGAAAAGCCTAAAAAGAGTGTTTTGAGTCATTTTTGTGTTGTAGGTCACCTTCCAACATAATGATAAGGATTTGGTTTCTAATTTCATGACTGTTAAAAAGAGTTATAAACATGGAGAAAAGTTTGATTTACTCTTGGTATATGCTTGGTTATGGTTATAATGTATGACTTCACATGCAATCATAAAAGAAAAAAATTAGTTATGTAACATGCTTGAAGGAAGGAACTCAAACAAACGCTACAACCCTGAGAGACTTGAGCCTATAACGTTCTTTGGAGAGTATAATCTGTGATTTCTTGTTTTCCAAAGTTGTTGCATGATCTCATTATTCTTTGCTTGGTTACTACTTAGAAGGCGTTTCATCATATAGTTCCAAATGCTAGAACTCATGCCCATTTCATTCAAAGCATGTTATTGATTTGCATAACATATATCAAGATGAAGTTGTGTAGTTGCCACCATAGCCAAATAGCCTCACTTCCCATATTTCGTATATGTTGTAAGTTTTACCCCCGTTGAGCCATGTTAGCCCATGTTCTTTGTTAACCCACTTTATCCTCACCTAACCTAGAATATGACCGTCCTTACCCTTGTTCTTGAAGCATAGTAAGCAATGAATTCCTTTTGATTAAGGTATTGCAGAAAATAAGTGTGGGGGAAATAGTGTTTATGTGAGTTGATGTGCCATAGGCACGGCCAAAAAGAAAGAAAGAAAGAAAAAAAAAAAAAAAAAAAAAAAAAGTTGAAAAGTATTGTTGGTTGAAGTAAGGGCCCAAAACAATAAATTAGGCCCTAAGAGTTGTTGAATCTCCCCCTTATGTCTAAAAGTTGATTTCTGCATGCCAAGTGAATTCTAAGCCTTAATTTCATTACTTTGCTTGCTATTGTTTAAAGAACTTTTGTTTATCCCTACCTTTCCTTGTGAGCCAATATCCCAAGCCCCGTTACAACCCTTGACTTCTATCTTGAGTGTTGTGCATTTCAATTGTGGAGTTTGAATTTGGTATGAGCATATGGTGTCACTGGTTCTCGCGTCTAAGTAGTAGCATTCCATTCATGAGATCATATCTAAACATGCTTATTAACTCCAGAAATTGCGTTCTTTGTGATACATATATGTGAGTGTTCGTTTTCATGTTTACATCAATCTTCTCACATATGACTAGATTAGGGTGTGTAGTTAGAAAATCTGAGTGAAAATCGAGTGCATATCTTGTAAGGAATTGAGCAAATTCTCTAAGGCATGTTACTACATTCAAAACATGGTTTTAAATGCTTAATTGTGAAATAGTATGTGGTGACTATGATTAAGAATGTACTTAAGTGTGAAGATGACTAAAATCTGTGGGAATGATGATTTTTAACATGTCATGTGCATTGGAAATCCCTAAGGCGGTTGTTGGAAGGTTTAGGTTGTGTTTTACTTGTTTAGTGTCGTTTTGTTTGTTTGTTATTATTTTGTTTTGCTCGAGGACTAGCAAAAACTAAGTGTGGGGGAATTTGATAGGAGCATATTTAGGTGACTTACTTAGCTTGTTTTCGTGCATCTATGTTGTTAATTCATAGTTGTTTTAGTAGTTTAAGCCATTTTCGTGTGTTTTTAGGTTCATATGGCTAAGGAAGCAAAAAGATGCATTTTGGAGCATTTTGGAGCAAAATTGGGCTTGGAATGGATAGCATATTTTTGGAGCCAAAGTGTTGGACGAATTTGAAAGCCTTGTATGCACTTTGGACATAAAACAAAAGGCCTAGCCCAATCAAACAATCCTTTGAGCCATGCAAAACCTCTAGCCCAATCAACAAGCCTTAGCCACATGCATTCACATGCATCACAACCCCAAAACCATCAAGAAACACCCATTCACACACACATGCACTCACATGCATTCACATGCATTTCCACCTTCCTACTTCATCATTTCACCACATTCTCCCTCTTTAACTCACATGCACCCAAACAAAGCCAACCTAGCTAACCCTACATGCATTATTTATTCACTCTTCATCATTGCATTCATCACCAAAGAACTCCCCATCATTGCCATACATTCCCCCTAATTCCATCCATCTTCCACACCTTTCCAACCTAGCCACATCCTTTAATCATCCCCCCTTTAAATTATGATTTTATTTCCTAACCCTACATGCATTATTTATTAACTTTTCATCATGCATCCACATTCATTCCAACACAAAACACACACATGCACTTATTCTTTCATCATTGCACCACCAATTCACCCACATGCATTTCCAACCATTCACACCCCTTTAATCATTCTCCTAGCTATCATTCACATGCTCTCCCATCCATTCTCTCCCTATATGTTCCCTTCACTACTCCTATAAATACCCTTGCATTCATTCATTCATTCATCATCTCATTTCATACACAACACACCACAAACACTTCCATCTTCTCCCTAGCCGTGAGTTTTTCTTCCATTTTTCCTCCATTTCATCCATTTCCATAATCCCCCAATCCATTCAACACACCTACAACATCCCTTAGTTCTTGTGCCACAATAAAGAGGAAGATAAGAGGGCCTAAACGTTCATACAATTCACGTTTGAGTTGTTGGAATGTTTACGCGTTTCTTTGATTTCAAAGTTTAAATTCAATTCTCTTTGTTTTGTAATATGAGGAATGGAAGATAAGAGGGCCTAAACGTTCATACAATTCACGTTTGAGTTGTTGGAATGTTTAGGTGTTTCTTTGATTTCAAAGTTATGAGGAACTAAACCCTTTTTAGCTAGGGGTGATTTCAATACCATGATTATTTATGTAATATGAATTGATGAATTCCGGTTATGAACTCTTGATTCGTGAATGCAATTGGCTTAACTATTTGATGATTAACTTATTTGTGTTTGTTGATTGAGGGTCGACACTTAATTAGCATGCATGAATATGTGGCTAAAGTTTAAGAAGGTTTCACATAATCGTTACTAACTTATACTTGAAAGTAGTGAAGGTCGCTTGTCACGATCGCGTTAAGTTTAATTCTTAGCATGAGTAACATGATGTCATAGTTGCAAGTGCTTTGTCAATGCTTATGGTTTTCATTATTCTTAATGATCTTCGATTGTATCTCTATTATGATGACATGTAGGGAACTTTTAAGAATGTTTTGGGTTGTCGAATGATGCCATCCAATCCAATAATATAAGGAAAATCTGAGGGTTAACTAGTGATGTCACGGTTAATTTGGGGCATTGTCGTTCATAATTCAATGAAGGAATAACTGGAAATTGATTCATATGCATAAATATCATGTGTGGAGAAAGAACCTCTAGCTAATTCACCAACCATCTTATTTCATCAATTACATTCTTGTTTCGTTATTTCAATTTTCATCAAACCTCAATCCCCCTTTTGCTTTAATGTGCAATATAGTTAGAAATCAATTTAGTTTGTGTTTTTAAAGCATTTTGATTCTTTTGGTTTGTCTTAGTGTTTTAACGTTTAGTTTCACATTCTTTGAGTCTAGTTTAACGTTTTATATTGTTTTTACGTTTTAGTTTAAATTCGTCCAAATCCAATTCCCCCCTATTTCGTTGAAGTCTTAGTCTTAATCTTTCTTATTTTTAGTTTTGCTTTCTTCGAGCATTAAATAGTGTTTTATATTGTGTTTTTATCTTTTTAAGTCAATTTAGAAGGTTTTAGCAAGCCCTCCTAATCCCCGGTCTAGAACGATCCCTCACTTATCCATTCTACTACAATTGTCAAACGAGGGTTTAATTTGAGTGTCAAGTAATTCTCGCATCAAAATCTATTCAAAAAATAGTAAGTTCGGATAATGACACGTGGCGTGACGAGATTGGTTAAAAATCCTATCCGAAATTAAAACTATTTTTTTTATTATTTTATAAAAAAATTATTTAATATTTTAAATGGACTGGGTGCCAGCGTATTTTGTAGGGGTAGAGATCGTTTGTGCCAGCGCATTTTTAGACTAGGTGCCAGCACATTTTTTTTTGGGGTGGAGATGCTTTGGCCTATTACTGTTCATTAAGTCTGTTACTGTTCAATTAAGTGGATAAATGGGCTAGGTGCTGGCGCAAAGTGGATAGGGGTGGAGTTGCTCTAATCCATGCTGAAAAGGTGATTTTGATTAAAATGAATCAATATTATCATGACACTAATCATGTCAATAGTTGTATCACTCTCTGGTCATGCTCGCACCAATCTACTAGTATGGCTAGAGTAATTCTTAAGAAGTGTGACAAGTTATTTGTACAAACATCAAGATTTAAGAGCATTTCCAATGGAATCCCTACCACTCTCTACTACTGTATGTACTTAAATTTGAGGACTTTGTGTCTTCTAATGGGGCGGAGCTCCAGTTCCTATAGGAGAAGGACTAAATAGAATCTTTAAAGGCATGTTTGGTACTCTACTTGAATCCAACTTTTTAAACTCAAAAACAATTTTCAAGTTTTAGACCTTAAAAACTTGTTTGGTAAGACTATTTTCAAAAACTGAATTCAAGACTAACTCAAAAAATATAGTCTATACTCTAAAAATATAAAAAGTAAGTTTTTAAACTTAAACTCACTCTTTTTTTTTTTCTCTCCCTCCTCCTATAATGCCTCGGCCCCGAAATATTTATTTTCGGAAATAATTCCAATGATAGGCCCAATTCAATATTCTTGTTTGATTTATTATCAGTTCACTTTATTCTTTAATTAAAAATTTTCCTAACTACTCACATAAGTATCCACCAAACTTACTTAGCAAATTGTACGTTTATATTTTTACTTTAACACCAATACCTTCATATTACTTTAGTATAAAGTAGGAGGGGAAATTGCACTATTCATATGAACAGTGTTTTGTAAGACATTTCCGTCTATTTACAACACTGCCACTGAATCTCTCGACTCTTGATCCTCGTGTGTGAGCCGTGCTTCAGCCAAAACAGGTGCTCTCTTCAATTTTCATCTCTTCCATACTCAAACCCTAGCCGCTGAACCTCTCTCTCTCATCCCCCTTCGTTAGCTCCACTACAACTAAAAACCTCGACAAAACACAATTCCCCTTCTGCAAAAGCTCGAGAGTTTTCTCTCTCTGAGAATTAAAAAATGTGAGCTCGCTGATCTCTCTGAGAAACCATGGCCTCCATTTTTGTCAAAAACCAAACTCCATGGCCTCCATTTTTGTCAAAAACCAAACTCAGTCCTTGAGTTCGCAAAATTTGGAAAGCTTTCTCTCTCGCTTTGCTCTCTATGTAAGCCCGAGAGAAATTCCATGGAAACATCACGCCTGCAAACGAAGTTGCAGGCCCACACACCAGCAAACTCCATCTGAAAGCCGAAGAATCCAAAGGTAAATCCTTTCGAACTCTTCGATTATGAACATCCATCTTCTTCCACCTCATCTTTTTCTTCTGTTGCTGCTTCGACCAGTAGGGATACTTCAGGCGGTGCTGCTGCTGCTTCCGGCGAAACATCACCACAGAACCACCACCATTCACTCTGTTCTACTCAGGACACACAGTCAGTTCTAAAATGTCCGGTCTTGCTGTGACGGGTTATTGAGTTCTTGCATCGGGTCGTTCAAACGAGGCATTCAGGTATTGTATTTATTTGATTAATTAATTAACTATTTATTGATTATATGTTTTGATTTCTTTTGGGTTTTTTATTTTTGTATATTTCTGTTTTTCTTTAATTATTCTTTGGAATTTGGATTTTTGAGTTTTGCATTCATGCAACCTTAGGCTTCTGGGTTTGTTGTTTTAGAGCTAAAGAAGATAATTTAAATATAATTTGAATCATTGAAGTCATCACTCTCGCCTCTCTGTCTCTCTCTCTAAACAATTTCCAATTGGTTTTTACAGAGAGAAAGTGGCAGCAGCAGCAGTGGGGAAGGAACAAGAACTATTCCTGTTTCTCTGATCCTACCCTTCGAAGCTCTGGAGTTTGGCTTTGGCTCCGTTAGCTGTTGAGGTAATTATTAATCCATGCCAGGAGAGGGTGACAGTGAGAGAAATCGTCGGGATTGCAGTGAGATAAAGAGAGAGGGAGGAGTGGGGGAGGTGAACAGTGGCAAGTTAGGTTCGTGTATGCGGGATATGTGGAATAAGAATACATTTGAGAGTTTTAGGTCTTTTTCAGCGTCCCTATTTAATTTCTGGATTTGTGGTTTTCGATTTGCAGCTGGATTTTGTGTTTGGAATTTTTTTTTATTTGTGATTTTAGGGGTTATGTCTGTGTGCTTCGATCTTGCGTCTGGTTGTCTAATTTGATTCGGTTTTTTCTTTCAGGAAGCGCTGGTCATCAAATTTTGCAGCTGTTGTGTGCAGCGTTGGTAGCCCTTTTGTGCTGAGGGTATACAATTTTTGTTTTTCCTTTGGAGTCTTTTGTTAAGAATTTTTATTTTTTATTTTTTGGTGGCCTTTGGTCTGCAGATACAACTTTTGTTTAAATTTTTGTTTTTTTTCAAATTTTGGCTATTTGGTTTATGTGTTTAGATGCTCAGTGTGGGTTTATGGTATAATTTTCCTTTTATTTTCAGGAAACGGTGCTTTTTGTTTTCTGAAACCGCTTGCAGAGCGCACACTTGAGGATCTCAGACCGAAGGTAAAAGGTAAAAGGTAAAAATCTCTGGCTTCCTTTAGTGGTGTAAGCTTGCACGAAAGAGAGAAACAATAACCAAATTTTTATCTGAAGAGAACCTAGAATTTTGAAGCCAATTACATTGGCTTAAGAATTTCTTAGGATACAACTTGCACTCGACCGACAGTTTTATTTATTTGCCTCTGTTTTCTTGCTCGGAAAATATTATTTCCAGCCCTCAAAGCTAACCAATTGAAATTTCTGTTCGGGCAACAACCAACACATAATTCTAATAAAAAAGAAGTAGTGAGAAGAAGAATGTAACACAGGGACACATGCATGTGGAACTTCATTGCTAGATTTTATTATTTATCATAACTTAGTAAAGAAAAATTACAGACGCTGCCTTCATAGGTTTAGGGTTTTATTTTAGATAAATTGCAGTGCACTGTCTGTGCTAAAAGTTTTTGGATCCAAAGCAGTCAGGATGCTAATTTATAAAGATTTTTTCTTTAAATTTTTGTGTTCTTTTGTGATTTCATTTTATCTGAATTATTCATTTAATGTTTGAGATGCACTACCTTGCATACTATTGTTCTCTTTTGGCTATAACAAGAAATTTGATTGTGCAGATTGTATTTGTTTTGGGATCTATAAAAGGATATTACAGGGAACATATCTTGGCTGTTGATACCATACTTGGATTCTAAACTCTCCAAAGCTGCCTTCATCTGGGTTATTTTCTCAACATTCTCTTTTTCGTTTGCGGTTGGTTTCGTATACCATTGCAAGTGTTAAATTTGTGATTTGTTGTTTATGTGGTGAAAAAATAGGTTGCTAGAACGATTCAGATTATTTATTTGTTACACAAAAAAAAACTTTTAGAACTCCCGGTAGAAAGAGATTTCGCTAACGAAAAAGTCTTTTATTTTTTTGTGAGACTTAAGAGGTTACCTTCTCCAAACGCATAAATGGACTTTTGAATAAGGCTTTTGACCTCTCTATCCTCTACGATGCTGAAGTTGCCCTCATGATCATCTTCTCTCCCTCTGGCATGGCCTGCCAATTTGCAAGCCACGAGTACGTTTAATTAACAAATAATTCAACTAGCTAGCTAGGTTTGATGATCATCTTTTCAATTAATATGGTTTTGCTAACGTGTAATGCAGCATAAACAGGATCATTTCCATGTATAGAGGTAAAGTAGCGTTGCCTGAAATCAAACAACTTAATTTTGTGTTCCAATATCACAAAGAATGGGGCAGGAATTTTCATATTTGGGTAGATTTTTATGAATTGTTCTTGAGCTAAAGGTTGAAATGATCTTATTCACTTTGATCTTTTCTAGAAGCTATTTGTTAATGGTTGTTAACTTGGCTAAATGAGTTTTTCATGCTACCATTTTGTTTAAATGTAGAAACAAAAACTAATATCCATGAAAAGAAAGATGAGTTACAAGGAAAGATAGGATATCCGTTTAAGCTTGACTGAAAGTTAGAGTGTAATGCTTGGTGATCGTCTATTGCTACAAGAAGAAATTAAAAAAACTTTGTTATTTGATTCTCCGCATTTTCATTGCTGATTCGTCTATGAACATTTAAATTTTGGTTTGCCTTTATTAATCTTGAGTTCACTCTTTTCTATTTTTATTATATATTGTTTTCAATTATATAATTGCAGCTTTCAAAAGAGGAAGATGCGTATTTTTGTTTGGTGAGAAAGAGGGGGAAGATAGTCAGAGAGGTGAATTATGTTGACAAATGGGATGGTGGATTATAATGTTGTATTAATTAGTATGTTAGGATTTTGTATCATGTTGTGTGAGTTCCTGTTTTCTGTTCTATGTTGTGAATGATTTTGCATTCATTGCTGCCAGGTTTTTGTTCCAGTGTTTATATGTGATCCCAGTCTCTATAGAAGTGGGCTTTCAAACTAAGCAGAGCCTGAAAAAAAGTGTCAATCTTTTGTGTAATGGGGTTGTGCCAATCTTTATAAGTACAATGTTTTGAATAGGCCCAAAAAAATAAGGTCGTGATGTTGGTAGTTAGTATATGTGCTTAATGCTGCCCTCGATGCAACTTACGCTACTGTTCCCTGCACTGCTACAAGTTATGCCCGCTGATTTGTACAGATTTTTATTTATTTTATTTTGTAATATTTAGCAAAATCAAACATTTGATCACCTTCTTTTGATTTTGGGTTTTGGTTTTGGTGGATTTGAAATTGGTGATTGGATAACACGTTGGAATTTGAATTTTCATGTGTTTTGTAATTCTGAGTCTGTATTTGGATGCTTTATGTTAATGTGTTGGATTACCATACATACTAGCCTTATGTGACTGCCTTGATTCATGCATGATGGAACTAAATTACTTTAATAGATCATTTTTCTGGTCTTCTTACTTTTGTTGGAATGTTGTTTATGCATGATGGAACTAAATTACTTTAATAGATCATTTTTTTGGTCTTCTTACTTTTGTTGGAATGTTGTTACTGCAGTCTGTTAATTTTGGATTGTTTTGTGTTATGGGTTCTGTAGAATTAGTCTCCAGTTGTGTCATGGGTTGTGTCATCCCACAAACAATTGTGCCATGAGTGGGATGCTGGATGATTGTTAAAACATGAGACTTATCAAAATGTAAATAGGAAATAACACCTATGTAAGTATACTCTGGTTTTGGCCCTGCATTCTTAGTTGTGTGAGATATACATGGTTGATATCAACTAATTATGCATATTGCAATTATATTCCCTTAATTAATGGGGCTAACCTTTATGAATTGAGTATAGGATTTAGATGTATAGTGTTTCGATGGGAACATGAAGACTGCATTTGGGAGTGTGCATTAAATGTATTTGATGCATCAACACTTCGATATGCTTATTTCTCTTTCTTAGATGAAATTATCCATATGTCAAATAAACCATAGTGGATAATTTCACTTCATTATACATAACACTTCCATGTGCTTATTTTACTTCATTATTTTTTGCATTCCAGTTGGTCTTTGTTTCGTTCTCAGATAGTTATCAGCATAGATAAAGTAAAATTCCGTTCTTGGCTCTCTTTTTCTTTACTGTAGCATCTGTTTATCTGTTAGTGTAAATTTAGGTTATGTTGGATTTTTCAATTTGATTCTCCAATATATTTTTTTGATGACAAACTGTTCTAATCAGTAATTCCCCACTCTGAGAACTTGAGACCTTGGACTGATATGCATTTTTGAGATTTTCTGGTATACTCACAGACCCCTGAGATTTTCGTGTCTCCAGAGTTCTCCAGCCAACCGCAGACCCTTGGTTGCCATACTTTCGTTGCACGCAGATCTTCTGGTATACTCACTAAGTGTAAATTTAATGGTTTACAGAAACTTTTAATAGTTCCATCCTAAATATCTTCCTTTATTCTTGATGTCATGCTACTTGCTTGACCCTTTCTTGCATCAGTTGTGTCACCTAAAATTAAAATGAAATGAAATAGTTTCCCTACATGCTTAATGTTGTGAATGCAGGTGATGTTAGAAATTTAGTGTTGTTGCTCTATTTAATATATCCATACTCATGTGTTTTACAGATGCGCAGTTCAAAAGATTTGGTTACTGCTTGGGTGAGAGGTTTATAATTTCATTAAAAAAAAAAAAAAAAAAACTGTTTTGGTTACTGGTGGCGGTTTATCTGTATTCTTGCCTTGGAGTTGGATGCACTTTGTGTACTGGATTGTGATTTGTTTGAAAATATCTATGGTGATGATTTTGAGTATAATGTGTTTTCCTAATACTGTTTTTCTCCCTCTTTGTAGTCCAGTTGTGCAGAAGACATCTCCATTAATCGATAACAAATGAAATCGTTTGCTGTCGAGGAAGAAGAGCGAAAATGCTGCAAGTGGAGGATAGATAACAGCTCAAGACACATGGTATGAGGGTGCAGGTAAACTGTACATATGCATCTGGAAAAAGTAAAAAGTTAAGGCGGGTTGGTTGTAGCTTCTACTTCTCGCCACAACAGGAAGTACTTTTGAACTGCATTAAGCTGTTAATAAATTAAGCTTAAGCTATATTTTACTTATCAAAAATGGGTAAACTGTTTTACATAGGAAAATTAAGTGCTCATATCAGGTAAATTGTCACTTTTACAAAGTTTTCTGGTAAATTAGATATATAGTTTAATTCGAAGAGTTGTGTTAAATTATATGGTTTAATTACGTTCCCTTTGTCCAATGCCTATATATCTGCTCAACTCTTGGGTTGATTATTTGCCAGTAGGAATGTTTAATTGCTTGATCAATGATGTCGATTCAATTTGAAGAAGAAATAGGACTTTTGTTCAATAGGGATTGAGACTCTCACATAAGAGTAAGATGTCTCAATTGTTCATTGATTCCTAGGTGCTACGTCTTTTTAGTTGCTTTGTGTGGAAACTATTCATGCATGTTGCAACTAATACATTCAAGTCCCGCAGCAACGCGCGGGCATATTTTCCCGTTCACTCTATTTCCCAACATGAGATCAAACTCAATTGTCCAATTTCCATAATTACATAATTTCCTGCTTAAATTTATTAAACGTTCACACAATTTATAACTAGAATTTATATATATAAAACATAAGATTTACTTTTATAATAAGATTCCAAACTCCTTACTTGGTTCAATTTCTTAATCAAAGCTTTGTCTCGTTTATTTAATCCCACTTATTGTATGGCTGCATCTAACGTCTCGTTAGACTGCCTACGTATCCTAAATAGGGATCAAGCCATTTGTAGTTCACATTTCAAAAATTCAAACCAAATCTTTATAAGTACAATGTTTTGAATCGGCACAAAAAAATAAGGTTGTGATGTTGGTAGTAGTATATGTGCTTAATGCTGCCCTCGATGCAACTTACGCTACTGTTCCCTGCACTGCTACAAGGTATGCCTGCTGATTTGTACAGATTTTTATTTATTTTATTTTGTAATATTTAGCAAAATCAAACATTTGATCACCTTCTTTTGATTTTGGGTTTTGGTTTTGGTGGATTTGAAATTGGTGATTGGATAACACGTTGGAATTTGAATTTTCATGTGTTTTGTAATTCTGAGTCTGTATTTGGATGCTTTATGTTAATGTGTTGGATTACCATACATACTAGCCTTATGTGACTGCCTTGATTCATGCATGATGGAACTAAATTACTTTAATAGATCATTTTTCTGGTCTTCTTACTTTTGTTGGAATGTTGTTTATGCATGATGGAACTAAATTACTTTAATAGATCATTTTTTTGGTCTTCTTACTTTTGTTGGAATGTTGTTACTGCAGTCTGTTAATTTTGGATTGTTTTGTGTTATGGGTTCTGTAGAATTAGTCTCCAGTTGTGTCATGGGTTGTGTCATCCCACAAACAATTGTGCCATGAGTGGGATGCTGGATGATTGTTAAAACATGAGACTTATCAAAATGTAAATAGGAAATAACACCTATGTAAGTATACTCTGGTTTTGGCCCTGCATTCTTAGTTGTGTGAGATATACATGGTTGATATCAACTAATTATGCATATTGCAATTATATTCCCTTAATTAATGGGGCTAACCTTTATGAATTGAGTATAGGATTTGGATGTATAGTGTTTCGATGGGAACATGAAGACTGCATTTGGGAGTGTGCATTAAATGTATTTGATGCATCAACATTTTTTTTAACTTAAAATAACCCCAAAGGTTTGGCCTTTCTGTATTCTCATATAGCATTCAACCAACAACATGCCATTAGGTCTCCGTTCTCTACACAAACCAAAACAAATATTAAGTCCTTTGAACACCTAAATTCAAAACCAATAAGTAATGATAATTACATTATTGTCTTTCCCAATACACAACAAATTGGAACAAAAACTATATATATATATATAACACTTCCATATGCTTATTTCTCTTTCTTAGATGAAATTATCCATATGTCAAATAAACCATAGTGGATAATTTCACTTCATTATATATAACACTTCCATGTGCTTATTTTACTTCATTATTTTTTGCATTCCAGTTGGTCTTTGTTTCGTTCTCAGATAGTTATCAGCATAGATAAAGTAAAATTCCGTTCTTGGCTCTCTTTTTCTTTACTGTAGCATCTGTTTATCTGTTAGTGTAAATTTGGGTTATGTTGGACTTTTCAATTTGATTCTCCAATATATTTTTTTGATGACAAACTGTTCTAATCAGTAATTCCCCACTCTGAGAACTTGAGACCTTGGACTGATATGCATTTCTGAGGTTTTCTGGTATACTCACAGACCCCTGAGATTTTCGTGTCTCCAGAGTTCTCCAGCCAACCACAGACCCCTGGTTGCCATACTTTTGTTGCACGCAGATCTTCTGGTATACTCACTAAGTGTAAATTTAATGGTTTACAGAAACTTTTAATAGTTCCATCCTAAATATCTTCCTTTATTCTTGATGCCATGCTACTTGCTTGACCCTTTCTTGCATCAGTTGTGTCACCTAAAATTAAAATGAAATGAAATAGTTTCCCTACATGCTTAATGTTGTGAATGCAGGTGATGTTAGAAATTTAGTGTTGTTGCTCTATTTAATATATCCGTACTCATGTGTTTTACAGATGCGCAGTTCAATAGATCTAGTTACTGCTTGGGTGAGAGGTTTATAATTTCATTAAAAAAAAAAAAAAACTGTTTTGGTTGCTGGTGGCGGTTTATCTGTATTCTTGCCTTGGAGTTGGATGCACTTTGTGTAATGGATTGTGATTTGTTTGAAAATATCTATGGTGATGATTTTGAGTATAATGTGTTTTCCTAATACTGTTTTTCTCCCTCTTTGTAGTCCAGTTGTGCAGAAGACATCTCCATTAATCGATAACAAATGAAATCGTTTGCTGTCGAGGCAGAAGAGCGAAAATGCTGCAAGTGGAGGATAGATAACAGCTCAAGACACATGGTATGAGGGTGCAGGTAAACTGTACATATGCATCTGGAAAAAGTAAAAAGTTAAGGCGGGTTGGTTGTAGCTTCTACTTCTCGCCACAACAGGAAGTACTTTTGAACTGCATTAAGCTGTTAATAAATTAAGCTTAAGCTATATTTTACTTATCAAAAATGGGTAAACTGTTTTACATAGGAAAATTAAGTGCTCATATCAGGTAAACTGTCACTTTTACAAAGTTTTCTGGTAAATTAGATATAGAGTTTAATTCGAAGAGTTGTGTTAAATTATATAGTTTAATTACGCCCCCTTTGTCCAATGCCTATATTGCTCAACTCTTGGGTTGATTATTTGCCAGTAGGAATGTTTAATTGCTTGATCAATGATGTCGATTCAATTTGAAGAAGAAATAGGACTTTTGATCAATAGGGATTGAGACTCTCACATACGAGTAAGATGTCTCAATTGTTCATTGATTCCTAGGTGCTACGTCTTTTTAGTTGCTTTGTGTGGAAACTATTCATGCATGTTGCAACTAATACATTCAAGTCCCGCAGCAACGCACGGGCATATTTTCTCGTTCACTCTATTTCCCAAGATGAGATCAAACTCAATTGTCCAATTTCCATAATTACATAATTTCCTGCTTACATTTATTAAACGTTCACACAATTTATAACTAGAATTTATATATATATAACATAAGATTTACTTTTATAATAAGATTCCAAACTCCTTTCTTAGTTCAATTTCTTAATCAAAGCTTTGTCTCGTTTATTTAATCCCACTTATTGTATGGCTGCATCTAACGTCTCGTTAGACTGCCTACGTATCCTAAATAGGGATCAAGCCATTCGTAGTTCACATTTCAAAAATTCAAACCAAATTCGAATATATTCATTTAATCCAACATATACCACAATCGTATTAATATTCAAACCACAACAGTTAGGTCTCAAAAGCATAATTAGAATAACGAAATTCACATAAAAACACAATGTCGGCTCCCTAGCCGTGCGCCGCCGCGGATGGCAGTTAGCCGTCCCAGCTTACTGGAAAATTCAACTATTTCTAAAAATTCTCAAAAATTACAGAAATGAAAATCTCAAAGAGTAGAGCAAACTTTATACTTGCGTCCAAGTTCAATTTGGCCTAGAAAGGCTCCAATTTTCCTCGAACCCGCCGGAAAACCTATAAATGGGTGGCCTCAAAACTTCACCTCCGGTGCTCTGCCGCCCCTACCATTGTTTGGGCTTCATTCCATCTCAAGGGGAGTCTAATGGTGGTGGAGATGGACGTATTTTGCTTCAGATTTAGTTGATTCGAACACACACTAGCTGCACCCCACCGTGCGGTTTCTCCCGATTTAAAGTCCAAATCCCTATATTTTTGGGATGTAATAGGAAGAGGGAAGGTCGTGGAGGGGTTTCCAAGTGGTTGTTTGATGTAATTCACCAGAAAAAGAGGTGAAAACCCGTCAGAAATATGTATGGGAGCCGATCGGGTCAGGTCACCAAGACCTGGGTCCCGATCCTCCGTTTCTCTTCTCTCCTTTCTCCTCCCGATTCTCTCTCCCCATTGGTCACCCTCCCTCAATTCCTTCCTCCTTTTCCTCCTTTCTATTTTTTTCTTTTAATCACAACCATCCATCATTTATTTTTCTCTTCAATCATAGCCACACACGTGGCACAACTCATGGCTTCAGATTTCTGGAGCCTTCTAAATGGAAATAAAATTACCAAAATAGCCCTGATTTCAAACGTTAATAACTCTTTCGTTATAACTTCGTTTCACGAATGGTTTGCGCTTATGCGTTCGTGAGGTCGGACTCTATTCAAAAATATAAATTGTGACATCAAAAGGTCTACAGATTTTAAATAAATAAATTCCTAACTTCATAACTAGTTTAATTTAAAACTAAACTAAATAAATTAATATAAATTCTCGATTCTTTCCACATATTCCTGATAATGAGTATGTTCTTTCTCTCTCCTTTTTTTTTTTTACTTTTCCGTCTTTCCTTCAATCCGCTTTCTTTATTCTCTCGATTTTTTCTCTCACTCCTCTTCCTCTCTATCTCGTCTAATCCTCTCTCTTATTTCTCTTTTCTTCAATCATCTCTTACCTTCTTTCCTCCTCTCTCCTCTTTCTTTCTCTCCTGCGACCCCCTCTTTTTATATCTCTTTGTCTAGTTTAAATCCTAAGATTTAAAAATTTTTAATCGCAAACCAATCAAGTTTTTTAGTCTTAAAGAAAATTATTTTCAAGAACTGTTCTTAAGAAATATTTTGAGAAATGATAAAAAATTTCAAATAGAATATCAAACGGACTCTAAAATTTTCCTCACATTTGAGGACTACATAAGAACTATCTTTATTTATTTTTTTAATCATAAATTCTAACTTTGCCATGTTTTGCTAACTTTTTCAATTCAAATGGGCCCGTCACTTCCTTTTTCTTCTTGTTTTGCACAATTATTTGGCACAATCTGACCACGACTTCCATCCCATTTGTTCTTGTTTGCTTATTTTGCCTTCCAATTTTATATGCTTTCATGCTCTATACTAAATAACTAAAATGGTCCATGTAATTTGCATAAACATCACTTTAGTTTCTGAGATAAAAAATCAATAGAAATGGTCACTGTGACAACCCGTTCCAAATTTTACGTTTTTATTTTATTTTAAAAGCGTGAATTTACAAAATTGCCCTAAAGGCAAGGACTTTGACTTCCGTTGACCATCGACTCGAGAGATGTGGGCCTTATTCTTTTAGCATATCCTCGTAGTACTTATTGGTACGAACGTATTGGCGAAAGCTGTTTGCGAGTCCGGATTATAACGGTATAGTTACGGACGTTCGAAATTGGTTATTCAAGGTTTAACGTTTATTTAAATTAAACTCCCCCTTGTGGGGAAAGGCCCAATCAGAATTGGAAGAAAGAAAAGGAAAAAAAAAAAAAAAAAAAAAAGTGGGTTTCGTCCACCCGCACCACCGCGGGTGCCCATTTTCCGAGGCCGATTCCGGCCAACTCCGGTGGAGTTTTTCGATGCCACCACCACCATCTTGAAGCTCTCATTCCCCTCTACAAAACCCACCCAAGAACCACCTTGATTAACCATGGTATGAGGCGGTTTGAGGCCACGAAAGTTGACGAAAATCAATGGTGCTCCGGCCACCCTTTTCGATTTTCCGGCAAATCGGCAAAGCAATGGCCGATGCCACCACTTGGGCTTTGTAGCCCATCATCCCAGGAGCAAAACCCAACCAACCTTGACCCCGTTGGACCACCGTGGACGACGAATCGACGTCGGGAAGTTTTAGGCACCCACCGGCTTCGTGGGCAAAATTGACCATCTTCCGTCCATTTTTGGACTTCGTGGCAGGTATGAAAGTTGCTCCACTCACTGAGATCTTCATTTCTGTGAAGTTTGAGAATTTTTGGAAATAGTTGGATTTTCCGGTGAGTCGGGGCGGCCGACCGCCACCCGCGGCGGCGCGTGCGGCGGCGCGTGGCCAGTGGGCCGTCAATGTTATTTTTAGGCTATGTCAAATGTTTTGAATTCAGTTTTTTCATTTGAATGACGTAGGTTGATAGTTGGAAACTAAATTCGTTACGATACGTTACTTGATAAAAATGTGAATCGATGATCCGACCGTTGGATCGTCACCAAAATTGGATACATTATAATACGTAATATTTAAAGATCATAGGAATTTACGGATCGGGAATCCGACTTACGGATCTTCCTGAATTGGATTTGTAAGTTAGTAAAATAAATGTTCACGGCCACTTGTTTTAGGCAATTGGCGGAGATCTGACCGTTGGATCGTAATGAAATTTTAATATGTTATTCTAGAAATATATTGTGGATCGTTGGGAGTTACGGATTGAAAATCGGATATGCGGATCTTCCGGGTCAAGTTATACTGGGTTGTAAACCCTACCGTCGATCTTTGATCGACGGTTGACTTGTGGTCAATAGGTCTCAACCTATTTTAGAATGTCGTTGATGTTGTGTTTTATGTGAATTGCATATTCTTCAGATAAGAGTTCTGAGATGTGATTTGATAATTGGTCACAGGGACCGATCATTCAGGACACCTCGATACGCGTGCTAGTGTAGTATAGCGTGGACTCCAGGTGAGTAGATCTTTTCCTTTTTATCGTACATATTGTTGAGAATTCTATCGACACTTTTAAATTGATTAGGTATATTACCTTCGTATAATTATTGCGAATGCTTAAAGTACCTATATGAACTACGAATGGCTTGATCCCTGTCTAGGGTACGTAGGCAGTCTAACGAGACGTTAGATCCAGCCATAAAATATTTGAGACAAAAGCCTTGCTTGGGAAATTGAGTAATGCGAAGGAAATTGGTAAAGACAAGTTTTAGTTTTATGAATTAGTTGGTTAAATTAGTGTTAATTCCTCTGAAAATAAGTAGTTTGGGAGTAGGGCGTTACTGATTGTACACTTCACACCATATTATTTATAATTGAAAATGCTACGACATGGTTCAGTATTAGATCGCATCAGGTTATATCAATATGTATATTACTTGCATATAATTATTGAGAATGCTTTCAAGTGCAAGGTGAACGCAGGATTGACGAGATATGGATAAGTCGTACAGGTCACTATAGGTGACTCCGACTTACATGCTATCCAGGATTGACGAGAAGTGGATAAGTCGTACAGGTCACTATAGGTGACTCCGACTTACATGCTATCCAGGATTGACGAGATATGGATAAGTCGTACAGGTCACTATAGGTGACTCCGACTTATATGCTAGCCAGGATTGACGAGATGTGGATAAGTCGTACAGGTCACTATAGGTGACTCCGACTTATATGCTAGCCAGGATTGACGAGATATGGATAAGTCGTACAGGTCACTATAGGTGACTCCGACTTATATGCTAGCCAGGATTGACGAGATGTGGATAAGTCGTACAGGTCACTATAGGTGACTCCGACTTACATGCTGTCCAGGATTGACGAGATATGGATAAGTCGTACAGGTCACTATAGGTGACTCCGACTTATATGCTAGCCAGGATTGACGAGATGTGGATAAGTCGTACAGGTCACTATAGGTGACTCCGACTTATATGCTAGCCAGGATTGACGAGATGTGGATAAGTCGTACAGGTCACTATAGGTGACTCCGACTTATATGCTAGCCAGGATTGACGAGATGTGGATAAGTCGTACAGGTCACTATAGGTGACTCCGACTTACATGCTATCCAGGATTGACGAGATATGGATAAGTCGTACAGGTCACTATAGGTGACTCCGACTTACATGCTATCCAGGATTGACGAGATATGGATAAGTCGTACAGGTCACTATAGGTGACTCCGACTTATATGCTAGCCAGGATTGACGAGATGTGGATAAGTCGTACAGGTCACTATAGGTGACTCCGACTTACATGCTAGCCAGGATTGACGAGATGTGGATAAGTCGTACAGGTCACTATAGGTGACTCCGACTTATATACTAGCCATGATTGACGAGATACGGTTAAGTTGTACATGTCATTTTAGATGACTCTGACTGATATATCACTTTGTATTGATTTAGTTCATTTGGCTTACTTATTAATGTATGGTGGATTTCATGGCAAACCGTGGTTTTGGTCATTTCCGAGTATGGTTTGGATATATGTATATATGTTATACCGTCTTATGGAAAACGATACGGGTTTTACACTTAGGGGCATTACTTTTAGAGAGGTAGTAACTTTGGGAAGCTTGGTTTTTATTGCTTACTCACACCTTTTGTTTGGTGCCCTCCGGGTTTTAGCTATCGAGTTTGTATCGACAAGAATCTGTGACGAATCTTAGTATTGATGGATATTTTTTAGGGTATGATTCTTACTCACATTACTGTACCTTACTTATGCTCTGACATCGAGCGTGAAATGGGTTCGCTCCCACTCGTAGCGCACTCTGGTATTTAGACACTTTTGGAATCAAATTCATTCACTTTTTATACACTATCACATTTTATGGCTTCGTCACCTTCCAGGTGTCGGCCAGCACAGCTCGATTCAGGGTCCAAGTGAACTTTCTGGGTCGGGGTGTGTCAGTTTGGTATCAGAGCATATGTTGGGCAGTATTGTGTTCATCACACGCGTGATGTGAGCACTCTTGGTTTTGTGTTTGATGTTCGAATGATGCCACCTCGTCGAATATGGAAAAATATGCTAACTTTTCTTAAGTTTTGGACAATTATGTTGTCTTCACGACATTTTATAAAATGATTTTGGCGGTTGTCCTTAGAATTAAAACAAAGATTTTCCTTGTGGAGGAAAGGTGTAAAAGTGAGGCGAGTTGATGGCCTAAGTAAATGTTTTGATAATCATGTATCGCCAGAGATATTACCAAATAATTCTATCATTGTCCTACCGCCGTTAGTATTGATTCTTTAAAGAATGGAAATCTTAGTTAGTCTTGATTTCTTAGTAACATTTCGCGGAAGATCATCTGAGGGATAATTATTGTTCGGTCCCTATTAGCACTAATATCTTCAAGCATACTTGGGTTCATGTTGGATCTTTATGAGGAAGATCGACTGTCGATGAAGTCTTTTTGAAAGTAGATCTTAGGCAAGGTCTTTTTCTAGCATTGGGATTTGTCAATCAACGCTATTTCAAATTTTTGCTTTCGTAGTTGTACTTATTAAATGGGTGAGAATAGGCTTGCGAATGTAAGTTGTCATATCCTGGGAATTGTAAAAATCCGAAAAGCAATCATTAAATCCTCCTAGGATCAATGAACTACTTCGCTTGAGCCGAATAAATTAGGATCGTGGAAGCTCAGGAATAAGCTTTGCAATAGGACGGTAAGCTCATGATTGTTGTTTTCACACTATCACTTATCTAGGTAAACGAAAATCCTTTGACTAACCACCTCTCGATCACTTCCATAGGTAGACATTAGAATCGAAATGCGGGATGGTATCTCACTGTTAGATTGTTATAAGTGTCGAGGAAAATTGTGAAGACCTTTTAGTTCGTGTCGTAGAATTGGTTAGTAGTACTGTAAATTTGAGGACGTATACTTTTGGCGTCATATCTCAAAAATCTTACCACGGATACCACCACATTGTTAAGTTGGTATGGCAACATGACGGAGTATTGCTTTTATTTTCACGATTAGAATCGTTTGAAACGAACCATCTTATTCATTGACCTAAAGTCAACAGTCGTCACCTTATTTCAAAGGCTAGATGACACTTCTCGGTGGAGATTTTGATGATGCATAGTGATTGTCGATTGATGTGACAAGTCAATTCGGATTCAGACTTTCTTAGTAGGTTAACGCTTATGTTTCTCGGTGGTAGAGCCGCTAAAGATGAACCATCATACTTATTACCTAGAATTAACAATTTCTAATTTTATTGGAATATTGATTGGGACTTTTATGTAGAAAATGTGTCCAAATCTTCATTGATCTTCGAACTTTTTATTACATTTACTTTTTGGAACAAGCTAAGTTTTGTCAGAGGCAATAGTAGAATTAAATTGGCATCTATGAGTGCACTATTGTGTATTTACTCTCGCACACTTCCAGCCTGTCTTTTTTTTTATTTAATTGGGAAGTATGAGTATCGATATAGAGTTACCTTTAATCTACCAAGAAATGGTTCAAATGATTTTAATCATTTTGTATGAATTGAGTTAGGAAGTATCTTTTTATATGCGCAGTTCGAGATATGTGGTATATGTAAAGAATGTGAAATTCATTGATCGTGATGCTAAACCAATGATACACTTATATGATGTTCCAATTGGTGGTTGTTTACTTAAGTATAAAACAATATTTTTCTTGCTCTACAAATTTAAAGTATTGGCAATAGTTGTTTCCTAAAAATGGGTGTTGAAATTTCAACAACAAGACACTTGTAAAGACCACTAAGTTAGAAGTGGAACGTAGTCAACCTCTTCGGGTGATGTGATTTAGAAGTTCTCTTTGTGACGTGATCAAAAGTGGAAGTAGGGAAGAGATAAAATCAAGGCTTCCTTTGATGTGTTTTAAATGAATCCTCACTCTAGATGAACCTTGCTTTTGATTAATGTTGTGGGGATATTGAGGATATAGAGTTCAAACTTCCTTGGGCAACTACAATTTTCTAATTGTGTCCAGATGACGATGACTTTTTGAGAAAACTATTCCTAGACTTCTATACAAATTCAGCAAACAGAAACCTGACAAGATTATCATCTTGGTGTATTTATATTTCATCATGTTACATGTTTCACTTCCAAGCCTTTGGAAGTCGTTATGAAGGTTTTGAGTATTAGAAGTTGTTCAGTATCGCATTTCTAACCCTAGATTAACGATTAGTTTGAAATGAGTTACTCAGACCTTTGTGGATGAGTTGCATCTTGTTTGTCCCACCAGTAGCATGGTTGCAGTATATCCTTACCTCCATTCTAGTCACTTGTAACCACGGTTACAATTTCGGGTTAACTATGGTATCATTGGGGTTGATGTATGGAGATTTTACGCACAGCGCATATTTAATGGACGCATACTTTTGTTAGAATTATGGGTAACTACGGTTACATTCCTGTTTAGGAATATAGTATCCTTCGAAATATAATACAAATATTGTATGTGTAGTTCGTGATTTACAGCAGATTGCTGCGAACAAATATTTGATTGAGTTTGTGATGTAGAAAATTTATGTTATTGACGATGTTGCCTCAGAAGGTAGTGAATGAGTACGATCGAGGCTGGTATGTGTATTTCCCATTGAGGGGCAAGATGGTAATATTGCACCCTCGGGAATTGTTACTTGCTTATCAAGACAACAGTGAATTGTCGGTTTTGTGGGGGTGCAGACCATAATATTAATAACTTATTCGTTGGATTGTTAAGCAAATAAACAAGTAGATTATTCTACGTTAATATTTGTATTTACTTATTTAATTCGTTAATTGTTGTTTAGGCTTGACCCAAAAATACTACATGCTAAATTTCGAAGTGCGTTACGCTTTGAACACGTTTATGTAAAAGAGAAGGAAAGTAGGAATTTGGAGGCATGAAAGGAGAGTCATAACACTCCGATAATGACGGAATGTCATCCTCTTTTATGTAGCCGCCATAACTTGATGTCTTCCTCGTGTATGTATTTACATGCATATATCTCTTTAATTTTGAGTATTCTACATTCGACTGATGATTTTAAATTTCGAGGACGAAATTTTCTTAAGGTGGGTAGATTGTGACAACCCGTTCCAAATTTTACGTTTTTATTTTATTTTAAAAGCGTGAATTTACAAAATTGCCCTAGAGGCAAGGACTTTGACTTCCGTTGACCATCGACTCGAGAGATGTGGGCCTTATTCTTTTAGCATATCCTTGTAGTACTTATTGGTACGAACGTGTTGGCGAAAGTTGTTTGCGAGTCCGGATTATAACGGTATAGTTACGGACGTTCGAAATTGGTTATTCAAGGTTTAACGTTTATTTAAATTAAACTCCCCCTTGTGGGGAAAGGCCCAATCAGAATTGGAAGAAAGAAAAGGCAAAAAAAAAAAAAAAAAAAAAAGTGGGTTTCGTCCACCCGCACCACCGCGGGTGCCCATTTTCCGAGGCCGATTCCGGCCAACTCCGGTGGAGTTTTTCGATGCCACCACCACCATCTTGAAGCTCTCATTCCCCTCTACAAAACCCACCCAAGAACCACCTTGATTAACCATGGTATGAGGCGGTTTGAGGCCACGAAAGTTGACGAAAATCAATGGTGCTCCGGCCACCCTTTTCGATTTTCCGGCAAATCGGCAAAGCAATGGCCGATGCCACCACTTGGGCTTTGTAGCCCATCATCCCAGGAGCAAAACCCAACCAACCTTGACCCCGTTGGACCACCGTGGACGACGAATCGACGTCGGGAAGTTTTAGGCACCCGCCGGCTTCGTGGGCAAAATTGACCATCTTCCGTCCATTTTTGGACTTCGTGGCAGGTATGAAAGTTGCTCCACTCACTGAGATCTTCATTTCTGTGAAGTTTGAGAATTTTTGGAAATAGTTGGATTTTCCGGTGAGTCGGGGCGGCCGACCGCCACCCGCGGCGGCGCGTGCAGCGGCGCGTGCAGCGGCGCGTGGCCAGTGGGCCGCCAATGTTATTTTTAGGCTATGTCAAATGTTTTGAATTCAGTTTTGTCATTTGAATGACGTAGGTTGATAGTTGGAACCTAAATTCGTTACGATACGTTACTTGATAAAAATGTGAATCGATGATCCGACCGTTGGATCGTCACCAAAATTGGATACATTATAATACGTAATATTTAAAGATCATAGGAATTTACGGATCGGGAATCCGACTTACGGATCTTCCTGAATTGGATTTGTAAGTTAGTAAAATAAATGTTCATGGCCACTTGTTTTAGGCAATTGGCGGAGATCTGACCGTTGGATCGTAATGAAATTTTAATATGTTATTCTAGAAATATATTGTGGATCGTTGGGAGTTACGGATTGAAAATCGGATATGCGGATCTTCCGGGTCAAGTTATACAAGGTTGTAAACCCTACCGTCGATCTTTGATCGACGGTTGACTTGTGGTCAATAGGTCTCAACCTATTTTAGAATGTCGTTGATGTTTTGTTTTATGTGAATTGCATATTCTTCAGATAAGAGTTCTGAGATGTGATTTGATAATTGGTCACAGGGACCGATCATTCAGGACACCTCGATACGCGTGCTAGTGTAGTATAGCGTGGACTCCAGGTGAGTAGATCTTTTCCTTTTTATCGTACATATTGTTGAGAATTCTATCGACACTTTTAAATTGATTAGGTATATTACCTTCGTATAATTATTGCGAATGCTTAAAGTACCTATATGAACTACGAATGGCTTGATCCCTGTCTAGGGTACGTAGGCAGTCTAACGAGACGTTAGATCCAGCCATAAAATATTTGAGACAAAAGCCTTGCTTGGGAAATTAAGTAATGCGAAGGAAATTGGTAAAGACAAGTTTTAGTTTTATGAATTAGTTGGTTAAATTAGTGTTAATTCCTCTGAAAATAAGTAGTTTGGGAGTAGGGCGTTACTGATTGTACACTTCACACCATATTATTTATAATTGAAAATGCTACGACATGGTTCAGTATTAGATCGCATCATGTTATATCAATATGTATATTACTTGCATATAATTATTGAGAATGCTTTCAAGTGCAAGGTGAACGCAGGATTGACGAGATATGGATAAGTCGTACAGGTCACTATAGGTGACTCCGACTTACATGCTATCTAGGATTGACGAGAAGTGGATAAGTCGTACAGGTCACTATAGGTGACTCCGACTTACATGCTATCCAGGATTGACGAGATATGGATAAGTCGTACAGGTCACTATAGGTGACTCCGACTTATATGCTAGCCAGGATTGACGAGATGTGGATAAGTCGTACAGGTCACTATAGGTGACTCCGACTTATATGCTAGCCAGGATTGACGAGATGTGGATAAGTCGTACAGGTCACTATAGGTGACTCCGACTTATATGCTAGCCAGTGACCTGTACGACTTATATGCTAGCCAGGATTGACGAGATGTGGATAAGTCGTACAGGTCACTATAGGTGACTCCGACTTACATGCTATCCAGGATTGACGAGATATGGATAAGTCGTACAGGTCACTATAGGTGACTCCGACTTATATGCTAGCCAGGATTGACGAGATGTGGATAAGTCGTACAGGTCACTATAGGTGACTCCGACGACTTATATGCTAGCCAGGATTGACGAGATGTGGATAAGTCGTACAGGTCACTATAGGTGACTCCGACTTATATGCTAGCCAGGATTGACGAGATGTGGATAAGTCGTACAGGTCACTATAGGTGACTCCGACTTATATGCTAGCCAGGATTGACGAGATGTGGATAAGTCGTACAGGTCACTATAGGTGACTCCGACTTACATGCTATCCAGGATTGACGAGATATGGATAAGTCGTACAGGTCACTATAGGTGACTCCGACTTATATGCTAGCCAGGATTGACGAGATGTGGATAAGTCGTACAGGTCACTATAGGTGACTCCGACTTACATGCTAGCCAGGATTGACGAGATGTGGATAAGTCGTACAGGTCACTATAGGTGACTCCGACTTACATGCTAGCCAGGATTGACGAGATGTGGATAAGTCGTACAGGTCACTATAGGTGACTCCGACTTATATACTAGCCATGATTGACGAGATACGGTTAAGTTGTACATGTCATTTTAGATGACTCTGACTGATATATCACTTTGTATTGATTTAGTTCATTTGGCTTACTTATTAATGTATGGTGGATTTCATGGCAAACCGTGGTTTTGGTCATTTCCGAGTATGGTTTGGATATATGTATATATGTTATACCGTCTTATGGAAAACGATACGGGTTTTACACTTAGGGGCATTACTTTTAGAGAGGTAGTAACTTTGGGAAGCTTGGTTTTTATTGCTTACTCACACCTTTTGTTTGGTGCCCTCCGGGTTTTAGCTATCGAGTTTGTATCGACAAGAATCTGTGACGAATCTTAGTATTGATGGATATTTTTGAGAGTATGATTCTTACTCACATTACTGTACCTTACTTATGCTCTGACATCGCGCGTGAAATGGGTTCGCTCCCACTCGTAGCGCACTCTGGTATTTAGACACTTTTGGAATCAAATTCATTCACTTTTTATACACTATCACATTTTATGGCTTCGTCACCTTCCAGGTGTCGGCCAGCACAGCTCGATTCAGGGTCCAAGTGAACTTTCTGGGTCGGGGTGTGTCAGTCACTGAGATTGTCTACCATTCATCATTTTGGCCATTCCGTTAAAAATTCTTTGGGTAATTTTCAAAGCTTTGTAACTCAATTGTTTATTAACCAAATTCGACTCATAATATATCAAAATGAAGATAGGAAAATGTAGAACAAGATTATACTTATTTGGAAGCCCAATGGTTGGTGAATCAAGGAACTTCATGGATTTGGGATACCCAACAGTCAACACACATACAATATAAGTTAGGAATGAAGATTGTCGTATCATTTGGCTATACCAAAAGATTTTTTTGGCATCCGAAGGATTATTCTTCCGTAGAAATTTCAAAAGATGATAAAGTTGAACTAATCAAATTTCAACAAGTTTGAAAAATCAACTATTTATATATATATGAGGATCCTGATTGATGTGTTACGTTAATTTGAATAACGGTTTTGAAGTTATGGAATGAGACATTTATTTTAAATTAACAAAAAAAAAATGTAATAATTAGAAAAAGGGTTGTCTAAATGGTGGGGTACTCATTGACACATGACCTAAAATAGAGGAAAAGTGATACAGTTTACTTTTTAAGTCTTTCAGGAATAAGAGTGGCAGGTTCCAAATTGGAATAATACAATTTTCATCTTAAGAGGTTGTAATACTGGTTATAAAAAAAAAGGTCTTTGGCACGCGGATAATAATGTGATTAAATTAGTTGTTAAATGATTATTTTTTTTTTTTGAACAAACGATATTATATACACTAAGGGGAGGGAGTGGGCTTAACCTCACAATGGGCTATCTATAATGTGATTCAATCAGTTGTTTATTTCAGTTTTTTTTTTTTTTTTTAACAAACAATATTATCTACACTAAGGGGGAGGGAATGGGCTTAGCCTCAAAATGGGCTAGCTATAATGTGATTCAATCAATTGTTTATTAAATATTATTTTCTCTATTCTTAATATAAATTCAATAGAGACCGATTTTATTATGTGGATTCAGCTGTTTTAATTGATTTATGAGGGGTTTCTTCTAGCATGATCTAAGATTATTCATTAACTTTAAATATTTGACTTTTCTTTTGTCAATTTACGCATATAAATACATTTAAAATGTATAAGTCTACGTAATATGCCGTGATTTAAAAAATGTCTTCTGCATACACGTTTGTTTTGTTTACGTGTATATGGGCCTTTGGTTTGTAAATTAATGCCGTAATAAAATTTTGTTCCTTTCAAATGGGCCTTTGATTTGTAAATTATTGCCGCAATAAAATTTTGTTCCTTTCTACGGGAAGGATTTCCCGAAAAATAAAAAAAAAAATTCTTTTGCCAACAGCAATACGTCTGTATGATTCGATTTATCCCACACCTGGGTAAGTCAACGACCACACAAGTGAAGTTAGAGACAACATGATCTCTCTTCCAACTTGTTTCTTTCTGTATTTCTCTCTTGCGCTGGATTATTTTCATCAGGGTTCTGGAAAAGCTTCAAGTTGATCAGTCTTTCATATTCGATCTCTCTAGATCTTAATATTTCCCAATCAACTTCTTTCCTGATTCAGAGGTACTCTCACTGACTTAATTACACTTGGAGAACTAATTACCATATAATTATAGTCTTCTCTTACATTTCTTATAATATTGTATAACGACTGTTAATTTGTGATGACTTTTTGGTCCCTCAGAATGTTTATGAAACCCACCAAGATAGAAAAATTGTTTTTTTCATTTTTTTGTTGATAGAAGTGATTATATTGGGGAAGGAGATTCGAATTCAGTGTATATGTTATGAAATAGATCCGGATGGATTTGTAGGTTATGAAAATATATATGGATGGATTGCAGGTTATGAAATACAAATTGTGGGGTTTGCAGGTTATTAGTATGGCTTCTTCCTCTTCCTCTGCTGCTGATATCTCGTCACGTCGAAGAAAGTATGATGTGTTTCTTAGTTTCAGAGGTGAGGACACCCGCAACACTTTCACCAGCCACCTTCATGCTGCTTTACTTCGAAAGAAACTTCACACCTACATAGATGACAAACTTGAGAGAGGGGATGAAATCAGACCTGCCCTTCTAGAAGCTATTGAGAAATCAAAGCTTTCGGTCATCATTTTCTCAAAAAGCTACGCTTCTTCCACATGGTGTCTGGATGAACTCGTGCATATACTAGGATGCAAGGAAAGGGATGGACAGTTTGTTATACCCGTTTTTTACGACATCAGTCCACAGGATGTACGAAAACAACAGGGGAGTTATGCAGATGCATTTGCCAAGCTTGAAGAACGTTTCAAGCTTGAAGAAGGTATGGGCAAGGTGCTTAAGTGGAGGGATGCTTTGCAGAAAGCTGCCAACCTATCTGGTTATGATTATTCAAACAAAGCCGGGTAACTAACTTTGCAACTCTTGCAGAATTTTTTTACTTGTGACCTTTGTTTCAAACAAGATTCATTAATGCAGGACTTAGTAACTATTTTTTTCCTTCGTGGTTACTTATATTTTCCAGGACAGAGGCTGATTCCATTGAGAAACTTGTCCAAGTTATATTGAACAAATTGGATTGCAAAAGCTCAAGTAATTTAAAGGGCCTAGTTGAAATTGAAACCAAAGTTGAGCAAATTGAATCGTTACTATGCCTTGATTCATCGGATGTTTGCATTGTAGGTATTTGGGGCATGGGTGGTATTGGCAAGACCACCCTTGCTGATGTTGTTTATCACCGACTCTCTTCCAAGTTTGAAGCTTGCTGTTTTCTTAAAAATGTTAGAGAAAATTCCGAAGGAAAAGACGGAATATATAACTTACGAAATGAACTTCTCCGTGAGATTTTAGATGATAAAAATATAAATATTAAGACTCCATCTATAGGATCAGAGCTTATTAAAGGGAGGCTCCGTCATACAAAGGTACTCATTGTTCTTGACGACGTGAATGATTCAAGGCAATTAGAACTTCTAGTTGGAGATGATCTTGAGTTTGGTGTCGGAAGTAGAATCATTATAACAACTCGAGATAGGAGCTTACTCAATGAAAAGGTGGTTGATGACAAAATTTACGAGGTCAAGGGATTGAAACATGATGGCGCTCTTCAGCTCTTTCATTTGCATGCTCTGAAAAATAAGTCTCCTATGACAGTTTATACAGAGTTTTCAAGAAGGGTGATAGATTATATTCAAGGCATTCCATTGGCTCTTAAAACTTTGGGTGCCTTATTCCGTCGCTGCGATACAGAAGAAGACTGGGATGAAGAATTGAACAGATTGAAAAAATTTCCTAGCGAAAATATTCAGAAAGCGTTGAGACTAAGTTATGATGGATTAGAAGAAAATGAGAAGGAATGCTTTCTTGACATTGCATGCTTTCTGAAAGGCGCAAATGTTTATTATGCAAAAAGAATATTAGATATTCGGGGTTTCTTTGCGAAGGGAATCCAAATTCTCATTGACAAGTCTCTCATATCAATTTCAAAGAAGAATTTCTTAGAGATGCATGATTTGCTGCAAGAAATGGGCCGGACAATTGTTCGTGAACAATGCAAGGATGAGCCAGGAAAACGTAATAGGTTGTGGGATGCTGATGATGTCTATCAAGTGCTGGAGAATGATACGGTAAGAACCAAAAATCATGAACTTTCTATGAGGGGACCATGGAAACTCATTTTATATAAGCATATGTCAACAAAAGTAGTTTTTAGTAATCTTTGTTGTACATTTATTCTCATTATACTATTTTCTCTTGATTTCCAGGGAACTTCAACAGTTCAATGCATATCCTTTGACACGTCTAACATTACACGGTTGGAATTATGTGGATCACCCTTCAAGAAGATGTCTAATTTAAGATTGTTGATAATTCATAATCCTCGTCTAAGAGTCATGTACGAGGATTTCTTTAGATATTTCATGCAAGTGGTTAAAGGTGATCTCGTTGACAAGTTGAACAACAACAATCTGGACCTTTCTCAAGGTCTTCAGTCTCTTCCCAATTCTCTCAGGTATCTTTACTGGCAGGGATACCCGTTGAAATCTCTTCCATCAAATTTTTCTCCACAAAATCTTGTTGAGCTTCGAATGCCCCGCAGCTTTGTTGGGGCAGAACTTTGGAGTAAAAACCAGGTATATATATGCTTCCTATTCTTTTTTCTATGTTTTTTTTATTGAAGTATATATATGCTAACTTTTGTTCCTCCTCTGGAAACCTATTCGGCCGAAGTCAATAATGTTCTTCTTTCCATTTTTCTTTAATTTGTTACAGAATCTTGGGAACTTAAAAGTGATTGAACTAAGTTTTTGCGTGCATCTGACTGAAGTTCCAGATCTCTCTCGCAGTAAAAAAATTGAGCATATAGTGCTTTATGGCTGTGATAGATTGGTTCGAATTCCTTCTTATTTTAAAGATCTTGACAAGCTTAGGTGGCTGAATCTGGGAGAGTGCTCAAGTCTAGAATTCTTACCAGAGCTCCCAGTGCTATGTTGTCTTGAAGCAAGTGGCTGCACTTCACTGAAGACAGTTTCAAGTTCAAGAAATTCACTCACACAAGCTTGGGATAAATATGAAATTTTTCGAGGGCGTTTTAACTTTTTTGATTGCCCAAACTTGGATGAAAATGCAAGGACCAATATAATGGCTGACACACAGTTAAGAATTATGCGAGTGGCAACTGGGCCATTGAAAACTCAGCAACATAAAGAAGAAGAAATTGTCATGGTCTCTCTCTCACCCACGCACGCACTAGCACACACTTTCATATCTCCTTTATGCCATTTTTTCACGTGTTGAATAATTTACTTGATTTCCATGCATCGATGTTACAGGAAATGACTTCATCTATCCCTACCTGGTGTCGGACTTTAGGTAGCACCGACTCTGCTCGGACTTTAGTTGGCACTGTATGTGCAGGAAATGAAATTCCAAATTGGTTCTGCCATCAAAATGAAGGATCTTCGATAACTATCAAGCTTCCTCGAAATTGGTATTGTACAGATTTTTTGGGTTTTGCTCTATCTGTTGTTCTCCCTCCCACTGTCTTTCATAAACGTGTGTGGCTTACATGCTCGTGCAATTTTAAAACTAATAGTGGTGAAAGCCATAAAACCATTTATCCTTCCTATTATCCTTTTAATGAAGATGGGGGAAAGCAACTTCATTTCAGTAACATACTTGTGTGGTATGGTGCGTTTGCACTTGGAGAGGGAGCAACTTTGAATAGCTCCAATTCTTTTTACGAACTTGTCACTGGGGCCTATTTTAAGTTCAACGCCGTGGACCTTCGCCGATTTAAGGTGAAAAGGTGTGGGATCAGCCTGCTGTATGCTGAAGATGTCGAGACCATCAAGTCGGGAGGAAATACAGGTTGGAGTAGCCAAAAATAAAAAGTTAGAAATGAAAAGTTAGGAATTTGAGCTCTTCTTGTTGTTTGTATTCTCATCTTTTAAGCTGTATGTAAGCCTTGTGGCCGAGGGATTCCTAATATTAGTCTTTATTGTTGTAACGCATTGGCTCTCCAAGTAATTTATAAGAGACGTTTTGATATAGGTGGTTGAATTTTGAATTTTTTATATCAAACATCTATAGCTTTCGGCTTTTGGGCTTTTTTTTTTTTTTTTTTTTTTAACCATTGATATCATGAATTTAGCAGAGAAATACCAGTAGACCGTAGTATTAATCGTTATAAAAGCAACTTTTGATCAAACATTCTTTTATTAAATTTTTATATTTCATTTACTTAATTTATCATTCAATTCACAAATTAATATAAAAAAAACTCCAAAAATGATGTTGCCTCATCTTATCTTCTCCTATAATAATTCGTTCCATAATCACTAGCAAAAGTGCCCCGCATGTTGCTGCGAAAGCTTTAAATATTTTGATAATATATATGTATATACACACACAAACACAGAACATAATTGATTGAAACTAGATTTATAGAAATTGGCAATGTTCATAGCTATCAAAAGATTGAGTGTTTAATTGCTCCCTGTTCAAAAGATAGAGATTCTTGGAAGATAAATTTATGTAAGTTCATAGTTATCAAAAGATTGGCAATGTTCACTCTTTATTAGGCATTTTCAGATTGTGAGGGAAAGAGAAGACCCGTCCCATCTTCCAGCTTCAATACAAGTGCCTGTGGCAAAGCATATCGAGAAGATGTCTTCCCTGAGGATTGTTTATAAGGATTCATAATTTCAATTTTAGGACAGAATTAGAAGATGTTATAAACATGTGAAAGTCATAATCTTTTGTTATTGGTGCTCATAATTTTTTTTTTTTCAAGTTTTAATTCCCTTGTATTTGAGAAGAGGTTCAGAACTCTCTTCAATTTCTTTTGGTTTTGGTTTGGCTTTGGACTTAGCCTCCGTTGTCGCCATTGACAGAAGACGGGCTCTTAGGAATAGAAGTGGGCATGAATGGAGCTTGCTATGATCTAATAATGAAAACATACACTAATCAAACATAAAATTTCAAGTGCATGAAAGAATTTATACAAATATGTTGAAAAGAATCAATTTTTTGTTTCGATTAGAAGTGAAGCAAAAAAGGAAGCGGTTCAAACTACAGAGGAAGCAGTGCAGTAAGAAAGAGGCGGAGGAGGAATGAGGAGAGTGAGCCACGTATTACTGGGCAACACGTATCAAGGATGGGCAAACTGGTCAATTCACTGTGCAAGTGAGGAAAAGAAAGAAAAATGCACAGTAAAAGGGGTAATTTCGCCACTTCACTGTACATTGAAACAGTGCTTTTCAAATTCAGCTTTTCCCATTGGGCTTTAGTATATACTAGTAATAGTGCCTACGCGTTGCATGCTTCAAAAACGTGTAAAATATGTGCCTTCGTAATAGGTATATTATTTACAATTGTATTTACACACATAATAATTAGTACCTGAAAATTTTATTGACCGTCACTTCACAATTTTTTTGTTTTATTTGTGATGATGTACATGCTTCTCTCTTATGATTTGAAAAAATAAAAGCTGTTAGTACAAATAAATAAGAATGTTAAAGAAGAAGAATGATTTTTTTTAATTACTAAAGAAATTGAGTAATTTTTGCAGTTTTTAAATAAATTTAATAAGATACTTCAAAGAAAACTGCAAGGCACCTATTATTTTGATCAGCAATCTTCTCCAATAGTAACCCCGGATGATGGCATAAATTGTCATAACCTTCAAAAATAACAATTGGCAAAAACCTGTTTATACGGAGATAAAATTTTAACGATATTCATAGGATTAAACCTGTTATTTTTGTTCTAGTATTATTGTAAAATAAATAAATAAATAAAATTAAAAAAGTTAAAAAAAACCCAAAAGAAGAAGCATTGATTGCTTTCTTTGCAAATTGAATTTACGTACAATATGAGAGGTTAATCTAGCTTTGATCTAGATTTGAAGCACATGTTGAAGTTTTCAATGATTGAAGGTGATGGTATACAGTTAATTGACTCGCTTCGGATGAAGACAACTGTGAATATTTCTGAGCCAAAAGTTGTCGTGGAATTTGTTAGAGAATTAGACAATACTAGAAAGTATGACCCATGCGTCGCTGCGGGACTATGATATATTATGGTGAAAACATATGAAAGATCATGTATCCAATGATTGTGGACCTAATAATCATGCACTCAAACACCAAACACCAAAATGTCATCAAACCAAAGTATAACTTTCATTTAACTAAGTTCTTAGCACTTCAGTTCAATCTTAAGCTAAAAAGAGTAGTTCAATTGACTAAAATTACACAAAAGGGAGAAAGACATAACAAACAATTGTGGAAAGTTGTACAGTGACATTGATCCTGCAAGTTAAACATGAAAAATGTTCAAAAGAATGTAAAAGCTCAATTCAAATCATCCCTAGCATCAGTAGATTAACAATGAAAAAACAAAATTCGTATAAGTTCATATGCTTGTTGCTTGACAATTCAGCATGGGAAAAAAAATGCAAGGAAACAAATATTGTTAAAAATCCGGTGAATAAGTGAATGACAGTGAACATTACAATTAGTATAACATGAATATGCATGTGGATAGTAAATACTAAGCAAGAATATGCATAGGTAAATAGTAACTATCAATTAACCATTTTAATTAACACTTTAAAAAAATTGTTTACGTATAAAAAATTCTAATACAAAGAATAAAACGCTCTGAATATTATAAAAAGAAATCCATATACTATACAAACACAGTCAATATGAAAATATATATCATTTGACAATACAAAATCAAGCAGTGTCTAAAGATGATAAGCAAATCCTAGATAGTGTTTATTACAGAAAGAAAGTAGAAACGTTCTATCATATGCATTAAAACAATTAAAAAACTTTCAATGGGCAAAACTAAAGGTTTATTAATTAAAATCATTACATAATGATTGCTCACCTTTTGTCTAGCAGTATACAGTGCAGACTTGTATTTTTATTAGTCTTTCCTAAAGTTCTCGGTCTCCACATTCTACACACATGGACTTTAATCTTTATTGCCTTTTTATACGGTTGTACCTGATTGATAGGTGTTGGAATTGCGTCTTCCATTCAAGCTACTCAAATTAAACACAAATTTGGTAAATTTGCAAACAGTCATTGCAATAAGTTTATAATAAACGCTGGAACAACCTTTCAATCCCAAACAGTCATTGCATAGAAATCCCCATTAATGAAACCTTTATACACAAACCCTTCAATAAAATTATGTGCAAAATAATATGAAAATATCCTCTGATGTAGAGGGAATTGCACGTATAGAGATTCAAAAAAGAATATTCTCTCTGAACCCATATGTGGCCTCTCCCCACCTTTCAATCCCAAACACCCTGTACTTGTCCAAGCAATCCTTTATAAAGTCAATCGAAAACAAAACATCGATTCCACAAAAAATTAAAAAATTCCTACTCTTAAACAGAAGAATCCTCATCGACAGCTTCAAAGGTGTTTTGTAAACCTCTCAGCATATCTTTCCCAATTGTATTTCTCACCTCCATCATCTCCTACCTAACCTGAGCAATCCATGTTACCATACAAACAAAACCGAATTTGGTAGCTGGGTGAAAGCAAAAGCAAGCACTATTACATTCAAGTAAAATAAGGAATTTCAAAACATTATAGCAGAAAATCAATTACATACAATTTTTCCTTAAACACTCTTTAAATGCAGAAAAGAAAACTAACCTCTTGTAGAAGTGATGAGAAGGAATGAAAAATCAGAACACCACCTGTTTAAAAATACAAAAATCCAAAATCAAAATGAAAAAAGAAAAGAAATCAACTTTCAAAACTCTCTGCAAAATAGTGAATTTCTGTTATGATCATAGTATCCTCACCATTATCTTTATCACTACCCACCTGCAATTCCTTGCTCTCTGTTTTCAAATCACTCGAATTCTCATCCCGGTTAACGGTTTCAAATCGCCACTAACTTGTACAATTCCCAAATCATAAAATTCCAGTAAGGGTATGCCGAAACACAAAATTCAATTTCATTGTGTACAGACCAACATAGAGATTGAGACAGGTTTTAACTTCTACAATTCTACACATTTTCGAGCCCTAAATTTTCCCGGAAACAAAAGAAAATTTTCGAGCCCTAAATTTTCCCAGAACCAAAAGAAAATGAAAGAAGTCGTACCTGTTCGAAAGAGCGGATGCAAGTTTGGTGGAGCAGCGATGGCAAAGATCTCTAGTGAGAAAGTTAATAAGATGGAGCAAACCATTGAACCCAAAAACCCAGATTTTTAAAATTAAAATCACAAAAATTTCAACAAATATGTCGGAGAACTCACCAGTAAACCCAAGCTTTCGAATTGGCGATTTCCTGAAAATCAAGCTTTTCTAGGTTAAAATTTCTTCCAGAAGGCAACAGATCCAACATTCATGCAAAGAAAATTCGAATTGAAAAATAATAATAATAATAATAAAGTGAGAGAGACATACCTTCTTAGGGAGGCCAGCGATTAAGAGCTTGAGAGAGAGCTTGAGAAATCTGTGGAAGCAAATGGAAGAGCCCGCTTTTCCATGTTTCTTCCCCTCCACGATGAGCAACACGTGTATAACACTACAGGAGGAAGAAAATCCAACGAAAAGGTGCACGATGAGGATGTGGGGAGCAGCTAGGGAAATCGATATAAAACGGAGGGGCAAAACAATCCGCCCACAGATCATCCACAGTACCCAACCCCTACGAGTTTTAGTATATATGATATGTAAAAACTAGGAATTGTTCCAAATGATGAACCATGGATATAAAGTAGTTTCATTTTATAGTGGAAAACAACAGAAAACAATAAAAGAAATTCTTTACAAATTCATTTGAATTTCCTCTATTATGCATGGACACAGACAACGATACGGGAATACGACACATGGGAATACGTCAAATTTCTAAAAATGAAAACACGATATGATAAGGATACAACAATAAAAAATAATATAAATAAATAAATATATCTAAATATTATAAAATAAGCATTCAAATATACTATTCAAGTTCAAATTTATTTTGATAAACTTCAAACATTTAAAAAGATAATCCACTAAACAACTAAATTAGTCTTCAAACTTGAAAAACTAAAAAGAACATCCAAATGACTTAAAAAAATAAAAAGAAAAGAGTCCCTCATTATCAAACTAGCTTTTTTATTTCTGCAAGAGCTTCATCAGTAACCTTATTGCAAGAGACGATCCCATTTCCAGATATTTTTAACAAATGAAACTTGATCCTAGAGTACGATCCTCTGAAAATCTTTTGGCAATAATGAAACACAGTAACTCCTCTTCCATTTTCCACTCTTTCGAGCTTTTTGACATACTTTCACAGTGTACCATGATCATTTTCAACAGTCTCAACTGAATTAACATTAGCATTCGCATGTTTATCAGGATGATTCATTTTCCTAAATTATCAACATGTAATTCATAAGAATCAATCCAAAGTGGTACCATAAAAAATTACGAGTCAAATTTATGCTAAGAGATCAACAAAGCAACATAAAAACATATATAAATATATTATAAACTAAATTATTCTACACCACTAACAATAATATTATTATAGTATGCAAAAACAGAAAAGCAAAAGAAGCTTTTCGTTTGGATTCAGAAAAGCAAAAGGGGACTGTAATCGGTAAAGCAGATGACTCTAACCAAAAAAAAAAAGCTTCAAGAAAGCTTGGAATCCGAAACCCAGTTACCAGCTCTCACCAGTGGATGCATGAGATACGATGCAGCAGTAGCAAACGGAGACGACAGGAGCAGTTGCCGAAGATGGTTCTGATGTTCAAGTGAGGAAAAACAGGTAGATTTGAATTTTATATACAAAATTGTTTCGATTTTCGGTCACAGAATCGTTTCAGTTCAGCTAATCTCAATCAACTGTCAATTATCATGATTCTGTGCGGATTAAGTGTAATTATCTTGATTTTTTTGTGTGATTATCCTCTGATTATAGTTTAAAACGTATCCAAAAAGTACGATAGTCGTATCTCAATAGTAAGGTACACGTATCCCACCAGTCAACAATGTATCTGTTGACTCGGATACGTATCGGTCGCATATCCACACGTATCACCCTGCATATCCGTATCCCCGCGTGTCAGATATGGGATACGCTGGTCTTCTCCCGTGTCCATGCATCATAGAATTTCCTATACCATATGTTACTGGGTTTTCAATTTTACACACCAATGTGCCTATCATATTTGCAGCACGAAACCAACATTTACATAAACAAAAGGTTGAGTTTCTACCTGCCAATCTAGCAATAGGAACGAACACTATAGCTCCAATTCAAAGGTCATACCTTTCAGCAAAAAGACCACTCTACGTTTCACCAATTTATTCCTTCTCACCACAAAAACTGAGCAAACACAAACCCAAATTAAAAAATTAACATTTAAAAGAAAATGGAGCTCGTCGTCTTCTTGGAAATTTAAGCACCAATACATAAAATTGTCCATTAATTCTTAGTTCCTCTATGCATCACGGGATCATATGCTAACTTGCAATTGATGTTATAATTTGTGAATTTTATGTAACGACCTATAAGTTTATATCTTGACAGTTTAAGACGTAAAAAAAGCTAAAATATATTTACTCTGATTGATCAAAATACTTGGTCTAATTCCCAAACTATGTAATGTACAACATGGTCATCTTTACACATTTATTATGGAACAAAACACAACCAAATTAATGAATTTTATTTTAAAAACAAAGGTAAAACATAAGGTACAAATTACACTAAGTATCGACATTGCAACCAAAAAAAGAAATAAAAGGAATGGACCATTTACTGTCAAGTTAATATTGTTATCTCTTATTACATTATTAAGGTCTTCTTCTTACTGCAAAGATAATAAACAAAGTTTAAGTCCACTAATCTTGAGGCCAAATAAGAAATAATATCATAATTATAAAAAACTAAAACGCTTGACAAATAATTTGATCAAAGTGAACAGAAGATGATCTTACAATGCCATACCCTTCGATCAATGATAATTTGATACAATGCCACATGGAAATTCCTTAGCCCCATCTACTGAAGACTAAATGTGTGAAAAAATAGGCTGCAAAAGAAGAGTAAACCAAGCATAAGTTGAAAAATAATATTTGGTCGCAAATGACCTGACTGTGAAAAGTAAATTAATAAGAACTTACCTTGGGTACTGATAGAAGCAGAAGACTGTTCACAAAGATTTATCTATTACCAAAGAACTAGTGAAACACATGAGTAAAAACAAATTCCTATCTACCCAAGTCTTTATACAACTAAAAAAGTTGGGAACATTTAATCATCACCTGGAAGAAGAATTCATTTGGTGCTTTGATTCAAACCTGGCTGAAATCTTCGAGTCTTCTTATGATTTCAAATGTCTCCAAACCACCTGGTGTTTCAAAAAAATCAAGCCTAATAAATACTACTCACACAACAAAAATTAATAAATATAAGAACCGAAATTTGTTCGAATCAACACAAAAAACCAAAAACTTATACGAGCTTCCTTATGAGAATCTCAAACTCTAGCCATTTCAAAAAACTTCTTAGCATTTCCTCAAATACGTGCTAAACTCTCTCTTACTGCTCAAAATCCAAATGAGTACCTAAGATATACAAAACTAGTTAAGGCTATACTGCACTAAATGACATTCAAAACCACAATACACCAAAACAAAGATGAATTCAACACCTGGAATGTGTAATATTCATATCTAAAATTTGAAACATAATTTTCTCCCTTAAAAACTTTGATCTACAAAACCCATTACATTTTTCAACAAAAAAAAAAATCGCTTTAGGAAAGCAAATACAATGCAACAAAAGAGTTGTTCGATTTAGCTCCATTTCGTATGGCCAAAAGCTTGAAAAACAGCTTAGAAGCACAATTCCAAATATTACCAAAAGCAAGCAGCTTTGGGGTAAAGAGCCCACTCTCCCAAATAGAGCTTTAAGTTCATGGCACATGATTCGAATTAATTTATCACTAATCTAAGTTCTAAAATGGTAAAAGTGAGGAAATATACCTATCACCCTGTTCACTGTGATCTGTGAAATCCAAGTTCCACTACGTAACCCTCGGCATAGCTGCGTAACTTCCGGTGACTATCACCCTGGGAAGGTTTAGAGTAGCAGCAGATTGGTAATAGGCTATCATCAGTCTCTGAAGATCTGGAGTACCATAAACTTAATCTCTACCAAAAACTATACAAATATTTAAATAAAATATAACTACTCTCTCAATTTTGCTGAGAAATATCTACCACACCACTAAATATTCCTCAATTGCCTCTAGCTTCACTATCTATGTCGTATAAAACTCGGCAATAAAAAAATAGCCCAAAAAACCCTAACAGGCCTAAATAATTGACATATGTTTTCGCTCACCAAAAAGTTGCAATTTACTAAATTTCAGAATCCTTGACAAAACTGCAGTCATGACCAGTGAAGACATGATCAACCCAGATGGGTCAACAACAAATATGCATGAAGCGGAGGAAATTAAGTGCTTGGTGAGACAGAAAAAAACCAAACCCAACCCCAAATTAAGCAGATAAATCACTCAATAAAGCTTGATTACTGGGAAGAACGAATCTCTGAAAAAGAAACTCACCACTGTTATCATTGAGCCTCAGCACAGAGGCCTTCAAAAGCTCAAGAAAAACTGAAAAGAAAGCACAGTGCCCTGACACTGAAAACCAAAAAAAATTAAATAGTCACATGTAGAATCGGAGGCTATAAACAAAACCCAAAAATAACATAAGAATAAAATCAAGAAAGTGGTAAATCTCACCAGGAACCACAGAGAAGCAGAAAGTTTTGCCAAAGAGGAGCAGAAACCGAAATAAAACCAAGAAGTCTAATCGAGCCAAGGAAACGGAAACCGAAAGAATATTCCAGAGATCCGAAGCGAACCATTGCAGGATGATCGACACGTGGCAAGAGAATGGTGGACGCGTGGCCAAAGAAAAGCATTGAAAATGTGAAGACAAAGAGACCCAAAACAAAACAGCACCGCCCGTGCCCTGTTAATGAACAGTATTTTTTTGCTTGGGTTTTAGTATATGGGTAATAAACTAGAGATTCAGCCCGCTCGATGCCGCATATTTTAAAATTGTGTTAAATGTTTGAAATATATTAAAACATACCCATACATATCAAAATTCATATCCAAATGTTCAACAAAGAACCAAAACAATTTACAAACATGGTTCTTGGCCCTCCATATGCAGAGAGCCCATTCCCCATCTTCATTTTGCAAAAACAATTCACCAACAAATTTATTCATTTTTCTATACCAAAATTAAGCTTTCTTAACAAACATTAATTTCATGAAAAGCATTCTTACCTGATGATTATAGAGATATCTGCACATCACAACAGCATTCAGACCTCCAGTAATTGAAAGCGCAATGATGTGTTCCAATTGGTAAGTAATACTTAGTCACTCAACAATTACCAAATGGACCAAATAATAAAGAAAAAACCAATCTTGGTTAATTCATTTAACTAAGAAGAAAGACTGTCAAGTTCCGAAATGAATATGCAGCCATCTTTTGGAATGTCAAAACTTATTTCTCATATTTAACCATGATATACAGATTCTCCGTGTTTTCATCTTCTGGATTACATGATGATTACTACTTTTCTCCCTTACCCAGGAAGCAGAAACATAGGACCCTCATAATCTCCAGCCCAATGTCCGTCATGTGCCTGGATTGTTGAATAGAAACTCAGAGACCTTCATAATGTGGTTGTCACTGCCTCTTCCATTACCTCTTCTTGATTTTTAACTTTGAGTTTTGGTAGATTAGTGGCAAATGGATTCTCCTTTGCAAACTGCATTCAGAAATAAGAAGAGAGCAAGCTCGTAATCCTGCCAAAAGATACCCCTAATCACTGGCTATCGTTTTCATTGATCCAAATCATCCAATAGTAAAAGTATCCAACAATCTCCTCGACTGAAAAAATTCCTGCCAATTTAGAAAAGAACTATTCCAAATTACGGATGTACTCTATTAATTTAACCAAGAACATGCATGGCACCACCACTATTAAGAAGCATCAGCATCAACATACAAAGACAAAAGTTTCTACAATCAGTTGTCAAATTGTTACCAAATACATGCATGGAAAGAATAAATATGACCACAAAGATGGCAAAACAATTAACCAAATATGTTGTTTATATGCCCACTGAGAGGAAAAAGCTTCTGCAATTGCAAGAACGTATTTATATAAAACAGACATGTCACTTTAGCTTAAGCTCACACACCATCTGAAAGAGCCTCTTGTATCCATTCCAATCATACTCCTGTGGAGCATGTCCCTCTACTATTCCCCACCAGCAATCAACCATAAACGCCATCTACATTAACTGATATCAATACCCTCAGCTGCTTTAGTGAGCATCTGGATCAACTAGCACACACTTCATATCAATACCCTCAGCTGCTTTAGTGAGCATCTGGATCAACCAGCACTCACTGGTAGCATTACATATACCAATAAAAAACCTAAATATCAGTGTTTGGGAAGTTAGTTTATTTGAACTGTCAGAAGTATCTCGTGTATGTACAGAGTAGACTGTTCTCACAAAATTCAGGGCTTGAAAATAAAATAATAAAAATTCAAAAGAAATCACTACTACTAAAAATTCCAACATTTCTTGATGACTATTTAATAAGGGATCAAACAATCATGCCATCGAACTAATTTGAGGAAACACGATTATATATATGGACTAACGGACATGTGTTTTACAAAGTTGAATTTAGTTTTGTGGTTAGAGAAGAAATGTTACCTTTGAACTTTTGCCAATTCTTTCACCTTGCATATCATGTCCTTTTATTGATTGTAAGGGTTGAGGGGATCCCAGCTTCTTCAAAAGAAGGCCCCTCTTATCCCCTGTGGTTCTATTTTAAATATCTTTAAGAACCAATCGGCCATGGTTTGCAAGCCAGGACTGAACTCAGAAAAATTTTGCTTCCTAGTAACATTGACTTAAATTTGTGGTAGAAGGACTGGAATTTTCTCTTCTTTTTTATTAAAGATAAAAGATCTAGGCCTCCTTTGGCGCCTAGGATGGATTTGAGTAGATAACTCACTAGATCCCATGTTAGTTGATAGAAGAAATACATGCCAACTTCTAAAATTTGAGAACCAATCGGCCATGGTTCTAAAACAACCCTTGTGTATTAAGCGACTAAGCTTAAATATCTTTAAGAACCAATCGGCCATGGTTTGCAAGCCAGGACTGAACTCAGAAAAATTTGCTTCCTAGTAACATTGACTTAAATTTGTGGTAGAAGGACTGAAATTTTCTCTTCTTTTTTATTAAAGATAAAAGAGACAGAGACTTCATTTAGATATAATAAGGATTTAAAAGAATGAATTCATATTTTGACAAGAAGCTCAGATTTGTTTCTAACATAAAGATATAATCCACGAAATGAGCAAATGTAATGTAATAACTGAAACTAAAATGACTATGTCCAATGAATCATTCGAAATCCATGTAATCCTTCAATCACATAAATATAAACATTATATCCAAGCACCTAAAATAAAGACATGAACCAAAATCCCAGAAATTTCACTATGAAACTGAAGCTTAATGAACATATGTGCACCTGTAGCTATTGCCTCATAAGAATTTCCTTGAAAATGTGTGAATTGGGTTTAGGATCAGAACCTATAATTGAATAGAACAGTCTGCAAGTATCAAAATGCAGTGATAAATAAAGCAAATGCCCATTCATATTCCCCTTGCACTGGCTGTAAAGATCAATCAAATCCTTCTTCTTGAAATCAGATCCCTTCTACTTTGCTTTGAACACTTCAATATCAGCTTCAATGACCTGCACCGGCCCTCGCCGTGGCAACTTTTTGTTCATTTTGCTGCCTTTACCCCTTGCTATCTTGTCCCAATTTACATGTTCTTCAAACCTCACGGGCGTCCATCTTCCTCGACCAATTTCATTCTGGCCTGCAGTCAGTTTTCAACGCAATTTGTTGTGATCATTCGAGAGGGTGCATAGAGTTCTAGTGGTCACGCCGGCTCAGGTGTTTACAACACCACCTCCTTCTCTTTGTCTGCCTTTGTTGGCAGTCTTGTTCGTGGTAAATCCACATGCTTTTTTCAATTTCTGGATGAGAATGGCGCGAGGATCGTGGCTGGATTATAAAATTTTCCTCCATTTAATCTCTACGGTGCTGCTTGGTACGATTTTTGGCGTCTGCTGGGGAAATCGATTCGGATTGATTGGGAAATACCATTGCGGCGGTGGTAGAAGGAATCTGGAATTTTCTTTTGTTCTGTGTCTAGCTTTGGGCCCTTAGTTGGGCTGTTTTAGGTTAGCTTGGGTGGCCTCTGTTTGTTTTGTTTATGTGTATATGGGCCTTTGGTTTGTAAATTAATGAATGAGCCTTTGTTGTAAATTAATGCTGGAATACAATTTTATTCCTTTCTACGGAAAGGATTTTACCAAAAAAAAAATCTTTTGCCCACAGCAATTCGAATGTCCCACACCTGCGTAAGTCAACAACCCACACAAGTCAAGCTAGAAACAACATGATCTCTCTTCCAACTTGTTTCTTTCTATATTTCTCTCTTGCGCTGGATTATTTTTGTCAGGGTTCTGGAAAAGCTTCAACTTGACCAGTCTTTCATATTCGATCTCTCTAGATCTTAATATTTCATAATCAATTTCTTTCTCGATTCAGAGGTAATCTCACCGACTTAATTACACTTCGAGAACTATTTACCATAAAATTATAGTCTTCTCTTACATTTCTTATAATATTGCAAAGCGACTGTTAATTTGTGGTGATTTTTTGGTCCTTTAGAGTGTTTATGAAGCCCACCCAGATAGAAAAGTTGATTTTTTTTTTTTTTGGTTGATAGAAGTGATTATGTTGGGGAAGGAGATTCGAATTCAGTGACCTCGGGTGCGTTCAAGGGTAAATGTTCTAAACTAACTGAGAACTGAGATGTATGTCGGTTGTATATAGGGGATTTTGGCTTAATTACGTATGTGTGTATGTGTCATGAAATAGATCCGGATGGATTTGCAGGTTATGAAAAATATATATGGATGGATTGCAGGTTATGAAATATAAATAGTGGGGTTTGCAGGTTATTAGTATGGCTTCTTCCTCTTCCTCTGCTGCTGCTATCTCGTCACCTCCAAGAAAGTATGATGTGTTTCTTAGTTTCAGAGGTAAGGACACCCGCAACACTTTCACCAGCCACCTTCATGCTGCTTTACTTCGAAAGAAACTTGACACCTACATAGATGACAAACTTGAGAGAGGGGATGAAATCAGACCTGCCCTTCTAGAAGCTATTGAGAAATCAAAGCTTTCGGTGATCATTTTCTCAAAAAGCTACGCTTCTTCCACATGGTGTCTGGATGAACTCGTCCATATACTAGGATGCAAGGAAAGGGATGGACAGTTTGTTATACCCGTTTTTTACGACATCAGTCCACAGGATGTACGAAAACAACAGGGGAGTTATGCAGATGCATTTGCCAAGCTTGAAGAACGTTTCAAGCTTGAAGAAGGTATGGACAAGGTGCTTAAGTGGAGGGATGCTTTGCAGAAAGCTGCCAACCTATCTGGTTATGATTATTCAAACAAAGCCGGGTAACTAACTTTGCAACTCTTGCAGAATTTTTTTACTTGTGACCTTTGTTTCAAACAAGATTCATTAATGCAGGACTTAGCAACTATTTTTTTTCCTTCGTGGTTACTTATATTTTCCAGGACAGAGGCTGATTCCATTGAGAAACTTGTCGAAGTTATATTGAACAAATTGGATTGCAAAAGCTCAAGTAATTTAAAGGGCCTAGTTGAAATTGAAACCAAAGTTGATCAAATTGAATCGTTACTATGCCTTGATTCATCGGATGTTTGCATTGTAGGTATTTGGGGCATGGGTGGTATTGGCAAGACCACCCTTGCTGATGTTGTATATCACCAACTTTCTTCCAAGTTTGAAGCTTGCTGTTTTCTTAAAAATGTTAGAGAAAATTCCGAAGGAAAAGAAGGAATATATAAGTTACGAAATGAACTTCTCCGTGAGATTTTAGATGATAAAAATTTAAATATTAAGACTCCATCTATAGGATCAGAGCTTATTAAAGGGAGGCTCCGTCGTACAAAGGTACTCATTGTTCTTGACGACGTGAATGATTCAAGGCAATTAGAACTTCTAGTTGGAGATGATCTTGAGTTTGGTGTCGGAAGTAGAATCATTATAACAACTCGAGATAGGAGCTTACTCAATGAAAAGGTGGTTGATGACAAAATTTACGAGGTCAAGGGATTGAAACATGATGGCGCTCTTCAGCTCTTTCATTTGCATGCTCTGAAAAATAAGTCTCCTACGACAGTTTATACAGAGTTTTCAAGAAAGGTGATAGATTATATTCAAGGCATTCCATTGGCTCTTAAAACTTTGGGTGCCTTATTCCGTCGCTGCGATACAGAAGAAGATTGGGATGAAGAATTGAACAGATTGAAAAAATTTCCTAGCGAAAAAGTTCAGAATGTGTTGAGACTTAGTTACGATGGATTAGAAGAAAATGAGAAGGAATGCTTTCTTGACATTGCATGCTTTCTGAAAGGGGCAGATGTTTATTACGCAAAAAGAATATTAGATATTCGGGGTTTCCTTGTGACGGGAATCCAAATTCTCATTGACAAGTCTCTCATATCAATTTCAGAGACGAATTGCTTAGAGATGCATGATTTGGTGCATGAAATGGGCCGGACAATTGTTCGCGAACAATGCAGGGACAAGCCAGGAAAACGTAGTAGGTTGTGGGCTGCTGATGATGTCTATCACGTACTGGAGAATGATACGGTAAGAACCAAAAATCATGAACTTTCTATGACGGGACCATGGAAACTCATTTTGTATAAGCATATGTCAACAAAAGTAGTTTTTAGTAATCTTTGTTGTACATTTATTCTCATTATACTATTTTCTCTTGATTTCCAGGGAACTTCAACAGTTCAATGCATATCCTTTGACACGTCTAACATTACACGGTTGGAATTATGTGGATCACCCTTCAAGAAGATGTCTAATTTGAGATTGTTGATAATTCATGATGCTAGTCTAAGACTCGCGTACAACTATGGCTTAGGGTTGGGTGCAGCAGACGACTATCTTCGTTGCTTTGACGAGGCGTTCAAGAAGAAGATTCTGGACCTTTCTCAAGGTCTTCGGTCTCTTCCCAATTCTCTCAGGTATCTTTACTGGCAGGGATACCCGTTCAAATCTCTTCCATCAAATTTTTCTCCACAAAATCTTGTTGAGCTTCGAATGCCCGGCAGCTTTGTTGGGGCAGAACTTTGGAGTAAAAACCAGGTATATATATGCTTCCTCTTCTTTTTTCTATGTTTTTTTTATTGAAGTATATATTATGGTGCCTCTGGAAACCTATTCGGCCGAAGTCAATAATGTTCTTCTTTCCATTTTTCTTTAATTTGTTACAGAATCTTGGGAACTTAAAAGTGATTGACCTAAGTTTTTGCAAGCATCTGACTGAAGTTCCAGATCTCTCTCGCAGTAAAAAAATTGAGCATATAGTGCTTTATGCCTGTAAAAGATTGGTTCGAATTCCTTCTTATTTTAAAGATCTTGACAAGCTTAGGTGGCTGAATCTGGGAGAGTGCACAAGTCTAGAATTCTTACCAGAGCTCCCAGTGCTATGTTGTCTTGAAGCAAGTGGCTGCTGGAACTTGAAGACAGTTTCAAGTTCAAGAAATTCACTCACACAAGCTTGGGATAAATATGAATTGTTTCGAGGGCGTTTTAACTTTGTTTGTTGCCGGAACTTGGATGAAAATGCAAGGACCAATATAATGGCTGACACACAGTTAAGAATTATGCGAGTGGCAACTGGGCCATTGAAAACTCAGCAACGTAAAGAAGAAGAAATTGTCATGGTCTCTCTCTCACCCACGCACACACTTTCATATCTCCTTTATGCCATTTTTTCACGTGTTGAATAATTTACTGGATTTCCATGCATCGATGTTACAGGAAATGACTTCATCTATCCCTGCCCGCTGTCGGACTTTAGGTAGCACCGACTCTGCTCGGACTTTAGTTAGCACTGTATGTACAGGAAATGAAATTCCAAATTGGTTCTGCCATCAAAATGAAGGATCTTCGATAACTATCAAGCTTCCTCGAAATTGGTATTGTACAGATTTTTTGGGTTTTGCTCTATCTGTTGTTCTCGGTCGCAATCTCGTTTATAATGATCTGATGCTTGGATGCTCGTGCAATTTTAAAACTAATAGTGGTGAAAGCCATAAAACCGTTTATCCTCCCCATAATCCTTTTAATGAAAGTGAGATAACGCTTGTTGAGGGTCTCAGTAACATATTTGTGTGGTATAATGCCTTTGCACTTGGAGAGGGAGAAAATTTAAATCGCTCCACTTCTTTTTACAAACTTGTCACTGAGGCCTGTTTTCAGTTCAAGGTTGTGGGAGTCTTGTACCCTTGGGGAGTAGATGTGAGAAAGTGTGGGATCCGCCTGCTGTATGCTCCAGATGTCGAGACCATCAAGTCGGGAGGAACTACAGGTTGGAGTAGCCAAAAAATAAAAAAGAAGTTAGAAATGAAAAAGTAAGAATTTGAGCTCCTTATCGTTTGTAAGCCTTGTGGCCGAGGGATTCCTTGTATTAGTCTCTGTTGTTGTAATGCTTTGGCTCTCCAAGTAATTTATAGAAGGCGTTTTGATATAGGTGGTTCAATTCTGAATTTTGTATGTCAAACATTACTAGCTTTTGGCATTTCTTTTTTTTACCAATCGATGTGATGGGTTTAGCTAGAAATACTAGATCATAGTACTAATTGTTATAGATTTAGGCTTTTGATCATTCTTTTATTAATTTTTAATATTTCATTTACTTAATTTATCATTTAATTAGCAAATTAATATAAAAAAAACTCCAAAAATCATGTGGTCATATCTTATCGTCTCTTACAATAATTCGTTTCATAATAATCACTAGCAAAAGTGCTCCGCGCATTGCTACGAGTGCTTAAAATATTTTGATAATATTTACATACAGAAAACATATCAAAAGATTGGCGGTGTTTACTCTTTATTCAATTGAGAGGCATTTTCAGATTGTGAGGGGATGAGAAGACCCGTCCCATCTTCCAGCTTCAATACAAGTGCCTATGACGAAGCATATCGGGAAGATGTCTTCCTTGAGGATTGTTTATAAAGATTCATAATTTCAACTTTAGGACAGAACTAGAAGAAGATGTTATAAACATGTGAAAGTCATAATCTTTTGTCGGGAGGAACTACAGGTTGGAGTAGCCAAAAAATAAAAAAGGAAGCGGTGCAGTAACAAAGAGGCGGAGGAGGAATGAGGAGAGTGAGCCACGTATTCACTAGGCAACACGTATCAAAGATGGGCATATTGGTCAATTCATTGTGCAAGTGAGGAAAAGAAGAAGAAAATTGCTCAGTAAACGGGGTGACATCGCCACTTCACTGTACAGTGGAACAGTGCTTTTCCCCATTCGTCTTTGGTATATATAAACTAGAAATTGAGCCCCCGCGATACCGCGGATTTTAAAATTGTGTTAAATGTGTGAAATATATTAAAACATATTCTCGATATGCAGAGAGCCCATTCCCCATCTTCATTCTGCAAAAACAATTCATCAATGAATTTATTCATTTTTCTATACCAAAATTAAAGCTTTCTTAAAAAGCATTAATTTTATGAAAAGCATTCTTACCTGATGATTATAGAGATTTCTGCACATCATAATAGCATTTAGACCTCCAGTAATAATTGAAGGTGCAATGATCTGTTCCAATCGGTAAGTAATACTTAGTCACTCAACAATTACCAAATGGACCAAATAATAAAGAAAAAAACCAATCTTGGTTAATTCATTTAACTAAGAAGAAAGGCTGTGAAGTTCCGAAATAAATATGAAGCCATCTTTTGGAATGTCAAAACTTATTTCTCATATTTAACCATGATATACAGATTCTCCGTGTTTTCATCTTCAGGATTACATGGTGATTAATACTTTTCTCCCTTATCAAACCAGGAAGCAGAAGCATAGGACCCCCATGGGACCCCATAATCTCCAGCCCAATGTCCATCATGTGCCTGGATTGTTGAATAGAAACTCGGAGACCTTCGTAATGTGGTTGTCACTGCCTCTTCCGTTACGTCTTCTTGATTTTCAACTTTGAGTTGTGGTAGATTAGTGGCAAATGGATTCTCCTTTGCAAACTGCATTTCAGAAATAAGAAGAGAACACGCCCGTAATCCTGCCAAAAGATACCCCTAATCACTGGCTATCGTTTTCATTGATCCAAATCATCCAATTAGCAGAAGTATCCAACAATCTCCTCGGCTGAAAAAATTCCTGCCCATTTGGAAAAGAACTATTCCAAATTACGGATGTACTCTATTAATTTAACCAAGAACATGCATGGCACCACCACTATTAAGAAGCATCAGCATCAACATACAAAGACAAAAGTTTCTACAATCAGTTGTCAAATTGTTACCAAATACATGCATGGAAAGAATAAAAATGACCACAAAGATGGCAAAACAATTAACCACATATGTTGTTTATATGCCCACTGAGAGGAAAAAGCTTCTGCAATTGCAAGAACGTATTTATATAAAACAGACATGTCACTTTAGGTTAAGCTCACACACCATCTGAAAGAGCCTCTTGTATCCATTCCAATCATACTCCTGTGGAGCATGTCCCTCTACTATTCCCCACCAGCAATCAACCATAAACACCATCTACATTAACTGATATCAATACCCTCAGCTGCTTTAGTGAGCATCTGGATCAACCAGCACACACTTCATATCAATACCCTCAGCTGCTTTAGTGAGCACCTGGATCAACCAGCACTCACTGGTAGCATTACATAGACCAATAAAAAACCTAAATATCAGTGTTTGGGAAGTTAGTTTATTTGAACTGTCAGGAGGATCTGGTGTATGTACAGAGTAGACAGTTCTCACAAAATTCAGGGCTTGAAAATAAAATAACAAAAATTCAAAAGAAATCACTACTACTAAAAATTCCAACATTTCTTGATGACTATTTAATAAAGGATCAAACAATCATGCCATCGAACAAATTTGAGGAAACACGATTATATATATGGACTAACGGACATGTGTTTTACAAAGTTGAATGTAGTTTTGTGGTTAGAGAAGAAATGTTACCCTTGAACTTTTTCCAATTCTTTCATCTTGCATATCATGTCCTTTTATTGATTTTAATGGTTGAGGGGATCTCAGCTTCTTCAAAATAAGGCCCCTCTTATCACCTGTAGTTCTATTTTAAATATCTTTAAGAACCAATCGGCCATGGTTTGCAAGCCAGGACTGAACTCAGAAAAATTTGCTTCCTAGTAACATTGACTTAAATTTGTGGTAGAAGGACTGGAATTTTCTCTTCTTTTTTATTAAAGATAAAAGAGACAGAGACTTCATTTAGATATAATAAGGATTTAAAAGAATGAATTCATATTTTGACAACAAACTCAGATTTGTTTCTAACATAAAGATATAATCCACGAAATGAGCAAATGTAATGTAATAACTGAAACTAAAATGACTATGTCCAATGAATCATTCGAAATCCATGTAATCCTTCAATCACATAAATATAAACATTATATCCAAGCACCTAAAATAAAAACATGAACCAAAATCCCAGAAATTTCACTATGAAACTGAAGCTTAATAAACATATGTGCACCTGTAGCTATTGCCTCATAAGAATTTCCTTGAAATGGTGTGAATTGAGTTGAGGATCAGAACCTATAATTGACCTGCACCGGCCCTCGCTGTGGCAGGGGTCGGTGGAAGATCTTTCCTTTTTCTCTAAGTTTCAACCTTTTGCTCATTTTGCTGCCTTTACCCCTTGCTGTCTTGTCGCGATTTACCTGTTCTTCAAACCTCACGGGCGTCCATCTTCCTCGACCAATTTCATTCTAGTCTGCAGTCACTTTTCAACGCAATTTGTTGCGATTATTCGAGAGGGTGCGTAGAGTTCTGGTGATCATGCCGGCTCAGGTGTTTACAACACCACCTCCTTCTCTTTGTCCGCCTTTGTTGGCAATGTTGTTCGTGGTAAATCCACATGCTTTTTTCAATTTCTGGCTGAAATTGGCGCGAGGATCGTGGCTGGATGATGAGATTTTCCTCCATTTAATCTCTACGGTGCTGCTTGGTAGGAATTTTGGCGTCTGCTGGGGAAATCGATTCGGATTGATTGGGAAATACCATTGCAGTGGTAGAAGGAATCCAGAATTTTCTTTTGTTCTGTGTTTAGCTTTGGGCCCTTGGTTGGGCTCTTTTGGGTTTAGCTTAGGTTGGGCTCCTTTGGGTTTAGCTTAGGTGGCTTCTGTTTGTTTTGTTTGTGTGTATATGGGCCTTTGTTGTAACTTAATGCTGGAATAAAATTTTGTTCCTTTCTACGGAAAGGATTTTACCAATTAAAAAAAAAAAAAAAAAAGGTAAATATCAATTTCGTGATTTTCAACATTTATTACATGAAATTTTTTTTTGTTCCAAGTTATATCTAAAATATTAATTTTGGAACAGTCTCATACATTCGTTTGTGTGACTATTAACTCTCTCAATGATGTAACGTCTATGTGGACAATGATTGAATGATACATGTTATTAAGGAATCCACGTGGAAATCAAAAATTCAAAAAATATTTAAAAATTAATTAAAAAAATATTTATTTAAAGAAAGAAAGAAAAAAAAAACCTAAACAAACAAACCCGAACCCCCTTCCTCCATCCCCACCCGACAACCCCAAAACCCTAATTTCCCCCTCCAAAGCCCCATCAATTCACCATATGTCTATCCCTCCAACCCTGCTTTCATACCCACAGTGCCTACCAAACCTTCCCTCCCACTAATTTCTCCCGCCGCAGGATTCTTTGGTTCGGGACGAACTTGCCGCCGCAGGAGAGAACGTCTCCGCGTCGAAGGTCTCGCGGTCGGCCCTTCTGATCCTCAAGGTTGATAGCTGGGATTCTTTGGGGTTTCAGATGCAGCAAGTGCCAGATGAAAGAGCGGACGGAGAAAGGGTGGCTCGGGTGGGTGATGGGGGATGGGAGAAGGGGGTGCTCGGGCGGAGAAGATGAAAAGGGTAGAGGGGATGGAGGGGTGGAGGGGTTCTGGGTTTGCTTTGGGGTATTTTTTTTATTTATTTATTTTTATTTTATTATATATATATTTTAATAATTATTATAAATATGTTTATTTAATTAATTATTTTAATATTTTTTTGAATTTTTAATTTTCACTTGGATGCTACCCATTTAGTCATTATCGACCTGAGCATCATATCATCAATTACTTAACAGTTAACTTAACAGTCACTATGACTTTGATATGAAAATAATTTTATATACTAAATGTTAAAAAACATAAAACTTGAAGGTTGTTATAAAAGGGTTAAAGTTTGAGAGAATAACCTTTTTAGTAGTAGGTGCAAGGTAGATGTAAAATGCCACACTAAAACTTATAGCACAAGAGGATAACAAATAAAAGGCAAAGGAATAGATGATGTTACTGATATTTCTCTCTTGTTTTCTTCTTCTTATATTTTTTGTTCTATGAAAACATGCGGAGTGCTCTATTTATAGAGCAACTCCAAGTTAATGCATCTTGTAATTTCGTCTGACTATACAATCTCTCACTTTGCATGGGCATTGAAAACTTTGCCCATGCTGAAGACTTTTGTTTTCTGGGCATTCATTGCCATCAGACTGAAGACTTTTGCTTTGTGGGCATTCGTTGCCATCAGACTGAAGACTTTTCAACACTCCCCCTTGGATGCCCACATATCAACATGAGTTGCCTCGTTAAAACCTTGCTTGGAAAAACCCAGTGGGAAAAAACCATAGTGAAGGAAAAAAGAGTACAATTTTTCCTGGATCGTTGATGTAGTGTCAAGTATGCTTATGTTGCCTCGTTAAAACCTTAATAGGAAAAACCCAGTGGGAAAAATCCTAATCGAAGGAAAAAGAGTACAACAAGCATGTATCAGGGATGCTCCTCCTGATATGTATCTCCCCCTGATTCCGCATTCTCCAAATTTAGCTGTTTGGTAAGTCGACGTAATCCGATGCCTTGCACTAACTTCTGAAATATGCACTTTGGTAGAGATTTGGTGAATAAGTCTGCCAGATTTTCATTTGAACGGATTTGTCTGACTTCAATAACTTTAGCCTTCTGAAGCTCATGAGCACTGAAAAACTTTGGAGATATGTGTTTAGTCTTATCGCCCTTGATGAATCCTTCCTTCATTTGGGCAACACAAGCTGCATAATCTTCATGGATGACAGTTGGATTGTCTGCCTTCGAAGTTAGACCACATGAATTCCGGATATGATGGATCATTGATCTTAACCAAGAACATTCACGACTTGCTTCATGTAAAGCAAGTATTTCTGAATGATTTGAAGATGTAGCAACTAATGTTTGCTTGGTTGAGCGCCATGAAATTGTTGTATCTCCATTCTTAAACACATATCCAGTTTGTGAGCGGGCTTTATGCGGATCAGAGAGGAAGCCAGCATCTGCATATCCAACAAGGACCTGGTCATCTGTGAAGTTCTTTGAGTAGAAGAGACCCATGTCTGTTGTCCTACGAAGGTATCGCAATACATCTTTGATACCCTTCCAATGGCGAATTGTTGGAGCAGAGCTATACCTTGCTAACAAATTAACTGAAAAAGCTATATCTGGTCTAGTACATTGTGCTAAATACAACAAAGCACCTACTGCACTCAAATATGGTACTTCTGGACCAAGGACCAGCTCATCATCTTCTTTTGGACGAAATGGATCTTTCTTAATGTCCAAAGAACGAACAACCATTGGCGTGCTTAGTGGATAAGCCTTGTCCATACCAAATCGCTTCAGAATTTTTTCAATGTAAGCTGATTGGTGGACCAAAATTCCACTGGCACAATGCTCGATCTGCAGGCCGAGACAATATTTTGTTTTTCCAAGGTTTTTCATTTCAAATTCGCTTTTCAGATATTCAGCAGTTTTATTGAGCTCTTCAGGAGTCCCAACTAGATTCATATCATCAACATATACTGCCACTATAACGAATCCAGAATTGGATTTCTTAATGAACACACAAGGGCAAATAACATTGTTGATATACCCTTCTTTGATCAAATACTCACTGAGACGATTATACCACATTCGTCCAGATTGTTTCAGACCATACAATGATCGCCTTAATTTGATCGAGAGCATACCTCGTGGTTTATTACTTGTTTCAGGCAACTTAAGTCCTTCTGGGACTTTCATATAGATGTCAGTATCTAATTCTCCATATAGATACGCAGTGATGACATCCATAAGTCGCATGTCAAGTCTTTCTAAAACCACTAAACTTATTAAGTAACGGAACGTAATTGCGTCCATTACAGGAGAGTATGTCTCCTCATAATCAATTCCAGGTCTTTGAGAAAAACCTTGTGCAACGAGTCGTGCTTTGTATCTTGCAATCTTGTTTTTCTCATTGCGTTTCCTTGTGAATACCCATTTGTAACCCACGGGGTTTACACTAGGCGATGTTTGGACTACTGGTCCAAAAACATTCCGCTTTTGCAAGGAATTTAATTCTGCCTGGATTGCATCTTTCCACTTAGGCCAATCCTGTCTCTGTTTGCATTCATCAACAGAGCGGGGCTCAATATCATCACTTAAGATGATTTCAGTGGCTACTGCAAATGCAAACATATCATCAATGATTATTTCATTCTGATCCCACAATTCATTTGTACATGCATAATTTATGGAGATTTCTTTGCTTTCATGTACTTCTGTCTCTTCAGGGACAAATGTCTCATCAAGGACATTTTCTTTTTCTGGAAGTCCAGAATTATGAATTGTGGATGTATCATTCATTTTCTCTTCCTGAATGACTTCATTTGGATTCAGTTGTGCCCTCGACTTTCTCTTTCGAGGAGCTGAATCTTTTGAACCTGGGGGTCTACCACGCTTCAGGCGTGCACCAGATGAATCATTCGCTGCCACTTTATTTTGTCCAACAGGGACATCAATTCTTGCAGGTGCATTTGCAGCTGGTATATTTGATTTTGTCACTTTCATAGCATCATTAAATGCATCTGGCATTTGATTGGCAATGCTTTGAAGATGAACGATCCTTCTCACTTCATTTTCATATTGAATGTTGCGAGGATCAAAATGAGACAAGGTGGGAACAACCCATGTCAGCTCTTTCCGTTCTTCTGGAACAGTCTTTTCTCCCCCTAACAACGGGAAAATTGTCTCATCAAAGTGACAATCAGCAAAACGAGCTGTAAACATATCACCTGTCAAGGGTTCCAAATATCTAATGATAGATGGTGAATCAAAACCCATGTAAATTCCCAGTCTACGCTGAGGTCCCATTTTAGTGCGTTGCAGCGGTGCAATAGGCACATAAACAGCACAACCAAAAACTCGTAAATGGAAAATGTTTGGTTGATGTCCAAACACGAGTTGTACTGAAGAGTATTGATGGTTGGCTATAGGTCTCAATCGAACCAATGATGCAGCATGTAAGATGGCATGTCCCCATGCAGAGACTGGCAGTTTGGTTTTCATGAGCAAAGTGCGAGCTATTAACTGAAGCCGCTTGATCAATGCTTCTGCTAAACTATTTTGAGTTTGGACATGAGGAACAGGGTGTTCAACATTAATGCCCAATGTCATGCAATAATCATCAAAGGTTTGAGACGTAAATTCACCAGCATTATCAAGTCGGATTGACTTAATGGGATAATCTGGGAACTGTGCTCTTAACTTAATTATTTGAGCAAGAAGTCTCGCAAAGGCTACATTCCGAGTAGACAAAAGACAAACATGTGACCATCGGGTAGATGCATCAACCAAAACCATAAAATATCGAAATGATCCACATGATGGTTGAATAGGCCCACAAATATCCCCTTGAATTCTTTGCAGAAATGATGGGGATTCAGCATCAACCTTTAGTTGTGATGGTCTAATTACCAACTTCCCTTGAGAACAAGCTTTGCAAGGGTTATCATTTGAGGCAGCAATGTGTCTGCTCACTAATGGATGTATATTAGAGTTGGTAATGATCCTACGCATCATGGTAGATCCTGGATGACCCAGACGGTCATGCCAAAGCATGTAAACCTTTGAATCAATGAACTTCTGGTTCATGACAGTATGTGATTCAATTGTCCTTATGTATGTATAATATAATCCACTCGACATACCACGCAACTTCTCCAATATACGCTTCTGGGTATCATTGGAGGTAATGCATAGATACTCCATATTTTCTGCACTTTTTGTTTCAATGTGGTATCCATTTAGACGTATGTCTTTGAAACTCAACAAATTTCGAGTAGATCGAGTAGCATACAATGCATTATGTATGGACAATATTGTTCCATTTGGTAACATAATCTGGGCTTGCCCTGAACCTTGAATTAAATCTGAAGGTCCTGATATTGTTGTTACCCCTACTCTTGTAAGTCTTAAGCTTGAGAAATACTTTCGATCACGAAGTATTGTATGTGTGGTTGCACTGTCTGCAAGACAAATATCTCCGCCATTTCTCATGTTCTGAGAATAACCACAATTTTTATCCATACTCTCTGAGTAAGAGAATCAGAGTTAAAAGCAAATTATAACAAGAAATTTACATGCCACTTTTATTGAATCTGAAAATACTACAAGTTCAGCATAATAAAAGTACATTAATGATTCAATCGGACTGGTATATTTCATTTCCCCTTTCCACAATATAGTCTGAAACATCTAGATGAATTGTGTTCAACTGCCCTGATAAGTCAAACACTGGATCAGGTATATCCATTGGTCTAGCCTGGTCGAGAAAGTTAGTCTCAACACCCTTCTCCTTGAAGGAGGCTTGATACAGATCCACTAGATGTTTTGGGGTACGACAAGTACGCGCCCAATGCCCATTGCCACCACACCTATGGCAGGCTCCTTCAGAGTTTCTAGGAGCATTGTTCATATGAGCTTTGCCTTTGTGGCGATTCGCATTTTTGAAGCTCGAGCCTGAATTATTCCTGGGAACCTGGTTATGAAACTGAACTCCATGGTTCTTGCCTTTCCTATTCCATCGACCTCGCTTGTGGCCACGTCCTCGTTTATGATTATCACCACCAGAGGATGTGGCGTTCACTCCGAGGGAAGCAGCATTCACTTCTGGGAATGGTGCAGATCCAGTAGGTCGGGAATGATGGTTTTTCATCAGGAGCTCATCATTCTGTTCAGCTACTAAGAGCACAGATATCAGCTGGTTGTACTCAGTGTAGCCTCGCGCTCTATACTGCTGCTGCAGGAGCACGTTGGAGGCATGAAATGTGCTGAGAGTCTTTTCCAGCATATGCTCCTCAGTAATAATATCCCCACAGAGTTTCATCTGAGAGGTAATTCTGAACAATGCAGAATTGTATTCTGCCACTGACTTGAAGTCTTGAATCCTCAGATGAGTCCTCTCATAGCGGGCCCTTGGAAAAATCACCGTTGTCTGGTGATTGTATTTGTTTCTCAAGGCATTCCAGAGAGCTAACGAATCTTCAACCGTTAAGTACTCGATCTTTAGCGCCTCATCAAGATGGCGGCGAATGAAAATCATAGCCTTTGCCCGATCTAGAGAGGATGAGTTGCTCTCTTCCCTGATGATATCTCCAAGATTTCCTGCTTCCAGATGGATCTTGGTATCCAGTACTCAGGTCAGGTAATTCTTCCCGGTAATATCCAGGGCAGCAAATTCAAGCTTCGCCAAGTTCGCCATTTTCTTTTCTGAAAGAAAATGAGATGTGTAAGAACTTGCAATAATATGTATTCCTGGAGGAATATGATGTTAGAACTTCTGGTTCTTACAAATTTTTCATTTTGATCTTCAGGCCAAAATGATAAGCACTCGAAACTTCTGGCTCGAGATTTTCAAGGTGAATGAGGAGGGCGATCGTACCGCATCATTCTCATTGAAATAATGTAATATAGAATGGGCGATTATTCCGCACCACTCAAGTAACAGGAAATTTAAATATGCAGAGTAGCGTGGGCGATTATACAGCACCACATAAAATTGTAATGAAATTAAACAGCAAGTAAATTCGAATATGCAGGGTAGGGTGTGCGATTATACCGCTCCACCTAAAAAATGCAGTAAAATTAAATTTGCAGTCCAAGATAGGCGATGATACCGCACCGTCTTGGATCGCACTAAGATTAAATTTGTAGTTCAAGATGGGCGATTGTACCGCACCATCTTGGATTGCAGTAGAATTAACACAAATAAATACTGGGTTAGTAATCAATCTCTACACCAAACAAGTAATCAAAGATGTATGTAATCGTTAGTTGGAGAACTAAGAGCAGGCATGAAGCAAACAACTCGTCGCGAGGGTACACGGCGCAGTTGAGGCAGAGGAAGAAGATGAACAGTAAAAACCTTAAAGGAAACATTTTTTTTCTTTCTTTCGTTCGTTCGGCGAAGAGAGATGAGAGAATAATTATATTTAGAGACTCGTGCTGATAACGTGTTATAAAAGGGTTAAAGTTTGAGAGAATAACCTTTTTAGTAGTAGGTGCAAGATACATGTAAAATGTCACACTAAAACTTATAGCACAAGAGGATAACAAATAAAAGGCAGAGGAATAGATGATGTTACTGATATTTCTCTCTTGTTTTCTTCTTCTTATATTTTCTGTTCTATGAAAACATGCGGAGTGCTCTATTTATAGAGCAACTCCAAGTTAATGCATCTTGTAATTTCGTCTGACTATACAATCTCTCACTTTGCATGGGCATTGAAAACTTTGCCCATGCTGAAGACTTTTACTTTGTGGGCATTCATTGCCATCAGACTGAAGACTTTCCAACAAAGGTAATAAGCAGATATTTATCAAAAAAAAAATAATAATAACAATAATATTTTGCCAACAGCAATTCGTTTGTATGGTTAGACTTGTCCCACACACCTGCGTAAGTCAACAACCCACACAAGTTAGAAACAACATGATCTCTCTTCCAACTTGTTTCTTTCTATATTTCTCTCTTGCGCTGGATTATTTTCGTCAGGATTCCGGAAAAGCTTCAACTTGATCAGTCTTTCGTATTCGATCTCTCTAGATCTTAATATTTCCTAATTTCTTTCTTGATTCAGAGGTACTCTCACTGACTTAATTACACTTGGAGAATCAATTACCATATAATTATAGTCTTCTCTTACATTTCTTATAATATTGCAAGGCGACTGTTAATCTGTGGTGACTTTTTGGTCCCTCAGAATGTTTATGAAGCCCACCAAGATAGAAAAATTGTTTTTTTTCATTTTTTTTGTTGATAGAAGTGATTATATTGGGGAAGGAGATTTGAATTCAGTGACCTCGGGTGCATTCAAGGGTAAATGTTCTAAACTAACTGAGATGTATGTCAGTTGTATATGGGGGATTTTGGCTTAATTAAATAAATAATTTCATATTTTGTCATAGTTTAACGGACCCCTTGTGAATGTACATGTGTGTATATGTTATGAAATAGATCCGGATGGATTTGCAGGTTATGAAAAATATATATGGATGGATTGCAGGTTATGAAATATAAATTGTGGGGTTTGCAGGTTATTAGTATGGCTTCTTCCTCTTCCTCTGCTGCTGCTATCTCGTCACCTCGAAGAAAGTATGATGTGTTTCTTAGTTTCAGAGGTGAGGACACCCGCAACACTTTCACCAGCCACCTTCATGCTGCTTTACTTCGAAAGAAACTTCACACCTACATAGATGACAAACTTGAGAGAGGGGATGAAATCAGACCTGCCCTTCTAGAAGCTATTGAGAAATCAAAGCTTTCGGTGATCATTTTCTCAAAAAACTACGCTTCTTCCACATGGTGTCTGGATGAACTCGTCCATATACTAGGATGCAAGGAAAGGGATGGACAGTTTGTTATACCCGTTTTTTATGACATCAGTCCACAGGATGTACGAAAACAACAGGGGAGTTATGCAGATGCATTTGCCAAGCTAGAAGAACGTTTCAAGGACTGTATGGACAAGGTGCTTGAGTGGAGGGATGCTTTGGAGAAAGCTGCCAACCTATCTGGTTATGATTATTCAAACAAAGCCGGGTAACTAACTTTGCAACTCTTGCAGAATTTTTTACTTGTGACCTTTGTTTCAAACAAGATTCATTAATGCAGGACTTAGTAACTATTTTTTTTCCTTCGTGGTTACTTATATTTTCCAGGACAGAGGCCGATTCCATTGAGAAACTTGTCCAAGTTATATTGAACAAATTGGATTGCAAATGCTCAAGTAATTTAAAGGGTCTAGTTGAAATTGAAACCAAAGTTGAGCAAATTGAATCGTTACTATGCCTTGATTCACCGGTAGTTTGCAATGTAGGTATTTGGGGCATGGGTGGTATTGGCAAGACCACCCTTGCTGATGTTGTATATCACCGATTCTCTTCCAAGTTTGAAGGTTGTTGTTTTCTTAAAAATGTTAGAGAAAATTCCGAAGGAAAAGACGGAATATATAACTTACGAAATAAACTTCTCCGTGAGATTTTTGATGATGAAAATATAAATATTAACACTCCATCTATAGGATCAGAGCTTCTTAAAGAGAGGCTCCGTCGTACAAAGGTACTCATTGTTCTTGACGACGTGAATGATTCAAGGCAATTAGAACTTCTAGTTGGAGATGATCTTAAGTTTGGTGTCGGAAGTAGAATCATTATAACAACTCGAGATCGGAGCTTACTCGATGAAAAGGTTGATGATGACAAAATTTACGAGGTCAAGGGATTGGAACATGATGGCGCTCTTCAGCTCTTTCATTTGCATGCTCTGAAAAATAAGTCTCCTACGACAGTTTATACAAAGTTTTCAAGAAAGGTGATAGATTATATTCAAGGCATTCCATTGGCTCTTAAAACTTTGGGTGCCTTATTCCGTCGCTGCGATACAGAAGAAGACTGGGATGAAGAATTGAACAGATTGAAAAAATTTCCTAGCGAAAAAATTCAGAATGTGTTGAGACTTAGTTATGATGGATTAGAAGAAAATGAGAAGGAATGCTTTCTCGACATTGCATGCTTCCTGAAAGGAGCAGATGTTTTTACTGCAAAAAGAATATTAGATATTCGGGGTTTCTTCGTGACGGGAATCCAAATTCTCATTGAGAAGTCTCTCATATCAATTTCAGAGATGAATTGCTTAGAGATGCATGATTTGCTGCAAGAAATGGGCCGGACAATTGTTCGTGAACAATGCAGGGACGAGCCAGGAAAACGTAATAGGTTGTGGGCTGCTGATGATGTCCATCAAGTACTGGAGAATGATATGGTAAGAATAAAAAATCATGAACTTTCTACGACAGGGGACAGCGGAAACTCATTTTGTATAAGCATATGTCAACAAAAGTAGTTTTTAGTAATCTGTGTTGTACATTTATTCTCATTATACTATTTTCTCTTGATTTCCAGGGAACTTCAACAGTTCAATGCATATCCTTTGACACGTCTAACTTTACAGGGTTGGAATTATGTGGATCACCCTTCAAGAAGATGTCTAATTTAAGATTGTTGGTGATTCATGATCCTCATCTAAGAGTCGAGTACAACTATGGCTTTGATTTTGGTTCAAAATTGGTGAAATACTTATTCTATGTTCCTCGCTTTGGCAAGAGGTACAACAACAATCTGGACCTTTCTCAAGGTCTTCAGTCTCTTCCCAATTCTCTCAGGTATCTTTACTGGCAGGAATACCCGTTGAAATCTCTTCCAACAAAATTTTCTCCACAATATCTTGTTGAGCTTCGATTGCCCTACAGCTTTGCTGGGAAAAAACTTTGGAGTAAAAACCAGGTATATATATGCTTCCTCTTCTGTTTTTCAATTTTTTTTTAATACAAGTATGTGTGCTTACTTTTGTTCTTCGTATAAACTATGGTGCCTCTGGAAATCTATTTGGCCGAAGTCAATAATGTTCTTCTTTCCATTTCTCTTTAATATGTTACAGAATATTGGGAACTTAAAAGTGATTGAACTAAGTTTTTGCAAGCATCTGACTGAAGTTCCAGATCTCTCTCGCTGTCCAAAAATTGAGCATATAGATCTTTACGGCTGTACGAAATTGGTTCGAATTCCTTCCTATTTTAAACATCTTGACAAGCTTACGTTTCTGAATCTGGGATGGTGCACAAGTCTAAAATTTTTACCAGAGCTCCCAGTGCTACGTTGTCTTCAAGCAGAGGGCTGCACTTCACTGAAGACAGTTTGCAGTTCAAGAAATTCACTCACACAAGCTTGGGATAAATATGAATTGTTTCGGGGGCGTTTTCATTTTGGTGAGTGCACAAACTTGGATGAAAATGCAAGGACCAATATAATGGTGGACACACGGTTGAGAATTATGCGGGTGGCAACCGCGCCAGTGAATTCACTCACACAAGCTTGGGATAAATATGAATTGTTTCGAGGGCGTTTTCCTTTTGCTGATCACCAAAACACGGTCTCTCTCTCTCTCCTTCTCACACATGCACGCACGCACACACACGCACACTTTCGTATCTCCCTCATGCCATTTTTTCACGTGTTGAATAATTTATTTGATGTCCATGCATCGATGTTACAGGAAATCTCTGATGAGACTTTAGTTAGCACTATATGTGTGGGAAATCAAATTCCACATTGGTTCTGCCATCAAAATAAGGGATCTACGATAACTATCAAGCTTCCTTCAGATTGGTATGGTACAGATTTTTTGGGTTTTGCTTTCTCTCTTGTTGTCGCTGACAATGCCATACCTTTTTTCCTTTCTTTGGGTTTCATGAAGATTGTATGCAAGTGCAATTTCAAAACTAATAGTGGCCAAAGTCATGAAATCATTTATCCTTCCTTTATTCCTTTTACTGAAAGAGAGGGTAAGCTTTCTTATTTGCCGTTCGAATTCATATTTGTGTGGTTTAGTGCGTTTGCACTTGGGGAGGGAGCAAATTTAAATCGCTCCACTTCTTTTTACAACCTTGTCACTGAGGTCTGTTTTGAGTTCAACGCTGGGGATGCCCACTTCGGCGACCGATTAACGGTGAAAAGGTGTGGGATCAGCCTGTTGTATGCTCAAGATGTCGATACCATCAAGTCGGGAGGAACTACGGGTTGGAGTAGCCAAAAATAGAAGTTAGAAATGAAAAATTAAGAATTTGAGCTCTTATTGTTTGTATTCTCATCTTTTAAGCTGTTTGTAAGCCTTGTGGCCGAGGGATTCCTTGTATTAGTCTTTGTTGTTGTAGCGCTTTGGCTTTCCAAGTAATTTACAAGAGGCATTTTGATACAGATGATTCAATTTTAAATTTTTTATATCAAACATCTATAGCTGCTGACTCTTTTTTTTTTTTAACCATCAATATCATGGGTTTAATAGAGAAATATCAGTAGATTGTAGTATTAATTGTTATAGCTTTTAGGCTTTTGATCAAACACTCTTTTATTAATTTTTACTATTTCATTTACTTAATTTATCATTTAATTCACAAATTAATATAAAAAAAACTCCAAAAATCACGTAGTCTTATCTTATCTTATCCTATAATAATTCATTTCATAATAATCACTAACAAAAGTGCCCCGCACGTTGCAGAAAACATAAATTATTGAAGCTAGATTTATAGAAATTGGCAGTGTTCATAGTTATCAAAAGATTGAGATTGTTTAATTGCTCACTGTTCAAAAGATAGAGATGCTTGGAAGCTAAATTTATGTAAGTTCATAGTTATCAAAAGATTGGCAGTGTTCACTCTTTATTCAATTGAGAGAGGCATTTTCAGATTGTGAGGGGAAGAGAAGACTCGTCCCATCTTCCAGCTTCAATACAACTGTCTGTGGCGAAGCATATCGGGAAGATGTCTTCCCTGAGGATTGTTTATAAGGATTCATAATTTCAATTTTAGGACAAAAATAGAAAAAGACTTGAAATTACGCTCGCGCGTTGCTGCGAGAACCAGCTGTTTCAAACGTAATCAGATGGATAAAACACATTTAAGTTGAATAAATTTAAGATAATTACGAACAAATGCCCGTGCATTGCTGCGGGACTTGAATGCACCAACCTTAACCACATGAATAAGACATTTAACCTGAAGAAAAAAAAAATCAACATAATCATGAACGAACAAAAGGGATAGATGACTGAAAGGTATCGGTAAGATGAGCAGTTCGGCTTTTATATACATTCAACCGAGCTGATTACAAAAGATACAGTTGCAAAAAAATGCTCTGTTTCCTAAGAAACAGAAGCAACATGCATTTAACACTTATATTGCCCTTTAAGTTAAGATGGCAAAATATATGTCCTGCAGGCCAGACACATGTTTTAACAGCTAAACAAAAAAGCAAAAAAAGTGTGTTGTTCTTGTTTCAGCAGCTAATCTTTCAAGCACTAATGTATGGATTAATGTGAAATATCTGAGATCCTATTTGTTTTTTATTGACTGATGCTTCAACATCATCCACCTAATTCATATCACATCCATAGATACCTGAGAATGCTTATTCCCACCACCATTGCGTTGTTAAGTCATCGGATCTTAATACAGAAAAGGGCCAAATATTTTTTAGGTTCAAAACAAATGCAAGTGCGATTACAATAGCACTAACCCTTCTTAATTTTGGACACCGCAGCCTCCTAACTCAACTTAATAAGTAACAGTCTAATTCTTTCTTAGCCAAAACTAAGCCGAAAATTGTCAATCCCATAACCGACATAGAAAACAACTCCAAATTCTCATTTCCAAACTGAATTTCCAATTTCCAAACTTTCCGAGCATCCAGACAAAGGATAGCCAGAAAAGCCAACACACGCAGAACTCGATAAGATTCAATATTACCCAGATGAGGGAATTCGATGATCATTACAGCGACATTTCAATGCAATCTATCCTTTTAACAAATCCAATTGTCATATGTTCACATTAACTTCAATTTTTCCAATTTCTAACAGATAAATGAAAACAACTACGTATCAGAAAAATGGAGGAACAATAAAAGGAATAACAGTATTTGAATCCACATAACAATTTAAGTAGGCTTAGTAGATATACAAGTAATCCAACACAAGAGCATTGGGATGCTTTAGTAAGAGTGTTACGGTATTTGAAAAATACACTTGACTATGGATTACACTACATAAAATATCCACCTGTTGTAGAAGGCTTCAGTGATGCCAATTGGATTTCTGACACAACAGAATCCAAGTCGACAAGTGGATATGTTTTTACCTTGGGAGGTGCAGCAATATCTTGGAAATCCTCTAAACAAAAATGTATAGCTCGTTCCACCATGGAGTCAAAGTTTATAGCTTTAGACTTGGCTGGAGAAGAAGTCGAGTGGCTCAAACATTTTCTTGAGGATATTCCAGTGTGGCCAATGCCTGTAACTGCTATATGTATACATTGTGACAGTATGGACGTGCAATCAAGGGCCAAGAGTCATGTATACAATGGAAAGTCGCAACACATCAGGTGTCGGCATAATACTCTTAAGAAGTTGCTCTCCAATGGAATAATATCTGTTGATTATGTAAAGTCAAGGGAAAATACAGTTGATCCTTTGACAAAAGGCCTACCAAGAGAGCAAATATTATTTACATCGAGGGGAATGGGTCTCAAGCCAATTCAATGAATCGGACTGGGCGGAAACCTAACCTAACTGATTGGAGATCCCATGGTCTAGGTTTAATAGGCAAACTGGTTGAGTTTGATTCACAAGTTGAACACACAACTTACCCATTATTATGATAAAATGTGTGTTGTCTGTTGAGTTCGAGGGGTTATGTTTTATACATTTAATGACATTAATATCTTGTTATCAAGAGGAATATGGCAGACTATTCTTAATTAATGTCACCTATATAGGAGTAAATGGGGCCGCATTTATGAGAATTGAAATGGCTAAATTCTTTAAAGCTCCTACGAAATCTAGGATATGTTCAGGGCCAAAATGAACACAACCGTACGAATTGACGTGTGGCAGACATGCTATGTGTGTAGCATATTGTCTCGGTTTACTACTGCGGTGAACAGTTCAAGATCTTCCACATTTATTGTGTCACCAAGTAAACCCGATATGTTTTCACTAGGGTAAGTTCAAGTCCAAAAGACACTTCACCCGATGCATATCATGTCTATTCTCTCTCAATTTTAGGCAGCCTACTCATACATTTGCATTCAAGTGCAGGGTATTGTTGGAGTTTGAATGAAATTTCAACTCAAATGTGGGGTATCGTTGGAAATTTTGAGTAGAAATTTCATTATCCCATATTAGCCATTCCTAAAAGATTTCCTCACTTTATAAGGTTTTGTCTCTTATAAATAGTTATTGGAGTAATGGACCATTGAAAATGAAATTGGGCTCAACCTTGGGGTTGGGCTTTCTCATACCTGTTGCGAACATGCATAATCTCACTATATATACATCCATCGCCAGAAGTCAGTTTTCCAGTGCTGGAATTCTAACTTAATTGTTGAATCCTGATGAAGCAGACGTCTGTAAAACTACAAGCACTAAGTAGGGAGCACTGAGTAGGGACGAAATTTCTATTTCAAGGACATTGCAGTACACAAGCCTCAATCTTCAATATTTTTGTTTAATATTATTTCATTGTTCATACACTATTAATTAGTTGTTCACATTTATTATTTATTAGTATATATAAATTTATCACAGATTGTTGACATATATCCAACAAATTTAACATGCTCCACTACACTTTACAAACTTGTCTCTGACTTGACGAAACAAAAACTTGTCACTGAGGCCTCATTTGACTTCTGCGTCCATGACATGTCAGATTATCCTAAAGACCCGCTACAAGGTTGAAGGTGGAAAAGTGTGGCCTCTGCTTGTTTGTATGCACAAGATGCTGCTGAGATCGTCACGTCGGAGGGAACTAACTGGTGAAGCACAAAGAAGAAAAAATTAGAAAAATATTTAAGGAGAAAGATCAACAAATGTGGTAGGCGACTAGTTCGGGCCTTGTCTTCTTGTTTGTAATTGCACTGTGGCTATTAAAACATTGAATAAATTCCTTACTTCCGAATTCGTCTCCTTAGTTATAGTTCCTTGTATATCAAGTAAATGGTCATTATAAGTATCGTATACGGTAGGGATTTAATTTAACCCTATATATATATATTGAGGAATGTCTGCCCTAGTTTTAGTCTTTCCTTTGGCTTTGGAAACTCAATTATATTGCAATGGAATTATTGAAGTTCGTAAGTGGTTGATGTTAATAATTGGACTTCGCATTTCTACAAACTAGCCCAGTAATTTCCTTCATTTCAATCAATTAATAAAATTGTTACAAGTCCAAAGAGGAAACATGCCAAATGGTAGACCTGGCATTTTGGACCCGACCTGACCTGATCTGTTAATATTAGTATTTGGATGGATGTTTAGCGGGTTGGGTCGCTAACGGATGAACCCGTTAAATAACAGATCACTTTGGGTCAACTCGTGAGCATCCGTTAGTTGAGGATGTTGAGTAATTTCACTTTGGGTGCATGTTTCTCATTTAATGTTTTGCTCTTGCTTAAACAATACTACTCCAACACTTTTGGGTTTGCCTGCATAGGGCGAACCCTAAAATGAGAGCGGTCCAAGAGACAAGTTTTCTCCTGGGCATTCCATCAAACAGTTAGTGCGTGTAGTCCAAGTGACCAAATTTGGCATACATATTGATGAGGTGGTTGGTGACAAAGAGGTCGGGTGGGTGGATGGGGTTGTGGGCGATCATGTAACGGTGCAAAGAGAGGCCGTCTTGGAGGCGGCAGTGGCGGGCACAGGCGTGGAAGAGAGTGGCGTAGGTTTGGGGGCAATGAGGTGGTGGGGGTGAAGGGAGTAGAAGAGTGAGAGCGCTACCTGGAGGTGGCCACGGGTGGCGAGAACCCGCACCTGACCGAGCATATCATTATCATTGGTTTGCACGTTGAGCAAGGTGAAGGATGAGGTGAAGGTTGTCCGATGAGAGATGCGAGACGCGATGGTGAGAGCACATGGGCGTAACATGACACTTGTTCGTGTGTGGGTTCCTCCTCGACCTTGACCTCGACCTCCCAAGTAGTCAGTAAAGCCATTGACACCACTGACCCAAAAAAAAAAAAAATTGTTAACGGGAGTTAATGGGTGGCCTATTAGATTAACGGGTTAGGTTTGGATGACCCGTTAGCTTAACGGGTCAGGTTCGGATGACCCATTAGCTTAACAGGTCATATTGAACCAGATCCAAACCCAACCCATTTATAGGACTACCAAATGGTAAGTGTTTTTCCTTTCACCTTTTATATTTTGTTGTTGAAGTGGCTGTCAAATTTGGATAGAGCATAAAGCGGAAAGGGAGGCTCGGACTTGAATTTAGTGAGTTATCTTATCCAATTCAATTCTAAGTAGGTCATAATTGCTCGTTGATCTGTTTGTTTAATTTTCTTGCATGAAACAGATGCACGAGGCAGATAAGTTGAATCCTCATGCTTTCTTCCCTTTTGCAAACAACTAGGAGCCCTATTGGAGGGTGAATCGATCAACGGCTATGCCATTAGATGAGGGTTCCCGGTCATCATACCGTATCGGAAATTGCTCTTATCAATTTGTATGGTGGTGTAACAACGGATATTTGATCAGCTAATTGAAAAGAACTTGATACCATATAACTCGCAGAATTTGTAAGTTGTGCAACAACGGGCTCTAGTGCTTTAAAATCTACCGGGGTAATTTTCACAAATTATTTTTAGCTTCTCAATCACTCCTCTTTATTTTTGTTTATTGGATTGAATAAATCAAACAAAACAATAGGCAAAATTAAATATGAGTGTATAAAAAATTAAAAAGAATATGTGTTTATCATCCTTCATCGTAAAATTTATATAATTTCTAATATAGAATTATATAAAGAGAGTTGTTAAAGATATTTCAAAAAGTCATTTTGCACTCCAAGCACAAAAATGTAAGAAAGAAAACACAGTTTGGAGGAATGCATGATGATCCTAGTGATGATCTTATTATATACTAGTGAGTAAGGTCCCAAAAATGTCATGGTTCCAATACTCTCATGGAATAGTTTCTGTTTGGCATTTGGGATTAATTACTAATTTGTTCCAAACAAGTGAATTATATACCCCACCTGTGACAACTCGTTCCAAATTTTACGTTTTTATTTTATTTTAAAAGCGTGAATTTACGAAATTGCCCTAGAGGCAAGGACTTTGACTTCTGTTGACCATCGTCTAGAGAGACGTATGACTTATTCTTTTAACATATTCTCGTAATACTCGTGGATGTGAACGCATAGGCGAAAGCCGTTTGCGAGTCCGGATTATAACGGTATAGTTACGGACGTTCGAAATTGGTTATTTAAGGTGAAGCCCAATCAGAAAAAGGAAAGAAAGGAAAAAAAAAAAAAAAAAAAATCCCAGCTTTTCCCGTGGGTTTTCCCACTCGCGACCACCCATCTTCCAAGGCCGATTCCGGCCAACTCCGATGGAGTTTTTCGATGCCACCACCACCATCTTGAAGCTCTCATTCCCCTCTACAAAACCCACCCAAGAACCACCTTGATTAACCATGGGATGTGGAGGTTTGAGGCCACGAAAGTTGACGAAAATCAATGGTGCTCCGGCCACCCTTTTCGATTTTCCGGCAAATCGGCAAAGCGATGGCCGATGCCACCACTTGGGCTTTGTAGCCCATCATCCCAGGAGCAAAACCCATCCAACCTTGACCCCGTTGGACCACCGTGGACGACGAATCGACGTCGGGAAGTTTTAGGCACCCGCCGGCTTCGTGGGAAAAATTGACCATCTTCCGTCCACTTTTGGACTTCGTGGCAGGTATGAAATTTGCTCCACTCACTGAGATCTTCATTTCTGTGAAGTTTGAGAATTTTTGGAAATAGTTAGATTTTCCGGCGAGTCAGGGCGGCCGACCGCCACCCGCGGCGGCGCGTGGCCAGTGGGCCGCCAATGCTATTTTTAGGCTATGTCAAATGTCTTGAATTCAGTTTTGTCATTTGAATGACGTAGGTTGATAGTTGGAACCTAAATTCATTACGATACGTTACTTGATAAAAATGTGAATCGATGATCCGACCGTTGGATCGTCACCAAAATTGGATACATTATAATACGTAATATTTAAAGATCATAGGAATTTACGGATCAGGAATCCGACTTACGGATCTTCCTGAATTGGATTTGTAAGTTAGTAAAATAAATGTTCACGGCCACTTGTTTTAGGCAATTGACGGAGATCTGACCGTTGGATCGTAATGGAATTTTAATATGTTATTCTAGAAACATATTGTGGATCGTTGGGAGTTACAGATTGGAAATCTGATATGCGGATCTTCCGGGTCAAGTTATACAGGGTTGTAAACCCTACCGTCGATCTTTGATCGACGGTTGACTTGTGGTCAATGGGTCTCAAACTATTTTAGAATGTCGTTGAGGTTGTGTTTTATGTGAATTACATATTCTACGGATAAGAGTTCTGAGATGTGATTTGATAATTGGTCACAGGGACCAATCATTCAGGACGTCTCGATGCGTGCGCTAGAGAATCATAGCGTGGACTCCAGGTGAGTGCATCTTTCCCTTTTTATCGTACATATTATTGAGAGTTCTATCGACACCTTTAAATTGATTAGGCATATTACTTTCATATATAATTATTGTGAATGCTTGAAGTACTATGTGAACTACGAATGGTTTGATCCCTGTTTAGGGTACGTAGGCAGTCTAACGAGACGTTAAATGCAGCCATAAAATATTTGAGACAAAAGCCTTGCTTGGGAAATTGAGTAATGCGAAGGAAATTGGTTAAGGAAAGTTTTAGTTTTATGAATTAGTTAGTTAAATTAGTGTTAATTGGGTTGTCATGAATAATTATCCTTGAAAATAAGTAGTTTGGGAGTAGGGCGTTATTGATTGTACACTTCACACTATATTGTTTATAATTGAAAATGCTACGACATGGTTGAGTAGTAGATTGCATCATGATATATCCATATGTATATTACTTGCATATAATTACTGGGAATGCTTTCAAGTGCAAAGGTGAACTCAGGACATCCAGGTAAGTTCAGGTGAGTTTATGGTACTAGTTGAATCGATTGCGTTATAGCATGACTATAGTTATGAGTTAGGCAACTTCGATATGGTCGTACTGGTTGCCATGAGTTGCACATGTTATATTGAGATGCATTGAGAGCTCATAAACCTGCACCTTGGTGTTAGTGTTCCCGCCCGTGGCCAGGACACAGTCCTTCACGTGATGTTCACCTCCCACACCTTACGCTCACCTTGGATTCAAGGTAGGTGCACAGTCCTATCGTACAGACCACTTTAGGTGGTTCCGACTCGTAGGTGACCTGCGATTATTCGCCCAGTCTTCACGTGATCGTAGCACTTGAGCGTATTTATTTACACCCAGTCCTGTCGTACATACCACTTTAGGTGGTTCCGACTCATGTGCAAGTATACTTATTGAGCTATTGGCTAGCCAGGATTGATGAGATATGGATAAGTCGTACAGGTCACTATAGGTGACTCCGACTTATATGCTAGCCAGGATTGATAAGATATGGATAAGTCGTACAGGTCACTATAAGTGACTTCGACTTATATGCTAGCCAGGATTGACGAGATATGGATAAGTCGTACAGGTCACTATAGGTGACTCCGACTTATATGCTAGCCAGGATTGATGAGATACGGATAAGTTGTACATGTCATTTTAGCTGACTATGACTAATATATCACTTTGTATTGATTTAGTTCATTTGGCCTACTTATTAATGTATGGTGGATGTGATGGCAAACCGTGGTTTTGGTCATTTCCGAGTATGGTTTGGATATATGTATATATGTTGTATTGTCTTATGGAAAACGATACGGGTTTTACATTTAGGGGCATTACTTTTTGAGAGGTAGTAACTTTGGGAAGATTGGTTTTATTGCTTACTCACACCTTCTGTTTGGTGCCCTCCAGGTTTTAGCTGCTGAGTTTGTATCGACAAGAATCTATGGCGAATCTTAGTATTGATGGATATTTTTGAGGGTATGATTCTTACCCACATTACTGCACCTTACTTATGCTCTGACATCGCGTGTGAAATGGATTCGCTCCCACTCGTAGCGCACTCTGGTATTTAGACACTTTTAGATTCAAATTTATTCACTTTTTATGCACTATCACATTTTATGGCTTCGTCACCTTCCAGGTGTCGGCCAGCACAGCTCGATTCAGGATCCAAATGGACTTTCTGGGTCGGGGTGTGTCACCACCAGTACACGGGCATTGGGGGCATATATATTTTCGTGTTCAAATTTTGCTACCACAAGTATATATTGGACCAAAAGTTTCCCATATTTCATGCATAGTTGATGTTGGGAAATTACCATATTTGATATTAAAAATTTGCTACAACTCCATTATTTCAAGGTTGCTTGACATTCAAATCTTAGTAGATTGCGTTGAAGTTATGCAAGCATAGAGAAGATCCTATTATATGGCATGCACGTAGCATGAGATTAAATTATTTTCATCTACTTTTTTTTATTTGTTGCTTTATCAATTATAATCAATCTGATATATAATTGAAATAAGATGTTATATGATTATTTATTATTTTCTACTACGTATTTAATTATCTCTACTAATTAATAAAACACTTATTGTCAATCAAAATTCTATGAAATTACCAGTTTAACCTTCTAATTAATAAGAAATATGGGGCAGAAATGTAATTTCACATAACCAAATTTTGCTGTTTTTTTTTTTTTTTGTTCAAAACTTCATCTACATATAATCCTAACATATCTCTAATTAATTAAAAAAATAAATAAATTTCCACTCCCACATTCTCTATCACTCTCTTCCTCTCTCCTTCTATTTCAAAAACAAAAATAAAAAATATTCTTACACACTATGTGTGTGCCATATGCTAGTTTAAATTAAAATCATTTCAATAATATATCGGTAACCCAAGTTGCACTGTTGTGGTGTACCTGTTTTTGTTTTTGTTTTTATTTTTATTTAATTTGTTGAAGAGGGGCAAGAAAGATAAAGTGTGCATGTTACTATGATTAGTTGTTTATTTTGACTCCTATTGCCGTGGCGCCTTTTTTTTAAGCATTGTGTTAACTCTTATGATAACCATGAAAATGTTATAGAAACATTGGTGAATTTATGGTTTTTTTTTTTTTTAAATGGACAATTAGTTGGGTCTGAAGAGGTTATAGGAAATTTCACCCTATATGTGGACACAATCAAACAGACTCACTAGCTCGAAGTATCAAATTCGAAACCTTCCATATTTTTTTTTGTTTATTGGGGAGCCGCAGTCTGCGTCCTTACTACTGGTCCACTTGTGGTGGTTGTGAATTTCATGATTTATAGTTAGTAAAGTGGTTCTATGTTCTTAAAATAATCGTGGAAGTTTGAATGTTTGCTTAAAATAATAAGTTTGAAATATTTGCCTCAAGAATAAGTTTGAATAAACTAATGTTTATCAGTTTTAATTAACACTCTAGAAATGTAAACATACGCTTCTTCTTTGTTTGTATTTAGATATGCAAAAATAAATTTGGTGTTGTCACTATTTGATCGAATTAGTATCTTACTTCGGTTAATAACGACATTATCAACATCTTTTAGAGTTTAGGTGACAGGTTATGAATTTAAAGCTTGAAAATCGAAACCGTTCATACTTTGTATTTTTTTTCATTCGATATCACATATTCATTGCTGAAAACTCCATAGCTAAAGCTACTAAACAGTAAACAACTTTATAAGGCAATTATACACCATATAACAATTAGAAAGTCATAATCAAATTTTTTATAACAAAAATACACAAAACTTGGTTACCAAACTATCGAGAAGAAAAAAAATTCCACAAAATCTTAACTGACAGATCGATCAATTTATGCAACTAATCCAACAAAATTTTGACCAAAAGATGTATATACAGTAGTAACAGCCAGTAGCGGAGCCAAGGTGGGGACAATGGGATTCCTTGACCCCTATAACCTTGTACAGAACAAGTACTTGAAAGAGAGAACTGAAGAAGATCAAAGGGCGAAAAAAATGGCGCAAGTACAACCACCTGGGGAAAAAACCCAAGAGGTCCCAGAAATGGAGGTGAAAGAAAACCCAAGAAGTCCATCGTTCAAATTCAATGCACAAGCACCTGAATTTGTGCCAAGATCACATGCCCAGATGCCAATTTCTGGTTATTTCTACCCCTGCTTTCACGTTCTTGGTGACACTGCTTCCCCTGATTGGTTTTACATTTAGGACCAAGAATTGCATCCTTACTTGATCTCCAATAATCCCAATATCAATCCGCTTTCCAATCGGTCCAAGAATTTGATCCCGGACGATCTTCAGCAGAAGATCATCAAGCAGGTGATGTGTCTTTGATTGTTAATTCTTTTTATTCCTTTTGTTTTGTTGATCAAGGAAATATCATTTGTCGACTATGAATCTAGACTATTGACTAGGTTGATTTTTGTGTGAATATGTACCGAGTTCAATATGCCAAAAGAATGTTACCTATGTGTTAAATTTGTGAAATTATGTACGTATATCTGTTTTTATTTTTTTAAGGAATCAGATAAAATATATGTCTGGATTTTTGGATTATGTCGGGCAAACTGGGATCATCCTTTTGGATATAGGATTTTCGTTGTGGATCCTATCCAATTTAATATAAGAAGCCATTGAAAGCGTTCGTCCAATGCTGTCGATGTCCCATAACGAAATATGTATCGAAATGTCTAAACAGTTGGAGATCCTCTAGAAATTTTGAGCCATCATTTCACTCTTTCAAATTTGCAATGCATGAGATGTTAAATTCTTCTAACATATGGATTTGTTGTTATCCTTATTGATGCCCATAATCATTAAACAATTAGGACTGGACCATGGCAGCACCTAGTCATTTTTTCGCCCTTTGATCTTCCCTTTCGGCCACTCTTTTCTTTGTTTCAGGGGGCTTCATTTGTATCCAATGCTCATTATTTTATTTCGGCTTAATTCACATAAATAATACCCAAAAAAAGTGTGATCTATTACTCAAAGAAGGTGACATTCTTGGTGTGGCCAGAAGGATACTACATGTTGTAAATCTTGCACTATCAAAGACGAGGGTGCTTTTCTCAGGAGAGCCATCCATGACCCTCAAGGTAATGACAAACAAAACATCAAGGCAATGTTTGAATTCGGAATTGCTTGCTTTGTGTCATTAGTAATGTAAGCTCAACTTTTAACCCCCTTATCTTAAATTCCTGGTTCCGTCATTGGTAACAACATCAAGAAATTAATTTGAAGAGTAATGTTATTCATACCATGTTTTGATACCACATTTTCATACCAACATTTGATGTGGATAGTCACATCATCTGAATTAATCAGATTTTTAAATTTAATTTATTATTTAATAAATTAATAATTAAAAAAAATAATTAATTAAGTGATGATTGTGATATACGAATAGTCTTTCTCTTCTCTTTCCTTGAGGGAAAAAAAAAAAAAAAAAAAATTCTTGTGTTCGGCGATTAATAATTCGAACACAAGTTATACCTATTTACAAAGCCACCCACCCAAAATTCAATTACAAAAAAGGAACAAAAAGAATTTATAATACAAAAAAGTATCACTCAATTTCCTCTGTACAATCTATCACGCCAAACTTCCAAAACTACCCCTCTCCTCCAATATCCTCAGTCAACTTTCACAAACTCCTCGTCGTCATCCTCATCCTCCTCATCTATAATCTCGCCATAACGATTCGTACGATCACAAACGCCACCAAACACGTCCCTAACGGTCTTCAAAACGACGTCGCCAACCCACGCGAGGCACCCCAACTCACAGTGGCACTTCTCCCCGAGCATCCGGAGTAATCCTTTATCACCGACCTCCGGCGGCGTGGACATCGGCTGGAGATACGCCAGTGCGGCGTGCTTGACGAGTGGGTTCTTGATCGGAATCTCGTCGTGCCAGCTGGAATTGTGGATAGGCGACATGACTGACAGCGGCGGCGATGCCGGGAGGAGGTCCTTGAGGCTGGTGTAGGAGACGGTCTGGATCGTGACCATCTCGATGTCGGAGATCTCGATCTCGTCGCCGAAGCCGTTGTGGAGGAGAAACGTCGGGGAATGGGAATTGAGGGTAGGGTTTTTAACGGCGGAGGTCTCCATGGAATGTTTTCCGTCGCCGATTCCGATTAGAGAAGGACTGGGAGACTGATTCGGGAGGGTTTTTGTGTTGCGTTTGGAGTTTTTGTGAAGCGGGAGAAGGGATGGCACACGCGCTGTACGCGCATATGGGGGCGCTGGATCGATGTGGGTATAGCACGTGTCTAGTTACTATTGGATTTAGTCAATGAAGCCTTTTTGTTTTTCTGATTTGTCGTTTTTGGGTGAATATTCAATTAGCTTATTGGTATGGATAACTAATTTGTATGACTATATATTTTCTTTTGAATTCTTTAATTTATATAATTTTTGAAGAAATAAATTTATATTTTTGGGTCAACAACTCTTGCTCCAGAGTCTATACATTGATTGCCAGTTGCCACCATTTTTATTTTCAAGTAAGAGAAAATTATGTCTTAGTACCAAATTTATATTTAATATGAATATTTACTAGCCATTGAATTGATACGTTTATCCTTTCTTCTTAACTTTTTGGGAGGAGAGGTGACAAAAAGCTGGGCTTCAATTTATGTTTGGTTAGGCTTTACAATTTCTTACGCAACACGTAACATGATATCTAATCGGGTCGTTATCTGATCACATGATAAAAACCCGTTAATAACGAGTTCTTAATAGGTTTACATGAAAGTGACACGCGTGTAACATATTTCGACACGTTAAGAAAAAAGTTATTTTGATGATTTTAATTTTTTAAACTACTAAAAAAGCTTATTATAAAATACAATAGTCATAGTGTATATGTATATGTTGTATATTAAATATGTATTATTGTATTATTATTCTATATAATTTTAAACATTTGATTTTTATTTATTTATTTATTTTTATAGTATATTATAGGAGAAGAGTGAGATTAAAAAAAACTATAAAACACATTAAAATTTAAAGTATCAAGTAATTTAAAAATACCAAACATATTAAAAAATCATAATAATTAATTACAAGTGCGAAAAATGCAAAAAAATATGCAAAGGTTCGTGTCACATCCCGGGCCCGCTTCCACTGCCGTAGCACGATATTGTCCGCTTTGGGCTTACCATTCCCTCACGGTTTTGTTTTTGGGAACTCACGAGCAACTTCCCAGAAGGTCACCCATCCTGGGAGTGCTCTAGCCCTCTTCTCGCTTAACTTCAGAGTTCCTACAGAACCCGAAGCCAGTGAGCTCCCAAAAGGCCTCGTGCTAGGTAGGATGGGAATATACATTTAAGGATCAGTCCCCTGGGCGATGTGGGATGTTACAATCCACCCCCCTTAGGGGCCCGACGTCCTCGTCGGCACATTTCCGGCCAGGGATAGGCTCTGATACCAATGTCACATCTCGGCCCGGGGCAGATCACTTCCCGGGCCCGCTTCCACTACCGTAGCACGATATTGTCCGCTTTGGGCTTACCATTCCCTCACGGTTTTGTTTTTGGGAACTCACGAGCAACTTCCCAGAGGGTCACCCATCCTGGGAGTGCTCTAGCCCTCTTCTTGCTTAACTTCGGAGTTCCTACGGAACCCGAAGCCAGTGAGCTCCCAAAAGGCCTCGTGCTAGGAAGGATGGGAATATACATTTAAGGATCAGTCCCCTGGGCGATGTGGGATGTTACAGTTCGTGATCGCATCCTCTATGCTTTGAGTATGAGTATATCATCGTTTGAATTTTTAAAATCATACAGACCCTCATGAATAGTATTTTTAAGGGAGTTCAAAATAAATAAAATTCATAATCATTAATGTACAAGGCTAAAAAATGTGAAGGCACATCGAAATTTACAAGGTTCCTCAACCTTGAAACGCAACTCCCTTCATTTTGCATATCCTTGAACATTTGGTATTTTATAGTAATGTACTAATGTTTTTTCATTAGGGTCTTATTTTGTAGTAAGTAATACTTGAAAGACAAATGTTTTTTTTTTTTTAATATTTTGAAGTAATATTTATGTGACAAATGTGCATATACTGATTTAGTATTATGTTTTCTATTTTTTTGGGTCTAATTATTTTTTTCATTTTCATTATTTATTTAAAATATGTTTTCTTTAATGGGTAACGATCCGAGTCATATTACCTGATAATATTAATGAGTCGATTTTGGATTGGGTCATATTACCCATTTACTTTAATGGGTGTTACACAACATGAACTATTAAGATATAAGATATGACACAAAAACGACACAAAGACAAAAAACACGACATGAATGCCAAACAAAGCAAGGTAGAAAAGTGGAAGAAGCTCCGAGCTGCTTTCAAAAGCTAGCCTTTCTGTTTACCAAAACATAGGCGAACAGTAGTTATTCAATGAAATTTTAATATGATCCTACCTTCTTTCTCCATCACCCTCTTTTTGTGCATCAAACATTTTCCCTCGTCTCCTAGGCTTCCTACTCCATCTCTTCCTTCCTCGTCTCCCACTCGAGAAATCAAAAGATGCCAATGTCAATCAAAATTGAAGGAGAATACAAACAGGGAATCTTATCGACCTCGAAATGGACGCTATCTCTAGCACCGCAGTTTTTGGCTTGATCATCTCTAGCATATTTTGGTGCGAGAATTTACCAAACCAGGCACTCTCTCAAAACACTCGCATTGTCTATGGCTTTGAACTCGACGCCGCCACAGCACGCCGTCTTTGGATTTTTTTTTTTTTTTTTTTTTTGGATCTTTAGTGAGGGTAAACCATGGGTTGCTGGGAGAGAAGCATGGCAGAGGAACGAAGAAAAAAGAAAAATGAGGCAACGAAGAAAAATGGGAGAAAAGCAGGGCAGAGGAAACAAAGAAAAAAATAAAAATTTAAGATAAATGTGGAAGCATGATTTTGCAAGACCAGAGTAAGATAGATTGGAATACTTATACCTCAAAAGTTCGATCATGAACTCAATAGCTCTTATCAAATTGAGCTACTCAATTAGACCAACGGTGCCACCACATTCTGGTGTGTTCCAAAAAGGTGAAGTCCGCTAACTTCGCTAAGATTGATCATTCTTGTTCCACAACTCACGGAAATTTGCTCTGATTGGGGATCAAACTAATTTCCTATATTTTTGGAGATTCCTACAATTTAGGGATTGACGTGGATTTCATATCCTAAAGGGTCTTTCTCAACTAGTATAAATACACTCATCTAGGGTTCATTTATAGTAACCCCGCATACTTTTCTTATTCTCTTGCTCACTACTTGAATCTAATATTGCTGACTAACTTGACCGTCAAAGAACCGTTGGCCTATACCACACTGGTACCCAAGGTTAATCATGATTGTTTTCACTTTTACATGTAATTGGATTTGTGTGGCGAACATTGATTGAACTTATATCCCCCAGCCAAATCACTCTACCACATCATGTCTATAGAGGATAGTTTTGTAAACGCCTACGTCACTATCTCGGGTCCCCAAATACCTTGATCACTTCTGCCAACAACCCCACTCTGGCTAGCAGGGCTTTTCCCACCATGGACCAGATATGAGAAACCCTAATGAAAATCAATGCTTCTATTAGCATCTTCAAAAGCACTGTTCTAAAAATCCTTGTCTACCGCCGCCTAGGCCCAACTTAACCGCTAGGTAGTTGACCACGATCCCGATTAGTCCCTAAGTGTTTGAAAAATAAAAAAGTGCGCCTAGACCTACCTAGCTTGTCTAGATCTTTCTAGGCACCCGCTTAGTTCACAAATCTTACTTAGACAAGAAATAGATAACTTTCATTTTACGTTATGTTCTAATACTTTATAATCTGTCATTTTATTTTTTTCATTTATGTATTTCAATGCAATTATGTGTTTTTAAATATAAGCAGACACTTATTTATAAGATATAATAAATCTACTTAAATCCGCCTAAGCGCTAGGCCCCAACCCACCACTCGACTAACGCCTAACATCTTTTATAACCTTGTTCAAAAGACTGTAAAGGCTTTGCAAGTTGAGAATTGCTCAAACTTTGTAGATATTGAAAGGCGCATGAAAGCCTTGGAGAATGCTTGCAAAACTACTTCACAAACCCAAGTCCCTATCATCGGATTTGGAAACCTAAACACCATCACTTTTGATGGACATCCCGCCATGGTAACACCCATTTCAACCCAGTAGATATCGGAGAAGAATGTTCTCCCCTCTTAATCTTTCTCCCTTTCATTCCCCTCCTACTTGTACAATTACAATTAAACCATGTCAACATCTTATAATGAATTTTTTTTTTTTAAGGACAAAAAGCAAAGTGTATGAGGAAGGGAGGAAAGGAGATGAAAATAGGAAGGGAGAGGATCCTACTCCCTGTCGATCAACTCCGGATGACACATCTCGATGTTCTTCACTTCATTATCACAGGTCAAATTGAGGTTGATACTGCCTTCATTTTATTAAGTTTGTTATTCTTTATTAGGCATTTCACAATAGTTTAAATGAATGCAATACCTATATATAAGATTTGGGTAACTTGAGGTTGATACCTATATCATTACTGTTATACTAGTGTGAGTTTAATATATTGATATTACATTCAAGAGTTTAATATATCACACTCATGAGTTTAATATATTGATCTCATGAGTTCAATATATTGGTATTACACTCAAAAATTTTGGTTCACTGTATAAGTGTGATTCTTATGAGTTCACTATATTGGTATCACACTCACTTTGTCCGGCCTACTGTGGAAGGCCCTAGGGATGAGAAAATAATAGTGTATAGAGATCATAGTATGATGGAAAATTCAATGTTAGTTCTGGTGTAGGGTCTTTTGAGAGAGTGGGTGAATAAATTGGTATCGACCTCGTCATTTAGGAATTCAAACTTAAGACATCTTATTCATAAACGAAAAAACGACATTAAATCGTAGTACTAAATGACAATATCTTAACATTATTAACAAATTTTTATTCACTATTAACAAGTGGTTGGTTATTGACTCTAGATCATTACAAGACTCGTACATACCAATGTCCAAAATCAACCAAGTTAACAACCCGATGTTTAGTAAAAAAATGATGTTATCACACACTTATTTTATCTCACACGTACCTTCTTTTTAATTTTTGTTCTTTAATCTCTTTCAATTTATTTAATTGGACAAACAGAAATTGAAAGATCATACGTGTGAAAGATAAAAAAAATATGTGAATATCACCAAGTAAAACTCTCTTTTGCCATGTCTAATCAAACACGATAAAAACATGTTTTTCCCGTATCTGACAGCCCAATAGTCCCTTATGATAAATCAACCCCTTGGGAAGTTCAAAATGCAACACTTCAGAATCCGTGTTTGCTTTCTCTCCAACCGTGTCCAACCTGGCGATGCAGCGCTCTCACTCTGCAGCTGAATCAGACTCCTCGTGGGTGTCCACCGAGTCGGACGCGTGGTGGAGACTCGGATGCTCGCTTCCCTGACATCACTACGCATCCATAAACGCACAGCAATTCCGATTACGTCACTTCTTTTTCTCGCCTCCTTTTCATGGTTAGCTCCTCCTCCTCTGTATTTACTCAACGCCTAATTTTGGCCTTTTTTTCTTCATTCACTGATTTGTTCTAGAGATCTCAGATTGTTGAGTCAGAGAAGAGGTACTTTTCCAGTTGATTGATGCTGTATTAATTTAGAATTTGCCCAATTGGGGTTTGAGAATTTTGGTTTATATGGCTGTTTTGAACTTTTGACAGAACCCACATTGTTATTTGGTTTATTTTTTATCAATTTGATGTGATAGTTTTGCTGGGTGTTTGTGTTTTGAGATTCTTTTGCCTGTTTGCCTGTATTTTGTGGCTGGAAATTCTTTGATTGATGAAATGAGCAGATTCATTTGCGATTTGAGTAGAGAATTTTGTATTTGTGAATGATGGCAAGTTGTCTTTTTTGTGTGCGAGTAGCATTTACTTAAAATAGCTAAGGAGTTCAATTAAATTTATGTTTTTTGATTTGCGAAAGTATCTGTCTTTGATTGAAAGTTTTTGCTTTGGCTAGTAGCTTTAGATATGCTGATAGCTAAGAACAAAGGTAGATTTTGATAATTTGAAATGGTGATTAGCGGAAGGCCGAAGACCTGCAATTTTCGGTTCCTATTTCCACTTTAACTTTCCAATCTAGAAAGCCATGGCTTTTCGTAACGGTATGTTTACTCTGTTATGTGCAGAAACATAGAAACTTACCTATTAGGCAAAGTAATCCTAAAATGTCGGACAACAATGTTGCTGAGTATGTTGGTTTGGGGGAAGGATCCTCGCACGACTTAAATAAGTATCAAAAGGTTTCAATTATACCTCTTGTCTTCTTGATCTTCTACGAGGTTTCGGGAGGTCCATTTGGTGTCGAAGATAGTGTCCAGGCAGCTGGTCCCCTTTTAGCCCTCCTTGGTTTTCTGGTTTTTGCCATCATATGGAGTGTTCCAGAGGCATTGATAACTGCAGAAATGGGTACTATGTTCCCCGAGAATGGGGGATATGTTGTTTGGGTCTCATCAGCTTTGGGTCCGTACTGGGGCTTTCAGCAAGGATGGGTAAAATGGCTCAGTGGGGTGATTGATAACGCTCTATACCCTGTTTTGTTTCTTGACTATCTCAAATCAGCAATTCCGGCTTTAGAGAGCGGTCTCCCAAGGACAATTGCCGTGTTGGTTTTGACAGCAATGCTCACTTACATGAACTACAGGGGTATGACAATAGTGGGTTGGGCTGCTACCTTACTGGGGGTGTTTTCACTTCTTCCCTTCATATTCATGGGATTTATAGCAATCCCCGAACTAAATCCTTCAAATTGGTTTGTGGTAAATCTGGAGACTGTGAATTGGACTATGTACTTGAACACGCTGTTTTGGAATCTTAATTACTGGGATTCAATTAGTACTCTTGCAGGGGAGGTGGAAAACCCTGGTACAACTCTTCCTAAATCTCTCTTTTATGCTCTTATCTTGGTTGTGGTTGGATACATTTTCCCTCTTCTGATTGGTACCGGGGCTGTTCCAGTAGAACGTGAACTATGGTCAGACGGGTATTTCGCAGATATTGCTAAAATGCTTGGAGGTGTATGGTTAAGAACCTGGGTCCTGTCAGCTTCTGCTTTGTCAAACATGGGTATGTTTGTGGCTGAAATGAGCAGCGACTCCTTTCAACTTTTGGGTATGGCAGAACGTGGGATGCTTCCTTCAATCTTTGCCAAAAGATCTCGTTATGGCACTCCACTTACCGGAATCTTATTCTCTGCATCCGGTGTAATCTTGCTTTCCTTTTTGAGCTTCCAAGAGATCGTAGCTGCTGAGAACTACTTGTATTGCTTTGGAATGATTATGGAATTCATCGCGTTTGTGAAGTTGAGGATGAAACACCCGGCTGCATCGCGGCCTTTTAAGATACCGGTTGGTACAGTGGGAGCAATTTTGATCTGCATTCCTCCGACGCTGTTAATCTTTGTAGTTTTAGCTCTTGCTACTCCAAAGGTAATGGTTATTAGCATCGCTGCCATGATCATCGGGCTTCTTCTGCAGCCATGCATCGAGTACACGAAAAACAAGAGGTGGTTTAATTTCTCCACGAAATCTGACCTTCCAGATATCCAAAATGCATATGATCAGTGTAGTATTGTAGCATGATTCCATCAATGATTGTAATCATTTGGTGTTTGAAATTATTGGTTGTTTCTGACTTTGAACTGTGGATGCTTGGTATATTCCCTTTTACTTAATAGTTGAAATGTTGTGATGGATGCAGTATGCATATAAAAATCTTGAGACCCTTATAAAATGTGGTGTAAGGAAATATATACAGGTAGATATTGCTTCTTTTTTTCTTTTTTCTTTTTTTTTTTCTTTTTTCAAAGGATATTTATTGGAGAAAGACTTATCTGCTCAAGATTGAAGATGAATTCTTTAAAATACTTTGTGGTCTATTCACAGTATATCGTGTTTATGATTGGAACCACTCATATTATAAGTCACTTTGTAAAAGACTATCTCTACAAAAAAAATCTATTAAAACCAAGATCCTTAGTCATTGAATTGTATAAAAACACAAGGACGGATTTGATGAAAGTATTACGAACTGTCTATCTATTTGTTACAATCAACTGACCAACGATCTTAGTTTTAATTAATATTTTGCAAAGATATCTTTACATAATGCCTTATAATATGAACAGTTCCGCATAAGCATGAATGTAACTAAGCCGAAAATTACCATGAGGAGTAACTCCTCCTTAAAAAAGATGCACGAAATTCTGTAAAAAGGCCGATAAGTACCGTGAGGAGTAACTCTTCCTCAACAACGATGACTCGCTGATATAAGGGGATAACAAGAGAGTATATTTTGGGTCTTCAAAATTGGGCATAGGTCGTGCAATGTTAGCAGCTTAGAAGAGTTTTTAATTCATAAAAATGCTTTTTAAAAAAGCAACTAATAGATGTTAGTTCATGAAGCACTTTTAAGTACTTTTTCAAAACGTACTAAAAAAAATGCTACAATAAATCACTTTCGTATTAGAATTGTTTTCTAGAGAAGCAATTCTAAACGGCCTTGATGAAAATGATATGGATTAGCCTTGTCGAATGCCCAACCCAATATGCAACCATACACTAAAGGGCTCTAGGTCAAATTACATGCTGCGTTTGGATGGTTCCTAATATTTGGTTCTCCCTCGACATTTCATTGACTATATGTTAACCACTTCACACTTATCTGCTTTGCTTGCCAAACAGTCCCTTGGCAGGTGAGTCTACTTGTATCGTGTTCTACACTGTGGACCCCACACTCAAAAATGTCGAAGACGATAGGTTGGTGAGGCACATGTATACGGAACCAGACTAATATTTATGACATGTTGTCTTGTTGCTTGACATTAACATCCATTCCCTCTCTTGTGAGTTGCCACGAGCTGTTCTCTGCAAACAATAATCATGTCAAAATAATCCACGTGGCACTCACACAAGAACTAAGAATGATCCATGCTTAATTAATCCATAAACAAGCTATTAGTTAGTCCCTGACAACTGTTAATGTTAGTGAGAAACACTTTGACGATTATATTATAAAACCGTCAAAAAATTATTTGAACTTGTGTTTAGTAATCGGATCGTTGTTATAGTGTTTTTAACAGTGAAACGGAGTATTCCGAGGCCCTTAACATGTATTGGTTAACCTTACCTCACCAGCCAATTGGGTTTATGTCAAAATTGCAGTCTTTTGTTAACCATCGGATTTTACAACACTTTGTTGTCTATATAACACCGCTGTCATTTTGGCCGTTTACTAGAATTAAGAATAGCAAAAATGTTGTTTGTTTCATCAGCTACTGAAGAAAAACTGACCAAATAAGCACTTTCATAAGCAGTTTGAGGATGAGGTGCTTTTTCTGATAGAGAAAAAGCAGAGGAAAGAGAGAAAATGGGAGTTCAAAACAACAGTCCAAGACCTTCCCCAAGAAGAAAATCTACAACCCTTCAACACTTGTTTGATCTCGATGCCAAAAGCGCTTCTGACAGCAAAACTATTATTGGCAGTCAATCTTCTTCCAGTTTGGAAAATGAAGAAATCCTGTCAGCAATCTCCATCTGCAATTTCATCTTCACCTTCACCGATCCGAGCGAATGCCCTACGCAACAAGAACTTAAAAGGCAGAAGCTTTTGCAGCTTCTTTCGATTGTCAAATCCTCGAAAAAGCCTCTGCATGATCAAGTCATGACGTCTCTCATTTCCATGATATCGTTGAACCTTTTCCGGTCTCTCCCTCCTCCTTCCAATCCCACATATGCCATGGACTTTCCCGACGATGAAGACCCCATTTCCACCTTTTCCCCTGTGTGGTCACACCTGCAGTTAGTCTACGACATACTCATCCGCCTTGTGATTAACAATGATCCTAAGTTACTCAGAGGCTACATTGACAACCAGTTTGTTGTCAACCTCCTTGCCCTCTTCCAATCAGAAGACCCGAGAGAGCGCAACAGCTTGAAGAATGTGTACCATAGAATATATTCTCGATTCACATTCTACCGTTCGTCCATGAGGAAATCGATGAACGATGTGTTCTTGCACTATGTGTTTGAGACAGAGCGGCATTGTGGGATCAGAGAGTTGCTTGAGATATGGGGAAGCATAATCAATGGCTTCACCGTGCCGCTGAAGGAAGAGCACAAGCTGTTTTTGATGAGAGTGCTTATTCCTTTCCACAAGACCAAGGGGTTGCAGGGCTACCACAGGCAGCTGGCTTATTGTGTGTCGCAATTTGTGCAGAAGGAGCCCGTACTTGGCGGAATTGTGGTGAGAGGAATTCTGAGGTATTGGCCCATGACGAATTGCCAGAAGGAGGTTTTGCTGATTGGGGAGCTGGAGGAGCTGGTGGAGAATATTGACCCTGATCAGTATAGGAAGTTGGCCCTGCCTCTGTGCATACAGATAACAAGATGCTTGAACAGTTGGAACTCACAGGTACATGGTTTTTTCTTTTTCTTCTGGCTTAATGATTTTTCGGATAGCAAGTTTTGAAAATCCATCTTCTCTTCCTTTGCTTTCTTAGCAACCAAACAGAAAACAATTGCTAATTCTGAAAATTAGTACCCTGGTTTGTATTAGTTCGAAGGAAGGTTTAGTTTTCGCCCCGCCTATATGGTTACTTCCATTAGTTTATAAGGTATTCATAGAACTTCAAGTTGCCATAGCTATCATTGGAAATTTTTCATTCAGATATCAAGATTCTGTAATCGTATTTTCCTATGAATTTGTTACAAACAAACAGAAAATAATTTCTTAACAACTACGACACTCTTCTTTCCAATGCCTGAAAACTGAAACTAGTAAAGACTGCACGTGCTCGACAGCGGAAACTAGTTTCTTGAGTCCTTTTTAAGGATGAAACTGTGCTCCTGTAAAACCCTCTTGAAATCAAGCCTTTGTGGTTACCTTAAGTGATGAAGGCGGGCTGGCAAATGAGTCAAGATTACTCCGTCAAGGGCTCGATTCCCTCCACTGCACTGGAGGCAAAAAAAAAAAAAAAAAAACTCATGGAATCCTATTATACTTTGAAAACTCCCTATTGAAGTTTTACATAGCTTTAGCTGCTTTAGGGTCCTTCAATTATTTGTAAGTGTTATAATCTCCGAATCTTCAAAATACAATAGAAGATTTAACACTGCTTGGCTCCTTACAGTTAACGAGTCATTCCTCCTTATTTGCCAGTCACATAAACTAAGTGTATACCTTTTTAGTTTAAAAGTCATTCGCTATAATATTGTGTTGTACTTTTAGGTAGCAGAGAGAGCCCTCTATGTTTGGAACAATGAGCAGTTTGTGAAGATGATATCAGTGGCAATGGAGGAAGTGTTTCCAGTCGTGGTTGAAGGCATGGAGAAGAACTTGAAGTGGCATTGGAGCAAAAGCGTCCGGCAACTGACAGAAAACGTGAAGGTGATGCTCGAAGAAATGGATCCAGTTTGGTACTCCAAATGCCTGGAAGAAATTGAGCTAAGAGAATCCAAGGCCAACCAAGCAGAACTCAAGAGGAAGGAGAAATGGGACCGAATAGAAATGGCTGCAGCAGCCAAGCATCAGTTCCTCCAACCACAACATTTCATGTGTGTTTCTCACTAAAATTTAAATCAACAATGTATACAACAAGTAGTCTCTGCTGGGTTTTTTGGGTTTGGTTTCATAACCATTGTAGAAGGTTTCTAGTTGGTCCTTCTATTTATTATAAGAAAATACTCAACTCCTTATGTGTAACGAGTTATTCCTTCTTACAGATCAATTAGATTATGATATGTATGCTAAAACTTTACATTTTGTGGTTAACTAGGGCTTTTGAAGCAAAACACAATACAACTTTTTCCAACATAGCCAACCTAATCATTGTGTATTAGTACGCGGCCGCATCGTATAATTACTCCGCGTATTATAATTAGGATGAATTAGTAGTTAAACATAAGACTTATATTAACACGTAAATTTACTATACCACGTGCATATGTTCTAATACCGCACCATAGTCTCAACCACCAAGGGTTAGTTTGTTATTGCCAAATTGTGCGAGTAAAATACTTATAATGTCAGATCAAGGTGAAATGTTATGAACATGTGTGATCTGATTGACAGGTACGTATGTCACTTTACATTGCATGATTCCAAGGTGGTGAAGAATTGAAAATGAATGACAAAGACAGGTCAAGTTATATTAAGGGTTTTAACCTAATTCTTTGTTTGTTAATTAAGTGTTGCATATGGAAACTGCTCAGAGTGGCCAAGGATAAATTCTCTTGTTGTGAGGATTACGAGGAAGTTGGAACAAGGCAGGCAGGCAGGCCGGCAAACTTTGAAAAATTGAAAGTTCAAATTCATGAAGTCCTAAGGTTTGGTTTGGGTAGATAAATATCTTCTTTTTAATATATATTTTTATAAGGATTTATATATGTGTTTTACGGTTTCGAAGGAGATAAATTTATCAACGAACTTTCAATCAGGTGATGTATATGTTCTTTTGATAGAAGAGGTTTCAAGTTCGATTCTCTTATCCTAACTAAAGAATCCATAATTTTCACCTAATTCCGGGCATGTATATGGTCATGTTACACTTTGCTCAGGCTTTAAAACGTGCCTAAAAATAAAAACTAGCACTAGCAGGTTTACAGCATATGGCCAAGAACTTGAAGCATAGTTGCAACGTCACTGGCCTCGTAAAATTTTACTTGAATAAATAATTAAAATTTGTTATTTTGTTTCGTTTCATGTCGGATTAACGTAAAAATTTTACAGGCCCACTGCTGACTCTTCTCACGCAGTCCACGTCTTTTCTCCTCTCAGCCCCTCACAAACTCTTTCGTCGGCGGTTTCTGCTGCGACTTAGGAGCAGCTGCTCCTCACAGAACCCGACTACTGACCCCGTGTCCGCCTCTCATCGCCGCCGAAAGCAACCTCGACGCCGTTGCGGGCGGAGGAACGCCATCATACGAGCCACGGAACACGCTGCTGCTGGTAGTTTTACTTTTCTGATTTGTACGAATTTGTTTGTTTGTCTGATGAGAAAGTGGCGGCTGTTGTGCAGTCGATGGCAAGCTGTTCAGGTCACTATCCCTGGACTCTCCTTTCTCTTGGATATACATGGTGGGAAATTTTACTGAACGTACATTTTCCATTCTTTCTTCCGTAGTATAGGGTTGGTTCATCGTTCCAGTCATGCTAAACTACCGTTTGGAATGAGACAGTATAATGGGGCCAAAATCGATTACTGCAACTCCGTTTCAGTAACATCCAGAAGGGTGATTTTATCTTCTTTTTGGAATGTATGCTCTGTGTTCAATTATCTTGCGGATGCTCGCATATTGAGGATAGAGCTTTGTTATTGCAGATTGTTAGAGGAGGAAGAGGGGTTCAGTAGTTGCGTGCTCGTCGTGTTGGCACCGTATGCGCTGCATCCGTGGGAAGGGATCATCGTCGATTGAGAATTGATGACGATTCACCTCAGGAGCCCTACTTTTTAAGTCTTGTCCAAGAAGCAGTGTGGTAATTCCCCTCTCAGACTCGGATCATAGATTTGTCAGTAGCCCTCGATAACTAGGAGCACAAATTGGTGGTCTTGCATAAGAAGTAGTATTATCTTATGTGATAAACAAAACGTTGCAATTATCATTAATTGGCCGGGGTTGAGATCGTTATTCGTTTTTCTGATTGAGCAGCCTAGTCAGCTGAAGTATATCGAATGTCCAGGCTTCCATAGCACGGTATGCGCAAAACAAAACTACACTCGGAAGATGTAGAATTATGAATTCTACGTTGTGACTTTGCAATGTATTAAGTCAACCAGTGAACACTTGCTTGTCCATCTTTCATTGAGTTCAAAAGTGATTACAAATTTCTGGTATTTCAAATTTGAGGTAGTTTTATGATTTCATGCAGCTTAAGACTGCTACACTTGCCCTTGTTCTTGTGGCGCTACTCATCGTGGCACTTTGATCAACGGACTCTGCCCTCAGCTATTTGTTGGCTTTGATTCTCAGGCGAACCCCCTACTCAAATAATATTATCAGAAGTAGGACCAAGCATCAATACCAGAATTATGACCGAGCTCATCTGTTGGAGACGCTACATTACACATTCCATTGGACCATTGCCCCTTTGGTATGTTTTTATCGAATCAACACACCAAATGATGCGAGTGTACCTTGTTATTTTAGCAGTTGGAGATATTTATCAAACAAGATAGACCTTCACTTTTGTTCTATGTGTGCTTGCCGTCCAGTTGCAATGAAGAGTGGATCCGCATGGTCCCAAATGAATTGGTTTATTCGAAAAAAGTCTTGTTCTTTGGAAGATCTATCTCGTGTCTGGTACTGCACGGTTCCACCCTGCAATAACTCCGAATCATTCTCTTGAAGCCCATCCTAAAACCCCGAACAAGCAATTTCAACCGGCCGATGACCCATTTGGTTTAGTGGTTAATTTCTCTTTATTTTTTTATTTTTCTTCTATGGATCTACCATCCATCCTCGCAATTTATTTTCTTCTTTTTTGGTTTTGAATTGGAGCTTCCCTCCAGAGTTAGCTAGGTTTTTACTTGGGCGACAAGTATGGATGGATTTACATGTTCTCTACTTTCCAATGATTTACTTTCTGGGGTTAAAGTCACATATGGACAATGAACTATTCTTCCTCTTAAAAAGAAAGACCTTATGAATTCTCTATGAAAAAGAGCTTTTGGTAATCCATATTCATCTTAAAACTTTTTCTGGACTAAACATCGGCAACAACACTTTTGGTTAAAAGTGCTTTTAGTTTAGATATGGCATTTCCAAACAGGTCCTTCCTCACAATGCTTTCATGAGCATTTAATTCGTAAGTGGAATTTCTATTACAAATTAGAGTGCTTTTGACCCAGATGTTATCAAGTTGTGAAATACATCTGTATCATGATTCCACAAAGTGCTTTTATAACCCCTAAAGTTGCGAACATAGGTGTTTTTCACAAAAAGACCTTCAAACGAGTTCTAGCGTGCGCTTCACCAAAATTTGCATCACGGAGTCGATACATTTTTCCTTGTACCATTCAAATACCTTGATGCTATTATAACACGTAAATTTAGAGAATGAAATGGAAGAAGATTACATGAACATGATCAATGTCAAGAAGTAAACAACGCATGCTTTTTCTCCAAACAAAAAACACTCGCTCAATTCGCAAGATAAACCGTTACAGAAAATTTTAGCGTTCTCGCGACTAGAATATCACAGCTGCTTAACACAGCAAGAATTAAGTGTGTTCCATCCTCAGATATAAAGGTTTACAGCTTTTTGAAAAATATAAGAAACAACGCAAAACTTAAATGGAAAATTCTAATAGCTAAATGTGAAAACCCCGAAATCTGCGGGAATCACCGACACAATCCCTAACCACCAGAATCGTCGAATAATGCAAAACTCTAAATCTAACATGAAAATTCTATTAATCCATGACATGAACGATATACTTCTTGCCTCTCTTTTAAATACAAGACAAAAAGAACAAACACACCTTCAAAGCTTGGAAAGGTGCACCCCTGTACACCACACTCGTCCACAGCCTAAGCTGCTTCATTTATCAAGCCATGCGCTGTACGGACCAATTCCAAGCTAACTTCAAGCTTCATTTGCGTCAACAACAAAGCTTTCCCAAAAAATATGGGACCGAAAATTTGGACTTCGCCTGTAAAACTCATGACCACAATGCAATGGTGATGCACAATGTTTGGACGCAAATACAGAGGTCCGATAAGCACATGGAGGGGAGAACCCGCCGGTACAATACATCAGCTATGCGTACAATACTACACTTGGTATATTTTTGAAAGCTTTTCCTTCACTGGTGGCACCAAGGCAGACATACATTGGTCCCACGCTCCTCCATTCGTAAGCATCTGCCGGATTATTTATTTGAAACAAGTGAATCAAAATATGTTGGGCTTATTCTGCACCATGTATCTCAGAAAGAAAATTTCATCCCTATACGAAACTTGAATATTTTGGGCAAGGTTTCATATTGTTTTTGTTTATCTCTCCGAAAAATAAATAAATAAAAAAATTGAATTTCATAATCTAAAAAGCAACACTAACCTGCTTATAACCATGCAACACCTGGTGAACTTCATTATGAAGCTCTTCGCTCCGTATTTCCTATAGAACATAACAAATCACGACTTTGAGCTTGTACAAAAACACGAACACTTGACTTGTACATCTAAGATGGGAATAGTAAGATTCTTACATGCCAACTTGCAATAGCATTGCACAGATAAATGAGTGAATTCAATGCTCCGGATGGATTGGTTCTAACCTGAAAAGTTAACAAAATCCAAGCTTAAGTGTAAATAGAAATTCATGTGGTACATATATGGAAAAGAAAAATTAGAAATGCAGATGCTTACCAAAGCACAGAGACCTCGGAAGGCATCCTCCTTTTCTACATCATCACGTATCCTGTTACAAACACTTTTGCATGTCAGAAGCAGACCATTGCTATGACATAATAACTAAGCCCCTGCCAGACTTTTAAAGCAAAGTGGACAATATAGTTTCTCAAGCATTCATCTTCTCTCTTAACTTCAGTATGAGAAAGTATATTGTCCATTGCCCAATCGTCAAATTGGACAATATCCATTGCTTATAATAATCTATATTACGACTACTGATGCTTCTGCTGCAACTAGTCTGCTGTTATTAATATGCCATACGTAGATATATAGAACTTACATTGACAAAGCAATGCACCATCGTTGCATGAAATGCTCCATATGGGGAGCCACAAGCTCTGGACAGACCCACGCAAGCCTCCCAAGGGTGATAGCACTGTTTTCAATTAGTGACTTGTTCAGCTCCTGCTCAGCATCAATAGATTCAATTATAAGATGACACATCCTCCATGGTAGACTGGTAGTACATATTGCAATTATAATGGAAAAGGAGTCACCTCTGCGTGTTGAAGGATTTGAACTAAGCAAGAGATAACTGTCAGAACAATTGGAGAAATTTCTTGACGAACCTGAAATTCAAATTTACTTTCATGATAACATAATCAAGCAATTATAGTTAAACAATTAGGTAATGAACTAAGTAACAAGAAAGAAAGAAACATAAGAAGCCGACCGGATGACACGAACAGACACATGCATATGTGCGACTGCGTGTTGATAACAAAAGCTTCTTAGAACTTCAAAAATATGTGTGTACAAAATCAGCTTGCTTATATTTAGAAAAGAACAGAGAATTGATAAAATCCCCACCATCTAGCATTACACCTAGAAAAATAAGGGACTATCGTGTGTTAATACACACAGCACTACTTACGTAGAACCATCTCTGCTTGCCTAAAATAGATATATACACAAAGCTGAAGAAATTTGTGCCTATTTACCAAAGCATGGGAATATGATGGCAGAAGCCATGACCTCCCATAGATGAGATTATGCACTTACAATGATCATCTAAAAAGAGTGCAATCAACCACAAATTTCAAGTCATTCATTTGCAAAAAATCTCAGCTGAAGCTTTACGATCTAAATCTAATGTCTACCCAACATCATGGCATGACTTTACAACCAGACTTTAATTGGTATTAGGAATGCTGCAGCATAAATGGGAATGTTTACCTTAACTGCTAATTCTCCAATGGCCCAACATGCATTGTTTGCAACTGAAACAGTTTCTTGCAGCTTAGGAGTATTCTGTACCACAATATATCAATTAATCATAAGTCATGACTGCCATAAGCAATAGTAACAAGCATCGGATAATTTTTCCATACCAGTTGCTGGGCTGCGATATCAAGAAATTCTGGCAAACGAGGTTGCAAGTGAACTGGGCAAACCTACTCAAATCATGTAGACACGACGGTTAGGCATTAAAAAATACATTCAAAGATAAATAAACAGCTTTAGTATCTTCCACTACATTAGCCTTGCAGCCTTGTGCTATGTAGCAGTTTCCTCCTCGGGAATTTACTAGATCTACGTTCTCAAATTATGCACACGGATGGGGGAGGAACCCAACCTGAAGGCTTTATATCATTGGGTAGATATATTCTCACTTACTCTTGCAAGATCCCCAAGTAGTGCAAATCCACTCTGCCGGACATCCGAAGCATCATCCGTGCAACATTGCAAAAGCAGGTCCCTCAAATTGCTTTGTGAAACCTTGGAGCAGCACAAATAAGAAAACATGAAAAACCATTTCTATGTGCAAGCTATATGGTAGTTGAACAATGGAACAGGCTAAGGCATTAAAAGGGGCAGTAACATGGACAATAGAATAAGTGTGGATTCAATGTAATTTTCAAAGGAGAGGCTGCATTAGTTTTGAAACACTATAGAGAGGCCCATGCACAAACCCTGGAAACACATTAGGCCAATTCCCTTCTAGGAACCGAATATATAAATTCTGAAAAGAAGTAATTAAGGCAGAGAACCTTTATAATGACGTAAATACCCATTATCCCATATTTATTCTTGATAAATATACATGGAGAAAGAAGAATACCAAACTCTCTATCCCACTGCCAAGACCTTCTGCAAGTCCAGAGAGCAGATCAAGAGAGCAAACAATAAATTCTTTATCATACGGGACCCCAGAAGGTACAGGATTGATCTGCAAAAGAAGTTCAAAACATTTTCTCATACGAACTTGCAAGTTGAACCACCAATGTACATATTTTTCATAAATCAAGCATTTGTGTGGAAATATATTAAAGGCACCCAGAGGAGGGACTATATACACACTTAAACTAGTGAGACATTTACAAAGATCGAAGACATCTTTCTAAGGACCTTGTGTAGCAAGTGTTTTGAGTTAGTGTAATTTGATACTTGCTAGCGTTTGATAAAGGTTTTGCTTCGAACCTATCCTTCTCATTTTTAAAAGTTCATGTTTCCTACCACCATTTAAAGGAAAAAAAATGAAAACCCACTCATAATCATAATAGAGATACTCCAAATTCCAAAGGCGGATACAGAATGTAGTGAGACTTAAGAACATTTGGGGTTTGCACAGTTTCCAGATTGATTGATACTTCTCTGAATACTCAAATAACGTAATGAATCACAAGATAAATATTATGCCTTTTAGTGGTCACATATGCATGACAAGCTATTTAGGAGTCAACATATACAAATTTCTCCAATTTCAAGAGATACAAATTAAGCTACGACTTGAAAGCAAGAACGCTATTACTCCCACCTTTGAACACTGTAAGAGGCAGTCTAGATATATATATATATATATATATATTATAAAACAAATAATTTTGGTCTGTATAATGTAACCATACAATTTATGAGACATTCCTCCTAGCCATCTCTCTCAAACTAAGAAAGGAACCCATTAAGATGGATATTTGACACCACTAAGGTGGCCTAGAAGTCACTTTTAGAAAGCACACGGTAGAAGTCAATAGATATAACGTCAACCTAGTATAAGAAACAGAAGTTACCTACATAAGAACCAGATATTTAAATATAGTGAAAGGGTCCATACTTATCACAAATAATTCACGTATAACCAAAAAATCAGGAACGAACCTTTGCCTGAACCTTTGCAAGTTGTTGGGACTCAATGATGCTTATGCATCTCTGAAATACAGGTTCAGCAAACTGAGAGAACCCAGCACCCAATGCCTGTAAATAAGTTAACAAATCAAGCTTTGTACCCACTAGATGTTACACTTAAATGTTAATTTTTGAAATTAATGTTACTTCAGGCTGTTAGCTCATGGAGTACTCATTATTAAAATGAGAAAGATTTATACCTATGGACATATGTCCAAGGACAGGAGTAAAAATGAATATGGTGGCAGCAGTGTAGCATAATTCACGAATCTTTGTCAAATTATACATCACAGGTACAGAAGACAATAACAAGAGTAACAATCAAATGCACTTCAGTTACTTCCAGGCAGATAATGTTCCTAGAACCAAGAGATTTGATCTTTTTTTTAGCCCAAGGGCGAAAAAGTTATTATTCATGGCACTGACATTTTAAACAAGTTGTCCCTAATAATATTTTATATCAAAACTTCTTGATTCCATCTACTAACCACTGATAAAGAGTAATACAAAATACTTTCCTTTCACTGTGCCTTGAAAATATACACATGTAGTGGGTTAAAAAAGCAATCAATTAAAAGACAACTAAAGAAACAGCGATAAGTACCTGTGATATAGAAGTAAAGCACTCTAGCAATGGAAACAGATCTTTATCTGAATTTGAAAGTTGTTGCCACTTTGCAATTAACGGTGGCATCAGAATTTCAAGATAAGTGGGCTGCAAAGCAATACTACAGTCAATTGGCACAATGTTTCACCACAATCACTTGCATTTGATAAACTTAATAACTCATCATTCAAAATACCTGATTCAACTCTCCCCCGACAGCATCTGCTAGAGTTCCAATAGCATCGTATACAATTCTGAGGTTCCTCCTCTGAATAACAATAATCAAATGTTATATATAATCAACTAAAGAATGGGAAAAATCAGTGTTTTATCTCTTCATGGTCAAATTGTAGAAACTCTGGTAAATGTCAGGAAGAAACCTGATATTTCCCAAAAGCACACATAAGGTGTTGTAAAATCATTTCCAAGCGTGGTGCCAACTCTTCTGCTGCCTCCTGCATGTTAAATAATCATTACTTAAAACCAGAAAAGTAATAGCTAAACAACATTATTGAACGAACTGGACCACATCTATACCTCTTCTAGTGTTGCAAAAGCAGAGCAAGCAGCTTCTTGCACCCGCTTGTTATTATCTAATATTCTTCTTAATAGACCCACAAGAACCTTGTCAAATTGCTCATAACCTTTTTGATGTCCGGCACCCTGAGACAGAAAAAAAAAATGGGTACATGTCAAAGTGCAAGAACAATATTTACAATTAAGCAAAAAACTATAAGATTCATAAATATATATATCAATGTATGGGTGAGGCGTCCCAAGGGATAGCCCAGCCTAGGCGTGAGGCGTGAGGCGAAGCCTCACGGGACCTAAATTTTTTAATATATACACTGAGCATACACATATATTATATTAAAAAAAAGAAGATTATTAATCAATAATCACCTTGAGCACACACATATATTATAAATACATATACACACATATATATACATATTATATATATATATATAATAGAGGATGAAAAGCACAATGAGCACACATATAATAATGCACGTAGACAGCACACACATCCTTTATATAAAAAATAAAAATCAGAAAACAAGGCAGAGCGATGATAGTGCAAGGAAGAGGTATGAGGTAGCTAAAACCCTACCCAAAATTTGGGTTTGGGAGTATTAAAAAAAATAAAAAATAAAATTCCCGAGGCATGCCTAGGCGGCTCCGGCGACACCTTCCGGCGCCTTCCGCCCACTCCCTCAAAACAGAGGCGGCAACCCTCAAGCCCAGCCTCACAGGGCGCCTAGGCGCACCCTGAGGCGAGCCTTTTAAAACATTGATATATATACAGATAAAGAGATAATTTCAAACATAAAAATTTCAACTATGAATTAGAGGAATAAATTGCAATGCATGAAAACCTGCAAAAGAAAACATGTGCTTTTTCACATCACTAGAAATAGCAAAACTGAGAGAAATACCAGAACAAGAAAGTTAAAACATCATTTACATACCTGAACAATGAACTTGCTGAAACGAGAAAGTGTCCAACAAGAAATACTCCTTATAAGTGGAAACTTATCGTCCAAAAGGGGGATTAAAAATGCAATAATCTGCAGGAAATCAATTTGTATTTGAGCAGTTCAGTAATCAAGAACGCGTACACAAAGAACAATCTAATAGGACTTAAAGCTTTAGTTTTCATTTTATTTGGGTAAATATGCAGGTCGTATATTTGCTGAAATGTTTTCTCACTCACACTAGACAGTTTTCAAATTATCAATCTGGGCAATTGATAGGGTAGATTCTTATTTAAAAGTGTAGTCCAAATTCAGTGCAGCAATCTAGAATGCAAGATAGCAGGCATATCTAGAAAGCGAACAGTGATCTCCATATATAATAAATAAAGATGACTACTCTTTTAAAATTTCAAAATCCTTTAAGCATGGAAAATGGATAAACAGGTGTGACTCGAAACTAATCTTCTCAAAGAAAGTGGTAGAAGGAAGCCAATGGAGAGCAAGCACACAAATGAAGAAAATCTCAAAAATAAACAAAAACCCCGAAAGAATAAGGAAAACTGGTTCAAAGCATCATTCTGTAAGTAACTAACAAGTCATAGCATCTGCTTCAACACTTTAAACAAAACTCTTGTTTCTATTAAGGTGTATTTTATATGTGAATTTTCATGCTGATTGAAGCTTATGATAATAAACATTTCTTTTTGTTCTAAACATAGAAAAAAATCGGGCCATAAGGTATTACCTCATTCAAATGAGGATAAAGACCAGTAATGCAACCTTCAGCTATGGCACCTAGAGCCAAAACAGCAGCTTCCCTTCCTTTCCAGGTTTCATCATCACTGGTGGCCAACTTGGCCTGCAAATGTTTGAGATGTTAAAACATGTATTTAAACAGGAGTACTCATTAGAAAAGTGAAAACAATTTTAGCTACCCCTTATTGAATAACTTACAAGGCAATGGATCTTACTATTAGTATTGACCTTTTTTAAATGGTATGATTCTACTAACTAATTCTGCTTCCTTCATTTCCATTTGAAGAAAAGCAGGACCAGATAGCCCTATTTTATACACGTCTATTTTCCAATATTATAACTAACTGGCAAGGTCAACCCATAAGGCAAATAGACAAGCTGTACAACTACAATTCATTCTTGTTGCAAGTTGGCAATTCTATTCGAATATCTACTTAATCATCACCTGCCCAAATACAGCACACAAGTCCTGCCAGTGCATTTCACATTTAGAAACTTGGAGCATGCTGTTCACATTACTTCTCAAAGAGAGAACAGAGAAAAATAAACATGAATATGCATATATAACATAAGAAAACCAAAAGATTACTGGAACATGCAATTTTTGGAGGGGAACTGAGTAACTTCCCAATTTAAAGATTTGTGTAATCCTCTAATGAAGAGAACCATCCAAATTATTTTCTAAATCATCTTCTTTAAGAAAAAAAAGGGAAGGTTGAGAAAAATAAAATCATTTTTATACCAATAAAAGAATAAAATCTTCACAATCAATTCTTTTACTTTAACGCCAAACAAATCTCTAACCTGAACAAACGGCATCAACGTTGGGAGAATCTCATCGCCAAACACATTTGACAGGATATCAAGAGCTGCTGCACTGCATTTGCGTAAATTCCATATACCAACAATATCATCATCCTGTCATTTAAGGATATAATAATCATTACCCTCATACCTAAACCCAACATAAAGTAGAAAATTTTGAGTCATATTTAATTGAGTCCAAGTAATCCAACAAACAATTTAAATAAGAAACAGCAAATAATGGTGTAGCAAATTACATCATCTTCCACGTTATCAGATCCATGAAGCCGTGAAGAATGAAACCGAGGTTTGATATCCTGCAGTGCACATATCAGCTCCATAAATCAAGAGTACAAATTAAGATACCAAAACAATCATAAAACAACCAAAAAATGTCTGTATGAACCTGATCACGGTCTGGGACAGATCCATCCTCCTGCAACAATGAAGTGTTGCCAAATAAATATCAAACTACAACACATGGCAATTCAAAATCACCCAAAAACATAAATAAACCTAGAACTAACCTCAGCATCAGCAAGGGACTCATCATCATCAGAATAAACCATGTTTGATAACAAAATCTGCAGAAGTTGTACCAGGTGTGTTAAAAAAGCATTCCAAAGACTCCATAGTAAGTATGGTTTATCACAACTTGATAAGGTTCAACAAACAATTGGCTATACCGGAATTAGGCGTGGCAAAAACTCTATTAAGTTCTCAGGCAGTAACTGAGCTTCACAATATGCAGACCTGTGTCAAACCACTGAATGTCAAATGAAAATAATACACAATTGGGAGATGATGAATGAAGCCGTGATGAGTACATATCAACCACAAGAAGAGATCTTTCAAGTAATAATAACAATATATAAGCATGAAAAGTATCTCCAGGTTTTACAAAAAACAAGAAATGGATACAGCTATTGGATTCAACATTTTGATAGTTGTGGAAAAGTCATTTACATATAAGCCACAAGGTAGTCATAGCATGCTTTTCCATCATCACTCATTGAATTTCATCTCTGATCTGAAATGTGGTATTTTTACAAATATCACACATATCCATCACTCTTCTTCCTAGTAAAAAAACCTACCTCCTTAGCTCACCAACCACAATAGACCACCACATTCGATTCTCCACCACCCATACCATTTATCACCACTACCTCAGGCTAGTGTTGATATTAAGTATTAACAATTAGACAAGTTCCGCAGAAGAAACTTAATTAGAGGGAGTACAGAGGCATATAACTTGGTGTGTGAATCGATACTAAGTTGTGATGCTTGAAACCTAGTGTATATTGGTAATGACATCAATGTCATGCAAATGATACAATATTGTCAATTCTAATAGTAACTCTCATGTCTCGGTAGCAGAATTATTAGAGACACCAAAAGGATTTGACACATACATTAAGACTAAATATAAAGCAGAATATTAGTGACATGAAAAGGCTTGCAGACATACATCAAGACTACATAAAAATCTAATGAACTGACCCTAGCAATTAAACCAAATTTATTCACTTAATTTCAGAAATATACCCAATGAATCATAGGCTAATGTTGAAAATGTTCAATTAGGAGAAAGTACCAAAATTCACAGGCTTCAAGAGCCACTTCTTCCTCAGTGTCCTTATTGACTTGCAACATGTATTCAATTACATTCCTCAAATGTGGCTGCAGTATCAGGTAAGAGTCACTTCAAAGTATGACAAGGACAGTGGATGACAATAAGAAAACAATGATCAGAGAAATATGAGATAAAGATCAAAAGTACGATTATGTGTGTGTGCACGTGCATCTATGCATGTGTATCATATACACCAATGTATTAAAAGCGTGAGGCGTGGGCGAGGCATCCGAGGGATAGCCCGGCCTGGGCGTGAGGCGAAGCCTCATGGGACCTAAATTTTTTAATATACACATATATTATATTAAAAAAAAATATTAATCAATAATCACCCTGAGCACACACACACATATATATATATATATATAATAGAGGATGAAAAGCACAATGAGCACACATATAACAATGCATGCAGATAGCACACACATCCATTATATAAAAAAAAATAAAAATCAGAAAAAAAGGTAGAGAGACGATAGTGAAAGGAAGATGTATGAGGTAGTTAAAACCTACACAAAATTTGGGTTTGGGAGTATAAAAATTAAAAAATAAAAAATAAAAAAGCCCCTGAGGCACGCCTAGGTGGCTCCCACAACGCCTTCGGCCCACTCCCTCAAAACAGAGGCGGCAAACCTCACGCCCAGCCTCAGAGGACAACTAGGCGGCGCCCTGAGGCAAGTCTTTTAAAACATTGATATACACACACATATATACATGCACGTGTGTGTATGATGCGTTTGTCTGCATATATATGCACGCTACACATATATGTGTATATACATGCACACACATATATGTATATACATGCACACACATATATACATGCATGTGTGTGTATGATGCGTTTGTCTGCATATACATGCACGCTACACATATATATGTATATAATTATGTACCGACCCAAAAGATAGCTTATATAAGTATTAAGTAAGATGCCTGATAGAATGTGCATATAGGATTAATTCAATTTTGTTCTATACCATATTAGACACAACATATGCATGTAGCACATAGACATAATTGAAATGACACAAACCAGGGGAAAACTATAATGACAGAGCAATATGTCACCTCCAAGAATGCCGGACGGACTTCAATTAGTTGGACAAATGCGGCACTAACCTGTTGAACAGAGAAAACAAAAAGCAGATGAGAACAAAGATAAACTATGAAAGCAACATTGTATATCCATTATAGGAGTGTTCTTTGATTGTAAGACTGAGTAGCAAGCAATTAAATCGTGAATGGAAGTTAACTGTGAAGGGAAATCTTTTTATTTGAAATGTGGAACCACTAATTCAACTTCCATGCAATACCTTTAGCTTCAGATTCAACCTAGATAAGATAAATCAGTGCTTATGTACTCACCAATTTCCTCACTTCTGAAGACGGGTCATTAGCAAGGATAAACAAACCTTGAAGATATTGATCCATAGATGCATGCAACGCCTGAAATAGAATAGATACATAATTGCTCCCACCACCAATCATCAGAAAAAGGTTGAAATGGTACCGAAAGGTTTGAGATATACTTACAGCTGGCATCAACATAATATATTGATTTACAGAACCCAAGGAAAGCTTTCTAAGTGATGCATGTGGCGATTGGAAAAACTGTGTAAAGGGATGCCAGGTTCAGCCAACCAGGCCAAAAAGAAAAAAATCATCAGTAAAAGTTCATAATATAAGTGAATAGAGAAAGGGGGAGGGAGAGGGTCTAACACAATACAGCACTCTTATTTTTACCTTAAGTAATCTTGGAAAGAAAACGTTGATGGGACGTTCAGGCAATCCAGGTACATCTGAATCAAGCAGTTGAGGTATATCCTCACAAATCTGTGATACATCACAACATCGATGTTGTCAAAATTAATAAGTTCTGATTGTGCCATTAGTATTAAGAGCTACGGTTAGGAACTACTATAGTTGTCACAATGTCTGTTCTTGTTAGGTGCTATCATAAGGTGATACCAAAATAACATAAATGGTCCCTATGAACGCCTTCACTGAATTTAATTTGGTAAGGGGTGAAGATAAAAAACAGAGGGTTTGATGCACACAAAAGCTTGAACACAGTCTTTTCAAAACAACTGACAATAAGAAAGGATACTCTCTCATACCGCAAACAAATAGCCCTTTGTAGACTAAGAGCCGGATCCTATTGAAATCTATTCTCCCAGTGTGCGGTGGTTCAAGATAACAAAACCTTTTTATAGGGAAAATATCATAGCATTATAGCATTTAAATTACGGTGCGACTTTGTTTAAGTTAAAGCACTTCTTGCAAGAAAGGCCAATTGAAAAACAAAAAGCTGTACTGTTGTTTCAGCTGGCAGAATTTTTTTCATCAAAACAGACAGCTACAAATGTATCAAGATATAAGCAACTCGCTGGAAAACATTTGATTATCCTTCACCCAATATTCTTAACCAATCATGAACTCATAGGCAGAGTTGATCACAGCAGAACAAAGAGAAAGGAACACAAATGTATCTCCAAAACAAAGGAACTCTGGGGAAATATGCATGGGAAATGAATGTAAGCATTGTGTTTACCTTGGATAATGCGTCCATAGCACCTTCCATGTGATTTAGGTCATTACTGTCTAAACAATTTACAAGAGCTTGCAATAGTTCAGGCCACCCCAAAATTCCCTCTAGCTGAACAACAACGGTTACAATGGTCCCAACTGTAGATCTGACGTGTCTGTCTGCTGCTCCTAAGCAAGGCAACAATTCCGATTTTATATATTGCTGGTATGCAGGAGCCATGGAAGTATAAGCATTTTTAAGATTATTCTTCAAAAGCAATCCCGCTGCCTGTCGAACCTCCACCGATTTACCCTATCCACAATTTACCCAAATTCAAAGTTCCATCAGCACATAGAAACTGAAAGTGTCATGCTATGTTAACCAACAACCACAAACACGAAATCACATTTTCTTCAAAACACATGTTAGCACGCATCAGGATTGTAAACTATCCAACTATTTAATCACAGCAAACAGTTTTTACATTAACAAGGATTTGTGGACAAACATTCTTTAGTTTCCAAGGCTTTTCCGGTTTCACCAGCTGAAAACCACTCTCAAAATCAAGAGAACCGAAACCAAATACAATCAGAACAATCCAAATTGCGAAGCAAAAATTCTAACGCCTACTGCTTCAGCACTCATATCTTCCATCAGACCCAAACCCACAATTCCCCCATTCACTCGAAAAACGACTATCGATTTCTAAGTATGCAATCCAATCAGACCAACATCCGTCCAAATCAAATAAAAAAATAAAATTGAAAAACAAAAACACAAACCCTACTGACTCAAATTGGAAATGAATACACAGTTGGGGGGAAGTGGAGGGAGGAGGAGCATACCTCGGCACGTGCGAGAATGAACGCAAGGTAGTTGTTGAAATCGGGGAACTGAGAGTAGTGCTGGAGCTGCTGCCAAATCTGAGACTTGTCAGCGGAGGAAGCCGAATGCGAAATCTGCTGCTCCAGCAGCCCGCAGATCGCCGCGAACCCTTCTTCCTTGGGCTGCCACGGGCCGGTTGCCGCCATTGAAATGGAGACAGAAGGTTTTCGTTTTCTGCAACCTGGATGTTGGAAGCGCACGCAGGCTTTGGGGGTTTTGAGCAGAGAGAAGACGCAAAGGGGATTTTAGGACAGCTTTGTGGGGTTTTGGTGGGCGGCGACGAGGCAAAGGTTATTGATCTCTGTTTAAATAATAATACACGAAATTATCATATAATTATATTAATTATATAATCACTCTTTTGAGTTCCTTTTTGCTGTTTTTCTTATAAACAAAAGTTCTCATTTTTTGCTTATTTAATATCTTTGTTATTTTTTAGTTATTAATTCGACGGTTAAAAATAAAGGGGATTATGTGAATGTTAAAAATAATGTGTGAAATCAACTTTTTGATACTCATTTCATCTGGAGTTCAAACTCTACTTTTTCTTTCAATATAAATTAGTGTACGATATAACTTTAATAAAAAATAATATGAACATTACTCAGTTGAGAGTCATGAGACATAAAAAAATAATCATTGTATTTGATTTTTTGTTTTCTTTTGTAGAAATTTTAAAGCGCCTAGCAAACAGTCTACAAACAATCAAAATTTGGTGCAATTTTTCGCTTTGAATTACTCGTGTCGCCCATGCATCCGAAATTCCTTGTTAGAATCAGCTCTTCTTGGTTTATTAGAATTTAATGTAAATTATCTTATCATTTGTAAAAATAAAAAATAGTAGAGTCGTCAAACATTTTCGCTTGAAAAGCTGATTCACTTCCATGACAACATGCTTGAAAGGGGTCATGAGAGACACGATGTATAAAAAGCGAAACATTCTATCACAATGGTAGGCATTAAACCAAGTCCACTTTGCCCCAAAACTACATGTGGTCTTCCCATAAGCACAATCAATGATTCCATAGTTAAATAGATAAATATACATAAAAGTGAGCAAAGGGTAAGTACTTCAAGCGGTCAAGAGCGCTAACTCTCGCATTAGAATTTTTAAGTTCAATTTATCTTCCCCAATATCATTATCATTTTGAGAAACACATAAGAAATTTGAAAGTCCAATTCTTTTTCTTTGAAAAGGGTCGGAATTTTCAGAATCATGTTTTTCCAAATATCATACTTCTCTATCGAAAATGCAATGGTACGATTTTTTTTTTTTTTTAACTCAGCGTTAGTATGTTAAATTATTAATTGTTAGTATGTTAAATGTAATAATACAACCTTTTCATTTTGCAACAATTACGAACGAATAAAATTCCAATTTTTTGTGAAGCTGTTAAACCTAAAGAGAGCTGACTCTACATAGTTACAAGCCAAGCACCACCAACTCTCAGACACCTGTCCTCGATCATCAGGACACAACCAGGAGTTTACTTCTTCATTAGGAAAGCAACTTATACATGATATTTTGAATTAATAGGAGAGCGACTTGCATGCAAAGATTACCACCACGTAACATTCAAATTTAAAATGCAACATAATGTGATGAAAAACCGACACATGATATTGTATCATAAGATCCGGCCGCCAGAATGGCAATGACTTTTCCCAACAAAACATAAAACATTCAAATCTGCTTAATGAACAAGGAATATATAGAAGCAGAGGATTAACAGTGAAAAGCACTACCTGCTGATCATTTGGTCTAACGACATTTAATCTTCACTTTATTTGAGGATGTTCTGAATGCAAATCTCGTAGTGTTGAACATAAACGAAAAATGGTGAAACAAATGAAAACCAAAGTGAACCATGAATTGATACAATATAAGGTGTACAATGATTTGTGTGAAATAGCACAAGATGAAACCTCAATTCAACGCTAGTCCTGAGCTCTCGGTAACTAATGTGATGTATCACTACAACAGCAGCACACCGGTCAATACTTAATACACTTCTCTTTCACAATCTTGAGACTCGAGGGACACCCATGACTTCCCTACAAATCCAAGAATTTTATAGTATATTAGCCTGCAGGCACGTAAGAGTTCCCTATTTGTAAGTTTTCACAAATAGATTTTGGTTAAGAGATACAGGTCCAAACAACCGTTTTCAAAGGCCTTGAGCAACCTTGGCTCCAACCACAGGGGGAAATGATAAGCTTTCCCTTTGCTCCATTCGCGAGACGAGAACCTTATAGTGCTTTTGGGATAACGAATACTATTTGTCCTTCTGCCCAGCCTACATTAGACAAACCAGACAAAGACTCAGAACTGAAGTAAGTGCAGATCAAGATTTAATAAAATATAAAACTGCTGTCAGAGAATTGAGCATCTGCATCTGTATTGTCCTTTTAACACTACAACTACAAGCAGGTATAATAGCCCGTGAATGGTCCAGTTGATTAACATATATTCGGCTTCAAATTGATAAGATGCAAAAATTGTATAACAGAAACATCTAATTACAAAAATACAACAGCAGTGACGGTACAATCAAAAGTAAGAGAGGTAACTTCTCTTTTCGATAAGGAAAGAAAAGAGGCCACATTGAACATGGCAAGTAAAATTTTATTATGTCTCGTCATGATAATTCCAATCTTTAGATTAGGTATAAAGAAAAGTTGATCCAAGTCAAACCTTTTTGAGTTTCTCCAAAACAGAATCTTCGAATGATTGATATCCAGCCCCAACCAAATTATTAAGTCGATCTGGCTCCTCAGGCCTCTGAACCGGTGGAGCATCAGTCACTGAAACTGGTTTAAGAGGTATAACCAGCAATGGATTAGAAAGATCACCTAACAGAGTTCCTGTTGCAGCAACCTACAAATAGTACACATCATAAGTAATTAGCACATTAAGAAAATAGACGTTCAAATTATAAAGAGCAAATCTAAAAATCATAGCACACTCACAGCTGCATCTTTAGTCGCCATCACAACAAGAGCCGAACCTCTCTTCTTCTTGCCCCTGATGACAATATCTTCAACCTCGCCGAACTCCGAGAAAATACCTCTCAACCTCTCTGCCGTATAACCTTCACCAACATTTTCCCATGAAACTTTAAGCATCTTCTCCTCATCCAACCCCATCTTCGCACCACCCGCATTTTCCTTGCCAACTCCACCAGTCTCTCTCTTAGGAGCAGCAGCAGTTGCCGCCCCTTTCTTCGCATGCTTTTTGCGTATTCTCTCAATCTCTTCTTTAAGCTTCCTAGCGATTCTCTCCTCTTCTGCTCTATCTCTGGCAGCCGCATCTGGAGCAAAGGCAGATCGTTCTCTTGCTTCAAGATCAGAGACCATCCTTTGTCGCTTGGCATCGCGCTCCAAATGGCGGCGCTGCTGGTCCCTCTTAACTCTGAGTAAATCATCAAACAATTTCCTGGCCTTCTCATCCTTGAGTATCTCATAGGATGACATGAGACTCTGGAAGTTGGCCGGGGCATCGGGATCATCGGGCCTCTTGTCTGGGTGCAACACCAAAGCCTTCGCTCTATATGCCTTTTTAATATCATTCTCTGTAAGCTTGGCGCCTTCCTCGCCGGAAGGTAAACCGAGAACCTTATAGTGATCAACCTCGACATCCATATCTAAACCCTAAAATCACAAGACACTGTTAGGGTAAGAAATGACTGCAATCAGTAAATTTGTCTAATAATTCTTTAAATATATATGTATATATATATAATAGAACTAGAGAACAGTTTCCAGCAGGAAGCGATTGGATCCAAAATGGAGGTCAAAACAAGTAAAATCGAAGGCATGAAAAACCACCGAAATGTACAGAAATATTCAGAAGCAGAAATTTCTTTCAAACACTTTGTTCAGAAGCTTACCTTTACCGAATGCGTTTCGAATTGGAAATCGGCAGCGCTCTCCTCCGGCCTCTTCCTTCAATTTTCGAAATTTTCAGCTAGGAAATCCAAACCCTAATCTGCCTTTTCCATCCCAATTCAATATCGCGTGTCGTGTGTGTCCCATGAACGAGCAAGTTCTTGCGTTTAATCTGAACCGCCCATCAAGAGTGTAAGGCCGGGCCAGTTTGGTGGGCCGGTTGGACAGGACATGACGGAATGAACTTGGGCTTTGAATAACGTAATGAACCGGAACGACAGAGCCGAACGAAACCAAAATTTTCGATTTTGGATTTGACTGGTTCGGTTCTTGGTTTGTCGCTCAAATTTTGAAAAACCGCCTGAGCGTCGTCCCCTGACTTGACCTGAGCTGCTCACCCTCTCGCGTTAACGAAGAATGTCGAACCCTCTTCCGATTCTGTTCTGCTGACCGCTCTTCTGCCGGCACGATCCTGCCCCTCCAGGTACGCACGCATCCATGGTTTCTCCGATCACAGCCGTCAATAATTTCTCAGCACCCAATTAAACTGATCCAGTTTCAAAAAGATCAGACATTTCGCTGTATACGGTTGTAAATTTCCTTTTTTTCATTCTTGCCTAGGTTGGTTTTTGTAACGAATGATATCAGAAAAGATTATGATGATGTTATTTATTATTAAATGATTGTTTAACCCACATCATGGCATTGTGATGCACTGAAGTAGTGAAGATCTCGGCATCTTGTAGCGGTCAGTTTTGATACCTTTAGACTCTTATCAATCAGCAATTCTATGTTCAGATGTTAAAGCATTATTGGGTTGCTTTCTTCGTGGTGGTGTCATGGGCTGTCAACTTCACAGTTTTAAATGCCATTTTTAGATAATTGTTTTATCCATTTTTAGATATTCTTTTATGGTTCATATTGAGTTATGCAACTTGTATTTTTTTTGAGGGTTTTCGTATTTGTTTAAAGTTTAAAAACTGTATCTTGTCACCTCTTCTTGTTCATCAGTTAGAACACAATGTAGCCTACTAAATTATTCTAGCATGCACAATTTATCTTCCAAATGACTGAAATTTCAGCTGAATCCTGAATGGCTAGATTGCTTGTCTTCATTGGAAGTTCTATTGGAAAGGGCCAGTTTTCGTCCACACCGTTCCAGGGTGTGAGGCTCCCCGTTATTAGCAATTAGTGCTCATTTGAATCTCGAACAGGGAGCTTTGTTTTCCCTCAAATATTTGTGTTCGCAATTCCTATATGGTGATTCACTAATCAGTAATTTAGTGGATGAATTAATACATAACATCCCTTGAATTAAATAGCTTCCATAAAACTAATTTACCAATCTTTATTACACAGTTGGAATTATTTTTGGTAAGTACCTTACTAGAAATTAATTTGTAATAATTTGATTATTCCCAAGTTGTACAAATTCCTTGAGTATTAATTCTTTGGCGGAATCAACATTTTGTTATTTTGCCTTCACTTGTAACTTGTCATGTAGATTTCACATTGCGAATTTGGAACTTGATTTATGATTAATTGCAATTTTAGGGCTTGTCTAAAAGAATGTGGAGAAACCGGATGTGTAGCACAGAGATGCTTTCCACATTGCAATTTCTCTTCCTATGGGGCCTCTGTTGACAGTCCATGGTACATGCAAGAACCTCTTTATCAGCAGTGGAAACAATGGGATTGCCGAACTGATTGCCGTTACTATTGTATGGTTGACAGAGAGAAAGAAAGAGAAGCAGCTGGGAACGGTCCAGTCAAATATCATGGTAAATGGCCCTTCAAGCGCGTTTACGGGATCCAGGTTTGCCTTTTTTGGACTACCTGCCTTGACAACATTTTCTTTTACAATATATTCTAAAGGTATGTATCATGGTTCTGTGGTTGGTGCTACTTGACACGTTATCCTTTTTAGGAGCCTGCTTCCGTAGCTTTCTCTGTGCTCAACCTTGCAATGCATTTTCATGGTTGGATATCCTTTTTCATCCTTCTATACAACAAGTTGCCTTTGAGACGGGATAAGAAGACATACTGTTATTATGCTAGTTTATGGCACATCTATGCTCTCTTATCATTAACCTCCTGGTTTGCGAGTGCTGTTTTCCATAGCAAGTAAATTTTATTCTGATTACAATACGTGGGAAATGGGGGAGTTTGGTCGCTTAGCGCATTTCTTGATCATTAATGTGTCTAATGAACTACGGGGCCGTGGATTTGACAGAGAAATTAGACTACTCATGTGCAGTGAAAGATGACGCCGTTAGAGTGATGGTTGCTGCTCCACTGCTTGCGTTCGTAACCACCCACATATTGTATCTCAACTTCTATAAAGTGGATTACGGTATGGCACTGTACTAAATTTTTTCATTAATGTATAGTTGGAGAGAGGGAGAGAGAATGTTGATCAATTGCACCTCCTTTAATCTTCAAATAATTTTGGTAACATGTAGTTTCTTGACGTGCATGGCAATATCACGTGGAATGATCTGACCTAACTAATCAAAACACTTTGCAGGGTGGAACATGCAGGTTTGTGTTGTCATGGCGGTGGTTCAACTTCTTCTTTGGGCAATTTGGACTGGCGTCGCTTGCCATCCATCACGTCGGAAGCTGTGGGTGGGTAGCAGTGAGGGCAGGCCTTGCAATGCTCCTAGAAATCTACGACTTCCCTCCATATTACGGATTCTTGGATGCTCATGCTGCCTGGCATGCCACCACGATTCCCCTAACTTATATTTGGTGGAGTTTTATCCGAGACGATGTTGAGTTCCTGACTTGTAATCAAGTAAGGCGGTCGCGAAACTCGAACCTTGCAAGGAAGGCAAAGTAGAGCATGTGGTGCTTGAGCACGTAGCCCTTTTCCCCATTAACTTACTGGAAATTGCAGTTTGCCCCTTTTTCTTCACTCTGTATTGCAGTTTTCCCCTTTTTCTTCACTCTGTATTGCGTCGAGATAAGTTTTAATTTTGATTCTTATCATTTTATGATAATTAAGGACTTATTTGGAAATGCCTTGAGAATGATTAAAAGTGTATTTCGAAAAAATGTTTTTGAGTTTTAAAAGCACTAGCTTCTTCCGAAAGGCACTTAAAATACTTTTCCAGGATTTTCTTGTGTTTTTACTATAAATTGGTTCTAAAAATATTTTAACCAAAAGCACTTTCAATTATTTTAATAGCATTTTCCAAATGAGCCCTAAAAGAGTAGTTAGTTTTGGCTTTTTTCCTCCATTTTAAACTTATTTCACTTAAATTCACCCACTTAGCACAAATTTCTCCATCAAAACTTCCTTTCTCAACATCCCTCCGCTGCCGCCATCGCTAAGATCCGCCTACTAACAAGGAAACCTAAGCAAGAACATCGCACCAAGTTTTTATGCCTCGCCCAGCCAAGAAAAAAATTCATGAATCCGTTACTGTGTGGATCCGATTTCCATTCCTTACCTCCCAACAAGTGAAAATGCCTTAAAAATGAAACAAATCTGAAAACTTGGATCCACACTTGTTTACTTCCGATTTGAGTTGTCTCAATGAACTCTTCAAACAATCGCATGTGTGACGAAAAGATCGTTAAATAGGCCAAACCCTAGCCCTTTAAAAGTTCTACACAAATCTAGAATAAACTAAAGAATTCTAGAATTCATGCACAACAATATCTGTTAGTCTAGAAACATCTAAGTTATAGTAGTCTTTTCTAGAAAGACTAGAAGCTACTAGGCCATTATGTAAAAGCCCAAGTTGGTGGCAGAGCATGATCAATACACTGCCTAGAAAGTTCTAGCAATGCTTAGATCAGGAAACTGCCTATAAATATGTGCGTCGTTGTGTAAAGCAAGAAAGAAGCAAGAGAAGCTAGAAGTGAGTGACACTCAAAGTGAGCAGTGTGAGTTTCTAGAGTTTGTTTTTTGAAAATAAGAGAGTGTCATAGTTTTTAAAATTTTGTCTTTCAGAATATGTGTGTTTTAATATTTTGTGAGTGTAATACAAGTAATTTGTTTATTAGTTTTGTCTCTCCAACACTTAAATATTAGATCTGTGTACTCTAATTTTCCCATCAGTTGGTATCAAAGTGTACGATCAAGGACTGCCTCTATTGAAGCTTCCAGAAATCATGATAAGTTTAGTACTTCGCAAGATTGCTGACTAATCTTGTTTGGCATATCGAAATTTTGCCGGCACGAAGGGTGATCTTCAAGTAGTTGGAGGAATCAATAAGCTTAACAATAAAAATTACAACACATGAGCAATGTGCATGAAGTCTTATCTACAAGGACAAGATCTTTGGAAGGTCATTGGCGGCAATGAAGTTACTCAGCCAATAAAAGACACTAATGACACTTTGCGTAAGTGGAAGATCAAGGCAGGAAAAACAATGTTTGCCCCGAAGGCCACAATTGAAGAAGAATTGTTGGAGCACATAAGAAAAGCCACAATACCGAAATAAGCATGGAACACTTACGCCACACTCGTTTCAAAAAGGAACGATACAAGGCTACAGCTTCTCAATAATGAACTATTATCGGTGTCACAACGAAACATGACAATTACTCATTATTTCCACAAGGTAAAGTCCATACGCCATGAAATTTCTGAATTCGACCCAACTGTTGTCATTTTAGAATCCAAGATAACACGAATAATTGTCCATGGTTTGAGACCCAAATACCAAGACTTTATTGCTGTTGTACAAGGATGGCCAACTCAACCATCACTTGTTGAGTTTGAAAATTTATTTGCCTATCACAACTCATTCTTAAGAAGCTATAGCCTTGTATCGTTCTTTTTTTAAAAGATTGTGGCGAATGTGTCCCATGCTGCTTTCGGAGTTGTGGTTTATCGTATGTGCTCCAACAATTCTTTTTCAATTGTGGCCTTCGGGGCAAACATTGTTTTTCCTGCCTTGATCTTCCACTTATGTAAAGTGTCATTAGTGTCTTTTATTGGCTGAGTAACTTCATTGCCGCCAATGACCTTCCAAAGATCTTGTCCTTGTAGATAAGACTTCATGCGCATTGCTCATGTGTTGTAATTTTTATTGTTAAGCTTATTGATTCCTCCAACTACTTGAAGATCACCCATTGTGCCGGCAAAATTTCGATATGCCATAACTCTGAAAGCAGCATGGGACACATTCGCCACAATCTTTAAAAAAAAGAACGATACAAGGCTATAGCTTCTTAAGAATGAGTTGTGATAGGCAAATAAATTTTCAAACTCAACAAGTGATGGTTGAGTTGGCCATCCTTGTACAACAGCAATAAAGTCTCGGTATTTGGGTCTCAAACCATGGACAATTATTCGTGTTATCTTGGATTCTAAAATGACAACAGTTGGGTCGAATTCAGAAATTTCATGGCGTATGGACTTTACCTTGTGGAAATAATGAGTAATCGTCATGTTTCGTTGTGACACCGATAATAGCTCATTATTGAGAAGCTGTAGCCTTGTATCGTTCCTTTTTGAAACGAGTGTGGCGTAAGTGTTCCATGCTTATTTCAGTATTGTGGCTTTTCTTATGTGCTCCAACAATTCTTCTTCAATTGTGGTCTTCATAAGGAACATTTTTTTCCTGCCTTGATCTTCCACTTACGCAAAGTGTCATTGGTGTCTTTTACCAGCTGAGTAACTTCATTACTGCCAACGATCTCCCAAAGATCTTGTCCATGTAGATAAGATTCCATGAACATCGCTCATGTGTTGTAATTTTTGTTGTAAACTTCTTGATTCCTCTAACTACTTGAAGATCTCCCATTGTGCCAGCAGAATTTCGAGGTGCCAAACAAGATTAGTCAGCAATTTTGTGAAGTACTATACTTCTGACGATTCTTGGAAGTTTCAACAGAGCTGGTTTCTGATCGTAATGCTCTGATATCAATTGATGAGAAAATTAGAGTACACAACTCTCATATTTAAGTGTTAGAGAGACAAAACAAGTAAACAAATTACTTGTATTACACTTACAAAATATTAAAATATACAAACTCTCAAAACACAATTTTAAAAGTTATGACACTTTCTGTCTTTTTAAAGACAAACTCTAAAACACTCATGCTCCTCATTTTGATTGTCACTCACTTCTAGCTCCTTGCTCGCTTCTTTTGCTTCTTTCTCGCTTTACACAACAAGCACACATATTTATAGGCATGTTTGTTGATCTAAGCATGGCTAGAACTTTCTAGCTAGTGCATTGATTATGCACTGCCACCGACTTGGACCTTGCATAATGGCCACACATTTTAGTAGCTTCTAGCCTTTCTGGAAAAAACTACTATAACTTAAGATGTTTCTAGACTAATCAACTTAGTCCCATTTTGCATTTCCATCAAAGATCACACTTCTGAAAATGGAGAGTACGTTGCTCTCTGTATTCATCTCTTGGATTCAATTACAGAAGCATTCAATCACACATTCATACATATGGTTATTGCCCTTTATTTGGCCAATCCAATGCTATTTAGGGGAGCTTGAAAGAGGGTTTAACGAGTGCAAGAACATGGATGATGCCTTCATACTAGATATGTAGAATCTGAATCAAACATGTTGTATTGGATTATTTGAATTTGCACTCTACTTAGTTATATGTTTCTTACCCTTCATTTCAAACTTAATTTTTGCTTTTGGATCAAGGTTTAATTCCTTTTCCATGTATTGGGGTTGGTTGTATAAAATTTTGGATAATTTTTCATCGTCTTTGTCTATTTATCCATCTCTTAACTCAAAAGGGTGTAGTTTTAGAAAATTGATATCGGAAGCAATTTTAAATTTGTCTTTAAGATGATAAAATAAATAAAAGTATATTAAGTTAAATCGAAATAGGTTTTTATTTAAAATGCCATATACACCCCGGCCTTTTGGGATTAATGAATATTTCGTATACACGTAACACATTGTGAGACCCTAAATTTTCTTGAAATTCATTGAGAAGCAAATTCTTGACTCGTTTTCAATAATTGAAATGTTTCAGCCAGTTAATACTACAATTTAATGGTATTTCTTTTCACTTGTAAGTAAAGGGTCTTAAGTTCAATTCTCGCCAAATGCGAATTTGAACCACATTATTACTAACTCATCGTGAGGTTAAGCCCACCACGTTTCCTTTAGTGTAGATAATATCGTTTGTTCAAAAAAAAAAAAATTGAAACGTCTCATTTTTCTAAAAGGCTTATTCCTAAAGTGCCCTCTGAAAAGTGAAAACTAGGGTCCATGGTGTTTTGTATCTAGGGATGCAACTTGAGTTGGGTAAACTTGAATTCGTCCATGCCTAACCCGATTTTAAATCCTATTGGGTGGGTTAGAATGGAGAAAAAATCAACCCAAACCCAACCCAACCTGAAACTGATCATTTGTTGGGTTGGGTTTGGCTAATGTCTTGCTCACCCATGTCAACCCAAACCTAACCCAATTTTGAGCTTAAATTCACTCATGTACATATTAACCATACCACTTCATATTATATAAGTTATGTATAAGTTTTGGAATGACTATATTTGAAGTTTATTGTCGGTTTTCATATGGATAATGATTAATAGTGCTAATTTTGCATTTCTTTTGATTGAAGTTTTGATATAGGTCTTTTAATTTAATTTCTACTTTGAATGGTTGAAACATTAAAAATAGTCTCCAAATTGTTGGTTTTAACTTTTGTATGCATGATGATGCATCAATGAAATTTTAACTAATATTGACGTTATTTGGTTAAAGATTTGAAAACTCATCCAAAATAAGTTGTTATAAAATTAAACTCAATAAAGTTGGGCGAACCCGAACCCAACTCATGTAAAACTGAACCTAATTAAATCCAAATAGACTAAACACGCATTAATCTGAATCCAATCCAAACTCGAATTATGGAAGTTGAATTAGGATTAGGTTGATCATCTAACCTACCCAATCCGTCCGAGTTGCACCCTCATTTGCATCTCACTCTTATCAAAATCTGAAAACTTGGAAGTTCAGGTAATTTTGGCAACAAATGACATTTGGGGATTTTGGAGTAAAATGCCATACAAGCTGAACAAGTCTGAAAACTTGGAAGTTCACATCATTGAGTTGCTTTTTAATCTGAGCCGTCCATCAAGAATCTAAACCTTCATAAAAGGCCACGTCAGCTAATTACTAAAAAATCCATCCCCAAGCAAAGTAAAAAAAGAAACAAAGATTTATACTCTCTCTCTCTCTCTCCCCTCTGCTCTCTCGATCACTGTGTGTTCTCCGAATTAATTCAATCTGGCAAGTTTTTAAATTTCTGCTCTTAGTCTCTGGAGGATACCCAGAAGAAAAAAAGGTGCTTTCTTTAAGGTAAAACAAGAAAAAGGAGCTTGCTTTCACGCTTCAGGTGGCATCTGCGGCTGAGATTTGATCTGGGTTTTGAAATTTCAAGCTTTTGGCTTCAATCCCTTCCCTTTGGATTCTGGAAAGTTTGAGTGAGTTTGTATTTACCGCCCACATTGCGGTTTCTTTCTTCTTTTTACAAATCCTGAAGTTTCTTTTACTGCGGAGAGGTTCCAACCACGCCATCTTCAATCTGTAAGTCAATTTTCACAACCCAAGATTTCGTTTCAGTATTCAAAAACCAAACTTGAATTGCAGCCGATTAGCTCGATCAATTTTGTGAGTAACCCAGATCTGGAATTCGCTTGGATTCGATTTGTGTTCACCAATATTAATCTCAATTCGTTTTTTGAGGCTTTTTGGGAAGTATAATATAATGCTAATCAATATGGGGATAGTGTTGGATTGTGTTTCTTACTTTAGATGTAAAATGTAGTAATGTATGCATTCTGCTGCAGTTGTGAGAAGTTGTAGTGGTTGATTATGGATAAAGAGAGTCCGCGGTCTGTGTCTTTTCGCACACATCGTAGGGGAGAAAGGAGTAATTTAAACCAACACAGTAAAGGTAAGCAAAGCCTAACGTCGTCCCATTGTGCATTGTGAATTGTATCATGTTAATTGTTGAGGCTAAAGATATTGATGTGGGTTTTAGGTGTAGCATTGATTCTTGGATCGATGAAATAGAAATTTTGTTTAGCACGAAATATGTGAATAAGTCGTTTGGTGGTGCTGGTGGTGCAGATGTTGAAGAGGGATTTCCTCTGGGAAGGGTGCCGCAGGATTATCCCCTGAAGATCGTTTGGAAGAAGGGCTTTATTCGATTGGTTCTTGTAGGTGGCATTTTGTGGATGCTACTAATTCTCCTCGCGTCATTATTTCATGTTTGGTCCTGCCAGTCTTCTATCTCTTTCTTCTCAGGTATCGTAATTTTTTCTGATGGAACTATGCATTAAGTTCTTTGGGTTCTCTGTTTGAGTTCATGCTTTATAAACACAGAGCTTGAGCTTTACATGTTTTTTGTTGCTGTGCCCAATGTTTGAAGTAGGCTAGTTGATTGGTGCCCTGTTCCAAAAAATGAAAAGTCTTGAGTTTATATCTACTGTTTTTGGTTTTCATATACATCTTAGCGATATCAAACAGTGGATTTTAGGAATTCTTTGCATACCATAGGTGATAAAACATTTTTATTATGATTTTTTTTTTAATTAAAACTTAATTATATGAGTCAGGGTAACATATTTTAGTAAGCCTGTAAAGGTCTGGCTTGAAATACATGAACAAATGCTGAATGTATCGCTATTGTTGGTTTAAAGTTTCCTGTAGTATGAGGGGTCATAGTTGTCAACATGTGAGTATCAAATAGTTCCCCTAAGGTCCAATAGTAAGGGCATTTTGTCAATATTATTGGTACAACTTGCAATAGGTGCTAATATTGTCAGCGCATGCTTTGTAAATAAGGTGTCTGTTATTTAATTTGAGGCAAACAGATATGTGTTCTTAGTAGTTTGATCCACTTGAATTGCAGCTATGTGTAACAAAGAGAGCAAGGTCTTCTCCATGTTAGACTCCCTCGGGTTTGTACCAAAAGGACAATCGCAACACCGTAAGAACATTAAAATAGTTTTTATTGGATTATTGATAACTTTTTAGTTTTATTTAATGATGTTGTTTGTTTTCATATCAAATAGGCTGTCCGATTCCTGTTGTCAGTGATCCTGATAAGATAAAAATTCCAAAGGGAAGAACTCCTGATGAAATTGTCAAAAACTTAACCTATGTTTTGGAAGATGAGATTTTGCCTGGCGGAACTCAGTCATCCCCACTATTCGGAGGACATCAAAATTGGACACAGAGAGAGGAGAGTTTTAGACTAAAATCAGACATGAAGGTAAGGACAAACATCAATACTCTGTTATCTTCCGTCAAAGCGTGTTCTTTAATTATTTGTTTTGGTATCAGAAGTAAAAGAGTTATAGGGCCCGACTTCCTTAGCAACTTCTTATAAATAAACTGTAGTTTACCCATGTTTCAAGTATGTTAAAATAATCGAAAATAGTGGTGGTGGATATGGAGAAAATTGTCAACTTAATGTAGTGTTTCTCTTTCCTATTTATCGAATTCTTCTTTTTCTGTCTGTTTAAGGGGTATTTCTTTTTCCATTCTCTATTGTGAGTTGGTTAATGTTTATATCCTGCAGGTGCACTGTGGTTTTATTCGAAACGGTGGTGCTGAAATGGCTCCTGCAGACATCAAATATGCCAAGAAATGTAGGTTTGTGGTTGCATCAGGCATTTTTGATGGTTATGATGTACCCCATCAACCTTCAGATTTAAGTCCTCGTTCTAAGAAGCTCTTCTGTTTTCTCATGGCGGTTGATGAAACATCTCTTAATTTTATCAAGGAAAATGTCACTGTCAGAGAGGATAATGATGGGGGAAAATGGGTTGGTATCTGGCGTCTTGTTTTGTTGAAGCATCCGCCATATGATGAGCCAAGAAGGAATGGGAAGGTCCCCAAGATATTAACCCACCGCTTGTACCCTAACGCACAGTATAGCATTTGGATCGATGGTAAAATGGAGCTCATGGTTGATCCATTGCAAATTTTAGAAAGGTAATAGATCAACTTTATCTTTCTCATTCTCTATATTTGTTTGTCTGCATATAGCTATTATCGAGGGATCTAATTTGATTTGCAGATATTTATGGCGTGGGAAGCATACATTTGCCATTTCTCAGCACAAGCACCATCGCAGTATATACGAGGAGGCTGATGCAAACAAGCGGAGGAAGCGATATGCTCGACCTCTTATTGATCTACACATGAAAATTTATCGTTATGAGGGTTTGGAGTCGTGGGATCCAACCAAGAAAACCGTTAGTGGTAAGAAGGAACACCGTAGATTTTGAGTTGTGTCATTTGTTAGTTCTGTTTATTTGTTTCTCCTCTGCTTCAAGTTAACAGGCACCTGCCGACAAAGTGAATGTCTAATACTATCTACATATGTACTGGTATAATACTATTTATTAAAAGTATTGATGGAAGCTATTGTATGCAGATGTACCAGAGGGTGCCATTATCATACGGGAACATACTGCGATGAGTAATTTGTTTAGCTGCTTGTGGTTCAATGAGGTCCACCTCTTCACACCAAGAGACCAACTGAGTTTTGGTTATGTTGTGTACCGGTTAGGGGGTTTGTTTAAGTTCTTTATGTTTCCGAATTGCGAGTACAATTCCCTGTTTGTGTTGCATCCACACATAAGGGAGCATTCTTCTCGTATAGAGTGGGTAACAAGTTGGAATCAGCTCAAGGGGAACGGAACTATTTCGAATAAGGGTAAAGATTGGGACCAGGCCAATGCGAAAAATGGTTTGATAGAAAGTAGGGGAGGCTTAGGCTTGTGGACTCCTTACCCTGCAAATCTTGATTCAGTTGTCCTACCCCCTGTGGCAAGAACGTCGAAAGCTGGCTGAGGGGTCAATTGGATCCATTTGGTCTTGTGAAGTTTTATCGAGCTCTTCCCGGTTCTATTTTTTCTGTCATCCCAGAAGAGACTCGAACGGTATATAAAAAGAAGAGGAAGAGGAAGAAGAATAGCGGCGTCAGGTCTTTTAAATTTCTGGGTCTGGGTGTTATTGAGATGATTAACAAGGAAATTGCAGCAACCTTTCTGGTACCACTAAGATTCAAACTGGAAACACATTGTGTACTATTTTGATACCGTTTGTTTATCATCTGTTTGAGTTCCGATGGTAGAAAATGGAAGGAAAAACAGAATAGAGTATATTTATTGTTTTTAGAAATAAAAAAATGCAAGATTGATTGATTAATGTGTATCTGAAGCATAATTAGTGAATATGTGTATTATACACATGTGCATATTTTTCAGTAATACTTCTGCTTTTCCATACACGTTTAATTATTAGTTATATTGCATGTTGTTTATAACTTCAACGTATTATACATGTATATACGTATCTTGTACGTTTACTACACGTTATTTTGACACATAAAATTCACGTTTTTTATATGCATATGTAGCATATTATTGAAGAAATGATAAATAAAATATTAAAATTTTTTTTAAAAAAAAAAGGCCAAATTTTTCAAAGTACTATTTTAGCAAAGTTGCCGAATAATACATGTATGTATTTTTCACGTATTATATCCATTCCGTATTTTACTATGATCTGAAGTGAGTCTGTTTCTGAGCATCCCTTTGTTTTCTTGTCTTGCAAGGCATTAGTATAGCACAACTCTAGTGGAGAATGTGTAACTGCTGCTTCCACACTACCCAGGTTCTTGTCTTTTGCCGTACCGTTATAACTCCTCTGTGCAACCGCTACGGCTTTATAAGCACTTTTGCTGAAAACTTAAAAGAAACAAAACTTTTGTAGAAAGGAGTAAGGACCTTATTAGACAAAGCACTAAGCACTTTTAGCCCTTCTAGACCATCTCCAACCTTTAAGTTCAAACTTAAAAAATTTTAACCCAGAAACAATTTTCTCCTCCAATCTTTGTGGGTTAAATTTTTAGCACGAAATTATTAAAAGATGAATTTAGGATAGTTTTTTTTTCTTAAAGTAACTCTTTTAAAAGAAAAAAATATGTAGACTATCCTAATTTAATTTTACGAACATTTTAACTTAAAAATATTTAGATTCCGATAAGAATTGAAAAATACTAAACCGATACCATGAAACTTGTGAAACACTATGAAAGAATATGAAACACATAAAAGACTTTTTTTTTAATACTTTAGTCGTTAGATTTAAAGTTTGACCGTCATATCATTTCTTTACCGTTAGATTTGATCATATTAGACCTTAGCCGTTAGATTCAATGAATTTATAAATATAAAAAGAAAAACCGTACACATATATGACGGCCCAGCCCCACTAATCCAGGGAAATCTTTGGCTAATTTGCCCCAGAAATGACTTTTGGATTAAAACTCATATTTGCCCCAAGGTTGGAGCAAGTTGGAGTAAGTTTAGAACTTAAATTTTGAGTTGTATTCCAAGTGTTGGAGTAGATCTAAGGGCAAGCATGAATTTTAATTTTTTTGGGTCTTTTTTTCTCTCAATAGGGCAATAATATCCTAAGCTCTCTCTAATCTATAGAGGTTCGAACTTGAATGTAAGAAAGCGTACACACTGCCAACCAACTGGTATAATCCACGTCTGCAACGAGACTTTCTTATAATGGGGGAAGAAAACCAACCACCTCGTATTGATTTGGTGAGGTAGTGAATACTAATACTCATTTTATTTCAGATTTAAATGAACCGAACTTGGGCGTGCTCGCATGTCTAAATACACAAGACAGACATCAAAGTCAGAGGAAATATTTAATAAAAAGCAAAAATGGCAGATTACAAAATAAATAATAGGGGTCTTGAAACAAAGCAAATATATACTACTGAAAGGGCTTTTTAGATCCTAGATGGCCTCGACTGGTTCCGGAACTTTCACTTGGGGAGGAAAAAAGCATAACCAAACCACAACTGGGTGACCAACTAACAAATGAGAAACGAAAATACAAAGTGCTACAAGATCTCTAAACGTGCTCATTGAAATAAGATCTGGACTAGCCAAGACCTTTCAGGGACTTGAACCGACCGCAACCTTTATTATATATGCCGGGGAAGAAGAGATGCAAACCTAGGCAGGCAGAGGATCAATAAACGAATTGCAGAGCTCATTGATGGCTAAATAGGCTGAAGAACTTCGACAAACGGGGATCTCTGAACTCCATCAATTAGCTGCATCTCTGCTGTAGAACAGGTCAAGGGTCTTTGCAGGTATACGGTGGAGAAGCTCACGGGGGAAGATTCGCAGCAACGTCCATGCCAAATCGAGGGACTGGAAGATGTTACGGGTGTCATAGGCTCCTTGGGACACAAACTTCTTCTCAAATTTGTCCAAGAACTCCAGGTATAGCTGTGTTTCATTCAAAAGAAAAATCACATCAATTTCTTCCAGAGGGTGATTGCTAATAAACAGAAAGCATTCTTAATAAGAATATGGGTAATATTACCAAGTCCTCCGAAGAAAGTGCTTCTTCTCCGACCACAGCTTTCATTGCCTGGACATCCTTCCCAATAGCATAATTTGCATATAACTGAAAGTCAAACATTGCATGAGAGGGAAAGATTAGAAGGCGTTAAGTGAAGACAGATTAAAATAGATACTACCAGGGAATCCCAAACAAACCTGATTTGATACATCAGAATGATCCCGGCGAGTCATGCCTTCACCAATAGCACTCTGCAATTATAGCCAACAATTTTATTTTAACCCCCATTATTGTAGGAGGATGAAAACGCTCTCTATCTTTAGAGTTGACATCGATGTATCATTACCTTCATCAGACGAGATAGTGATGGGAGGACATTGATTGGTGGATATATCTGCACAGGTTAAAGAACTTAATAGTTAGTTCAGTTCATTTATAATCTCCACATATCTGATCGTTACCACCTCTTTGGACTTTTACCAAACATAGAGATCCAACTTTCTAAATGCATCATTAATTACCTTGATTTAGTATCAAGCTAAATCATAGTTTTTTTAATGGACTGATACAGCAGCAACCGCAACAACAATTTCATCAAATTAAACCTTGATGAAAGAAGTCGTAAGGCCATGGGAATACAAACAATAAAACCATGGTAAATTCCCTGGAATTAAACCATGCCGCATGTTGTATTGTGATTTGCACGCTGAATGCATGGCCATGAGCAGATGCTCAAGACCTTGTTTCTTAAGGTAATACAATAATAGACCCACCCTCAGATCATAACACTGAATAATCCAATGAAACATGATAAAATTTTAGTTACCTGTCTGTTGTGGAGCTGCCTGTCAATGTATATCTGTCCCTCAGTAATATATCCAGTAAGATCTGGAGTGGGGTGGGTAATATCTGGGCAGATAAAGAAATTAAAGATTGAGTTAAGGAATATCACTTGGATGCATGATATGAGACCATCAACGTGTAACAAGAAGCAAGCATTACCATCATTTGGCATAGTTAAGATCGGAATTTGGGTAATAGAGCCTTTTCGCCCTTCAATTCTTCCAGCACGCTCATAGATTTGTGCCAGATCAGTATACATGTACCCAGGGTATCCACGCCTTCCCGGCACTTCCTCTCGGGCAGCAGACACCTGCAGTAGCAATCAGCAGTTTGTGTCATGGAAATTAATATAAGAACGAAGATGAAATGAGGCACGTAATTTATGAATTCATAATTAGAAACTTTTTCATGTTACCTCACGAAGAGCATCAGCATAAGAACTCATATCAGTGAGAATGACAAGAACATGCTTCCCACATTCATATGCCAAATATTCTGCAGTAGTAAGAGCAATACGAGGAGTAATAATGCGTTCAATTGTAGGGTCATTTGCCTGTAGAAGAAAATGGCAGAAAACACATTTAGGCTAAATAGAAATCTCATGAGATATTTGAAAAGAAAAAAAGTCACAAACATATCATGAAACACTTCATATGTTCACTTCATAATATACCAGATTCAGAAAAAGGGTCACTCTCTCCATTGAACCATTTTCCTCAAAATCACGCTTAAAGAACTGTGCAGTCTCCATATTTACTCCCATAGCTGCAAACACAATGGCAAAGTTGTCGTCTTCTACGTCCTGTAATTTCACCAAGTAGGTTAGTCACATGAATGCTAGAAGACAATGATAATTTGTGATAAATCAAGAACCTATCCATGTACAATAATCCATTAACTTCACAAGGAGCCTATTACTGTTATTTATTTTCTCGCTGTTGCTTTTTTTTTGTTTGCAATTACTCTTTTTCAAATTTCTGTGAAATATCAAAGCTTAAAAACATAAAGAGGCCCAAATCAAAATTTTCAGTGAAGGGCTCAAACTATTTCAAGCGAGCTGAGCAGGCTTTTTGGTACTTACTCATTTAACTAGGAGTTCCAATGTACTAGTATCAACAAGATTACTATCTTATCAAATGACTATATGTAAATGAATTTCATCTTGAAATCAAAGATGAAAAAATAATGTTACACATGCACTTAAGACTGTCGGACATGAAAATAGTAGATATATGTGATCTCTGCTGGCTAACAAAAAAATATTTAGCATAAAGTATACCCCAGCGTCAAGAAGACTCTCAGATTTCTCCAACCGCTTGACCAAACCGGCCTGGCGACATATCTGAGCAGCTATTTCATTATGAGGAAGACCAGCAGCAGAGAAAAGGGGGATTTTTTGTCCTCTCGCAATGGAGTTCATGACATCAATAGTAGAAATTCCAGTCTGAATCATTTCTTCAGGATATGTTCTCTCACTCGGATTAATAGAACTCCCTGGAGACGACAAACAATAGATTGACACACATGTTAATGCAAAGAAACTTGGAGCAGAACTTATTATCATTGAAACAAATAACACACCAGATATGTCTAGGTAAGCCTCAGGCAAAATAGGGGGGCCATTATCAATGGGCTTCCCAGAGCCATTAAAGATGCGCCCAAGCATGTCAAGTGAGACTGGAGTTTTCAAAACCTGACAAATATGCAAGGGGGAAGGTCAAAACAGCATAACTAGTTCTACGGTTCATGTCAGAACATATATTTATTCTTGATTCCGCAAACAATGAAGGAAGAATATAAATAGAGGGTTTAATACCTCTCCTGTGAATTGCACAGTAGTGTACTTGTTGTCAATTCCAGATGTTCCTTCGAAAACCTGGCAGCATATAAATTGATTGTGTAAACAGTAATAATAATAACCACATTGCAGAAAACCTAATGATGCTATTATTTAAAAAGGATAAGACAATCAAAACAGCTGCTGTCCCAGAAGATGCACACAAACCCCCAAAAATTAAAATTCCCAAAATTATGCACCAGTGCCAGGATGATAAGAAGGGGCAAAACCACAAGAAACCAATAATCATTGCTACACAGCAGTCACCTGTACAATAGCTTTCTCTCCATCAACTTCCAGGACTTGACCACGTCGAGTTGTTCCATCTCCCAAACGAATGTTAACAATCTCTTGAAACTTAGGTCCCTGGGGCAGTTTAAGAGTACATATTAGTTTTTGATTCTGAAGAGGACAAATTCCTCGTTGAGAAAGCTTAAAAACATTTTAAATGAGTAAGAGAGCGGATAACCTACCTTAACTTTTTCAAGGATAACCAGAGGTCCGGCCACACCAGACACAGTTCTGTATTCTGCAATGTCAATGTAAGGTGAAAATGTCAAACTTGACACCATTAATGTAAGTCTAACACTCCATAAAACAATCATCGCAATGCTAAGACTTTCTAACAGGACATATTTGAAGAGTTTGAAATCTGACTCATATTGATTCCATTACGACTAATGAGTTTTGACCAAAAACTGCATGCCCACTACAGCTATTACCTCATCAAATTACTTCACCCTGTCTACCACAAAAGTATGAAGTAAACCAGTCCAAGACTTACCCATTCCGACCTCTAGGTTTCCCTCGTCCATGTCATGATTGTTTTGTGAAACAGCCATTTGCAATCTTCATGAAAAAAGAAAAATTATCAACAATTATGAACAAAAATCAATATAAGTAATCCAAATCAACTGCGAATTCTGAAACCAAATCTGTATGACATCTAAGACCACTTCCTAAAGTTAAATTTCCAATTAGTCGAACCAAATGAGTGTAGATTTAGATAATATCAATACGATTGTGCTTAATTATCACTAATGGCACGCAGGTTAATGAGAACAGAAAATCTTAAAAAATAAAAAATTTCTCGGTCTTTTACTTTCTGTTTGGCTGCTGGGAAAATAATGTCACACTAAATATAATCAAACACAATAAATCACTGAATTGCATTAATCCAACATGTCTAAATACTTAACAAAGTTCAGGTAACTGTACGGTAGAGCTTCTCCGAATCAAAACTACGAAAACTATAATCTTTGACATTCCGCTATTCTTCATTACCATCAATTTTCTCAGCAACCAAACAAGCCTCAAAATTGATTCAAAACAACTAACGATAAACAAAAACAAAGCCAATTGCTGATTCCAATACTTGGTTAAAAATAACTAAATTTGGATCTGCAACAACAATTCGATGAACGCGGTCTTCAATCACGTAAAGTTCGCGCCTTTGGGAGTCGACGATGAGACGGTTAAAGTCAAATTGAATCAAGTACACTGTGATCAAGCGGCTGATAATTGCGTACGGATCTGAAAGCGTACCTACTTTTCGATCTGGAGCGCGAGGAGCCAAGCGGAAGAGAGGGAGAGAGTGGAGCAGAAAGGAGGAGGAGGAAGACGAATTAGAAAGAGTGAGATCTGAATATCTAATGGACTAGAAAAATAAATAAATTAGAAATTCAGTTATACATAAATAATGAAAAGATACTCTTCTAATCTCTTCTTCTAAATTCATTAAATTAATAAGTTGAAATTTGATTTATAAAATTAAAATTATTTAATTGCAAATTTAAATAAAATTGTATTTTTAATTTTTGATGAGTGTAATAATGGGAATAATGTGAAAGACAACAAAAAGACTGACACAAGTGTCCAAAAATATTGGGCATCCATCCTCTCCATAGGGTCCGCCACGTGGGTGATTTGGACAGCTGGTTGGGGCCCACTGCAGCTTCCTAATTTGGACAGGATATTGATATTTTTCCTACTTGGTAAGGTCATTTTCAATCGAAATTGTGGCATCCCACATCGTTGAGGAGAGTGATCCTTATATGTATATTCTCATTTCTACCTAGCACGAGCCCTTTTGGGAGCTCACTGGCTTCAGGTTTCGTAGAAACTCCGAAGTTAAGCGAGAAGGGGGCTAGAGCAATCTCATGATGGGTGATCCACTGGGAAGTTGCTCGTGAGTTCTCAAAAACAAAACCATGAGGGAATGGTAAGCCCAAAGTGGACAATATCGTGCAACGGTGGTGGAGCGGGCTCGGGAAGTGATCCACCTCGGGGCGGGATGTGACAATTTGATATCAGAGCCTAACCCTGGCCGTGATGTGCCGACGAGGACGTCGGGCCCCTAAAGGGGGTGGATTGTGACATCCTACATCACCTAGGGGAGTAATCCTTATATGTATATTTTCATCCTTACCTAGCACGAGGCATTTTGGGAGCTTATTGGCTTCGAGTTTCATTGGAACTCCGAAGTTAAGCGAGAAGGGGGCTAGAGCAACCTATGATGGGTGACCCACTGGTAAGTTGCTCGTGAGTTCCCAAAAACAAAACCGTGAGGGAATGGTAAGCCCAAAGCAGACAATATCATGCTACGGTGGTGGAGCGGGCTCGCAAAGTGATCCGTCCCGGGCCGGGATGTGACAGAAATGGTTAAACATAATTTCGTCTAAAATTATAACCTTATAAAAAGTTATTTTTAAATAAATAGTACCAAGTCATACTCGTATATAATCTCTAATAGAAGATATTGATTGGTTCACTTTTACCAGTATCATAATAGGAAGGTATAGGTTTGTGAGCTAAAGAAATGTTTCGGACATAGAGTTGGGTTAGATTAGTTTGTTAATGACAGATATAGGTTAGGTCAGTTAGTTAAGACATTGTGTATATTATATACAAAATATAATAAACACATCACTTATGTGTGCAATCATTGATTCGTTTATGAACTCTTATGCATCAACAGCCAGAAGTCTATCACTTTGCAATTGTCTATAATATTTCTTAGGAGCCATTAGATTGTTTGTATGCCATTGAGTTCATACAATGCATGATTCTACAAACTATATCTCAGTTAGAGGTGGAACATGCCTCAGCTTACACATATTTACACACATGGATCAACTCTATCTAAAGACAAATTGTTTTTGCATATATGAATTTGAAATTTTATGTAGTTGGTCAAGACATTGTACCCATTCTCTTGCACTTAAGCATCAATCTTCCTATCTTTAAATTAGAGTAATTTAGAATAAAAGAAATTAGGTTCTTATTCTTGAATTTTCTATCTTATTGATTGAATCTTGTTCCTTTTTCATTTTTGTTCAACGTCCTTTGATTTTTATCCACGTCATTATTTCAATAATAAAACATTTAAATGTTAGCATTATCTAAATTTTATAATTAAAATTATTAATGATTTCCAAACATATTCAGTTTTTTTTTTTTTTTTTTTTTTTTTTTTATGGATACAAATTTTTTAAGCTTATTCCGCTGCCAAGAGACGAACTTGGGATAACAAATCCAAGTTGTGCATTGCTACAGTGGATTTCCCAAACTTATCCAGTTAATATTATTAGAAACATTGCATTTGGCATATTTATATTTATGATTAAATTTTGTATCATATAATTCTATTTTAATTTGTACCCATTTTTATATTGCAATCTTGTAATTATTAACAATTTTCTTTCTAGTTTTAATTTATAATAATGTTTAATTTCTTTTTGTGCCCATATTTTAAACTTTTAATGTATCCATGATTTTTTTTTATATCTTTTTTAAAAAATTTTACCACTTTGTTATATGTGGATTGAACCAATGTTTAATATAAAATATACTCATTTTTTAAACGTAAAATTTATTCAGTTTTTTTTTTTTACCTATCATATACCCATGTTTATAATAAAATGTAAGCTTTTTATATTTGAAACGTACCCATATTTAAAAACAAAATTAAAATATTTTATTTTGAAAAAGTAGAAAAATCTGATCAAATATCATGCAATTCAAATTTAAGAAAAAAAATTAAAAATCTTTGTTTGGTATTACTCTTTGTATGAATTTGGGGAGGAATTATTAAATTTAGTTATTAAATTTCTTAACTAATACTAAAATTTAACATTTTCTCCTTCAATGAAAGTATTCAAATTAATAAAGTTTCAGTCCTAAATTTTGGTCGAAGAGGGACTGAAACCCAAATTTACCTTTAAAATAATATATCTTGGCCAAAGGATCGTGCGGAAACCACTTCCCCAAAGACTGAACATTTAATGAAACACAAGTTGGTTCTAAGCTTATATGAGATTAAGACATACGAAGCTAGTGTTGATCGATGCCTTGATAGGGGGATGAGTTTTGGTCAATAAATCAATTCAAATACTCAGCATTTGGTGATAAAAGGTCCAGAATTATAAGATTTATTCATTTAATGGTAGGATTCAAGAATAATACATGGGGGATTAAACTGCAGCAAACAATCAAATCAGACAAGCTCACTGGAGGAAGTAACTGGACAACGGAAGCTGTGCTGTGATCTCCTTAAAGCTTCTGTTTAGGCTGCGAAGCGCTTGAATGTGCGGTTCATCTTCCTCTACGGGTATTATTTTCGCAAAACTTCCTTCTTCGAGGTAGTCTACTGCGCGATTCGCAGCTTCAAGTCCCGTCACGTAAGATTTCTCCTGTTCAGGAATGCAGCAAAGCATATGTCTTCAGCCTTTTTGTTTATGTTTATCTTGATCCAGGAAGATGGGAATGATATGGTTTTGTTGAGACTTTGAGTCTAACCTGTGACCATGAACCATGTCGGGTTATAATCCAGTCTCCGGCCATGAACAAGTTCGGGAAAGATGTAGCCCCACGCATCATGTCCTTATATGAACCTATTACGAGAGGACACAACAGCGAAGAAAGATGATGCATTCCAGTGATCACTGATGACAACAAATATACAGCTGCGGTCTGCTCTGATTTGAAGGATCATTGAAAAATCTTTGATTTCCCAACTGAGTTCTCATGTAGTTTATGTAAAGTAGACTTTATTGCAATTTACTTACCTATACGAAAATGTGTACACAATCGTACCTAAACAATTGAATACCTATACCAAGATGGCATAGGGGATAGGTCATGACATGAAAACTCTTACCGGGAAAGAAGTGAGTTAATGATTTCGGAAATCTGCCAATCTTCTTGTTTGTCACAGTAACATTCTCGAAGTCTTTAATGTACTTTGACAGGTAGGATACTGCTCGAGAGACTATTTGCTCATCTTTCAGTGGCAACAACTCGTTGGCATGATACTACTCGAGACACATTTGGAACAAAGAAAGGATAAGATTTTACCTCTAAAGCAGACTGAGAACAAGATGAGAGGCAAAAAAATTAGGAATACTCACAAAATCAGCTTGTAACACTGTTACTGAACTATCTTTATGATCGTCATGGATTGCATTCAAATCAAAGAAAGTCCAACCAAATGAATTGTCAAATCCGGAGCATGCATTACATGCATTTGGAATGTTAACCTGGTTAGGTGTGAAGTTTACGAAAAGAATCAGATCTGTCAAATAGTAACGGAAAAATACCATTTTACTAGCTTTGTTTACAGAAAGCTAAGTCAGACTGCCAACTAATAAGGTAGGTACTAGATTTCGTATTAAAATAAAAAACGAAAGCAAAGGAGAAATCAGAGCTCAGAAGTGATCACAAAAACTTCATAAAACTTTCATGCTAATAATAAAGAGGAGAATAAATGTATACATCAAAAAGCAGTTAAGATAAGAAGCTGTGTTAAAGACTTTCGCTGCACTCACCTTCCTATCAAGCCAAAGCTTAACGGAGAGTACATCAATGCTAGCCAAGTTCAAGACTTTGAGAAACTCCTCCCTTGTACACAACACTGCACTATACAGAACTCAAGTACTGCCAATTAAGGTAGAATAGCAGGTCTAGGGTTAATTGAAGCTCTACGATGCATTTTGCAGTTTTAAACAATAATATATCTCGAAAAAAGTTATCATGTGAGCTGTAGTTTGAGTGTAGTTGTAACATTATCCCTGCAATACTAATCTATGGTTTCCTAACCAAATCCAAAGGAATGCATTTTGAATCAATGTTCTAAAAAACGGCCTAGGCGGTGGTGACCCAAGGTGTTTTCTTGCAAATCAGTTGGAAAAATCGGTTGGGCTCTAGGCGGTGCTAGGCGGCTAGGAGGGTTTGGTTTTTTTTTTTTTTTTTTTTTTTTTTTTTTTGAAATTTAAAAAAAAAAAAAAATCCTATCTACATTACTATATTTCCTTATTTTCCTCCTATTTTGCATTTTATGTGGTTTTAAATTGTGAACTTATTGTACATGTGTCATCCTATAATACTCATCATTATGGTTCTATGGCATATATGTTTAATGTGTTTTTAAATTTTGGACTTATTGGATACTCTTTTTGCATTTTATTATTCTTTTATTATCTTATCCATGAATTTCATACAAGTTTAATTTTTTGTAAGTGTCAATATGCACTTATTTACAAGAAATTTATCTAAATCCGCCTAGACCCTGCCTAGCCGCCTAGGCGCTAGGCGCTAGCTTGCCGCCCGACTAGCGCCTAGCGTTTTTTAGAACCTTGTTTCGAATAAACATTGGATAGAAGAGAGAATAATTTAAACATCATGATATTCGTAAGATACCTGTTTTCAATAATTTTTTGGAGTGTGGATATTCCAACAGCTAAGACAATTGCATCAGCATTATAAACTTCTCCATCGCAAACTACTTCTGAAATAGAACCAGTTTCCTCATTAAGCACAAAGTCTGTTAATTGCGTACCCTTCTCGAATTTGCAACCTTTATTCGTCAAAGACCCCATCCATGGCTTGAAAATCTTTTCTCTACTTGTTCCACGACACCAAACAAGATCAAAATCTTTCTGCACCCATCAATAAATTACGATTTAATTAGATAAAAAAAAAAAATTACAGAATCAAAAGATAATGCTCAACAGTGAGAAACGAATGCAAAAAACCCCTATTACTCTAGAAAAGTAACTAAACGTATCAAACCTGGTGAGCAAAGATGTAGGATAGTAAACCAAGAGTTGCGGCAGCACTACATTGTTCAGCCGGTGCAGAAAGACCCACTTGAAGCAATGGTGATAAGACATTCCGATAAAGGCTTTCCGAACATCCAAACTGCTTAAAAAGCTCCCTTGCAGTAACTACCAGTGAAACCTCTTACTTAGAATTAGCTTTGAGTGTTTTCAGTGCATGTAAAAAATAATTATCCGAATAATGGAACCCATAGTTTGTGATATAGAGGGCCTACTTGCATCATATTTTCTCCAGGCTGTATCTGTGTTGTCAAAATCGATCACTGTAAAGAAAATGCAGAGATAAATTCATCAGTGCAGGAATTGTAAGATGTGTAGGACTACCTTCAACAATTTCTTCCAACAGCTTCTCATATATACAATTGTTTAGGACTTCCTACTAGCTCCTTCGACAGATAAATGTTTGCTGATTAAGCATTAAACTTTTTAAATCTAGATCTTAGATTTTAGTATGAGACATACCTGCAGCTGTTAAGGGAAGTGAAGTTAATCTATCAACCAATGGCAGCTGAGCAAACTGCAAACAATGCAAACTCTATTGATTAACACTATGCTGCTTAACTTTTTCACTGTAACAAGGAATGAATCAATGATACATAAGGTTGCAACCGCACAAGCCAAATATACCTGTGTATAGTATAAGGTTCCAAATGGTGCTGGCAATTGAGGAAGGTCCTGAAATACCGGAAACTCAACCTGTAGAACATTACTCCCTTCGTTAACACATTTCAAAACTTCTAACTCAATCTCAAGTTTTAAAACAATAACAAGAAACCAATCACCTAGCATTGCTCAAACTCTAAAAACGTAAGCAGTTTATAGATTAACTTACCTCCAACCCTTCTGCTGAATATTGTGCAAACTTTGTCCAGTTCGTAAAGGGTTTGATACCCAGCTCATCAACAAGGCTAAAAATATTCCGGTAAGGATACCAATAACCTACAAAACACAGCAGAATTCAAATGCCGACATCATTTATCAGAATTCAATTCAACAATCCCTACGTTGAGCTTCTCAAAAATCAAAAGAGGTATCTGCCAAATTAAGATTCGAAAAGAAACCCAGTTTCCAAAATCCATTATAAAAAACAAAAGATTGCTTCTTTTACCGCGGATACCAACTTCATCAAGTACGCCGAAGTCACTACCTCGTTCGATAACAGTAACATCAAAACCCTGCAAATGAAATACCAAGATACGGTATATTTCAGAGATATCCTCACTTATCATCTTATCACCTACTAGCCCAAACATATGTGCAGTTTTATCATAAAAGGCATCGGTGCAATTACTAGTAGTAGAACCATTCATCATATATTGTATCTTATGCGTGGATTGAGGTGGGAATGATTCTCACATTCTTCCACAAACATAGAGAGATAGAAAGAGAGACCTGGTTGCAGAGGTGGTGAGCAGCGCCGAGGCCAGCCCAGCCAGAGCCAACAACGACAACCTTCTTCTTTTCCTTGTCGTTAGGGCCCCCAATTGCAGCGTGGGCTTGCCCAGAAGAAGCTCTGCAACGGAACCCACTTCGGCTTCTGGGAGAGAAGCAGGGTGAAGTCCGTGAGGAGGTCGGTGGCGGGCATGTCAGAGTCAGCCTCCAACAGGCAGCCAACGACATCGTTCGAGTTTCCAGTACGGCGCACTTTCAAATGCTACCGACTACCCCACGCTTCGAGTAACTAACGTGCAGAAGAGCTATCCAGGAGGGATGTGTGGCGCCAAGAGCCGGTTAATTTGGGCGGACCCCACAAGCGATACATACGAAAATGAATAGTAGTAATGAAAAGGTAATTAGATTAGATTAGGCTTTGAAAAAAAAAAATTAGATTAGTATTTTTTTCATTTTAAAAAAAATTTAAGGTCCTCGAATTATAAGATTAAGGTCTGGTTTGGTACTGAGGTGATTCTGAAAAAAATTGATATAAAAAAAAGCTAGGAGCTGTTTTTGTGTTTGGTAAACAATCAGCTTCAGTTTTTTTTCACAGTTTTGGGTGGAAAAAACCAAAAACAAGAAGCTGCAAAACCCAGCTTTGAAAAACCGGCTTTTTTTCACATCTGTTTTACATAAAAGTTTACCAAATACTATAATACTGTTTTTTTTTTTTTTTCAAAAGCACTTTTACAAAAAAAGTTTGCCAAACATTCTGCTGCTTATTCTCACAGCACAGCAGAAGCAGTTTTTTTCCAAAACACAGCAATACCAAACCAACCCTAAGTCCGATCTAAGCTTTTACCTCACTTATCCAAGGGATTCCTCCAATATTCCAGTAAAATGCTCATTAAGGCATAATTTCTAGTATCACAAATGTTTCTTTATAGGACCGCCCACGAATTTGATCAATTACTCTTTTCGCTCATTACAGTATTGTAGAATTATCAGAAAGACAGGTCATAGGTCCACTTCCAACAACGCCGATATTATCCCCAACTTGTTAATTACCACTGTACAATCTGTCAACATGTTAATTACTCTTGTACAATCCGTCAGGTGTAGAGTTTCATCGTAAAAGACACCTACACAAACCGTCAAATATGGTATTTTATCACAAAAAATCTCAAGATTAATTAGAATAAGATAATCCTATTTAAATTAGTTTTCTCCTTTTTCTCTGACCAATGTAAAATTCTACAAATACTTGTATGCTTGTAGCCGAATCTTGATTCACTATAAAAAAATTTGAAATATCTGATACTTTATGACACCAGACTTTTTTTTTTTTTTTTTTTTTTTTTTTGTAACCGACACGATAGCATGAGATTTGTTAATTCCACGAAGATGCATCACAGATTTTGGAACTACACAACTAAACATACATCCAAACGCATTAGGGATGGGTGGAAATTTGTTTCAATTAATCAAATCTTAAGTGAGTTTTTTTATTTTAAGTAACTTACAAAGCAATTTTTATTCCAAGGATCCTTTTGTCCAAGCATAGACTTTTAAACGAGCTATTCATAAAGGGTATACTATCCACACACATTTTTTTACTTCTCACACATTCCTTGTTAATTTATATCTGTTAATCTTTTTAAATTCATCTGATCTAACGGCTGAAAACTAAAAAGATGTGAGAGAAGTAAAAAAATATGTGTGGATATCACACCCCTTCATAAATTATACAAGCTCCAAACATATCAAAACTCAAACTCAATTGACTCCTACTCGTACATATTATAAATAATAGAGGTCAAGAAAAATTCAACTTTAGCTAGTACTAACTTGAGTTGTCCACTTATTACTAATTTTTCATGATATTTTTTCACACTTGTAAGTCAAAATTCTTAGATTTAAGGGTAGTGTTATTTACAAATTTCTTTTTACTTCTTACACCCTTATTAATTTTTTTATCTTCTTCAATTTACAATCCAACGGTCGGAAATTGAAAGAAGTGTGTGAGAAAAAAAATGTGTGTGTGAATAGTACCACGCAGATTAAGGGTTTTTTTCTATATCCAAAATTGTCTATGAGATTGTTTTAAAGGTTTTTTTATCCAAAATTGTTCATGAGATTGATATAACTCCTTACTTTGATTATTGAGATTTAAAATCAATAGAAGTGATCTCTGAGATTATCCACCGTTAATCATTTGGGTCTCCATCAAATTGAAGGTATTTTTATCAAATCAACCCATTTTCGTGAACTGGTGGTTTTTTTAACGGAATTTTTTTTACAAAATAACCAAAATGATTGATAGAGGACAATATCAAAAAAATCATTCATATCAATTTTAAATTTCAAAGATTAAAGTGATGAATTATGATTATAAAAGGAACCAGGCCCAAAAGCCGTCTATTAAGTATTAACGTAAAGGAAGGAAGAAAATAGTTGTAGCGTAGAAGGAAGAATACAATTATTGATTGGTGGTGACATGGCCATCAACGGTCCACAATTATAGATGACCCCCTCCGCGGCAAAGACTCAGCCCAACAAAACAACCCATATCGTCACGCACGCTACTTTCGCAGCATATCCAGCCTCACATTTCTTCAAACACATGGCAGCCACTCTCTCCGTCCGGCCCAACCGCCTCTCCGCCGGCTCCTCCTTCCCCCGCCCGCCCCTCCGCCGCCCCGGCCCCACCGGAATCCGAAAACCCGCCACGCAATTCGAGCCTTGGAGGGGCTCCATCGTCCCATCCCGCCGCACATTAACCTGGGCTGCCACGGCCGCCTCCAGAGCCGACGACAACGCACCGTTCGAGATGACAGTCGAGAACGCCCTCAAGCTCCTCGGCGTCTCAGACGGTGCCTCGTTCGACGAAATTCTTCGAGCCAAGAACTCGATTGTCGCGGCTTGTAAAGATGACCAGGAGGCGATTGCACAGGTTATTACATCTCCTCATTTTCCTTTCGAATTTCTGCAATTTATGTCAATCTCTTTTGGTAATTTTCTGGGTTTTGTACGAATAGTATTGGGTTGAAGTTGAACTAATTAATTTTTGCAAACTTAGAGAGAGTTTAATGTTTAAAGGTGCGTTTTTTTTTGTGGGTTCTATTGAATAATGTATAATTTTAACCACTGTAGCTCTAGTTTTTTAGCATATAAATAAATAAATGTTAGCCTTTAATATGTTATGTTAAATGTTTAGAATTTGTGCAGTTAATAATTTGATTTGTTTTACTCAATTGCAAATGAAGTATTGAGTTTAGGACCACAAATTTGCAAGGGATTTAGTGCTTGCAAACAAGCTATGAATTTAGATGTTCTGTTCTGTTTTTTTTGGTAATTAAGGGTGATGGGCTGTAGTGGTATCACAGTACACAAGCATTTATTATGGTGGTTTCTAGTTTTGGGTTGGAATTTTGTAATACCATGATTATGATTTCCTTGTCACTAATGTTAATTAGTTTAGGCTGAGGCTGCCTACGACATGTTGCTTATGAGAAGCTTAACTCAGCGACGGGCAGGGAAAGTTGTGAATAGCAGCGTTCGTTATGCGGATGTTAAGCCAGTGAGTGCTCCTGGGATTGGATCAGTGCCGCAGTGGCTGCAGGCTACTGTGAAGAATCCACCCATTGCAGTGGAAACGCCCTCGACAAGTGATCTGGGTGTACAAGTTGGTGTCTATGGAGCTTTGATGGCCTTAACTTATGTCAATGGAGCTTCGGGTTCTTCTTCGGGGCCGTATGGAGGGGCTGATGTTCCTGGACTGATCCTGGCTGGTAGCTTTGGAGCTTCCTTGTACTTCATGACCAAAAAGAATATTAAGTTAGGTATGGAGTTTTCTTATGTACAGGCATTTCCTTATTGTCGCTTATTAGATGTCCTTACTGTATTGGTGATTACCTGCAAGTTTCTATGTCATAAATCCTTGTATTCACTTTTTTTTGTCTTATCGTTTAGCATGGTTTTGTCAATCATGAATGAAAGTCATGGGTTTGTTTAGTCAGGTTGGTTATCTATCTCCAACTTTGAGAACGATTGGTTAATAAAAGGGTATTTCTGAAATTTTCTGCATCTGATCTGTGATAAGTGCATTTACTTAATGCAGTTCAGGCTCCATAGATTTTTTGTCTGTTTTTCTAAACCTGAGATTAGGCATTAAGTAATTTGGACTAATTTTCCGTTCACCTTTGCAGGGAAGGCGACCATCATAACTGTAGGGGGGCTTGTTGCTGGTGCCGTGGTGGGTTCAGCTGTAGAGAATTTTCTGCAAGTAGACATTGTTCCATTTCTTGGCATCCACTCTCCTGCTGCCGTAGTAAGCGAATTCATAATTTTTTTGCAATTAGTGGTCTCCTTATATTTACGGTAAAACAGCATTGTATCTGTGACTTGAATGGTGAAATCTGTAATTATTCATTGGCAAGATCATATCAAGCTCTATTTAGGATGTATACCGTTGCATGTTGTACAAAACTGACAATAGAAAGTAGTGGAACTTCTCGTTCTCTCGCTCACCCTTTCTCTCTCCTCTGTTTCTCCTTCTCCTTTTTCTTGTTCTATTGCGGATTCAAGAGTTTGTTTAGAACTTTATACCTGCAATAACTTTGGGGGTTGACAGTTTTCTTCTTTGTTATTTTCTATCCTTAAATCTCATTTTTATGGAGTTTAGGAGTACAGCACCGAAGATGGTTTCCCACATTTGATTCACTAACCACGTTGTAAGATCAGATTCAGCGTCAAATTCTCCGGCCAAGCACTTCTTATATACCGGTATGACCCTTTTGGATTCCTTCTGATTTCCGTAAGACCTAGAATGCTAAGGGACCTGTTGTGATGAACCTGATTTCCCAAGATTTACTGTCTTCTTAAACGTCATTCGTCTTCGACCGTGAGTTAGAGATTAAAAGGACGGTGATAGAAAGCCAAGTGTGTTGCCTTGGCATATCTTTGAGCTTGACGTCTTTGGCCGGTAGAGAAAATCGTGGCCGAACCAAAACCATGGTGGTGGAGTAGGATGGTGGGACAAGTTTTTATTTATTGGCTTTTAGTGGGGTGGAATGTTTGTTGAGTTGGGTTATGGAAGGGAAATGGTAAACGAACACCTTTTTTACTTTTTCACGCATGATGTTTAATCCTGATGGTTGATTTCATTTAATTTATTCAATTTGACGACCAAAAATAAAGAAAGGTGTATGAGGGGCTAAATACATGTATACTTTTTTTTTTTTTGAACTCTTGTTTTTCGTTATTGGATCAAGACACGTCGAGGAGATTTAGTCCAAGTGGGACTCTAGGTGAGAATCACTTCAATAAATAGAAGAGGGTTTGCAACATTCATGGGACCTTCAACACAACACACAAATTTGTCTTGCGCAATTTTTCGGTCTACGCGAAACCCTTTCATTTTTTAGAAAACACTGACCTCCCTAACTTCGTCAAACACATCTTACAGTTTGTATTGGACAACGCTGCTTGGCAACCGGCGACATCTTAGAGCACCGTATAGTCACACGGTTGTGGAGTATCTTAAAGTTTGCATTGGACAACACTAATTCAAGTTTAGTTGACTACCTATCCAAGTCTCTATCAACAAGGGTTCTTTGAGTCCTTGTTGGAAGAGGTCACTCCATTAGCTTTTCTGTTACATCGTTTGACACATTGAAAGCTGAACCCATTTTATGGTTGGATATTCACAAGTACATTTCAGAGTTTGGCACTTCGACGGCCGAACCACATACATAATCAAGACACTTATCTCCCTTGAGTATTTGTGTCCGTACAATCTAGTACATATTTGGCGAACTAATATTGCAGAAATATAATTGAAGCGGCCAAACCCTATGCAGACGGAACTTCGTAGAGACTATCAATCTTGTCTTTAGGCTCTAGAACCCAAAGGTCGAGATGAGTTCCTTCCTCGGCCACAATCGTAAGATACAAAAGCCAACAACGCGTTCGACACCACCACCACCACATTCATTCACTCACTAAACGAGCTTGGTCGTCGCGTTGGCATGTAGCATTTAACCGAATGACGTAGTTAGCTCATTAGCTATTTGCCTTATGTGCCACGTAGGCTAAGTAGTTTTTAGGGTCAACTATTGTATACGTATTTTTCACATAAAAACACATTATTTTCACACATTTTTCAAATAATACATTTAAGATTCACACTTTACACCTGTATTTTTAACATATTATTGAATAAATAATTTAAAAATAATATTAAAATTTAAATAACATTGCCGAATTTGCAAAGTATTAATTTAGCAAATTGTCGAATAATACACACATATTTTTCAAGTGCTTGACCGTTCTGTATTTTACTAACAAAACTTAAATATTAAAAAAAACTACTACAACTCACTCTCTCCTTAGAGGTGTGTTGATTTTTTTTTATTTTTTATTTTTTTTGAAATTTTGGTCAAGGGTTGATTAACATGAAATATTAAAAAAGATTGCATAGTTAAATAATAAAATATTTAGAGTTTGTTAAAATAGAAATTTTTTTACAAACGATAACGTTAGTGTACTTGCAAAACAACACTCCAACACTCAAAGTCAATGTTTGCAGCGTGTTTTTCGTAGTATTGCTTACGTCCCTTTGATTAAGTTGATCCTTAGCTAATATAATGGTGATGCTTGGGAACCAAGCTTCACCTTTTCCCCTTATCACGCAATTCTTAAGTAAGCCACAAACGGTTATTGATTCACAGCAGTATTGGGTCACCCTACTTGCCTCGTTGGGCTTTACCTCACGTCCCCTCATGTTAATTAATATTAGCTTGTACTGAGGGTAACATGTCCGCGCACGCCATAAAAATTGACTCACACACCATCACCATCTTGGATTCTTTACAAACCCCTCCACAACCGGCAAAATCCGATTGCACTTAAGTTTCTCTCCTCCACAACCATCCGCGAGTAGAAACTACGCAATTTTGCTGTTCTGAGAAGTCAGAACAGCATCAAACTTTGGAGAAAAATCTGTTCATTTGGAACCAAAGAAGTCTACCATGAGAGTTGCTACTTGCTACAACACCACCAACCCTACAAACTTAAATAATTGCAGCAACATTCAGAAATTCGTCGCCACTTCGCTACAACACCATCACCCTAAAAGCTTAAATAATTGTGTCTCAGCGAGCTGCTTTGACACAATATATGTACACAAATACAAATACACAATTCACCAATTCCGATTCTCTAACGCCTCATGTCACCTGCTGCTGTTTTCGTCATCCTTGGTGCTGCCTTCTATATACGAGGGGTTCCCAGCTTTATCTGCATTTTCACTGCAAGTCACAAGATCGCTGTACAGTTTCTGTGAAGCCCTGGAAAACTCCGCTAAGGACTCAAAAACTGAACAAAACCCAGTCTGGATTCCATTCAATGTGATCCTTTGAGTTTCCTCCACGTAATTTTGGTGTTTTTCCCTCTCCATGTCCACCTTTCTTCTGAACATATCTATCTGCTCCTTCTTCTCTGTCAAGGACTCGGTCTTATGTTCCATATCTGTCTCACATTTCTGTTCTGTGAGCTTTGGCTCCAGAAACCTGCTCTCTGTCTTCTGGAATGCACGAATTCTTCGGTCGAGCTCTTTGGCTAGGCTGTCAACTTTCCTTTTTTGTTTCTGCTCTTCCCCTTGCTGATTCAACAGAGCCCTCACGTCCTTTGTAAAGCTTCTCAAGGCAATGGTCACCAAAGTATCTGGTAATTTCTCCATGGAAGATAACCAATCATGGCAGATAATGAGCAACGGGGGGCCATTGACGCAAAATGGCACAGCTGAACTCCTGCTCCCTGAGTAGAAGTTTTCTTCAGGGACCACAAACTTGGTTAGCCAACCATGGAGAGTTTCAACATATGCTTTTTGTGCAGCGACGTACTCTTTAAAGCATGCATGCCAATTCTGAAGCTCAGCTAGGAGCTGAAGCGTTGCACGCATGTGAGAGATGTTGCTGAACTTTCCATATGCAGAGCCGGCAAAAGATTTCACCTCGGAAAGGATCTTGTGTTGGGTTTCATGAGATTCCAACATAATTTTCCAGGTGTGCATTAAGCTGCACAAGATACAAGCAAAATGTAAACTGATGAAACCCGCAATGAAACTAATTTGGACGACTGCTTAAGTTCAATCTGTTAGACTTCCATACCCTTTCAACAGCTCCACAATTTGAGGCTGCAGTTCTTCATCTCTCAGTATCTGGATTCTCTTGGAGATTGATTCAGCACTCCGAATTGCAATTAAGATCCTGGCATATAAATCCTTTACTGCAGCTCGAGTTTTGTCCATGGTCTCGTTGTCTCCTATGTCGTGGTGTTTAAGTCGCGAGCATTTTTTCTCATACAGTTTCCTTGTCATATCTCCAGCCTAGAAGCAATGCAAATGTTAAGCAATCAAACAATATTAGTAAAATTAAGGAAATAGTTCACTCGTGGAGACAGTGCAAAAATAGCTTACCTTAACTTCTTCATAGAGCTTCTTTTCCCAGGCATATAGCCTTTCTAGAGTAAGTGAATGACTTCCTGAATCCATTCCTCCATAATCATTGAAAAGATCATTGTTAAATTCTGTCCATGTTGACGAACCCTTAGATCTGGATGCCACGAGACTCTTGCACGACGAAAGCTTAGACGATGAAGTCGAGTTATGCCATGTTATAGCTTGAATTAGCTTTGTTGAGTTCTCTGCATTGAAATAGGATAAGTGAAGAATTATTAGCTTCATATGGATAAGAAACAAAGAGACTCATTATTGCTATAGAAACAAGTGTTGATTAGACGAACACTGTTTGACACTTTACATGTTACGGAGTCATTCCTCCATTCATGAAAATCCCAGTTGAAACGTGCAAACGTAACTCATTCAAATCACAAAAGGATAGCAAGCTTTTACACACATGTCAAACTATGATTTGTCTGCAACAGATAATGACTCCTTATTTATAAAGAACCAAGTTTTTTCCTCCCCTTACATGAAAAATAAGTACATGTGCAACAACATTCCAACTCTTTGAGAAAAAGAAATGATGCTGAGGTCCACAACCCAAATCCTTGATCAGTCTGCAGCAATTTGGGAGAAAGGTTTTGGGTATTTAAGTAAAAATGGAGCCATGCAAAAGAATTGTTAGTGACACTCAAAAATACTCATCCGTCATGAGCTTGGATGGGTATTGAATGACTATTTTGGAACGCCAATAAAAGCTCCCTACACAGAATATACAATATTTGCTAAACAAACAAAAAGACTAGAGCCCCACAATTGATCTTTTCAGAAGATGGGAGAAAAAGAAAGCGATGCAACTAAAAAAATAGTTAGAAGTGAATGGAAAATTCTTTTTGGCAAACTTTCTATTAGTTCAATAAAGTTGAAAGAAAAGTGAATTTAGGTTGTTTAGTTAGTCTAGGCAGCTGCAAACATATCAACACTCTGAATCCAAAAGAATTCACAAAGGGTCAAGAACCCAAAAAAAAATTAAAAATGTTTTGAACAATCAATATTTTTACACTACAAAATGAGTAAGTTAAGCTTTACAATATGTTAGCAATAATGTGGTTCAAATTCACCTTTGGCGAGAATTGAATTTAAGACTTTCTCGCTTACAAATGCAAAGAAATATTACTAAAAATTAAAATTAAAAAAAAAAAGATATCAAACATAAATTAAATACACCAACATTTATCACAAAGCAAGTGGTCCTCTACTACGGCAGAGGAGACAGAATGTTACCTTACATCATATCGTGGGTTCAAAGTTCGAACTCCGACTCCCTAATCTAATATTTAATCTAATAAATCTATCAAATCAATCAGTTTACAAAAAAAAATTGTTTATCACCGAAACCCTTTGTAGTTCAGCTTAGAAATTGTTCAGCAACATAGAAAATAAATTAAAATTTTAAAAAAATAAGAGTTAAAAATTTTCAAGTTTTGAAAAGAACCCACCTTTAATTTCCTCCAAACCAGACTGCATTTGCAATTTATTAGCGTCAAGCATCCTGGACACATCCTTTGCAGAATCAGAAGCCCTAGAGAGAAGGTCCACAATGTCCTTCAGTGCTTCCAGAAGCTCCCTCCCTTCAGCTGGTGTATTAATCACAGCAAGCCCCTTTTGCTCCCCCTCCCTCGCATTAGCCACCTCTTCAACCACCTTCACCACCTCAGCTCCGCCGTCACGCTGTTCTCCGCTTCCTTTTTCTTCCACCACCACCGCCTTGTTTTCTTCCTGCTCTTCTTCTCTCTGACTCTCCCCTTCTTCCTCTTCCAGCTCAGGTATCCCTTCCTCCTCCCTCACCACCCTCAAATCCTCGTCGGAGCTCCGCCTGTACCCGCTTATGACCTCCGGCCTCACGACGTCGAAAGGGTTGAAGAAATCCCACCCAAAGTCTCTCTGCGGTGACGGCATTGCTGGTGGCATTTGCATATAAAAGTACCCACATCCCTGTTCTTCTCTCACGTCTGTTTTTCGCTCCTCTTCTTCTCTCTCCTCCTCAGAGGAGTCGGAGGATGTTGAAGAACCACATGAGTGACAAGCAATGGCTTCATGGGTCGACTCAGACGGTCTCTGCTGAAGAAACATTGGGTTGGTTATCACATTCTCAGTGATCGGAAGCGGAGCCGGCTCCGCAGACTCCGGCGGCTGAGGAGGAGAGTCAGGCGAAAATGTGATGAGGTAAGGTTTAGGAGGGGAAGAGTAGCCTGCAACAAAGAAGTCCACGGCGGCAGCCACTGCAAACAAAGCATGGCCGTACTTACAGTGCGCCTCCGCAAGGGCGTATCTTTTCTGCACCGCCAGCTTTAGCTGCCGCTTTCTCTCTCTACAAATTGTCACAACTCCTCCTTCTTCCTCCAGCTTGGAAGCAACACATCCTCCCATCTCTCTCTCTCTCGCTAAAGGTGGAGACTTTCTGCTTTTAGGAGGTAAAAAAAATTGGTGTAAAAGTGATAAAGGTGAGTTCTTGGAAGAATCTTGTAGATTTTTGAAAAAAAAAATGGACAATCTGCTTCTAAGAACTAGGAGTTTTTAGAGAAATTTTATGTTAAAAAAATAGCTTCTGGCGAATTTTGAGAGAAAATTAGAAATGCAGCTATCTGAGAGCAGAAATCCAGTTCATTTCTTAGCACAGAAAACAGAGAGACAGAGAGAGAGAGGGAGATGGTGCAGCAGAGCAAGGGAGAGTGTTTTATTTTATCTATCTTATTTTTGTGTTTTGGGAAGGAAATATTTAATTGTTCTGCGAAAAAGGACCGTTGGACAGAGTAAGGTTTGTAGTTTCAAGGAGAGATTTTTATCTCCTCTAGTCCCCTTAACCAGGTAATCTTGACCAACATACGATTAGTTAACCATGTATGCACACACAGAGAGAAAGAGTAGATGACAGAGTAAGGGTCAGGCAGAACCCTAGGAGGAGGGAAAGAGGGTAGGGGCTCGAGAAAGAGAGAGAGGGAGAGAAAGATGGAGCTAGAGAGAGAGAGAGAGAGAGAGAGAGAGCTAGAGTGTGTTTTATGTCCTGTATTTTTTTGGTAGTTTGATATGGAAAGATATCTTCTCTAGATTCTTTCCGTTTAATTTTTTTTATTAAATAATTTAAATCTTTGAAATTTGATCTAATTATTGATAATAGGGGTCTATTCTAAATGTTATAATAATTTTAATCCTTTGATAAAATTTTAAGAGCCCAAATTATTTAATAAGTAGAATTATGTGAAAGGGATTTGAAAAGAATACATTTCCGTTTGAGATATCAATGAGAAGAATATCTATGTGATATTAGTTTACATGTTATAATATAAGCAAAATGAAAAATTATTAAAAATATAATATAATATTTATTAATAAATAAATACATATATCATAACACGACTAAGTGGGTTGTGGTGTTGGCACATAACCGAAAAAGTACTCCTTGAAAAATCAAGGACCTTAAAAATTCATCTTACACTAAATTCTTTTTTCTTTTTTTTTTTTTCGCACAATATATAAGTGCACGAAGACGTTTTTAGAATTCATAGAGGTAGGGGTGAGCAGGCTAGTGAGTAAAAAGAGGAGTCAAAGTTAGTAAATAAGTGGTAAAAGGTGGTCACCACTGCAAAAACCAGAGGGCTCCTTTGTCGTGTCTTTGTTGCCCTTCTTGTTTTTGATCTCTTTTTATATTTATATAATATAAAAAGCACATTTGTGAAAGAGAGAGGTTGAGAAAATTGAGTGCCTCCTTACCCTCTGTGTAAGCGGAGTGAATTTAACTGCTGTATGTGCGTTGAAGTATTTAAGGAGCTAATCTGGTGTATTTGTGTTAAGAAGCAATGTATAATATGTATCGATGTGAAATAGAAGGACTGCAGTGTCCATCTCTTGTCTCTGAAATTAATTTAGAGAGATTATATTTACACACCTTAAACATCCTTCTAATTTTTTAATATTTTTCTATCAAGTGTTAGTGGTGTGTAGAAAATATTAAAAAATTAAAAAGGTGTGGAAGAAGTAATTTAAGGTGTGTGAATATAATTTCTCTTAATTTATATTTGATATGCATAACGAGTAGTTTAATTGATTGAACGTGATCATCATTCCAAACTCAGAAATTAATTCTCCCATCTCTCGATATTTTTGTGTATAAGGAGGAAGGGTTATTATTTTCACTCGGTTAAGAGTGTCTAATATTTACTCTTACACTCATGATTAGGATTCAATCTCTCGTGTAATATTTAGTAACTGTTCTAAAAATTGAGTGCCTATTTACCCTATGTGTATGTGGAGTGAATTTAACTAATGTATGTGTGTTGAAGAATTTAAGGAGTTAAACAGGTGTATTTGTGTTATCTAGTAAGCAATGTATAATATGCATCGATGTGAAAGAGAAGGATTCCGGTGTCCATCCCTTCCCTCAGAGTTAATTTAGAGAGATTATATTCACACACCTCAATTTACTTTTCTCACACCCTTTTAATTTTTTAATATTTTTCTATCAAGTGTTAGTGGTGTGTAGAAAATATTAAAAAATTAAAAAGGTGAGGAAGAAGTAATTTGAGGTGTGTGAATATAATTTCTCTTAATTTATATTTGATATTGTTTGGACCCAAAATTATATTGTTGGGCCGAGCTTAGGTTTGTGTTCGGTCCAACACTCTTTCAGAAATACTATGGGCCGTCCAGTTGTCATAAGAAGCCCAATCAGGTCGGCCGAGTCCTATTGAAAGAAGATTGATTTGGATTAGAGCAAAGAAGTAAAGTCCTGGTACAACAAGGGGGTTTCAAAGTTCAAGGCATTGAGAATTCGGGAATGAATCTAATTCATTATAGAGCTTGGTTTAGAGACCTATTGAAACTAAGATTGGCCGAATCCTAATTAGATTAGATTTAGGAGTTTTAGTCCGTATACATCTCTGGTTGGGCCAGGAGTAGGTTCGCTACTATAAATAAAGAGTCGTAGGCAACATTCAAGGCCTTTCCAATTCAACACACAAACTATACTGCTCAAACTTTCTCCCTACTCAAAACCTCTCAACAACCTTGAGATTTTTATTTTCTTTTTACCGCCAACGCATCTTCAGTTTGGATAAATAGCACTGCAAAGGCAACCGGCGAACATCTTCAGTTTGGATAAACAACACTGTTGCCGTAGAATCAGCCGACTGTAGAGCACCTTCAGTTTGGATAAATAGCATTGCGTTGATGCTGACTAATTACCTATCCAAGTCTCGATCAAGAAGGATTTTTGAGTCCTTATTGACAAAGGTCATCTCATAGCCTTCTCGACGAAGTGAGATATTAAAGATTACTAGGCTCTGCACATTAAACGCCGAGTTGTTTTATGATTGGGTATTAACAAGTAAGTTTTAGAATTTGGCATTCAGATGGTTGAACCACATTCACCATCAAGACATACATCTATTTTGAGTACTTGTGTCCATATAGTCTGGTACCAGTTTGGTGTGCTTATACTCTTATGAATATAATCATCGTGACCGAACCCGGCGCCGATGATCCATAAATTTCGCAAGACTAACAGCCTTGTCTTCAAGCTCTAGAACCTGAAGGCTGAGACGTGTTCCTTCCTCGGCCGCAATCGCAAGGTTAAGAACTCAGTAGTGCACTCAACGCAACATCAACACATTTTACTCCCTAACCGAACTCAACGGACAAGTTGGTACGCCCCGCACACAATCGAATGATGTAGTTAGCTTATTAATTACTCGGCCTGCGTGCCATGTAGGCTTGGTAGTTTTTAGGGTAAACATTTTGGGATACCCAGTGGGACCAAGTGCTAAAACTACTAAGTTCATGCCAATTGAGACACGGTCAATAAAAAATAAAGCAGTCATAAGAAATCCATGACCGACCTGCCGATCCAGAGTTCAGGACTCCCAAAGATCAGCATCCTCGGTCACTTCCCACGCCGATTGTGGAAGAATGATGGAAGATAGGTATGTCCAGCAACAACAGATTTGGAATTTGTCGTCAAACAAATCTTCTAGGCCAAAGAAATATTTGAAAGTTTATTCGGCCGAGTGAGTAGGGATGGGGCGGGAAGCCAACTCTAGACCTATAGCTGTGGAGGAACTACAGCTTAAGATTTCAGGCCGGAGGGTTGAGAAATAAACTTGCAACCAGAGCTGGAAGACCCAAAGGCCAGAGTGGGCCGTTTTGATGAAGGTCGATTGTCCTAAAGGTTGTTTCGGCCAAACACCGGGTAAGGTTGGCAAGGACAGCTGGATTGAAAGCCAGGATGTGACCGCTAGCCATGGCCTCGGCAACATGCATGTTCTCGGCTAAGCACTTGTTCTACTTGGCACAAAAGAAATATTTGTTGTACTAGTAGAATAAGAAAGCCACATGTTCTCCTTTCTTGAGGTCTTTTCCTTCTGAACCGGCGAAGTAGGTGATCAAGGTGTTGTAATTGAAAAAGTTTTTGTACAGCTTCTGCACTTCCTCTTTTGATGACCTTTGATCTCCTTTCGTTAGGAGTTCGACAGCGCGTTCCTCAAAGACCGTTTTCAAGTCCAAGTCGAATTTGTACCCGGCGAGAGAGGTATTAACCGAGAGGTTGGTTGGAGAGGTGTCGAGTATGGCAATCATATCTAGAATTGTTGGGCTAATGGGGTCGATGGGGAAAACCATCATGTTGGTGGCCGAGCACCAGAAGCTTAATGCGGCCATCACGAGCTTTTGATCCAAGCTCATCTAGATGGTTGAGAGTTTGACGACATCAAAAATGCTAAGAGCCTTCCACTTGCCGTCAAAATATGATTCCATCCAGGTCATCCAGGCCCAAGTTGTCGAGGGCCAAACGCCCTAGGGTCTGGTCGATTCCCATTTCGACCAGTTGTGTGTTGGAAATGTGCCCTAAACCAATCATATGATGATACTTTATGGACATTTCACATGTTAAACTAATCTAGTTTAATATTAAGGGCAAACATTATTGTTTGAGCCGTCTCATATAAATGTTATATGCTTAAACGATAAGTCCAAGGAATATGTGATTGGAAGAATGCGATCTAAAGAAGTTAGATTCATGAGACCATTCTTTCGTTGACACATCCTAAACGTTCCTGATCATAGGATTGTCAATTGGGCATTGACAGTCCGTTAAGATCAGTACGTGATATGTCTTCTCTCAGGGAGAGTGACTAGTCTCGAGTCATTGGTGTGTGTGACATCAAGACAAGTACGTAGGTGCTCAATAGAGAATGAGTTCACTGAACACGATCAACGAAGAGTTCTCATATTCATGTCACATGAGAACTCATGGTTGGGATAATGCAAATTAGTCTTTTGACCTGAGGCATCACAGTTGTCTTGTGGTTAGGTCCTTAATCTTTGATTATGTCAAAGTCACTCCATCATGAGGGTGTCCATGGCATCGTTGGGGTTAAGCCACTTAGCCATGGAGGCAAGTGAATGCGCAACAAGGGATCTCTAAAAGTGTATTATCACTAACGGGAGAATTGAAAGTAAGTTTCAATTCACAATCGATTAGAAAGAGTTTTAATCGCCCACTGCCTCGCTAAAAGGAACCTAATGGATCGTTCACCGAGTAAGGTAGAGTTTGAAGAAACAACAGAGATGAGTAAAAATAATTAAATGGTTTAATTATTTATCTAAGGCTAGGATTAATTAATATGTTAATTAATCAAACGAATAAGTTCGTTAAAGACATCGGGTTAGTTTTGGGCCGCAAGGCCCAATGGGATTTGAATGTCAAGCCCATTAACTCAAGTTGTATGACAACTTGAATAAACAAAGGGCTTGAAAGCCCAATAAACCCTATAGGCTTGCCATGTTAGAAGAATAGGGCTTTTGGTCCATTAGGTCACTTATTTGAAGGGACTATATAAAGGACTTTATAGCCTAAAATTTACATATGGTAATTTTTGGGGAAAGGATGAGAACACAAGCTCTCTTTTCTCTCTAAAATTTAGGCCACCTTGGAGGGATCATCTAGCAATCAAACTCCTCCAATGTCACTCATTTCCTCTTCATTATGCCTTGGTGATGAATCATTAGAGGTTCTCAATTTTGGGAACTTTGGAGAAACCTTTTCATCCATCCAAATCCATGGATCTAAGATGCAAGGAATGAAGGCCCTCTCTTTGGGTGATTAGCCTTTGCTTATGCAAAGAGGAATCTACAAAGGTATTGATTTCTCAACTCACTTTGTTTTTGAGTTGAGTCTTGGTTCACCTATCTACTAGGCTTTGAATTTCATGGGTAAATGTTTTGTTTTTAAGTGCATACAAGCATGATTCCGCCTTTAATTGTTAATTGCATGCTATTGATGTTGCTTAAATGAACATGTTTTTCACAAATATTCCTTCAAATGGTATCAGAGCCTAAGTCTAGTAGTTGGTGAATCCTTTTGGGTTTTGTAGTTCATAGTTTGTGATTTGAATATTGTAATTGTTACAAGCTTTATTCTTACTTCTTTGAATGTAAATTTTGTTAGAAAATTTGTCATCTCAAATGTTGTAGATGTAGTTCATATGAGCATGAATTTTGGAGCTAAAATTTGGTGCCATGTTTTTGGGGAAATTCGGCCAAATCCAAAGGGTGGATTTTTGGGTTCTTGTTTGACTTGTTAAAAGTGTTTTAAAGTGACTTTTGGAACCCCTATGTACCCTAGTATGGTTGTATGTTATTTCCCTTAAGTTTGAGTGGTTTTGGTATGTTTTTGGGTGAAGAATGTTCATGGAGCTCTTATGGGTTTTCATGAATGTTCTTCATTGTTCTTGATATGTTCTTGCCAAGAACAAAAGGTTTGGTGTTTTGATTCAAAGTTTTGATTTATTTCATAAAGTTTTTGTTTTGAAATATTTCTTATGTTTAAATATATTAGATATTTATTTTGAAAAATTAAAGAAATTTTAGTGGGTTGGTGTGTAATGATTTATTCCATTACACACACCCCACTTACAAAAACTTTGAAATTTTTTTTTTATTACTTTGCTTCAAAACCGGCCACCCTACTTAATTAGGGTCCTTGTGGGGCTTTTGTGCAATTATATAAAGTTTTGATACTTTTGTGCAATTATATAAAGTTTTGATACTTTTGTGTATTTGCATTTTGACCCAAAAGTTTACGTTTTTACGTAAAGGTCCAAAATCACTAAAAGGATAAATTGTTTTGCTCCTTTAATGAAGTTTTATTTTTGTGGAAATTTTTGGGTTCTAGTTGTAATTACATGAAGTAGTGGACTTTTGTGTTTTTACAAAGTGACCCCAAAAGTTTAAGTTTTTGCAAAATAGCCCAAAAGTTGAGGTTAATTGCACTATGGCCCAAACAAGTTGAGGTCATAGCATTTTGGCCCAAATTAGGTAGAGAACAAAATTGTTTTGTCTCTTTAAATGAGAATTGGATTTTCATTTCATTTAGCTCCATTTAAATCAATTCTATGAATACAAAAACCAAATGAAAATGTTGCATTCAAGTTTAATTAGTTAAAGCGTTAATTAATTAAAGAAAGGGTGATTATGAACCTTAGCCTACGATAATTGAGCTATGTGAATGGCCGTTTCAAATTTGTTTGAACCATGGGAATGTGTAGATTAAATTTTGGTTGTAATTTGATATGATCAATTGTTGTAAAAGAGCATAAGCTCTTCTTTACTTTAAAGTAATTTGATTTGATCAATTGTTGTAAAAGAGCATAATCTCTTATTTACTTTGAAGTACTCCTTTCTTGTTTTATTCGATATGCATGAAATTGGAGTAGTTGGGTCCAACGCCCAATAAGACAACACGCCTTAATGTGATTAAACGCGTAACTAAAATCAATCTCCATCCCTAGACCGAGATTCAACACTAGGCTCGTGTTGAATCGAATCAAAGGTTCATAGTCATCCTAAGGCCCTAAGGCAACTATATAGTCCATCAATGAATGCAAACCTTATGTTAGTAGTATCATATACTCTTGCTTTAAAAACCGTTTTAAAAGCTTAGTGGGAGTAGTATATACAACTAAATCAATCAAATGGACCAATAGTTGTAATAGGACCAAAATGTTTTAATTGGATTAAAATGTATGTTTATATGTGATGAGACTAAAAACCCTCAACCAAATCAATATTAAGTTGATAAGCGAGAGATGTTTTGAATATCTCTTCGTGGCCTTCCACCGTGGTAGGCTCCAATCGTTTGTGACTTGTACACCGGCTTCACCCTATCATGGGGGAGTACAAAGTGCATGCTTACACTCAGGAGGAGTCTATACGCATATGATGAGGTGAGTGTAGGCAACGAGGATGGCCAATATCATATCATTGTGAGGCTATTCTTGAACCCCTTCATGAACTAAGCATGGTGGGAATAACTTAACTAAGTGCAATGGCGCCGATATCATATCATTGTGAGGCAACATTCTCTAGAGGCCAAATAAGATGGGTACTTGCAAGAGATGCAAATGAGTAAGCGTACTCTCTCATTATTATTAATGCTAGCCGATATCGTATCATCGTGAGGTGGGCTTGGTAATGGTGAGTCTCCCATACCCCGCTAAGAGTTCAACAAAACTCTCGAATTCCGATGAGGGATATGGAATTTGCCAAAAATAGTGGGTGGTGCTATTTGATTTAAAGACCCGAATCAAATGGCTTAAAATCAATCAATTTATATTCGTTATGTATTTGTTTACCAATATATTTGCAAACGCTATCCAAAACTTGACAAATAAAAGCCGAATGCTTTAATTTCCGGACTTAGTTCTACAATCCCATAGATTGTCTTTAATGGCTTGTAGATATAACTAAGTAGTCTCATCCTCACAATCTTCCTATTGATAATGTATCATTGGAAGAATATGTTAGATAAGTCTAACATGAGAAGGACAACACTTTTAATGTCATAAATCTTCAAATACAAATTGTTGTATGAAGAAATAAGAGTTGCTTTGAACAACCGTTAATCAACACAAACTTTAGTGCTTGTCTCTTTGTTACACGAACAAGGAACTTGAGAAGTAAGCACAAGGGCATGGACACTTTATGTGCCATGATTCTTCACTTACAAATTGTTGTATGAAGAAATGAGAGTTGCCTTGAACAACTCTTGAAAGTTTGTTATTATGTTTAGAACATAATGGTTGGTTGACAAAAATAGTCCATTTATATGGACTTATGATGATTTTGAATCATTGAGTGTTGAAGTGTTAAACCACTTAACGAGACGGAAACTAGGCAAGGACTTCACCTTTGTGTCCCTATCCTAATGGTTCACTAAGTTTATTGTAAACTATATAGTGAACAATAACCGCACGCTCTCCAAATCGTTTGATGTGTATAACACATTTGAAATAAGTTTCAAGAGAGATAGTGGGAGTTTAGGGACCATGACTATTGTAGTCAAAAGGGAAGTCAAATGAAGAAGGCAAAATAACTCCAAGGGAACAAACTTTCTTTATGAAAGGATGGACATTGGAAGGGGTATTTGCAAGAAATGTCTTGCAAGTGTCAAGAACACACCTTTTGAAGGTGTTGTAAAATGTTCTTGAAAAGTTCATAACAGTTGGTTCTTCTACTTGAATGCATGATTCCGTATTAGTAACTATGTTTTACAATTGTTGTAAAAGTGTGCTAATAAAAAGTAGAAGATTAATGAGAGAAGAGAAAGTACTTCACATTCGGAAAGTGAATAAAATATATATCTCTGCGAAAGCGGATTGTACTTACTTCCTCATATGAACTACCAAAGAAATTGGAAAATACTAAAAATTGTCTTTACATTCCAATTTTAAGGAACTTAAATCCGTCACTATAGTAGAGATGGATAAATGTTTTGTTTGACAAAACATTGTTCTTTATTAATCAATAATTAGATTATTGTAATTTAATTGGTTGTCTCTATAGTAGAGATGATGTGGTAGTTTAACTGTTTAGAATACGATGATGCTTAAAACCCAAAAGGTTGCAAGGGAGTGACTAATCCCAACTGAGTTGTGACACCTCTAAAACATAAGTTACGAGTTGGTCATAGATGGATGTTTTGGATCGTTAGATCCGGATCCAATACCTTCTTGTTAAAATTGTATAGAGGCGAAATGTTCGAATCTTTATTCTTTTGGAAAGAAGAAAGAATCACAAAATTGTTGAGGTTAATTCACTTAGATGTTAGTGGCACTTATCCACAACATAATATTACTCATGTTGTATGACATTCACCGAAGATCACTCTCGGTTGGACTATAGTTTATTTTGAATAAACACAAGTCCGAATACTTTGCAAAAGGTTTCAAAGAATTCAAGAAATGTAAGTAGATGAGTAAGACTTTTAAAGTATTTACCTCCTTAGATTTGATCCAAGGTAAAAGTAACACTTTAGATTAATTTCCTTGAAAAATATCAAGGAAAGTAGCATCGTAAGATAATGAATTTCTCCATTAGGAGAAGAATGAACATGAATAAGATTTAGTTCGTTGGACATTATCAATTACCCATATATATATGATATATACTTCTAAGACAACCTAGTTCCTATACCACAAGCTCCAAGGTTTATAAACCGTCTCAGTTGAATGGTTTGGACATAATATGTGTTTCCTAAACCATTATTAAGATAGTCTTGATAATATATGTCTAAAACAATAAATCACAAGACAGGTTAGTTGTAGAGATCCATCCATCATGGATCTTAGCAAGCTAGTGGGAGCTATAAGCGTCTTATGAGAAAAGATCAATTGTTTGATTTCTCATAAAGATGTAAATGAATCTTTTGTTTACTAGGTTTACAAAAGATTAGTGGGAGTTGATCATATTCCTAAATTTGAATATATATACATGATATATATTAATTTTGAAAATGAAAGGAATTCTTCATCGTTAAAGTTATGACTTTAAACATTCTATAATGATAGAATGTATATGGGAGACATAGTCTATATACATGGGATGGAAATCTATAATGATAGATTTCAAGATATAATTGGATTATATCAATCCCTAAAATAGACAAGAGATGCTAGGAAGTTTCTCATATGATGATAAACTTCAATTAGAATGACAATTCTAGGGAGACTAGGAAGTTGTTCTTCTCAAAGGGAATGTACCCTTTGACTCCCAAAGAAATAATGCGTAAATAGAATCCTTTATGCATACGCAGAAAGGTGATTTATGTATTTCATATTGTATGAAAACATTGATATAAGTTGTACCTAGAACGGTACAAGATGATATCAGTGCAAGCCCAGGATCAGAACCATGGCAACTGTCAAGTGAATCCTTAGGTATTTAAGAAATACTAAGGATGGATTCCTCAAGAATGAGGAAGAATTAGAGTAACGTAATGGAAGCGTAAATGTATTAGATTATGAATCTAATCCATCATAGAATATCTCTTCATTATGAATGAAGTGATAATGAGATATCTCTTTATTATGACTAAAGAGATATTTGGGTGGAAACGTTAAAAGTAAATGACTTTAATGTGTTCCATCATGTATGCAAAATATATTGCCATATAGAAGCTTACAACATTGTTGTTTGGATGGGAAAGTTCATTCATGAACTCTCCATTCGGTTCCAACCAGAAAGTGTATGACACTAATGGGGCGATAGCTCAAGCCAGGGAATCAAGGTCTCATCAAGGTCCGAACTCAAATGAGAGACTGAACCACATGATTGAGAATCATGTATAATGGTGACGTCGTTATTCTCAAGGTTGCTTCTATGGATAACATATAGATATCCATTGTCTAGGCCTACTACTCAGCCATTTATGAAATGACTACAGAAGAGGTATCATCACTGATGACTAAGCTGATTGGCTCTAGTGCAAGTGGGAGATTGTTGGAAATGTGCCATAAAACCAATCATATGATGATACTTTATGGACATTTCACATGTTAAACTAATCTAGTTTAATATTAAGGGCAAACATTATTGTTTGAGCCGTCTCATATAAATGTTATATGCTTAAACGATAAGTCCAATGAATAAGTGATTGGAAGAATGCGATCTAAAGAAGTTAGATTCATGAGACCATTCTTTCGTTGACACATCCTAAATGTTCCTGATCATAGGATTGTCAATTGGGCATTGACAGTCCGTTAAGATCAGTACGTGCTATGTCTTCTCTCAGGGAGAGTGACTAGTCTCGAGTCATTGGTGTGTGTGACATCAAGACAAGTACGTAGGTGCTCAATAAAGAATGAGTTCACTGAACACGATCAACGAAGAGTTCTCATATTCATGTCACATGAGAACTCATGGTTGGGATAATGCAAATTAGTCTTTTGACCTGAGGCATCACAGTTGTCTTGTGGTTAGGTCCTTAATCTTTGATTATGTCAAAGTCACTCCATCATGAGGGTGTCCATGGCATCGTTGGGGTTAAGCCACTTAGCCATGGAGGCAAGTGAATGCGCAACAAGGGATCTCTAACCTTCAAACTGTTTGAGAGAGAATACTCTATGATATGATTAAGAATCTTTGGCCAAAGTATGAATGAGATTTAGGAATGTGTTCCAAATCACATTCAAGGTAATCATATAAGCACAAGACTCACATTGGATAGTAGACATGAATAAACTATCAAACCAAACAATGTGGTCAAGAGTATTGTATTAGAGAAAGACCGTATTGCATTTGTAATCCTAAAACTGAATAGGTTCTCCACCTCTTCTGATTAGCTTGGGTAACCATGACATGCTGCTAGGCGTCAACCATGGTTTGTGGAAGCCCTAAAAGTGTATTATCACTAACGGGAGAATTGAAAGTAAGTTTCAATTCACAATCGATTAGAAAGAGTTTTAATCGCCCACTGCCTCGCTAAAAGGAACCTAATGGATCGTTCACCGAGTAAGGTAGAGTTTGAAGAAACAACGGAGATGAGTAAAAATAATTAAATGGTTTAATTATTTATCTAAGGCTAGGATTAATTAATATGTTAATTAATCAAACGAATAAGTTCGTTAAAGACCTCGGGTTAGTTTTGGGCCGCAAGGCCCAATGGGATTTGAATGTCAAGCCCATTAACTCAAGTTGTATGACAACTTGAATAAACAAATGGTTTGAAAGCCCAATAAACCCTATAGGCTTGCCATGTTAGAAGAATAGGGCTTTTGGTCCATTAGGTCACTTATTTGAAGGGACTATATAAAGGACTTTATAGCCTAAAATTTACATATGGTAATTTTTGGGGAAAGGATGAGAACACAAGCTCTCTTTTCTCTCTAAAATTTAGGCCACCTTGGAGGGATCATCTAGCAATCAAACTCCTCCAATGTCACTCATTTCCTCTTCATTATGCCTTGGTGATGAATCATTAGAGGTTCTCAATTTTGGGAACTTTGGAGAAACCTTTTCATCCATCCAAATCCATGGATCTAAGATGCAAGGAATGAAGGCCCTCTCTTTGGGTGATTAGCCTTTGCTTATGCAAAGAGGAATCTACAAAGGTATTGATTTCTCAACTCACTTTGTTTTTGAGTTGAGTCTTGGTTCACCTATCTACTAGGCTTTGAATTTCATGGGTAAATGTTTTGTTTTTAAGTGCATACAAGCATGATTCCGCCTTTAATTATTAATTGCATGCTATTGATGTTGCTTAAATGAACATGTTTTTCACAAATCTTCCTTCATTGTGCCCTTGGGGTAAGGATTTTAGGCAGTGCTCCTTAAGCATGTCAGTGATTGTTTCTAGAACGTCGTCCTTGAACAATGAACCTAGGGTTTGGTGAAAGGCGTTTGGCTCATCCTCAAATCGAATGGTTTTGATTGTGTTTCGGTCGGTAATGTTTTGACATTTGCTGCACTCCTCAACTAACTTGGTGATGAAAATGTTGGCAGCCATTGGTTGCGAAAGTTAGAAACTTTCTCAACTGAGTAACAATTATGTTTCTTTTTCTCTGATCTGGATTTTAGTATGAGCTTGGGTTCTTCAAATTCAAGGTTTTGTGTTATTTAGGTTAAATTTGGAAGTTTTCAATCTGCATCACACTTGCATCATGTGCTACCGATCTGTGAAAAGATAGCAAAATATTTGTTTATGTTTTGGGTGATCTTTCAAGGATTTTGTTTCATGAAGCTTCTGGGTTTTTTGGGTGATTCGTGGTGTGTTTTGCATGTTTCTGGTGGCTCTAATAGTGAATTCCATATATTTTGTGGTAAATTTGTTTACTTCAAAGACTTTAACTTTATGTGTTGTGCATGAAATTTCTGCTCCCGTTGTAGATGGCAGCAATCTGACCGGTCACATCATATCCACAATCATTGGAGGCAAAAATGAAGATTCGAAAAAAAATAAAAAATAAAACCAAAACCAAACCCAAAAAAACCAAAACAAAAAAAAAAAGGACCGAACCGAACTGAACCGAAATTTTGAACCAAACCCAGCCCTAATCATGATGAACTAGGTGAAGGGATCAAAAAACTTGCAGATCGAGACTACACGATGGCGTGTGACGGTGAGCTTAATGGTGAAGAGATGTTTGGGTATCCGCACGTCTCAAAAAGACCAAAAATTCGCGCATCAAGGTTATAATGATGGCATGTGGTTGAGAGTTTGGTTTTGAGGGGACACTTTAGTATTAAGAAAGAATAAACATGCTAAAGAGATGCCACGTGGCAGGGTGTCTAACAAAACTAAGATCGTGCAATCATGCTTCATAAATACGCCTTGTGGGTGGAATATTCAAGACTTTTCGTTGTCTTTCAAAGGTACTTTAAGGGTTTGATTTCACTTTTTCAAGGTCGAAACTCGGCCAGGGAGTTCTAGGCCGAAGACCTCAGAAGCAATGGGCAATGTTTGGGCCCAAAATTATATTGTTGGGCCGAGATTAGGTTTGTATTCTGTCCAACACTCTTTCAGAAATACTATGGGCCGTCCAGTTGTCATAAGAAGCTCAATCAGGTCGGCTTCCTATTGCAAGAAAGATTGATTTGGATTAGAACGAATAAGTCAAGTCCTGGTATAACAAGGGGGTTTCAAAGTTCAAGGCATTGAGAATTCGGGAATGAATCAGATTCATTATAGAGCTTGGTTCAGAGACCTATTGAAACTAGGATTGGCCGAATCCTAATCAGATTAGATTTGGGAGTTTTAGTCTGGATACATCTCTGGTTAGGCCATAAATAGGTTCACTGCTATAAATAAAGAGTTGTAGGCAACATTCAAGGCATTTCCAATTCAACACACAAATTGCCCTGCGCAAACTCTCGCTCTACGGGAAACCTCTCAACAACCTTAAGATTTTTATTTTCTTTTTTCCGCTAACGCATCTTCAGTTTGAATAAACAGCACTGTTGTCATGAAATCAGCCAATTGCTGAGCACCTTCAGTTTGGATAAACAGCACTGCGTCGAGGCCGACTGATTACCTATCCAAGTCTCAGTCAAGAAAGATTTTCGAGTCCTTATTGATAGATGTCATCTTATTACCCTTCTTAGCGATGTGAGGTGTTATAGATTATTGGGCTCGGCACATTGAACGCCTTGTTATTTTATGACTAGGTATTCACAAGTAAGTTTTAGAGTTCGGCATTCTGACGGCCGAACCACATTCACCATCAAGACATACATCTCTTTTGAGTACTTGTGTCTGTATAGTCTGGTACCGGTTCATCGTGCTTATACTTTTACGAATATAATCACCGTGACCAAACCCAACGCCGACGATCTGTGAACTTCGTAAGACTAGCAGCCTTGTCTTTAGGCCCTAGAACCCGAAAGCCGAGACGTGTTCCTTCCTCGGCGGCAATCGCAAGGTCAAGAAGTCAGCAGCGCACCCAACGCGACATCAACACATTTTACTCCCTGGCTGAACTCGGCCGACGAGTTGGCACACTCTGCACACAACCGAATGATGTAGTTCGCTTATTAATTACTCGACATGTGTGCCACGTAGGCTTGGTAGTTTTTAGGGTAAACAGATATGTACAACGAGTAATTCAATTGATTGAACGTGATCATCATTCCATTTTTGCGTATAAGGAGGAAGGGTTATTATTTTCACTCGGTTAAGAATGTCTAATATTTACTCTTACACTTGTGATTAGGATTCAATCTCTCGTGTAATATTTAGTAACTATTCTAAAAATTCCCACCTAGTGCCGCTTAAGCAGCTGGTCACCGTCCCGATTAATGCGTAGGCTTTTGAAAATTAAAAAAAAGAGCCTAGACCTGCTGAGGCGCCCACCTAGCCCGTCCAGACTCGCCTAGGCACCCGACTAGGTTGCGGCTTACATAGACAGAAAATAGATAAATTTCATTTTGCATATTTTTTTTTAATAAATTGTAAGAAACTTGTTGAATACTAAAATGAACACACATTATATGTTTGTTCTCAATATTTTCATTATGTTCCAATATTTCATAATATATATGTTATTTTATTTTGTAGTTTATATATAGTTTAAGTATAAACAGACACTTATTTACACGAAATATAATAAATTTACTTAAATCTAAATTAAGCCCTAATCCGCTGTCTGACTAGCATCTAAAATCTTTTAAAATCTTGGTATTTACTTGTGCAAGGATCAAACTTAAGAGGCAGTTGAATTAGAGTTTTAATTGGCACGAATGAAAACTGAATTAAGCAATGCATGGGGATTTTAGGTGGTGAAAATCTCAACCGTCGCTGTCTTTCTGTTAAAGACAAATATACCCCTTGGAGGTGAAATCTATTGCACTTGGATTTTGCAAGGATTTGAAAGTGTTGTGACATAAAAGAAAAGGAAGTTCCTGTTTGGTCCGTCAGGTGGTACCATTAATTTGTGCAATGAGTACACCCTGCCACATCTGATCTGAATTCCACATGAACTTTGCAGGTCACCTTAGAAACAACTTCTTATGCTTTCTTGAAACAAAAAATAAATTAAAAAGAAAGAATGGTAAGAGTTAAAATCAGAATGGTAAGAGTTAAAAACTCTCTCCCGCGAATATTTTTTCACAAGTGAATGATTGAGTTTTTAGATAAATGGGTTAATCATTAGAATGGTAATAGTTAGAGAGTTGAAAAGTTAAAAACTCTCTCCACACATATTTTATCGCGAATGAATGATTGAGTTTTAAATAAATTGGTTAATCGTCTTACAATACACTAATACATTGAATAATGAGCACGTCAAAATGATGTGATATACACTCGCGTATTTAGTGACACATTTGGAATGATCTCGCTTCAAATGGTCTTCTGCACCATTTGATTGCTCCAGATGTACCACATGAAGTGACATTTGTAAATGTTCATACTTCATACACTATAAAAAGAAACTGTAAAACATGATAATAATTCGCAATTACCCATATTTACATGTTTGTTTGAAGTACTAGCTTACATGACTCTTCAAAATTCGTACTTATTCGGAACATAATCATTAGATTGACGATTGACCCTTTTTTTTTCTTTCTTTTTGTTTTTTTTATTGACCCTTTTGTGTACATCAAATTAGATAATTAGCTATTAAATTTACTATAAATATATACATATTCTATCCAATAGTCGAACTTAAGACATTCTCTTAATAAATGGAGATTGATACGTAGCTTATTTTGGCATTTCGGTTTAGTTATGGTAAATGTTAACAATATTCTTCTTTATTTTAGGATTTCCAAAGAATTAACAAATCTAATTATTTAGTTTGAGAACAAAACCGAAACTATGGTTCAAATGCAGGGCTCTGAACCGAGTTGACTTATAGGACTATTGGGTCCAATAATTTATTTTGATGACCAAATTGAAACTAATAAGATATAAATTCAAAAAAATAGTATGTTCATAACATGATTGGCCAAGCAACAAGCTCATTACGATAAGCCATATTTAAGAAATAGATAATGCTATAGAAATCAAATTTATAAACAAATGATATAATTATTAATTATTAGATTATCACTTAAATGTTAATTAACGTGCTTATTTTTTATTGGTAACACATTATTTGAATTACAAATTTAATTTAAAAACTTGACTTCATAATATTATTCTTCAAAAAATAGTATGTCCGTAACATGATAAGGTATAAATTCAAGAAATAGTATTTTCGTATTTCTTTTTTATGTCAATGAAATGTTTGAAATCTGACTCACACAATTTCAGAGATGGATTGAGAGATCAATCTAAAGGATTTGGATCCCCTCCTGAGCTCAGCATCCTGAGCCTGCTAAGTAAATTATATGGACCATTGAATTTTGATCCAACGACTACAAATAGAAACTTGTTTAAAAATTATAATAATTATAGCCGTTAGATTTTGATCCAACAGTCCATATTATTTGCTCAATAAGCTTAGCATGCTGAGCTCAGGAGAGGCTCCAAATCGCAATCCAAAAGGGTATTAGGAACAGTGGCATTGGGTGTTGTGCCTCTGTCTAGGGTTTAGATAACTTAGATTACAGTACAAAATTAAAATAATTAGTTGGTCATTAGGTTAAACTAATTAAGTGTTGCTTCGTATCTGAGTTGGTGGGAATATGCCCGATGGTGTCAGGCAAGTGACAAGTGAGACAGTAAAAACACACACACTCTCTCTCTCCCTCTCTCTCCTCGTAATTCCCTACTTCTCTTTTTTCCAATATTTAATTTGAAAATTCTTGTAGGACCTTGTTAGAATTTGATTTGGATTACATGTATTATTGCATGATAGCTGTATATTTGTATTTGTATATGCCAGGCCATGGCAGCTACATATACAACCAGAACCTCACAGAGATTGCATTGCAGATTATGGTTTTATCACAGTTTTATGAAGAAAACAACAATTCACAGGTACATAGTAGGCACAGATGCTTTCATCATCTTTCAAAACCATATGTTCATGGAGAGATTTTTAGTCCACCGAAAAACACGATACGGTACACTATGCATGGGCGGAACCTTCGGGGGATCAAAATGATCTTTGGCCCATCTTGTTTTTTATTTTTGCTGTCTTAATAGATATTGTTGTATATCAGTCTAAACCTTTAAAATTCAACAGTGTTCTTAAATCAAACTCTTTTCTATTCCGAGTTGGCCTCATTTTCCTCTCCATCTCTCTTATTGCGATGCAATCTTCACTTCTCTTTATTCTATCAACCTTTTTTAAGCTTTAACCCTTTGTATTGTAAAAATTTTCTTGCTTAGTCTTTGCCACATATTCAGCTTCCTGGGTTTTTAGAAAGTTTCATATTCAGCTTCCTGAGTTTGTAGAAAGTTTCATATTCAGCTTCCTGGGTTGGTAGAAAGTTTTTCGTACTCTATCGAAAGATTTATAATTTCTTCACTTATATTATGATACGTAGACTTAACAAATAAAAAGAGCAAGCAAACAACTAAATGAAAGTAAAAATACTTAATTCGCCATGTCGTACAAATTTACAGATCTGAAATGCCGACGGAAATTTAGAAAGAAAAAAAAAAGAAGAAAAAAGGAAAGGATAAGAACATTGTGAAGGAAATATAGCTGTGAACTGTCACCTTCTTGTCTTCTCCAGTTCCTGTCCGTTGTTGACACAGAAGCTAAATGCAAGTATTAGATTCCCAGTCAAAAGTTACAGTGTACATTAAAGAATTGAAGGCCGGCTCCTCCTCGTATTAACACAAGATAATGGTACCACAGATAAACACACATGAGAGATACCGTTTGCTCAGGTACTGCCAGCTTCCGTTGTCGTGGCATATGGAGCCAGAGTGTTTGGAGGCAGGTTGATTCCACCTCCTCTCACCGATAGGTTCGGGCCCTTGACAGAACTAGCCTTGCTCACAAGGTTTGAGTCAAGAAACACGACGATCACCGTTATGTCATCATGGAAATGGCGGCGAACCCCACGGTCAATCTTCTTCAAGTCCGAATACCTCATCTCTCTCTTTTTTGCTGCTTCTTGCAGGGCGGTTTTTATCAGCCTTTTTGCACTTCCCTGCATGAGGTTGGGAAACAAAAGTTAAATTCTCTTCTGTAAAGGAAAGAGTTTCCATAGAAGACTGACTTGTGAGCAAGAAGTAATAAGAAGGGCAAATAAATCTGAAGTTAAAATATAAGAACAGCGGTTCTTTCTCCCCCACAAACCCGATGTTAAAATACAGCTAAAACTTATAGGTCAGTTATTCATCAAAGACAGGAGGCACACCGGAAAATGTTGATTCTGACGACCGTGCACATAGTAGAGTGATATTCCTGTCTAAGAGTACATGAACCAATACAGATAAATTTACTTGGCCTAATTATAAAAGTCTGAAAATTTGGTTTATAGAAACCCAGTTGAATGCTCTACTGTATCAATATGCACTGCCTACTGCTTGATCTCTAATAGCAATTTGAATATGTCCTACAAAACCATGGGTTTTCAACAGGATCTAAACAATGACTTCATGGAAGGATCATTTCAAGTATCTCACAAGGTGACATCATTTCTCCATATAATCAGCTGAGGTGGCTCTATTCACAGAGCTGGCTCCACTCTTACATATGGATCCTACCAGGAACCGATGTGTTGCAGATTTTGGAATGCATACACATCCAATAACATACCAGCTTTCACTCAATTCAACGTACCAAAACACCATAGAATTTTGATAACTTGCAGAAAGTCTTCAGTTCATGCTGACTGGGACTTATAAGGCAATCATTTTCTCATTTTACGTGGAGGCTAAAGCCACAACTAGGCAACAGCCATCCTAGACCCGAACTTATAGGGCAATCTTATGATCTTAAAAAAAAAACTAACTTTACTTTCTGTGAATCAATGTTCTAGTCTGGGAGACCGACTTAGGTTAGTGTGGTAGAAAATTGATTTCTTTCCCAGTATTATCTCTAACAAAATATGGAGACATGAGTCTTACACTAGCAATAAGTTTAAAATGACAACTGCTCCCTGATTCTACTTTCAGGCATAAGCATAGTCAATTTTTTTTAATAAATATAATCCCCTTATCGTTCGAGTACTAGTATAATATTGAACAATAAATCTTACATTTCGTGGATGTTTTTGAACTATGTCCACTGCTTCCTGATTGGTGAGGTGTTCCCAGAGCCCATCAGATGCAAATATAATAAATTGATCATGTGGCTGCAATTGGATCGCTGAAATTGCTGGATCAGCGCTCAAAATTGGTCTTTTGATAGGGTCGCGAAGACGAAACTTGGAAAACAAAGGCTCCCTGTTAAACTCAGCCTTTTTTAAATACACATCACCAATAGATCTAGAAATCTGCAAGATGCAAAATGACCAAAATCAGAGTCATATCATAGAAATGATAAACCATATCAAGTCAAACCATCTATTGTGTAACATTGCAAACTAAAAATAACCAAATGTTGCCCATAGAGTTTGTCTTCATTTATGACAAGCTGCCACCTAATGGTGATCACACATCTTGTTCCTCCGTGGAATGATATTTATCAAGATTTGAGTAATGATCTACCAGAGATATCACTGGTATTTAGATCTAAACCCAAATCACTGGTCTGAAGATGTGAAACCATACCAACCACACAACATTTTCCTTAGACATGAATGTTTGAACTTCATTATTCTTTCACACATAGCCAGAAGCAATCTAGATCAGTAAAAGTTCCTGATTATTTTGTAGCTTTGTTAAGTACAACATCTAGTTTGAGAATTCCCACATTCTTGCTTAGCAATTACAAGAAAGCAAGACAAACTTGGAAAGAGCATGAGAAGAAAACTTGATCCACTTTTAATCCCATATAACTAGTAAAATAGCCAACGCAACACAGATAAAGTCATCTGAAAAACATAAAGGCCAATAAACTTCTTTGAGGGATAGGGATGGAGAAGTATAGTTAAACTAAAGCTATAGGGACCTTTCCAGCAGCACTATTGTACTATTATATTATGACAGAACACAAGTGTTTACAGCCACTTGGGTTCGGTGCAAAGAAAGTAGAGAAGTTATTTAACGAGGTCTAACTCCAAGGAGCTAATATCAATAACCATTTCCTGATACTGTAAAAGAGTTACCTGTATTAAGCCTTTCACACGCCATACATTATGCTTCAAAACTACGATATGTGGATCTTCAGGGTGCAAGGATTGCAGCTCCTGTCTCACAGATTCTATAGAGGCATTGTGCTCTTGTGACAACTGAATAGAGAGCACCTCCCCTGTTGCCTTCATTATTCTTCCCAAAACAGCACGGGAATCACCACAGTTAGCGATATAAAGAGTTCCATTACAAATAACACCAACAAGGCAGCATGATCCTACTGCTGCAATCTGTGGTTTCATAGGCCACTCCCTAGTAACTACGGAAAGAAAACCCTCTTCTGTTGCTTGAAATGCTTTTCGTATTACCTCCACAGACATGGACTGCTGCTCCAAACAAAATCCTGCATATTACAAAGAAACTCTAAATTTACAACAGGAAGTTTATATACAAATCTAAGACCAAATGCACTTAATGGAGTGTAAAGTTTACTTTCTGTACGCTACACCATTAGCTGCTGATAAGAACAATGCAAAATCCTTGACTTTAACCTGCCTTTACGGCACACACTAAACTTAATTAAGGGCGACTCATCTTTTGTTAACATTGAAAAAAATAATCAAGCATGCATTCTCAGGGTTCTCGATTCAGATCGTCATTTTGAACATGCCTTTGCAACAAATACTAAATTTATGTAAGAGCGAGTTATCATTTTGAACACTAAAAACATAATCAAACATGCATTCACAAGGTTCTCTTCTTTTCAACTCAGCAAGGTTTGAAATCCCCACTAATGCACCACATAGCTAAATGATGCCCTCTATTCTAAATCTCTACCCATCAAATTCCTCACCAATACAAGGGCCAAACAAAATTTCAATTCAAAAGCCACAAAGCCACAAGGCTTGCTGAAGGGACTCAAAATGTTCAGAATCCCATTCGAAAGGCTAGAGTCACTTACTCTTGAGATGTTGAAAGAGGTGATCATTGATATAGCGTGACGTCTCTGGCCCCCCATGGCCGTCATAAACACCAACAAAAGTACCATAGGCGCCAGATTCATGTGTGCTCAAACTACCCGACTCCAGCTGACTCTGATCCTCAAGTAAATTGTTGGCCTGAACTACAGCCATTGAGAAATCACCATTTATGTGCTGGCCTATGTCTTTGTACCACAGGAGCCCGTCTTGGCGACCCCCGGAATCTGCACCAGTATGAACGTATCGATTCGACCTCGGCCGAAAACAGGACCTCAAGAAGTTCATCAACTCTGATAACATCCCTCATTTCATCCAAACAACCTCCAAAATCTCCACATGTAAGAACAACTTAAATTAAACCCTCCGCCCCCAAAATTCCAATCCTAAACAGTATCAGTATTGCCCTCTATTTCTCAGCTCAACTATTCACTGCAAAACACATTCACAGCAAAAAAATACAACAAGTCAATAAGTGCACAGTTGAAACTGTTTTTCTTTCATTCAATCGGAGCAGGACAATCAGGACCCAACAGATCAAGAAAACAACATAAAGCAGCCACCCTTACACTGAATTTCAGTTGGGTATTGTACCCAAACAGAAGGAATGACGAGTTCAAACCCAATATTCCCAAAAACCCATCTGAGTTTCCATTTAAAACAAAATACCATGACCACAAAAGCTGCTGGTATTGAGAAAAAATCAACAGAAACTTAATGGGAGGTTTGAAAATATTTTATTCGTTAACAAAGAGCTTGGTCAGCCATTTGATAATCCAGAAGGTCTCCCCTTCACATTGCTAAAAATGAATCTTCAGTTTTCACAAATTCCAAAAGCACCCAAATAATCAGAATATAAAAAGCACTTTTCTTTCTCAAATACCAGGACCTAGAAGGCAAAAGGAGACTTACCCAATTCCTAATTTGATTGCTTCTGCTTGTTGGAACCAGCTTTTTGCAACAGCTGAATTGGAGGAAGATCTAGAAGGTCACGTGGGTAGGGAACCATTAGATCTGTGGATCCATGGGGTCAAAAACAAGGAGCAGACTTTTGGTTCATGTATTCCAATAAGTGCTTGTGGAAGACGATGAGATTGTTGAACAAGCGGAGAAAGTGAATGGGAGCATTAAAAAAGGTCTTAGGGGAGGAAAATAGTGGGCAAAACTGAAAAAATGAAAACTTTCTCTTTCTCTTCAGCATACAAGCCCCATAAAAGACCAACAATGGAGATTGGAGAGCTTGAAGCCAGCAAAGCAAAGGCCCAGCTAAGGGCTCCACACCACTATATGCTACAGAGGGTGAGAAAGAGAAAGGAAGAGAGTCAATGAAGTTAATATTTTTGACAATGATAATGTGCACGACAGTATTAGGGGCATTCCATGAACTCCAGCTTATGTCATGACACGTGGAAGAGGTGGGAAGGTTGTGACATGTGCGTCTCACGAGTTATGACTCACCCAGCCAAGGAATTCAACTCCGGGGGCATTTTTGCTTATCACTCTTTAGTATGGTGTAATGTATGCTCATTATTTTATTTATCATCGTTATTTGAGTTTGAATATGAGAATTATGCTTATCTACGACACGAATCTTAAAATTCAAACTCATCTAATAGTGATAAATAGAATGATAAGCATACACCACACTAAATAGTGGTAAGTAAAAATACACTCATTCAACACCAACATTAAAAAAAATAAAAACCTATGGAAATCAACTGTTTTTTCTAGACGAAACGATGCATTTCAAGTCTTTGTTAATACAATTGGGTTAAAAAAACGATATTCTTGTTTGAATGTGGATTCAAAATTAATTATTTTAAATAAATAATGAACAAAAAATAAATAACGAACAAAAATAAATAAATAAATAATAAACAAATAGCATTATTCTTGATTTACAATGTAGATACCATTCTCCATATTTTTGTTGTTGATATTTCTTTGGAGTAATTAGAATCTCCTACGTTCTTTTCAACTTGTTTGGACTAAACATCAATTCCTCAACAAAATTTGATTTAGAGGCTTTGATCAATTCCAACTCATCATTTTTCTATTTATTTAATATACAAAATTGTTATTTTACTATTCATTAGTACCAACTTCTAATAGAGATGAGAATATATGTGTTAGTGGACTCTATCATCTCGTAATAATAGATAATTATATATCCACTTAAGCTAGCTAACAACTAATTTCCTACAATCTAAGAATTTTAAATTCGTATTTTTTCAATTAAATTTTTTAATTTAACTAATTTCTCATTATGACTAAAAAAAGAGAGAACTTTTTGTTTCTATTATTATATTTAATTAATCTCCTTGTACATTAGAAAAAGTCACTAACAGTTTCATAAGAAAACTTCATTAATTTGTTAAATTTTTTACATATAGTTACATGAAAAATGTATTTAAAACTTATGATATATTTGAAAATAAACGTATATGTTTATATTCTAAATATACGAAGAAACAAAATGTAACAGAAATCTAAATATATCATAAAACTAAACGTGTCTATATTATAGGTAATCAAACCCACTAACATAATCAAACGATCAAACAACTGAACGTATCTTTACTATATTTATGTACTTGACAATGAATTTTGAAAATTCTTCACCACTTCTAACTCGATATGTAGCGCCGGCAATACTTAAGTCTTGATTTCAGTACAATTAAAATTTTTAAAATCTTAAAAATATGTGGAGGTAAAATAAATAAATTAAAAACTTTGTGCATTTTTTAGGAAGATTGTCCAATCGATGAATTCAAAATAAAACAAATTTTTGTTGTTCATACTCACCTTCCCTTTTCATTTTCTTTTCTTTTTATCGAGAAAGGGAAAATAAAAAATAAAAAATGCCGTGTAGCAGAGAGTGATTGTTCCGTAACAAGATATTGTGTTTCTAGGTTACTGCTGGAGGAGTAACAGAGTTTGTTATTTCTGGTTACTCACGCCATCACCTGAGTTTCGTTCGAGTCCAACCCGTAACAAGTTTGTGTCCTCTATGTGCGTTACTACAGAGGGATGTGGGAGGCCAACCAACACGGTGCCGATACATACAATTATTACATATGTAGCAGGTATTGAATATCAGAAGTATTTTCTTAGGCTTTTTATTAAAATTAGTTCTAAAATTGACATATCTTCTTATTTTGGTAAGTTTCAATGTCAATGATTAAAGTAAAGAGTTATGTCAATTTCAGAAATAATTTTGGCTAAAAAAGCTTATTTTTCCATGCAACTTTTGGGTCATATCATTCTCTCACAAACACTTCCCCACTGATAATGCACATTGCACAAACCTCTTACCCATTTTTGTCCACCTTGCCGTCATCTTGTAATAATGCATAAATTCTTGTGTATCATGCTTACCACGGTTTAAATGCAGAGAAAATCAGGCTATATGAACACGTATTGTATACGTTCATTTGATTAGCAGTAACGGTCAGAAAGTGTTTGTATGTGATACGTGGTAGAAACCCTTAATAGTGTTTCTTTTTTTTTTTTTTAATTGAGATGGGTACTTGTTACTTTCTCTTTCGTCCATGGAGGTAAGTGCAGTTGTAAGTTATTGGTGAATTATTTGCTGTCCTGTGAAATCGAAGCTAGCTTTATGTAATATTTGTGTGGACGTGGTTATTTCAAAGCCTAATTTTTAGGGCACTGTCCTACACATATTGGACAGTGTCCTCTACTGAGTCTTGGATTCCTGCTGAGGTAAAACCCACTTCAACTTTGGTGTTCATGGACAATTGGCCATCTTTTCTGGGACCCCATACACATTGCCCTACCACTTACTTCACATGGAAGCTATTTTAGGGTTGAAGTTTTCAACATTAGACAACCCTCTTCGTTTGCTGCTATCGTGACCTTTCAGGTACATATAGTTTTTCTCCTCCCTTTTCGCACACACGTATATAATTACTCTTCCCTCGTAGGACATTTAGATCTTTTATTTTTCCTTGTAGTTTCCTTTTGAAATTCTTAATGAAGCTCTTGATGTGAAAAGTTCTCGTATTAAAGTTTGTTTGATGCCATAAGTAAGATTATGAGTTTGAGTTAGGGATTTATTTTATTCTTTTATGAATGAATGCATCCATATTCATCGAATTACAACATGAGCATGTGCTTAACGAAAATAAGTCTGATAAAAAAACATTAACCATCCTTCCGTCAAGTAACGAAATAGACAACAAATGATACAAGTCCATTTTCATTAGAATGAAGAAATGTTTATGGAGAAAGATGGAAAAGGAGAGTTGAGTGATTGCTAACGTACGCACATAGCACTAGATAATAAACTAGGGGTTTGTCATTTTCAGGTAAATGGATAAGATGGCATGATCCACGAACTAAATAATGTTTGGTTTCCAGAACTACTGGGTCCATTTTTCATAGGTCATTTTGGCTGATCCTCCATTGCATAAAGTTAGTCACCAGAATTATTTTTCTTGTATATAACTTGTATTGTATCTATTTATTTCACATGACTGGTCCCATTCTACTCAGTGTTGTTCCATCTCTTCACATAATCTCATTAATTCATGCATTTGTTTGTCTCCGTGCGTATTTTTACAAGACGATATATATTCTAAATTACTGTATTGTAAGAGAATTGAAAAAACTGCTCGATCGACTGACCTAGCTAGTCTTCTTCTTTGTGAGTATGAAAGATTAGGAAATGAAACTATTTTATTATTTACCCATGAAGAAGATATAAGGAGAAAAGCAACAGTGGTAAAATATTAATGGTCGTGAGAAAGTGAGAACTGGTTTGAAAGGGTGAGTACTATTTTCTTGTCAAACTTTTGTTGTCATTTGTCATACTGTGAATTTGAATCACATTTTTAGTCAATATTTAGGCAACAGTCATTTTGATCAATATTCAAACTTAAACATAAACATCTTAATTGTGTTGTTAAACAGTCTGACAATAAAACGTTTCAACTAAGAATAAGAGGATTGAAATTAGCTAGGGACGAAAACACCTTTTATTCGAACTTAACAACCAGTTAATCAATTGGCCACTTTTATGAAGTTTGAACTGCTTTTTCTCCGCAAATTAACAATATCTTGTTTCTTTCTACTAAATGAGGTATGCTTCTTTTCCAATCTGCCTTTATATATTAAGGGTTTTTATGAGGACCAACCATTACTTAGGCACAAGGGGATATACATGAGGCACTAGTTTATGCAATTGCAGCAGCAGCAGCCTCTATTGGTTGCTGAAAAACGATTTGCTACAACTACAAGACCTAACTATCATTAAAACTATTCATTCCACTATCACATATAGCAACTATTTGATAAGTTTGGCATATAAATAACCATATCCGTAGGAGTTGTGCGCTAAAAAAGACCACAGATGTGGCACGTTCATGCACCAATCATAATGTACAACACTCATTGTGGGGGCTCCTTAATTGTGTTTGTTTCAAATTGTACATGACTTTGCTTTGCCTTTCTCTTCGAGATAATCTGTCCTACAAGAAGATATATAATCTTGTAACTTGATCATGTGATGGTTATTGTAGATACAAGAAGATGTATCTATGGCATATTGCTTGTACATCAAGTTTAGATTCTATGGTTAAAAATTCACCACATTTCTGTCACAGTAACAGGTTTTACGAATATGGACGCAGGAGTAGATGGTAATTCAATGGTTACTGCAGTGCTAAATAAGAAAGGTTAGAAACACAAAATCTACTGTCCTATGTATAGATCTGCTTGTGCTAAAGACACAAAACACAAAAGACTTTCTCTTATTATATAGCCAGTGGCGGATCCATGAAATAATTAGGAAGGTTAGTAAGAATAGCGCGTAGCGTGCAAAATTTTTTTACTATAAATAATAGCATGCATATCGCCATTTCATCGAGTATTGATCGGCCTGAAGTCATTTGGAAAGACATATTGCACACTTGTTAATGCCTCATTTGCGAGGGTAACTAACAATGTTTGATATCAATGCATCTCATTAATATGTTTGTCCAATAATGATGATGCTTTGTTATTTACTGAGATCACGATTTCATTCACTCTTATTTCAGACATTTTATCAAACAGTTGGAGGACATGTATGAAGCCAACTCTAATCTTCAAAATGACAGCACCCAAGGTATCTATGGATATTCACCAAAGTTCAAAAGGTCAGCACCCAAGGTATCCATGAACTTATGTACATATACGATTTCATGTTTTAGTTTGAAGGGGGAAGGATGAACTTATGTACATATAATACATGCAGACTCGTGTGTAACTAAATTAGTTATAATAAAGTGTTTATCTTTTTGCACCGTAGTTTGAATTTTCTTTCTCTAATTCATTTGAGATTATAATATTGCTAAATTATAAAAGGAAATAATGGCCTTCCATCATTGACTAGAATCAATCACTGCCTAATTTGTAATCTTCGTCTCAATGCAAATACCAGTTGATTGTTCCCGGGAACAAGCCTTCCCCTGAATGTGTATTTGTACAATTATTCATTCAAATCTCTGCAATTTTTTTATAATATTTTTGTGATAGGAGGCACGCATCTGCATGGAATTAAACCGTAATTAAACAGATAAAGTTAGATAAAAAGCAAAGAGAGATGTGTCCCTTTACCTAACACTTAAATTCAATGTGCCAGAAATGGGCAGGGACAGGAGTCCAACCTCTATGATTAAGAACCACTGAAATGATTCCCCTCTCATAAAATCTGGTTCAATCAGATTCAATCCCGAAGATCCAGGGCCTTGTAATTTACCAGTTGAAATCTGTACAGAAACTCAAGAGGAAGACAGATGAGGATTGATGCATGGGCGCTACAGATAGACCGTACAACATGGGGACAAATTAAACTTGACATTCTGGAAGCTTCAAGGGTGCCATGTGAATAAGAATAGGACGTCCTACCCTCCTCTCTCTCTCTCTCTCTCTCTCTCTCTCTCTCTCTCTCTCTCTCTGTATCACAACCCTTCACAATAAACACGAAGAACCGATTGCAAATTATTTGGGACTTACTTCAAACATGGTCCTACCCTAGACATCCATACCTCTTTGAAACGAAAGTACAGTATTACTATTTATCCAATACATCTGTTTTTTTTTTTTTTGCCATAAATTTGTAAATTCAAACATCCAAGTTGATGGGTAAATCATAAAATTTGATAAACCAAAATGCTTACCTATGAATCACTATTCTTCATAAGCGTTTTTGTTAAAAAAATATTCACTACCAAAGATATCTTTGGTAATGAATGTACTTCTAGCAAGGTAGTGAAAAGTGTTTCTATAATCTTAAAAGATTAAAAGTAGTGTGTAAAAGTTATCAAAATCGCTTTTAATTATCTCAACATTGATTTTTCTTTTTTATGAATAATGAAACGAAATGCTCCTGAGTAATAAGTTTATAGTATAAAATGTTTGTTAATGCGTGTCATCATGTCAAATCTGACCTGTCAATTCTAAAAACATTACTAATTACAAGTTGCAAAGAATAAGATGGTTGTTAAGGTTTTTCATCAATCAAAGAAAGAAAACCTGTTCAATGACAGCAAAAATATAATGACCTATCAGCCATGAAGTCTGCTGTGGCCTTATCCGGTATCCCAACCACCAGATCTGAGGAATTTGGATATGTTCTTCCATCTTCGATTCAACTCTATAGATTGTCATGTCTCAAATGGAAACAATGAACCTAACAGAAGCCTAGGTTCTCAACCATTAATGAAGTGGACCATCCATATATATTTCGATAATTTCCATTTGGTTAAACATAATTTATTGTTTTTGCATTATTCTTCCTTGCTAGTTTATTGAACAAGAATTTATTCGAAAATAACATTAAGTGTAGTTAAAACTCAAGCGACCCTAAGCATTTTTCTATTTTTTTTTACCTTAATTAAGACCCCCTTACCCATCTTTCACCATGGAACAGTTTGATTGGGGTCGATTAGTTAACTTATTCTCTTCCGTTACGTCACCACTGACTTGGAATGTTTCTCTAAACTCCCGAACTGCCTTGGAATAATGAAAGCTTAGTTTTGAACTCACAGCATGTGTAAAGCCATCATTCAATTTCATATTTTACAAGAATGGATGATGTATGCTGTGACATACATGCATAATATTTGGAAATATTAATTGTTTTACATTAGTAAAATGGATAATAAAATATCATACAATAAGATAAGATACTTAGAATGGTCAAGATTGCATGCATAATGAAAGTTATATATATTTATAAATATTTACGTGCATAATGAATGTTATATATATTTATGTGTATATATATGTATATGCCTGCAAAAATGGGATGTATGCGCATGTCTGAGAAGGACTTAAGCACGGGGGGCAAAAGATGGGATGAATCCAAAAGTAGTAGAAATTTGAAATCAAATTTTGATTGTTTTGTTGGTGTTGAAGGTCAACAAGGAATCTTTAATATCATCACTGCTGATATTGTGGGAAGGTAGTATCTGCAGATACGGTTGTCAAAGGGTGACAATATGAAAAGAGTAGACCGTCAAACAAAAAATACGAACTAAAATCGAGTCTCTGATAGCGATTTTGAACAGGAAAAAGAGAAAATAATTCAAAATCATTTTAATATCTTCTACTTCTTCTTCTCCCTTTTCCCCCTCTATGAACGGCAGAACATATTGACTGAAAACGTCTTTCATTTGAAATTTTGAAAGGCGTCTAAAAAATAGTGTCTAACACGGCTAGATAAGAAGATCTTGTCTCTCATAGCTCAAGCTTAACTCCTCCGTCTGCATCAAATCAATGTCCCTTAAACCATTTTTTTTTTCTTCGCATGGTCTAACCTTTAATTTTATGGACGGAGTCTGGGAATAAAAAATTTCTGTGAATGAATACAAAAGAAGTCTGAGTACCAATCCATGAGTTGAAACATTGCCAATATTTGTTTGATACTCTATTGATATTTGATCAAAATTTGGTATTATAATATATTCACATAAATTATATTTGCAAGATGGTGATTGTAAGTATATCGTAGTCAATCCCTTAACGCAGCAAGAAGCGAAAGGATTACAAACGTAAATTCTGGAAGAACAAAATTCTGAAATCCACCAACATAGAGAGAAATTCTCAGAAGTTTTGTTTAATTTTATTAAGTCTTGAATTGATGAGTTACAATGATAACATTAACGACTTAAATAAATCACTTAAAAGCTTAGGAAATTAAAATGACATTAATCGGACGACAAACGCAAAGTTCGACTTTTAATTTAAAACGAAGTTTTGGACGACAAATGACTTACACTGATAACATCAACGACTTGTTTTGCTCGCAATTCTCTTCAAAATCGACATATTATATGCCTAATTCTGACATCAGAATATTTTTTGATGCCTTTTTTGTCATCATATCAAATAAATCCAATATTTTCCAACTTTAATTCTTATTCTCCAGAATTTGAAACATTTTATTTTATTTTTCTTTCTTTGTCGAAATCAACTCATATCTTGTCCTACATCATTCCCTAATACTAACAATAAATCATGTATTATAAATTGTCGATCGATACCAACCTATCACTTCACAAATAAAGAACAATTAACAGTTATTTGTTGACAGCAATAGTAAACCACTTAAAAGTGTAAGGTGCAAGTCATTTTCTAACTTCACAGTAGCATAGGGAAAAAAAGGAAGTCATTTTCCAAGTAGAAGAATAAAACCTTGAGGTCAGTGGTCGGGACTTTGCAAGAATCAATCTGTATTTTGGAAATGATGTTTTCATTGAATACTGAAAATATGAAATCCATATACAATTTAAAAACAATAGAAATATGATCATGTGTTGTAAGGACATTTTCAAATGAAATATGCAAATTTGAGATGTAAAACCCATATTTTACATCTCATTTATATTTCAAGAATATGTACAGTTTTTTCTAATGAAAGAGATGCAAATTCGAAATGTCATTTATTTTTCTCTCTTTAACTGGTTAGGCTCGCCTCCAAAAGATATATAAAAAAAAAAAGTAAATTTTTATTTTTATTTACATATTCCTGCTAAAATGAGTGTTTTGCATCTTTCTCACTAAAGAGCTTTCCGGCCAATAAAAATATATAAAATACCAATTTTAAGACGTTTTTTGTATCTCATTTGAAATGCTCTGATGATAGTATGTGATTGACTCTTTGAATTTATATTTAGGTAAACTTTACATCAGATGTCACCCTAGACGAATTGGAAGCTACCTATTCAAAACCTATCTATACTTGGAAAGGTGAGATCTGAGGCAAATTCTATTGAGAAATAATTGGGGTTTATTCCTCTATATATATTGTTCTTTATTTGTCTACAGTTTGACGGCCGGCATCAGTCTATATCCACAATTAGCAGTGTTTTACTGTTAAATTATTCCTACAGTACTTTTATATCAATTTAAATTTTTGTTGTTGTTTTTTGTCAATATTTTGATTATGGGATTTTTTTTATATTGAGTATTAAGATATATAAATATCGATAGTGCTCCCCTAATGTCCTCTTTTTGAGGACCTGTAAGGACCTCTTTTATATTAGTCATAGGATTAATCTAACAGTAGAAAAACTATTGAGTTTATATAATCCTGTTACACTAAAACAAAATTAAAACACCAAAAAAAATAAAAATAGGGTTCACGCTCAAATTTTCGACCTTGAAGGAGAGCAATGAGACTCGATTTCACAGTGCCCTCGGAAAATTAAAATTCTCTTCGAAGCTATGAAAAGGTATTTCCTTTGTGGTGTATTGATTTCAATTTCTCCCTCCCTGCTGTTGAAAAAAAAAAAGTGGAATGGAAGCTGTAATTTAATCGAGAGCACCATTCTTCTTTTAATTGGGTTTCATCTAATGCTCTCCTAATAGCACCATTCTATTTTATATTCCTTTGTGGTGATGGTTCAACCTCGACTCCATTCTTCCTTTTTTTTTTTCGCTTCACTTTTAATTTTAATTGTATATTGTTGTATGATGGAAGAACAATCTTCCCAGGGACGATCTCGAACTGTTAGCGATGATCTTCAAGTGTGGGAGCATAGCAGTAGAGAGGGAGGGTCGGGACGATGTCCTTGACAAAAGATTTCCTCTGAGATTGAACGGGTTGCAATTTTGCTCCTCTCTCACGAAGCAGGAAGGAAGGATGAGCATGAAGCTTGTTAGCGTGTTTTGATTTTGTTTAGGTGTAAGAGGTTTATATATATAAACTCATAAATTTTTTTACCATAAGATTAATCCTATGACTCATATAAAAGAGATCCTCACAGGTCCTCAAAAAAAGGACCTTAGCATCTAGAGTTAAATTGATTTGGACTCGTAGGCTCGTACTTTTGGCAAAATAATTTATAAAATTGGCACGAAAATTGATCTTGAATTGTGAGATGTCAAAGAGTTTATAGAGAGTTCTACTTTAAGAGAATCTTTTTAGCATTTTTCATCCATATTTTACTTTCAACTAGAATTTAGAAGTTGATATTAATTTCTTCATTCAAGCCCATTTAGTCTAGTAAGTAGGTAATTATTATTCAACCCACTGCATTCCATGTTGAACCTTCTTCATCCCTTGATATAAATTAAAATAGTCATATCGCTTTGTACTAAAAAAATTATCAAATCCGAAATATCAATGAGTTTGGAGAAGTGTTAAGAGTTTGGATATTATAATTATGGATTGTGACTATAAGGGCATGGTGCATGTTTATTTACAAGGAATGGAGTGGAAATGAATAAGTATCATTCCTACTCATGAACTAATTAACATTTAAATGAATGAAAAGTAAGTGGGTCCTATAGGTTTTGAGTATGACATACCTGAAAACCTTCCATGTTCAACTCTCCTCATCCCGAATTAAATTTAAGTAGTCATATCGTTTTGTATTAAAAAAAAAAAATGATCGAATTCAATCATATTCTAAACATCAAACGAATTTGAAGAAGTGTTAGGGGTTCGGATATATTATAATTTTGGATTGTGACTCTAAGGGCATGCGTGCATGTTTAATGACAAGGAATGGATTGGGAATGAATAAGTATCATTCTTACTCATAAACCAATTAACACTTAAGTGAATAAAAAACGAAGTGGGTCGTATAGGTTTTGGGTATGACATATATGAAATGAAGGCATCTCGTTCAAATAGGAGAGTTGTTTATCTCATGATCATTCATTCTCATCTTTATACAATGTACGTAATCATACCTTGAATAAATGCTCTTTTCTTATTTGTAAATTGAAGAGTTTCGAATTTTAAACGTAATATAGTCTCAACCAACCTCACTAGTGGATTAGCTCGAGTGGCGTATTAGTGGTTTGCTCTTTGGTTGATGGTTTTTCATATTTTGTTTGGTAGAATAGTTAAGTGTAATGATGCAGTAATATGTCTTTCTCTAATATTGAAAAAGATAAGAAAATTCAAATCACCTTCCTCATTGTGAATAATTGTTACTCATGTTCCGTGTTTATCTTTTCCCCTCTCTCTCTATAAAAGAAAAGTGTCGGATATTTGAAAAAAGCAGCTCAAAATATAGACTTACGTCATGTTTGGGTGAAAAAATTTAAGATTACTAAAGAATTTAAAAATAATGGAAATTGAAATGACGAGATTTTATTTTCCAGAATTTGTAAATGTTCTTGTTTGGTTAACCTAAAAGAATAAATGAAATTGAATAAGGAATTTGTTATTTTTAAACTCTCAATCATAGAAATTGAGAAATGACACCTATTTACATGGAATTTGAACTTGGGATTTGGAGGTCCCAAATTCCAAGTTTTTTTTTCACCCGGAAATTCTAAATTTCTATGTTTATGAATCAAAACAAGAGAATTGGTGCCTATCAATTTATAAATTCTGACTTTTACCAAAATTTCATATTTATTTCCCTCATCCAAACATAGTGTTAGGGTATTTCTTAAGGAAAGTGTTATTGACACACTAAAAATCTCATTCTACACTCCTCATAAGTGTATTTTTCTTTCCAAATATAGAAAGTTTGGAATATAGAATGAGATTTTTGGAGTGCCAATAACAATTCCCTTTTTTAATCTTAATTATTCTCTTAAGTTGGCCCATAAACTTGGTCCACTCCACGTGTCTTACGTAGGATGATATTGCACGCTAAACCGATGTCTAAGTGGATAATTTTTTCAATGCGACCGACATACAAGATGGTAGATCATATGTCATTATACAAATGGTGAGATATATGTGTTAAAAAATTAATAACTTAAAAAATAAAATTTCTCACCATTTACATAAAAACACATGATGTATTACTCGTGTTTCCGTCATAATGAAAAATTTCTTGTCTAAATGAGATTAATTAAAATTTTATAGACTAATCAGCTCATATTTAATGATATATTTGCATTGTCAAAAACAGCAGAAGTCTAGAGATGATCGGAAGAAAAAACTGTCTCGATGCTTACTTTTGGTTCCTGGATAATTCTTCTAGAACTAGAACACTGACGATGCTGAGAGATTAACGTGAGGCTTTACGGTTTGATCGCAGAAGAGGTAAAAGGTCAAATGTCAAATGGGTGTTCAAATTTGACTGATCAGAAGCAGAAACGATGAAACCATCAAATCGTCAAGTGTTTTTTTCTCATCTTTTGCTTTGCAACTTTGACTGTCAACTCAACTGTGGAACAAAATCATCAAAATAACTAAACTTAAATCTAATTTTTAGTCAAACCAGCAAAACAACCGATAACGTAAGGTGAAAAATCAATGCTATGCAAACAAAGAGGAGGATAAACAAATCAATAAGGCTAGGGGTGGAATTTTGACTGAAATTTTCATTTTCGCCGTTGTATTTTTCTTTATGATTCTTGAATTTGAACATTTCCAAATAGATTGGATGAAAATTGGAATTGTATATGGAGGTCTCAAAAATTTTGAATTTCAATATAAATTTTCCGATATGTTCCAAACTTATTTCAAAATATTTTAATTTTATCTTAGTTATTTGCAAAAATAATGTATTTCGTAGTTAACTTATGTATTTTCTGTATGTTCATTGTTAGTTTTGGTTCTTTTGGATAAATTTTATTCATAGTTTTTCTATTTAATCATGGACCAAATTATAAAAAAAAAAAACAATAACTTATATATATATATATAAAAGTTCGAGAATATTCACAAACTCGTAAAATATATGAATTCTTAATTATGTTCTACGGGGGTGGTGCTCCCTGCTGGTCAAGCCATCCATGCATGTCAAGCAGTTGACATCCATTGCTTTAGGGATGACAATCCTGCACATCATCACGTGTTGCCTTGATCTTTTCAAAAAAAGAGAAAAGAAATCTATGTTCTAAAAATTTCGATATAACTCTAATTCCAAAAACTTTGAGTAATCTGAAAATCACGAATTGAAATTTTTTATTTGATCCAAAACTTTTGAAATGAAAAATTCCAATCCAATACGCTGGAAAAGCATTCGTACTTAGGCGTTTGGACCCAAGAAAGAAAAACAAATCAATAGGGCAGGGGAAGCTTTGAATCCAGTAAGAAAATGGGCCTGCACCTAAGCCCACATTCTAATCTAACCCGACCATTTGATAACCTGGCCCAGGTTTAGAACACCCGACCCGTTTTTATTTCCCTGCGAAGACACTCACCCCGAATCCCCTCTCTCGCTCGCTCTCGCTCTCTCTCTGTAATCTCAATGCCACAGTCCAATATGTGAAACCAGAAAAAAAAAAAAGATGGCGTCTTGGAGTAGAATCCGGCAGTCGAAGCTGCGGCAGTTTTCCTACCAGTTCAAGGCTATCCCTTACGCCTCTTTGATCAACCCGACTGCTGCACATTCGAAAGCATGCGTCTCAGAAATCCCACATTTGATCCCTCACGGTAGACCAACGGATTTCGGCAGTAAAGTCAGGTTCTTTGCTGCTCCCGTCCAGGTACTTATTCCCGCATGGCCATCTGATCTTCTGGGTAATCTAATTTTTTATCCAATTCTGTGGGGTTTAAATGTTTTATTTGTTTATTGTATTTTGTGAGTTATTTGGATAATATGATGATATTGAGAAATCCGTAGTAAGTCATATTTGATTAAACTGGGATGACTTTGCACTTTATTTGTAGATAGATATTGGGAATTTGTTTTTTTATTTTTCTTTCCTTTTTCTGGGTTTTGTTTTCTGAGGTGAGCAGTTTAGGTAGAATGTTACATTTGGTATTGAACTTTCCATCTTTGGGCGTCGAAGGTTGAGGTTTACCACTGGACCGGAGTGCTGAGTGGTTATTTTGTTTTTTGTGTTTTGTGTTTTGAGGTGAGCAGTTTAGGTGGCATATTTGGGGATTATGTTTGGGGGTGACTTGTGAGATATGTGGGTATTCATGATTTTGGTAATGTTGAATGATGTGTGGTTTTAATTCATGTATTGTTCAGTTTCAAACAAATACAAAGAAGGTAGAGCAAAGCACGAGCGGTCCGCAATTGAATGAGAAGATTACTGCTGAGTTCGTTAGGCTTGTGTTGGATGAAGGTACTGTCTTTTTATAAGTGATTAAAGATTTATGAGTTTATGTATATCAACTTTGTTTAGTGTGTTTACTTTGAAATTAATATTAGGAAGTAATGGTACAAACACTATATTGGGTTTCTGAGAAAATGATGGTAACAGTGTAAAGATGTTGTATTTTGGATGCAAATGCTGTATTGTTAAGGAACTGATAGGAGGAAGCAAATGGCATTCAGGCCAAGGGGTGTCTCACCGAAATTTTGGGTTGATACTTATAGGGTGCACGAATTTACTTGTGAAGAAAAGGAAAGAAAGTAAGAGAATGAAATGGTTCATCAAACAGTTTCTGACCGTTGATGGCGGAGAACTAAGAAGCAAAAACTAACAGTTGTTATTGGAAATCATCTTCCAGTGAATCGCAGCCTGTCTTGTGAATTGGCGGTTCTAAACTAAATACTCAAAGGGAGTGAATTGAGTATTGAGAGTTATGAGAGTGTCGAAAAGAGAAGGGAATGGAAGAGTTCTCTCTGTTATTAAAAGAGGGTGGTTTCAATGAAATTATGAGCTGGAGGTAGAGTAGGAGTGTAGTGGACCTCTATTAGATGCCATTCTAATTTATTTATATATGCAGAGCATTTTATTGTCTCAAGGCGTGAAGCTCTGGAACGGGCAAGGACACTCGACCTTGATTTAGTTGAGGTAATTTTTTTTAATCATGTAACGATGCCTAATTTTCTCCAAATCAATTATCTTTTCTTGTTTCTTATTACAATACCAGACTGGGAGGGGTTTTTTCATGTTACTTTCTCTGTCATTTGAGCTATGATATTTAATTCTTTGATCCTTATCTGAATGGTCAACTTAAACCACATTTTTATATAGTAGCAGATTTTGTTTGATCTACTCCGACAATGAGTTAGTTCTCTTATTGATTACCAATAACTTTTGTTGTATTTTGCACAGGTTGAAGCCAGGGCTGATCCTCCTGTTTGTAAAATCATGGATTTCCACAAAGAGAAGTACAAAAAGGAATTAAGGGAGAAAGAGAAGCTTAAAATTAAGGTAGGTTATGGTGTATATTTATGCCTTTGCCTTTGATGTTAAAATGAAAAAGCAAATGATAAGATCTCTCTCTCTCTAACTTCAGAATCAATTGAAACCTTTTTGTCTGGGTATGGATTTGGGATGGAAGTGTTTTTGAAAACATTGTGGACTTCGTTGCTTCCTTACTTTTATGCTTTTTGCGCTCAAGTGTTTTGGGTTGGGAGAGGGGAAACACATCCCATATTCTCAATGATGTAAAAATTTGCACTACTGATCTTTTAATGGCCATGATGATGCTAGAAACAGGTAACAGGAATGGTAACATTGATATAGCGATACCTCCATTCATTACGCTCTGTAGAGTCAAATGAGCATTATTCCTCAGATCTACTAGATGTCAAATTGTCCATAGTGGACTGTAGTTTTAAGTTAATTCTATTGAAAACCCATATTAGTAAACTGCATATGGTTCTAGGGCGGTCCACTTCTTTCTCCCCCCTGTTGTTGTTTTTGGTTTTTTCGCAGCCTTTCCTATGACGTCGTGCTAGAGTTTTTATTTTGGTGATGTGCCTTTAGTGTTTTAATAAGATTTGTAATCTATGCAGTCTGACAAGACTTTGCGAGCAGATTCTAAGGAAGTGAAGTTTTCTCCAAAAACTGTAAGTTATTTTTTCAAGTGCTCTGTGTTTCCTTTCACCATCAATTTATACATCTTCGAGCAAATGTCACTTTTTCAGATTAACGGAAAATATGTTGCTTCTGTACGGGTTGCTTGGAGATAACAGGAAAATTGAACTCAAAATAAAGAATTTTTATCATAGTGTCTTTTTTAATCTTATAATTAGATTTAAACTTAGAGATAAAAATTTGTCGTTATAATACTTTATGTCTTGGTGTTCGTCGCTATACTGGGATATATAGTGTACATTGGGTAAGCAAGTCACCTCGCTGGCTGGACCATTTCTGTTTTTATTTTCATCTCTTGATGAATATGGTGATTACATTTTGAGTATCAATGTAGCAATGTTATGATTTGAAACAAATTGCTGAGTTCTGATGTTACAAAATACGTACTACTACTGATTTCAGGAAGCTAAGGACCTAAAGATGAAAGCTGATATGGTGAAGAGATTTATGGAGAAAGGTTACCGGGTGAAGGTACTTATTCCTTTTCCTATCCTTGTAAATACTACAAACGCCTGAAGTTACCATTTGCATAAGAAAAATCCTATTTGACAATTCTAATAAAATATCTCAAAGCCTTCATATGATCACCAAAAAATAATCAAGATGACGGACCCTTTACACAATCTCCTGAAACATTGCATCACTTCAAAGTTCAAATCCAAATAATTATGTGTCAAACTTTCTGTAACTTTAACCTGAAATTACAATCTTCTTCAGATTTTGTCTGACTTGTCTGGACTTGTCGGCAAACACCTGTGATGTGTTAGATTTATGTAATTAAAACTGAAATTGCATAATTCTCTCAATGCTCCAGTTCAAACGAAATCTCTGAGTTCAGGGTTATAAAGAAAAACAATGTCATGATGATTCTGTATGCACCACTCTCTTTAATGGAGGAGTTCAAGTGAGACTTTGGCAATGGGGAGATAAATATTCCAATTTTTTCTGGATTTCATGTTTGCTATGGTAGCTATAGCCTATTGGCTTTTATTCATGTTTTCCTAAAAAAATGCGTTGTGGGAATTGATAACTACAGAGTTTGTTTATTTACAAATGACTCTTAATAGTGAACTATGAATGCAGGAGGGGGTTGATTTGGTTTAAAATCTAAACATTTTTACACAACGAGCTTTTGAAAGAGTTTATAGGAACTTTGATAAAAATTTGGCCCTTTTAAAAAATGCCAAAAGTTGCATCATAAGTCAACCTAGAAGTTGACCCAAAAAAAAAAAAAAGCCGACCTAAAACATGGTGCTGTTATTTGTTAATTTCTTGATACATCGATTTCCCTATATTTTGCTTATTCCATTAAAAGACAGATGTATTTCTCTACTTATTTTATTTATTACTGCACCATGTTCATATGTATGCTTGTCTAAGTGAACACCTTGTAGAATCATGGGATACGTTGTGTTGTTTTGCTAAATATGTCTGTTGCATGGATCTATCACAGCATCCTTCAGTTAAAGCTGCAAGAATGAACTAATATTTACCTGATTGTGTTGTATGGATCTGAAACAGTGTACTGCCTCGGATGCTGAGAATAAGGACTTAGGAGAATTGTTTTCTCGTCTCACTGTGTTGGTATTGCCAGATGCTCTTTTATCATTGTTTTGTATTCATTACTGTTTGTCTTCCTTTTCTCCCACTCTGATTAGACAACCATTTGCAGATAGAAGATGTAGCTCTTATCGAATGTGAGCCAACGCTAGGAAAAGGAAAAGAGGCATTTATAATCGTCAGGCATGTGAAGTTTGGCCCATCAAAGAAGGGCGGTGCAAAAAAAACAAAGACTGCTGAAAAAACTAGCCCTGAGGCTCAAAAGAAGGGTAGTGAGGGTGCAAGTGGCGTTACTTCACAGGTTGATAATCCGACTGTGCCACAAAGAGCCTCCTCTCAGTCAGATATTAGTGATCCAGACAGGTTGCATGTCACACCTACAAGAGCGCGCACAACTCCACTGCCCTTGCGAGAATCCTCTTATGGGACTCAAAATAGGCACGGAAATAATGAGTCGAGGAATCCTTATTCGCCAACAAGAGGAATGGATAATAGGGGGGCGGGAATGAGAGAACCCCATACTTCATATCAAAGAACAGGAACACCAACTGACTTGCCCTTCACACCAACAAGAGGAATGGATAATAGGGGACCGGGAATGAGAGAGCCCCATACTCCATATCAAAGAACAGGAACCCCGACGCCACCCTTCTCACCAGTGGGGGAACCCAGGCAAGCTCAGACGAATGCACCTGTATTTAGAAACTCGAATCCTCCTAATGATATCCCCAAGCAAGAACCCTCAAGTACTAGTGCTCCCCGTACTCCAGGACTTGGTTTCGGGATATTTAGTAATCCGAAAGGTGATGCTGCTGCTAGACAAGGTGTATCAGAAAGGATCCCATCAGATTCAAATTCGCCTGGTTCAAGACCCGATAGCAGCCAAAGACCAGGCACCAGCACAAGCACGGATAAGGTTGGACACCGAGGATTCGGGATCTTCAGCAGAGAGCTCAAGTGAGAGCCCAAACCGGATACCTAAGACAAACTAGGATGCAGGCATAATATTTACATGTGATGAAGTGATGATTATTTCAGAAATATATTATTTCTCAATGGTGGTAAAAATAATTAGTAATTGTATGAACCCATTATTTTGAGATGACCAGAGAATTGTCTTCCCCTTCATAATTCAGTTTTGTGCCCGGTAGAGGGATGCATGGTGACTTTTTTGAATGTAAAGGGACGACGTCTCTACCTCCCTCATTGTTTTTTAGTCAAGCACTTACACACATATTTGATAAAACCTTTTCACCATTCCCGGCTACTGTTGAAGTCGACTGAATCAAATAAGCTTTTCGGTTGGACCGAAAGTGGTCGGTGATTGGGGTCTTTTAGCATGCTCCGAAGTATGTTGCAGTAAGGGTTTGAGCCGTTAGATTCTTGGTTAAAGATTCAATAGCTGAAATTTGGTGACCCAAAATTAGGTTGAAATACATTAGAGAATAGTAAAATTTTTGTGGCCACAAGATAAAATTAACTCTAAGTGAGAGGTTTTAAATTTATTTCTCGTCAAAGACGAATTTGAACCGTATTATTGGAAGGCTTATCCCACTCTCCCTCCTTTTAGTGTAGATAATATTGTTTGTTAAAAAAAAAAAATTTTGTTAATAAATGAAAGAAAAACAGAGGGACATATTTGGAAACGGGGCCCTTATGCTAAAGTGGATCCAAACCCATATGTTATTCAAGGCTCCGAACCCGGTGAAAACAAAGTCGTATATATACCACGTGGCGCCCAAATTGTAGTCCTGCACACACAGTTAGCCCTAGCGCGAGCGCGAGAGACACACCCTCTCAAATTCAAGCTCGGACCAAATCCTCTCCGCTCACAGTCTCAGTCAGCTCTTCCTTCGTCTGCGTCTGCGTCTCTGCAACTGCAATTCTTCTTCGTCCTCCTACTTCTCCTTCTTGCTGTTTCTTCTGCCCGTAGCTCCACTGGAGGTACATATTTCGAGCTCGCCGTAAAACCCTAGCACCATGTTTGTTTATTAATGAATTTAGGGTACGGGTTTGGGTTTGGGAGATGGTATAAGGGAAACGTGGACTGTTGTAGGTTTTGCTGCGGTTTTGGAACTGTTGAAACTCAAACGCCAGATGATTTAGGCTGGAATTACGAATTAGGGCACGGTTTAGTTGCTTTATTTTGTTTAAATCTGCTTTTAGGATTGGTAATTCGTTTAAAATCGGGTAAAATTGAAGGTTTTGGTTACTTCAGTTGTTAAAGGTGTTACAAATCTGGAAATTTGAGAAACTATAGTGTCAAGAGAACTCAGTTTATTGGAGAATTATGTTTTGAAAACTTGGTTCTATATTGCGTTTATTGGGTTTGTGCAAAATATAGAAACTATTAGTTTAAAATGTATAAATTTGGTTACTTTCGGATAACTGCAGGCTTACTGGTCTAGTGCTTAGAAACTAATTGTTCTGTTCATTGATTTTTTTCCGAATTGTTGCAGATATCGCCAGAACTGAGGTTTACCCGTGAGGTTATTTGTGCTACATTGTCTGGTTAGAAGAAAGGTCTGATGGATTTTGACGAGTATGATTATTTAGAGAAAACAGTTGAAAATCCTGAACCACCGAAATCAAAGGAAACTGCAAATGGTGGTGAGGAAACATTGAAATCTGGAGAGAAAGGTCGCAGCCGAAGTTCAAAGCACAAAGGTGACGAGAAAGGTCATGATGAGGAACGTCACTCAAAGCGCTCAAAATCTGGAGACGAGTCACGTGAACGTGATAATGATCGACACAGACAGAGGGGATCTTCTCGTCACCGCTCACAGTCAAGAGAGAGAGAAAAGGATCGCCACAGAAGTAGCCGGGATCATAGAGGTAGGGAAGACAGAGAAAGGGAGGAAAGAAATGGTAAGGAGAGAGATAGGGAAAGAAACAAAGAGCGGGATCCTAGTCGTGATAGAGACAGGAGAGAACGTGACCGCGAGGGTGACAGGGACCGGGAGAAGGATAAAGAGCGGTCACGTCGAAGCAGGAGCCATTCAGAAAGGCATCGAAGTGATCGGGATGAAAGAGAAAGGAGCCGGGAGGTGGAGCATAAAGAAAGAGACAAGGAGAAGGATTTGAAGGAGCGGGAAAAAGAAAATAGGTATTCTTTCGATTCATATAGTTTAGCTGTTAAATTTTTTGTTAGGCTATATAGTTTATTCTTGGATGACCACCATCCTTTGTAGCACAGTGGAGATTACTGATGGAAAGTCATTGCATGAGCTTATTACTATTAGTGCATATTAACCGCATAAGTGAACCTTAAATTATTTGCAGTTTAACATAATTTAGATACTGAACTCCATTTTATAGACAGTTCATATGCTACTTGGGTGAAGACGTATCAACTTAGGCATCTTTGACTTGTTTTTCTACCCTCTAAACTTGGATTGGATTGCACTAATTAAACTTTTGGAGGAATGTTATTGTTTCTCATAATAACGTGCCTTATTTTGGGAGTGGCTGCATGTACCTATTTATAAAATGTTGGGTGGAGCTCTTCTTCCGTTCCCAGTTGATTTAGACAATAGTTCTTATGAGACACCATCGCAACCCTTTTTTTAGATATGCATTTCAAGGGGATTGCTTTTGGAATAAGGCATTAGTGCCTTTCTATTTTATGAAATCAGGGATCTAAAGGATGTTAGTTTTAGCAGTTCAGGAGTATATTATGCTTTTAATTGAGGATCAAAAGAATATAACATACTTCAAAGAATAATGCACCTCTAAGTAGGGTTGATGTTAAATTTTGGACCTCTGAAATGTCTTGGAACAATGTGAGCAGCCACTGTTCCCAATTTGTTGAAATTATGGACCAAACACTCTTCAAAAAGTTATGGTGGAGCAATTTGTGTAAATCTGTTATCGAGGCCGAAGAGACATTTACTGAGAATCCTTAGCCAGAATTTTGTTGGTGCAATTTTTGTTACTAGTGCCTACCAAACCTTTTTGTGGCGTCAACATTTTTTTCGTCATTTGTATGCATGCATATTTGTATGCAACAAATTCAAATGGGCTGTTTTCCATGAGTGACACTTTTGTGGGTTACATAGGTGTTGGACCTGTGACAGGCATCTGTATTTTCCTCCACCCGTTTCTCTCACTTGTACGTGCCATTTGTAATGGCAGCATTTTTGGTTGTTTGGGTAATGTAGTTGTGTTGCCCAGTGCACTTAAGTATCAATGTGACAATTTTGGGAAAGGGCTGATGGTTAGGATGGTTGTGTTTGTGTATTATATGCTATATTTACTCTGTGGTGTCCCAATGTCATCACAAACCCATGAATTAGGATTAGGGTTTCAGGCTAAACTGATACAAGTTGCTAATACAATTTTCTAGTTGAAGTTCATTTAAGTTTTTGGTTTTTGATGTCTCTGAAACTGGAGAGCTGGTGAGCTGCTTTGCATTTATAGTGTTGGTAAGAACCTTGGGGAGAAATTTATCCGCCAAAAAGAGAATCCTGTTCGTTATAGTAACATTAAGTTGATGGAGACTCTGTCTGCAGAAAAAAAATTGCATATGTGCAGCTACATTTGGGTAACTAACTTTCTTTCTTTTTGCTAAGTGGTCAACTCACTTGACAGCAGTGTTTTAAAAAACTAGTTTTAAGACTCGCCTAGGCAGGTTTTGGGGTGGGGCTATGAAGAAAACGCCTCTGCTCAGACGGAGTGGACTATAGACTAGCCTAAACGCCTAGGTGCTAGCCTAGGCGACCTGGACCTTCGAATTTTTTTTTTTTGAAAAAAACACCAAATCCAAAACAACGTTGTTTTGGGCAGGGTTTTTATAAAATTCATGCTAATTTTATGTTACCAACTTAGTTTCTATTAGTTTATTATGACTTTATGGTGTGAATTTGAGAAATAATAATAATAGTCAAATATTTGATTGCTTGACATCCATACTTGATTGTTTTACAAATTATTATATTTTATATCTACATATATTAAGTACTATAATAATTTTAGGTACTGTGAGGCTATTGGCTAGGCGAGGGTATTCATGAAACGCCTTGGCTCGCCTTCGACTTTTAAAAATTACTTGACAGTGAACCAGTTGTGTACTTATTTGTAGTCTCTGATTGCTCAACAGTTTGATAAGTTGCTTGCCTTTTGTTTTTATTCAGCCTAGTTTCACATGGGTTCTGTGCTGGATGTGGAACCGTATCCATCTTGAACATATAGTCACCCTTTCTATGCCATAGATTGTTATTTCTTTCCTCCCAAGTATTTTCCAGCCTGGATAAGTGGGTTCATGCTATTGTATAAATGAATATTCTCAGTTAGTCATACTTAGATTCATAAGTTACTTGTATTTAACACCATTAGAAATTCTGAATATTGAACACTAGATTCTGGGAACTCGCAGATATGCTAGAGCAATCATCAGATGGTCTTTCTGGCAATTGGGCCAGGCACAGCTCAGGTCATGGGTCTTAAATGTTTCTTCTAAACTTTGTGGACTCTATTTAGAAGCTTGCAATGCAAGATTGAGGGTTCAATGTTCGAGAATTTGACCACGGTGGTGATGTCATGTAATGCTTTTTGTTATCGTCGCCCTCTGAACTTCGTTGCTTATTTATATTTATTCTGTTGCAGAAGCTGGTGGGGGGAGAGATGGGCTTTGCTTAGAGAAGCACCTCATCTTCTGATTCTTGTGGGAAATTCAGTTTTCAGTGGTTACAAGATTGGCTGTTATTTTCTTAGTGTATATATGTACTGTTATTTTCACGTGTTTGATTGCTTGCCCTTAGGGTTAGGCTGACCTTTGCGACCTTGGGAAGATGTTTTTTTTTTCTTCTTTTGTGATCATTGGAGCTGGAGAGGACTTTTGTGACCTTCCTTTGCAAGCTTAGATACCTGCTATTATTTTACCCAGTGTGTGTGTATATGTACAAAAAATTATACTCACATAGAAGCTTTTATTCCCTGATATTAGAAATTTATGCAGATTGCTCATCTTACAGGTCTCACCTTTGGAATTGGTATTTTTCAGGCTCTTTATGAGAGTCACGGTTAAAAAAATTGCATCATTTTAAAGTGACGTTTGGGTGTGACTGCAAGTAGATATAGTATGTGTTATCAGTTTATAGGGTTATCACTTTGCTTTGTCTATTTGTGATTCTTTTTATGGGACAAAAGCTTCTAACAGGTTCCAAATAATTGCAACTAAGTCCTTTGGTACCGCCATCCATACAACTTGATGGTGCTGTTTCATTTAACATTATATTGTGCATAGAAGGTACCAATCTGTTAATCCATTTTTTGAAGTTGGATTGCATGCATTACCTTCTTAACAATTAGCATCAATATTCTAATTTCACTCAATCGACATATTGTACTCCAGGTTGGTTTTTATTATATATTTGATAACAGAATCCTTTCTATGTATCATTCAGGTTGTTTTCTTTACCAAATTAAGCGATTTTATTTTGTTCAATTTCAGGATCCGAGGATGCTTTATGTTTGATCTTTACATGTTCTTCCTGGACGTATTTTCCAGAGACATTAATGTTTTGTCAATAAAAATACAATTGTTTGTCAATTTCTCATTTTTGTGTTGCAGAAGACATAAAGACAAAAAGGAAGAAGGGACAGAACCAGAGGCTGATCCTGAAAGAGATCAGAGGACAGTATTTGCATATCAGGTATAGCAAATACGTTGGTATATGCATTCTATTGTGTTATGTTGAAAGTTCTATCTTCCAGATTCTTATATCTTAACAACTTTTGGTGAACAAATTTGACAGATTTGTCTGAAGGCAGATGAAAGAGATGTATATGAGTTCTTCTCAAGGGCCGGAAAGGTTTGTACATTTCATGTTTATCTATGTCATGTTCATTTAACAAATCATAGACGGTAAAGATTCTACACTTTTTAGCTAAAGGGACTTCTTGGTTTGAATGCATTATGTTTTGTACCTTATATTAATTATGTAATTGCAATATTTGTAACAAAAACAGCTTAGCATCTAACATATAAACATACATGCTAGAAAGATGTACTGAGGAACTGTATCTTTTACCATATTCTGGACGGTTTAAATTTGCTGTTGATTCAGTCCTTGCTTTAACTAAACTGATAACTGGAAACCCATAATGATTTGATATTTCTAATTAAGTGTTTCTGTGGCTGTAGCTGTAAGTGTATTTCTGTCACTGTTTGTATAATAGCTCTGATTTGTGTTTCAGGTCCGCGATGTACGTCTTATTATGGACCGCAATTCAAGACGTTCGAAGGGAGTTGGGTAGGTTTTTGTCTATCTTGGTGGCAAAAGCTGTGGTCATAAAGAGAAATTGAGTTAAATTATAGGGTTTAGGATGGTGTGAGAGTTTAAAGTCATTTGGTTTTGTTGACAAGAAGCTATGGATACATTCTATGTGCAAATAAGACTTTCCTGTTTAAAGTCGATTGATCACCGTTGGAATTTGGTTTTGGAGTCGCTGCCAGTTCTTCCTTCTCAAGGGGCTTACATTCCTTATTTACATTTTCTTGTGCAGTACATGGCTTCATTAGATCATTCGCAATGTTAGAATTTTGCACCATCATCATAGGAAATTTACAATGATACAGATCTGCATTGTCTAAATGCAATGCATATGGTGTAGGTTATTCCAGCTGGTCAAATGATCATAAAAAGGACATTTTTCTCTCCTTTTATGTAATCTATGTTTGGAACTTGCAGTAAAATCTAGCTAACATGTATCTGTATGGGCAGTTAGGTTCAAATCATTCAAGAATCTAATGTTGTCTAGTTTGCAGGTATATTGAGTTTTATGATGCGATGTCGGTACCTATGGCGATCGCACTCTCTGGTCAGCCTCTTCTTGGTCAACCAGTGATGGTGAAGCCATCAGAGGCCGAGAAGAATCTAGTTCAGTCAACGACATCTGTTGTCACTGGACCAGGTGGGATGATAGGCCCATATTCTGGTGGAGCTAGAAGGCTGTATGTTGGAAATCTCCATAGCAATATAAAAGAAGATGATCTCCGCCAGGTGAGTACTTTTGTGACTTGATTCTCATATTGGAGACTCATTACGTTTACATTACATAATCGAGCTTGCTCTTGGTGGTAATTGTTTTGAGCACTTTTGTTCACAGTTCTTTTTTTGTTTTTTCTGTGGAAGTATTGCTGTTTTTTGCAGTTTGGCTCGCTTGATTATTTCAACCTTTAATATTTGATATTATACAGGTTTTTGGAGCATTTGGTCCTGTAGAACTGGTTCAGTTGCCTCTTGATGAAACTAATAACTGCAAAGGTTTTGGATTTGTGCAGGTCCGTTTTACTAGAACTTGCATCTTAACCAACTGTGGATATAAAATAAGCATATGTCTGTATGGCGGTTCATTATAGCTTGAGTTGGTGATTAGAATTGGCTTTAAAATCCCACCCCATCCCCACCAAAAAAAAATGTCTATTTGAGTTATTCACACCCCCACCCCTTTCTCTTTTATTTATTGCAGTATATCACACCAATTCCCTTCCAGTTGTCCTTATCAGATGCTTTATGTGCAAGTTTATTGGATAAATCAAGTTCATTGAATCAGTTACTTGCATGCAGTTTGCACGTCTTGAAGATGCTAGAAATTCTCTGAGTTTGAATGGACAATTGGAGATTGCAGGTCGAGTAATTAAGGTAATGGCACTTTATCATATTGTTATTGTACTTCTTTCTCCAAAAGATAAGCTTGCATTGTGTACTTTTTCCAAATTCATTAATTAGGCCGTGTGATAGTTCTTCGACATCCAGTCTTTGATGCTTATAGTGGCATGAGTGGTGCTTGGTATGTTTGTTCATCTCAGCTGGTCAATAGTGATGCTTATACTGTGAGATAGCGTATTTGCTCAGGTTTTCTTAATATGCACATTGAGTAGCACGTAAATGATGTGGTATGTTCACTCTAATGGTCCACGTAATTATTTAGATAACTACAAGCACTAATTGATGATACCATTAGTATTGTGACTTTTGTCTTAAATGAGTGCAAAAGCCTTTTTGCTTTTGTGATTCAAAATATTTGAATGTTTTGTGGTGATGTGTCAGTTAACTGCTATCATTTTAATTTTAACTGGATGGATCAGAGTGGCACTTAGACTGTTGCTTATTTACCGGAATCCTCATTTTTTATTTATTTAGGTGTCAGCTGTTACAGACCAAGCTGGAATGCAAGATCTTGGAGCAAATGCTGGTGATTTTGACGATGATGAAGGCGGTGGCTTGGTTAGTAATATCGTTCATTTCAGATGGCTTGTGCTTGATAATTCAAAATAACACACCATTCATGAATTATGTTAATGTTTACTAGTTTCAGATTTTTTTCCCTCCTTGTTGCTTTAACTAGTAAGATGTACATTGCCTCTCAAGGCATTGTTGACATCAGCACTACAAAGAACGGGCAGTTTGGAATAGAATGAGATTACTAAAGAGTATCTGTACTGCATAATTTTTTGCTTGACCTAATTGAAGGTAATTGACATGTTTTGATAATCTTACAGGCATTGAATGCGCGCTCTCGAGCCATGCTTATGCAGAAATTGGACCGTAGTGGAACTGCACCAAGGTTTGTCTTCTCTGAGCACGTTGGTGTATTTTGATTTGTTTTCATTAGTCTTACATTGGCTTTGCTTGCAGTATTGCTGGTCCCTTAGGCACACCCGCTGTCAATAGCGCAGGCGTTTCCTTACCGATGGCACCAATCCTGGGAGCTGCACCGGTGGTTTCTTCTCTTGTTCCTCCCATTGCCTCTATTCCTGGTTTTGCCGGACTTGGTGTTGCAGGGCTTCAAATTCCGACAGCTACTCTTCCTTCTGTAGATACAATTGGTGTTCCAAGCGAATGTTTACTGTTGAAAAATATGTTTGATCCCACAGCTGAGGTTGGTGATGGATTCCTTTGATAAATATAGATTTTTCTGATTCTTTTTCAAATTTTCTTCTATACCGTTTATTTAACTTCTTGTCTTGGTTTTTGAGCAGTCGGAACCAAACTTTGACTTGGACATTAAAGATGATGTTCAGGAGGAGTGTTCAAAATACGGGACTTTGAAGCATATATATGTGGACAAGTAAGTTTTATTTGCATTTTTTATATGGCCCTTCCCCTCTATTGTATACATCTAACTCACATTCTTGTCAATAAGCAGGAATACTGCTGGACATGTGTACTTGCGATTTGAAAATACACAAGCTGCTATTAGTGCTCGGCATGTTCTCCATGGAAGGTGGTTTGCTGGAAAGATGATCGAGGCAACGTTCATGGTAATTCATATTTTTGGTGACCACATATGTCATTGATTTTGCTTCGTATTCTGTTTTATGAGAATGTCTGTTTATTCGTGCAGTTGCCCCAGACCTACGAGGTTAAATTCCCGGAAAGCAGATAGGATAAGGTAGCAGATGTAGAAAAAGTAGCTGGTGTATGTATGCCTTGGTGGTAGCCTTTAAATTTTGGTCCAATTTTCGTGCGAGCGTTTGAATGAATTGTTATCGCCAGGGCTGTCTGAAAGAAGAAGGGATGTCATTAGGTGACTTGGAAATTTTTACAGCCAGTGTCAATTTACAGAATACGGGTTTGTAGAACGATTGACGTTCTCATTTGTTGAATTTTCCAGTTTGCGTTTTTGTTTTGGTCTTAGTTAATGGATGGGGTGCTGTAACTAGACTTGTTCAGTAAGTTGCCTCATGGCTAAAGTCCTGTATTTGCTAGTAAAGAAGGATTTCAAATATTCTGTTCTATAGTGCCTCTTGGTACAGCTTTTGGAAAAGCTAAACGCACTTTACGACAATCAAAAGATAAACTTCACAAAGTACTTTCAAATACATTTTGAGAAAGAATAATGCTAGGGAGATCAAATTTTTTAAATCAAATGAAGTGGTTGTTGATGATTGGATTATTACTTAAGCATTGATTAACGTGCTTATTTTCTATTGGTGATACATCATTTGGTTTGCAAATTTAGTTTAAAATCATGGAACCAGATCCCCTTCGTACTCAAAGGAACTGAGTCCAATGATCAAATGATTTAGGTCATTGAAATTTGATCTAACGGTTATAATTATTATAACTTTTAGGGAGTTGTTTGTAACCGTTAGATCAAATTTCAATGATCTGGATCATTTAATCTTTGGACTCAGTTCATTTGGGTCCAAAGATGATCCCGTTCCTAAAATCATTACTCTTTTAAAAATGATTCTGATAAAGGAGGCAGATTGTCTGCCCTTCTGTTTGGGTGTTCTTCCTATTTATGCGGTTACGGTTAAATCACATCATCATTTTATATTCCTATTATTTTTTATTTTATTATCTCTATAGGAGGGAATGGAAAACGCATCCAAACAGGAGGACGGACTATCTATCTCCTCTAATAAAAGCGCTCCAAATAAATCACTTATAAACAAAAGTATTTCATACAGTTTAGAACGGAAGTTTAATATGATTTTGCCTCCCGCCTCCACACCAGTGATTTTCTCTTTTTTTTTTTTTTTGAAGAACCAGTGATTTTCTCTTTCGGGTGAGAAAACCAATCAATAATACAACAAGGGCAAGCGAAGTCAAACACGACTATTGACGTCATCCCTGTCGTCAACTTAATCATGCCTATCAAATTCACATACAAATATATAGCCACACATACATCCACCATCCATCCATCCATCTCATAATTTCATCTTCTTTTTATTGCGCGCGCGCACACATACATAAAAAATACAGAGTAAAGGTGAAAGCAAAAGGCTGAATGGAAATAGTAGAAGACGTTGTCATTGTGGGAGCTGGAATTTCTGGCCTCGCCACTTCCTTAGGACTTCACAGGTTTCTCTCTCTCTCTCTCGCTCGCACACACAAGACAAAAGCATGGTATCCGAAAAACAATTTGGGTTATCATATTGGCTTAATTAATTTGCTCCTCTGTGGACTGTTTACTGGCTATGATTTATAAGGAGAATTGAAATTTTTGGTGCACAGGCTGGGCATTAGAAGCTTGGTGCTGGAATCATCTGATAGTTTGAGGACAACAGGGTTTGCACTCACAACATGGACAAATGCCTGGAAAGCCTTGGATGCCCTTGGTATCGGCGACTCACTTCGCCAACAGCACGTCACTCTTGATGGGTAATTGTGTTTTCACAACGTTGTTTGACATACAATCTAACATGTTACGTTTTCGATTATCGATCGGACACATGCTTGTTTAAACGCATGGTTCACTGTGTAACAACATGACATATCAATCCGTCTAGCTAGATAACGTCGCTCCTTTTAATGTTCGACTCTTTATAAGCATTGTTTCGTTTGAGTGGCCATTTCCAAAAGTTAATCAACACTTGCCCTTGATAGTCTTGCTAGCTAGCTAGTATTTTTTACCAATCTTGCTCAGACGGTAGACAATGACTCCTAGTAAAAAAAATTTAGTACTTGCTGTTTTACATCGAGATATAGGTATGAAACTGATTGCAGAGTTTCGAACGCAGGAATGTAACATCCTCGAGAATTACAGGGCTTCAAACGTCTCAGATGTCATTTGAGGCCAAAGGAAAACAGTAAGTTTACATATGTAGCTGTTTCCTCTGTAAGAGTACTTCATTTCCTTCTGCATTCATTTCAACCCCGAGATGTTGTTCTTTGCTTTGAACCCCAATGGAATATCACGTGTATATTTATTTTATTTGTATTGCTAGTTCCCTACTTGTAACATGCAATTCAAGTATTCCATATGATTGAGATTGTAAATGACACGCAGCGGAGACCATGAAGTTCGTTGCGTGAAAAGGAACTTGTTGTTGGAAGCCCTAGCAAATGATCTCCCAAATGGCACCATCAGGTTCTCATCCAAGGTGGTTTCCATTGATGAATCAGGCTTATTTAAGCTGGTGCATCTCGCCGATGGCACCGTCCTCAAAGCCAAGGTAGGTAGACTTATCTCGCCTTTTTTTGTCGCTACTTTTTGCTTCGTAAAGACAAACCATGACTAGTTTGCATTGTGCCGACAACCTAACTCTAATTGCTTCCGATATCAATGCTGCGATTGAAATGAATATATAGGTCTTGGTAGGGTGTGATGGAGTGAACTCTGTGGTGGCAAAATGGCTTGGCTTCAAGCAGCCTGCCTTTACGGGAAGATCTGCTATTAGAGGTTGTGCCAACTTCAAGGGCAGTCACGGGTTTGATCCTTTGTTTATGCAGTACTTTGGAAATGGTATTAGATCAGGCTCCATCCCCTGCGATGATAAAACTGTTTATTGGTTCATTACTTGGTCTCCCTCCAGCCAAGGTAATTAAGCCTTTCACAAAAATCTTGAGACTTCTTTGCTTCCATGCTTCCTTTCAATACCTTTAAGGCTCAAAGTTGGAGCGGATTTTTAGGTTTTGCACCGTTTCTACCACATTAATGTAGAGAGAGTGCTTCAGAAATTGTTTTCAGCTTTCAATCTCACTACAAAAATTACGATTAAGACAAACGCGACAATGCATCATACTATGAATTAGCATCTCAGATAACATTCTCGTTGCAATTCAGAAACTATCAATGTGTGTGTCACGTTTTTTTTTGCTAATTCTTCATGTCTTGTAGAGAAAGAGCTAGAAGAGAACCCAGGTCAACTGAAGCAATACATGTTAAGCAAGCTCGGAAAGATACCCGATAAAGTAAAGGCTGTAGTAGAAAACACCGAACTGGATGCTTTTGTATCCTCTCCATTGAGATATAGACATCCTTGGGAGATTCTATGGGGAAACATCAGCAAAGGCAATGTTTGCGTTGCAGGAGACGCGCTCCACCCCATGACCCCGGACATTGGCCAAGGCGGGTGCGCTGCATTGGAAGACGGTGTTGTGTTGGCAAGGTGTCTCGGTGAGGCCTTGTTGAAGAGCTCACGGCACGAAACAAAAGATAAGGCGGGTGAAGAAGGAAAGGAAGAATATGAGAGGATTGAGACGGGGTTGAAGAAGTATGCTAGTGAGAGGAGATGGAGAAGCTTTGATCTGATCAGCATAGCTTTAATGGTTGGTTTTTTTCAAGAGGGTAATGGGAAAATCATGAACTTTTTGAGGGACAAATGTCTGGCTCCAATTCTTGCTGGGTTGCTGTTGAAGAAGTCTGATTTTGATTGTGGGAAGCTCAGCATCTCTTAAAACAATGTAGATCTTCTGTACGTATATTAATTTTCGTTTGACTTCCAAGTAATCTTACTTATATCGCAATTATACTAGTAAAAGACCTTTCTTACCCTATTACCCTACTTGTAATTTTGTCACTACTATGAGAGAGTTTTAATCACATTATATCACAATTATATTAGACATTTGTGATTAAGTTTACTTTAATTTTTCATTTTCATCATCAACTGCAAAGGAAATTCGAACTTGAGACTTTTTCAACATTAAGAAGAGAAATACCGTCAAACTAAGTTTAAACCGATAATATTAATTATCCTAGTGCTCAACTGCTAATAACATAAAGCATTTGGTGGAATTATTGCAGTTTGATTGCCACCTATCTCCTCCAAATTGTAATGCCACTATGGCTTATGGCTTCCACCAAAGAAAAGTAATCCCAATATCCCATTATGACAAAATTATCCTTCATAGTTGCCCCATAAACCTTTTCCACAATCATATTTTTCATTTATCATAGTCAATTTTGATAACAAGCTTAAATTCAAGAAGCGTAGACGTATTCAATATGTATATGAACTCGGAATTTCGGGGCCAAAACAGCAAGATGGAGTTTTCTTAATCATTATCTACAAGCCTCTTTGCACAAAATCTAAAGGGGCAATAGGGTTGAAAGTTGGTTGTTGTCAGTGTCACTTGTCCTTTTAGTGTGTCATCCCAATCGTAATCCCATTCGTCATCATCCCAGAATGACATATCCAATTGCCGCCACAAATTATGGGAAAAATTCTTACATATAATTTTTTTTTTAGTACATATATTTATGTGGATCCTATAACACGTAGTGTCTAGTTATTGTTCACATGAGCGTCATGTTATCAGTTAATAACTGATTTAACAACAAACTTAAATGATATATAAAAATGTTCCAAAACTATGACTTTATGTACTATTCTAGGATAAAAAAACTTCATGTATTAAATGTCGAAAACCAACAAGTACGTTGAGATTAATCCTAAAAAATAATTTAAGATTTCTTTATTTTCTATCTTGGTCTCTTCGAAAACACACATGTTTGCGAAAGTAGAGTTTCAGACACCATCAATCTCTCTACTTCCCCTTGGAATCGTCAAATCCCACCTTCCGTTGATTTTGTACTGTAATCCAACTTATGGAATAAGACTTTGTACTGTAATCCAACTTAATCCAACTTATGGAATAAGACTTTGTACTGTAATCCAACTTATGGAATAACCATCCAACAGAGCAACTCCGAAATGGCGTCAATAATACCATCACTCATGGAAGTAGTAGAAGAAAGTGTTGTGATTGTTGGAGCTGGAATTGCTGGTCTTTCTGCAGCCTTGGGGCTTCACAGGTTCTCTCTCTCTATCTCTCTCTCTCTCTCTTCAAGTTTTCAGACTGATCTGGATAATAATATGTTTTAATTACTACTACGTACCAAAACTTGTTAATATGAATAATTGCAAATATGTTCACTTAGACTGTAAGCAATAAGCAAAATTAATTTTGTTTTGCTGCAGGCTGGGGATTCGGAGCGTAGTTTTAGAATCGTCGGATAGTTTGAGGACAACCGGGTTTGCTTTAACAACATGGACAAATGCATGGAAGGCCTTGGATGCCCTTGGCACTGGTGATACTCTTCGCCAACAGCATGGGGCACTTCGTGGGTAATTATATTCTGACTCTACCTCATCACTTTCTTATAACTACTTGTTGTGGACAATTTTGATACGTTATGTTATCCAACGGTCAATCAATCTAAACCCTCATGAACGCCTGTTTTGGTGCGTGCCTTGACACCTTGAGATCACACACACATATACAAGAGAACGCAGTCTCCGGCCTTATATTCGATCCATCTCCTTCTGAACTGTTTTGTTCATGTGCGAATTAATTTCGATATATAGTACCAAAAATGAATAAGTGACATAAATTATATACACTTTTGTTTGATGAATAAGTAAAATTATTTCAGCAGGCAATGTGGAAATAATTCTGTGTGATGCTTTTTTTCGCACGGAACTGAACGGTGCTGTGAATGCAGGAATGTGACTTCCTCAACAATTTCTGGGCTTCCTGTGTTTGAGATGTCATTTAAGGCCAAGGGAAAGAAGTAAGTTTTCCAAATATTTGCTTAATCCCCTCAATAGCTTACATTCCTCCAGTTGCTGCATCTCCTTTTTTCGCATGCTTTCCAGCCCCCCAGTATCGTTCTCCAGCTTCTTAATGCAAGCATGCTCAGATATAATTGAGATTTTACCATGACGTGCAGCGGAGATCATGAAGTTCGTCGCGTGAAAAGGAGATTGCTTTTGGAAGCCCTTGCAGATGAACTCCCTAGTGGCACCATTAGGTTTTCGTCCAAGGTGGTTTCCATTGACGAATCAGGCTACTTGAAGCTGGTTCATCTTGCTGATGGAACCATCCTCAAGGCCAAGGTATTGTTGAGAGCATATCCCACATAGGGAATGTAGAGCCTTGCCTTACTGTGTTTCCTCTTCATCGCTATCAATTAGTTTTAGGTTCGACGCTCTAATTCTTTGAACTCTATATAGGTATCTTTTGATCTAACTGCTTATGCATCAATGCCGTGATTGAATAGGTCTTAGTTGGGTGTGACGGAGTGAACTCCGTGGTTGCTAAATGGCTAGGGTTCAAGCAGCCGGCGTTTACAGGGAGATCTGCCATCCGAGGCCTTGCCAACTTCAAGAGCGGCCATGGTTTTGATCCCATATTTATGCAGTTCTTTGGAAATGGTATTAGATATGGTGTAATCCCTTGTGATGATAAAACTGTTTATTGGTACTACACTTGGGCTCCTACCAGCCAAGGTAAGCATCTCACACCAATTTTCAGACTTTTTCCTTTTATTTAAGCCAAAAGTTTTGGCTCTCAATCATCCTTGAAAGTACGTATTTTTGTTCTCAATTCAAACTGTATTTTCTGCTACTATGTAGAGCGAATGTGTTCCCTTTCTGCGCCCGAGTTCAAATTTTCTCCCCGTAGTTTAGACTATTTTAAAGAATAAGATCACTTGTTAAGAAAAAATGTCAAATGTGTGTCACATTTATTTATTTATTTATTTTTCATGTCTTGTAGAGAGAGAGCTAGAAGAAAGCCCAGCTCAACTGAAGCAATATATTCTGAGCAACCTTGGAAAGGCACCTGAGACAGTAAGAGAAGTTATAGAAAGCACTAACTTGGATGCTTTTATATCATCTCCACTGAGATATAGACATCCTTGGGAGCTTCTTTGGGGAAACATTAGCAAAGGAAATGTTTGTGTTGGTGGGGACGCGCTCCACCCCATGACACCAGACATAGGCCAAGGCGGCTGCGCTGCGTTAGAAGACGGGGTTGTGTTAGCAAGGTGTCTTGGTGAGGCCTTGTTGAAACACTCAAGGCGAGAAATAAAAGATGGAGGTGAAGGAGTGGAGGAATATTATAAGAGGATTGAGATGGGGTTGAAAAAGTATGCCAATGAAAGGAGATGGAGAGGGTTTGATCTCATTGTCACTGGTTATGTGGTTGGTTTTATGCAGGGGAGTGGAGGAAAAATTATGACATTGTTGAACAAATTTCTGGCTCCAACCCTCGCTTTGTTGCTTTTGAAGAAGGCTGATTTTGATTGTGGGAAACTCATCATATCTTAATGAAAAATGCCATGTCTTGTGAATATGGTAATCAAACAATTTTAACGAGTGTTGCTGGAGATGCTTTCATAATGTATGCAAGAAAATTATGCAACTAAATTTTTTGTTTTAGAAGTAGTTTAATTTTCTAAATGTTAGTTATGTGCTACCGTCTTGTAATCGTTTTATGATCAAAGTAATAAATGAAATTTCATTTATTTCTAGCAGCTACGATATATGATGGGCAATTATAATGAATATATCACTCCAAATGTTTGACAAACCAAAACAAAATCCTTTTTAATAGTCAAATATGCTCAAATCATTTAAAACAGTTTTTTTTAACACACGATATTATTTACACTAAAAGTAAGGAGAACGAATATGAGTTTAACCTCACAATAAGCTTGCAATAATTTCTTTCAAATTTAAATACAAATAGTATTGGATATCTACTTCTTTTTTATGATTGGAAAGTATCCAACTTTGAATTCCACCTCTTTTGTTATAACTCCAAGGCGGACTCAAACCCAAATATTTCGGTTTAAACCTAAAAAAAGTTGCTTCAGACTCAAACTAAAACCCAAAATTGGGTTTCTATTTAGTTGACCCAAATTTTTGGGGGCCTCACATATTTTTAAGAAAGCAACAGGCAGAAGGGTGAGGGTTGTGGGCGACAAATGGGCCTCGCATGGCAGGGGACCCCAGCTGTCCAACCGTCCAATTGAGTTCAAAAGCAGCCGTAACCAACAGTCCAGATTAAATGTCTTTTTACTTTTGCAGTCTTTTGATCTAACGGTTCATATATGTTTTTTTTTTAATCCAACGACTGATATTTAAATACCAAGGTCAAAATAATAAATAAAAATTTTAAAACATGTCCACTTAAAAATTATCCCAAACTCTATATATACTCATTTATTTGTTCATTTATGTTACGATTTGTTTGATCTTGAAAATTTTGTTAGACTTTAATTTTTTTTTTTTTTTTAGGTTAAAAAATTTGTAAAATTAAACTAAAATAACATAACTCAAAGTTACAAAAAAAAATTTACCGAAAAAAAAAATCAAGATTAAAACCATTCCACTACAGTTTAATACATTTTATGTCTTGAAATTTAGGTCTCGAGGGTTGTGTGATTTTCACTTTTCATAGACGTAAAATTTTATCTTTTAGAGTATCTCCAAAAGAGACATCAAAATCCTATGTAGAATGCCACTGTGCATATTTGATATTAAAACTCTGTTCAATTGAAGTGTTATTTGTTGACTGGATTTGAAGGCTTTGTGATTATGAGTCAAATTTATTTTTAATTCATTCTAATGGTGTGTTCCTTATTCTACTAACATTTCAACTAATAAAAATTTTGTTTCAATATTTTTTTATTAATTGTAACCATTTAAAATTCTATTTAAATTATAAAATAATATTTGACAATTCGGTCGGAGAAATACAAAATTTGACATCAACCATCAATTGTAATTTGATTCTTAGTGGGTCTAAATATTTGAATTTGGGTCTAAGGGTGAGAGTTGGTTCAAGTATTGGTCGGGAGGAATCGCGGAGCCTACTTCAACCATATTAAAGAGAGGTTGTGAAAAAAATTCAGGGCTGGACATGCAAAGCACTTAGTGCCGCAGGGAAAGAGTTACTGGTGCAGGTTGTGGCTCAAACCATTCCATTGTATACCATGTATTGCTTCCTACTTCCAAAATATTTTTGTGATGAGTTGAACCAATTAGTGGCCTCTTATTGGTGGAATGAATCAGATAATGAGAGGAAAATTAATTGGATGGCTTGGAATAATCTTTGCCTCCCAAAATCTGAGGGTGGACTCTCGCACTTTCTATGCCTTTAATCTAGCCCTTCTTGCAAAACAAGGGTGGCAAATCATTTTTTAATCTTCATCCTTAGTTGCACGGACTCTAAAGGCTAAGTATTTCCCTAATTCTTCTTTCATGGATGCTGTGGTTCGGCATAATGCATCTTATTTGTGGAGAAGCATATATGCTGCTAGACAGGTAATTAAACAAGAATCTGGGTGGCAAATTGGTGATGGAAGTACTATCAAAGTGTGGGGAGATCACTTGATTCCTCGACCCTCAACCTTTCAATCCTTATCCACTAAGAATGTGAACTCTACCATCTCTGTTGTTCGAGATTTGATCACTGATGATGCCAAATGGAATGTGAACTTGCTTAACTCTGTATTGCCTCTTGAATAGGTTGGTCTTATTCGAACTCTTCCACTGAGTATGTGGTTAATGTGTGACAACCTGATTTGACATTATGATAAAAAGGACAAATTCACTGTTAAAAGTGCCTATCATGTGGCTCGGCAAAAGATTTTCCATCCCTCTCTATCTTCATCTTCTTCATCCCCTTGCAACCCTTTTTCTACTTTGTGGGATATATTTTGGCAAACCAGTGTTCTTCCCAAAGTTAAGATGACGACATGGAAATTATCTCAAATATTGTCCCTACGGCTGGAAACCTCATTCTTCGAAGAGTCCCCATTGATCCGTTATGTGTGCTTTGTGAATCGGCCGCATAATCGATACATCACCTTATGCTTGAGTGCCTGTTCGCAGTCGATATCTGGCGAGCCTCACCCTTAGCGTTCCACCTTTCTCACTGGGATAGATGCTCCTTGAAGGAATGGGCTCTACTTATAGCGCAAAATCTAGTGAAGTCGGACTTTGATTGTATCATTATGCTATTTTGGGCAATTTGGAAGACCATGAATGCTAAACTTTGGGGTGAGGTTCCTAATCCGAATCCTATGGTGGTCATAGGTTGTGCGGTGGATTGGTGGTAGGATTTCTTACGTGTGGCCTGCTCTCCTTCCCAATCGGTTAGCCATGGTGTCCCTCCTCGATGGTCTTGTCCTCCAATTGGTAGACTGAAACTTAATGTAGATGGGGCATGGGATAAAGAACAGTGCTTAGGTGGAGTGGGGATCATAATAAAAAATGCTAAAGGAAACTTTGTGGGTGCGGCTTACCGTGTTTTCATGGAAGTGTTTTCTCCCATCCAGGTGGAAGCATTGGTCATGTTAATTAGTCTTGAATTGGTGGTTGAACGGGGTTTAATTAAGATTGATATTGAAAGTGATGCGCTTGTTGAGGTATTTGGTGAACTTGTTTTCCATGGGATCCATCATCGAAGATACCAAATTCTCGCTATCTTTGGTCGTTGAAGCTTTGGTTGCCCATATCGGCCGCCAAACAAACTCGATAGCCCATCGTCTGGCCCGTTTTGCCCTCCACACTGAGGGAATTATACTTGGTTAGATAAACCTCCTTTTATAATTAGCGATTTTCTTATGGAGGATGTTTCTTTACCTTGTACCAATTAGCTTACTAGCCTTATGAAATATATGCGGTCCTTTTCGGAAAAAAAAAAAAAAAAAGCATTGTCTCAGATTTTTCTTTTAGAAAAAGAAGAAAATCCGAAAGAAAAATAAGAAATGAAAGAAGCGACGCCGTATAACATCGGCCTTCAGTTCACTTGTCTCTCTCACTGTTCCTCATATTCTCTCTTCCGTCTCGCATAAACTTGCAGAGGAGGAAACCGTAGCAAAGCCCTGGTTCATCAGTCGCCAAATCGATTCCGATCAGCGCGAGCCGCCGCCAGATTCAAGGTAACTTTGCCTTAATTACAATGCAAATTTCGAAATTTTGGCTTTTATCTTCGTTCGTCGTTCGTTAAATCGACGTTCTGTGTAATCTGGATACAGTCTCTCTCTACAAGATGACTCAAGACGTGGAGATGAAGGAGGTCCCGGCGCCTTCCAACCCAGTTTCTTCGACTTCTCCGTCAACTTTACACAGTAAGTTCACCATCCGCATCCATATATATATGTATATGTATCTGTAAAACACTAATTTTCCCGCATTTTTTTGCGGGTTTAAGTAAGTTATTGGTAGTTTATCGAACTGGGCATGTGGGATTTGACTTGAGATTTTCAATTTTTACTGGTTTTGTTAGATTTGAAGGAGATTGCTTCACTCCTTGAGACTGCTGCTTATACCCGGGAGGTTAGGCGGATTGTGCGTGCCGTTAGGCTAACGATGGTGTTGAGGCGGAAGCTGAAGGTTTCTGTGATTTCAGCATTCCTCAATTTTGCCCTTACACCGGGATCTGAGGTTCATAGCCGTTTATCGTCCCTTCTTCCCAAGGTGATTTTGGATCTACCGTATTGAGTTTTGGATTTGAGCTGGTGTATACGATGTTCTTGTTTAGGTTCAAGCACTGTGAAAGTGACTGTTGGTTGTACAGGATGATGAACAGGATATGGACGTTGATACCGCAACATCTGCTACTCAAGTTCCCGCAAAACATGCCTTGCCAGAGCTAGAGATGTACTCCTACTTGCTTGTGCTCATTTTTCTGATTGATCAGAAAAAGTACAATGAGGTGAAGCAATATACTTACAACATGCTATTACATCTGGCTCTGGATCGTTTACTTTTTAAAGTTGAAGCTCTTATATTTGTGATAACATTGAACTTGCTGTCTTTTAGGCTAAAGCTTGTGCCTCGGCAAGCATTGCTCGTATTAAGAACTTGAATAGGAGAACCATTGATGTTCTGGCATCCAGGCTGTACTTCTATTACTCCCTTAGCTATGAACTCACTGGTGATCTTGCAGAAATTAGAGGGTGAGTTGTATGTTATTGTGTTATTGTATTTAAAGAATCCGTTTGCTTGTTTTTGAGGTACAAATGTCTTTGTATTAAGGACAAGGTATGCAATGTTTCCGAGTTTCTGTATTTGACTTATTCCTATTACGATTAATTTGTTCACTCATTCATTCACAGAAATCTCCTGAATCTTCACCGGATTGCCACTTTGCGCCATGATGAGCTGGGTCAGGTAGGTTTTTTTTTTTTTTTTTTTTTAATATATTGTCAGCTACTGTGCCTGTCCCACTGGTTTCTTACTTGTGGATAACAATGTGATGCAGGAAACACTTCTTAATCTTCTGCTTCGCAATTATCTCCACTATAACCTGTATGATCAGGCAGAGAAACTGAGGTCCAAGGCACCTCGATTTGAGGCTCACTCCAACCAGCAGGTAATGCTCAATTATTTGAATCTATATCTTTAAACTATGTATCTAGGATCACAATTGTGTGTGAATGTATGGTTCAGTCTCATTATAATTTATAATCAACTTCTAACCTTATGCATATTCAGTTGTATAACAAATCACAAATGTGATGTAACATAGGTACTGCTAGATGTTGTCGGGTGACATGTATGTTCATTGAGATCGGTGCTGTTTCCTTGAAATTTTTTTCTTTCTTTAGTTTTTATTTGGGGTCATTTGGATTTGGTGCACTGCTTCTTCATCTCTTTTGTAATTTAGATCTTCTATTATATTTTTATATTAACATTTTCCATTTCTTATTACAAAAAAATAAAAATAAAAAAAATGAAGAAGATGTATTGTGATGCTGGTCTTTCTTGTGATTTTGCATTCTTCAACTGTTATTCTCACGCGTATTATCAATGGATTGCATGGCTGCAACCTTTTTCCTTTTTCTTAATTAACAAAAACCATATTTTTATAACGTGCTGGTCTCTCCTGTGTTTTTGCCTTCTTCCACTTTCAATCACTGCTTACTATTAAGAACATCCCCTTACTCTGTTACCATGTTGCAGTTTGTGAATAAATATTACTCTTCCTTACTTTCTACGCTTCAGAAAATTTTAGTGATTTATGTTCTCTGAGGAATAAACTTAGTTTCTTTTCAGCGGAACATACATTTTTTTTGCGTTTCTTGTTTGCTTACAACTTTAAGGGAAACAAGGAGGGTCCTTGGGAAGTATGTGGATTACCACAATACTGTTTTCATAGAGTCAAATTTGTACCAGCTTGGTTCAAAACATTGTGGGAGTGGAGTACATATCAGAACAATAGCATATATTACCTCAGTAGTTCTCTTTATACGAATTGTAAGATGCATATTCTGATCGGCCAATGTTTTCTTGCAGTTCTGTCGGTATCTCTTTTACCTAGGAAAGATCAGAACAATTCAGTTGGAGTACACTGATGCAAAGGAGTCCCTCCTGCAAGCTGCTAGGAAAGCTCCTATAGCAGCCCTTGGTTTTCGGATTCAGTGCAACAAGTGGGCAATCATTGTACGCTTGTTGCTTGGAGAAATCCCTGAGAGAACCGTTTTTATGCAAAAAGGCATGGAGAAGGCGTTGCGGCCATACTTTGAACTAACAAATGTAAGCCTGCATTTCTCAAAACCTTGAACTCTGAATTCTGAACTTTACTCTTGTCAAGTTTGAGCAGAATTTTGTTGTGTTGAAGAGTAGTAATGCAGTATATAAGGCTGGGAGGGTCTACTTGGAATCAACTCCCTGAATAGGCCATGAGCTTTTTCTACTGCTGGTTTTGATTGAGACGATTTATTTTTCAGGCTGTGAGAATTGGTGACTTGGAGCTTTTCAAGAATATTGCAGAAAAGTTCTCGGATGTATTCAATGCAGACCGAACCCATAATTTGATTGTTAGGCTGCGACATAATGTCATAAGGACTGGGTTGCGTAACATTAGCATCTCTTATTCCCGTATTTCTCTGGTTGATGTTGCTAAAAAGTTGCGATTGGACTCTCCAAACCCGGTTGCTGATGCTGAAAGCATTGTGGCGAAGGCAATCCGAGATGGTGCAATTGATGCCACTCTGGATCATGCAAATGGATGGATGGTGTCAAAGGAAACTGGGGATATCTACTCCACTAACGAGCCCCAAGCTGCATTCGACACAAGAATTGCATTTTGCCTCAATTTGCACAACGATGCAGTGCGAGCACTTAGGTTCCCACCAAATTCCCACAAGGAGAAAGAAAGTGCTGAGAAGAGGAGGGAGAGGCAACAACAGGAGCAAGAGCTTGCAAAGCACATAGCCGAGGAAGATGATGACGAGTTTTGAAGAGGTTATATACTGAGAAAGCCAGCCATCTACTTTCCCTGTGCAATGCTCTCAAAATGCTGTGCCTGTTTTGTTTTCTTTTCTGAAAATGTATCAAGAATATTTTGAGTTCCTTGTCTGATTGACTGGGATAGCGTCCGTTTCCGTTTATGTTACAGATTTATCGAGTTGGGCCTGAGCGACCTCCTCTTTCCGTTGAATATGATACGAACATTGAATATTTTACATTTCGCCAGACATTGAACATGCTTATCAGGTTACCAAAGTGGTTCTCTCTTGCGTGCTGTCATTCATTCTTATGTTCCCTGTAATTTGACGATTGTTCAAGTGGCGTATTGCCAGCAGAGTCTTTTTTTCCGCTTATGGTTGAGAAAGTTGTATCGTAAACTATGTAATTTTGGTTCAACACATGATGCCTGTAGAGTCTTTTTCTTCTTTGTCCGGCTACTCGGTAAACGGTATTAACTTGTTTAGGGTGGATGGTTTTACAATCATTATTATGTTCTTATCGTTTTCATACGTGGATTTGGAGATGGAATTGTTTTCATTTGTATGCCAATGTTAGAAGAAAAGAAACGAAAAGACATTGCAAACGAAGAACACGGAAGATGAAAGCCATATCCAGTGAAGCCAAATGTTAGAAATTTTACAATGTTATAAGGAAAAGAAGAATCACAAATTGTTTCATCTGTAGTAGAACTGAAGTTTGGGATACAAAACATGTGATCTTATCTAACTCCACTTCGTAGGTGAGAAAAGCGAATGAACTCCACCCATTCAACAAAGAAAGACTCAGAATGTTCCGTTACGATCCTGTCGAGATCATTCACCTGGTTGAACTCATGCCAAATGACTTGACGATTGTGCTCACCCTTTCTGCAAACGTTTTCGAGGTTATCTTTTTACCTGGCTCATGAAACGGGTTTGAAATTGCGTCCACATAAGCGGCATGGAATCTCCTGAAAAACTACAACACAAATAAACCAATTAGAGGGATTATCCAAACCTTGTTGCATATATAGACAATACTCACTAAAGATAGCACACCATGGAACATATTTAGCACTTACAAAAACTAGTGGCCACCCACACTATCAAAATGGAAGAATAGTGAATCATAACCAATTAAACAAACGGAGTAACCCATACTCCAGAGCACCATAGAAAATCCCATCCAAATAATTCAAGAATTCATATTCTCAAGAAACATAGCAGCTGCCTACAGTTGTTTAAGAAGTACATGATGGCAGGAAATAAACACGTTAGACGTACGGGTAAATTTGTCACATATGCATTTCTTGTCAAGGGAACTACCGTCACAATATTTTGTATCACTTATTCTTGCATCTCATTTCCAAACTATGCATGAACTAAGGTGGATTAAGAGGGCTTTCAATCTCTCAAAACCATATGAATTCAATCAATCTTTGGAGAAGACCAAATTTCATCAATCTTATGTACATAAACACGAAGTCATGACTGCTTTATGAACATTCTCTCACTGGAGGAAGCAGAAACTGAGAAATCAATTTGCATTCCACTGGCTATATGCCTACAAGAAGCAAGTTTTGCAAAGTGGAATCTATAACATCCATTTGCCACTGAAGAAATCTTGCATTTGTCCTCCATGACAAAACAAAAACAGTAAACACAAAACACAACTCTCATCAGTCTAACTCCGCTTAAATCTACACAGTCCTCCTAAGTTCCAGTGCCCTAAATATGATCGGGAGTTCCATTTCTTCCTATACACTTGCATCCTCAGCTTACTATTTAAGTCATTTCCCAAAAAAAGAAAGAAACCTTGTTTCAGAAGTATGCATATAAACATAACTAATTTACGTCGGAAAACATCGTAGCATTGATGAAAATTTCTGAGTGAATGCTGCATCATGTTTAATTTTTCAGAAAATGAGTAATTCAGTAAGATGCAACACCAAGAGCAATACTCACATTTCTAACATCGGCATCTTTGACATCAAGATCAGTAGTTACCAAGATAAACTTCACTTTTGTATTAGTCAAATAGCCGTACCTGCAAACAATATCACCATATAAGAACACCAAAGATCAATACATTCAAGCTAAGCATACACAACAAAAGTACTCACACTTTGTAATTCTCAGTTGGATACAGCAGACCCAAGAATGTCTCATTCAATGTTGGCCCGGACTTTTTCGGATTGTTCACTACAAAATCACACAAAAATACACAAACTTTACATAAATTCTAACTAAAATACACAAACCCGACAATCAAAGGTCTAATTTTTCAGCTAAATAAAGCAGACCCAAAAATGATCTCAGTGTTTAGTCTATTTCCAATTCGATCGAACAGAAAAATCAAAACTATTTAGCAGAACGCAGAAGTGAGAATTTCAAAAGTAACGGAGACCCTGATCCACATCTGAATCTTGAATTTTGTTTACCTCGCTCGTCGACGACGTCGAGGGAGCAGTGGACGATGTGGTGGAGCTTGAGGGCATCATCGGCGTCAGTGAAGCTTTGAATGTAAAGCGGGTTGTTCTGGTGACCGACGACGGCGACGCAGACGATCATCTTCTCCGGCTCGGCTTTCCGTTTGTTTTGCTTCAGTGGTGAGAGCGATATGATGCCGCGTTTCTACGTAGTCCCGGGAGTTAGTTACGACGTCGTTTGCTATATATGGGGTAGTGGATCTAGATCGTCTACATCTTCCCGGGTTTAACTACATTTACGGAGCATTGTTTTGGGCCTCAGGCCCATATAGAAAGTTTAGATAGAAAAAAGAAATTGAAGATTTTGAGTTCGAATTTACTTACGATCTTGAAATGAAAAAAATAAAATTACGACTATACTAGGGTTGCTCATTGTCTTGAGGTTAGTTATCACATAAATGGCAATAAACCTCTTCTTTTTTTTATTTTTTTATTTTTTTATTTTTTTTTTTCAAATGTTGTGTTTAATAGCGGTGAAAAATGAAGATTAGATTAACTTCTTACTAACATATGATCATTTGATTTACCGGGCTACCCATTATCACTTTTCTAACAGAAACTTTATGTTCAAGTTTTATAAACCATAATTATTAGAAGAGAAAAAAAAAATTCAATAGGCTTAAATATTTATAAAAACTAGAATGGTAATTAGCTTGTCCTAAAGGATGACTTCTTGACCTTGAAGCAGTCCTCCCTTGCAAGAAAAGGCTACCTTGCCTAGTCCTTCAAACTCTCACTATTCTCCCCATTGTCCAAACAAAGCATAATCAATTTTCTTTGCTTCGAGTAAGTATTCAAATCATAATTAATATTTGATATTAATTTTCCAACAAAAAAAAATTGAAATTAATTTAAAGGAAAACTAATGAAAATGGTTTGAAAACTTTGAGTTTTAATCAAAAGGACAAAAAGGTTGTAAGTGGATAGTAACAAGAATGATTTTTTAGAGTAAAAATATCATTTTCGTTAAGAGTGAACAGTATCAGGAATGTTCCGTTAAAACTCTCTTAATTTAATAGTCTTCTCTCAAAAGACATATACCATCCATATCCCATTTTCAATACAACTTTTGGTAACTTTGGTCATCACATTCTTGGATCTTAGTTTTGTTGTAATTTTATAAAGAAAATATGCAATAAAAAATACATAATAAATGGCATAAATTGTAATTTGAATACAAGATGACATTTTCACATCAAACTAGTAAATGAGAGTTTACTCAATTGATATATGATGATAGGGGGTGAAGAATTGAAAGTACATTGGTATATTATCATTTACAAACCCTAAAACCAAATTTAAGTATATAACTTCTTAACTTGTAGATTAAAACATCTATCGTGCATTTGAGGTCTTATGTTCTATTTCCCTTACCATTGCTTGACCAAGTATTTGGTTTTAAAGATCTAGAAATCGTGTTGCTTTCTCTTTCTCGTCAATTCTCTTGTTACGTTGACCATAGATATAGGTGAACAATAATTGTAATTGAATTTTTTTTTTGTCTAATATTTTATTTTTTTGACAAACGATAAGATTAGTAGATTAAATTGTTAAATGTTAGGGGTAGATGAATCGATGGGGATTGTACCTGCACCAAAGTGCATAAACATTATTGTTTTTTGTCACTACGGTAAAGCGTTATTTGCTCTTAGTTCTTAAAAACAATAGATTTTCTTTTTTTTTTTGTCAAAAGATATTTTTGTTTATTCTAAGTGAGTTGTGAAGTTTTTCTGGTTACAAAATTAATATATATAAAAAAAAAAACAGGTTCACCTCCCCAATTAATAAGAAGTTAAAAAAAATCTAGAAGCGAAAGAGAATTTAAAATGTCATTATTATCTTTTTCTTAAATAGAGGCCTCTCTCATATCAACATCATCCGAATTACGAGAATACCCCTAGTGCCGCTTCCCTTCCAGCTCAGAGCTTTATACCCTCCGTTCAAAAAACCGAAAGGCTCTTCCCATTCTCTCTCCGTCGTCTTCCTCCTCCATCAGAGTATCTCTCTCTCTCTCTCTCTCTCTCATTCATCGAGCACCCAGATTTCTTCAGGTATATTCTCACACAACCCCTCCTGCAATCATCTAATTACATATAGCTCCAAGCTCCATTTTTAAATTATTATTTTTATTAATTTTAATCGTTTTTCTCATTTGCTTCCGATTTCAAATGGGCTGGATTGAAATCCATGATCAAACACACAATCTAATAGAGATGATATTTTATATCGGTTTTTTCTATTATGCTTTTTCCATTTGTATTGTTTGATTGTTGGGTTTGTCTGCTAAATGTGAGCTGCTCTCGGCTTTCTAAGCTGCAATTTTATTGATAAAATTGGTTTTTTTGTGCACCCAAATCATCCTATATGTTGTTGAATCCGACTGGAATATTGGGTTCCACGTTATTATCGGATTCGCGCCTTGGTTTGTGCTTGTGAATATTTCTTAGCTTGTTGTGATTGGATTCTGATGTTAATTATTAAGTTTCTTATGTTGGATGAACATCATGTATTTGGACATGTGTCTTCTTGTTGAACTAGTTTTTTGGGTTTGAAACTTTTCGGTGTAGACTTGTAGTTTAGTATTGGTTTTCCATCTGAGAAGTAGGTAGTCACAGGGATTATGTGTTAATCTGTTGTTATTGGACTCTTTTTATAACAGGAACATTTTTAAGTAACTCACTTTTTTGGTTAAAAGTAGTAATACGTAGAACTCTATAGTTGCCCAGAAGCTTTTTTAAAGGTTGAAAACATATGAGTCTAGCTTTATGATTAAGTTGATAAATTATCAATGATAAAAATGTGTTTCCTTTCTCTTAAGAAGATGATAAATCTCAAAATTTTGCTATTCGTTTTGGTTGTATATGATTTCAGCTTGACGTTAGATACCACATTTATCACCTGTTGTCAGATTTTGGATGGGAACCAAGGAGCATGACACTGTTTTTAAAGATGACGAGCCTACTGCTATTGACCACGATAATATTTCGTTGAGCCAGGTTGATTCTTCAACAAGCACAGTTCTTTGCGATTCAAATGTAACTACTGAAAGTAATGAAGTTAAAAAGTTAAGTGAGGCTGTCAGTAACATTAACAATACCCCATATATTTATAGACAAGATGTCGTCAGGAGCAAGAGTGGTATGACTGGGATTGTGACTGAGGTTGCTGGTGATTCAGATTCTGATAGTAGCATCACTGATGATGAGGATGACGATGAAGATGATGACTGCGACGATGATGAGAATGAGGAAGAAGGTGGTAATAACAATAATACTACTCATGGGAATGGTGACAAGAACAAAAATGGTAGTAATGATAAGACTGGTCCCCTTCCCGCTGACCAGGTTCGAGTACTTTGGATGGACGAGACTGAGTCAACCCAAAACATTAATGATTTAACAGTTGTTGATCGAGGGTTCTTACATGGGGATTTTGTTGCTGCTGCTTCTGACCCAACCGGGCAAGTTGGTGTTGTGGTGGATGTCAATATCTCTGTTGATCTATTAACTCCTGATGGGTCAGTCATAAAAGACCTTTCATCCAACGAATTAAAACGTGTGAGGGAGTTCACCGTGGGTGATTATGTGGTCCTTGGTCCCTGGCTAGGTAGGATTGATGATGTTTATGATAATGTGACAGTTTTGTTTGATGATGGTTCTGTGTGTAAAATTATGAAAGCAGAGCCGATGGATCTGAAACCGGTTTCCAAGAATATGCTTGAGGATGTGCATTTCCCTTACTACCCAGGTCAGCGTGTGAAGGCAAGATCGTCAGTTTTCAAGAATGCTAGGTGGCTATCTGGCTTGTGGAAACCTAATCGTGTGGAAGGTACTGTTACTAAGGTTACAGTTGCTTCAGTATTAATTTATTGGATAGCTTCTGCTGGCTGTGGGCCAGATTCTTCTACCGCACCTGCTAAAGAGCAGATTCCCAAGAACTTGAAATTATTGTCTTGTTTTACACATGCAACTTGGCAATTGGGTGATTGGTGTCTTCTTCCCTCATCAGTGTCATCATCTTCCATTCCGTTAGACAAGGGATCATCAAATTTAGAACCTCATGATTCTGTAAGCAGTGACTTAGAACCTACTCAAATGGGTAGTAAGTGTGATTCAGAGGAGAGTGCGCTTGATGAACCAAATGGCAATCACGAATCCATGGACATCGATCTAGTATCTGTCTTAGATGGAAACAATGGAAATACTGGAAGGAATACATCTGTTGAATCTAGTTTGTGTAATAGTTTATTGTCAGTTTCAAAGGAGCCAGTTCATGAAACCTGGCCTCTTCATCGCAAAAAGATCCGCAAAGTTGTGGTTAGGAGAGACAAGAAGGCACGGAAGGAAGAAAATTTTGAAAGATCCTTTTTGATTGTCAATACCAAGACGACAGTTGATGTGGCATGGCAGGATGGTACAACAGAACTGAAACTGGACTCAAAAGATTTAATTCCGCTTGATAGTCCGGGTGATCACGAATTTGTTGCTGAACAGTATGTGGTGGAGAAGGCGTCTGATGATGGTGATGATGCTTATGAAGCTAGGCGTGTTGGGCTTGTGAAAAGTGTCAATGCCAAGGAGAGAACAGCTTGTGTGAGGTGGTTAAAGCCAGTTTCCAGACCGGAAGATCCTAGAGAGTTTGAGAAGGAGGAAGTTGTGAGTGTCTATGAGCTTGAGGGGCATCCGGATTATGATTACTGTCATGGGGATGTTGTTGTCAGATTGTTGCCAGTTTTTGTCTCTGCACAAACTGCTTCAGGGACAGACTTAGATGAGGAACCAAAGCAACAAAACGGACCAAGTGATCTTAGTTCCGCTTCTACAAAAAAGGAAGATCTATCTACTGATGAAGCTTGTTTGGACTTCTCCGATCTTTCTTGGGTTGGAAATATAACTGGTCTTAAGAATGGGGATATTGAAGTTACATGGGCTGATGGGATGGTTTCTACGGTATGTTCATTTGCCTAATTTCAAATTGTCACTCTTGTTTTCTTGTTCACGCTTTGGCTGTCAATCAACATAAAACTCTGTATCAATAACTTAGAATTATTAAATTGATAACATCATCACTATTACTTCTTAGTTCTAACCTCTCCTCCCTAAAAAATGGTTCAGTTTACTTTTTGAAGTCCACTTAAAAATTCTAGTTCTCGGAAGTCCTTTTCCTGAGGGCTCCACTCCTGATGGGCATCCAGCCCGTTCCGTGCCTCGGAAACGAAATCAAAAAATACTTTAATAGTGGCTTATCTTGTATTGGAATTGTTAGTTATATTGATTAGGATGAAAGAATCTAGTCAAAGGGAGGGATGTAAACCATGTCATATAAATCTTCGATTCAATAGAGTATGAGAGAAAAGAGTAGAAACTTATGGGAAGCTTCTGATGGTAAGCAGCTGCTCGGAGAATGGTGGGTGTAAAACAAAATTGGGATCTTATTCGAATATATTATTATGGATTATTGTTTGATCACAAGATTTTTTTTTCTTGGTTGTTTTACCTTGCTCTGGCATAAAGACAACTAAATTTGTGCTTGTTTTTCAAAATTCAATCGTATGTCAAATTTTATTGAAGTGTTCCAATGTATTTCTTGTTTCTTTGATTTGTTATTAGGTTGGACCTCAAGCAATTTATGTTGTTGGCCGAGCTGATGATGATGACTCCATCGGTGCTGGAAGTGATGTTAGTGATGCTGCTAGTTGGGAAACGGTTAACGATGATGAGATGCCTGCACTATTTGTCCCTGCGAGTACAGAAGAGGTTTGTTTCTGTTTGAAATAGCTGTATGTTTAACCATATTTACAATCTGATACCTGCCCAAAAAATAATTACATTGTTCCATCATGTATTTCAAGATGTTGTTCTTTCATCTGGGAAAGAGGAGCTTTGGGCCACTAGTCCTAATTGTAATCCTCCCTCTTTAAGGACGTGAGTTTTTGAGTTTATTGGCTTTTAAAGTAATATTAAAATGACAGACTGGGTACTTGTATTGGGAAACTGATTATGGTTACTTGAATTCATCATATTGGGAAACTGATTCTTCTTCTAGATGAATTTATTATTTTCTTAGAGTATATTTGTATAGAGAAGACCTTAAATATACTTTATTTGGTTTGATTCTTATTGTTGAATAAGATGAGAAAGTTGTTGATGTTCAGGAAGTTCGGCTACAAAATGCCATTGGGATGAATTTTGAAGCTGAAGAGAGTGGAGAGAATAATTCTGGGAGGAACCCGGCATTGTCTGTTCCCTTGGCTGCACTTAGGTTTGTTACCAGACTGGCACATGGTATATTCTCAAGAGGACAAAGAAATTTGGATTCAAATTCTTTGGATACTGAAGGTGAGGGCGAAGGTGAAGTTGAGCCTCGGGAAGTAGAAATTGCTCAGGGAGGAGATCACGGTGAAGATTCCAGCTCTCAGAAATCTAATGTGGTGGATCCTTATGGTCTAGAAATAAATAAGGAAGAAGAAGAGAAACATGTTACCCCACAGGCTACAGAAATGTTTGATGCAGCAGAAATTCTATGCAACTTAAAGACTGAAGAATCAGATTTTGTAGAATGCAATAAGGATGATGCTTGCAGTTTCAAACGCTTTGATATTGCCAAAGATCCTTTGGACCATCATTTCCTTTGTGCAGCTGGGCAGGTATTTTTTCTATTTCAGTTTCAACCCCATTATTGCCTTGTATTCTTGAGGGATCCTCGTTCTGTAGCATGGACCTTTTATAGATTAGGTATAGTAGGCTAGACAAGGATACATATTTTTCCTTTAAAGATGAGAAAGAAGAAATGAAAATAAAGCAGTTAGATATATTTGTCTATTTGATTTTCCAGTTTCTGTTCCTGCTTTATATTTTATTTGACATCCGAGGACTAATGAACTGGAAATTGTTACGGAGAACTAATAAAAAGTCTCACAAAACTTTTTTTTTTATCAAAAAACACTTGGACCATTTTTCTTATTATTTAAGGACAAAAAACAAAAAAGGAGTCACACTTCATGAGGGTTTTGAATTAAACAAATGTCCTTAATAATAAAAGAGGTGCCCTTAATGATAAAGAAGTTGTCTAAGAGTATTTGAATAATTTTTTTTGCGAGGGGCTTTCTATTAATTTTCTAAAATTGGTTTGCCGCGACGACTAAAGCCTGTCATTCTATTCTGGCCTTGTTAATAGGTCAACTGTCCTCGTACTTCTAACCTGTTTTTCACATTAAATGATACTTACAGAATAGCAGTGGAAGAAAGTGGTTTAAGAAGGTTCAGCAAGATTGGAACATCCTTCAAAATAACCTTCCTGGTAAGGGTTCAGTTTCTTATTTTGACGATCACTATCTGTCCCATTTTAGAAACACTTGATTTTAACAGTAAATTTTTAAACAGATGGGATTTGTGTACGAGTTTATGAAGATCGAATGGATCTCTTGAGGGCAGTTATAGTTGGGGCTTATGGGACACCTTACCAAGATGGCCTCTTCTTTTTTGATTTTCACCTCCCTCCAGAGTACCCTGATGTTCCTCTGGTTAGAACTACTTTTTATTATTTATTAATCTTTGGCTATACTATCATTTTTTTTTCACAACATTTTTTTTGGATTTGATGCAAAAAAAAAAAAAAAAAAAGAAAAAAAAGAAAAAAAGAAAAAGAAAGAGCATTTATCTGTCGTCTTCTGAATGGATTTATGTGTTACAGACAGCATACTATCATTCTGGTGGCTGGCGGATAAATCCAAATCTATATGAAGAAGGCAAAGTGTGTCTTAGTCTTTTGAATACTTGGACTGGCAGAGGGAATGAAGTGTGGGATCCAAAGTCTTCTAGCATCCTTCAAGTTCTTGTTTCGCTCCAAGGGTTGGTGCTAAATTCTAAGCCATATTTTAATGAAGCAGGCTACGATAAGCAGGTTGGGACGGCTGAAGGAGAGAAAAATTCGTTGTCCTACAATGAGAATACTTTCTTACTGAACTGTAAGACAATGATGTATCTTATTCGGAGGCCACCTAAGGTGATGTATCAGATATTGAATATTCAATTTTTATCTTGTTCTGTTATAAGATTCTATTTCTTTGTGTGTATCATATATGATCGTTTCCTCATATCTTTGATGCATTAAAATTTGTTTGGTTATAGGGGTTCTATATTAGTTGGATATTACTCAGTCTGTTGATATAATCTTTTCTGTTTGAGTTGGGTGTACCCCTTGAAGTATATGAGCAATATCCGCACATGGTAGGAAGAAAAAGTGAACTGTTTGCATTACATGGCATCATGAAAATATTGAATCTACTTGATGTTCTGTTTATATTTGCTAAATACTTGGGGAACGCTCTTCACGTTTTATGTTGTGTGGTAATTTTACAAAGAAAGTCCTATATGTTGCTTTTATGTTTGACTCAATAAAGTTTAGTAATAGTATTGTTGGCATGTCTAGGACTTTGAAGAGCTCGTCAATGACCATTTCCGGAGGCGTGGTTTTTATATCTTGAAGGCCTGCGATGCATATATGAAAGGCTATTCGATTGGTTCTCTCACTAAAGATGCCTCTCTTAGTGATAAGAGTGATGTAAATTCAACTTCGGTTGGTTTCAAGTTGATGTTAGCTAAGATTGTGCCAAAGCTTTTCTTGGCCCTGAGTGAGGTTGGAGCTAATTGTCAAGAATTTAAGCATCTGCAACAATCGTAGCATAGGTTTGAAGATTCTATTTGTCAAGATCTCGGATCCATCAAGCCAAAAAGGTCAATCCGTTTTGTTTCGTTGTTATTTTCTGAAGATTTCGGATACTTGTCAAAAGGTTTTCACATTCAATTTGAATTCATTTTTTCAAACTCAATAGAAATTGAAAGCCTGACCCATTTTAGTTGAGACTTCAGGCTATCCCCAGGCGTATACACCTTGTCATTAGGCATTCTATCTCCCCGTTTTAGGCATACTGGGGGTTTGTCGAAGCAAAGTTGCCGGCACTCCCCTGATTGGGAGTGACTTTCGGCATCTGGTTGCTAGCTTATGTTGACATATCTTCTGGTAGCTTTTGGCAGGTGCTTTCTGCAGCCGCAAAAGCAACCATAGCTTTGCAATCACTTTTCGGTTGCTCCCTCTTCAGGATTTTTATGGATTTAATTGATACTATATCAGATATACTGTGTGGATTGGCTTCTCACAATTGACTCAACTCTTGCCTCATTCGTTCTGTTCACTTATTCAACATTGTAATCAAGATTTAATTCGAAATCCAGGATTTTCAAACAATTTTTTTTTTAAGTTTTTAGAATGCTATTTTGTTTAGCTATTTTGTTTTCGGTCATTTTGAGCTGCATCTTTTACCATGGACTGCTTCCATATTGCAAAAATAGAGTAGAAAACTAAACTTGGAATTTGGGTAAAAGTCAGAATTTATAAATTGATATGCACTAATTCCCTTGTTGGATTCATAAACATACAAATTTATAATTTCTGAGTGAAAGAAAACTTGGAATTTGAGACCTTCAATTCCTAAGTTTAAATTTCCTGTAAATAGATGTCATTTTTCAATTTCTATAATTGAGAGTTAAAAAATAACAAATTCCGTATTTAATTCCATTGTTCAGTTAACCAAACAAGAAAATTCACAAATTTTAGAAAATAAAATTATTTGGTAATCTTAAATTTCTTCATCCAAACATAGTGTAATGGATGTCAAGTTGATTTGATTTCTATAAAACTCCTCTAAACCCTATCATTTTCGAGTAAACATCGAACCCGTCATTCACCAATCTGTTAAAAACACAAGGATTGTGTCCAAACGAAATCATAAATTTCTGTAACATAAATAATTGAGATCCGAATGAACCGAACAATCCTGTTCAAGCTAATCAACATAACTTAAATGATGAGATTTGCATAAAATCCATCAATACAACACGTACATTATTAGTAAGAAAAAGAAGAGTATAAGCTCACAGATTCAGATCCGAATAGAAGAGTGGGATTGGAGAACCCATCTGATTGACATAATAACAATAACAATACTAAAATTCTCCTCTCACCGATTTGCTACGGTAGCGATCGCCGCTCTCTCCTGCAATGCTTAAACTGAATCCACCTTCACTACTTTGTGCAAACTTTAGGATTCCACGTGATACTGTTGTTGGTAATTACTATAACTTCCACGATTATTATAGTTCCTTTGCTCCTTCTCCTGATATACCACAAGAAAGATACGTGAGTTCCCCGGCAAGAAAGATGATCCACATTGCTATACTAGCTAATTACCAGGTTAGGCTTTGTGGTTTCACATTTTTGAAACTATGGAAGGCTTATCCGAAGGCAATAGCTTGCAGGAACGTCGAATCACTGAGACAAATGAAAATTCACTGCGGGAAATGCAGCTTCTTCCCAATTTATACCGTGCCATATAATGTGGAATGTGTCCTAGAATTAAGTGCCTGAGAATTATGGATTCTATATAAATTTGAGTTAGAAGTTCAGGCATCTAAAGATCTCCGGCGATTACAAGTTTACAACAGATACAAATTACTTAACAATAAGATGCTACACCAGTTGATCCTCTAATGGAATAACCGCTCCTGAACACCACGCAGTTCAATATTAACAATTACATGTCACTCAACTCATTTCGATCCACGAGAAGTTAAACTTCAATTAATCAGAAAGTATCATCACTATCATCATCATCATCATCATCATTCACAGCTACTTAAAATCTAATACTCCGTCTTAAACTTCAAATTGTTCATCTAATATCCGAATTTTTCCGGCAACAAACTTGTGCACCCAAATTTGTAGTTCAAGGCTTCATCATTCCAGAATCACACCACTTAGGGCACATCGAAATCAGTTGTTCAACTTCAATTCTCACCCAAATGCTACCAGTCATACATCCCATTGCTAAATAAAGAATTCAACATTTCAATTGCCATTTTTATGTTCATTTTCATCTCAATAAACATCAAAATAACCAAAATTTAAATTTAAAAAGAAAAGATATATAAAAAGCAAGGATAAACAAGTACCAGGCAAAGACGTTCATAGACCGCCGGTCTTGATGAACTTTCTTCGCGCCAAAAACCTAGACACAGGAGGAGTAAGCGCCAGAGTGATGGGAACCCGAATCGGAAACAGAGCCTTGTTGCAGAGCAAAGCCAATGCCAGAGCCCCACCAGTCGAAGCCGCGAGCTCAGCCGTCCGATTCCTCTCTTTCTCCACAACCACAGCCGTCGATTGCCCGTTTCCCGATGTCGGTCCGTCCCGAAACACCGACCCATCAGAGATTACAGGTGGGTTTTGGGGGGTTTCGTCTTTGGAGGACACGCTCCCCATGTGAACCTTGGCGAGCAGCGATTCGACGTCGACGTTGTTCTTGATGGCGACATAGAGGCCTGTGATCGAGGCAGCTGAGACTGAGAAATGGACCCCCAGTGCGACCTTGCCGTACTTCTTCAGGAGCTCTTTGAATCGACCGCCGGTGGCGACGGAGGCCATTGATGTACCAAAAAAGATGGGATTTTTTTGGGATGTGAGTGAGGTTTTAGGAGAGGGAGGGTCGAGTCTAGGGTTCTTGTGGACTTTTGCACGTAGACCGTGTTACTGGGTTTCCTGGGATTACTTGGTGATGGGGAAAGTCTCGATGTTGGAGCTGCCAAGTGGTTGGTTATGGGCCTCACTCTGCCTTTGTTGGGCCCATTGGTAATGTCCCTAGGTCCTTTTTTTTTTTAATTTTATTTTGGGCCGTAACTAATAACCCATCCTAAGTAAATTTGGTTTTTATTATTCAAGGGATATAGTTGATCTAATCTAAATTATAAAAAAATTGAATTTGGGTGTAAAGATGAGAGTACATCGTTCTAGCCGACTTAGTTAAGCTTCTGGTTTACAAATGGTAGGTGTAACAAGCAAGACTGAAAACTAAAAGTATTTATCAAATGAGTTTTCAATTTTCAAAAAATGTGAAAACAAAAACTGCAAATAAATTGGTTTTCTAACGGCCCCCTCAAAAAAAAAAAAAAAAGAAAGAAAGATTTAACTTTTTGGTTTTCAGTTTTCAATTTCTATTTTTATTTAAAAAAACTTTTTGCTAAAAAAAATAAATATAAAAACTGAAAACAAAGTTATCAAGCGACTCTAAAAACAACTTGTTAGATTTCACATCAATGGAAAGAGTGTGAGATTCATTGTTCATGGTGACACTCACTCTTTCTATGTGTGAAATCCCAATGTCGGACATACATATATCATTATAATGTAATTTTTAGAAAATTGGCGAAAATTGGTTAATAATAATATATCAAAGACTAAGCAATTGATTGGATAGTCATAGTGATTTAGGGTTGATATATAAAGAGAGCAATGTTTCTGTTAGTTTAAGATATGTAGAATTTGTCCTTTGAGATTGTGCAAAAACTTGTATCAAAGTGAAAATTAACCAAAACATAAAGTACTGAAAAATGCTTTTCCCATATGGAACACTGAAGCTTTATGCTTCATTAGGAAGATGGTGCAAGTGGAGGGGACTAAAATGGTGGTTGTGGAGGTGTTGGTGGTGGTGGTGGTCATGATGGCTGTCCAAGTCAACGCCATTTTCCGCCGCTTTAGCTGTCTCGCTACGCGGTCTTGGCGGATTCCTTGTTAGCTCTAGCAAGGAGTCCCTCACATCATCAGCTTCAACCATATCAGTATCCTTTTTCTGGCAACAAAAAAATTGAACAAAGTCACTTTATGTAAGATCAATGCTTCTTTAAATTGTATGGTAGATGTTACAACCCTCTAACTTTTCTCCCAATACTTTTTCTCAACTCTCTCACACATATAAGGCGAATGTGCACACGAGCTTGCCTCATCTTACTAAGGAAAATCCTTGCATACAACGAGTATACACAACGTTGCACTCGCAAAAACCACCCTCACATAACTGATTATGTGACAAATAGTTGTGAGACGAGGGATTGTGTACACTCATATACCAAAAACAATTTCCCAACTATGTGCAACAGTAGGAAAAAATTTAGAGTTTTGAGCTAGAAAAGCAACTAACCTCTACAAGGAAAACATTGGACACAAGGCATCTGAAGGTAGTCACATTTGCATTAGTAACTTCCAGGCTCAGTGAACTCAAAGCCTCCATCAACCTCACAAATCCACCAGGCTTTTGCTCACAGAACACTTTCACAAAGAACTGGTTTCCATCCAATTGAGCCACTTCCACTTGGGGCTGCAACATTTTCCATTTCTTTGATTAATACCCAAGAAATAAATTAATCCCGAATAGAAAAAGGTAGTTGTTTTCACAATCTCGTTTTCTCCTTATGCTTTCCTCCCATTGTTTTTGTCCATTGGTTCTACATGGATTTATTCAATCCAATGGCTAAAAAAAGGAAGGAATGTAGGTGAAGTGAAAAAATCACTTCCCAAAAAAAGAAAAACTTCAAGAAGAGAAGAACACAAGATATGCACCTCCATCTGTTCTGTCTTATGATCATGGACAGCATATGAATAATCTCTGCTTTGTTTCGAGACGCTGCAGTCTCCCGGTGTTCCAAAATGAGAACCATTTGAAGCTTTATGATCATCTTGATGATCATCTGTTTTAGGCCTAATGTGATTAACTTCACTTCGGCTCTGAATTTCTGATTTGACATTGTTCGTAGCAGCATCATCCTCTGCATGATCATCAAGCTCATCTTGGAGCTGTTTAGCTTGCTTCTGCAGCTGCTTCACATATTCAATTGCATCCCCAAGAATGGAGGCCCTGTCCAACTGTGAATTGAAAGGGAGTTGGCATTAGATAAAAGACATCATTTTCAATGAGCCAATTACTTTTATATTCGAGCGATATTCTAATTTAATCTAAACTGTAGGGAGGGAGATTTGAACTTGGGTGTAGAAGAGAGGAGGATACATTGCCCTAGCTAACTTGACCATGAATAGGTCTTCTTATGAGCCTATTACGTGAGGTTACTAGTGAGTTCTTTCTTTTCATATCGTTTATAAAGCCTGAATTGATCCAACACATTAATGAAGTAAGACATGACACAAATCGAATGAGGTTTCAAAAGAAAAGATGCAAGATGATGAAATGCAATGGGTACCTTAGAAATAATGGGAACCAAAGACCTAAGAGCATAAAGTCTGTCATTAAGCTTCTTCCTTCTCCTTCTCTCAGCAATAAGGTTTTTGGCTTGAGGCCGTTTCCCTGTCCTCCTTTGATATTTTGTATCCTCATCCTCGTCAATCTGATCACTGCAATCCGACATAAAATCCCCAGCTTGTCCCTCTGCCTCATGTGTATTCGAGTCCCGCTTCTCGTTACCCTCTTGCTGATCAATGTTTGGTACTAATGCCTCCATATACTGTTGCATATCCATGTGCTGTTGTCTCTCACTTGTGATAGACCTCTGCATCGCCTCCATCTCTTGAAACCCATTTTCTGCTGAAGAAATATCAATATTATTCTTGGTTAGGTTTCTCGAGTTGTAATTAGTAAATTGCTGCGAGAAGTTCATTGAAGAATTGCTTGTTCTCTCCATGGATACATCATATGGATGCAGATTCAAATTCTCTGAAGTAGTTTTGAATGAAAGATGGTCTAAAAATCACTTTGATCCGACTTCACTCATTTTGCACGTACCGGTTATGTTAGTCAGGGCCTCCTCCTCTAGTGAGATGTTGTATTGGGCTGCGACAAAATCAATAACATGCTGATCTTCAAATACCTGCAGTCACAGAAAACAGAAGAATAAAATAACTGCCATGCTAAAGATCATTTTTTTCGGATAGTGAAGGAAAACGGTTTACTTTATGGCTCATACGAAATGTGCATGAATGCAGTTAAATATACAAATAAAAGTTAAAGATACTGGAAACATTACTTGTTTGGTAACAAGAAGCTCGATTATTCCCCCGGGTATTGGAATCACAACCCTGGTCCCAATAGTTTCCTGCAAGTGTAATCAAGAAAAGTAGGAGCTCGATATCAAAAGGGCAGTGCCTTCTGGAAGTAGGAGAAAGGGAGCTAGTGGTACATACCTCTAAAGTACTTAAAAATGTGTTGTTAGAGAAGTTTAACCAACTGGTTTGGTTTGAAATCAAGGTCTCTGCATAAATCCTGTCAGTAATCACACATTTAAATGAGGCCAGGCCAAATGGTTAATAAATTAATCAAAGTACACAAAAGAAAGTGCGATACAGTCTTTCATTTTTCTATATCGTCAATTTGGATCGCACATCATAACATGTCAGGCCGCCTTGAAGGAGAACACTTTGTTCATACGGCACAAAAAAAGAGGAGGGATAAAGGAGAAAACTGAAACAAATAAATTGGTTATACCCAGAGTCTAGGGGCATGGAAGAAGGTATTTGGGCTAGAAGATCACAAGATGTGGTTCTTGGATGCTGTAAGATTGTATCCCTACAAGCAAGCACTGGAGGGAAAGGAAGATTTTGTCCAGCATCACTTTGGGAGATCTCAGTCCCAGCACAGCAACAATCAATCAACTCAATAAACCTAAAAATAAACCACAAGAAAGTCACATACGTGCGCGCATATACATATATATTGGGACGTGAAGAAATCGAAAGATTGATAATGTAGTTATGGTTTCATAACCTTTGGTCTTCACTTAGTTTCCAGAGAACACAACAGTCCCAGCCTTTCAAACCCACAAGAGATCTAAGCCTGTGGATGAGGTATGGCATGATCATCATTGCCGCCTGTAACGATTGAAAATACAAAAGCGAGGGGAAAACGCGGAGTAAACTGATTTCAAATTCCAACACAGAATCTTAAGAGTATCAGTTCAGTTGGCAGCAATAGTTAACTGCACCATCATCATATTCAATACCTCAGCAAACTCAGAAGAACAAAACAAAGATTCTAAAACCTTGTACATAATTTTGTAGCTTTCAATAAAATCAAGAAGAAAACACTTTTTATATGGCAAGAACTTGGTAGGTAAACTGCAGTCCATGCATGACTCTGAGAGAGAGAGAGAGAGAGAGAGCTCAATTAATTAGTTTAATTAATTTTTTGTGTTTCTTTTTTCTCCTTTTTTTTTTGGATAACTAAGGAGGATGGCTGGGTAATGATGGGAGGAGCATAATGCATGAGCTAATATAGCGTGCAAAGTGGTAACTAACATTGTTAAAGTTTTTCATTCGTTTTGGTTTGGGATATGTATTTGCTCATGTTTCAACTACTCCAATTCTCCAAATGCTTTAAACCAAAAACGGAAACCATATATACGTGAGCATTCCATTCAAACAGTTGGTGAAGGAAATGCAAGCTAGCTCGGATGATTGTCCGCCTTTTAGATGAAATGCCCAACAGTCTGCTAAGCTACGAAGTTCGACCTAATTAATTAAGGATTAAAAGTCCTTCATGCACCCCCTATAGTGGCCAAACAGTTTCAAAAAAACTATCAGCTATAACTCGCGGTTTGTAATCATATTTGCAAAGTTTCATAAATTTTTTTACAAAATCATCGTAAGACTTATTTCGTGTTAGTTTTCCGCAATATAAGTTTATAAAAAAAATCATCCGGGACATTCCAGAAATGTTCTAGCTCTTGAAGGGCCTTGCTAGTAGTTTTACTTTATTTTGTTGGAGTTTTTTAGAAGAAATCTCATTATTCCACATTGGTCATCACCAAAAGTTTCTCACACTTTATAAAACTTTTGTCTCTCTCTCTCTCTCAAAGTGATTGAAGAGATGGACATTGGAGAACTTGAACCTTGGGTTTGGACTTGGGTGTTAACTTTCATGTCGACAATCCCACCTTTGACTCTTTATCCTAAACCTAGGTGGGTGAACAACCGACTGATGCAACTTTCATATTGACAATCCTACCATTGACTCTTTCTCCTAAACCTAATGCGCTGTTGTTTTTTATTTTTATTTTTATAACAATTGATATTTTCTACAGGGAGATGGTGGCAATAACATGGTTCAAATCCGTTTTTGGCAAGAATCAAACTTAAGATCTCTTACTTACAAGTGAAGAGGAATACTAATAAACCGTAGTATCTAAGTGGTTGCTCAAAGCACTTCTTACCCTTTTTTTTTTTTCAATTTTATTTTTTAATTTTTATTTTATTACAGCTGTTTATTTTCACAACAAAGCATAAGCAGTTTTGAAAAGAAAAAAAATGTTTTTATTTTATTTTTTATAACAAACGATATTTCTATGGGGAGGTGGTGGCAATAACGTGGTTCAAATTGGGCGAGAATCAAACCTAAGACCTCTCACTTACAAATGAAGAGGAATACCACTAGACCGTAATATTTAAGTGGTTGCTAAAAGCACTTTTAGCACTACAAATTACCAAACACTTACATCTTTTTTATTTTTTATTTTTATACAGCTGTTTATTTTCACAACAAAGCATAAGCAATTTTGAAAAGAAAAAAAGCACAGCACTCCTAACTAGCCTTGATTAAGTCAAACATAACCACCAACCCGAATTACGTAGGAATGTAAAAGAAGCTAAAAAAATGTGTGCTTATCATTTATCGTTTGACAATTGTTTATAACTCCAACTTCTATGCATTCATCGTATGCAAAATTTGATATTTGTTCATCAAGTTTGGAAAAATATCCATGATTATTAGATAAGAAGGTGACCAAAATTTGAATCCATGTAGGAAATTTGCTCAATCTTACTACATGATAAAAATCCATGAACCGTGGGGAGAGAGAGGGACTAGTCGGTTTCCGTTTGGGTTTGGTCGAATTTTTTATGTTAGAAAATTGTGATGTGGAAGTTATTGAGAATAAATTTCATATTGATGAGAGGAGAAATGTTGCACGTGTTTATAAGTAGTTGGGTTACTCCTCATATTGTCAATTGGTTTTATGATGGAACCTTAACTTTCTTCATGGTATCATAGCAGGTTGTTTTCCCACGTGTGAAGTCCTTAGGCTTGAAAATTCATTACACGTGAGAGGGAGTGTTGAGAATGAATCCCATATTGATGAGAGGAGGAACCTTGCATGTGCTTATAAGTAGTTGGACTACTCTCCATATTGCCAATTGGTCTTATGGTGGAACCTCAACTTTCTTCAACAGTTATATTAATAGTTAAGTGGGTCTCACTCATGCCACGTTGAGTATTTTCAGTTTTATTGACGGAGTATGCCACGTTGAGTATTATCAGTTATATTGACAAAGTTGACGAAAAATCATCGTGAATCGAAAATAGAGTTATATTGACAAAGTTGACGAAAATCATCGTGAATCGAAAATAGAGTTTCGGGATGTAAAGTGGAGAAGTTTGAGTTTTAGAAGACAAAAACTAACCTTACACCACCATTACTATTACCACACCTTTGTTGCTACCGCTCTCTTGCGGAAGCGGAGTATCAAGCTCTTGCTTATGCTTGTGTGGATACAATATGGATCCAAGTTGTCTTGCAAGAGCTTCCTTGTCCACTCACTCGTCTGGTTCTTAAATCTCTCAGCAACATATTTAGCTGCCAATCCAGTATTTCATGCCTGGAGGAAACATATAGTCATTGATTATAACTTTGTGAGAGAGTTGCATCAGGCAGTCACCGTGTTTAGTCCATTCCCTCCACACATCAGCTTGCCGATGTCTTTACAAAAGGCTTCGATATAGACTCTTTTGAGCTTCTCGTTTCCAAACTTGTCTCCTACTCCGAGTCAAGTTTGTGGGGGAGTCTAAGGGAGTCATAAGCATTAATTCAACATTATTTAGGGAGTACTATGGTCGTATAAAGGGATCTTTCCGATGTTGTTATCAGGCAATAACTCTATGTATTTTCGTTGTGTTGTTATTAGGCTCTAACTCTATATTTATCTTGTATTCATGCCTGTTGTAACTGTAGAACACGCTAACTCCATTGCTTGTCTAAATATGTGTACAATTGTTCTATGCTAATACGAGGAAAGTCAGTTTTTACGGTGACAATTGTGGGGCGGCAACGATGGTTGTGGTGATGATGATGGTGATGTAAGATTAGTGATTGTAGTGGTAGGTGGTAACGGCTACTTAAGGAAAAATATTTAGAGAGATAAATAACATCATTTTTTTAAATTTAATGGAGTATTACAAAAATTAAAAATATTCATTTTATACTAAACTATGAGCTCTTTATATGTGTGCGTCTTGCGAAGTTCAAAATCAGAAAACATATTTTCGTGTTATTTTAAAGAAGTTCTGAACTCATTGATGCTCGTATGTTCAAACCCCACCTCCACCAATAAAAGTAAAAACATGAAGTATATTTAAAATAACCATTATAACTAAGTTCGTACGACATGAAGTGAAAGAAACCGAATGCTCCTACTTAACTCATACATGAACTGAGTAGATTATGATCGACTGATGATAAAGATGTTGTAAGTGGTATGACGAAGTAACTGTAGAGATGGTGTTATTGGTAACGATCATGATAAGAGTGACGATCCACTCATCTGCCATTCCATATATATAATGCTTTAGCCATCATCTCAGATTCTCAGGCCACCCTTATGATGGATTCCATTGACAGTTTCCGAGTTATCTCCAGCAAAGAGTCCTTAACATGATCAGCTTGAACTATTTTACCGGTACTGTCATTTTTCTGCACAACCAAACATAATAGTTATCAGCTAATATTAATAAAATATAATAAAATGCCTTGGGGTATTAAAGATAATTTAGATAACGTTAATTACCTGTACTTTAAAGACATTAAAGATCAGGGTTTTGAAGTTAGTCACATTTGCATAGGTTACTTCCAAGCCTAAAGTATCCAATGCCTCCATCAGTCTCACAAACCCTCCTGGCTTGTGCTCACATAATACAGTCACAGAGAATTCATTAACATCCAACTCAGTTACTTCCACTTGTGGCTGCAATTAGTTTCACATTCTTTTGATCACCTAAAGAGATAGAACTCCAAATATACATCCAAATTTAAAAAATATAAGATTTTAGTTTAGTCTATACCTCCATCTTTTCATTTTCCGGTGTGTTTGCAATGATAGTTTCCATTTGACGTAGAAACTCTGATTGTAAATTGCCATTGTTTCCACAAATATAACTAGTTTCCTTTGCTCCACCATTTGAGTTAAGTTCAAGCTCTCCAGCAAGTTCTTTTACTTGCCTCTGCAACTTTGACACGTAAGCAATTGTGTCCCCAATGACGGAAGCTCTGTCCATCTGAGAATCAAGATGATTAGGCATTATATTAGAGCTTCTCCCAAAGATTGTAATCACATTAGCTGAATACAAGATGTGACAGCGTACTAATCACATCAATTGTTCGTTAACATATCAACTGTCAGCGCACGTTCCCATTATTCTGCATATGTCTAAATGAAAACGCTGATAATACTAATCTGAAAATAAAAATAAACACTTAATGCAATTGATCATCACCCCAGTATTGTTGGGAAGCAAAGTGCGAAGGATATGGAATACGTCGTTAAGCTTATTCCTTCTCTTCCTTTCAGCTTCAAAGTTTGATTGAGGTACTTTTTCATTCCTACCGCAACAATCAGTTCATCAGTAAACGTTAAAAAAAAAAAAAAAAAAAACAGAAAAAGTCACTGGGAAAAGGAAGAAATAGAGAATAGCTAGCTAATTATAACCTTTGGTCTTCACTCAGTTTCCAACTTTTCAAACGCACTAGAGATCCACGCATCTGTCTGAGGCTTGGCAGGGTCATCATCATGTTCATGCCACCTGTAAACGATCGATAAAACATTAATTTCAAAATCCTAAACCTTACCGAATTAGTTGAGTGCATAACAAGAACTGAGAGAAGAAAAATATATAGCTACCTCTTTTGCCTGCACATGTCAGTAAGAAAAACGCGACGAGGACGAAAGAAGAAACGAGGAAGCAGATGAAGCAAAGGTAGAGATCCATAACTTCAGTCAATTGATCAAATAAAGTAAATCAATTTGGAACTCTTGCATTTGACAAAAGTGTTTCTTTTTTTATAGAGAGAGTTTGGTAGGTGAACTGAAGTCCATGCATGAGTGTAGCGTGAAAGAGAACTTAATAGAAAACTATACAAACTAATTAATTTCTTTTTGTGTTTTTTTTATTTCTTCTCTTTCGGTAATTAAACAGGATGGCTTGGTAAATATGAGAGCATATTGCATGAATGACCTGAAACTTTTCCAAAGTTTTTCATTCACTTGGGTTTGGTATATGCATTTGCCCATGTTTCAACTACTCCATAAAGCTAAAAAAACTAAACCGAAGGGGCAATTGACTAAAAAAATCTAAATTGGAAGGCCAATTGTCTAAGAAACCTAAACTGAAATGGCAACCCGTGAACACAAATTGCCTACTTTTGGATTAGGTTGTGTTCAAACCTATATCGCACAGGGAATAAGAAGGGATATAGGTATGGTATCTTCCACACATCAGATGCCAACTCATTGCCAAAACAGAATAATCTCATCAAGTCACCTCTTAGTCAAAGTTTGTTATCACATGCCATGTACTTGTAAAATTGTTAGTGAAGTTTGTTAATCACACGTCATCTTCCTGTAAAACTGTTATTGTTTACTTCAGATTAGCTAGTGATTAGTTAGGCTCTTGTCTTATGTATTCTATTAATTGTGATGTATTCTCAAGTGTAAGATCTTTTTTTTTTCTTTTTTTGGGTAACATGGAAGAAGAAAAAAATGAAACACCTAAAGAACAACTAGTTTAGCTAGCGACTTCAGAGCAGTCATCGGAAAGAGTTTGAACTAAACAGGGAGGAGACTGCCCAAGCTCTTGGAAATCTATTTAGCTATTTAAATCTAATTTGGCTAACCGTTCAGCTGCAAAACTACACTCTCTATGAACATGTTGCAAATTACAACTCCAGTTATCTATGATCAAACTTCTCTATTCCGAGACAAGACCATAGAGAGGATGATTAAGGATAGGCAAATAATGAATGAGACCACCAAAGAAGAATCAACCTCCATAATAAGATGAGAGAAATTTCTAGCTTTAGCTATCTTCAACTCATAAAACAACCCAAAGCTCAGCATAGAGAACTTCCCCAACTCCTTTTTTAGCAATAAAACCAGTGATCCAATTACCGTGAATCTTTAATTAATCCTCCATTTTCACTCCATCTGGGACCTTTAAGTTAAATGTGGATGGTGCTAGGCATGTGTAAGATCTTCCAAGAAGCCCCTCAGTTTTTAAAATTAATCATGTTTTGTGGGAAGAAAGTTGAGGTTTTTTAACATCAATAAGCAATATGAAGAGTAATCCAAAATTCCTTACAAGTATATGCAAAGTCTTTTCTTTCCTAAACGTGGAATTCAAACTCTTAACGTGCTCCCTCACATATATGTAGCGAATTTCCAAGTACATATACATGCATAATGAAGTTGCATCATATTGAATAGTCTATAGGCTCTTAGTTATTGGGTGCAAAAGGAGGATATAATAAATAATAACAAAAGAAAAGAGCACAGGGTTAAGTCCTAGAAACAGGAATTTCTAGGAACGATGTTTCTAGGAAAAAAAAAAAAAAAACTCCTCAAAACACTGTTTTGAAAATACTTAAATCGCTGTACGTGCTTAAAACACTTGAAATACAGTTTTGAAAATACTTAAAATTTCTAGAAATAATGTTTTTTCTTCTTCTTCAAAATAGTGTTTTAACTATATTAAAAAAGATATTTTAAGTATTTTTGATATGAGAACACTATCAAATTATATTTGAAAATATGATATGATGGTCTGAATACAAGTTGTTTTGGTGTTTAAAAACTCTTACCAAATCGTAGCTTTGAAATAGAGAGGAAACGGGAAATTAGAAAAATTATCTCAACTCTTCAAACGTAGTTTTGATCTAGCAAACATGTATTTGGCCCAAAAGACCATAAATCACCGCATAATGCATGTCGAGCATGTCCATAATCTGTCCCGCTAGTTGTTCTCATCAGAATGCTTAATACATAATTAATTAGTAGATTATGCTAAATTAACTATAAAGATGTTGTAGCTGGTACGAAGAAGCATGGTAATCGTGGAGATGGTGTTGTTGGTAATGATCATGCTGAAAATGATCCAATGGACTGACATTCCCTGATGCTTTAGCAATCATCTCAGGCCACCCTTTTGATGATGGATTCCTTGTTATCTCCAGCAAGGAGTCCCTCACATGATCAGCTTGAACTATTTCAGTGTCCTTTTTCTGCGTAATTAACATATAATAAAAACTTAAGTGCTTTTCACAAATAAAAACTCTTGGTTTTGTCAAAAACACTTAAAGCACCGGTTTGAAGAAAAAGAAGAAAAAAAAAACTCATTGATCCAACTATTATTAGACCCGTCAATTAGTGTGTCTGACACTTAGTTGTTAAATGAGGGATTTTGTCTTTTATAGTAAGATTCTCGAAATATTCACTAACATTAACATTAACAGTTGTCAGGAGCTACATAATTAAGTAATAAATAGGAGATAATTGGTTACCTCTACTTTGAAGACGTTAGAGACAAGGCTTCTGAAGCTAGTCACATTTGCATTGGTCACTTCCAAGCCTAAAGAATCCAATGCCTCCATCAATCTCACAAACCCTCCAGGCTTGTGCTCACAGAATACAGATACAAAGAATTCATTTCCATCCAACTGAGTAACCCCTACTTGTGGCTGCAACCATATTATTCCATTAATCTTTTTGTTATCTGAAATTTTAAATTAACAAAACATATATAAGATTAAGTCATACCTCCATCTCTTGTCCCCTGTCATTAGTACTATCTGAGTCTTGGTTTTTTTGTTTAGAGATATTGCCAATGTCTCCTGCTGTTCCCACATGAAACCCATTTGGAAGCTCATCATTTTCTTGTTTATTTGCAATGGTATTTCCGTTTTGACTCAGAGTTTCTGGCTGGAAATTGGTGTGGTTTCCACAGATATTATTGGAATTCCTTTTCTTAGATCCTCCATCATTTGAATGCTGTTCAAGCTCCTCTTGGAGTTCTTTTTCTTGCCTCTGCAACTCCTTCACGAACTCAATCGCATCCCCGAGTATGGAAGCCTTGTCCATCTGTGAATCAAAATGAGTAGGCATTAGATTCTGCTAAAGATGTCACGTATTTTATATAACATTAGCCCGACCACATGATGTGACAACATACTTATCACACTAGTTACTACTGTCAACTGTTAATTAATTATCAACTATCACATAAGAAAGTGTAAAGATCCATCTAGTACAATTGAAATAATAATAATAATGCCGTGGTCATCACCTTAGAAATGTTGGGAACCAATGAGCGGAGGTGATAGAGCCTCTCATTAAGTTTCTTCCTTCTCTTCCTCTCCGCCACAAGGTTTTTGGACTGAGGCTTTTTTCCTGTTCTTCTCCTATAATTCGTGCCACCATCATCATCAAACTGATCACTGCAATCTGAAGCTGAATGATCTGCAGTTCTTCCACCCTCGTGTTTAATTGAGTCTTGATCATCCACAACCTGCTGCTCAATGTTTTCTATTCCCTCAGGAACTTGAATATTATTATGCAAGTTTTGTGCATTAGTATCAGCTTGAAGCCCCATCTCTCCCAAAGACTCATGTGAACCCTGATCAAAATTATAGACATTATTATTGTTACTATTTAGGAGGAAATTCATTGGGGAAGTGCTGCATAGGCGGATTTGGTCAACTGAGATATCGCATGGCAAATTCGAATTGTGATCCAATGCCATTGCAGGAAAAACAGGTTGCTGCTGGAAACTATGATTGTTGTTTAGATGATCATTTCCCCCATTATCATCTACAAGAAATGCCTTTGGTCTTCTGTCATTGCTCATGTTGTTTATATCCACGGTGAAGCTTGTATTTGTGCTTGCATTGCAGCTTGCACTAAGCAGGATATCTTGCTCATGTGAAATGTTGCATTGGGCAGTGATAAAGTCAATCACTTGTTGGTCTTCAGAGACCTGTCAAAGTGGAAAAAAATGCAAATACTTAAAAATTGTAATGTGTGAATTTGTTAGTTGCGGGCAAAACTATAAATTGTGACACTTACCTACCCCATCTCTCACAAAATTTATGTAGGACACAAATGTTTCAAATAGTTGGTTTATATCATGTACACGAGAACTACTAGCATATAAACGTTTGCATGTGGCAACTCTCATACAAAAGGTGAGCCTTTGTATTTGGGTCCAACTCAGGCTCAACTTTTGTGTGAGAGGTGGCACATATGGACGTGCATATGCAAGAATTTCTCTACATGAAAGATCTAAAATAACAAATTGAAAGGAAGCTGTTTAAAAGTTAAGCATCATATATATCATACATCTCTAGAGACAAACAGCTCAATCAGCCCTCCACCACTTGGAACCAAAACCCTGGTCTCATCTCTTTCCTGCAAAATAAGTGATGAGGAGTATAGAGTTACATTTAATTATATGCTCAACAAAGAGGGGATTTTTTTTCTTAAAAATATCTAAAAGAATTGGACGACCACTATACCATAGGACTTAAATCTCTATTAGCAGAGTTCAACCAAATGATCTGGTTTGAAATTAATGCCTGTGCATAAATCCTGTGCAAACACAATTTAGTTTTTACTTTTAGTACTAATTATAATTGAATGATTAAAAATATACAAAAAATGAAGGCTAAATAATATTTAGAGGTACCCAGATTCTAAGGGCAGGGAAGAAGGAAGCTGGGCAAGAAGATCACAAGAATTGGTTCGTGAGTGGTGCATTATATCCCGGCATGGAAGGACAGGATAAACTGGAAAAAGAAGCTCTTGTCCTCCATTTGTCTGAGTGTTTCCATCAGTCCCAGAACAACAACAATCCATCCACTCAATAAACCTAATTAAAATATAAAAAATCTTTAAATTTGTCACACAAAGATGAGATAAGGAGAGTAATATTTAGTTAATTTCAATTAGCAACAGATCATTAAGTAGTTCCTCTCTTAATTAACCTTTGGTCTTCACTCGATTTCCATAGAACACAATAATCCCAGCCTTTCAAACACACAAGGGGTCTAAGCCTATCAATCAGATTTTGCATAATGATTTTCATGCCACCTGCAAAATAATATGATTAATTGTGAAAAGCCAATAATCGAAACAACAACAACAAAGCCTTATACCACTAAGTGGGGTTAGCTGTATGAATGTTATAATGTTACTGCGCTCAGTTTTGCACCAAATATTCCGTTAGTCAATAATTGAGACATGGAATTAATTTCAAATTGTTCAAACAGAGAATTAATTTTGAAGAATCAGCTAAAATTTGTCATAATTTGGGAATTCCTTACAATGCTCCAAATTTTTTTGTTTATTATTATGCAACAAGTTTTGTCAACTAACATGCACCCAACAGAAGAACATGCAAACCCTACCAGTCAGATGACAATTAGTACTTCTTGCTTCCAATACTATTGCAGCCGACTGTTTTCACTGGGAAGAGAAAGAAAATTACTAAATGAAAGAACAAACAAGAAAGAAAATATATTAATGAGAAAAGGTAAAAGGGTAGCTAGAAGGGTCCAAGCAAAATTTACTACTCGATAGCAATTGTTAACAACTTCTCACACTCATCATTCAAAAATTAAGCTAAGACAGTACAGCATCCACCTCACCTCAGCATCGCAGAAAGATACCCATCTCTGCAAGCTGAGAAGAAACAAAGTCGTCAATATATATTCTATTCTGGGTTCCAGTGAGCGAGAACCAAGAATTAAAAAACAGTTGAACCCTCCCCATCTCACAAATGTTTCTTTTTATATATACGTGTTTAGGGCTTGGCTAGCTACCTTGGTTGGTGAACTGCAGCCCATGCATGAAGCAGAGAAAATTGTTTTTATTTCCTTATTGCCAATGAAGAAAATGATATATTTTAATTCAACAGTGCTACACGACTATATTTCTCAACCTCATAAATAAAACCATATTATGATATAAGTGGGTTCATTTTATATAAATTGTTATGACCAATCGGTACCAATACAAATATATATATATGTATATATGTATCAGTTGTTTCATAATGTAGTAAAATAATTAATGTCTTTAAAAACTCTAATTTACCTAATATATCATAGTCGCTTAGTAAAATTTATGAGTGATTTTACTGAAATTTTAAGCGTTTTACAAAATTTACTTGAAAGTGCTCATTCCCAAAGCACTAAAAATTGTTTAATTATAATTTAGAAACACTTTAAAACTTTTCTTGTGAACTTTTTTTTATCTCTTTTTATAAGCATTTTAATTTGTTAAAAGATGTCTCAAACGAGTTCTTTTAAAATAAAACGACGTAGTGAGATATTTTAGATAATAAAGAAGAAAATATTTAAAAATAGTATATTTTAGTTGGAAATTATGGGAAAGGCAAATCGCATGACCTGATTTGGCGTTTAGAACCCTAACTACCTCACCTAGTCTTTTATTCGTTTGGCTTCAGCATATTGTTTCGTGTTTCAACTACCTTTACTACTGGGAACTTGGAAGTTTCAACTGAAAACAGAAACAAGCAATATCACAAGGAAGTGCCATCTGGTGTAAGATTAGGGCTCGTGACTTGTCACCCGTTTAGATGAAATGGCCGGTTAACAGCCCACCACATACAGGTTATTAAAAAAATGAAGGTTACTTAAAAGGTATACTCCATCATTAATTTGATAACTATATAATTATGCATGGTACTGGCCCTTAATTTCATTGGATATAGATGTATGTTGAAATCACACTAGGATGTCACTAGTTTTGTTAGTATTAGCAAGCTCTTGTTGAAATCACACTAGGATGTCACTAGTTCTGGGTGATGATTTTTACACAATCCATTTTATCTCTTACGTACTATTTTAATTATTTAATTATATGTTAGGATATGTGTGAGGTAAAATAGTGCAAAAATCACTGTCTTATATGCTATTACATCAAAAGCTATTAAATAATTGAAAGAGCGTGTGAAGTAAAATATCACCACCCTTATCCGTTTAGTGAACTTTGCTAGCACTAACAAAACTAGTGACATCTTACGAAAAGATGAACTTAAGAGTTGTGCTAATGGCACTCATGCGTATATGAGCAAATTGTTGATAAAGCATCATGCCTTTATGATTTATCGCTATTACATTACAATACATTTATGTGTTTGGGAAACAAATAAAAATCAGGCCTGTTAAAGGGCTAAATGATTTTTATTTATCAAAAACGTGCAAACGGGCTTCGTTTGTGTACATTACATTATGTACGTGAAGTAAAAATTGAACAGCATATCCAACAGTGGCACACATACCCTGTCGGTTGTTAGTATTAGCAAGCTCTTAATGATAGCCTGAACGTCGGTTGTTAGTATTAGCAAGCTCTTAATGATACTTTAACTCACGCTAACACATTCTCTGTCGGTTGACAGCATATCTAACAGTGGTACACCACAATCCTCTTTCACTCAAACCTCTTCCTTGCAATGAAAAGCCAAAAAAGAAAGTAATAAAGAAATTCAAGGCATATAGTTTGTTGAGACGATTTAATAGGCTCGTTTTGAGTCTTAAGATTCGAATCTTTGTATTGAAAAAGAAAATAATTGACTAAAAATTCATTTTTGAGGTTTAATAATTTGGTTATGTGCATTGGAAAACTCAAATCTCATTTTTCTTGGTTGAATAACATTTTTTTTAGTAATGTTAGAGATATTAAATTTTGTAAACTAAATGACATGAAAGTTGATGATTGGATTATTATTTAAACGTTGATAAGCATGCTCATTTCCTATTGGTGACACATCATTTAGTTTGCAAATTTAGTCTACAAATTTAATATCTCTAACATTACCTTTTTTTGTTTTTTTAGTCGACAAAGGCTCTACCTTAAACTCAAATCTCATATTGAAACCCAAACATAGGTCTTTACTTTGTCTTTGAGTTTTAAGTCTCACATGCATTAAAAATATTTTGTTTTCTATTTGAACTCCAATATAAGATTTGAATCCTTGCATTGGAGATGTTGCAGGAGAAACTGAACTCTCTGAATTATTGACCGTGACATTAATTTTCTGTTTTTCTGTTTATTGGCAGAGAAGCGATCATGTAACACTGTTGGAAAAATCAGTTGGGATCTTATTATTTATTTCCTCACCTAAGTATAGCGGTCCAATATTCTACTCGTCGACATTAAAATGCAAGAAAAATAAATTAAAAGTTTTTATAATTAACCACGCATTCCTACCATTTCTGTGGAGCGAAGAAAAAAGGGTTGGTAAAATGATGACTTTACTGCAAATTAATTGAGCGAGAGGTAGATGAGATGATGTACAAAGTTGACAAAATTGAGCTTCTAGAGGCGAGGTATATTGTGTACAAAATACAACTAGCTAGATTGAGCTTCTAGAACTAGTTTATGTATTCTAACTTATGTCCTAATTAAACGAAATTGAATTCTAATGACCAGAGGATGACCTACGCAACTTGACCTTATATCAATTTTAGAATGACAGGGCTATAAAGGGATTTCTATTTTTTCACACAAAAAGAAAAGAGACTAGTTGCGGGGTTCATTGTACATCGAACTTCAACGATTTGAGGTTTTTTTTTTTTTTTTTAAATCTTCATGCATGGATCAACTTTACAAAAAATCAATTTAATCCGAAATCATTTACTCATTTGATTGTCACGGTAAAATTCCAATGTTCCTTAAATTGTAGTGTTTATTTCCGATTTGACTAATATTTTACAATGATGATCTATAAAATGCAACTTGAAAATTAAACGATTCAGATTGTTAAAGTTCCATGTAAATTGAGCCCACAACCATTCTCCAACTTTACCAGAAAATAAGATCCCTTTAGGTAAAAGGTTTGAAAATAAAATACATGGGCTTATGTTAATGTGCTTTGATGTTGATGACTCTGTCAAATCGAATTGTTATGATCTAAGGCCGATGCTTCTAAGGCGTATTCGTTTTCTATTAATGAAATACTTAAGATAACTTGAAATCACTTCTACCTTCGTTTAGGAGAATTTTTTGTTGTAGAAAGACTGGAATTTAAAATCTTCCACTGCACGAATTTTTTTAATAAACGAAGTCATCGAACATTAAAAAATGAAAAAAATATAATACAAGCGTATACATGTTTTAAACAGTTGGTCAATAACAAAATTTCTATATTGACCAAAATATCTAGAACAAAGTATAATACAAGCGTAAACATGTTTTGAACAGTTGGTCAATAACAAAATTTCTATATTGACCAAAATATCTAGAACAAAGTTGCACATGTGATGTGAAACATGAGAACTTGACAAGGATTGTCACATCTTGGCCCGGATCCCCACTATATCTCGGGCTCGATTTCACCGTAGCACGATATTGTCTGTTTTGAGACCCTACAACACTCTCACAATTTTGTTTCTAGGAACTCACACGAGAACTTCCCAGTGGGTCACCCATCATGGGAATGCTCTCGTCGGAACTCGCTTAACTTCAGAGTTCCAATGGAACCCGAAGCCAGTGATCTTCCAAAGGATCTCGTGCTAGGTAGAGATGAGAATATACATATAAGGCTTATAGGATCCACCCTCTTGGACGATATGGGATGTTACAAGTATGCCAAAATATACAAATACAAAAAAAAAAAAATACCATTACTTGAAATATTTAATTGTCTTTGAAATTTTCTTTTGGGGTGTTATTTTTGTATTTGAATTAGGGAACCAAAATCCAATAGTTTCTTAATAAAATAAAATAAAAAATCTAACGGGATTCTAAACAAACTTTACCTTAATTATTATGGACGGAAACAAATACCTTACTCAAATTAAAATTTTATGACCCAAATTCAGTTTGTACATATTGCCTCTGATCATTATAAATTTTATCAAACTCATTATGTGTCGTTTTAAACACTTTGGTCAATTGAAAAAGTTCCAAAACAAAATTAAAAAATTTGTATATACGATGTGGATGTATACCTTATAAAATTATATTGATACATTACAAAAGTATTTCCAAAGAAATAAGGATAATTGATTGTTTAATAATTTTACAACATCTAAGTGCCGAACTATTTGACCTAAGAAAATGGCGGGTTTACAACGATGAACTTGTGTCTATTAATGTGATATGACGGGTGAGTGTCTTATTCGTTTGGCGATTCAAATTTAATTTCTAGTTATTTAAAAAATTGCCTAAAATGTAAATATAAATAAAAAGCATTGCCTACCAAGGCTTAAAAGGAAAATCCTTTTAAGGCCCGCATTTTGGTCATTGATTTTACATAAGCATACCCTTACTTCTCACACATTCTTTATTAATTTCTGTCTTTAATATTTTTTAATTTATCTGATCTAACGACTAAAAAAAAAAAAATGTGACAAATAAAAAATAATATGTAGATGTCACAACCCTTTACATAAACCTAAATCTAAAATCCTCATTTTTTCCTCCACAAAACTGGTGGGCTATAATTATAGTAGTAGGAACCACAAGAGCGTCAGCCAGATCGTCACCAAAAGTGCCTTCGTGAAAGAAAAGGTCGCACATGCATTTGTCTCGTGACGACTGCCTACTAATCAACGTGGAAAACCCAAACGTTTTGACATTGGAAGAGCTGTGAATTTTTTTCGGCTTATTTATTTGCTTTCAAGAAAAAAAAAAAAAAAAAGGCTTATTAGTCATCGCCATGGTCAAAACAAGAGAGCTCTTCCCCCAACGTTAGTCCTTTTTTCTGCGCTTCACACATAAATCGCCTCCTTTTATCTTTTTGAATCGCCAGACGGTCAAAAGCCGAAAACCCAGAAAACCCAATTGAATTCAAGGTCTTTTCTCTCAATCTGGCCCGTAAAAATTTTGTTTTGGTTGTTGTTTTTGTTGGTTTTGGTGGCTTTTTGATGTTTGTGTTCGTGGGAGTCTGTTAGAAAGGTTGAAATTTGTATGCTTATGAATGATGTTATGGTTGGTGATGACAAAGTTTGGGAAATGGTGTGTGCATGTTCTTGTTTTTGAAGATTGCTTTTCATACTCTGTTTGGTTGCTGAGAAAAGGTGGGGAAGTCCAATGGTATTGAGTTTCTGTTGTGATTTCAGTTTTTGGGTTTTCTTATCATGTGAAAGGATTACCATGGCAGCTTAGCTAACTGGTTGAATTGAATTGAACTGAATTGCATGGTGCACGTTGATATTCTTGTTAGCTTTATTTGCTATTTGCCTGATTGTGAAAGGTTCAACTTTTTAGTTTTCTTTTTCTATGTTTTATCATCAACCAAATGAAAATTTATTGAAGTTGCAAGAGTTTCTGAGAGTACATTTTCATGGTTTATTAAAAAAAAAATTAAAAAAAAACTTTTTTATTGGTTTGAAAAGAATTATTGGATTTCAGTTTTATGCTCGGCTGATTATTCCCAAGTTCTTGAGGAAAGTTTGTTAATTTGAAAAAAAAAAAATTCAGAACCTTCTATGTCTCTGGTTAATAAAAATTCAAAATTGTTTAATGGAGTTATGATTTGCAGGGTTGTAGGTGATCTCAATAGAGACATGTCTCTGATCGGAAAAATACACCCCGAATGTGTTGATGTAGTCAATCCCTACCATGAATGCACTGAAATTTGCCTGAGAAAGATTGCTGAAGGGAAGGGCCGAAAGGTGACGAAAAAGAAATCAGGTTTGTGTTATTGTTCTGTTCTTAAACAACATGGATTCTCTTAGTCCCTGCACAAAAAACATCACCAAACTGATTACTAATCTGGTTCAGGAATTATTTGAGCACTTTAGTTTACTTTTATTTAACCGCAATTAAAAAATGCTTTCGTACTTTCGAGATCAAAGCATTTGGTTTCAATATGAATTCTGACTGGTTTGTTGCAACATGTGAACGCCCGTGTTTTCGCAGGCATTTCATGTCATTGCTTATTGCTCATATCTTTACTGCTTGGATTATCTGGTCTGTGTTTTGTGTTAAGTGATTGGCAATTGTTCATTCATATAATTCTATTAAATTTGAATTGCTTGCGGCTCTCTTTCAAAATCTATCCGTGAAGATGTGTCTTACTGTCTTGATTGATTAGAAAATAGCATGGCCTTACGAGGTGTAGTGAATTATTGGTTCGAGATTGTTTTCTTGCCTTGGATTATTGGTTTTGAGAAGTTTCTTCTTCAAGGGTCTTTTCTTTTAAGCATTTTCTGAGTATAAGTTGGAGATTTTAGATTTTTTTTCTCATTTTGTTTCTTTTCCAAAGATATTGGCAGCAGTTTTAAATATGGTGAGCACAAAAAAAGGGGGGCTGAAGAGAAAAGAGCATCCAATCCTTACCATGACCCTGAATTCTTCCGCCAAAGAGCCGTTGGTGCCGAACCTCGTGGGGGCAAAAAAGAATCAGGTTTTTCCCTGCTTTCGTGTGGTGACTTCTCAATAGACTGTTTAGTTATATGTACATTTTCCCTTTTCTGAACTGCAACAATAGAAAAGCTAGATAGAGTAGCAAGCTGCAAATGATTCCATATGTCAAACCAATGTTTTCCAGTTGACAACAATTAGATGCTCTTCCCAAGTAACATATTTTTGTTTCACCATCGCTTCATTTATCCTTTCATGGCATTGCCATTCTTAATGGTGTGGAAAACCGACAGCACTTCATTCCCCTGTCCTAGGAATGCCATCAATTCATAGCCAATCCACAATGCAATAAGCATAATTTGCTTTCACGCTTGCCTTAAGAATGCCCAAGGTTCTGCACTGGAATACAAATGTTTCATTTGAATTTCTATGAGATCCTGGGCAAGAGAAGCTCTTTTGTGGTTGTGCAGGGAATAACCGGAATGTGAATTTATTCATTCCCCTTGCACTGGTCATGCACATGATACACATGGACTGTAATCCCAGTTCACCTTTTTAATGGTCTGTTTGAATGGCAGGTTCAATAGTTGATATTCCTATATTGGGCAAACAAAAGGAGGGATCCCGACCAAAGACCCCTCAGGAGCTTGTCCAAAGTGTGATTTATCATTTAGATGCTCAGTCATCTTCATCAAAGGAAAATGTGAGATTAGAGAACGGTAAGCGTAAATCTCCCTTCACCTGACCGATAGTGAATGTGTTTATTCATTTCCTCTTTCGCCTGCCATACTCATGGGTGCAGATGTAATCACACTTCTTTTTCATAATTTATGGTGTGTTTTAACTGCAGGCTGTGTCCTTGATGATCCTATATTAGGCGGAAGGAAGCAGGGATCTCAGCCAAAGCCCTCTGAAGAGCTTAAGAATGCAACTGGTCGAGGTGTAATTTATCCCTCTGATTCTCGATCTGAAGAAATAGTGCAAGTAGAAAATGGTGAGCATAAATCTTCTTCTACCTGAGATTGTGGATTTATTTATTCAGTCCTCTTCCACCTCCCATGTAGACGTACACATGGATGGTGACGTATTCATGCTATTATTTCATAACATCTGGTCCGCTTTAATTGCAGGCTCCGTGTTTGATGATCCTATATTTGGCAGACAAAGGCCTGGTTCCAGACCAAAGCGCCCTGAAGAGCTTGACAATGTATCCGGTGAAATTAAGGAAGAGGTTAAAATAGGGAATGGTGAGCATAAATCTTATTCTCCACTGTCTGCTGAAGTAAAAGATGCTTCATTCAACAAGGATCAAGTTCCGTCTTCTCTATTAGTGCCACCATCTGGAATTATCACAATGGTGTGCTCTTTCTCCACCCCATCTCTCACACAATTTCGTTACTAATTCTGTTTTTATTTTATTATTATTATTTTTTTTGTATCACTTTGACTCCTTTCTTATGCTATCTCTCCCTCTGACAGCCTGAAAATCCCAAACACCCTCGAGAGAATGGTGCTATCTACGTCGCTAGTGAACCACCCAGTAATGGGGAAGACAAGGAAAATATTAATCATTCACCTGGAGTTGATTCAAATCATACTGTCAGCAATGTAGGAGAAGGCTCTACTGGATCAGCTTTCGACTCAAGATTTAGTTTCTCAGGTACTGTCCATGCTTTTGAAGATAGTGATGATGACGATACACGATCTGTTATTTCTGATGCCAGTGTCTCTGTGGGAAAATACCGTGTGAAAGGAAGTTTCTCTTCCATTCTCCAGTCAATCATGGAAAAATATGGTGATATAGCCGCAAGCTGTCAATTGGAATCAGTTGCCATGCGCTCTTATTATCTCGAGTGTGTATGTTATATAGTCCAAGAGTTGAAGCGAACGCCGATTAAGGAGCTGACAAAGCCTAAAGTCAAACAAATGTTATCTATGGTTAAGGATGTAGAATCTTCGGGAATGGATGTTGGTTGGCTCCGCTTTCTGATCAACGAATGTGCAGAATCCATTGAACTCCTCGATCAGCATCGAGCATTCGAAGTAGCAAAGGCAAACTGCGACCGTGAGTTAGAATCCACAAGGAAAGAACTTGAACCGCAAATTGAGGCTCTGGTTCTGAAAGAAAAGGAGGTTGTCAATACCAAGAAGCAAGTTGCTGAAATGAAAGCCCTCCTGCGGGAGCTCGAGCTTAAATCTTCCGTCTTGAGCGACAGTGTTAGTAACATGAAGTCCAAGGTCGAAAATCTTCCGAGTAAACCGTTGTTGGACAAGGTCTTGTGAAGCAAGCAACTGCAACCTGTAATATGTAGGTCATATATAAAATGCTATGAAGGTTGAAACGATAGTCTGGTACATCCTTTTATGTTTGTAGCTATGAAGTAAATGTAGGATGTATCGTGTCGGTTTCGCTATCTGGTACTTGTACTCAAAATGATTTGAGGATGCTGGGGTTGTAGAACCCTACTGACTTGGTGATTTGAGAATCATGTCACTTTTATATTTTTTATTTTTTTATTTTTTCTGCTTCATATATATGAACACAAGAAAGCTAGAAGAAAGTAGTTGAAAAATAAATCATTTAAAGTTTACGTAGTTCTTGTCCTTGTGCATGATGTTTACTGTTTATATCGTCTTGATTAGAGCATGTCCAAATGAGGAGTCAAACAATTCACATCAACAATTACGGTAAAGAAAGACATCATTAGTGTTTTTCAACTGAAATGCTAATCTTATGTGGCATCATGTGGATTGACAACAAAGGTTGTTGGTGACAGCAATTTCAAATATATTTTTAGTAATTAATGTGCTTTTCATTATTTTTGTTATGGTTTTTTGTTTTAAAAATGCTTATTACAATTATGAAAAATAAATAATGCAATAAATAATACTTTACATTTAACATATCGAGTGGAAAATAAATTTTTTTTTTAAAGTCAAAGTGCCACATAAGCCTCTAAAATAAATTTTTATTTTTAAAATTTGACTTATCATTTGGAGATGGTCTTAAACTTCAACAATCTTTTTATGTAGACAAGTATGGGAGGAGAGATAATCGAATACAGGATTTCCAATGAGAGTTAAATGGTCTCAACCGCTTTAAATAGCTGTACATATAGAAAGGAGCCGTTGTTAGCATAATGCCCCTATAAACTCCTAGGGTTCTTGTTTGTGCCATATTTGACAACTGAAGCCCATACTTGTAACACTTTTGTCCCGTGGGATTTTAGGCCATTGGAGGGGGGTTTGATGAAATTTTGGGGGAGAAATCTGATCAGATCATACTTGTAGCAATTTTGTCAAATTTATTCTAGGGTTACTTGGATGTGAGATTTGATTTTAGGATGTCGAATTGAAATATTGATATATTTTTGGTAGAAAATTTGTGCGCCGATGGAAAGATTCGTACATGGAGACACTCATTTTATGTCAATTGTTGACATACACAGAGGAATTCCTACATTCAGATTTCGAATTGACCCATTTTGATCGTCAGAATGCGTAGCCTCCTTGTGTCTTAAAGGAGAAGACCTTCTCCGCGAATGCCAGATTAGGGATTGTTACAAGGAGTAGGACCAAAGTTAGCATGACAACTTAGGGGATGGGTGGGTTATTTTTTATCTAGGTCCGCACAAACACGTGGTCCAATTACTGGACGCCAGAATTTCTCATTTTAGACGTGTGGCGTGGCACGAGTAGCCGTACCTAAAAATTTCTCATGCTGCTGGAGTATGGGCTGATTGGGCTAGTTATCACAACCTTTCTATTTTCTTCATGTTGGGCCACTCAGAAAAACAACCACACCGCCGTCCAATATATAAAAAAGCAAAAAGGAATTTTCTTTTTCTTCGAATCTCATTCGTCCAATTCGCGCGTTAGTCCTAAGCCATTTGTTCTTCATCCTCTTTCCCCAATCAAAACCTAAATCTAGAAGCAGTGAGCTCGCCAATCGAATCAAATCTTTGCGCAGGTTCATCCCTTTATCTTCGCAATTTCTTTCAGATTTGATTTTGCATTGTTCTGTAGGTTGTTGGGTTGAGTCAGATTTGGTTTGGTTGCCGATAATTCGATGAATGTTTAAGCAAAATAAAACAATGACATTAAAATTGTTCAAATTTTTTCCTTTTTTTTTCGAATTAAGTAAATTAGTAAGCTTAATTTTGTAATTCCATCCAGTCCCTTTACTTTTTGTTGATTGTATCTTAGTTTTCTAGAACTTGTAGTATTTATTCGTTCTTGTATCCTTTTCAATTTTCTCGGCTGCCAAACATAGTGATGGTTGTGATTTTCTGATTTGTGTTGGTCGGTCTTGCACAAAGCACCGGATTTTTGGGATTTTGTTGGATACTAGAAAGGAACTTCAGGAGCTAGGTTTAATTGGTTGAGTATATATTTCAGGTAGCAGCAAAGATATAGAAGGTTCGAAGGGCGGAAAATATGTCTGATGAGCAAAGAGTTCACCCGGATTGCAGAAATGCATCCAATCCATACCATGAATGCAGCGAGTATTGCTTTACAGTTATTGCCGAAGCCAAGGCTCGAATGCCTCAAATCCAATCAGATCCTGAAGAACATGCTGATGATGGCGATGCCTATCCTCAAGAACATGCTGATGATGATGATGCCCATCCTCTCGAGGAGAATATAGAAGGAGACTTCCAAAACTTAACAGGGAGGAAGAGAAAATTGGCAGAATTGAGGAAGAAATTGGTAAGGTTTTCTGAAACTTTATGAAGTAGATGGCACTGTTGCAAAGTTGATCAGATATTTAAATAGAAAGCTGTTCCATTCTTTCGTCTGTTTATTTAACTGTAACTTTTACATAGGGTGAGGCAAAGAAACAAAATCAAACGGAGATTACGGCCGAAAAGAAAAGACTGGAACCCCGACATGAGTCCAGGGGAATTTCGAAACAAAAATGGGTTGAAGAGAGGAAGAAAAGAATCGGCAAACTTCTAGATGCCAATGGTTTGGATATGAAAAGTGCATACATGCTAGATACGCAAGAGATGGCAGAGGAAAAATATAAGAAATGGGAAAAGGATCCTGCCCCAGTTGGCTGGGATGGTATGCTCTGCAATTTCTGCTCAGTAATTTATTGTTCTTTGTTTTTTGGTTAAAATTTTGGATTTTCTCCTCAGTTCCTTGTTAATACATGTGCTCTTCATGTTCCCTTGTTACAAAACATACTTCTAGCTGTATTTATCAAGCTCAATCTGCTTTTGTTGTCATAGGATTTTAGAGAAAGTTTGTTGATGGAACCTGGAATGGCTTAGGTTAACATTAATGAACAATAGATATGAATATTTAGGGTGTATGGGGAAAGGAATTACCTGCTTAACCAAGGGTTAAGCAAGAGCAAGAGCTAGAGAAGCCTAGATTGATTAACTATTTGTTCGATTCTATGCTATACATATGCTCTAGTTAATTAGGGTATGTATACTTCCCCTCCAAAAGTTTCGGGTATGCAACTTGACCGAATACTAATTGGGGTATGTACATATTGTATTGTCAACTGTTCACTTTTATGCTTGCTTGCACGCACGTCACAATTCTTTATTGCCCAGTTGTGGTGCATTAAGACTAGACATTGTAGATAGATGAATTTGATATCCAATTTTGCTCTTGTAGTTTTATAGATATGTAAATCCAAAATGTGAGCTGACATGTTGTTTGACAGTTTTCAATCAGAAAACTCTGTACAATGCATACAAAAAGCGGACGAAGAACATTGATATTGACTTGGAAGAATACAATAGGATGAAAGAAGCTGATCCGGAGTTCTATCGTGAAGCTTCCAGCCTCCAATATGGGAAGGTATTTTTCTTTTGAGGAAATCTGATGGTTCCTCGTACTCCTGTTGAAGTTGGACTCAAACCCCTAAAATTTATTTTTTATGGTGCAGGCTCCAAAGATATCAGAGGATAAACTTGACAAGATGGTGAAGGAACTCAAGGATCGGGAAGAGAAGAAGGCTTCCTTCAGCAGGAGGAGGAGGTTCCACGATGAGAAAGATATTGACTCGATCAATGACCGCAATGAGCATTTCAACAAGAAGATTGAGCGAGCCTTTGGTAAATACACGTTGGAAATCAAAAACAATCTTGAGCGCGGAACTGCATTGCCCGACTAAGGTAAACGTAGCAAAATGCACTGCCTTTTGATGTTTGTCTAATTGTGAAAGTCAACTGGCTGACGGGAACTTATGATTCCCTCGGCTTACTGCTACTGGCAGCTTCGGTGCCGATGAATTGTAATAATAGAATACATGTTGGAACTAAGGTGAAATGGTTTGTGATATTCAGATTTTGTTCTAGTTGAAGTGGCGTAGCAAGTTTTCATGTGGAAACAGATATTTCTTATCTACTCATCTGCATTGTAGTTGACTGTCAATTCGTATCCGTCTGATTGCGGTTGGAATTTAGACAGTTATATGGAAAGTTTTAGAATATACGGAATTGCTGTTATCAGCATTATCTTAACTCTTAAGCGCTTGAATTAAACAAGTCATATCAGTTGGAGACCTGATAAAGATTGGTTCCATGTGATGGGTAACCAAACCTTTCTATATTGAGTCCTGTTTAAAAAGGCTTTAAAATTCATGAATAATTTGCATTTTCCAAAGGACGGTACTATCTACATACTTATTTTTACCTCACACACTTACTTCAATTTTTGGCTATTGGATCGAATGAATTGAAAACGATTCATGGATAAAACTTAATGAGTGTGTGTGGGAGGTAAAAGGAGTGTAAATAACACTACCATTTCCATGAGGTGAATATAATGGACCGGGACTTTCTTGGGTGCTCCGGAGTACTTGGTACTCCATGTGTTTTATCGGTTAGATCTTTATTCAAAAATACAAAAAAATCAAAATCCAATAGTTAAAACACTCGAAGTACCGAATAATTCTAGAACACCCAAGAATTTTCTATGATGGACCTACTAAAACTCTCACATGTTCTAGCTACATGTTTTCATGATTTTGCAGTGCTTTTATTTTGTTGGGCATCTCAGATTATTGGCCCTTTTCTTTCCTTCACCGAGAAAGTGAAAAGGAGATTATCTTTGATTCATCAGACGTGTTTTTCCCTTTGATTGATTACAAGGATAAGGCTTTTCCCTTTACTTTTCTTTTTCTCTTTTGCTTGTTTTTAAGGAAAAAGAAATGAACAAAAGCAAAATATAGGGTAGTTGAAATTGGTACTACACCAAACCGTCGCATAGTGAAGCCACCAAAATTGGGTTATGATACAAAATGATGATTGAGATTTGTATGATCAATAGAAATGGTCATTGAAAATCAATAGAAATGGTCCCTGACATTGTCCACCATCCATGATTTTGTTCATTCCGTTAAAAACTTTTTGGACAATTTTCAAAGCTTCGTAACTCAATTGATTTTTAACCAAATTCAACCCATATTATATCAAAATGAAGATAAGAAAGTGTAGAACAAGATTATACCTATTTGGAAGCCCAATGATTGCTCTGGATAATCTGAAAAGTGATTAGTCCGCAGGAAAACTAATTAAACTTTAAACGTTCATAAATTCTTTAATACTCAACGAAATCGAGTGATTCAAAAACGAAAATCATACTTCTCAACAAGACGAAGAGAATGATATCTTTCTTTACTGCTAACTAGCCGTGGTTTGGCCGGAAAACTGCTCGAAAGTGGCTAACTCAAAAATGGTTAGCCATTTTCGAGCCATTGTCCGACCAAACCACAACGAGTTAGCCTTCGAAAAAGGTACAATTCTCTTCGTCTCGTCAAGAAGTATTATTTTTGTTTTTGAATCACTCGATTTGGTTGAGTATTGAAGAAGTTCTGAACATTTAAAATTTACCCAGTTTCCGGCAAGTTTTCCAATTTTTCAGCAGACCAGTCACCTTCAGGCTATTTTCCAGTCATCTAGGGCAACCATTGAGTTTCCAAATAGGCATAATCTTATTCTCCACTTTACTATCTTCATTTTGATATATTATGGGTCGAATTTGTTTAAGAAACGATTGAGTTAGAATGCTTTGAAAATTGCCCAAAATCGTTTTTAACGGAATGACCAAAATCATGGATAGTGAACAATCCCAGGGACCATTTCTATTGATTTTCAATCTCAGAGACCATTTCTATTGATCATGCAAATCTCAGGGATCATTTTGTATAATAACCCACCAAAATTTCACCTTGGGTAGTTGAATTGTAGCTACGACATGTAAAAGACTTCTTTTGGGTTCACCTCAACGGTAAAATCCATGTGGAACGATACGTCTAGCAATGGTTTCACACTTGCAATTTCCTTTTTTCCTCCAAAGGAGATATCAAAAATGCCACATAGACGTATAAAGGTAACAAATGACGTACTATTTACTCCAACCAAGATGTCAAAGGTCACATGGAAAAGAAGGCTAAGCTGATATGGACAAAAATATGTCAAATTTGAAGCTGCCTTCAAATTTATTTTTTGCTATTTCCGAAGGCATTCTATTTGCTTTACCTTAAATGCTAGCATATTTAAGTATTACTTTATTATTTTTAAACCAATAACAACCCAACTTTTATTATTTTTGTTTAAAAAAAATAAATGAAGCTATAAATTTTGGCATATTGGGTGGAATGAAAATATTGATAATATGTCAAATTGCCAAGTCAGCCATCAAATTTAAATTTGATGTTTTGAATTTGACCATTTCTTTGGAGATGCTCTTGTGCCCTTTTTATTTTTTTTATTTTTTTTTAATTGAATTGAATAATCCGAGGTGAAATAATGAATTGTTAAAAATAAAATTAGTTGTTATATGAAATAAGCATTTTGTCACGTAACCCAACAATTGATATTATAATCTATAATCTGATAGTTGAGTGACTCGAGTTAAATTTCATTATTATAAGTTCATTTCATGTTGGACGTGGTCAGAATAGGATCATATGAAAAAAGTTTGTAACTCAATTAGTTAAACTATCATTTAACATGCACCTGAGGTTCAATGTTCCACTCTTTCTCCTTGTATAAAAAGTAATTCATTGATAGAGTGACATCGTCATGATACACAAGTATTCTATCACACTTCTCCACATAGGATCACACTTGGTCTGAACTATCACGATGACGGGTGACGGAAGTATCCAAAGAAGTGTAAGTCAATCTTCCTCTAGAGAGCATTTTGTCATCCTTATTAAAAATACTGATTCAAAAAATTTGAACCGCAACTCAATCCTGAGCCTCATTGGCATCCTAGTGATGAAGGAGAAATTTTTAATTGTAACAGAAACACGGGTAGTACATAATGTGTTTTTATGCAAATGGTGGAAAATTTTAATTTTTAAGTTATTAACCTTTTAACACACATAACCCATCGTTTCTATAGGAACACGTGATGTATCATTTCGTGTGACGATCACATTAAAAAATCTCTCGTGATGAAGGTGGAAGAAAGGACCCACAACCCCCAAATATACCATTTTTCAAGCCCCTTTTTTGGTTCCTTTTTTACACCGTCAGGACCACGCTGTCCCCTCCCCACCCCCTTCCCCACGCCCCACCCACCCACCCCCCCCAAAAAAAATAAGTCAAGAATCATCTCTTCTTTCTTTTTCTTTTTTTGTTCTTTTTTTGTTTGTTTTCCCGATAGCATAATTTAACTAAAGTTTCTTCAGAACGCTTACTCGAGCCGAAGCAAACATATATGAAACAATTCTAAAATTAAATTGTTTATGTCCACAATTTCTTTTATGCATATGTAAATCCACTTAACTCAATTCAATAACAAATTTAAATGATAAATTCATCATATGTCAAAACAAAACATTTCACCCTCCCCATCCCTCCCCCCATCGAATACCGTTTGGTTTCATTCAACTTCAACTGAGTGACACTCGCGAAAAGACGAGACCAATCATACAGTAAATAAAATAAGAGTGAAGGTACACGAAGGTAATTACCTACTTTTTTTACGGAATTTATAATTAATTATATATTTAAGTCGTGAAAATGCACGAATGAGGATTCCCTTCAGATTCTTTTTGTGAGGATCCGGAGAGGATCTTTAAATCTTGTTCGTTCATCTTACATCATGTGATCAGTTTTCATGGGATACTGTTCATATTTAATTTTAAATAAAAGTATTTAAAATGATTTATGGTCCCACGATGTATGATAAACAGACACAATGTGAGGATCCCGGAATCTCTACAAAAAGGATCCGGAGAGGATCCTCATTCAAAATACACAACTGAATGACCCACGTGCTTTCTGACATGCACATGCACTCCATTGCAATGTGACAATTGCAATATGCTATAGAGCCGTCTCTAAGATTTTGAAGGCATGTGCGAAATTTGAAAGAGGGCCCCTTCTTAAAATAGTTTAAAAATAATAATAATGTATTGATACTAGAAAACAGTCTCTTAAATCAAAACAAATTTTTACACTCAATGAATGCAAGTTTACAAATGTCATTAATTATAAGTAAATAGAGTTACAAATATAACCTTCATTAAATAATCAAACGCAGTTCATTCTTAAACAACCAAACATGAAAAACAAAAAACTTCAAAACTCTAACTTTGAAGTTTCACTTGAACATATAATATTATTATATATATCGTTTTTCGGGTGTTATTACTGGCACACATCATTGTACTCCAAATTTTTATATTTAGAAATAAAAAAGAAATTACTCTTACAAGTACTAACAAAATCAATTTTTTTTATAAAAAATATAGAACATTATTACATAATATTAGATGACAAAAATTTTGGGATCCCTTCAAATTTAGGAACTTCAAATTTAAGGACCTGTGTGACCGCACCTTTCGCTCCCCCTTAACGTCCCCTCTGATAAGCTGCACTGCATTGCATACCATTCATCCGTTACAATAATACTGCACTATTTATTTCAAACGTTCTAATACTAGTTAATCATATCATTATATCTATTTCACAACGTTAGCAGTGTGGTTAATTTGTTGTGTAAGGCAAATAAGGCATGCGTCTTTGGCCTCACTTTAAATCAAGATTTATATTTTTTTTATACCTTATTAGATATCTTAAAATTTGTACCATTCATTTGTATTTTTTTTCTTCTTAACAAACAATATTATCTTACTAAAAGGGAGATAGGTGGGCTTAACATCATAATAAGTTAGGAATAATGTGGTTCAAATTAGCCTTTAGCGAAAATCGAACCTAATACTTCTTATTTACGAATGAAGAGAAATATCACTAGATCATAATACTAAGCATCCCATTCATTTGTATTCTTAACTAGAAAAAAAGAAAAGAAAAAATATCTCTTAATTCTCGTAAGTAATACTAGCAATTGTACACATGCTATGCTTTGCATGTGCTTACTAAAATTTTAAAATAAAACTTATTAAGTGAAAACATAAAATGATCGCTAAAACTTTTTGGTGATGACCTTTAAATGATTTTTCGTGCTAAAGAAGTTATTCATATCTTTAACGACCGTTTTTTAATAATTATTTCGTCACTAAAAATGTATTTTATTTGGAAGAGAAATGTTAAAGGGAAAGTAGGAGCAATTGATATGCTTACTTGATTGTCAAACTCGGTGAAGAAAAACAGTAAAATTACTTTGTGCTTAATTACTGTTCATAATTTTTATTTTGATTATTTTATTTTGTTGATAGGGTTAATTTGATATATTCAATCTCTTTTTGATTGACCAAAAGAATTTTGTTACGAGATTGTTTAGTTGATATACCTCAAATTGATTTGAGACATAGCGGATTATGACATGGCTTCTCATGCAAGTCCCATACGGAATCACTCGTAATAGTCTCGTCCTATTCAGTCCAGTCCGGACTTTGTGGTCCTGAAAAATAAAAGGAGATCATCTCCGTATCTTTTTCATTAAGATCATCGAATCATTTTCTTTTAAATTTCATTCAATTATTTTGATTTTTTAAAAATTGTAATAATTTTTTACCATTAAATGAAATTTAAAAAGTCTGAATCAAATGATTCGATAACCTTAATGAAAGAGATCCGACGTGAAAAATTATCCCATGCTGCTTTCGCTTTCCAACTTTACGTTGGATTAGTCCCACTGGTTGGACCCTGCTCCCAAAACTGGGACCAACACTTATCGTGTCAGACTTTTCCAGAGAGACACAAAGCCAAGAAGAAAGAAACCACCGGGTAGAGCAGCGGACTCACTCACTAACTGGAACCCTGCAGACCCTTCGGTTTAGGGGTACTGTTCGTGAAAAGGACACTTGGCACTAACCCACTGGAATCCAAAGCCAGCGACACAAGAATCCCACGAAGGGGGAACCATGTAGAGGTATAAAAGAGAGATTAGAGGGCTACTAAGCTAGTCTTCTAAATTTTTTAGGCTTGCCTAATGAGAGCAACTTGGACTAAACTTTTGGCTTAGTGGGGACAGCGCATCCATTTGGTTTTGTCATTAGGTAAACAAAGTCCATGCTTTTCTACTTTAGTGATTCCAAGATCTAATTAGATTACTTAATTAACTAGCTTAGACCCCATATAACGATAATAAGCGTAAAACACTTTATCAAAATTAGAGAAAGAAGACTGGCTAGGGTTTCAGGTGTTAGTGTTTTTATACTACGAAAACGAAATGGGGGTTTATATATATAGCTAACAAGAGAAATACTAAGATAACTCTATCAAAGTAAGGACTCTAAAAACTCTTCATGAAACAATTTAACGTTAATTTGAGTGCCAACCAAACAAGAGAGCAGACAGAAATTGATTTAAACTGTGAAGTGACAAAATTAACAGAGAATTTCACTTTGCAAAAAATCTTTTTAACATTTCTCATACTAACAAAACGAGGGTTTATTTTCCATTGAATCGGTAGTTTGCAAGTGTTTTAAAACTATGAAATGGAGTTTTGAGTAATTTGCTTGCGAGGAACACTAAATAGATAGCGTAAATAGGTAGATTAAGGTAGAGAGAGGAGAGAAGATATAAATGAACATCATGAACATCATAGAAAGAAAACAGCACTACTCATAAACAATAATTAACGAACATCATCCACATCTAGCTAATTAAAGTTAAGTAACTAAATTATAAATAGAGAAACCAGAAAGATTGAAAGATCATCATCCACTCTACCAAAAAATAAAAAGATCATCATCCATCCTCTCAATACACACTAACAAACTGAGAACAAAATATCAACAGAACACTAATATAGCCCCTTTCTTTTCTTCAATCTTTGTTTTAGTTGGTTGGGTTGCTGCGGAAGGATCCCAACGCCTTGATTGCCGCCGCCCTCAGAATGTATTGGTGGTACGCCGCCGCAGCCAGTGCTCCCACAAATGGTCCGACCCAGAAGATCCACTACACACAAAAATACAAAGTAAAAAAAAAAAACAAAAAAATAAAAAGACTCATTAGTTGAAAACTCAAAATATAATCAGAAACACCTCAAAAACGGCATGAGGTTCTTATTCTTACGTGTTCATCCCAGATTTTATCGTTGTTGTAGATCACAGCAGCGCCGAAGCTCCTTGCTGGGTTGATTCCAGTTCCGGTAATGGGGATTGTTGCGAGGTGCACAATAAACACAGCAAACCCGATAGGCAGTGGAGCCAAAACCTGCAAACCCAGCACAAACCCAGCATACATCAGCAACATCTCTAAGGCCCAAAAACCAGAAACCATAAATATATCGAGGTTGATGAGAGACTTACAGGCACGTGGGAGTCGCGTGCGCTCCTCTTGGGATCGGTGGCCGAGAAGACGGTGTAGACGAGGACGAAGGTGCCGATGATCTCAGCTCCCAGAGCTGTGCCCTTGCTATACCCACTAGCCACAGAGTTGGCGCCGCCGCCGACGGAGTTGTACTTGTGCTTCTGGAAGGCCTTGACCAGCCCAACGCCGACGATAGCTCCCAAGCACTGGGCCACCATGTAAGCCACGGCTCTAATAAGCGAGACCTTGCGGGCCAAGAAAAGGCCAAAAGTCACAGCTGGGTTAATATGACCACCTGGAAAACACCAAAACGGCAAACACCATCAGGAATCAAGCACCCAAAGGATAAAAATCGACATGGGTTTTAAGGATTAAGCTGAAAAACAGGTGGGTTGTTGGAAAGTTTACCAGAGATTCCGGCGGTGCAGTAGACAAGTACGAAGATCATGCCGCCGAAGGCCCAGGCAACGCCAAGAAGGCCAACGCCGCCGCAGTCTCCGGGTGAGTTCTTGTAGCCGATGACGGTGGCTACGGTGATGTAGAGGAAGAGTAGGGTGGCGACGAACTCGGCGATGAGGGCCCTGTAGAAGGACCACCGCCTGAGCTCGTCGAAGTCGATGAGGGGAGCTGGCGGTGGGTCGGTGTAGTCCTTCCCATGGTGGTGGGGTCGTCCCTCCTCGCTCACTTCCTTGGACATTTTTCACAGACAGGTGGAGAACTCAGAAGGCGCTTGGGGTTTTTGACGGAGAGAAAAAAAGCTCTGGAGGTTTTGGGAGAGCGAGGTGCTGCGGGGGTGTCTTTTAAAGACTAAGGGCAGGGAAACGGTACATTAATGGATAAGGTAGGAGCATTTTGGGTATTATGGAAAATGTTAGAGAGAGAGAGAGAGAGAGAGAGAGAGTTTAAGGGTATTTTGGCTTTTGTATTCTAGGGTTTTTGGAGAGAGAAAGTGTGAAGGTGAAGGTGGGACCCAGGGAGTACAGCAAGACCATGTGAGCGTCATCATCTCTGCGACTGTTTGGGGGAGTGACAGAGGGAAGGGGTTTGGGGAGGTTACCCTAAGAAATAAGTCAGCCTGGCATCCAACTAGGTCACGCCCTACAACGGTCATATGTTGTCCACTCTCTCCCATTTCTCTTTCTCTCTCTAAGAGGTTGTGGGGTTTGCTTTTCTTTAATTTATCTGATGATGGAGGAAGAGAGCATTTGGGTTGGGATGGGACCATTTTTGTATGGGTAATCCTAAAAAAATTAAATTTGAAAATCCGATTTACAAATTAAATAAGTTATCATCAGTAAGAATAAGTATATTTACCAACGTATAATTAATAAATCAATCATCAACTTTTATGTCTTTTAGTTTTCAAAACTTTATCAACAAATCTAATCTCTCTAACAATGCTTTTCATTTATACTGGTGGGTTTAGGGTTTGCTTTAAGAGTTGGGAGCAGGCGTGCAGCATTCTTCCTTGAACCAATCATTCAGCTCAAGAGAAAGTGGTTTATGTTTTTACTTCATTGGTTTCAATGCTTCAATTCAATGGCTGAAACTTGAATTAGCTAACTAAATATTGAACCATGTGTTATGGGTCCAATACATACTTTATTTTGGTTACTTGAGATTAAGAACACATCCAAATGATGACTAAAAATATGATAAATGCATGAAAATTTTAGGATTATTTTTGCATGCAATGCATCAAGCTTCGTAGGCTGGTCGACTAAACAAGACGAGAAGATCTTTTTTCGTGGTGAACGTACAAGAAAAATGTATCCAAATCGAGGACATGCAAAAATAGTTAGCTATTGTTTTGCGTATTGAACATTTATTAAACATCGGATTAAGTTTGCTTAAATGAGTTGGAAGAATATTTAAGACCTAATTTGAATGGATCAGAAGAACATTCGCAAGCGAGATTAAGTTCATGTGGGTTCACCATAGAACATGTGTCTCCCATGCAACATGTGTTTAATCAAAACAGAAGATTTGAGCTGGACATGCATTCTCTTGAATTAATTATTCTTATGGCCGACGGGGACTTGAAGTTGAATTGTTGTGGTCCTTATATGCAGAAAAACAAAAGAAAACGGTGGTGGTATGTGGAAAAAAAAGTAGAAAGAAGAAAGTTTAATTTTCTTTTATTTGATAAGAATTCATGTCCAAGGATCGAGATGTCGTGTAGCCTGGCCTTTATTAGTTGGTTTGTCCGCATCAGTCATGTCATCCCATCCATTTTTGTTGCAGATAGAGATTCGGTGCACTCACAAGCATCGTCGATGATGTGTCTGTTTGGAAGGTACCTGATCGATACATCGTGGAACATGCATGGCCCTCTATTTTTATACCCAAAGTACCCTTGATGAGTTCTCATAAAATGAACATTATTTTGAGAAGAAAACTAATGAAAATGATTTGAAAATTTTGAATTTTAACTATAAAGACAAAATAAAAAGTAAAGTGAATTGATTGCAGCTGCTTACACGTCTTTATCCTTTGAAATATATAGGATATTTTGGGAGCGCCTTGGAGCAGCCCAAACTATGTTTCATAGTCTTTTGTGATCGTTTTATCATTAACTAGTTTCATCTTCTGCCTTCAAGATCTGACTTCTAGCAAAGATTGTGGGAAACTAGGGATTCTCGATTTGAAGAGCAATTCATAATTTCATATTTTAATTTAGGATTTTTGATTTGCTCTGAATTTCCAAATTTTTTTTGAGATTTCCTAAATTTGGGATTCCCGAAAAATTAGTTTGAGATTGGTTTTCAAATTTCCGTCCCGAAAAATATTAGTTTGGAATTCGGGATACTAGTTTCGGTTTGATATCCCATGCCAAACCAGCCCTAATGTTCTCTATCGAACAAAACTTAGATCAATGCTATTGAATATAGTGCATGGTTTATATAGCTAATTATAATATAATGTAGCTCATTATATATATTATGTTAATACTTTACATTATGGGTTAAATAACCCAAGAATACTGTCTTCTAAACAGTTTTCGTAACCCAAGAATACTTAGCAAATATTATATTACCGTCATTGGTAACAGTTAAAAATATCGTCTGTAAAAAAGGAGTAATGGTAAAAAAGAAGAAGATAAATGAGTTAAAAATAATAAAGCGGGTATTAAATGGTTACGGTTAAATATGTATGCGGTTATGGATATGGTTAACCATTTATAAATGGTTATGAGTATAACCGTTTAGGCAATTATCCAACAGGTAAACGGTTATACTGGTATGAGCATAAACGGTTATAGGTAAATAATTGCAGTTATCTGCCTGTCATAACCTTTGCCCATCCTTAGGTGATGCTTATTATTTTATTTATTATTAAATAAATTCATATTTTGAAATTTGTGCAATGTATATACAATAATTTCAAAATTTTCACTCATCTAACGTAAATAAAGGAGCGAGCATTTTCATCGTTTGAGAATGACGAACATTATTATCACCTTAAAATGGTGAGTAAAAATACACTTTTGTTAAATTAGAAATTATATCCTTACTCTTCAGGCTCCCATGGTCAGTAGTTAGATACGGTGGGGTTTATACGATAGAGTTAGTGGAATTGTTTTTCGTTCGGTTTCTCCGATTTAACCAAGAAAATAGTTCAACACCAAAGTGATGGGAGACTAAGTAAAATCCCACCGTAAATTAAGAATAATATGATTCAATTTTGTTTTTAACGAAGAAAAAATTTATAACTACAATAAAAGCACCGGTGGACAAACTGCCACGTGGTTTGTAAATATAACGGCTAGATAACTCCGGAGCATTCTTTACGCAACCGTTAAATGGGTTACAGAACGCAAACCGGTCATATTTGTCAGTTTTTGTGGCTGCCAGCGAATCTGTGGGCCCCGTAGAGGTTAGGACCCACGCCCTTTACAAAGGTACCTGCTATTTTCCGGAGAGATAAGATTGACAGAGAGGTAGCTGTGGCTCGTTCCGATGCTTTGATTCATCATTCTTCCTTCCATTTTACGAAAATGTCCAACTCCCTTGCTAATTTCCCAACTGTTCGATTATTTCTTACAAATATTAGATAACTATGTTTTTTTTTTTTACAAACGATATTATCTACATTAAAAAAAAAGAAAGTAGAATATACCTCATAATGAGCTAACAATAATGTAATTTAAATTTACTTTTAACGATAATCGAACCTAGAACATTTCACTTACAAATAAAAAAGAATACTATTAGATTGTAGTTTTAAATGGTTAAATAGTCATCTTTTTCCCAATGGAAAAAAAAAATGATGATCATACAAATCATAATCACCACCCTATTACCAAAATTAGTAGTTACACCGGATTTTTCCTTTTCTATAAACAACAATCTTTGAGTGAAAGATATGTGAAATTACAATAACTATAAATATGAATCTTCTCAATTTCGAAATGAAATGATGAGAATTAACTCTTGTCATGATTGTGTAACGATTTATTGGCCCTTTTAACTAGACACTCCACTCTAACATTATCTTAAATACGTACAAGGAAATCCCTTTTGCATTACCTTGTAGCCAAAAAGACAAAAGAAAAAAAAGGGAAAAAGTGCAATTATTCATACTTAACTTGGATTTAGCTTTTTATAATTGATGTCATACTTTTTAATTTGTAGATGCCATGCAACTAGAGTTTGTGCGGTTTTTAAACAATTTCCATAAAGCTCGGTTGTTGATGTGGATCATGCAGCCATATTTTATCTTTATTTTTTTAACTCGTTCATGACACACCCTGATCGGGAATGTATACTTGAATGCCTGAATTGAACTGTTTTGACCGATACTTGAAAGGTGACAAAGTCATAAAATAAGATGATGTGGAAAAGTGTGAATAAATTAAAACCTAAAGTAACTAAAGTAAGAGGACGCTTTTTTTTTTGGTTTTTTTTTTGGGGTGGGGGGGGGGGGTGGGGGTGTTGGTTGAACCCTTAATACAAAGTAGAGTGTTGGAGCATAACAGTGCAGCACAATCCTAGCAGGAAAAGAAGGGAAATAGATACTCAATTTAAAGTGAATAAACATAATTCCGTACTCGACCTCATAGATACAAACATCATTACGTGCCTGTAAAGTAAAGAGTATTCACATCCTAGAAGGATGAATATATATATCTAAACTGTATATTAATAAAACTTGATTATCAACGAAAATCCCATTAAAGTACCATTTTAACCCTCTAATCAAAACTGTACAGAAATTTAAAAAAAAAACATGGGCAATAATGTAATTTCACACAACCAATTTTTTGTTTTTTTGTTAAGCATCAAACACATGTTTCTATCAAATCTCTAATATTAAAAAATAAAAATAAAAACCTCTCCCCCCTCTTTCCCCACTCCAACGTTCTCTCTCACCCTCGCATCTCTCCTTCCGTTTCAAAAAAAAAAAAAAAAAAATGTTCACACGCACTGTGTGTGGATATACTAGTACAAATAAAGGAAAAGACTTCCTACTTTAGTGATTGTCAGTAATCCTCGTCGTTACAAGAGCACATCCACTAAGTCCTGGTCACATAGGGGTCCTAATAGCCTAATGAAAACTAGGGACATCCTGGCACTTACTTTGGATTCGAAGTGGGCATAAACGGTGCATGTAAACATACATGTGAAACTGGTCCTTGTTCGGACAGTACAACTAAGGGTGACATCGTGCATACATTCTACAATTTATACTCGTAAAATAATGATAAAATAACTAAGTTAAACATGGCATGTTAGACAAACAACACAAGCACAAGTGCAAAACTATAGTAAAATACTGCTTTTGAAAAAACACTTATTTACAGATACTCTGTCAACGAAGAGACACTCAAACGAGGAGGAATGGGTTCACTTATACAACTGCACGGCACCTAAGCAACTTCATTAAACAATTTAATTTGAAAAAACAGAGTGTAAAGTTAGAATCAACGCGTTCAAATATCCTACGGAAAGTCCAGAGGTGATGCATATAGGAGAAGCATGTTTTTTCAGCTTTTGTGATGATGAAAAGAAATAAAACGATTAAAGTAAAAAGGTTAAAAGATGGCATCGTGTGGCTGTTGGAAAGCCTTGAGTTGACAGTAATTTTATTAAGTTTGTGCATTTTTAAAAGCATCACTCTGTAAGTGCAGATGCTTATACGATATTAGCAAATAAATAAAAACACCAACACAGTACATCACAGCATGCAGCACTCCGTTGTTTTCATGCGAAAAAAGTCACAAGCCGGAGAACAATTTACATGCAAAAAATTCATCATCAAATGATGTTTGAATTCAATAATAAAATAATATGTATTAGAGATTTAAAAATATTATTATTTTATTAAAACGAAACGTTACAATAACTATGAACCTTTTTACGTTAATCACTCTCCTCAAACTGAGCTCGTTGATACAGTGTAACTAAGTTTTTATAAAGAGCCACTTAAAATTTGAACACACCAAATTCCAATGGCCCTTGACTAGGTACGTACATTCCTTAATTCGATGGAATCTGAACAGACTATTCGAATATCCGTAGTGAAAGTTTTGAGAAGGACCCAACTTGAAATGTTGTCAAATCATGAATTTATATAGGGTCATTTTGTTGGCATCAGGAAATTACAGGTTCAGGGGCCCCCCATTGTTTTGATCTGATCTTGGTGGAAGCTTGTGAGAGGGAGGCCCCCTGACATATTTATATAGGGTCATATCGAAGATTGTGCCTCTTCTTTCTCCTTCATCGTGCAGGTACACTTAATGAATATCACATAATTAAGTTGAGATATTAGCACTTTAACCTCTTGGTTTGACACAGGAGGCTTCCTGAATAATGATCATTGCTAACAGTTTGATTTTAATTTGGGACAGGATAACCTATGAAGGAATCGGATATTCCCTTCCACACCCTTCTGTTTGATTAACAAACAGATGTCGATTAATAAATATAAGTTGGATAATTAGACATACGTGGACCCTTTAATCATGATGCTTAGAACACACGGCAGACTCATCACAGACATCCTTCGAGATACAAACCCCAATATAAAACGGGACGTGACGTTCACCCAGTTTAAGCTTCGGACACATTCCACTTAATTCTGACTGTTGATTCTGTTTAGACTTTTCAATCCAATGGCCATAAATAGAGAGGGGTGCGATCCATAAGTATATTACCATATAATCTACAAGATTGGATAACATTCGGATACAGTAACCTAGAATCATATCTCAAAAGTTTGGCCGCCCAAAAAAGGTTTAACCCAACCAACTCCAAAATTTCTTGTGTAAGATTAGATAACACACAGAAGACATTACTAAACTTGATTTAGTTGTTCCAAAATTTCCTGCATACGTTAAGCAGCACACGATATGGAGCAACAGTTCTTTTGCGGTTAAGCGACTCCGTGAGCTTTAGCCAGGCAGGGGATATGTCAAGCATCAATCTCGGTAATGAAGTATACAGCAACAGCGCCTGCAATGAATGTGGCTGCGAAAAAAGTAACTCTCTTACCATGAAACAGAATCTGCTCCATTCTCGAAACAGTAAAAGTTAGCGTCCAGTGTCCAGATCCTAACCAAACCATGCATGAAGATAATGTGAAGAACAACTACAATGTAGATACCCAATCAAGTTTTCAAATCGAGGACAAGGATCTGAAAGGCTTTTATGCATGGATGGTGCCAACTAACCGTTTCACTTGTGCACAAACCGTGTTATGATCCAATGAACCTGTTCAGACAAGAAAAGTGTAAGCATAAAATAATGGTGTGGGTTGTGTATACTCTGCATTTCAGCGAAAGTAGCTACCTATGGACACTTACAATGTTATTTTGAGGATCGGCCAAGTAGAATCCTTGAATCGCAATAACAGCTAGGTTGGAAGTTACCACAACAAAAATAGTCAAAGAATGTATTCCCATCCACTCCAACACATATGTCATGCATCTATGACCGTAAACATCTACCTGCAAGAGAGAGCAGGTAGTAGTATGCTTATCAATCAGGTTGTTATTAATGAACGCTCTTAGCTAAAAACTTGGAACGATGGAACTTGTTTAACCTTAATTGAAGAGTGAAGAAAGATGCGAAAAAATAACTAGTTTGGTGCCAAGATTCATTTATAAGAATCACGGGCATTTGAATATTGTGTGAGAAATTAAAATCTGAAATTCATTCTAAGCTATGCAAGAACAAAACAAGGTTGCCCACCATGAAATTTGTATTAAGCTCTTACCATCCTCCAAGAATTATCTGTATAAAAATTAAGGGTGCTATTTTTGGCACTCCAAAAATCTCATTGTGCACCCCAAACTTTTTATATCTAAAAAGAAAAATACACTTATGAGTGCACAATTAGATTTTTGGAGTGCCAATAACAACACCCAAAATTTATACTGTTTAACTAGGAGTCCAAGCTTAAAATATTTACTTTTATGTAAATTCGCTACATTTAGTATTATAACCGGAAATTTAAAAAGGAAATACCAAATCTCAGTTAAGGAAGGTGAGGATTATATTCAAGTTTACCAACCAAAGACAGCAATTTAAAGCAAGAAGCATTAACAAACTCTTTGAATACTGACCAGCAGATACAGAGCGCAAAATGTGATTCCCGCAGATGCAGAAGTAATTAGCATATAACTGATAGTATACAGAGATTTATTTACAGGAATGCCTGAAAATCAGAAATGAAAGAAGTGCAGAAAAGTTAGTGCTAGCGCGCATCAGAGCTACCTCAAATCAAAACCACATACTAAAAGGTTGAAATTCAGCTCTGAAATGTAAGTTTTTTCTGAAATCATCCTAGCAGAACAATTTAATTGTAGCACCAGTAGAGTTCAAGGAAAGAATAATAGTTAGACTACATACCTATGAATGCAAGAAACAAACCAAGGACAAAGATTAAAACTGAAGAGAAGAACCAAATGTTCAGGCGCTCTTTGTGGTCCTGACAACATCAAACAGAACTGCTGAGTAATTGGCCAAAACAATAAAAGCTGGCACAGAGTTTAGAGATGTAGACAAGATAGCGTGGAAATTGTGAATCAGTACTTCTCATATGTTACAAATACCACAGAATGGAGTTCAACACAATTTGAAGACCGTTCTAAGGTTTTTATTCATATTGTGTCAACATAAGAAAGCTCCTATTTTTCTTAGGTGAATAATGAAATTCATTAAATTTGTGAACAGGGGTATACCTGTATGTGTGCAAGTATGTGACCATATTGAAGTCCAATTATGCACGTCACTGCAGCTGTTAGGGAGCTGTGAGAACATAGTAAGAATGTCAACAGAACCTATTTGTTATTAGCTGAGATGAAATACTACAGCACGAAAAAATATCAATATCAAAGAAGAGGAGCCAAATGAGCAAATGGATGACAGTGACTGCCTACAAGTCACAAAGTAGGCTGAAGATGATGTTTTTATAGGTTGAGCCAGTAATTGGGACATACTTCCCACATCTACCATTGTCTTTGTTATTTCAATCTTTTAAGAAGATTTGCAGTTATGCTTTTTATATGAATTGAGAACTATTATCATGGACTCTATCCGGCAGTATATGGAGTGGCCGTAAACGAAACAAGATGTTGACATGGACAAGTGAAGCTATAGGTTACAATATATCAAAGGGTTTTTAAGAATTTGGAGGTAGCACCAACTGCAGGTTCAATCAAAATAGAAAGCAATGATTAGAAGAGAATATGAAAGTTAATGTAAGTGGTCTAAAACACTATATGACAAGTGTATAATTTTATTACTTGCATAAATTCAAAAACATCCTCCCAGCTGAACATATTGGTGATGCTACCTTATTTAAGTACATTGGTTACACAGCCAAGTCATTCTATTGACTAAATGTTCACAGCCAAGTCATTCTATTGACTAAATGTTCATGATGTCCCTGAAGGCTGGTATATATACTGATCATTTAGTCACGACTCACTACTTATGTGTACACGATGAATTGGATAATTTTCCTTGGCTTGACAAAAGCTTCGCCTTTGAATAGTTCTGAAGTTAGCACTAACCACTAAGTAAAACTGTGAATATGGTAGAATAGAGTTAGATAGGCCACCTTAAAATACCTTCAGGATCAAAAGGAGTATGACACCATGAAGGTGAACTCTCTGGAACCTGACCATCAGCAGAGACATTGCATTCCTGTAAATCATAATTTCTCATAAGGCACTAGTCACTCACATGAAGAGTATATAATAAGTATGCAAGGCTAAGCTACCTTCAGGTTCCTGTAAACAGGTTTCAAATATAGATGATCAAAACCCAGAATATAACGATCAATCATCCCAGCAGAATTACAGGCAGGTCCAAGATCTCCTCTTACAGAACATTTCACCTACATTAACGTAATTAGAATGGAATGATTGGACTAAAGTAAGTCATGCTTTTCAACTAAAGAAATGCTTACTGGAACAAGGTGGATATGGATCCCTTACTATGACTTTTACCATAAAATCTATACCAATCTCAACTTGACAATGAAAACGCTCAACTGGAATATGGGTATCTTGGTATGGAGATAATAACTTCTATAGTTAAACGCCTTCTCCGCTCCATAGTCCATAATCAAATAGAGAAATCAGCAGAAGGCAACAGGGGAAAAAAGTGTAGGGAGAATCAAAGTGATGAAGATTCCATGATGTAAACATTTGCTCATTTCCATACTCTAAGCACTCCATAGTCCATAATCAAATAGAGAAATCAGCAGAAGGCAACAGGGGAAAAAAGTGTAGGGAGAATCAAAGTGATGAAGATTCCATGATGTAAACATTTGCTCATTTCCATACTCTAAGCATTGATTAATTTACCACTTTAAAGTTATTTATTAACCTCTCTAAAAAAAGGTTATTGATTAATAGAAGAGAAAGAAAGTTATCAGCCATAGCAAGAAACAACATATTAAAAAGAAGGAAAGAAGTTCTAAGCATGGTCTCTCACCACATAAGTAGTAGTAGCATTAGAGGAAGGCAAAGAGGTTGGTGTTGATGCTTTGAATTCCCAATCTGGAACATACAAACCATACAGTAACCCAGCATATATTGCTGATAATGAAAAGATGACACACCTAAAAAGTAGAAAACATAAATTGACACTACATTAGATGAGAATAAAGTTTACAAACAAAAAGAAATGTATGAGAAGAAGATTACATGATCCAAATATTTCTTGGACATTAATGCAGTTGCTTTTCATTTTAGACAAGACAGTAGTTCAAAGCTAAGTTGAACATTTAACATTTTGGAGTACGTATTTGGGGAACAGGTATAACATCCCTGACCATCTATGTTATTATAAACCACACCATAAATCACAATGGATGTCCTAATGATTTCATGTTGATGATGTCCTAGTGATCATGGTGATGATGCTGATGACTCCAAATAAAGATCTACGGTAAACCTATAGCATGCAAGAATGTAAATCATCTACTTGAAGTGTTTACAAGAGAACAACCAAGGAAATCAGATAATGCTCACAGACATACATTCACACAACTATCGACCTTTGTTTTCCCCGAATTTCTTGGAGAAAACACTTGGGGTTTTCTTAGGTAAAAATCTTACAGAAAATATATATTATATGCACAGTTACTCATTACTTTAACAGAGTGCTTTAAGTTGAAACCTACCAGTGCCAGTAATAAGCCCTGAAAAATCCCACCTCCCCCAATGTCTGGCGTGAAAGCCAGATCTCACATAGAGCTGCCACAATATATCCAATAGCTATCCTCTGGATAAAAGTCAAAATAGAACTGAAAGTTAACCTATCTAATGTGATCACCCTGTGTAATTGACTCAATCATCAAATGGAAAGTTAAGGAAAGCAGTAGACATATGAATCATTACTTTATTTATTTTTACTTTTTATTTTGAGAAGAATATGAATCATTACTTTATGAAATGTTAAATACAGATTTTTCCAATGTATTACATATGGGAATTGGCCACCCAATTACTAGACTCACATCCTTAAAACTTTTCACTTGGTGATGTATACATCCCCAATTATTCTGATTCTAACATGAAAAGTAGTTCAAACATATTGGAATGAAAAACTTATGCACCTGCAAAATGCCAAACCACCGTATTCTTTCAATGTCAACTCCATAAGTCAAAGATGCTACTCCATGGAAATAACCACCTGAAATGACATGGACCATGCACACTTGTTATTCCAGTAGCACTAAATATTACATGACCACTAAGACCAAGAATACCACAATAGAACTCCAACTGTAGGATGAAAAATGACGGAGGAGATAAAACTCCATATAAGAAATTTGGGAAATGAAAACAGTTTATCTCGGTTAAAAGTAATGTAATTGGGTAGATGATGCTCCAAAGTGTTTCCAGTTATGCTAAACCCCATCATTTTCATAGAGCATATCTTCGGTTATGCACCGCATGCTCATAGAAGAGCTTAAACGGATTTATAGAAAATATTACCTTGAAGCAGGATGCCTAGAAGAAAAAGTTTTACGGCCTTAAACACCGCCTTCCATGTAGCTTCTACTCTGTTTGTCACTCTCTGTTATTGCCAATCAAAAGTAAACCTTTCAGATTCTATTAATTCATAACTAAATTAAGAACCTTTATAGTGATTCAAATCAAATAAGCTTTCTATTCCATTCACAATATAAACTTGAAATTCAAAAAAAAGGAGTTGGCGATTCCAATGTGGAAAAACTAAACCTCCATTAACTCTACAAGTACCTTGTATACAAGAGCAAGTGAAACGCCAGCGATGAATAAAAAGAAAGGCATAACAAAGTCAGCCAAATGGAGCCCGTTCCACGGCGAGTGAGCGATAACCGGAAGAATTGAGCCGCCGTAATCAACTAGCATCATCAGCTGAAATTCAAGCAATGTAGTATAAATTCAAAATTCGTAACCAAAAGAAACTAACTTCAATCAAGTGTTGGTTCCTGAGATTATTCCAGAAAGAAAATTGACCAGAAAAAAAAAATTGAAATCGAAAACTTTCAGTAGCTCAGCAGAGTTGAGATAATATGTTTCCGATCAAAATTTACGAAAAAAAAACAAAGAAAGAATAAACATGTGATTAGTAAGAGTTAAAGAGTATCACTATCACTCTCTGCACTACTCGTTTTCCCCCATTTTCTAGGCAACCAAACAGTTTATGGTAAAAAAAAAGTCAACGCGTTCAATCAAAAGATTAAATTTTCAGAATCTGAAGCTAAAAAATCATAAGTAGAAGAGAGCTTACGAAGACGCAGAGGCCGCGGAACACATCGAGAGAGGCGACGCGTGGAGGCTTCGGACTGGCGGTCCCGGGACCGTCGTATGCGGTTAGCAGCGGCGTGTAATCGGCCATCGTATCGGCCGAGACGCGCCGATGTCGGAGCTTCGGTAAAGCTGTGTGCTGAGGGAGACTGGGGTGCGAAGTGTGTCGTCTTTATTTGATGGGGAAAGGAAAACGACGACGGGGTTAGTGCGTTTTTGCTTTTCGATGGGGACGACGACAAGAAAGTTGAACCGACGACAGTAACGTGTGCTAGTGTATCACTAGGGTCCAATGCTGAGGTGGTGCGATATCATTGGCAGGAGGATGGAGGGGCTTACAACGACACGGTGTCTTATTCGTATTTGGTCGCTTATTGGTTGAGTACCAACCTTTCAAAATGGAGCGGGGGGTTTTATGTGGGTCACCTTCACCTAACGATGTATGATCATATCAATGTTTGACTTTAGCGTGATTATCGTTGAATATGTGTTAAGAAATTTAGGGATGGTTTTGACAAAATAAAAAAGAAAAGGAAATTTCGGGGTTGTAGTTAGGTAGGACTGTAAATCAGCTCAAAATAGTTCGAGGTTGCAACTGGTTCGATTCAATGTTTGGATCGTTAGAGAATCAAGCCAAACTTGAGCATTTGTGTGTCTGGTTAAAAAGCTCGTGAGCGTCGCTTTGATAAACATGCCCTCTTCTCCCATGTGATGCATTCTAAATTCAAACAGCTCTTTTTTGAGGAAGACATCACCATTGGATTTTTAATGGTCATTTCATCTGGACCGTTGGTTTTCTAACAAAAAAGAAAATTATCCTTTTGTTTGCCACGTGAGAGAATCTTGACCTTCTAACGATTATAATTTTGAAAATCAACGGCTAAGAATATTATATTGGTAAAAAAATTTAAAATGACTAAAGATTATTAAAAAATTTTGAATAAGACCCAAATTTTTTTCAATAAATATCTAACCATATTCTTCATTCTTCATACCACAACTCAATATTTGTTTTTACTACAATCTCCTGGATTTGTTCTCTACCTCCCAAATCCTTTTGTTAGCAAGAAAAATGAGTGACAATTCAAATTGGTTGATTGGGGAAGATGTTGTTTTGCTTCAGGTTTGGATGCTTGTTACTCATGATCCGATCACCGGGAAATGAGATGAAAGTGCAACACATGTGGCATAAGATTCATACACAATTTGTCAAGCAGATTCAAGGCACATGTCGGAGTGAGCAATCTATGTCGAGCAGATACAGACATCTTCATAAAGATTTGAAAGCTTGGCAGGAAGCCCTTGCAAAAGCGGAAGAAATTTATCAAAGTGGCACTAATCTGGCCTATATGGTAATATTATTTTATTATTAATAAAAATGTGATTAATGTATATATATTTTTCTTTTGTTATGTAAATATTTATGTTGTTTACACTTTTTTTTTTTTTTTTTTTTTCCAGCAACTACAGGCTCAAATGTGGTTCAATCTTGATAACAAGAATCATTCACAAGGCACGAATGTTGGAACATTGTGAAGCAAACTCCAAAGTACAAAGTTCTACCTATTGGTCCATAGTTTTAGTTGAACAATACTTCATTGCACGAATCAACTATTGAAAGAGTTGCCATTGGAGACACCATTGGCGACCCTTATTAAATCAGTCGCATAAAATGAAGAAACAACAAGGCCCATTGGTAAGAAGGTTGCCAAGAAAAAACTGCAAGAAGGAGTTCTTTGAATAAAGATTATTCAAAACTGGTTGATGAATTGGGTTGCCAACATGCATTTAATATGGAACGAGACAGGCTAACATATGAGCAAGACAAGACTGGAGATGAAGCCAAGGTGAGAGAAAAAGATTTGAATCGGAAAGAAAGGCAAGAGGAGAAGGATCAGGAGATCATGTCTTAACGCCTCGATGATGAATCTCCTAATTCAAAACGTTTTTGAAGAAGTGAAAAAAATTGTCTTATATGAGAAGAAGGTTTTTCTTGGAAGATGAGGAAGTTTTATACACTCCAAAAAAATACGAACCGTGCCACAATGATTTTATCTTCTATTTTAAAATTAATTACGTTTGTTGTAATGCTATGACTATCTGTTGTATTTGAAATTATTTATTGGAAGTAGACATTAATTATGTTTGTTGTAGCGCCACATTCATCAAAAAGTTAAAAACATATATTTGTGAATAGTAATTGTCCTTGCCCTTTCTCCTTCTAAATAGGTGGACTTGCATAAAGGCATTGTTTAGAGTGAAAAGTAAGAGAACTTTTATCGCCCTTGACCTCCAATTGTCATTGGTGGACCAATGTGTGGAGATGCTTTGTGGAAAATTATTGTCTAATTGCTGAATTGTTCATTGTTCCAAGCTTTAAAACATTTTAGAGGTAAGATATCGTTGAATAACGAGTTCGATACTATTATTGACACATCCCAACCCAAAATGTCCATTAGGACTCCGAATCGAGTTGTGTTGGCCGATACCTGGAAGGTGACGAAACCATAATGTGTAGTGATGTGGAAAATGTGAGTAAATTTAAACCTAAAAGTGCCTAAGTATAAGAGTACGTTGTGAGCGAGAATGAACCAATTTCACACGTGATGTCAGAGCATAAGTACAGTACAGTATGATAAGGTGAGAATTATACCATCGAATGGAATCGTCTACACCAAAATTTGTTAAGAATCCTCGTCGATATGAAAGCTCAGCTACTAAAACCTGGAGGGATGAAAAATAAGGGTGAGTGGGCCTGAAAATAAAGTTTTATAAAAGTCTTTCTGAAAACATCGTAACCCCTCGCCGTAAAACAAGTACAATTTCCAAAATATACATACTACGTATAGTATGAAAATACCTACCGTAGCTTGCAAAATCACAAGATTGCCATACGTCGCAATATTGCGTACATGAACATATAAAAACCAATAACACATAATCTCGAATAAGCAAACATATCATATCGGGCGCTCATCGACACATGCTGACACATGAGTTTATGCAGAGGTATTCTGACATGAACATGGCTGGGTGTAATAATAATATACGTTGTAGTGCTACAATCACGTGAAGACTGGCACTATTCGCGGTCATATATGAGTCAGAGTTGCCTATTGCAACCTGTATGACAGGACTGGCACCTACTTGGATCCAAGGAGAGCGTGCGATGTGGATGTGAACATACATGCGAAAGACTGGCACTGGGCAAACACTAACATGGGTGCAGCAAACAATGAGCAAATAACATAATTATAATCATGCCACAGCCATTCAACAATTCTAGTCAATATCATACTATTCATGACCATAAATGCCACATCCCGACCCGGGGTGGATCACTTCCCGGCCCCACTCCACCACCATAGCACGATATTGTCCGCTTTGGGCTTACCATTCCCTCACGGTTTTATTTTTGGGAACTCACGAGCAACTTCCCAGTGGGTCACCCATTATAGGATTGCTCTAGCCCCCTTCTCGTTTAACTTCGGAGTTCCTACGGAACCCGAAGCTAGTGAGCTCCCAAAAGGCCTTGTGCTAGGTAAAGATGGGAATATACATTTAAGGATCCCCTTTGGTGATGTGGGATGTCACAATCCACCCCCCTTGGGGGCCCGACATCCTCGTCGGCACACACGCGGTCAGGGTTAGGCGCTGATACCAAATTGTCACATCCCTTGGGGGCCCGACGTCCTCGTCGGTACACACGCGGTCAGGGTTAGGCGCTGATACCAAATTGTCACATCCCGACCCGGGGTGGATCACTTCCCGGGCCCACTCCACCACCATAGCACGATATTATCCGATTTGGGCTTACCATTCCCTCACGGTTTTGTTTTTGGGAACTCACGAGCAACTTCCCAGTGGGTCACCCATCATGGGATTGCTCTAGCCCCCTTCTCGCTTAACTTCGGAGTTCCTACGGAACCCGAAGCCAGTGAGCTCCCAAAAGGCCTCGTGCTAGGTAGAGATGGGAATATACATTTAAAGATCACACCCCTGGGTGATGTGGGATGTCACAATAAATATAATTAAGGCATCCCCTTATAGTAAGCTTACCTGTGCATCTTGTAGGATTATTTCATCATTTCCCAACAATAAGGCATTTCTTATAAACGTAAGTTTAATCATGGCAATCACGTAGAGAATTTATCTATAAATGTATATATGGAAACTAACCAATATATATATGTCAAAGAAAAGACCCACTTACAAATCATGTCACCGAGTCGAACCAGTCTAGTAGCATCGAGAGTCTTTGCGATTCGTTTCGCCTAGAAACGAAACCATTTAGGTAAACATAACGTGCTAATGAAATTACATGTTTTCGTACAAAATACGGCTAATAAAGGAACTATCCTACAACGGTCGAACTTCGAAAAACGGACGACGGATTTGGAATTAGCGCTTCGAAATACGCTAAGGAGGGTCCACAACCATGCATAAGTCAATCTGGGACATACGTCCATGGATTTCTGATCCATAACTTCCCAAAGTCCACACTATCCTTCTATAACAACATACTAAAACTTCTTTACGATCCAACGGTCGGATCTCCGCCAATCATAAATTCAAGTGGCGGTTAAAGTTGGATTTTACGAACTTTAGAAATTCAATTCGGGTAGATCCGTATGTCAAATTCCCAATCCGTAAGTTCTTAATGCCCACAAATATTACGTACTATCATGTATTAAAGTTTGGTGTCGATCCAATGGTCGGATCGTCCATTCATATAATAACCAAGTGGCAGCCAACTAGGTGGTCCACTACGAAACTATATTAAAACATCAGGATTTCACTAAATGGATGTCAATTATGGAATCTACGCATCAAATTAGCCTAGGATGGTCAGGTGAGGTCTCGCCCCACGCACCGCTGCCTCGACTCGTCGGAAAATTCAACTATTTCCTAAATTTACCAAATTTCACAAAAATGTAGATCTCGATGAGTGGAGCAAGTTTCATACTTGTGGCCAAGCCCAATTTGGCCGGGAAAAGTCTTAATTTTCCTCGAACTCGTCGGAAACCCTAAAAATAGGTGGTTTCGATCCATCACCTCTGGTGCTCTGCCGCCCCTATGGTTGTTTGGGCTTTGTTCCCTGCCTCACAAGAAGTAGTTTAATGGTGGTGGTCGATTGTATTATCTTCAAAAAATGGCTGAATTTAGTTGTACACCCCAAGAACTCACTGGTGAGTTCATCACGAATTCAAGGCCAATTTAACTCGTTTTTTTTTTTTTTTTTTTGAAATTGGAAGAGGAAGGGGTGCTAGGTCAATTCTAGGTGGTGTGTGGCTTCTAATCACCAGAGAAATCGCCTAGAAAGGCATCAAAAATCATGGATACCGCCGGGTCGGGCCGCGGGTCAAAGGATGACCCGATTTGGCTTGGTTGTTCCCCCTGTTCCTCTCATTTTCTTCCTTCTCATTTCTCTCCTTCCTTCTTTCTCCACTGGTCACTCTCTTTCCTCTCTCCTCTCCTGATTCGGCCAACCTCTCTTTTTGTTTTCCCTCCTGTTATCTCTTTTTCCGATTGGCCTCCCACCTCCTTCTTTATTTTTGATTGGGTAGCCCCCAATCCCTCATTTTTTTAATTTTTTTTTTCAATCCCAGCCATCCATCTCTTTCCTTTATCCATCACAGCCATCCACGTGGAGCTTCCAGGTTTTTTGGAGCATTCTAGATTATGGTCAAATGACCATTTCACCCATAACTTCGTTCGTTAATAACTCCTTTATTATAGCTCCAAATTACATTCCTTTTGCTCCTACGTGTTCGTATCGTCAAGTACTTCGAGAATACGGTAAAATAGTAGCTTGTACACATCACGAAGAGACGGCCGATAAAAGTCAACAATCTCACCTCTTTCTCCATTGGTCACTCTCTTTCCTCTCTCCTCTCCTGATTCGGCCAACCTCTCTTTTTGTTTTCCTTCCTGTTATCTCTTCTTTCGATTGGCCTCCCACCTCCTTCTTTATTTTTGATTGGGCAGCCCCCAATCCCTCATTTTTTTAATTTTTTTTTTCAATCCCAGCCATCCATCTCTTTCCTTTATCCATCACAGCCATCCACGTGGAGCTTCCAGGTTTTTTGGAGCATTCTAGATTATGGTCAAATGACCATTTCACCCATAACTTCGTTCGTTAATAACTCCTTTATTATAGCTCCAAATTACATTCCTTTTGCTCCTACGTGTTCGTATCGTCAAGTACTTCGAGAATACGGTAAAATAGTAGCTTGTACACATCACGAAGAGACGGCCGATAAAAGTCAACAATCTCACCTCTTTCTCCATTGGTCACTCTCTTTCCTCTCTCCTCTCCTGATTCGGCCAACCTCTCTTTTTGTTTTCCCTCCTGTTATCTCTTCTTCCGATTGGCCTCCCACCTCCTTCTTTATTTTTGATTGGGCAGCCCCCAATCCCTAATTTTTTTTAATTTTTTTTTTCAATCCCAGCCATCCATCTCTTTCCTTTATCCATCATAGCCATCCACGTGGGGCTTCTAGGTTTTTTGGAGCATTCTAGATTATGGTCAAATGACCATTTCACCCATAACTTCGTTCGTTAATAACTCCTTTATTATAGCTCCAAATTATATTCCTTTTGCTCCTACGTGTTCGTATCATTGAGTACTTCGAGAATACTGTAAAATAGTAGCTTGTACACATCACTAAGAGACGGCCGATAAAAGTCAACAATCTCACCTCTAGGCATTTTCGTCAATTCACTCATTTAAAGTTAATAAAATTGTAAAGTTAGGAACGGATTGTCACAATTATTATAGATGACTCATTGAATGATTTAGCTCAAATTCTCCGACCTCTAGAGTTGAATATGGTTGTTTTAAAATATAAAAAGAAACGAATGTTATGGCCAGTAGAATAAATTCTAAAACTATATAATAATTGTTCCACATTTTCACATCTGGCAAACTTTGAACTACATTTATTCTCTTCACGTAAGATTAAGCACATCACATGGGATTAATAGATCAAAGCGAATATTTTTGTTTTAGTGGAAATTAAATTTAAATGGTTTTAGAATGATTTGATAAGAATATTTTGCCAGTAAATCATAATGCAAAAGCAGAAGAATGTGTTCGCTTTTTCTTCTGTTGCTTAATGACGGAATAAATTCCTAAAAAGTTTACTTAGTAAAAACTATTTTTTAAATTTGACGTATTCTTGATTCTTATTTTCGATATGGTCTGATTTGGACAATCTGTCTCGATTCTTCTTGTCTCTCCCTTAATAAATTTGATATGTGATTTAATTACTTTTTCTAAATTTAGAAACTTCGAGTGAAACCTTCCCAAGTTAGGTTTCAAGTTCGAATCTCCTAAGAATACCTTGTGACAAAAGAAAACTAAAACTTTCCCAAACCTAGCTTGGCTTGGCCTTTCATACACTATTTAAGGACGGGTATTTACCTTATGAATCCCACAAATCAAACTAGCGACTAAATTTTTCAAGGGTTGGTGCTTGTGGTTCTAGTGAAGTTTGTGACAATGGAAGCAACTAAAGGCAAGATCCATGGGGACGATCAGCCGAAAAACATCGAACCGGCGATGATCACCACGATCGACAGAGAAGAGCTTGACAAGGCTGAAAGCATATTGGACCGAGAATTAGTGAAAGCAAAATGTGAAATCGATGTTGGGGACACCATATACTTGGCGGAGTTGTTAACCGAAGTTAGGGATAAGTGTGACCAAGGATTGCAGACCCTCGAAACCAAACAGGGGGAGTACAAAATCTTGGTGGACAAACTGGAAAAGGAGTTCCAGAAAAAGATGAAGAAAAAGAAGGAAAAATTTGAGGAGAGGTTGAAGAGAGAGAAGGAGAAACACAGAGCAGAAAAAGAAAAGTGGGAGGAAGAGAGAAATGTTTTGAAAGCAGAAAACGAGAAGCTGCGCTGGAATTAAGCTTATAAGGTCCTTCCATTTATCATTTTAATTAAAAAAGAAAAATATTTTTTCTTGGTGAACAAGAACAAGAAAATAATTAACCATAATGGTTATGTACTGTTATTGTTTTTCTTGTTCTTTTAATTATCATCACCAACTTGTGTTATTGCTGCTATGATTAATCACAAGGGTTATCTACTATTGTTTTTCCTTTTTGGTTCTTTTAATTATCATCCATCACCAACCTTTGTTATTAGTGGTAAATAATAAATCAACGTCGAGACAATGGGAATAGGTTCCCTACCTTTTGTTTTGATGCTTGCTCGTTTGATCCATGAATATCGAAAACAGTTTAAATACATTCTAAAGGAAAAAGCTTTGTATTTTGATACTCAATAAATTTTTAATCTTTTGATTACGTATTCTTAAATATGATTTGGTCAATAATTAGGTAGGATTTTGAATAGGGTTAAATAATTCTTTTGCAATTATATTTTTCTCCCTCTATGCACCATGTTTATCATCTTCTCTTGGTTGAGTTTTTTGCAATCTTAATAGTCTTGGTGTTCCATACCAAATCTACGGACTTTTCTTTCGTCTCTTTCATGGTGGCAATTTTCCTTCGGATGGAGGTGTCCTTCCATTGTCTACCATATGCTATATCAGCCGGAATTAATTAATTAGTTCTCTAAAGCCAAGTGTCTAATGAGATCTTCTCGTCAATCAAAGGAGTATTTTAGTTGGAGATTATTGTTTTGGTTTAAAATATATTATATTTAAAATTAAGTTATGAGAAGAGAATTTAAACTCAAATGCATAAAAAAGCATATATTCATTATATTAACGTTGTCACATCCACATCTACGAGAAATATTATTGGGTGGTAATGTAGTACCACGTCATCCATAGTACCATTGTGACATGTGGATTTATAATAAGTTTTAATCAATTATAGATTAAATAATTAAAAAATCCGGATTATAAAAAATAAGGAAAACTAATGATAATGACTTGAAAACTTTGAGTTTTAATGATAAGGACAACATAAAGGGTAAAGTGAATAGTATCAGGATTGACTTTTTAGTGTAAAAATGTTATTTTTCGTTAAAATGAACAGTACCGGGAGTTTTTTGTTAAAGTTTCCTAAAAAATAACCATCCATCCTTATCTCCCATTTAGAGCAACTCCAGCGTTGCAAAGGCCCCCTAGGGCAAGTCACTATTGAATAGTCTCTAATGAACAGTAACTGCCTTTAATGAACAGAAACTGCATTTTGCATCTCCACCCCTATACTGAATAGCTATGGCAATAGGCAATAAAATATTAGTATTTTTTATTTTATAAAATAATACAAAATAATTTTATTTTTAATTTTGAATAAGATTTTTAATCGTTCTCATTGCGCCACGTGTTATTATCCGAGAAAATAATTTTTTGTGATAGATTTCGATAAGATATTTATCCAATGTCGTCGTGTCACGTGTCGTTACCTTTTTAGAATCGTTGATGATAAATTTCCGATAAGATTTTTAACTAATCACGTCGTGCCACGTGTCACAATCTGTTTACAATATTTGAGGATAGATTTCGATCAGATTTTTAATTAACGACGAGATGCCAGATGACATTATCTACAACCTAATCCTTTCTTTTTCCTCCATATAGCCCATCATCTATCCTAAGAAATCACACACCAAAATCAAAATCTCTATCATTATTCATAGTTTATGCTTCCTTCTTACAATGTCTTTTTCTTTAAGGATGTTGTGGGAAATCGAGGAGTAAGAGAAATAATTGTTTAAGCAAGGGGAATAAATGTTCAATCTCCAGGTGGCCCAAAATGAGATGGAAGAGGAAAAAGATGAGGAGCGTAGAATGAGAGATAACAAAGTAAGAAGCCAAAGAGTCTCACACTCCCGTCGAGTCATCCAAGTTGTGGCTCAGATCTGCAGGCCCATCTGTTCCTCAAACATTGATAGAAGGAGGCAAAGATGAGGTAAAGATCTTTTAGATGATTATTTTGTCTGTAATAGTGTATTCCCTGATACGTACTTTAGACGTCGTTTTAGAATGGAATGACATTTGTTCAACAAAATCATGATTGCCATTTGCAACCATGATTCTTACCTTGTGCAAAGAATGATGCTTTTGGTGTTACGGGTCTCATTCCTGAACAAAAAATTACTGCTGCCTTACGGATGCTTGCATATGGAGTATCTACAGACTAAGTGGATAAGATAGCGAGGATGGGGAAATCAATCATTCTTGAGTCCTTGATGAGGTTTTGCTCTACAATCGAATCTTTCTACACCGTAAAGTACATCTGAAGACTTACTAAGATGGACTTGCAAAGGCTTCTGAAGAAGGCCGAGATGCGAGGTTTTCCTGAGATGATTAGAAGCATCGACTGTATGCACTGGACCTGGAAAAACTGTCCAAGTGCATGACAAAGAGCTTATGGGAACATAAAATGAGCAAAAAGTATTATTTTAATTCCGGGAGCTCAAAATGACCTCAATGTCCTGGCCCAATCCCTAGTTTTCAACGATGTCCTGCAAGGAAAAACACCAAGAGTCACGTACTAGGTCAACGAACATAAGTACCACGGGCCATATTACCTATCAGATGACATTTACCCAAGGTGGTCATCGTTTGTCAACAGTGCCACGTTCCCGAAGTGCAAAGGAGAAACACTTTGCAAGCTGTCAAGAGGGGTGTAGGAAGGATGTGGAGCGTTGTTTTGGTATCCTCCAAGCTCGTTGGGCGATTGTTAGGGGTGCTGCTAAAATGTTTTATTAGAGTCACTTCGATCCATCATGATGATGTGCATCATTCTTCACAACATGATTGTAGAAGATGAGTACGATTATGATGTCGTTGATGAATATGAGCCAGACATGATGAATAATTCCAGAACATAAATATATTGTGCTCATGACGCCACCGAAGAACTCGTGCAACATGAGCCATGAGAAAGGGATGAACGTTATAAGGAAAGGCTCATTCAACGATATACTGCACTTCATGACCCATATATGCACAATGCCCGACAAATTGACTTGATAGAGCACCAGTGGGAATTGAAACAAGCTCAAGATACTTAAGTTCATTTAGTGTGTCTGTTTTTATTTGGTGTGTTTTTTAAGCTCATTTAGTGAGTTTTTTTTTTATTGGTATGTTTATGTAATTTTATTTGGTGTGTTTATGTCATTTGAATAAAGATTCTCTTAGTTTAAATAAATTACCAAATTAAATAAATATACTTTTAGTTTAAATAAAGTACTAAATTCAATAAATTGGACACAACATAAAGTACTATATTCAATAAATAAGAAATTACAACCTAAAGTGATTGAAAAATTATGGGTTCCGATTAAAAACAAATTCCCTAGTCCCTCATGAATGGAAAATCATCACCTAACCAATTTGTGGTGCTAGGTTCATCTCCTCTTGTTGTGCTAGGACCATCTCCTCTTGCTCTCGCTTTTCTTGCACGCCTCCTTCGCACCACGTTCGCTTTCTCCGAATTCCAAAAATATTTAGAATTCGAAGACATTGCCTCTACATGCTCTTTCATAATGTCACAATCTTGATGAGCCATTCTTTCTTCTCTAAGCTCTTCCCTTTCTTGCCTAAGTAGCTCTCTTTCTCTCTCAATAGCTTGAAATAATCCCTCAACGGCTGCAACTTTTGCATCCTCTCTAGCCTTATCAACCTCAAATTTAGCCATTTCTCATGCCAAAGTCAATTCACCTTGGCAATCAAGTTCTTCCATCTATTTTGCATAATCATTCTTGGAAGCATTTCCTTTTCTCTTTGAAGCCTTCTTACCTTGAGGCCTAATTGAATAACGAGTCAACCTTAACACTTGTTCAGGGTGTTTCCGAAACTTTTTATGCGTCAACTTCATGAACATGTGAGGCATGATTAGGCGTAGAGTGTAGTTGAGTGCTGTTCATGACAACTTCTGGACAGACAAGCACAACTCTAAATTTAGGACAATCTTTGACAATATTCCAACATTCTCACCGGTTAAATGATTTATTTTTGTTTTTGGTTTTGGTATTATACCAAGCTTGTACTTGAAGTGTCTACACAATGTGGGAGAAGAAATAATTATAATCAAAGTAGCTAATGTAAATTTGGGTAGAGTACAAACAAAAAAATAATATATTGTTACCTGATCCACTAAATTTTCCCCACTTCGAAGATTACTACTAGCTTGTGCCAAGGCATCTCTCCACATTCTAAATGATTGGATGAATATTCTCCAATGACTGGACACGATTCTTTGGTTCTTTTCCCACCAATTTTCTCAAGATAATTAGTATGAATAAGACTCCACATTTCTCGCAATTGCATCTCATTACCCGTAATCGGATCATGAGTAACTTCAACCTAGCTAGAACACAACGTAACATCTTCAATAAGTGTCCAATTTGTACCTGCATCATTAGTCATTTTGTTGGAAACCAATTGGATTGAAACTTTGAGAGAAAGATTGGAATGTGGTTGAAAGTATTTGAGAAAATATAAAATTGTGGTGTAAGGTAGAAGATAATGAAAATGTATTTATAGAAAAGTAAAATCTTTTTTTTATTTTTATAATTTTTTAATTTTTTAATTTTTTTCAGATTTTTTATTAATTTTTTATTCACATAATTAATTTCTACCGTTGGATTAAATAAAATGTTAAATTCAACCCTCCAGAATGTGCCATGTGGCACAATGGTAATATTTCAGAATTTTTTACTGTTATTTCTTTTTTTATTTTATTTATAAAGGCGAATAACGTGGACCGTTGATCTCAAATCCAATGACTGAAATTAATGAATGTTTGATTTTATTTATTTTTTTACCGTTGGAAATCCAACGGTCCATAAAAAGTAACTGTTGAAATCCAACGAACGCGAATAAGCCACGTGTCCCAGGCAACGGTAACATTTCAGAATCAGCGCCACGGGTCCTAGCGTCTGAAAACCTGTCGAGGATGCGCCCCCATGCGAGTGTGTTATGCACGCGCCTGACGCAAAAAAATCTGAAACGTGGTTGACGTCGCCCTGACGTCAGCATTGCATCACCCCTATCGTAGGCTCTCAGGCCACCAATTCCTGGCGGGCCTGTTGCTTGGACCCCTTCTTGCGCTGAGGCCCGCATGGGTTGGAGTTGATTGCTGAGGCTATTGGCTCCTGTGCAAGCGCCGGTCCATTGGGCTACTCCCTCGTCGGACTTGCTCTTAATACGCAGACTGATACTCCATTTTTAATTTGACATTGATTGCCATTTAGAGCAGTTCCACTGTGGGCAATAGCCCGATGGATTGGCTCTCAAACAGGGCCAGAAAGCTCGAGCAACTTGGTCCAGCGTGTGTTAGCGATTGAGCTCGAGCGGGCCCAAAGGAGAAGCCCGACACAAGTTACCAGCCCGAGAGCTCGAAGGCCACGTGACGTAAGGCTAATGTGAGGGTGACTTCAGCCACAATATAAAATTAATAAAAATATAAAAAATTAATAAAAAAATGTAAAAAATTAATAAAAAATGTAAAAAATTAATAAAAAAGTAAAAATTTAATAAAAAAATCCGAAAAAAAAATTAAAAATTAAAAAAAAAGATTTAATTTTTCTATAAATATGTTATCATTATCTTCCAACTTACACCATAATTTTATATTTTCTCAAATACTTTGAGTTGTAATTTCTTATTTAATGATATGTGGTACAACGAGACCAGTTAAAAATCATATCCAAAATTACAAATAAAATTATTTTGTATTATTTTATAAAATAAAAAATAATAATATTTTATTACATATTACCAGAGCTATTCAGTGTAGAGGTGGAAATGCAAAGACAGTTACTATTCATTAAAGCAATTACTGTTCATTGGAGGCTATTCAATAGTGACTTGTCCTAAAGAGCCTTTGCAACGGTGAAGTTGCTCTTAGGGTTTCAAACCCGACATATCCCTATCCACCTCAGCCTCCACGGCTCCAACCTCACTTGCCTGTCACTGGTTGCCATGGTTGTCGACTCTCCTTTTTTTTGTTCACTCATGCTCTCTCCTCTTTCTATCTCTGTTCACTGTCTCCATCTCCAACCTTCTTCCTGGATTTTGTCATCATTAATTCCATTGAGTTCTTAATAGGAAAAACTGCAAAAACAGTTATAGGGTTTTTTTTTATATATTTTTTTTAGTACCTGGACAGGGAGAGAGGCAGGGAAATTTTTTGGATCTCATATCACTTAAACCAAAAAAAAAGGAAAATTTCTAATCAGATATCGGTGCTAAATTGCAATTAAAGGGAAAAACAAAGAGATTAGAAAAAAAAGAGTGAGTTATAAGCCTTGATTACTGATAACCTGGCGGTCGTGCTATGAACAGAGAGAGAAAGTGGAGACGAACTGTAAATAAATCCAACTGTTATAAATCTGGGTTTTTATAACAGTGCTATGAATAGGGTCGTTATTTTCATAATTTGGGTTTTTTGATATTTAATGCGTAATACCTTAAAACAAATTATAATCCAACTGTAAATAAATGGTCCACATGTCCCATTTTAAAATGGATGAAGTGGTACTACAGGGGAAGAGAGATCCTCCCCGGATCTCTGCCACCAAATCCTAGGGATCCGGAGATTCAAGTCTTTGAAATTTGATCAAACGGCTACAAATAGGGGCTCTCTAAAAGTTATAATAATTGTGGCCGTTAGATCAAATTTCAAGAATTCAGATATCTGGATCCCTAAGATTTGGTGGGAGAGATCCGGAGGGGATCTCTTCCCATACTACAGTACCTCATAATAATTTCTCTTCCAATAAGACTATAGAATGCTAATGTGATTAAAAAAGGAGTCCATATTAATTGAAATGTTAAAACTAGTATTAGTGTACTAGGTATATATGTAGTACTACTTCTCCATCCCTTAAACCCTAGTCACTCATCGATTTTCTCACTCTCTCTTTCTATGCAACAATGGCAGAGAGCAGAATGGCCCTCAAACTCAAGCAGATGCTACTCGAATTGGATAATCTCCTCCTCAAGTTTGAGAGGGTTGCAATGATCATGATGATAATCCTAGCCGATAAATTTGAATGGTCATCCATCCACGATTTCAGTCTTTCTAGTATGTATTGCTTAGAGCTCTCCCGACATCGTCGTCTCGGTATTGATGCATCACATGTAAGCACACCGGGATGAATTTAGGGTTTGCGACTTTGCATGTCTACATATGTACGTACGTTTGGCACCATTAAATTACTAGGGTAGATTGTAATTGGAGATTCGGTTTTTGTTAATCGACTAGCTAATATTATTGATTACATATGCAGCTACGATATTTTCGTTATTTTTTTTGGTTTGAGCGAGTGATGAGCTGGATGCTAATATTCTCCTACCGGCCGACAACCTATTGGTATACATTTGTGGGTTTCTTTGCGATATCGACCATATGCAGGGTTTGCATCTTGAAATTCATGCCTCCAGAAGGGCAGCAAGATTTTCAGGAGAATCGCATCTTTAGCCCTAAACCTAGAGTGAGTTCTCTTGTTCATGAACTTTGCAATTATATTTGTTTATACACAATACAGATACACATGCTTGCTTAAGTATTATACATACATGTATTACATATAAAATATGTATATACATGTATTACATATATTTGTATAGATGTATACAAGTTTTCTACAAGGCTATCCCATATGCATTTTGATGATTTGAACATGCTATATTTTAGTATTCATTCAAGGATCATCTTGACAAAAAATCGTCAATTCAAAAATTGTTTGGCCATCTAAAATGGACAAACAAATACGGTTCGTTAGATAAAGTTGAATAAAAAGGTGGATAAGTTACTGCAGTATATGTGTGTTTAGTAGAATATCCCATTGTTTTCCATAATACAAGTACTCGCATTCTTATCTTGTTTTGGCCTGACTCATGTCGTATTACTTGTGCAGGGAACTAAGAAGAGAGGCGTTGGAGAAAATGGTTATAGAATTACAGATACTGCTGTTCAGGATGCAGCGGTTTGGGATCTTCTCGTTTATTTTTGTTGGAATCCCCAGTCCCACATCGGACAGAGGGAGAAGAGAAGAGTGCTTTAAATAGAAATACCCCTCTCTAACTAACATCGAGGCCTTTTGTGATAAAACTCCACACCTGAGGATTGTGCAGGTGGTTAAGTGGGGACAGTATCGGTGTTGTTGGAGTGGGCCCTCGGCCCGTCGACCTGAAAACTTCTACATGGTATCAGAGCCAGGAGGCGGGCCCGTACTGCCACGTGATTGGGTGGGTCCCCGTTGGCCCCGCGTGATTGTCCACGTAGGCCAAAGATGCCACGTGTTTGGGTGGGTCCCCATTGGCCCCACGTGATTGGGTGAGTCCCGACATGGCTCCACGTGGTTGCCGATGTGTGGAAATTCACGTGTGACCCATAAGTGGGGTCTCACGTGCGGGGGAGTGTTGGAATCCCCAGTCCCACATCGGACAGAGGGAGAAGAGAAGAGTACTTTAAATAGAAATACCCCTCTCTAACTAACATCGAGGCCTTTTGTGATAAAACCCCACACCTGAGGATCGTGCAGGTGGTTAAGTGGGGACAGTATCGGTGTTGTTGGAGTGGGCCCTCGGCCCGTCGACCTGAAAACTTCTACAATTTTGTTACCCGGAAATTTTGCACGTGCCTCTGCTCCTTTATGCAGTATATCCAATGTCTTTTACTTGATATGCTTCGAGCTGCAGTTGGACATAAACCCTAGGCTACTTGTGAGTACCGAAACTAAAAATGTCTATATAATTGTGCGAAATATTTTGTTATGTATTAGGTTGTGAATCTGAATCATTGATCACAAGGTGAATCTTCTTAAAGAATTTAAACTAATTATTGCCTGGAAAGATATATTGGATAGTTCTGTTTGCTTGACAAACTCATGTTCCTTGACTGTGAATCTAGAGCCAAGAGTTAGAATCGATCAAAGGGAGGAAAAATAACCATATTATGTTACCATGTGATAAGAGATTTCTCAATATTATGATCATATACATCTTACGCACAGACAGCATCTATATATGTATAAATATGTATATGCTCGTACATACATTACATAGATATGGATACACCAGATATATAATACTTTTTGGTATTATTTGACGAGTAGCCTGCATTTGACTATGCAGGAGCATGACCTTCTGTTTTGGATTGAGCGACTTGCAACTGTGCTTATGTTTATGGAACCCTACAGAGGGATAATCCCATACAGTTTGTCAAGTCTTCTCTTTATTTTTACCAACAGTTGTTACATTATTGCTCACTTCACCAACCCAAAAAAGAGGTCAACCCACACAAAGTCAGAAGAGATATCAGGCCAAAGAAAACAAAAGCTAAGGCAGCACAAGTTTAGCAACACTCAATATAAATTTGGAGTAAGTCGTGACCATTTTTTGATAATTAGACCAGTGTTGTAAAATTGTGAGAATGAACGCCCACATGCTTTAAGTGAGGAAGACTTGAGAACAGTAGTGTAATTGTTGTTGTATGATGTTGTCAAAAAGGGGCAATCATTTCACTTTTTGGTTTGTCATAAATGTGGCTTTACATAAAGAGCACTCCGTGTGTGATTACCATACACAGCAAAAGAAAAGAAGTGAAAGCAATAATATCAGTATCCCTTCCTTCCTCTTTCTACCTGCAATCCTTTTGTGTTATAGTTACAAAACTAAATAGTGTGATATTTTGCACCCGCTTCTCTCATGTCCCTAGCAAAGGTTATCTCTCTAACTTTTGCCTATTTATAACAACCAGTATAGCAATTACAATTGATATTACTATTCTAAGCTACTCAAAGCTTGTCTAGTATATATTGCAATTGAATCTATTTTGTTTTCAACACGTTTAATGTTTTTCTATCTTTTGCAGGAAACTAGCACGGGTGAACAATCAAAGATAGTGAAAGCTAGAATGGAGGATTTCCCACAAACAGACAAGTTGGAAGTTGAACAAATAGCACCAACAGAAGAAAATAACAAAAGGGTACACGATTAACTTAATCCAACAATGACATATCAATAAAATCATAAATTAGATGTGCATTTCCAGTTCAGAACTATTATTGGTACTCTGAAATAGTCTTCATGCATCCATTACTTATTGCTCTTTACAAAGAAGAAATTACATAGAGAGGAGTTCGTGGTGACTACTTTGAAATACCAATTCTCGGACAAATATAATATCGCCATTTCATTTATCAGAATGAGATTAGCACATTGTAGCATTTAAATAGAGAAATATAGCAATTGAATCTGTCTGTTTCTTACACGCTTGATTGTTTGCAGGAAACTAACAAGGCTGAGAAATCAGACAAAGAGATGGCAAAAGTTGGGGATGAACCAAAAGAAAATTTGGAAGTCCGAGAAGAATCACCAAAAGAGGAAAAAAGAAAATGGGAAGAGGATTTGGTGGAAGCTGATGACCAATTGAAGGAAAAGTCAGAAGTTGCAGAAGAGGCACCAAAAGAACAAAATAACAGTTGGGAAGATGATTGGGGGGAAGATGATGAGTAATTGAAAGAAAAGTTAGAAGTTGATCACCGACCAGCAGCAAAAGAAGAAGAAAATGTATGGGAAGATTGGCTTTTGCCAGAATTTGGAAGATTTGTCAACTGGGAAGATGTAAATATAGCTAATGATAACGGTAACTGGGGAGAAGAGTTGAGGCAAGCTGATGAAGCTTCTAGTTTCAACGACAACGGTAGCAAAGAGATTGAGGATAATTTTAAGGTCAAAACAGCCGAAAATGTAAGGATTGATAGTGAGGAAGTAGTTGTGGAAATTGAAGCTGAGAGATTGAAGGCTGAGATTGAGAATTTGAAGAGGGAGAAGAAAGCACTGGATGAAAAGTTGATTTCGGAGAGTCTTGTGTACGAAGATTCTCGTTGCGTGTGGGAAACTATTGGATGTGTCATTATTAAAAGTAGATAATAGATTAAGATTAGTGGGATTGGAGATCATTATGTTGGAGGTCATCATTATGTTGCTTTCGGTTCTCCCATATATGTTGCATCTGTAATGGTTTCAGATATGAAATATACATAAAACATTCAATATGGTATCAGAGCGGGCATCATCCTGAGCCAGTTCTGTATATCGAATCTGCTGTGTTTATTTTTCAAAAAACAATGGCAGATGGAAGTATCATTGCTTCTTCATCTGGAAGCACTTCTGAAATGGATATCAATCCAAACCAACGACTCAGTTCAGTATTATTGAATGAGTTTAATTATTTGCCATGGGCAAGGGCTGTTAGTCTTGCTCTCGGTGGAAGATCCAAACTCGGTTTCATCAATGGCAGTCAACCTGCACCAGATGCTTCTTCTCCAGAATATGGAGGGTGGCTATGTAAAGATCAACTGGTCATGTCATGGTTGTTAAATTCTATGGAAAGGAATATTGCTGAAATCTTCAGCTATTTCGAGTCGTCTCTCATCCTTTGGACCACCGTGAAGGAGATGTATGGAAATCAAAACAATGCAGCTCGCATCTTTCAACTCAAGAAGGATATCTCCAACATACAGCAAGAAGGTAAAAGCTTTGTTCAACATCTTGGTTCTTTAAGAAGCATGTGGAATGAGTTAGATGTGTACAGACCTCACACAACTGATCTCTCTGTGCTCCTTAAAAGAACTGAAGAAGATAAAAATTTTCAATTATTGTCTAGCTTGAGCTCAGAATATGAGGATTTGAGAAGTCATATTCTCATGAACTCGGAGCTACCATCCTTCACTAGTATCTGTGCAACTATCCAACGTGAGGAAGTAAGGAGAAAAGTCATGAACAATGGTATAAAAACCAACGTGACAGAAGCTAGGGCTTACCTGACAAATGAAAAAAGATATAAAGGAAAAAACCCTCATTTAAAGTGCCTACATTGTGACAACATCGGGCATGTGAGAGACAAGTGTTGGATCCTACATCCAGAACTCAAACCTGACTTCATGAAGGATAAATCCGCACCAAAGACAAGTCGAGCACACCCTCGTGCCAACACTGCAACATCTTCATCTATCAACAATGTTGATACCTATCAACAGTTCACTGCAAATCCTGCCATCCTTTTAAATGAGTTCGCAGCGTATCTCCAACAAAAGAAGGGAAAAGAGGATGGATCAGTTGATCATGAAGATGGAAGTACTACTGCATTGATGGGCAAATTTGCATGTTTTTTAGCTGATGCTGATTATGTACCTTAGATAGACTTGAAAGGTATCATAACTGCTTTCCAAACTGCTCTTAAAATAAATGAGTTACATGATTTTTGGGTTGTAGATTCTGGTGCCACAGACCATATGACTAATCAAATGTCAAAGTTACATAGATTTGAGAAACTACATAATCCTTCACATGTATCTGTTGCTAATGGTGAAGGTGCAAGGATTGTAGGAAAGGGAAAAATCCACCTGATATCTGATCAAATAGAGTCTATGGCCCTATATGTCCCATCATTTCCATTTCAACTTCTCTCAGTGGGAAGAATCACAAATTCCTTAAATTGTTTGGCCATTTTTTCACCAAAAACTGTCATTTTTCAGGATTGTATAACCAAGAGGACGATTGGTGAGGGGTTTTACCTTGATGGTCTCTATTACATATCAAAAAGCTCTTCCTGTGGGTTCCATGCCAAGTCAAAGTCCATCCATACCTCCATTCAAGCTTCCACCTTGTGGCACCAACGACTAGCTCATCCATCTCAACCTATCTTATCCACCTTATTTCCTGACTTAGGCAAAGAATCAACCCACTGTGAAACTTGTCATTTGTCAAAGGCAACAAGACTACCTCTAGGGTCTTCGATGTCTAGAGTTTCTCATCTTTTTGAGCTTGTACACTCTGATATATAGGGACCAACAAATGAATTTTTTGATGGTTATAAATATTTCATAACTTTTGTTGATGATTATTCAAGAGCCACCTGGTTATATTTATTAAAATCAAAAAATGAGGTGATGGAAGTGTTTAAGGACTTTCACAACCTTGTCAAAAATCATTTTTCTTCTCAAATCAAAACCCTAAGGTCTGATAATGGCACAGAATACATGTCTCAAGTCATGACTCAATATTTGAGCAACAATGGCATCATACATCAAACTAGCTATGTTGGCACACCCCAACAAAATGGTGTTGCCAAGAGAAAAAACTGAGATCTCCTTGAAAAAGCTAGGGCATTGATGTTACAAATGAATGTACCAAAACGTTTTTGGTCTCAAAGCGTCATGACAGCAGCTTACCTGATCAACAGATTACCTAGTAGGGTTTTGGGGTTCAAATCCCCAATGGAGATAGTCAAGAACAGAAAGGTGGACTTGTCTCACCTTAAAGTCTTTGGATGCATCTGTTTTGTTCATGTTCAGTCATTACATCGAGACAAACTTGATCCTAGGGCAACTAAATGCATTTTCCTTGGCTACTCGTCCACACAAAAAGGGTATAAGTGTTATAATCCACAACTTAAGAGACTAATTGTTTCAAAGGATGTTCAATTTCATGAAACTAACTCTTATTACAGTAAGTCTCTGGATAGTACAAGTCAGGGGGAGATTATCTTGGACATGTTTCCACTGCCAAGGACTGAGATACTCAACAATGCGGGTGATCAAACTCACACAATGGATCTTGTGGCTCCAAATCAACCGGATTCATATGACGACAGCAACATGCCTGTAGAAGATGAAACTCTACGTAGTATTGGTCCTGAAGAACCTTCAGAAGAGTCTCTTCCTACCATACCTCGACGAAATCCAACTCGTGAGAGGCACCCACCAGCAAGACTGCAAGACTTTGTTACGTACAAGCTCAAGCACCCCTTATCCAACTACTGTTCTTATCAAAAGTTGTCACATAATTACACTGCCTATTTGAGTAATATATCTGCACATGAAGAGCCTCAATCATTTCAAGAAGCTAACCAATCCCAAGTGTGGCAGCAAGCAATGCAGGATGAACTGCATGCACTCGATCAACATAAAACCTGGAGCATTGTGCCACTGCCCAAAGGAAAGAAGATAGTAGGCTGCAGATGGATATACAAGATTAAATTGAACTCGGATGGGTCTATTGAAAGACACAAGGCACGATTAGTGGCCCGTGGCTTCACTCAAACATTTGATGTGGATTACAAGGAAACCTTTGCCCCCGTTGCAAAGATGAACACAGTGCGCGTACTCTTGTCTGTGGCTGTCAACAAAGGATGGCCTATGTATCAAATGGATGTAAAAAACGCCTTCTTACATGGTGAGCTTGAAGAAGACGTCTACATGAGATTACCACCGGGTCACTCTCAAAGTCATAAACAGGATGTTGTGTGTAAACTGCACAAATCAATTTATGGTCTTAAACAATCACCGAGAGCCTGGTATGCTAAGCTCGGTTCAGTCCTTATCAGTGTTGGTTTTGGAAGAAGCAAAGCGGACTCTTCTTTATTTGTACGCTCAGGCACCGCTGGTACATTGGTTGTTCTTATGTATGTTGATGACTTGATCATCACCGGAGATAAACCTGAAGAAATCAAAGAACTCAAGCACTCCCTTCAGCAACGCTTTGCAATAAAAGATCTTGGTGTTCTGAGATACTTCCTTGGCATCGAAATGGCTACATCTCACAAGGGCTTCTTCCTTAACCAGCGCAAATATGTTCTGGATCTCCTTAAGGAAGCAAACATGAGTGATGCTAAACCGATCCCTACACCTCTTGACATTAAACTTAAGGTCAGCTTAGAGGGTCAATCTCTTCCAAACATAAGTTATTATCAGCGGTTGGTTGGTAAGTTGATATACCTGACCATCACAAGGCCCGACATTACCTATGCTGTCAGTATTGTTAGCCAATTTATGCACTCTCCCACGATGGAGCACTTTAACCTAGTCAAAAGGATACTTCGGTATCTAAAAGGTTCTGTGGGACGTGGTATAATCATGAAGAAAAATGCAAGCACTCAGATTACAGGTTATTGTGATGCAGATTGGGCTGGCAATTCCATTGATCGTAAGTCTACAACAGGATTTTGCACATTTGTGGGAGGCAACCTTGTCTCATGGAAAAGCAAAAAACAAACTGTCGTTGCAAGATCCAGTGCTGAGGCAGAATATTGGGCAATGGCATCTACTGCGTGTGAACTAATCTGGCTCAAAGGTTTACTGTGTGACTTAGGTGTTTTCAATGATCAATCCATGTCCCTTTTCTGTGACAATTAGGTTGCAATGCACATTGCTTCCAACCCAGTTTTTCATGAGAGAACCAAGCACATTGAAGTCGATTGTCACTATGTTCGTACACAAGTTCAATCTCAGGTTATCCAAACGCATTTTGTAAGGAGCTCGGATCAACTTGCGGACCTATTCACAAAATCATTGGCCTCTCATTAGTTTCAGCTTCTTCTTGGCAAGCTTGGATCTATCAACCTTTTGGATCCAGCTTGAGGGGGAGTATTGGATGTGTCATTATTAAAAGTAGATAATAGATTAAGATTAGTGGGATTGGAGATCATTATGTTGGAGGTCATCATTATGTTGCTTTCGGTTCTCCCATATATGTTGCATCTGTAATGGTTTCAGATATGAAATATACATAAAACATTCAATAGAAACACAAAATCAAAAGCTTAATGCAATGCTTCATGAAGCATATCTGGAATCCGAAGGTTTGGTTAAGGAGTTAGAGAATCACTGCAAGTTGGTGAAAGAAATGGTGACGAGGTTCGATAGTTATGAAGAAGATGGCAGGAGATGGGAGCAAGAGAAGAGAGAAATGTCGGCAAAACTTGAAGCTCTAACTGCAGCTTCTGAAAAGGATAAAAGTGTTGCGCAAAACTGCAAGGAAGATCTCAGAAAAGAATGGGAAGAAGAGAAAGCTTCACTCACTCAAAGGCTTACTGCAGCATATTTTGCGTGCAATTACTATTCTCGGGTTATAAAGAACTATGAGCAAACAAATCTCAAAGCTCAAACTCCAGCTTCCGAAAAAGACCAAGGCGTTTTCCAAAACTGCACAGAAGATCATGAAATAAAATGGGAGGATGAGAAAACTGCACTCACTCAACAGCTTTTGGAAGCAAATTCTCTGTGCCAATACTATTATGACGTTGCATTGCATAATGCAGAAACAGCCCTCAAGTTGGAGGAAGAGAAAAACACTCGTTTGCATGACTGTGAAGAAAAACGCCTCAGGCTAACGCAAAGGAACGCTGATCTTGCTAAAAATCTTCAGAATGAAACTGATTCGGCTAGGCGCTTCTGTAACCTTGTTTACAAGCTTGATGAGAAATGCTGGATGCTCGAGGATGAGAAAATAAATCTCACTGCAAAGCTTTGTGCTGCTACTGCTTCCTCTGAACTATATCGAAGCATGCTGCATGATAAAGGCTGTTAGAAAATTTGGTTTTTGTGACGAGTACAAGTTAGGTTTTTTGCTGTTTTGTAGTTTTTGATGCAATGATATTGTTTGCTTTAGGCATTTAGCAGATAGTCAAGTGGACGTTTTAGGGGATGATTTAACATTTTAAATAGAATTCTGAAAGAGCTGATTCTCTTCCGGATTTTCGTTTATGAATTTGTGAAACACAGATGCATTCTGTTTCGGATTGAACGATTTGTTAAACAGTTCTTTTTGGTACTCTATTGTTCCAAACTAACGACATACATGGCCAGGAAACATTAGAGAGACTTGTGCACAAAACCGATTGACACGAATGGGAAATGAACAATTAATAGCGCGATGCAGGGATGTTCGAAACAACTCTGGTGTATGAAGCTTTGGTTAGCAAAGTTAAAGAACAAATGCAAGTCAAAAGATGATATCCTCATGACAAATGAAGCTGTAACTTCATCACATTCCAATCGCAACTTCAGGAAACAGTTGTCAGAGCGTACATAAACGTGATTGTGAAGAACAGCAAGAAATAAATTTGATTCCGATGTGAGATATCAAGCCTTTCACTTGCTGCAGTATAAATCACTCTGCATCCGAGCTGTTTATTAAGAAGACGTTAACACCAATAATACTTGCCGTGAATCTTGAGCTGACAGCAATTGAGTGCTCAGTTCAGGAAATAAACATCTGGGATGGTTTCGGGTGTCGAAAGTTAAGGAGAACACACTCAATTGGTTACTGCTGCTGTTGAGAATCGAACCCTCACCAAAGTAAGAAAGGGATCGTCAATCAGTTAGGTCTGAAGTGCAGAAGAGAGCTCAAAAGTTGCACTAGATCTAACCACAGAGATCAAGGGGTTAAAAATCAACGGCACTGAGTCGTCCACCTTCGGACAGAGGACCCGGTGCCACCTTCAACAGACAATGGCTAGGAGTGGGAGCAGAAGATGCAAGGTTAATGAACAAATCTTTGGTTTGCAAGGTTAAAGAACGAATGCAGGTTGAAAGACGTTAATAAGATACCGTCGAGACAATGAAAAAACTCATCCCCGTTACAAATCTTAATGTCGCATATCTTCAGAAAACGGTGATCAAAGCGTACTATCGTGTGATTGTGAAGAACTGCAAGAAACAAATTTAGCTTGTATGTGATCTGTCACGCCTTTCGCTTGCTGTTCCACACAAATCACACCTCACTTATGACCTAACAAGACATTCATCTCAAAAGTGTCCAAGAATCACAAATCGCATAAGACCTTTGCATACTTGCTACTGCGCATGAAGCATAGCAGGCACCAAATAATAAAAACAAAATCAGGCTCCAACATATAGCAAAAGACCAGAAATTAATAAAACCGTTTCATATTAAGATAAATTAAGAGGTCTGAAGAAATCTGGCCCCTCTAAAGACCCCCTGGAAGCAAAGTCACTAAACAAAAAACCGTTTCAATTTCGAGTAGCCATAAAGCATTAGCTCTCCTTTCTTGAAGCAAAATATGAACGGCCCCTCTAGCTATATCGACATCCCTATCATACTATCAACATTGAGGAGAAGGGGCCCTCCTACTTACTCGAAAGCCCACTGGTTCTCCCTGCGAACCTCTTCTTCCTCCTCAGGGGTGAAATCATTCTTGATGTTGAAAGTCTTGCGGATATCTTCAGGTGTTTTCCCCTTGATCATGTCAGCAACGGTCTGGCAGGTCAGATCCAGCAGACTCTTGATGTTCAAATAGTTTGCAGCCTGAAAATTAACAACACAAAGATATTAGGAGCAATTATTGTAAATACCATATCCTTTAGTCAGTGCCCATTTAATGAAATTTTCAAATAGAATAATGTAGGAGCAATTATTGTAAATACCATATCCTTTAGTCATTTAACATATTCACAGCAGTTTAAATACAAGTTTACCAAACACTTTGGACACTTTTTCTTTTGTTAAAAGCACTTTTATTAGAAGCACTTTTACACACACACACACACATACACAAAAAAAATAAAATAAATAAAGCACTTTTATTAGAAGCACTTTTATTAAGAACTGTAGCTTTAACAATCCCTAAAATAAAAGGTATGAAAAGGCTTAGGATAATATCCATTCAACAATAGAAATAGGCAAAGCAACGAAACTTTAAAATTCAAGTTCCTGAAAGCCTCAAAAAATAGGTATTGATCGAACCCGGAAGAGTACATTATAGGAACCAACCAATTTGAGTGATCATTCGCATCCAAAGGCACACCTCACATACCAAAATCCATATCATACAACACATTTAGAGAATTGTGAGCTAATAAGCAATTGAGACTGAACAAGAATCAAGTAATAAATTGCACCACAAAGTCCTATACATTACATACAGCAATTTAGAAAATTCTCCTAATTTCGCATAAATAAATCCAAAAGCAAATTCTACACTTCAATTCCAACAAGATATTCCACAGGAACCCAATTGTTTGTTCCCAAAAAAATCGATCTTTCCAACAATTTCACGTAAATTAATCCAATAGGCAAACCCTAACCTTAATAATTAAGCAAAACATTCAGAAATCGAAATTAAACCTACACAGAAACAAAAGCGCCCAAATTTTACAAATCGAACAAACAAATAATAGCAAATATTTGGGATCAAGATACTCACCAAGATCAGGTCAAAGAGAACATTCTGATCAGCCTTAATCTCGTTGACGAAGTCGTCGTCAAACTTCTTGAGAGTGTTCTCGTCGCCAATCTTGCCGACGTCGGTGCTGTCGCCGTCCGTGCGACCCTCGACATGCTTCCGGCAGTACTCAATGACCTTGGCGAGGATGTGGCTGGTCACGTTGGGGAGAGGGATCGCATTGTCTGCGCAGTCGTCCTCCACCATGTGCTTGATGGTCTGCGACTCCATAGCAACCGCCTCGTCGACCTCGAACGCCTCGCCGTCGGAGCTCTTCAGGGTGATCATCTTCTTCTCTGCGGCCATCGCGGTCTAGGGTTTCAAAAGGATTGAGAATTCGAGAGCGGGAGTTTAGGGTTTCAAAGTTGAATTCTGAATCGTGAAAAGGATGGGAATTGGGGAGGTTTTATAGGGCGCCGTAGGTGTTGGACAAGAAAACTACTTTGTTATTTTATTTTATTTTTATTTTTTTGGATAAATTCGAATAGGGATTTGGATGGTCCTCACTCGTTAAATGCGGAGCGCGACGTTGTATTTTGCAAGGAAATTTTTATATTTTCTTTTTTATTAAATTCTGGTAATTCGTGTTTTTGTGAAGGATAATGTTAAAGAGATTAAATTTACAAACTAAATAATGCGTTACAAATAGGAATGAACACGTTTATCAATATTTAAGTAATAAACTAATCATCAACTTCTATGTCCTTTAGTTTTCAAATTTTAATCTACAAATTTAGTCTATTTAAAGGGGGTAATAAGTCATGAACTTGAAAAGTTGAAATTGAAGGTGATTTAAAAATTTTAATATAGGCAATTAAAAAACAAATTCAGATTTCGTGGCATCGGGAGAAATCTTCGCCGTCTAGAGCCCAAATCAAAGACTAATTCATGCCTCTACTTTTGGTTTTGGGGTCCAGCAATCTTCTTGACAATCATTTTTGGTCTTCTCCCTCTTTTCATTTACTTTATTTTGGTATAGAATTGTCGATGTAAAACACTGTAATCGTCGTAGAGTTATAACATTTGAATTTCTTTTACATTCTGTGTTTCTACAACTTAAACAAGTTCTTGCTAATGATAAAAAAAACTTTGAATGTCAAGGATGTTCTTTGTTTTTTCAATCCCAATCAAATATGCTAATGGTAAGTTGTTGAAATCTCTTCCATATTTATTTGTACACGCGTTTTTTTTTTCGAAAATTGTCATCCCATTTAATTGAATTGGGATACCCTAGATCTGACATGTCTCTTGAATCTCAAGAACCAATCATAGTTTTATTGAGATAGTCGATTGTCGTCGTTTTATGGCCCGCACACACAGTTAACACAAGGTTTTATATTCAATTTTCACCTTATGGGGTTATAGCTAGAAGCCATGGAAGATGTCAGACTGGCTCGAGATAGGGTTTAGCCAGTACAACAATATGGATTTAGCCAGTGCAGTTATATAGCTCTCGGATGTCCGGAGGATGTGGAGTGCCAACATGGTTTTACCATTTTATTTTGTTTTTTGTTTAATAATTTCTAGGAGATGTCTTGGAGCTTGGTTTTGATTTCTTGTGAAATCTTGTTTCTAAATTTCACTGTTATAATCTACGTATTTGTATTATTGAGATTTTACATTATTTTTCAAGAAATTATATTAACTTATTTGGATTTAGATTTTAATTAAATTAGTTACGAAGTTTGAAGTTTAGAAATTAATTATCTAAAATTCGTTGACCTTTTGAGGTCACAAGCAATGTTTTCGAATAGATCTTGAAACTACGAGCACATAGGCGAAAGCCGTTTGCGAGTCCAGCTTATAACAGTATAGATACAAACATTTGAAGTTGTGTTACTAAACTATAGATTTTAAATTTATTTTAAACTCCCACCTTGTGGGAAAGAGGCCAATCAAATTTATGTTAGATAAGGGACCAATCAGAAAAGAGGGGGAGGAAACCAATCATAAAAGGGAACAAGGAGGGAAAGCAGAGAAGGAGGAAACACCCAACCAACCTTGACTCGATTTCAAACCCCAACCTGGTTCCTTAACCCGGTTGTATCTCTTTAGTCTGACGTCCAATTGAGGTGATTTTGGTGTCTATGGAAAGCTCTTGGCGAACCCAACATCTTTGTGGTATTATATTTCTCAATTTCTAATCCAATTTTACAAACCGAAGCCACAAAGTCCTCGGTTTTCTGATGATTTTCTCATTTTTAGAGTTAGTCAGAAAATCAAGGTTTCCATTCGTCGAAAACTGCCACATGTGGTGGCGTGTGGCTAGTGGGCCACCGATGCTATCTTAAGCTAAATTGATGTCCTCATATTAGATTTGATATCCGTATGGTGTGGTTTGATTGTTTGAACCTAGTTTAATTACAATACATCACTTGATCATTGTATGATTTGACGATTCGACAGTTGGATCGTCACAAAACTCTAATGCATTATAGAACGTAATATTTGAGGATATTAGGAACTGACAGATCAGGAATACGATGTACGAATCTTCCCGAATTGGATTTCTAAGTTTGTAAAATAAATTGTTGACAGCCACCTAATTCTAGTAATTGGCAGAGATCCGACTGTCGGATTTCGATAAGATTTTAGTATCTTGTTCTATGAGCATAATATGGACCTAAGGAAGTTTCGAATCCGAAATCTGATGTGCGGATCTTTTGCATTAAATTGCTAGCGTGTGGACCCCACCGTTGACTGAGAGTTGACTTTTGGTTAACATATCTAAAACCATCGAAGTTACTAAAATTAGTATTACTAAAGATTCAGTGAGGCTCTGCGGACTTGTCTCGGTGAGTGACTTTAATATATGTGATATGGTTATTACCCTATTTTCTTATATTAGTATCCTCTGTGGATATGGCATGGTTTTATAAATGTGTTTTCTATTCAAATGTGATTTTATAATTGGTCATCGATCTATTTTTATCAAATGTGATTTGATTCATTGATTGGAAATATTTGTGAAAAAGTGATTTGAAGTGCATATTGAAATGCTTGTTAAACTGAGGGCAAGTAGGGGATCATTACCCTAGTGTCACAGGGTTAGGTGACACCAAGTCTGCATCATATAGTAGTGGTACATAGATGGTCTTGCTTGGTTAATCCGCGTTGGGGGACCATACTATTTATGGATTGTGCTTGGTTAATCCACGTAAGGCGATCCTTATGGCCATTTGTACTAAAGGGTGATCATGTTTGGTTAATCCGCGTTGGGTGATCACTGTCTAACAGTTCTGTAGGTGTGACTATGCTTGGTTAATTTACGTTGGGGAGTCACTACCTACTTGGTTATCTTGACCCTGCTTGATTAATATGCATTGGGGGGTCACAAGTGGTCCTGTTTGGTTAATCCGCGTTGGGGGACCATATTATATATGGATCGTGCTTAGTTAATATGCGTTAGGCGATCCTTATGGCCATGTATGCTTAGGATCATGCTTGGTTAATCAGCATTGGGTGATCACTTCCTAACAGCTGTAAGAGTGACTCTGCTTAGTTAATTCAAGTTGGGGGGTTACTGCCTACTTGATTACTTTCTCAGGGATGGCTTTACTTGGTTAATCCGCTTTGGGGGGTCACTTCCTATTTGGTTACTTATGTAGGCTTCGGCCGAACTGCATCCCTCTAGCCCTAGTTTTTAATATACATATGAATGATGGTTTTTTAGAATCTTATGGTTTGAATTAGAAAAGCCATTAGATGTTTGAGTGACTCCATCGAAGTTTTCAACGACTTGATTATGATTTCATAAAGCATGATTTTATACTTGATGTTTATAGATCGTGATTGATGGTTTATCTTTATTGAATATCACATACTTGTATTCTTGTTACTCATCCGAGCATCGCAACTTATCCGAGTGTCCGATTTGCCCAGTGTGCCATCTCCATGATGTAGGCATTGATTATATATATGATAGGTTTGGGTAGATTACGAGAAACTACTTGATATTCTGGTCCCGTTGGGTGGTTTGGAACCCGATGTTATTGGATTCCATTGAGTGGTCCGGAATCCTTGCTCTTACTTATTTCCATAAGGTTAGTCTAAAACCCTAAATTCAAGTGAATGGGAATTACCCACAATAGACCTTGTGAATTTATATACAATTTTATTACTCAAAATCCAAATAGGGAATTATTTAGAGCTCCTTAAATAAATTCATGAAATGTTATGTTATATCATTGATTGACTAAGTTAAAAGTCAAAATTCGGCATCCTTGAGTCATTAGTTGATTAATTGACGGGATTGTGGAATGATGTTGCATATGATTGTTATTACTATGATTATTTTAGTTGATCAATGTGGCTTGAGAATAATATTGTGCTTCGTTGGTTATTTGATATGTTACTTGCTGTGGATGGAGGTAGCATGTTGAAAATAAAATTAATTATGTAATGATTGTTCGAGTGTAGTGTATGACGAATTACGAATTGCTTGATCCCTATTTAACGTACGTAGGCAATCTAACGAGGATGTTAGATGCGACCATAAAGTATACGAAAAATTACTATGCGATTCGATTCTCGAGTTGTGATTTGCCCATATCCCGGAGGCGGGGGTATGTTTGAGACACGGGTTTTTGGTGACGTCACGTGTTGATCCTGGACGTATGTCGGGATCGGGACGTGACATTTCTCCTTAATAGAGCTTGCTAGTTTGATTGCTCTACATAGGAGAGTTGCTTCATTTTAATTTTGGTTTAGTGTGCTACATCTCTTTGGGTCTGTGTGAAGGGTGGAGTAGTTTGATTTACTGGATCTACTTCACTTGGTGTTCAATGCTTGTGGTGGTGATTATCCCTTGGTTTGGCATTGAGGTGATTTAAAAAAAAATGGGTATGAAAAAAAGTTGGGAGGGTTTTTAGTGTTTGGTAAACTTTCATAATTAGCTTTATTTCAAAGTTTTGGATGAAAATAAACCCAAAACCTGAAGCTGCAAATAGCAGCTTCCAAAAACCAGCTTATTTTCAAAAACACGGGTGAACAATAATCTTTAATGAATTTTTCAATAACCCAAAATTGCCCTATTTTCCTCACACTTTTAGCTCTCGCAAATCCTGAACCAAAAAACTTCAATCCCAACTCTCTCTCATTCTACCAGGCTTCTCCAGTTAGGTGTAGATTCAAAGTTACCCAAAGTTGAGATTTGGTGATTGGTGTAGATTCAGTCTCGAGTTCGCCGGAAAAATGACCAAGAAGGTCACCAGATTTCTAGGCATGAACACAGAGAGGGCATTTGGGGTTAAATCTCAAGAATTTCATGCCAAAATTCGATATGCAAGATACATAAGTTGTACATGAGATTAAATGAAGGTTGAATTGAGTTTGAAGCACGCTAATTTCATCGAGCCTAGGTCAACTCGTCAAAGAGTTTTTCACCGAGAAGGACGGGTTGGCTTTCTTCATTTTGGAGTACTTGTCTTCACATGCAACTCCACCATTCAAATCTGTAGGTCAAACTACACCTAAAACAGGGAATATTGGTATGGATTTCACTCGGAAATTGGTGTTGGTGTGGGTGATTCTCTCGATAATTAGAGAGAGTGAGAATATCATAGAAAGAAAGTTAGAGAGAAATGAGAGTCTCACGGGAAAAAGGGAAGAAAGAGAGAAGAAGAGGGAGACCAAATAAAAGGAGTGGGCCCCTCAAGGCACACTAAATAAGACCAAACCATTTTTGGTCATTTCACAAAGTCACAACTGTTTTACATAAAAGTTTATCAAACACTATAATACTGCTGCTTTTTTTTTTTTTTTTTTTTTTTTTTTTTTCCAAAATCACTTTTACAAAAAAATTTACCAAACACTATGCCGCTTTATTTCACTGCTGCTTAGTTTCATAGCACAGCAGAAGTAGTTTTTTTTTCAAAGCACAGCAATACCAAACCAGCCCTATGTGATGCGATCTCTAGCACGATCCCAATATATGATTTGAGATTTTTGTTCTCACATGATCTTCGTGTAACACAGTTTTATTCTTATGTAATCTTGCAGTTCTTTATAAGCTTAGACGAGTGCATGATGTCTACTCATTGTTTTGGTATTGGCAATGCTTTATTTTAACGGAAGATATAACATTGACACAAATTTGTAAGATGAGGTATGACATTGTCAATTTTAAAAGATGAGGTATGAAAGTGTCGTAACACCAATAGTTGAGGTAGTTTTTTTGTACTTTACCCTTAATGTTTTATAACTTTTTAGTATATAATTATAAAGCTTTTGTTTATTAGTTTCAAGTAGATAATAAGGGTAAAGTTGTCTAATTATCATTATATTTTGAGGGTTACTGTGCCCATCCCATAATCTTATTTTCTTACCTACGTTATATTTTTACTTATTATAAAAAGTTTAAAAGACCAAACACTCTATCTCCGCTCACTTATATTCCTAAAAATAACTCTTACAGTTTTAAGTTCTAAACAAAAATAAGGGTGAAGTGCTGATTTAGTCTCTAAATTATCACCTCAATAAAAATTAGGTCTTTAAAGTATTTTTTTGATAAAATAAGTCTCTAAATTCATTAAAAATTGCTAATTCCATCCCTACATTATATTCAAAGCTATTTTATCTAATTTTTCGACAACTTAAGTCACTTGACACACTTTAAAATGTAATACTGTCATTTTCTCGCCTACAAGCCCTTAACATTTCGTACTGAATCTAACGTCTAATTTACTCTCTAAAGTTAACTCCATTCAATATTTTTTTATGAAAAAAATTATCAATCTACCCTCTAAAGTTAACTCCATTCACTATTTCTTTATGAAAAATTATCAATCTACCCTCCAGTATGTATCACAATGCAAGCAACGTGACTTAAATTGACGGAAAATTGAATATAGTAGTTTCAAATTTAATTTTAGGGATTTAGTTGACAGATTTTTATAATTCAATGACTGATTTTTTTTAAAAAATAATTTAAAAACCTAATTTTCACTCAGGTGATAATTCAGGAACTAAATTGATAGTTCATCTTAAAAATAAATATAAAAAATAATTAAATCTTAGAGATTTTATGGAAATGGAACAGCCACGTACGTCCCTCCCATCCTCGCAGAAAACAACCACAATCAAGCACACAGACGACGGCGACATCTCTTTTTCTCTTTGCCGTTGGGAAAGTTACATTCCTTTCTTTTTCTCCTCATTTCTCTGTTCATCTCTATCTGTCTCTTTCTCCCTCCTACCAGATATGGATTTAAGATTCATATACATATTCATTCTCGAATTCTGATTTAGAATTAAAGGTTGAAATGTATAGAGAAAATAAGAGATGGAATTTGGGAGGGTGGGGTGGACGGAAGAGATAGAAGATGGAAGGGGATGAAAGAGTTAGAAAGGGGTGCGGGATAAAGAGAGAAAATGGGAAGGTTGTTGGGTAGCTTGATTCGTTTCTCATTTTAATTTTTTTTTTCTAACAGGGCTTTTGAAGTCCTTTTACATAAGGTTAAATTTAGTATTAAAATTTTCATTAAAAAATGGGTGTGAAAATAAGACTAGAGGATGGACGTATCAGTACTCTAGATTTTTTTTAATTAAGGGATTACTTGATAGTAAATTAAAATCTAATGGGTGTTAGTGTAATGTTTTAAATATGATGGAGTTTTGTGAAAACTTGATAAACTTTACGAGGTGTTGGTGTCGTAGGACGACGAAGAAGCTCAGTGGATTAAAAAAGACAAAAGTTTAATTTGTGTGACCGAAGTTGTATCCAAGAAAAGCCAATGTCGCGCTCAATGGAATAAAGGCCACAGGTACCGTCACAATTCCGTAAAGAGAAGATTCAACGCTGAGGTGATTATGATTTTCTTGGGCTGAGTGACATACGATCACACAATACGACCAGACCAGGGCACCGCCAGAAGGCCTCAGTTTCTCCGGAGCTGACGCTTCTCAGATTCGGATGGTTTTAGTCACGAAGATCCTCATCTCCAGCAGTTTTAGAGAGTCCAGCAAGCCGAAAGCCTAATGTTGTTCTTGAATGGCAATACAAATGCCACAAGTAGAATGAAAGGATTTTGAAATTGCAGATGAAAGATTTCATTAATAACATCTCATACATTGCAGGATTAATCTGAAGCCAGTATTTTATAGCACAAACATATAACAGATACATGTTTCTCCACATCCATCCTTAAAATATACACTGTCGTTAGCATTCTTCCGCATTGCACGCTCGCAAGACACTGCCTGGATTTTTCCTTCCGTATGAGTTACTCTGTTTGCACCAGGAAGGCCCCGAGTGTAATCATTTGCATCGACGCTCACAGCCTTGAAACTGGTAAGCCTGCATTGGAACACAAGTCTCAGCACACATGATTTTCCTGCATGGTGTTGGCAAAGTTATGAAGGCTTATTACCTAAGGCCTTCGAGTTGACAATGCTAGGACTGGCAGCTGGTGGCGGAGCATTCTCGTTGAGAAATGGTTCTACCTGGTTTGGATTCGACCAAACAGGGTATCCTTTAATTTTTCCCTGAATCATAACAATGTAAGGCATGTTAGTACTTTAGTGCCAAAGCTGCAGACAAAATTTTGAAGCCATTTTTGAATGATGTGAGCTATTTCAAATGCTGCGATTCTATTGTTTACAATGGTGACATACCAGGACATTGAGGGCAGCTAGTGTTGCCATTCCTTCACGAGTCCACTACAAAGACCGGAAAGGGACACGGTTACTCTCTGATCTGAGTTATTCTAATTACTCACTTGATAAGGCAACAAATCTTTATGTTCTCAAATAGAATCCTTAAAATTGTTTGAACGTAAACAATATGGACAGTAATTACCTTCGAAGCAGAAGCAATGTGAGGTACCACAACGGCATTCTTCAAGTCGGCAAGACCAGGTTTCATGTAAGGCTCATCCTGATACAACACCATTTACTAACCACTTAAATATCATAGATGGTGTCCAAAAGAAGATTGGAATTCGACAAGGAATTAGGTGCGCTTTTTTACCTCAAAGACATCCAGGCCAACTCGAAACATAGGGTTTTGTTTCAAATGTTCTACAAGAGCCACTTCATCAATCACAGGCCCTCTGCTACAGTTTACAAGGACTGCTTCCTGTAGATATATCCGACACATTATTCAACAGGTAAATACATTCCAGGTGTATACGTAACATAATACGTATGTGCATTATACAAATACGAAATGTTATTTCGAACTTCACCTTCTTCATAATCGCCAGACTGTTTTTGTTGACCAGATGATAAGTGGTTTTATCCAGAATTGGGTGAAGGCTTATCTAGAATAAGAATAAAAAACCACACCATTATAAAGGGGGTAAGACAAAATGAAAAAAGAGGGGTGAGGAGAGCGAAAGCCCTACCACATCTGCTTCTCGGAGCACCTCCTCCATGCTTGATGCTCTTTTCCAAGTCACGGGCTGTTCACCATTAGCTTTTAGGAACTGACCATAAGCTGGAACAATGGAACATACAGGTATCAGCAAAGTGTGGAGCAAGAAGATTTATGCAATAAACCAACTGGACGTGCCTGTAACAAACTTTTCTAGCCGGGTAGCCTGGTACAGATCATAGTAAATTAGGTTCATCTTGAAACCTTCAACCTGTTAGAAATCAACAGTAATTACAGTCGCATTAGCAGGTATTCACTAATTGGAATCACTTATTAAGATCATCAGCGATAAGTTGTAAACGATTAGCAGGGGATAAAGGAAAAGAAAGTTGAAAAATTCAAATAACGGTTAGTTCTGTGATTGTCAATACATAGTATGTATTCAAGATGGTTGATCTATCTGTCACACAACTGAACGTATATGAAGCATTCCCCCAAGCCTACATTATAGAAGGGAACAATGCAGTAGAACTTGGACAGGTAGCAACTGTTTACAAAATCTTTCGTGTTCCTGGTAAGTTATATCATCCCAAATTCTGATTAAAATTCCTGTAAAGTAAGTCCATTAATTTTGTAAAAATCCTACTTCAAGGTGCTTAAAACAAGTTTATGCATGCCAATCACTAGACTAAGCTGTTATTGTGTACCCAGAATCAGATGAACCAAACATAAGATTCAACATATTGGACCAGGAAAAATACCATCATTCTGGCATATGCAGAACCTATACGGCCAGCTCCAATCACACCGACAGTTTGCCCTTTGAGCAAGTTTCCCACAAATCTGCCATGGTAAAAGAAGCAAATTAAGTTGTAGTTTATGTAACATGAAAGAACAAATGATGAATTGATGGTTAACCGTAAACAAGGTAGTCATACAGATTAGGAAGCCATCCATCGTATAAGCCGGCCCTCATAAACTCATCCGCTTCAACTATTCTTCTAGCGGCTGATAAAGAAAGTGAAGCTGCGAGCTCTGCTGTAGTTTCTGTAAGTACTCCCTAACCATACAAGCAACAAATTCATTTCAATATCCCGAATTCTCCCAACAGAAATCTGCAAGCATGTTGGTTGCGATTCACTTGTCATGTTTTAATTGATTCTTAGTTGTGAAATTACTCCGCTGCTGCCAAATCTCCGGTTGAAAAGCCAACATGGTGTTTTTCTAAAGTATTGTGCTTGAAATGTTTTTCTTTAATTTTGACATTATCAAAGACTTACATGTGAAAAACGCGGAAAAAATAGAGAGTAAGAGTGAAAAACTTACAGGTGTGTTCCCAACAGCGACTCCATACTTGTTAGCAGCATCAACATCCACATTGTTGTAGCCAACGGCCATGTTGCTGAAGGCTTTGCCTCCTGCCCTGCTCAGTGCTGAGAACAAAGTCTCTCCCCAGTCTTCTGTCAACTGAAAACCAAAACCACAACCCCCCCTCAACAACCTTGAATAATAAAAAGGGAAATTCACATATAAGTCCCTCGAAACTCTCTCTCATAGTTAAAAACACTATTTTGAAGACGGAAACCCTTGACGCAAGCGGCTTCCACTTCAGTTGGTTAAGAGCATTCACCCTTGCAAACTCAACTATTATTGCATGTGATTATTATTTTCCCATGCATTATATGTTGATAAAGTGACCCTTTTTTCCTTCTAAAGTTTGATTCTTAAAATGTTTCTCGCGAATATTAACAACTCCGAAGGGTACCACACTAATTACAATAATAAGAAATCAAAATTATAAGGGTCAAAGAAGAAGAAAGAAGAGTCTAAGATTTTACCTGTCCAATAACTCCATCACACTTATCTCCAATTAGAGCAATGATATCCTCAACAGACAGAATTGTTTTCTTCTGTGTGCATATCTAAATACACAACCATTAAACATTTTCTCATCAAATTCACAAAAAACTGATCCAAAATCCAAAAAAAAAAATTAAAAAAAAAAGAAATATTACCTCAACTCTGCAATCCTGCTCAATTAAGAGATTGATCCAGCGAGTTCCAGGCATGGGTTTTGTGCTGACAACTCTGTATTTGCCACTGGGATTCCACACTTCTATTGAAACTGGCTTTGCCATTGAAAATCTTTGTCAGCAGCTCAAGGGGTATGCAGTATGCTGACTGTGGAAGCACAGAGAGCAGTGTCTTTAAAAACTTGTGGTTCTAATAACTGTGGTGATATGGTGCGGTGTGGTGCACAATAAGATGTATGTCTTCACTCGTAAGATTGACTGCGACTGTTGACTGTTGATATGTGGTTGAGTGGAGCTACGGATCTGAAGGGTGCAGGTTTAGATGGTGGCTTGGTGGATATTGTGAATATTTTCTGTACAGATAGGATGTGTGTTTTAAATTGAGAGGTGGAGGTGAGGTGGAGGAGTGTTCATGCTTGGAGGACCTCTCATTGTGAATAAGATAACGGTGGTGACATAGCTTATTGGGTTGGATGACACGTAACCCTTTTGCCATTTGGTTTTTTTTTTTTTAAGGAGACAACTGGTGGCAACACACGATTATCCATTCCTTTCGGGGGCCGAAAAGACCCACAGGCATTTCAGCCTCCATATGGGTATAAGTCTGGCTTCCACACTAGCACCAGCAGCAGGTTTCGAACCCGAGACCTCTAGTTTTTAGTTTTAAGGAAGTCTCGTAATCCGCCATTTACCAATGGACCACCAGCTCGTGGTTCTTTTGCCATTTGTTTGTATAGGTGATTTGGAAAGGGACCAATGGACCACCATGGACAATTTTATAAGCGACTATTTTGTGTATAGTTGAAATTTACTTAATCTTTAGCTTTGACTAGGTATGAGCTAATGTATGTTATTGATAATACTCTTCTACTCACCTAAGCAATCTAATTTATAGTTTTCAGGTATAAAATTACAAATTGGACTACCGGACGGGGTCACTTTTTTAATTCATACGTGTTAATAAACGTAGAGGAAGTCGAAAATATTCTAATGTTCATTTCATCAAAGTAAAGTTGGTATAAGTTAATGCAACATGTATAGAATGAAGATACTTGTGAAAGTGGGTCTAATGGGCGTTGTTGGAAATTTAGTCATCAGGCTTGAGTTTTAGGCCCAAATCCCAAACTTGACAACACTTGGGTTGGGGTTACCATTTTTTTGGACCAAAAATGAAAGCGAATGAAGCAAAACATGGCAAATCCAATCTTGAAAGAAAAGAGATGGACATTCTAAAAGAATGAGGATCTTTTTTGAATTCTCTTTGTAAGGATCCGAATATCTTCTAATCACATTCGTTCATCATATATTATATGGTCAGAAATTATTATAAATCTTTTTATTTAAAATTAAAAATAAACAGTACCTGATGAAAACTAATCACACGATGTACGATGAACGGATATGATTAAAAGATCTCAGAGATTCTCACAAAGAGAATCTGGGAAGAATCCTCGTTCATTCTTAAAATACTAACAAATTTCTTATTTTAACAAATTTCACTTGGTGTCTGGCTTTATGAAGCAAACATAAATACAAGGTGGGTAGGAAGCCACACACGTTAGGCTTACTCACACTGTTGGAGTTGTAAGTGCGTGTGGTGTGCACATGCAAGCGTGAGGGCATGAATCCGTAGGAGTGCGTAGCTAACGTGCTTTTGAGTGACTTCATCCATTTGTAATGTGAACCTCTTATCCTTTGTCCAAATTTCATCATCCTCCAACAAACTCGGACCAACTTATTTATCTGCCAACTAGTTAAACTTCAAGCAAAATATTGATTTGTACTTGAATACTCACATTTTAACATCGTTTCAGTTTATGAGAGCTAAATTATCAAAATATTATGTCTCACTATCATGCGTGATCGAATTAAATTTAATATAATACTTAAAGTTTATTGAACTTATTCATTCTTGTCCATAGATTTTTAATTTGATGCTTGTATTCTAAAAATAATTAACAAAAAGATTCATATCTCAAATAGTTTCGATGATCAACCAAACCTCTCATCTGCATCTCTCACTTTCGAAATCAGTTAATGTTATTCTTAATTTTTTTTAAAGCAAAAGATTAATAAGATGACTCAGTCAATCTAAGAGACTATTTACAAGAAAAAAATATATCTCTTTAAATAGGTTATAATTGTATCGAAAGATGGTTGAGTGGGAAAGCTACTAAATATGGGCAATGGACGGCATGGTGAGTTTTTGACCATGACAAGCATCAACGGTGAATGATGAATGATAATCTTTGAAGAAAGTGGAAAGGGATGGGAAGAAATAAGGTAACGTGACGGCTACTAGTATTTCTATTTCTTCAAACTCCGAGTATTGTGGACAAAATGTGGCCATAAGATTTGTCTTACAATTTTCTTTCAAAATAGTACCAAACGACAGCAACTCACTCACATTTGCTTTCCATTCTTTTTTATTTATTTATTTTTTAAGTATAAAATTATTTTACACTAAAGAAATGAAAAGTTCGGTTAAGCAACACAATGAACAACATAATTTGTTATTGAATTTGTCATTCACGATATTCGAATCTAAAACGAATCCAAAACTTCTGACTTACAAGTGAAAAAAAATATCATCAGACCATAACGATAGTTGCTTATTCTTGGCTATATATTTGTGAATTAAGGAAATGGCTAGGTTGGTTCTCGAAAAACCATATTTTGATCCAATAATTGGAGTTTAAGCTTATGGGTTCTCACTTCTCAGCCAGAGTATCTTTTTTTGAGTCCAAGCCAGAGTTTATCTTCACCACTTCTACTTCTTCACCACATCCCATCTCTCTCCCCCTCTCTTTCTGCAAATTGTTTGCCTCCAAAATCTAAACGTTTACACAGAATTAGAAAGAGGCAGGGAGAAAGAGATAGAGGGAGAGAGAAGCCATGGAAAGGCTTCTGTCCTCTTCACCCCCAACCCCTTTGAAACTCCATCTAAAACCCTCTCCTTTCCTCAGTCGACTCGCTCGTATTGAACTCGGTTTTCCCGCTTCACAACTGCCCAATCTCAGACGGGTCCGCTTGGTTTCCTGCAAACATCAAAACCCATCTCCATTTTCTTCTGGTTCTCCTTCTTCATCGGCGCCGTCGAACATTCTGCCGTCTCTCTCGTCGAACCGCGCCGGGTCGCCGAATGGGTCGGAGCCAAAATCCCAGATTCTCAATCAGATCGCAACCAGGGATTCTAAGCAGCGCAAGGTACGTTGATCTCTTGTTTCAAATGAAAGAAATCAATCATAAGATATAATTCTGATTTTTTTTTTCTATTTCTGTGGGGTTTATTTGTTGCTGTTGTTGCTATAATCATGTTAAAGTGTCTTTCCTGCGCTGCAATTGCCACGGTGAATTTGAAAATCTGAACATTTGTTTCGATGGGTTGATGAAATATTTGATTATTTTCTACTTAAGTCGTTTTGAGATCCAATGCAGTTTATGTTTGCCCTTTAAAACTGCGATCATTTTTGTAATTTGGAGTATTGAGGCTAATTATATGAGATTGATGATTGAAACAGTTGCCTCATTTGTTATACTATCTCTCTTACAAAACTTTTAGTGACCGAATCGGTTGCCTTTGGTGGTTCTAATTGCGAAAGTTTATATTACCGATTGATTTAATTTTATGGTCTTTAAAGAGATTGCACTCAAGTTTTGTCCTATCAATACCTGGTCTTTCATTTTCGAGGCGGTTGGAGAATGAATTGGTAGTATGTACACAAGTCCTTTTGTAGATAAGCCCTCTTCTCTGCCTTGAGATCAGTACAAATATCCAGTTATTCCAATATAAGGCCGCTAAATCTCTGTGCTTTCCGAAAACTGAGCATAGCTTTAATCAGCATCGTACTGAAGAACTAGAGCTGAAATTTGGGCACCAGAACAAAGGAACAAATTAAGGAAACCCATAGATGTTGGCTAGTCAGATTGGTATAGGTAGCTTCATTTGATGCTTCAATGGAATCAAAACTTAAACACACATTATATTAGCAATGTTCACTCTAGTACAGGTGTAGGTGTTTCTGCTGGTCTCAGACCTTTTCTTTAAGGTAAATGTGAACCAAGTTCAATAGTTATTTCGGGGGTGTATGTAATTTACCAATTTGCGGATGTTATCACTTTTGTTTTCTGATGTATTCTATCCCTTGTGGTAAGACTGCAAGGGTGCATTATGATTTTTAAGTTTTCAAATGGTTGTTCAGGGTAAAGTGAGAAAATTTGAGTGCAACTGTGTTCATGTTTCATATTTTCTACAATTTGCTATTTGTGATCAAAGATCTTGAAATTGGATGAATCTTTGCACACATACAATAGCTTAGGAGAGATAATGTCAAAACTGCTAGCAATTCGAGTGGATTCTCTCTTTTCAACTGCCTGTGTACCTGTTGAATTTTAACAGGGAGTCCGTATGATATAAAAAATAGATTGGAGTGGAACATAGGAGATGCTGTCTACACAAATCCTTAGTTATTGTCCATGACATTTTTCTGTTTGGTTTACAATTACCAACTGCTGTTACTACTTTCTGCGTAACAGTATTAAGTTTTACTGATATTTACTTCAGAAAGTGTAGGGGGTCTGCAACTCCCCAGCTACCTTTCACCCCTCACATGAGAACATTAATCCATTTATTTTGAGCAGATAACTTAAGTTTATATTCCTAACATGTCCAGGCCATCACCACTGGAGCATTTGTTGCGCTTTCTGCACTTGTTTTGATCTTAATACAACCAGCTATTGCACCAGCGGCTTTTGCATCCTTTCCAACTGCAACCAACACTGGTAGCCCAGCCGCTGCTATTGGGGGAAGACTGATCCAGACAGAGTTGCTTAGCAGTGCATGGACTGGTTTCTTTGCTGGTTGCTTACACACATTATCAGGGCCAGACCACCTAGCTGCTTTGGCTCCACTCTCAATTGGACGTACCCGCATAGAAAGTGCTCTAGTCGGAGCCCTCTGGGGATGTGGCCATGATGCTGGCCAGGTTATCTTTGGCTTGATATTTCTCTTACTAAAGGATAGGCTTCATATTGAGATTATCCGAACTTGGGGCACAAGAGTTGTGGGGCTTACCCTACTAGTTATTGGTGGTATGGGTATTAAGGAAGCTTCAGAAATCCCTACTCCTTGTGTTGCCTTAGAGAAGGGCGAGTGTGATGTTAGTGTATATGAGTCTCTAGATAACCCTACAGTCGGAAAGAAGAAGATTGGTTTTGCTACTTTTGCCACTGGAATTGTCCACGGGCTGCAGCCAGATGCATTGATGATGGTCTTGCCAGCCCTCGCTTTGCCATCTCGAGTAGCTGGCGCTGCATTCCTGGTTATGTTTTTAGTTGGGACCGTAGTTGCAATGGGAAGCTATACTGTCTTCATAGGTTCATGTAGTCAGGCATTAAAGGATCGAGTTCCCAGAATTACAGAGAAACTGACATGGGCTTCATCCCTGGTTGCAATTGCTCTTGGATTCGCCATCATCATCAGCCAGTTCTTCGGGTATAGCCTGTATTAGATTTTTTGACCCGGTAAAGACGAACGTTTTGAGGCTTCTTCGCAGGTGTTAGATAAAGATCTTAGAAGGATTATTCGATTTGTTTAGAACAAAAATTCGTCTGCGCAGTTTTATTTTAGAGGGCAACCCTTCTACAAGTGTAATTCCTATATAGGTTTTCGTTTGCCTTATGTTAAATGGTTAACCTTCGTCTAAACAAATTGTTCTATTTTGTTGCACTAGTTGTTCATATCAGTTGTTATGGGATTATAAATTCTATGTCATGTTTTCGTTAGTTTTGGCTACGCTCCTTAGAACTCAAATTGTGCATCCCATCTAACGTGTCACCCAATGTCTTGACATGTAACTTACTCTGCATCGAATGGCCGACGAAGGTGAGAAAACAGATGGCCATTAAGATTTAAGATGGCTCGTTTGATTTGGTTTGGTTGTCACCACTATTTTTGTCAAAACCAAACCATTAAGATGGCTCTGGTTCGGTTGACAAATTAGGGCTTGAACCGGGTCAAACCGAATTATGCCCGCCCCTACTTATTTTCCTAACATGTCGGATAAGTGCAAAGTGCTAGCAATGCGTATCAAAATTCAAATCCTTTCTTCATCATCGTTGCAATTACAAAATAGTTTGCAGAGTGGATTCACATCTGCAACTAATTAGGAGAACGACACATAGGAAATAGGAAATGGGGCGGTGAAGTTGACAAGATCGGAAAATGCCCTTTTTAACCCTTTTTCTTTTCTTTTCTTTTAATGTTAAGAAAAGATGTCAAATTTGTCTAATTTTGTGTTGTTAACTTGGGGGAGAAATACAGATCAACAAAAGAAAAGAAATTACAAAAGCATTCTCATCCGGTACAGTAACATATTTCGACGTGAACTGAGCAGGAACCTGGATGTCGAGTGCACCTCTGGTTCATAGAAGTTGATGTGCATTAGGGGCTTTGCTTTTTGTTGATGTCATGAAGCACGCACACATCTGCTGCTGTCTTCAACTGAAACCAAGAAATGAAATTCAAAAATAGGAAGCATATATTCACTCTGGTTTTTATTTTTCTTGTTGGGTTGAACAGATTAGAAGAAGTAGACGACATGAACTTGAAAACGCTGAATAAGTAGATAGATGTTAACTAAAACGAATATTTGGCAGACAAACTACCAAGAAAACTCGTGTATGAGTGACTAAAACTAGTAGGTTTTTCAATACTGTACCATACTTAAACTTTGGAAATCTGTCTTCAGTCGCTAAAGCATTTCTGTATCAATCTCAAATAAAAGTTGTGAAACCTTTGGGTCAATGACGAACAAGCACTAGCAGTACTTGCACCCATCAAATAATTATAACTGATACAGATTAAGTTTGGCATTCCAAATTTCTGTGACGTAAGTGGAAGATGTATGAGTAGTATGGTGAACTTGGGGGAATTATAATGCCAATATAATATGAAGTACTGTACTACTCATTACCTGTATAAGATTAACAGCTTGCTTGACTGCCCATCCAAATAAACTTAAACCAACTAGAACAGAAAGAGGTGTAATATGCTTTGCAAGACCCATTAAAACCTAAAGAGGAAGATTTCAGAAACCAAAGTAACCTGGGAGTATCATCTTTAAATCCTCACAAAACTAACAGACTTACAGCAATCAAATTCTCAGTTTCGTTCTTTGCAAGAAGAAATAGAATTATATACAGCACCTGCAGAGTAAACAGTCAAAGTAAGAGAAGAGTAGCAACATCTTTCGAGAAGTTTCCATACGGAGATACACAGAAGAAATTACAGTTACCTCACATGCCACACAACAGTAAGCCATGAACATCCGGTTTCCGTAGTATGCTTTAAAAAGCCAATTAGTGCTGTCTTTCACATCTTTGTGACTAGCCTTGCCTAACAGGAAAGTACTGCAACAAAGTGTAATCAATTTTGAGCAAAAGCAATTCTTGTCAAGGATCAAATAAGCAAATACTACTCATCCCATAGATAAACTTAATAAATAAATAAAAAAAGAACCTAACCTGTACATCTGCAGCCAATGGCTGGCAATATCTAAGGCAAGTAATGAAAGGAAAACCAAGCCAGGCCTGCATTGAAAGCCCCCAGAAGCTTAGATAAGCATGCAGTCTAGCTAAACACAGCATGCAGTCTATAAATAAAATATCTTACCGGTATACTTGTGAAAGTACTACCAATAGACATGCAGTGCTTATCCTGAGATACAAATACATCGAAATCAATATGAGTGATGGTTAATACGAAATCATTTGAGCAAAAAACTCAACATTAGTATGCGTTTGTTGTGCGCTTGCATGTCTTTGTGTGTGCCCCCGTGTGTGAGAGAGAGGGAGAGAGAGAGATCAAAGATCACCTGTCTGTTACCATGTCCAAAACAGCTCCAAAAGTCGAAACTGAACCAGGAAGAGAGAAAAATAAAATCAAATGATAAATTTAAGTATATTCTTATAATCTTACCCATTTCTGCTCATAATAGGCTAAAAATAATTGGATCATATATGGTAGCAAAAGAACTCTTCCTTACTGTCAATCAGGACACAGAAATAAATTAAAGACAGGACTTCAGTTATGTGATAATTTACTAGACCATGAAGGCTTCCACAAATGGTAAGCTGCAATCTCGGATATAAGGAGGCCTCTAACAAATAATTCATTATGTTTGGTACCTATTATTAGAAATGTGTTCATACCTATACTATCCAGCTCTAAATAACAGTGTAATTGGAAAGTAATTCAAGTCAGAGACGGTATGTACGATGAAAAGTATGAGCCTCTATATGATCTTTGATATATTTGTATCGAGTGAATTCTATTAATGATAATCACTCTGATAAGATACACGACCAAACCCTCAGTATATAAGAGCACAACAATTTGTTTATACAAGTGTGTATATGCACAACACACTCTCCTCCTGTAAAAGAAATATTATACCTTGGTTGAATTTGCGAGCACACCAACCATCAATGCCATCACAGACAAAGCTGAAACAGCAAAAAAAATCATATATTATACCCGACATAGACACGATGAAAAAACAACACAGCTCAAAAACGAAGGTTGCATTTGGATTGTTAGCTGGAATTGAGATGCTTCAATTAGACGAGTTAGTTCAAACTCTGTTTGCATAATATTTTGAGGAAAAAAAAAAGTTTTGACACGTCTTGCTGTGGATTGAAAGTAATGCTTTAAAATTCAGAAATTGAGAGGTACAATTGAAATAACTCATTTTTGCTTTAGTATTTGAAACCAGCCCCACCCTATTTCAAGTAATCAAATTCACACGCCGACTCCATCGACCTTAAGAAAAAAAAAAAACAAAAGACAAACCAAAAAAAAAAAACTTTCAAATGCAAGCCTTTTTTTCTAAACCCACAATCCAAACACCACATAACTGAGTTCTTCATAAGCACCAATTCTCACCTGACGAAATAGAGAACGGAGAAAAGCTGCTTGTTGGAGAAGCACTGGGCAAAGGCAAAACAGTTCATAAGAACCCTTATGTACCCTGCATTCCCAGTAAGCACAAAATCATTCACAAAACAAAAAACCCATTTCTAGCTAACTTCACAATGTAGTTTCAAACAAATGATACAAGCCAAGTGAGTAAAAACTCACCAATTATATTGGGTATATAAAGATAGACATCGAGTTTCGTTAGCCTTCGTTGAGCTACAGATTTCTTGGCCATTGGAGAACTTCCTTTAAATACTTGAAATTAAATGAAATGCATTGGACTACCCAATAAATGTTTGCCCCTGCACCCAAATCATCAAAAGAAAGCACTAATTGCATATAAACACACACTAATCACCTTAATTAGCTAAATTGAGGTATAAGATAGCAATTAGAGAATAAAAAATTAGAATTTGCTCGCGCAAATGGTAAGGAACAAGAAGCGAATCGATACCTTCTGGGGGACCTCCTTTCAAACTCAGGGCCGAGATCGAATTGTAATCACAGCAGGCCCTAACCGTAAGAATTCCAATTCCCCTTTCTCTCTCTCTCTCTGTCTCTCTCGACAAGCAAAAACCCTAATTGAAATGAAGTATGGAGGTCGATCACTCGGACACTTACCATGCCCACATCAACTTCGGATCCGACCACTGCTTTTGCCACCGGGTTCGATTATTGTAATTTGTAAGAGAAATATTTTATTTTATTTTGTTTAATGAGAGGGCTAGTGGTGTATTTTAAAACTCGATTGCAATTAAAGGAATACCAACTATATTCTCCGTTTGATTTTTTTCCTATTTGTTTGACATGTTTATTCTATTACTAACCTCTTATCACATGCAAACGTGAGTGGCAATTGATCTTTTTATATATTTTTTTTATTTACATATTTTTGAAAAGTTATTAAAAAAATAAAAAAATTAATTAAAGACGTGAAACCACCCACTAACGTGGGAGGTTTTGTTTTTCTATAATTTTAAATATTAAATGCATTCAAAATAAAAATATGGTTAAATACTTTAGCTTCTTTTGGTTCAATTGTAATTTATGAAATTCTTAAAGGATCATTTATGGTATTTTGAATGTTTCACCATTTTAGGATGCTCACTTTATATATATAGATTAATTTAAAATACAATAATTAATGAGTTCTTCGTAAAGCACTTGAATTTTTCAAAAAATCTGTAGACGTATCTCATGATAATACTGAATGACCTTTAGTCTATAACAATAAGATGTTTTATAGGAGGATTTACATAACACAAATACATTGTTATTGTGACATTTCGTGATTGATATAAAGATATGAATAAATTTTTTACACATAATATTTTGTTATTAACACCAAACTCTATGGTTTTATAGGAAGATTTACATAACATAAATACATTGTTATTGTGACATTTCGTGATTGATATAAAGATATGAATAAATTTTTTACACATAATATTTTGTTATTAACACCAAACTCTACGGTAACGACGTGCCTATAAACCTACGACATAGAACTATATATGTAGAGCAAGAATTTGTCATAGATGTGAAGAATTCTTTATAGTCAAATACATGATGCATTTTTTTTCAGAATTCTTTATACCCTAAACCCAATTAGCCCCCGTAACCAGGCGGGTCTGATCCTTTTGGGCTTTGAAAATTTTCATTATGACTGGAATACAAGTGGTACACCACGCGTTTTAATAGCAGTGGTGAGAAATTTTATTTTTTTAAGTTATTAACTTTTTAGCACACATATCTCACCGTTTGTATAATGACACATGGTGTATCAACCCGTGTACCAGTCACATTGAAAAATCACTCCTTTTATTGTGGGTAATGGTGCTGATGTAAGGTATCCGTCACCTAGAGGAGTTCATGCCCATAGGAAGTTTGGTGGGAGGCTTTTATCGTCTGTTTCTGGGCGTACAAGCTTTCCAGATGTAGGGGCAAGGAGGGCGCAAAAAAGAGGGCTGGAGAAGATGGGAAGCAAAAGGAGCATGGAAGTGTTCAGCCTAGCTAGAGAGGATGGCTTATCTTCTCTTAAGAAAGTTTGCTCTAGTATATCGGTGGGCGTTGCCAATGAGCAACTCTGCCGGTCACAATGAATCTCCTAAGTTGGAATTGTAGAGGGTTGGGGGAGTCCTCTGCAGTTGAAGCTTTGTTGGATACTATTTAACAACAACATCTCCAAATAGTGTTCTTGTGTGAAACAAAAAGTGATGTAAGGAAGATGGAATCGGTTCGGCGCACGGTGGGTTTTGATTGTGCGTTTATGGCAAGTCGGGGGAGGTCTGGAGGTTTGTGTCTTCTTTGGCGTGAGGAGTTGGAGGTGGCAGTGCTATCTTCGTCCATTTCTCATATTGATGTACAAGTAACTTTCCCTGATAGTATGGTGTGGTGGTTTATGGGTTTCTACGGCTGCCGTGTAACTACGGAATGATAGAAATCATGGGCTCTGCTTGCCGAGTTAAGCAATCGTTGTACTATTCCGTGGTTATGCATCATGGATTTCAACGAGGTGCTTAGTCAGACTGAGCAATTGGGTGGTAATATGCATGGGGAAATGCAGGTGGCTATCTTCATGGATGCAGTGAATACGGCAAATCTGGTGGACCTCAGCTTTATTGGCAACAAGTTTACTTAGGGGCAGAACAGCAAGGAGGGGGTGAAGTGTCGGTTGGATAGAGGTCTGGCAACACAAGGATCGAGGGATTTGTTTCCCTGTTCGCGTGTTATTCACTTAAATCCATTGAAGTCGGATCACCTACCAATCCTGTGGAGATTCGATCGTCGATTGGGAAGGCACGACAGCGTGTCAAACGATTTAGTTTCGAGGAAATGTGGTTGCACGGTGATGGGTGTGAGGATGTAGTAGTAGAACCCTATAACCGAGAGTTCGGAGGGGCCAAATTATTCCAGGTTTGTTCAAAGATTAAGGCAATGCAGGTGGTCCTCCTAGATTAGCAGCGGAGTACCTTCCATAATACGAAGAAAGAGAGATTGGGGTGGTTCGTGACAAGTTAGGGGTGCTTTTCGAGCAGCCCTATAAGAAGGGAGTAGTGGCTCATCGTAAGGTGTTAATGGAAAGATTAGATAGTTTGCTATCCTGGGAAGAGACATATTGGAGACAACACTCGATGACCACTTGGTTGAAGGAAGGTGATCACATTCGAAATGGCTCCATGAGAAAGCTTCGAATTGGAAACGAAAAAATAGTATCAAGGGGCTCGGAGATAAGGCTGAATGTGGCATGGTTCACTTAAGGGTATAGAGATTACTATGCTACAGTATTTTCAAAAAAAAATTACGACCCAAAGTGTGCTACAAAATGCGGTTATGGATGTCACGGAGAGTGTTTTGCCAAAGGTAACGAGGGAGATGAATGTCTCCATGTTGTGTCCGGTTACAAAAGAGGTGGTTGGAAGTGCCTTGTTGCAAATGCATCCGTCCATATCACCGGGGCTGGATGGTATGTCGCCAATTTTCTACCAAAAGTTTAAGCATATTGTGGGGGTGAGGAAGTGGATGATAGTGGATGATGTAAGATCCTTTTTTGAATTTGGTAGGTTTTTTATGGAAGGTTTTCATTCCAAAGGTGAAGGAGCCCCAAGATATGTCTCAACTTCATCCAATAAGTCTCTATAATGTTCTTTATAAATTTGTGCTAAGGTGTTGGCAAATCATTTAGAGCCAATTTTGACTTCTTTGATTTCTCCTTCCAAAGTGGTTTCATGCCGGGATGTTTGGTTTCCGATAATTCATTATTGGAGGCCAAAGTGGGTCATTTCCTTCATAACAAAGGAGTGGGAGGAAGGGTTATTTTGCACTCATGAGATTAAGATCACAGATACGACACCATGCCTCCATCATTTGTTATTTGCGGATGATAGTTTCTTTTTTGCCTGGGCCACAATGGAGGATTGTAGTGTTGTTCAGCATGTATTGTATGTTTATTCTTAGGCCTCAGGCCAAGCCTTTAATTTTGCTAAGAGTAGCATTGCGTTTAGTACGAATGTTGCCATACATTTGCAGGTCCAGTTAACTTCTTTTTTAAGAATGCAGCGTGTCGAGAATCATGAGAGATATTTGGGTCTTCCAACCTTTGTAGGGAAGAATAAGAAACAGACATTCTCTTTTATCAAACAGAAGGTCACACAAAGGCTACATGGTTAGAAGGGTAAGTTATTGAGTTGTGTGGATAGGGTGCTCTTGATTAAGTTGGTCACTCAAGCACTCCTTGCATATGTTATGCAAGGTTTTTTCATCCACAAGACTTTCTGTGAGGAACTACAATATTTGATGGCCCCATTTTGGTGAAGTAGCCATGTGGAGACTCGAAAGATCCATTGGATGTCTTGGGAGAAGATGTGTTGGCCAAAGAGTGAAAGAGGGTCCGATTTCCGTGATTTATATGCTTTTAACTTAGTGTTTCTTGCTAAACAAGGATGGAGACTTCTACACAACCTTGACTCTCTTATTGGTAGGGTGTTGAAGGCCACGTATTACCTGGACGATAATTTTTGGAATATCGCTGCCCTCCCTTACTCATCCTATGCATAGAAGAGCATTGTGCAAGCTAGAGGGGTGTTGGAGCAAAGGTCCTGATGGGCCATTGGTACTGGGGAACAAGTGTGAGTGTGGGGAGATAGGTGGCTGCCTAGGCCTTCAACTTTTAAGGTGTTGTCACCGATCCCACCACATCTTGAAGGGTTGTCGGTTAAAGACTTGATAGATGTTGAGTCTAAGTCTTGGCGGGTTGAGGCATTACACCAATTGTTCTCTGACGAGGAGGTCCATTATATTTGTGCGGTACCACTCAGTCTACGATAGCCGGAGGATAGTGTTAGGACTACCTATGAATTAACATTTATCCCTAAATCACAATGTGATATATAGAGTAGGAAGACGTACCCGTCGAAGCCATCGTGGTTGTCAAAAGAACTCTTCTACTCACTTAAGCCCTTTATGCTCTTATGGTGATAGAATCCTAGACTTAGAACACATGCTTTGTGAGTAGGGAATCCCTTTTATTTATTGATGATTGGCAGCCAACTTCCATCTATCATGGGTGCGTTGGTTATTGTCCCATATCATCACAACCTGGAAGTTATTGAGTAGTGGAGGAACGGTTTGTATTCAAAGCATTTTGGATGTGTTTCCACGATTATAGGAAGCTAGTATTCTACGTATACAACTGATTGATAAATTTAAATTTATTTTTATCAGCATATATCTTAGTCCTTATCACAACAAGTTGAGTCCACATAGGATTCTTACATTCTCCCACATGGACATTAACTAGTTGTGTTCTATAAGATATATGACCAAAATAAAATTCATCCCTTAAGTGATCACATTGAGTCTACGCTACAGACTTCTTATACACATTGACCAACATGCATTTAGAAGATTGGACTCCAGGAAATAATACATGTATCATACTGTATCCACCTTGAAACCACAGTTTTCAAATTCATGCTGTATAATGCAGATGAAACATACATTTATACACATCCTCTCGTAAATTCACCCATTTCACCTTTATTGACCAAACCTAGATTTTCCATCTTTAATCATTGAATTTTTGCTTTCGAATTCCTGCATTTTCAGATGTCAATTAGCATGTTCTTTGGAACAAGGATCAATCACAGCATTATGGATTAATCACATGACATACATATCACATTATCATCAGAAAATTTGAAATGGCTAAATTCAACACTTATCAAAAGCAATAGTTAATTACTCCCACACATCAGTCGACTCAAAATCATCATGAATTCCCATGTTTGCAACATGACCCTTGAAAGCTCCCACAACTAGTGGCTTTCTTAATGGGTTAGCTAGCATAAGTATCTGTCGACACTTCTCCTTTCCTCACATGAAAACACCATCAAAATATGAATGTGTCTTGTAATGAAGCCTCAATTTGGAGTTTGCCTAAATGCTTCCAATGAAACCTCAATTTTTCCTTGAATTCAGTTGATAACACAATGGTCTTAAACAGAAAATAATACAGTGCGAACAACGACACTCCCATTAATTTACCATAACTTAATTCCAGAACAATACTTCAAACAAGGCTTTAAACATACTTTGGGAGCAACCTTACTCAAGCAATTACATATCACATAATGCATATCATCGCAAATTTGTTTTCTACCTTTCCTTAGTATTAAAAGCAACACATATTTGTTCACCAAAACCACATGTACGGATCTCATTGGGGTTTCTCCTTCAGTCCATACTTCATTTTAAGGTTGGCTATTGTGTGAAATTCAGTCCCTTTAATTTTGTTTTTACTATTCCCCAATAACACTGGAAAGCAAGAAACATTTGAGCTCTCATTAACACACGAAATCATACAATTTAACAATAAAATTAGTATGAGTCAATAAGCTTGAATTAATGCTAGGTTCTTGTTGACCTCAAAAACGTTTGTAGGATTAATAAGTAACGAATCCAAGGCGTCTGATACTGTCAACAAGCAATAGGAAAGATTAACAAGGTCACATAGCTATATTGTTGTCTTTTGAGGCATGTTCAATTCTAATTTCATCAACCATTAAAGCATATTAGTATGTGTGAAATGTAATCAAACAACATATTTATGTAGTATAGAAGAACAAAATAATAGAGGAAGTTAACTCAATACACAAATCTCTTCCGCTCAAAATCAACATGATTTAGGATACTCCCACTATGTTTTCAAAATTCAATACCCTATTAAAAGAAGTCAATGAGTGAGAAGCCCACATATTTTCTCTCGCCAATTCTCCCACTTGGGCAAAGCACTTAATAATGTGCTCTTCCAAATATGACTATGATATCACTTACCATGTCTTCTCTATACTCTTAACAATGTAACGTTGAATTGCCTTCAACAATATTCCAACCAACACACTCAAGGTTAGACGTGAAGGATGAAGTAGATATTAATTATCAAGTTATTAGTATGTCATTCTCAAATTGTTCGCATATTTTTCAACTAACAAATATGGTTTCGGTTCTCTAGGTGAAGGAAAAACTAACAATCCAAAATACAATTTTTAAAACCATATCAATTAAGTCGCATGCTTAAAATTTAAATGTGTGAATGTTGCACATACTTAAAACTCCATATTCATGTCTTTCAATGTGTAATCATCAATTCTTGACTGGACGTTAACATATATATGATCACATGACCAATATTAGTTGACACATGGGAATAGACAACATTATATATATATAGGATCATCTTACAGTGTACGTGCTATAAACTTTACTCCCTGTATAAGCTATGATTCATGTCTTGATGCTAGATGTATTGCTGTCACTCTTGATTGCCAAACAACATGTTAAAGAAGAGAGTTATACATGCACCAGCTCATCGAAATGAAAGCCTAATTGATTGATCATGCATATATTTCACCTGCTTTTCATATTGCTATAAGTATGATCAAGCCTAACCCCTCTTGACCATGTCTCAACATGGGGTTTTACTTATTTCATGTTGGAAAATCAGTCTCAAGATATAGTTATAGCCATACTGAACAAATGCTCATATGCGGATTTCAATTTATACACACACACACACATATACATATGTATTATATCATGCCACAATACGGATAATTAATTTTATGACAAAAGCAACTAAGCCCAATTAAAGGAGAAGCAAGTGTTATTACATAAGTGTTTTTTTCGATAAGTCGTCGACACCTCAATAGTTCCGTAATACACACGTGTGTGTGTGTGTATATATATATGATCATTTCAAACTCATGGGCAATATTGGGGAAAATATGTCTCTTTACACATGCTTGAATAAATACTCAAACATACCAGCCATTTTCGACTTTTGAACTTCACACCAACATCTTCAAGAAAAAAAAAAATAAAACTTTGGCTTAGTCACAAGTGGAAACCCCTCCTCTGAAGGTTTCAGTCATTATCCTCTTCATAATCCTAAATGGCATTCTATTACCTTTCCGCCATTATTTTTTTTCATATGTTAAATCGTATCAATACATGATTATATCACACCTTTGGGCAAGAAACATAAACAGCCATCATTCGATAATAGATCATGTAACCTTATTGTATAACAATCATGTAAAAGATTAAGAAAACAACCAAGAATTCAAGTCTTTGGACAAGAAAACAGTCAACTTAATTCTCTTAAAATGTTATACCCTGGAAACATCTCAAACCATTCATACATTCCTCTCTTTGGAAAAAAATATTGACATGTTATGAGTTTTTTAAAATCTGATTTACATAATCCTTTTCCTTAAGTCTTTTTACTTTGGTAAAAAGAAAAGATATGTAAAGTCTACACTACAAAATCCGGCTCAGATGTTTTTCCTGAACAAGTAAAGGTTAGTGCAGTAAATATTATCGTAAGAGACTTTATTGTTATGATTGCAACCATCTGTCGAACCCAAGTAACATTAGGAAAAAGAAGTCAAAAACATAAGTAAGGTAAACCATTAACCCTATCAGTCATAAAATAATTATTTGGCCAAAAAGAAAAATTAAGTAATCTTTAACTCAGCGATTTCCAATAACCATGTAAACATATAGAAATGACCAATTCCATATGTTATTAAGTAGCATGACTCCTTCTAAAATAACATTGCTATCCTTAATTCACAATTACCTTAAAGTTTAAGTGGTCCAGATATATATTGTAATCGTACTACAATAATTACAATGAAATCAACAACATCAATAATGGCAAAATATTATAAGCACAACCTATTATGTAGTTGTTCAAACATACATCTACCACGAATTGAACTAATAGATACAGTGGAAGCATATCAACTTATATGCACACAGGATAAAATTTGATACATACAGCAGACTTGTCCAGGATTCTTCCTTGTAAATTTAAAATTGGAGTAAAGCCAAAGAAAATGTTGCTTCTCATACTTCACTCTCTCTTCAGTCGAGCTTTCCTCAGTGAGCACAGTGGACTCAACATCTTTGAGTGCCAAATCAAGATCCCACAATCCCAGTATGATCTCAATGTCTTGTCTCTGATTCTCGTAATTTCCTCCATCAATGGTTCAATGGAGGCGACAGAGTGTTCACTCAACTATGCATGTTTATATCACACTTTTGAGTAAGAGATATAAACTGCCTTTAATCCTTATTGCATAGCCATCCTACAACGATCTTATCATGCAATAATTTCAAGTCTTTGGACAAGAATTTAGCCTGATCAACAGGATGCCATACACTGATTAAAACTCCTAGCAATTTATACACCCTTTTCTTTGAAAAAGAATGTGAACATCTCATGAGTTTTGAACCACAATATGAGTTAATGATTAGTATGCCATTCGTTTAAAATCTTTGATGTAAAACATATCGTAAATGATAAATATACTTTTCATCTTCCTGTAAACCAAACTGTCGAATAACAACAGAAAAAGAGAAGGCCTTAAATGACAGGTTCATCAACATATAAGAATTCATGCGATAGTTAAAACATACCATGCGTCGATGCATTTGTGCAGCATAACTATGCATTGGATTTAGGGTCTTAATTTGGCTCTGATACCAAATGTTGGGACTACCTATGAATTAACATTTAACCCTAAATCACAATGTGATACATAGAATAGGAAGACGTACACGTTGAACCCATAGTGGTTGTCAAAAGAACTCTTCTACTCACTCAAGCCCTTTATGCTCTTATGGTGATAGAACCCTAGACTTAGAACCCATGCTTTGTGAGTAGGGAATCTTTTTTATTTAGGGGAGGAACGGTTTTATTTAGTGGAGGAACGGTTTGTATTCAAAGCATTTTGGATGTGTTTCCACGATTATAGGAAGCTAGTATTCTATGTATACAACTCATTGATGAATTTAAATTTATTTTTATCAGCATATATCTTAGTTCTTATCACAACAAGTTGAGTCCACATAGGATTCTTACAGATAGGCTAATGTGGCACTACGACAAAAAATGGCTATTCTCCGTTAAAAGTGCATATAAGTTGGCTAAGCGGAGTGAAGCGCCTTGGCTCTACAAGCTTCTTCTTCGTCGAGCACGGGAATGGTTATACGGGGATGTGGCAAGCCATTTGGAAGGCAAATGTGCCTCCTAAGATGAAAAATCTAGGGTGGAGAGCGTGTACTGATATGCTCCCAACACTGGTGAACCTTCAAAGACGTGGAGTTCGTCTCGAGACAGTGTGTTCTAAGTGTGATGTTCCCCAGAAGACTGCCCAACATGCTTTTCGTGACTGTCATTCCTCCTGAGCGGTGTGGTTTGGTGCTCCGGTGGGGTTGGGTACGGTACTGCACTCTGTGGACCCTATGAATGACTGGTTATATCAGGTGTGGGAGAATAAGAAGGTCGATTTTAATATGGTCCTGATGTTAATATGGGCCTTGTGAAAAAAACGGAATGCGGTGGTGTGGGAGAGTAAGAGCTCGGACCGGTTGGATGTTATTCAAAAGTCACTCAACTGGTTGCAAGATTTTCAGACGGCGAATCAGCAGCCTCGGCGGGTGCAGATACCCAAACAGATGCTTTGGGAGTTACCTCGAGAGGGATGGGTGAAGCTAAGTGTGGATGGGACTTTTAAGCTTAAGGAGGGATAGGTGGGGCGGGAGGTGTAATTCGTGGGGATGGATGATTGTTCGTAGCAACAGGTGTGTGCAAAACTTCAAGGTGTGGCGGAGCTGCTGGCCATACGTGAAGGGGTGCAGCTCTCCGGTCGATGAGGCTTATACAGGCTAAGGTAGCTAGAGACAGATTCGTAGGAAGCCGTGGAAGCATGTGGAGCAGCTACTGTGGAACAATCCAGTCTTGGTTTTATTGCCAATGATATCTATGAGATGGTGCCTGAGTTTATGGGATGTTCGGTTTCGTATGTCTCGAGAGAATGGAAGAGCAACTCCACCCCTAAAGATTTTGCGCCAACATCCAGCCTATTTATCCACTTCAGTGAACAGTAATAGATCTTAATGAACAGTAATAGGCCAAAGCATCTCCACCCCAAAAAAAATGTGCTGGCATCCAGTCTAAAAATGTGCTGGCACAAACGATCTCCACCCCTACAAAATGCGCTGGCACCCAGTCCATTTAAAATATTAAATAATTTTTTTATAAAATAATAAATTAAAAAAATAGTTTTAATTTCGGATAGGATTTTTAACCAATCTCGTCACGCCACGTGTCATTATCCGAACGTATTATTTTGTGAATAGATTTCCGTTAAAATTTTCAACCAATCCCGACAACCCACGTGTCACTTCCTGTTTACAATAATTTAGGCAAGATTTCGATAAGATTTTTAACCAATCTTGTCACACCACGTGTCATTATCCGAACGTACTATTTTGTAGATAGATTTCTGATAAGATTTTCAACCAATCCCGACACGCCACGTGTCACTTCCTGTTTACAATAATTTAGCCAAGATTTCAATAAGATTTTCAACCAATCACGTAATGCCACATGGCATTGTCCAGAACCTCATCTTCTCTTTTTTTGTCCATATAAACCCTACATCCCTACATCCATCCTCACACTAAACTCAATCCTTTTTTTTAGCTCAGAATTCTTCTTTATCGTTTTCAAATCTTGAGTTCTTACAATGTCTTCTTCAAGGAGAGCGTATAAATAGTTGCAAGAGCAGCAGAAAAGGTTGTTGGCACAACAGGAAGAATTGATCAATCTTGACCAAGGTGGAGGTGGAGATGAGGCATTCGCAATGGGGGAGGATGAGGATGATCACCATAGAAGGCGAAGGGCCTTACATTCCCGCCGTATCATGGAAGTTGTGGGTCAGATAGCCAAACCCAGACGTGCGGCAAACATCGATGAAAGAAGGGAAAGACGAGGTAAAGATCTCTTGAAAGATTATTTTATTCCCAACAGCGTTTTCCCTGATCATGTTTTTAGACGTCGTTTTAGAATGCAACGAAGTTTGTTCGATAAAATCATGAGTGATGTTTGCAACCATGATCCATATTTTGTGCAAAAAGAGGATGTTTTTCATGTTCTAGGTCTTCTTCTTGAGCAAAAAATTACGGCTACCTTGCGAATACTTGCATATGGAGCATCTGCAGATCAAGTGGATGAGATCGAAAGGATGGGAAAAACAACAGTTCTGGAGTCCCTGATGCGGCTTTGCTCTGCAATTAAAGCCCTCTACACCAATGAGTACCTTCGGAAACCCACGCCAAGGGACATGCGAAGGCTTCTGAGGAAAGGTGAGATGCGAGGCTTCCCTGGCATGATTGGAAGCATCGACTGCATGCACTGGACATGGAAAAACTGTCCAAGTGCGTGGCAAGGAGCTTATGGCGACAGAAAATGAGCCAAAAACATTATTTTGGAAGCGGTGGCTTCTTTTGATACATGAATTTGGCATGCTTTTTTTGGTGTTTCAGGAGCTCAGAATGACCTAAATGTCCTTGCCCAATCTCCAATGTTTGACGAACTGCTACAAGGAAATGGGCTGAGATGCACATATTGGGTTAATGGTAATAAATACGATGGACCATACTACCTTGCAGATGGTATTTACCCAAGGTGGTCAACATTTGTCAAAACAGTGCCACATCCGCAGAGTGAAAAAGAGAAACACTTCGCAAAGTGTCAAGAAGGGTGTAGGAAGGATGCCGAGCGTTGTTTTGGTATCCTGCAAGCTCGTTGGGCAATTGTCAGGGCTGCAGCTAGAATGTTTGATGTCAAGGCTCTTCGATCCATCATGATGATGTGCATTATTCTCCACAACATGATTGTTGAAGACGAGTATGATTATGATGCCGTCGATGAATACGAGCCGGATCCAATGAACAACTCAAGAACACAAATCTACTATGCTCATGACTGAACCGAAGATCCCGAGCAACACAAGCCGTTGGAACGGGATGGACGTTACAATGAATTGATCGTTCAGCGGTACACTTCATTGCAAGAGTCATACTGGCACATAACCCGCCAGAATGACTTGATTGACCACCAGTGGGGATTGCACGAAGTCGAAGATAATTAAAATAAGGCTTGTGGTTGAAGAATAAAATGTATTGTTTTTTAAGTAATCTTATTTAGTGTGTTTTTTTTTTTTAAGTTTATATGGTGAGGTTATGTAATTTTATTTGGTGTTTTTTTTTTAAATGTTTATTTGGTGAGTTTATGCAATCTTATTCAAATATTTAAATAAAGTACAAAAATTACATAAGAAATTAAATAAAGTTCTAAAAATAAATAAGAAATTACATAAGAAATTAAATAAAGTTCTAAAAATGTTAAGAAATTACATAACAAATTAAATAAAGTAGTACAAATAAATACGAAATTATACAAAGTCTGTGGAGTTAGGATATGTGGTGCTAGGATCTTGGTCGCTAGGATTTCTGTAGCTGGAACCCCCTTGACTTGTTTCGGCATCTCTTGCACACCTCTTTCGCACGACATCTCTTTTTTCTGATGTCCAAAAATATTTTGAATTCGGAGACAGTCCTACTAGAGACTTGTTCATAGTGTCACGATCTGTTTGAGCCATCCTTTCTTCTCTAAGCATCTCATTCTCTCGATGAAGTGCTTCTCTAATCATCTCGTTCTCTCAATTAACTATTTCTCTTTGTCTCTCAGCCGCCACATCACGAGCCTCAGTAGCTGCTATTATTGCTGCCATAGCAGTAGCTTTTTCCTCATCTTTAGCCTTTTCCCATGCCATGTTCAGTTCACCTTGACGAGCAAGTTCCTCCATATATTTAGTGTAGTCATTTTTGGAAGAACTACCTTTTTTCTTTGATGCCTTTTTACCTTGAGGCCTGAGGGACTGGCGAGTCGGTTGGGCCTCTGGCACTTCTTCAGGCGTCCCTTCCGTGTCTTCAAATGTGTTGGCTTCTTGTTCAGCTGTGTCTGCTTCTGGCAAACTGTGTAGACCCATACCGTACATGACAACTTCTGGACCGGTTGCCACAATTTTGTATCTAGGGCAATCTTTGACAATTTGCCAACATTCCCATTTGTTGAATGATTTGTTACGGTTCTTTGCATTGTAGAATGCTTGTGCTTGTAGTGTCTATAAAAATGTGGGATAAGATAGTATTAAAAAATACGGGTGTAACACAAATAAATAAATTAAAATATTGATGGGCGTGGAATGCATATAAATTACATAAGAAATTACATAGAAATTACATAAGAAATTAAATAAATTAAAATATTGATGTGGGTGGAATGCATATAAATAAATAAAAATATTGTTACCTGATCCGCTAAACTTGTCCCACTACTCAGATTACCAGAAGCATGAGAGATGGCGTTTTTCCAACAAGTAAATGATGCGTTGAGTTTTTTCCAACGACCTTGAAGACCATGACTAGATCTGGCATCTTTTCCATGTACATTGCAAAACGATTTCGTAATTTTACTCCACATTTCTCGCTTATTCATCTCATTACCCGTAATCGGGTCATGAGTAGTGTGAACCCAATATTCACACAACGTAACATCTTCAATGAGCTTCCACGAAGTCATTTTTTTCTCTCAAAGTGTACAAAATATTCAAACGTAGAAAGTGTAGAAAGTGTAGAAAATATTGAAATGTGGTGTAAGGTGGAAGATGAGGGTTAGATATTTATAGAAAAAAAAATGTATTTTTTAAAATTTTTCTGTATTTTTTAAAAAAATTTCACAATTTTTAATAAATTTTAATGTTGTAATTAATCTGGACCGTTGGATTTGAAAAATAATCAAATCCAACAGCCAACCAGCTGCCACGTGGCCAACGGTCAAAATTATGACCGTTGGGCTATTTCTTTTTTTTTAATTTTTTTTTGGTGAAAAAAACGTGGACCGTTGATCTGTGATTGGACGGTCCATTTTAAAAGTCAAATTTAAATTTTTTTTACCGTTGGAAATCCATCGGCCTACAAAAACTAGCCGTTAGAAATCCAACGACTCTGAGGAGGGCCACGTAGCCCTCAGCTGTTCAAAGGCAAGTTGGCTTGAGACGTGGGCCCCGCCGCCTGGAACACGGTCTCCTACTCGCGCCCAGTCGCGAGTGTTGTGCACGCGCCAGCCTTTTGGACCGACTTCTGGGTCTGTCCGAAATGGGCTGGCCTGCTGCCTGGCTTGGGCTAGGTGCCAGGCTGTTTTGCGGGTTTGAGGTTTTGGACAGGGTGCCAGGCTGTGTTTTGGACTAGGTGCTGGGCAAGTCCACCTCCGGTGGAACTGCTCTTAGAGTGGCTCATTACCTCACCAAGTCTCATTTATGTAGTCATGAGTCACGAGTATAGTTCGAGGAACCTCGTGACTTTGTTCAAAATGCTCTCAATCAAGATTTAAAGATTTGATGAGACTATTAATATCGTATCATTTAAAAAAAATAAAAAAAATAAAACAACATAATGGATCATATGATGAATTATTTAAACAGAAAAGTTTGACTAATAGATCATGCTTCCGACAAATAGATCGTAACTGAACTTTATATTATTGCAGACCACATCTCTATTACATGAAACTAATCCAAACCTCAGATTTGAGGATTTCTCTTAGATATCCAGCTAGTCCTTTTATATTAGGGATACTTTAAGGACTTTCATTCTGATCCACTTAAAGTCTTTTGTCCATATATTTAAGGACTACACAATTGTAGAGACTCGATTTAAGATCTCAATTGGAGATGCTCTAATGAATATATGTTTGTTAATGGTATGCAAGTCACACATGTCTGACGTCTACCGATACAATGGCACATAGACTAGCTAGAATGTCTTCTTTTTTTATTCAGATTTATGTTGGTTTGAGGAACCGTCAAATTAAATTTGTGATGCCCTTCTGCTTCTTGATTGAATAAAACTTCTACCATTTCAACTAAAAAGACATGGTATTATTTGGAATATATAGAAAATTTAAAGGTGAAGGTACTATATTAATAATATTAATATTGATGAGACCAACGGTAACATTACTTTTGGTAACGTCAATGGAAATAGCATTTTAATAGTAGAATGTATTATATTGCATGTATGACAAGAGCATATATATTACATTATCCACTAACTCTATTCATTTTTTTTATTTTGATGAGTAGTTACTTTATTAATTAGTTTGTATTTGATTCAAAGTATAATAAAAATTCAATTTGCCATTTAGTATTATATTTTTCACTTGTAAGTGAGAGGTTTTAAATTCAATTATTGCCAAAAAGGAATTTGAACTATATTATTATTATCCCATTGTGAAGTTTAGCACACCTACTTCCTTTTAGTGTAAATAATATCGTTTGTTAAAAAAACAAAATTATAAACTCGATTTATTTGTCAAGCATTATAGTTTCACAATCAAGATGTAGAAAATTTGAAATGGTAAGCTTGACGGTTATGTTCCAATCAAATGGTTAGCTTAATTCTGTTGCGTTAATATTCTGTTGTTTAGAGTTAGTCAAATCAAACAAGTCCAACAACGTATTCAGAAATAATTTTAATATTACGATGAAATAGTATCAGTTAATTATTGGTCTTATACGAGGCCCTCACACAATAACAATATCACAAAAAACTTACGAAATATACAAGTCTCAAATCTTAGACTCGAAGTTGCATCGTCACACATAAACTCTAAGAAGCGATTTTTTTTGTTTTTTCAAAAGAGTATCAGCTTGTGGTTTCGTCACGACAGTCCACCTTTAAAAAACCGAAAGACTTACATAGGCATTTTAACCTCTACCTGACTACCATTGTGCGATTCGTCAACGATAGGAATCGAACCAAGGCGTGTTGTGTGAATACGTGTTTGAAATTCGTTTCTAACCACTTATAGCTCGTTTGGATGTGTATTTAAAATGACTGAAAATATTTTTGATGAAAATGTTGTTAGAACTAATCTTTAGTAAAGATGCAAGTAAATCCTAGAAGAAAAAAAACACTTAAAGTGCTTCATGGAAGAAGCACATAACCGGTGCTTTTGGTAGAAAACATTTTAAGTGTTTTTGGAACTCAAAAACATTTTCTCTAAAAGCACTTTCAGTCATTTTAAAAGAGCATCCAAACGAACTCTTAGTCATCTTGTGGTGGTTAACTCTAAGAAGTAGATTTTTTCTTTAATACATCGATATTTTTGTACTAAGGGAGAGAGAGTTCGACTAAACTACACGAACAACTGAATTTGATATCAAATTCATCATATACCATTTTGTCGTAAAAGGAAAAAAAAAAAATACAAATTCACACAAAAAGAGCAATTAACAGGGCAATAAAAGCGGGGATCGAAATCTCTGGGTCTGTATTAAATTGTCCTCACAAAATCGTGAAGGGGGCCCACATCCACGCAGAGAATCACAGAGAGACGTACGTTTTCAGTTTCGGCGAAAGATCACACAAAGGAAGAAACCAGAAGGACAACAACGCGCGTTGAATCAGTCAGTCAGCAGATCAGATGGTCCCCATCGCACTACAAGTCTACTCTGCGCCTTCCCACTGCATGATCTACAATATTTAATAAATTAAATCAAAAGATGTACGGCTGCTATGGGAAACACCAGATAACCAGGTGGACCACACCACTCCCACCGGAATCTCCTGCCAACGCTGAGAAGGTCTCACGGTGGTGGGCCATGGGGATGTGAGAAAGGAGTGGGATTCCATGTGGGCCGGCTGAATGTGAACAAAATCAAGGGCCGAACAACCCAATTGGTCCGGTCCGGGTATCCAACAATTTCTCGTCAAATCCCAAAAAATCCAACCTTCATTTGCTTCCATGTAATTAATTAATGAGTCCTCCAGTTTCGAAATTACCAATTTGACTCAGCTTCTTTCTTCTCTCTTTCATTCGACGGCACATCTATTGACCGATTCGAGTGTGTGGGCTAGAAATCTTAGGTCTTGTTGCCTGACCTAGCCACGATATTTAATATGGACAAAGCATATAGATTATCAACATATTTGTTTATATTATGTGAAAAATATTTAAAATGCAATGATGGATTACTTTAGCGGTTAAGACATTTTTCCATCCTTAATTTAAAACAGCGTAGAACACTGTATGTAAAAAAAGAAGATTTCTTTATATTATTAAATATTAATGGTATACTTATATTGTCATACTGATAATATTATAGAAGGTGCATTTTTAGCTAATATTGTTGATTACGGGCATGTTGTATAACCTTTCGAACCTTAGAAGTTAGAACACAAGAAAGGAGAAGGTTGAACTTGAAAAAAGAGGCAAAAAGGAGGAGAACGTAAAAGAAAGAAAATATCATTACTAAAACGTGCATGAGAATTGAGATGGACCATATTTAATATTTATGCTTGGCTAATCCAACTAGGGCTATGCGATAATGTGGACCTAAATAAATTCCCACTCCAACAACTTCCAGCTCCCCACAATTTTCTTTTGACTTTTTGTACGCTCACAATAAAACAACATGCTTTCCCATTAGATGTTCTAATGTGATCAATTTTATATCACATCCAAAGCTACAAAGCAAAACAAACCTCATTTCCTGTTCGTGAAAACATAGAATTTGATGTATTTTAGTCTGATTCGATTTAATGATGTATTTTAGTCTGATTCAGTTTAATTTGATGTATTTTAGTCTGATTTGGCTTTATAAGATTACGTGTGATAACTTTTCTAATCAGGCAGCCAGCCAATTCCTTTAATGTTCACAAAATTTTCCCCTCATATTTAGCCGTTTTCAATTCTCATTGACTTTGTTTCCAAAACTCAAATTTAAAAGTTTAATTAAAAGAAACAATTGGCACAATTATCTGATATGAATAATCAAACCAATCTTCCAATGGCAGAATATGAAAAGCAAAATTAATTGAAAAAAGAGAGGCAAAAAAGCAACACCCTCTCCAATCTCCATCCAAGGAAAAGATGCCATGTCCTGTATTTTTCTGTTCAATTTGTTTTTTTTGGTTATCTAAAGTACAAACTAAAATCTAAATCCAGAGACCCCAAAAGGAAAATAAATAAATAAATGAATAATTAATCAAAAAAAAAAAAAAACAATTTGCATCGAAATTGGTTCTGTTCACATTACCAAATCATAACATCATGCTGCTAAAAGCATTTCTCAATCACTTTCTCCCTCTTTTTTTCTATCTACATTTTCCCGGAAAAGCAGCCTAGAAAATCAAAGCCTCAATGCTGGCCTTCTTTGGCGTTCTACAAACCGGGCAGTAATCCAGAACGGCCTCACAATCTTTGCATGAACAGAGGTGCCTGCAGGGAAGAAACAGCACACACGAACTCCCAGAATTACATCTTCTGCAAGCCTTCATCTTTTCACCTCCTCCTCCATCACTCTCTCCTTCTTCTTCTCTGTAATTGTCACAGCAGGACTCTGCATCCTCTCCACCATTCACGAGGCAAAACATGGCCCTCTCCCTGTACTGTTCTAGTGTGTTGTTTAATGTCATGACCATGGCTTCGTTTTCCTGTGCCACTCTTTGCCATGCCTGGTTTTCTGCCTCCAATCTTCTGAGAAAATCTTCGAGCTCCATTTGTCTTCTGTTTGCTTGTGTGATTTCTTCGTCTTTCTGCTTTAAAAGTACTTGTGTCTTGGAGTCTATTTTCTTCAGCAGCATTGCGAGTTGCTGCTTTCTCTGCTCTCGCAGCATCATTCTCAATCTCTCACTCTGTTTTTACCAAAAAACAAAACATGGGAATTGAGTAAAAATACGTTCGAAAAAATAATCCAAAATCATGAAAACAAGTAATTTCAAGAAAAATGGATTAAACCCAAGTCATAAAATCACAATTTTTACTGAAATTGGGATGAAACCCAGAATTATGAAATCACAGTTTGTGATGAAAATTGGATTCTAAATTCTAACCTGTAATCTGATGTACTGATCAATCTCTTGCCTCTGCTCGGCTGCCTGAGCTTCAAATGCTTGAGAAAAGGAGGAGGCCATAATGTTGCTGCTGTTGCTTTCCAAAGTGGGGACAGGAATACTGTTTTCAAAGCAGAGATTTTGATCCATTATCTGCTGCTGGTTTTGTAGTTGTAGTTGTTGCTGTTGCTGCTGAAATTGTTGTTGAAGTTGGTGTTTCTGTTGAGCATTGAAACTAAACTGACTGAACCCACCAATACCACCCCCACAATTTTCCACCATCCAATCCTGTGAGCCAAACAATGGAAACCCAAGATTTTTCGAAAACATCTGAGCCTCAATGGCCATATCTCAATCAACCAAAACCAACCAAACCAAAAGATCAAAACTTGAAACCAACTAACCCAAAAGATCAGGTTTTGAAACAAACCCTTTTCTCCAAACCTCTCAGTCTTTCTCCTCAACCTGTTCTTGCACCCAAAAACTAGTTTTTGTTTTTGAATGGGGCCTATGATCACAAGGGTGGTGGGCAAGAAGTGGGGAGCATCTATATATGGAGAGACCAAACCTAAAATAGTAAATAAATGAATGGGAAGTATAGAAAAATGGGATTGAATTGAATTAAAGTAGCAGGAAACTTGGAAAAGGAGGAGGAGGAGAAGATAGGATGCCTAGTTTGCTGTGTCTTTTCAAAGTCTCTGTTTTTTATATTTATATGGTGGAGAGAGGAGAGAGATGTACGGGACGCGGTAAGCCACAACGTACACATGCAGAATTTGTGAGTAAACTATCGGGTCAGAGAGGCGTTTGCTTTTTAATAGAGAGAGAGAGAGAGATTAAACTAAATTAAACTAAATTAAATTAAATTAAAAAAGAAAATAGGAATTGAATTCCAAGTGGGTGAGAGGGAGAAAATTATTGGAGATTTGTCAGTTTGATCATCTGGAAAGGCTGGGGAGACTAGCCAGAATAGGATCCTTTTATTTCTCTTCTTTTTTAAGATCTTGGAAATGTCAAATAAATAAATTAATATCCTTTTCTTTTTCTTGTTTTGTGAAGATAAATATGTGTACCTTTTTTGGGCTCCTGTGTAAACCTAATGAGGAACATTACAACTCAGAGTGTAGGTGTCATCTTGCTAATTTGTCAAGTATTCTAACTCAAGTATTTGGTAAAACATAATTAGGGTTTTTAGGAAATTTGTATTAATCACTTAATGGCAATACTTATCTTCTTGTTTAAGGTGTTAATCGAGATTAAATGTAGGAGAACCTTTTGCAACTAAGTCGTTTTCCTAGTAGGATGGATTTGTGTCGATGCATGGTAAGACAAATCCATTCGGATTATACGATGACAAAAATGTTGGTTAACTTTTCTTTGGTCAATTGTTTGAGTTTATGGGATTAGGATATCTTCAAATGTTTATCACTGTTTATACGGTTTGTATTGATATGGAATTGGTTTGTTATTGATTTCATATTTTGGCCTCAATTGAACTTAGATTAAACCCATCATAATGCGTTTGAAATACTTTCAAATTTAAATTCAATTTTTGTAAAATCAAGTTAGTCATTTGATCTATTCAAAACCGTCCGAGTTGCACCCCTAAACAAGGTTATTATTATGGTGCAGTTTCCTTTCCAATCCTCACAATTCCATGCGCATGTCAAACCTTCTGCTTGTAGGAGTAGGAGATGTATCAAACTGACTTTGCATGGGTTTTGTAGTAAAAAACGGCAGGTAATTGGGACGTATTGTTTGCTTATTGCTGCTAAGAAAAGTACACAACTACCAATTACCTTACAAGTCAAGGAAAAAAATTAATTGTCCACGACTACCTATTGAGAGTTAATATATTAATGGGTCTCTTTAATATATAAACCCTAATTAACAAGTTTCTATTGAGATAGGAAGATAATCAGTACGAATATTACGTGCACACCAACTCGATTAGAGATAAATTATTGCGTTAATTAACTTAAACACATGCCATAATCCAATACTATCCAGGAATGAAAACAAGATTATTACTAGACGAGCACATACAATTAATGAATAGTTTCAGCTAATATCCATTATAATTTTTCACACACGATAAAGAGATTCATTGAATCATTAAGATTTGAAAGGGTAATCGTCTTAATAATTTGAATTAAATTAGTTAAGAGACACATATCTTTTTTACAATACATACTTCTTATATCTCAATCCTCATTTTAGACACCACAACTGAAATAAATAAATTATTCACTTTACATGCAAAAAATATGCTTTAAAACTCGAATATTGTCACAATTCTTCATATAGAATGAGACTTGTAAAATTATAATACGTGTATGACATCAATTTCTTTTAGTAGTATTTTATTAATTGTGAATGGGATCGACCATCAAAGCAATTCATAATCTTTCCACCAACTGAAAGTGACGAGAGGGAAAAAAGAGGAAAACTTGTTCAACTCAAATTAATATCTGTAACCCTAAACACTGTCAACTGCCATATCAAGCTTTTCTGCTACTAATTTTATTCTCAATCCTTATCTCCCTTGAATTTGGAGCTGATACCTAGGAAATGATATTTTCTTTCACCTTTTGTTAAATTACCATGTCACTTGTCAGCAAGATCGAAAGGTTCAGAAGAACCAACGAAAATTCATGGAAATTAAAAACCCCAATTTATATTTATTTTTCTTGTTTTTTTCCTGCAGAAATTTACAGTGGACCCATGTGCTCATCACCCTCCAGGACCCATGAAGCATATGATCCCTTGTAATCAATAGGTGCAATCCATGTGAACCCATCTCACACTTCATTGACTAGGCATCTATATATTTATTTATTATCTAATATATATTATTGATGATCTGAGTGAATCTCTGAGTCTTTCTGTGATTAAAAAATTTGTGCAAAAATCCAAAAGCAGATTTCTCTCCTAGTGATGTGTAGTGTTGGATGCAAAAGTCGTTTCTGCAACTTCCCAACTGCTTCTATTTGTTTTATAGCTTTCGGCAATGTGATATCGACGCGGTGCATCTGCATGTCCTATGCCCCCTCTCACTTCCCCAAATTAGGGAGCAACCCCCCACCTAAGTCTTCAGAAGTTGACAGACTTTCAAGCCATTTCTTGTGAAATAAATTCCCAAATCCCATTTAATCTTTATGATAATTTTGAAAATGTACACTATATATGTGATTTTACGAGTATTATAACTCCAGTGAATTTAATTACATCAACATGCATGTATGTTACAAGATGTCTAAGAAAAACTTATGTAGGGATAGTTTTGTTGACAAATTTCCAGTTTGACCTTTACACCCTCATATTGTGTTATAGTACAATTTGATTTTAACGACTTATGTTATAACATGTAATTTAGTAACACTATATCGTGACATGATTGTCACATATTAAACGTTAAGAAACATGCACAAATAGAACTTGTAACAAATATTTAATCGAAAATAGAACTAGCAGGACACTAAGCAGACAATAACCCATGTATAAATCACAGTTTAGTGCCCTCTAAATATTTGTGCTAGTGTCGTTCTAGTAATATTTTGATTAGAAGTTTGTAATTGATTTTATTTGTAAATGACCTAACAATCTTGATAAAAGATGATATGTATTTAAAAATAAAAATTAGTAATTGATTCTAACCAAAATGTTACGTCACTCCACACAAAGTAACAACAATGGGGAGAGTTTGAAGATACGAAACGAAGGCAAGAGGTGCCGGTGGATGAGGTGCGGCGTCCAATTCAGGTTGAGGCACCTAATCCTAGCTGCTAGGTGCGACAATCAAGGTCAACTGTGATGGAGCATGGCAAACGACGACTGCGAGCGGAGGTTTTGGATGAGTGGTTAGGGATTTTGTGGGGATCTTTCAAAGGGACTGGTGGCTTTGGTAACTTTCCCTGCGAATCAAGTCTAATAGAAATTGTCATGTTGTGTTGTTGGTAAAAGCAATTGAAGTTAATAGAAATTCTTGTTACTTCCCGTGTTTGTAATAAGACAGCACATCTAGGAGCTTCTTTTGTTTCAAGGGAGGGTAGCCTTCATAGATGAGAGTGTGTTGAGGCATAATGATTGTTTAATACTTTGACCTCTAATGTAAACGTTTCTTATTCAAATCTAATGAATTTTCTGTCATTGAAACAAATAAACATGAAGTAACAATAACAATCCTACTTAAACTTTAATTTTTTTATTTTAACTCAATCATATTTAAGTTTTCTCACAACAAATACATTGAATAATTATTCACAAAAATGGGTGGTTCGATTTATATGGTTGGGAAGGCTCCCACCTCATGGAAGAGTCTGTCTCTGCATGCCTCAATTTATGACTTTCAATGGGTATGCAGACCCACTGAGACCCGGGGTGGTATGTGGACCGCCTGAACATCATTTGATGGGCATATTACCATTGATATGTGGGTCCAAGGCTAATGGTTTTTGTCAAGATTCACCTGAGTAGGTTAAAGGTCATCATATAATTCACAAACTATTGTATCATCTTTACTTGCCGTCCACTTTTGTGCGGCGGCCATGTTTTTTGTACCATTAGAAAAAAAAGACCTAATAGCTTTCAACTTGCCCAAACCATTTTTTCTATGGATACACGCGTACGTAGAATTATTAATCAATATTAAGACAATGGTGATCATGTGATTGATGTTTATAGACTTGACTTGGAAATATTATAATGGTGAGATTGGAACCAACGAACACCTAGTTCATAGTGAGATGATCAACTGTGTTAAGGACATTGAATATTACATGATGCGTTTGTTAATGGCATTTTCCATAAAATTATACAAAGTAATAAGGAGCCATGCCAGTCCTTTCAAAAGTGATGCTATGAATGACGGGAGCTGCAATTTTTTAACCATCATATTTAGTATAGGTAAAATGTGGGCATGCTGGTGAATTCAGGATTTGAATATTGAGGGTCTCGTTGTTAAAGGTTTAAGTTTGTTAGATGGAAACAAGTGAGGCACACAACAAGAATTTCAATTTGTTCAGTAAGGCATTTTGTTGAACAATTATTGGGCTTCTCATTGTCAGTTAAGCCATGCCTACATGTCAACATATATCAACGTATGCTGAAACAATCTGTCAAGTTATATCGAGAGAATCTGTCCAGTGTTATTGATGCAACTTGCTGGGTGTTGTAGAGATATGTCTAGACGGCATTACAGCAAACACTTATTAAGCACAAAAAAGTTCGAATGGTCATCGAAAGATCCACACACATGTACTTCCCAGCCTACATGGTCTCTAGTTCACCTTGGCCCCTATGTGGATCAACCCTTGCATGCTGAGAAATTAAACTGTACGTAAACAAATTCGTAAATTCCAAACACAATCTTTACAAGTGTAACAAATTTACTTAATTACATTTGTGATCTAGAAGTAATCTTTTTCATTTAGCGCTCTTTAACGACTTTATATCTTATGAGAAAATAACTTTTATGAATCAACCGTTTACATATGCGCGCATGATTATGGAGCGCATCAACTATCAAAAATTAGTAACTTGTAACTCGTCTTAGCATTTTCATTGAAAAAAAAGCTTTTAAAAATGAATCACACATTAATGGGAGAAGAGATCTTGCATGAACTTACAAGTAAATTGATCTACTTTGTATTTTATCAATTGGTTTTAAATAGAGATAGATTCTCATGTTGTGTTGTTGGTAAAGGGGCTCCCCAAGTGTTCCTTCCATGTTGCTCCCCTCATAAAGGAGAAAGAGTTGATAAATGTGATAGACTGATAGTGTCATGTTTGATTTCACATATTCTTTACCTTGGAGTCCGACACACACGCAACTCATGTGAAGTTTCTTCATAACCTACTACATACTCCCCCCCTTCCAATCAATCCCATGCTTTCTCTCTTCAAACTTGAAAAATGAAAACCCTCCTCTTTCCCTGCTCAACCACAAAACACTGCAAAAAAGGGGGAGAAAAGTAAAATAAACGTATTATATCGAATTGTGACTTTTGGGGTGCTGCTCTTTCTCGTGCATCTTCGAGAATTTGACTGCATGGTTTTGTTTTCATTTGGTATCTGTCATTAGTCAGTGTGCATGCATGCATCCAAGCATGATTATCTACTTTTCTTTCTTCTTTGCTTTTATTGATTAATTTTAGAGCAAATCAACACGTCTGGTGCTCTGCTTTTTCAATCTTTGACGTGTAATGTTTTCTTCTTGTTTTTCAATCAAATTAAGCTCGATTCCAAAGCCCAACGAGAATTTGCGCCAACAATTTGTTTGAACTTTTGACCTTAAAGAACAAGAAGTCTCTAGCTCCTTTATCCCCCTCTTATACAAAACTAAAGAATGTGTATTTTCTTCATTTTGGTGTTATGGTATCGAACAATCAATCTAAATAGTTTCTTTGCCGACGTCCTTGTTCATGAGAATTACTGTTGAATAGTTAGAATGACCGGTAACTTAGTACCATTATATGGTGAATTGTCACACTATTGTGCACTTGCATTTTCATAAAGAGAATCATTTGAACACAACATTTCTGACCTCATATGTACACACCTCTTTTAGTTACATAGCCGTTAAATTGAACAATACAAGTAAAATTAATGATCAAAATTATTAGGAGTGGCACAAAGTTAAAAAAATAAAAAAGTGCTGAGAGTGAAAATCTTTGAACATTTTGTATTAAACTTTTTCTAACAATAGAACAATCGTTTACAACACTATGCTAATATAAAGAGTCTTTTAATTTTCTTTAACATGATATTCTACTAGAATCTAATCTAATCTACAAATAGAGATTTTAGAGCTTGAGGGCATAAAATGTAATATGTCCACTATAGTCAATGTAACTATGTTCATGTATGCAAAAACTCAACTGCTCTATGTACGTTAAAACATGAGATGTGATTTTCACACACTCTTTTAGCTTCTCTCATACTTTTTTTTTTTTTTTTAAATTTCTAGTCATTAAATTGAATAAACCAAATGAAAGATTAAAACAGATATGTGAGAAGCTAAAGGAGGTTGTGTTTATCATTGATCTCAAAAATTCATAAAACCTTTTTTTTTTCTTTTTTTTCATATCATGTTGGTTTTGTCCAAATGAATAATATAGGGTTGATCAAATCATATGAATCATATATCTCTTGTTATATATCGAAATGCTTTTGGACCTTTTCATGTTACTTCTTCTCTTGTCCATATTGATCGACCTATACATTTTCGGCTTCAGGTGTGATCCATTTAACGTCTTAAGTACGTTGTAATTGTGTTACCACCCAAGTCTCTATCACTAACCGGTGTCACTTTCGCTATCAACGCTATTTCATCGATTAATCTTTTGTTTATTTTTTGGTTTTATCTATTCACTCGTATTATCTATCTACACATTCTCCTCTGTACTAATTTGACTATTTTTTTATTTTATTTTGAACGTTGTTGGTCGGCTAACAATTTCGTAGAAATTCTCATCTGTTCTTGTTTAGCGGTGAACAAATCCTAACCCATTTTTTCTACACTCTCGCTTAACATTTAGGCTAATCCATCAAGGAATTTATTTAATTGATTATTTTATTCTAAAGGATAAGACTAGGTTTTCTTATTATCTTTGTAATCTTGTTCTATTCTACTTATTACCTCCAAGCTCATTTCACATTACAAAAGTGATTTCTTTTCCACATCGGCTCTTGTTTAATTTTTTTCGTTTGAATTGAATAGATAAAAAAATGAATTGACTACAATACTTACATATATTTAATATAATTATAATTTAGCTATCAAATATATTTTTTTGAACCATCTAACTATCAAATATAATTCATGTGAATATATATATATATATATATATATAGTATGATCACCATCTAACCGTCGAGAAATGCAAATAAACAAAAAAAAAATACACTAAAAGAAAAGAGACATATAAAAATCATTTCCTGTACATTATATAAAATCAAGGTTTTAGAAAACGCTAGGCGCTAGTTGGGTGGTAGGCTGGGGCCTAGTGCCTAAGCGGCTAGGTAGTGCCTAGGTGGATTAGGCAGATTTAAGTAAATTTATTATATATCGTATAAATAAGTATGTGTGCTTATACTTAAAAAATACATAATTTCATTGGAATACATAAACTGCAAAATAGAATAACATATAGATTATAAAACATTTGAACATAATGAAAATATGGGGGACAAGTATATAATGTTTGTTCATCTAAGCATTCAACAAGTCTCTTAAATAATGTATTGATACAAATAAAATGCGAAATGAAAGTTATCTATTTTCTGTCTAAATGAGAGCCGCGACCTAGACGGTCTAGGCAAGCGCCTAAGCAAGTCTAGGCGTCCTTTCTTAATTTTCAAATGCCTCAGGATTAATCAGGGTGATGATCAGCCGCTTAGCATCTAGGATGGGCCTAGGCGGTTCTATGCGGAGATTTTTGAAACAGTAGATAAAATCATATTGGATCTCTGCATTGCCAATTGCAAGTCAGGAGTCGGGTCAAATTCCACTTTTTGGAGACCAAAATTCAAGCCCTCCTGGGCCAAAATGAGATGTAACAAACTGGTTGGTAGTAGCAGGCTAGGTATCTCCATCATTTATTATTAGCAAAATTCAAGCCTTCGTTCACTTTCATTGCAGAAGATATAGGAATAGGATGCAGATGAAATTAAATATATAGTACTAGTGCCGCAGGATATGGTGGATACCAAATACAATTACGTTTACAAATCCTCATGGTTTTCTGTTTTAAGAAACTTCTTTAACCACTTTGCTGAGTCTTTAGGATGTCTTTTCAATTCGTCTTTGAAGTCGATATAGTTGATGCCAAACCGAACAGTGTATCCGGTATTCCATTCCATGTTGTCGAACAATGACCATATGAAGTATCCCATCACGTTAACACCGTCCCTGCTCAAAAAACCAAATCAAATACAATCGGATTAGTGAAATTATTGATCAAATGAGTGAGAAGAAGTCATGCTTTCCTTAGGCTATGCACTTAGCTACTTACTCGATCGCTCTATGAATATAATAGATATGGCGATCAAGATAGTTGATTCTTTTCTTATCAGCAAGGGATTCCTCAATAGGTATGTTCGGATCATTGGGGTCGTCATATCCTACAACATGAAAGAGATTAGGTTATATAATATGTTTAACAAATGGGATGGCCAAAAAATATAGAAATGTGAACATGTTGATATTTGATGCTGTAATTACCATTTTCTGTGATGAAAATAAGTGGATTCTGATACTTTCGCTTTGTGTAAACCAATAAATCTCGAATTCCTCTCGGGTAAACATGGAGCCAATCTGAAGCTCCCTGCCAAACCATTTAAAACACGGTACGAGGAGGTTAGTCTAATGATACATCTCTTTCAAATGTTGAACCAGTTACGAAGTTCGAATCACCCATCTCCATTTATCCAATAGAAAGGAAAATGCAACGTACCAGTGGACCGATAGGAACACCATTATACTCGACTGCCACAACATCATGTTCCAAAACCTTGTAAGTATATATAGAGCAAATTAAGAAGAAAACTTGTTGGTTATTTCTGCTCACCTGATTGATTAACGAGAGCGTCTGTCTTGTAGTTTGGTTTTGCATCATTTTGATGAGGAACATTAGCTGCATAAGTTCCTGAGTAGTAATTTAGTCCAATAAAATCATAAGAACCTTTTAGCATCGCGGATTGCTCTTTAGTGAACTTCGGCAATCGATTTCCAACAAGAGCTTGCATGCTGTGTGGATAGTGACCCTTCACCAACGGATCCATAAACCTAAATATCAAATCGAAGATTTCAAATATTACTTTTAACTTAGAAACATATATGAGATTAGTTTAATCAAATTAGTAGTGATTCCTTAATCTGCAATATCCATCTAATATCCTGCCTGTAATACACACACACACACACATACCATCCATATGAAAAATCCAAAGCTCTTTTAGCTGCATCTTTGTCGTTCCTTTCTTCAGTCACTGGAACATACCAATCTGAGTTCAACGTTATCCCTATCACTCCCTTTTGTGATTTCTGTGCATTATGCATGCATGTTCAACATTTGATTGTTATTTGAATACAACCACACAAAAATTAAACTTAAGTATAATTAGCGGTGGTAACTCAAAAATTGTAAGTACAAGACCTGATATTTTTCTCTATATAACTTTACGGCTGCTGCATGAGCTAGAAGTTGGTGGTGTGTCACCAAATATGGCTCAGTCCCAGAATCTCCACCAAGGCAATTTAATTTTAACCAGTCAGAACATCGGCCTGGTGCATACTTCCCGGTTGTATAACCATTCTTGCTTACGCTTAATGGTTCGTTCAACGTGATCCAATGCTTAACTTTGTCACCAAATTCTCTGAAGCAAAGCTCAGCGTAGTCCTGAAAATCATCCCTGTAGTATATTATACAAGAAAATCAGAAAAAATGATATCAGAACATAGAACTTAATCCTACACACTGGAAAATTCATAGACCATTTTCACTTACACAACTTTAGGACTTAAGAAACCACCGTAGTCATCCTCCAAACCTTGAGGAAAATCCCAATGAAAGATTGTGACAAAGGGCTTTAGACCTGCAGTTTTTAACAATTAATAATATATAGCAAAACTAAATACATACACTAATAAGTTTTTTCATAGGAGACGCACGGCATTACCATTGGCTAAAAGCTCGTTGATAAGGTTCTTGTAATATTTGATTCCTTCGTAGTTCACACCCCCACTTAGCTTTCCCTCTGATCGAATACAAATTAAACAATACAAATGAATTGTTCATAGAAAGAGTTAGATAACAATTACAATAATAAAAGTATGTAATCTCCTAATTTCCTGATTGTAAAAAGTAATTATATTAATGGTCTAATTACCTGGCAACAGTCTAGACCATGAGATCGAGAATCTGTAAGCATCAAGGCCAATGTCTTTCATAATCTGAACATCTTCCTGTAACAAAAAATTAATTAATTAATTAGAAAATCCAATCAGAATATATGGCATAATATTTAGAAGAAAGCATTTATGTTCTTGTACCTTATAGCGATGATATTCATCAACGGCCACATCTCCAGTGCTACGGTCAGTTATCCGTTCTGATTTTTTTCATAAAAACATGCAAAAAATGTCCCTTTTCAGTTTTATTTTGAATTAAGTGATGATTTTGTTACAAATTGATCAGACATGAATTACTAGAACAGAAGAGAGACCTGGATGGTTGTGCATGTATGTATCCCATATACTTGGTCCTCTACCACCTTCATTTGCAGCACCTTCATACTTAAATTCACAGCATAAATATACATTAATTAAGGTTAAGCATATCTAATGAGAATCTTAAAAGATAAACAGTTTAATTAGAGGTATACCTGGTAAGCCGATGAAGCTGTCCCGAACACGAAACCCTTGGGAAAACTGCTCCGGTTGAGCGAGGCAGATGATTCATCAATGTTCTTTGCCTTGACGGATTTTCCACTACTTTTCAATGCACAACCAAGAACAAGTAAGAGGCCTAAAAGGAGGGTGCATTTTGCCATCACGTTTAAAATTTAATTTGCATTTTTCTAGAGTCTGAATTGGCCTTTGATTATATATACAGTGGAACTGTTGAAGGAAAAAGGGCATGACTCTTGTCCATGTCATTAAAGCTGTTGGAGAAAAAGGAAAGTGAGGCCTCTGGCCTTTTAATTGCAATTAGAACCGGTCAATTATGCGTAAAATCTGTTTTAAGTTAGTGAAATTGTGTCTTTATGTCTTTTTTGCTAAATAGATAAAATTCAAAGAATTAAAGAGATAAAATAACTAAAAATATCTAATTATCAGTCATTGGGTTAATTGTGGTGTGAGTGATGAATACGAGTACGATAGAAATTTAGGATCTGAAACCCTCATTTGCATGATATATAATCTTTAACAATACTCGTATTTTTTACTAAATGCTATATATCTTAATCGCATATATGTGTTAAATCAGTTGGTCAAAATAATGCGTCTATCTCATACAAAAGCAATTCACTTTTCTTGTATATTACAAAGTGAATTAAATATGTTACGCTTAATGAAAAAAAAAAAAAAAAAACTGCTAGCTACTCTGATTATTCTTTCAAAGTTTTGTTTTAACTTTTTATTAATCTCTAGTCATGAGTTTCTCCATGTTGTGGTTAGCTGGGGCAACTTGAGGCTGTTCCGGCACATTGAGCTAGCGACAAATTAGATAGCGAGGGGATGCATGGAGGACCAAATCAGTGGGCAGCTGCCGATATTGGAGCAGAGCAGAGGTCCCTTCCGCATGAAGCAAAAGCAAAAGCAGGCGCCACTCGTGTTTTTGAACTGTTGCTAGAAAATGGCATCCAGATAACGTTTAATTTGTTGGTTTTGATGCCCTTTGTAGAGCCAAAAATAATCGAGAAAAATATAGACATGATACGTGGATTATAGGGTAAAAATGATAAAATTACCCTCAAGTAAATACTTGAACTCCTACGCGCGAGCAGTGGACAATCATGACTCATTCAAGGTCAAAAGTGCTGAAAATAGGTAATTATTCAAAACCTATTTCATCCATCCTTATCAAATCTTCTCCACAAGGTAACCCACAAATCATTCCTTTCAAATTACATTAATTAGCTAATTAATTGATTTATTACTCAATTAATTTATTAATTAGCTAATAAATTGTGAATCGCACCCAAAAAACCACCCAAGTGGCCGGCCACACCCCTATAAATATCACCCCATTTTCTCCAAAAACCCAAGTTGAATCCTCTTGCTAAATTCTCCAAACACTATTCTCTCAAAATTCTAACTTGGCATCGGAGGTTCTTCAGCCAAAGCCCCCCTCCCAAATTTATCGTGGGCGCATGAGACTCTTAGCCTTGACCTAAGGTGTTATTTGTTTTGTAGGTGTAATTTTGTCCAAGAACAAGAAGGTAGAAATTTGCATCCACACTCTTCAATTCCATGCCTTTGGAGTTTTATATTCAACAGACATTCGAATATGAGACATTTTTTTAATTTTTGAAACACTATTCAAAAGTAGTTAATTTGTTTAAATGTTGTTTATCATATACCTTCACTTAGAATTTGTGAATACTTCGATATTGTTCTTTTCATTACAAAGAAATATATATGGTTGTATAATCCTGATTACTGTCACGAATTTCATTCACTTTTCTGCAAAACATATTTTTTAATTTTGACATGTATCCAGCCTGTCTAAAACATTATGTGAAGATTATAATTACAGATTCTTTGTAAAATTTTCAGAGAGACAAGCTGAGAGCCCCACTTCCAACAAGGGATTTGTCACATCCCGACCTGGGCCCCCACCACATCCCGGACTCGACTCCACCGTAGCATGATATTGTCCGCTTTGGGCTCCGACCACGCCCTCACGGTTTTGTTTCTGAGAACTCACATGAGAACTTCCCAGTGGGTCACCCATCCTGGGATTGCTCTTGCGCGAACTCGCTTAACTTTGGAGTTCCTATGGAACCCGAAGCCAGTGAACTCCCAAAAGGTCTCGTGTTAGGTAGAGATGAGAATATCATATAAAATTTACAAGATCCACTCCCCTGGGCGATGTGGGATGTAACAATCCACCCCCCTTAGAGGCCCGACGTCCTCGTCGACATACTTCCGCTCAGGGATTGACTCCAATGGTACCATAGCAAACCAAAATTGTAACCGTAGTTACGAGCAACTAAATTAGAGACAATGGTATGATACAACCATACTAATTGTGGGACGAGCAACATGCAACACGTCCATTAAGGTCTGAGTAGTTCATTCAGACTAATCGTTAATCTCAAAGTGGTAATGTGATACTAGGCAAAATTCAATATTCATAATCCCTTCGAAAATTTCTCAAGGTCTGGAAGTGAAACGTATAACACAGTGAACCATAAATACATCCAGATGCCTGAACTAGCATAGAAGTCCAGAAGCTTCTCTCCTATAATACCATCATCCTCTGGAAGCAGCAGAGAAGAGACTGTGGTTGTCATAAAGTTTAAACTTTATGACCTCAACATTCTTTCAACTCTAACCAAAAATAGGGTGCGCCTAAACTAAGAATTCTTTTCAAACACTTCAAGTGGAGCCTCAATTTTTTATTTCCTTTTTTATCTCCACATTTGATCAGATCACGAACAAGAGTTTTTAGACACGTTCTCCACTGAGAAATGTCAACTTCTTCCTTTACAACCTTTCTAGGAAAAGAAAATAATCTCGTCCATTGAGGTCACATCTCCTAAGTTGAGTATCAATTTAATCAAAGTTTACAACCGAGGAATCTGGTATATAGCTGACTAGCAGAGCTGAAAGAATTTGGTCTCACTATCGAGGTAGATAAGAAGATCGCCAATAAGACCACTATGAATTCGTCAAACCATGGAGGTACAAAGGTTGGTTGGTTAAACCATCAATTCGAAGTAGGATTTAAATCGATCAATTTGCTAAAATCTAGGTACAAACCTAGGATTCAGTCTTTTGCCCTCACAAATGGGTTTGAACTTCCCTAAATAAATGTTTAATCCCTGATTGGATAAAATCCTAATTGGTAACTTTGTAACTAAGTTTCTCAATGATGTCAAAAACGTTCGATATGAAGCAAGGAAAATTTGTGTAATACTAGGAAGTAGGTCGATGATGTGCATCACTTAACAATTTGGTGGTATCTTGGTAAGATTGGGATATGATGCCAAAAGTATACGTCCTCGAAACATACAATATTACTAACCAACTCTACGACACGAACTAAAAGGTCCACACAGTTTCCTCGACACTCAAATCACTCTAACAGTGAGACATTAACCCGTAATTTGATTCTACTATCTACCTATGGAAGTGATCGAGAGGTGGCTAGTCGAAGAGGTTTCGTTTACCTAGGTAGGTGATAAGGTAAAAACAACCATGAGTTTACTGTCCTAAAACAAAGCTTGTTCCTAAGCTTTCACGATCCTAGTTTATTCGGCTCAAGCGAAGTAGTTCATTGATCCTAGGAGGATTTGATTATTGCTTTTCGGATTTCTACTACTCCCAGGATATGACAACTTACTCTCGCAAGCCCATTCTCTCCCATTTAATAAGTATAACTACGAAAGCGAAATCTGGGAATTAGCGTTGATTGAAAAATCCCAAGGCTAGAAAAAACCTTACTAAAGATCTACTTTCAAAATGACTTTATCGAGAGTCGATCTTCCTCCTGAAGATCCAGTATGAACACATGTACGTTTGAAAATATTAGTGCTAACAGGGACCAAAAGTAATTTCCCAAACATGTTCTTCCGCTGTGTGTTACCACTTTAGCATGAAATGGTCACATGAGACATTTCTAGAATCTTAGCAAAAGTAGACTTCGCAAGAATTCTATTAGGTGATATTCTAACAATACTACCAAGAAATCAAAACTAGCTGGGATTTCCAATCTCAAAAAGATCAATATTAACAACGGAAGAATGATGATGAAATTGGTTGGTAAAATCTCTAGTGATACACGGTTATCCATACATTAACTTAGGCCATCAACTTACCTCAAATCTACACATTGCTTCCACAAGGAATAACTTCGTTTTAATTCTAAGAACAAATGCCAACATGATTTTCTTAAAAGTCGTCAAAACCACAAAACTGAAGAAAAACTAACGTATTTTCCGTATTCGACGAGATGGCGAGATTCGAACATTAGGCACAAAAACCAAGAATGCTCACATCACGCGTGTGATGAACACAATACTGCCCAACTTATGCTCTGATACCAAACTGACACATCTCGGCTTGGGCCCCCACCACATCCTGAGCTCAACTCCACCGTAGCACGATATTGTCCGCTTTGGGCCCCGACCACGCCCTCACGGTTTTGTTTCTGGGAATTCACACGAGAACTTCCCAGTGGGTCACCCATCCTGGGATTGCTTTCGCGCGAACTCACTTAACTTCAGAGTTCCTACAGAACCATAAACCAATGAGTTCCCAAAAGGCCTCGTGCTAGGTAGAGATGTGAATATGCATATAAGGCTTACAGGATCCACTCCCCTGGGTGATGTGGGATGTAATAGGATTCTTATTTATTTATTTTTCAAAAAATAAGGATTAGTTGTGAGGCTCACATCACATCAAACTGCAACAATCCAAATTGGCTATTTTATAAGTCTCGAATCATAGATCATCTATACAAAAGATGAAACGATTTCTCCATTTAATTTTTTATAATGAAATTTCAATGTTTCTTAGAACATAGTGTTCGTCAAATTTTTAACTCAATTAGATGCCTCAATATTTTCGATTTGGCTAAAATTTTACAAGAATAACCTATGAGGTTCAACTTAAAAAATAGATTGTTTAGATCATTGAAGTTTGCTCCACAACTAATACCTTTTTTTTTCTTTTAAATGAAAATCTCCTTAGAGTCTGTTGTAATTAATGTATTGGTTTAAACAAAGATAAAAGGACAAAAGATGAAACGAAACTCTCATGTGAGGTGAGGCTGGTGAACCTTAAAAATTGCATGAATACTTTTAAAAGTCTGTGTCACCATAACAAGAAACGGACGGTCAAGACAAGATCATTGCTTGTTCAAACTTTAAATTAATTAAGGTCCTTCGAGGGACCGGGGGTGGTCTCACCGGAGGTCTTAGAAAAACGTCTACGAAGATCTTTCGAGGACCCTCCAAATATTTGGGCACAGAAGATCAATCTATTTCTAGGTCTATATGTTCTACATTTTACGCAGTTTTATTTGTATTGTTAAACGTCATATATATACTTATAGTCTAAACAATTTCATTCAAGGACGGTGAATGAGTTGCAGGCTTGCAGCAGACTCCTCCTTAGAAAGAAGATCCATATAAAACCCTCTCTATTTCTTTGAACGTTGTTGTTTTTGCTTTGTCATACTGACTTTTAATAAAATAGTACAGATTAAGGGAATGGATAAAAACAAAAAAAAAAAAGCTATTAATGGAGGGAACACATGTTTTTTCTTTTTCTTTTCTTTTCTTTTTATATAAATGATCTTGCTAAAAAGACACTTACGGTTTAGACTTGTAACCGTAATATATTCAAGTGAATTGTAGTAAGATCCAGCTAGCTAGTTTGGATACATGCATGTCCTCTTGTGCGAAGGCACATGCAGACTGCAGAGCCTAATGATTATTTTCACCAGCTGGAAGTTATAGTATGAAAACCCTTAATTAATTAAGTTAATTATTTGATAAGCTGACAGAATGCGACTTCCGCAAGTTTTAAGTCCACAGACAAATAAATCCAAACTTTAAAAACTAATCGGACGATGAATTAGGTATTACTGGCACTGGCTAGATTCTTGATAATGTATAGCTGAGCTTTCACATTTAATCCGACAAAGTAGTGCTAGGCTTTCAAAGCTGTGAGACGATGTCTTTTTTCGGAGTAGAATTCTCTTTTTTCTTTTTTTTCCTCCTCTTCCATTCTTTTATATTTGAACGATCACGGTTAAATTACGTTAACATCTTATATTAATTTTTTATAACAAGAGAAAGACAAAATAAAAGAATGTAAAAGAATGGGATAAAAGGGAATGGGAAGAAGATGATAGAGAATCATAGCCCCTTTTTTTCGGGTAACATGAAATGTCGTCTTTATTATAAACAAGGAAGTAATCAAATCACAATGTAATACTGAGAACAACGGAGTCCAAACCATCAACCCAAAAGACATACACATATTAACATATATCACTACTTTATTGAATGGTTTTTTTTTTTTTTTTTTTGTTAAATATAGATTTTGTTAGATTAGCTACTAATGGAATTCAAATCCATGCCATCATGTAAAGACACAATACATTTCCACCACGGTAGTAAATAGCCACTTGTTATTTTATTGAATGGTTAAAATAGGGAGAAACTTGCATGCAATATACACTTCTCTTTTTTATCCTTTTACTCGCATAATTAAGTATACGAGAAGAATGATAAAGATAGTATACAACATGTTTACGTGTTAAAAAAAGAGAACATACGACTCGTTACATATATATACCTTCACAGAACAAAAGTTAGCGATTAGAGTATTTTGGTCATGGAAATGAGTGGGTGATGTGAACAAGGCCTCCTTGTGTGCATGATATATGGACAAGGATTGTTTGCCCTCCCACTTTCGGTGCCCTCCTGTTTTGTGTGGTCACGGTTAAGCCACGTCAACATTTTATATTGTTTTTTTATAGAAATAATAAGACAAAAATTAATAGTAATATAAAATGTTTACGTGGCTTAACCGTGATCACACAAACAAGAAAGCACGGAAGGACACCGGAAGTGGGAGGATAGACAATCCTTGTCCATGATATATACCTTCGCAGAACAAAAGCTGGCGATTAGAGTATTTGGTCGTTGAAATGAGTGAGTGGTGTGAACAATGCCTCCTTGTGCGGTTGATATATACACCTTCACATAACAAAAACTAGCGATTAGAGTATTTAGTCGTTGAAATGAGTGCGTGGTGTGAATGCCTCCTTGTGCGCTTGATATATACCTTAACAGAACAACAACTAGCGATTAGAGTATTTGATCATTAAACTGAGTGCAGGATGTGAACAAGGCCTCCTTGTTTGCTTGATATATACGGATCAGGTTCCTCTCCTAAGTAAAGGATGAGGATCCTCCTGACCAAGCTCATCAGGCTGTTGAAATTTTATCCAACGGTTACAAATAGGGGGCCCCTCTAAAAGTTATAATAATTATAGCCGTTAGATAAAATTTCAACGGCTCAATAGACTTGGTCAAGAGGATCCTCATCCTTTGCTCAGGAGAGGATTCTGATCCGACATATACCTTCACAGGACAAAAGCTAGCAATTAGAATACTATACATAATCCAATTGATATGGCACATCGTACAGTACTTGTTACCGTCTCTATATTTGTTGTCCCCTTAAAGTTTCATTTTTCAAGATGAACTCCCTCTCGAAAGGAGCTAAAGCTTAACAAGTCTACACTTTGGACGTTGTGGTATAAGAATGCGGTCCAAAAGGAAAATGAAGTGGGAAGGACCAGATTAGCGTAGCATCCTCAATGTGGCCAAGTATGGGACCATGTGTTCAACAAAAGGAACAACATACTAATGTTATGAAGACTAAATTTGTAAACTAAATGATGTGTCACCAATAGGAATAAGTACGGCTATCAACGTTGAAGTAATAATCAATCAGCAACTTCCATATCTTTTAGTTTTCAAAACTTTGGTTCCAAATTTAGTTTCTCTAGCATTACCCTAGCGCTATATCATCAACTACTACTTACGGGCGTCGTCTCATTAATTTTTAACATTCAATAATGAATCATTCTTTAAATTCAATCTATATTGAAGGTGTAAATGAGGATGATTTATTTATTTATTTATTTTTAATTTTGAACGGATTAAACCGGAAAAAAAAAAATCCATCTTATAATCACCACTTGGGGGGATTGAAATTTCTTTAATAATTCATCTTCTACCTTTAAATTGGTCACAAATTTTTTATTTCTATGTTTAACATGCCTTGATAATAGTGGCTCATCCATTCCAATTTAATCCTATATTAAACGATATCATATGTGTGTGTGTGCGTGTGTATCCAAACACTCAAATTTAATTAATTTCGAACGCCTAACCGAGCAGTTGATTGAGAGATTTTTCAGTGTGACTGGAACACAGAGTAATACACCACATGTTACTATACCAATGGTGGAATATGTGTGCTAATAAGTTAATAACTTAAAAAATACAATTTTCACCACTTGTATAAAAACAAGTAGTGTACCATGTTCTCGTCACAATGAAAACTTTCTCTAGTTGATCAAGCAAAACTTGAGTATTTGAAGTTATTTGGAGTTGTTTGCAAGGGAAAAAGATCATCCCCTTATCTCTTCCACCAAGGCCACCAGATCAAGTGATTCGGGCTTTTGGAATTTCATCCAACAACCTACCTGTTTTGATCCCTTAAAAGGTGTAATAATTTTTGGCCGTTGAATGAAATTTCGAAGGCCTGGATCACTTGATTCGGTGGCCTTAATGGAAGAGATCCAGAGAGAATCTCTTTCTGTTTGCAAGTATTACTCTTTATGCCCTTCAAATATCAAAATAAACGAGGAATATCCATTACCGTATACCTAAATGATTCCTCACAACCACACACCAACTAAAATTGGACCAAATTTACTGCTTTGCATAACTAGGATATACTTTATTTTTTAAATCTAAATTACCTATTAATAAAATTCTCGTTGTCAACTAGAATTCCATGAAATTACTATTTTAACTCTCTCACCAAAATTAAAAATATGGGCAATTTAGTAATTACGTAAACACAAATTTCGTTGTTTTACAGCAACCTCACAGCCAAGTTAGTATAGAATGCCGTATTTAAAAATTAAGAATAAAATAACAAATGAAAACAACATGCTCACTTAAAAGAAACTGCTCATCATTGTCCAATTTTCCTAACTGATTTTTTTTTTAAAAATTTTAAAAACTAATCACACTTCTTAATTAAAAAAAAAAAATAACAAAACAAAAAAATGGTTCATACACAGTAGGTGTGGGCATTTGCTAGTTTAGAAATAAGAAAACTTGAAAACAAAACATTTTCTTCACTTAGACCCATCTCCAATCCTTGAGTTAAAATCTAAAATTTTTAACCCAGAAATTTAGGTTTTAAACGAGAAACAATTTTTGTGCTTCAACTGTGACATCTCACATTGCCTAGGAGAGTGATCCTTATATGTATATTCCCATCTTTACCTAGCACGAGGCTTTTTGGGAGCTTACTGGCTTCGGGTTCCGTAGGAACTCCGAAGTTAAGCGAGAAGAGGGCTAGAGCAATCCCATGATGGGTGACCCACTGGGAAGTTGCTCGTGAGTTCCCAAAAACAAAACCGTGAGGGAATGGTAAGCCCAAAGCGGACAATATCGTGCTACGGTGGTGGAGCGGGCCCGGGAAGTGATCTGCCCCGGGCCGGGATGTGACACCAACCCTTTTGGCTTAAATATTTAGCCCGAGATTCTAAAATTTAGGATAATTTTTTTTCTTAAAGTAACCTTTTGTTAAAAAAAATTATGTAGACAATCCTAATTTAATTTTATGAACATTTTTTTTTAGTATATTGATATTTTTACACTAAGGGGGAGGTGAGTTCAGCTAAGCCACACAATGGGTAGCCTAATTTGGTATCGAATTTGCCATTCACGAGATTCGAACATAAAACCTCTCACTTCCAAGTAAAGAAGAATACCACCAAACCGTAGTACTGAATGACAATTTTATGAACATTTGAACCTAAAAGTATTTAGATTTTGATAAATATTGAAAAATCACTAGACCTACACCATAAAACTCGTAGAACACTATAAAAGAATATGAAACAAATGAAAGATTTTTTTATAATTATTTTAACTTTTGGATTTAAATTTGAACCGATAGATTTCATAATCGTTAGATTCAATGAATTTATCAATATAAAACTAAAAACAAAATACACATATGTGCGTCAGCCCACTCACCTGAAAAAGAAAAAATTTGGGCTAAAGTTGTCCCAAAATTAAGCTTTCGGTTAAAACTCATAGTTGGTTAAAGATTAAAGCTGATTAAAATAAATTTAGGTTTTTAAAGCTGATTAAAATAAATTTAAAACCTAAATTTAAGTTTTAGTTTCGAAAGTTGTAGTAAGTCTTATATGACAAATGCACATATTTATAATTCATATGGTATTCGTGCAATGTAATAACAAGATTCAGTTCTCTTTCTCCGAGTCACGATTTTTTTAATATAATTTATCTCGAAATTACATTTCTCAACACTAAAAAAAGAAAATGGGAAAACAAAATATGTCGTTGGACGGTTGGACCACCGCCTCGGAGTCCGAACTCATCCATACACTGTCGCGAATCTACGCACGAAAGATCCCGGTTCCCCGCTCTGTCCTCAACAGGTTTGAACACGCGGTTAGCCATGCTGTATCCTGTGGGATCCCATCCTCCCCCATCAGATTGACCCTCCGGTCCCACCACCCCTTTTAACCGGACTCAACACAGCGGGTCCCACTCTGGCCATTTACTTCGTGCATGAGTGTGGGCCTCACTCGCAGCTCCGCGCCCAAATCCCCGGGCCCCACATGGGCGGTGCATGGATAGCCTCGTCCACCCTCGTCCGTAGTCGATGCATTCGCCCCCCGCTAGATTATCGACACCAGAGCCTTAAGGACACGTGTCGCGAAATCAGTTTGATAAATCCTTCTGCCTACTGCTGACAGCAACTGACGACCCAGATCTTCTGATGGAGCATTCGGACGACGCAGATTATTTTAAAATTACAAAATATCCCAAGAGGCTTTTGCTTATAAAATTGGAGCAACCCCTCTTCTCTTTTCTACTCACTTATTTACCCAGTCCAAATATTTCCTCTCTGAAAATCGAAAACCAAAGCTTTTGAGATATTTTTTGAGTCCTTATTTCCTCACATCTTCAACAAATTTCTGTTGTGCAAGTTCTGTTCGAAATTCAAAAGAGTTAAAAATGGGTGTTTTGGATCATTTTTCTGATCTATTTGATTGCTCAAGTGGGAGTTCCAGGCTCAAGAAACGCAAACAATTCCAGGTAATTCTATATTCCCCTTCTCAACTTTTATCTAATTCTGAGTTTTTTTTTTTTTTTGCTTGCTGAAAACACGAATCGAGGCGACGCAAGACTAAATCTCAGTGTATCTCGTCAAAAATGCTAATCTGCCAGTTATAATGTTTGTGGGTTTTGAGATCTAGCAAGTATTTTCAGCATTTTTTTCTTGGATCTGAAAACAAGTAATTATTTTTTGTAACCTGTTCTGCTTTTTGCTTTTCTTGTTCATAGCTCAATCATTGTTTCTAGATTCCTAACTTTTTTGTTGGATAAAATCCATTTCGTTTACTCTTTTCGAGCTCCATCTTACTGTCTCTGTTTCTCAAAGAACAGTACCCAGTAAAATCCATTCTCCAATCGCCACGTGTACAATGTCACGTATGTAGTTTACTTATACATGGAATTGTTTTGTGTTTGATCAGACGGTGGAGATCAAGGTGAAGATGGACTGCGAAGGATGCGAGCGGAAGGTGAAGAGATCGGTGGAAGGAATGAAGGGCGTAACGCAGGTGGACGTGGACCGCAAGTCCCACAAGCTGACGGTCGTCGGATACGTGGATCCCGGCAAGGTGCTGGCGCGCGTCGCGCATCGGACTGGGAAGAAGGTGGAGTTCTGGCCATACGTCCCCTACGACGTCGTGGCGCACCCTTACGCCGCTGGAGTGTACGACAAGAAGGCGCCGTCCGGGTACGTGCGGAACGCGCAGGACCCGCAGATGAGGAACCTCGCACGTGCGAGCTCCACGGAAGTGCGCTACACCACGGCGTTCAGCGATGAAAATCCCGATGCGTGCGTTGTGATGTGAGCTGTCACTTTTGCGACGTGACATGTGGAATCTGGACTTTAATTAAAAAAATGTTTTAATTTGTTTTTTGATATGTCAATGTCATAGGTGTGCCTTGCATATTCTTTTTTTTTTTTTTAATTTTTTTTTTAGGTTTGTCGCGAAATCAAAAGTGTGAAATTGGGTATGGGTTGGTCTATGATTGTATGTCTAGTTGTTTTTGGATGTTATGAAAGATTTTAGATATTTTAGTTGTAGATTGATCTCCTTTATTTTTAATTTTCTTGGGTCTTTTTTTTATTAAATGTGTCTAAATCAAACAAAAACAACGATAAATTGGACAAGGTGCAGAGAGAGAAAGAAATGTTTCCAACATTTTAACAAATTTGTTCTTCGATAATCTTCTCCAAACCAAAAAAAAAATAAAAAAAAATAAAAAACCAGCCAGGTCAGTAATCTTTAAAAAAGAAGAAGTAAAAAGTCAAGTCGGTAACACGAGTTATAAATCGATGTACTGATATAATAAAAGCATGTGTTATAAGTGAATTGATAACATTGTAGCGACCTATAACGTGTTTACGCACGTTACACAATAATTTTGGGCATGTTGCATATTTCCTGTATTGAAGTATTTAGGATGAATGATTGAGAGCAGTTGGAAAAGTTGTTTGGCACCTAAGAAAACATACAACGCACTTGCCCACAATGATTACTTAATTGAAACGAGAGCTAAAGTATGGTAGCAATCGCAGATGGCACTTCGTTTTCAAGGGTTGGATTCAGTGTTAAAATCATTAATTGCTTCAATAATTTTAAGATAATGTCTATGCCTGCCGAAAATTAGACGCAAACTTTTACCTAAATTCAAAATAGTGACAAATAATGCCACTGTCTTTGAATTTCTTGGGAAGAATAGTATGTGATTGGCAAACAACCGCCCATATCTTGGCGTCAACTACCTCCAGCCAATTGTGCTAAAGATCAAACGAATCGTTTGAAAGTGTTTTTAATTGATTGAGATTACTTTCATAAAATACAAAGTATTTTTATAATCCAAAAACATTACGTTTGTTAAGTGCGTTTTTTTTTTTTTTGGCGTTACTTTGTCTTAATATTAAGTTTTAGAGAAAAATGCTCTGTCAGGGTCACTCTCAATGTTTGGCGACGCAAACAAATGTGATAAGAGACATTATCAACATAAGATTATGCTAACCTCAGTTGCTCAAGTATGGTCCCCACAAAAATGGGCTTCTATTGCTCCCGTTGGGCCAGATAAAAGCCCATTAAAACATCCCAATTATAAACCCTTGACATTTCCCATCCAGGCCAGTCTTATCTTCACTCAGAGTCTCGGACCAACATTTGGCGGGAAAATCAGAAAGAAGCAGAAAAGCAGAAGAGCTCGAAGTGACAGCCGCACCCATGGCGGAAGACCAGGACCAAGATTCAGCTGTCTTAGAGGAAGAGTACGCCGTCTGGAAGAAGAACAGCCCTTTCCTCTACGACCTTATCATCTCTCACCCTCTCGAATGGCCCTCTCTCACCGTCCACTGGGCTCCCTCGGCGCCGCAGCCCCACACCGACCCTTCCCTCGCCGTCCACAAGCTCGTTCTTGGGACCCACACCTCCGATGACTACCCCAACTTTCTCATGGTCGCCGACGCCCTCCTCCCCACATCCCAGCCCAACTTTGGCGCCATTTCCGAAAATGACCCTGTGATGCCTAAGGTACTGAAAGATCGGTCCTTTTAACTCATTTCATAGAAATAATGTCTGGGGTACCAAGTATTTCCTAAGATTTCCAGAATATGATGTGGGCTCTTATTAATTTGAAGAAATGAATCGTGGGTAGTCGGAATTTGTCAGAAATATTTTGTGGGCACCAACTGTATGTTAAAATTTCTGGCTGAAAATGTTTGCATTTGTGCTTGGTGTGGTTGTAGGTGGAAATAACGCAGAAGATTCGGGTGTTTGGGGAAGTGAATAGGGCACGATGGATGCCGCAGAAGCCGACTATTGTGGGTGCAAAGACCAGCGGTGCGGATGTATATGTGTTTGATTGTTCCAAACAAGAAGGAAAGAAGCATCAAGAGGAAGCCTGTGATCCTGATTTGAGGTTAAGGGGTCATGACAAAGAAGGTTATGGCCTGTCTTGGAGCTCTTTGAAGGAGGGTTACCTTTTGAGTGGTTCATATGATTGTAAAATTTGCTTGTGGGATGTTTCTGCTTCGGCTCAAGAGAAGGTGCTTGATCCAATCCACGTTTATGAGGTAATTTTGGGACTAAAAACTTAATAGTTCTTGAAATGTCGTATGCATGTTTTGGCTATTGGGCTGTTAGTGTTTTGAATGTGTGAATTCTGGATGGTTTTCTTCAGCGTCATGAGAGTGTGGTTGGAGATGTATCGTGGCATCCGAAGAATGAGAATTTGTTTGGATCTGTTGGGGATGATTGTCAGTTGATGATATGGGACTTGCGCACAAACCAAACCCAGCATTGTGTCAAAGCTCATGAGAAAGAGGTGACTACAACTTTAAACAATTTCATTTATATGATTGTGGCTTTTCAATTTATGTTTGTGAGATTTCTTGTTCCCGAAATACTTACCCCTTTGAATTACACAGACTGAGTAATAACTTCTGTCACTGATTTTTGTATATGCTAAAAGAAAAGTATGAATTATGTAGCTTCACATCTGTCACTAATGTTCTGTAAATTTCCATTCTCATTTTTCTAATGATCTCAGGTAAATTATCTTTCTTTCAATCCGTATAATGAATGGATTTTGGCCACAGCATCTTCAGACACTACTGTTGGTCTGTTCGATATGAGAAAGCTGACAGTGCCATTGCATGTTCTGAGTACTCACGGGTAAGCTTTCAAATCCCCCGTTGTCCTCTTTGTAAAATCAATCAATTATATACTACCATCATTTCTTCTCATCAAGCGTATGTCGACATTATGCTAATGATACCTATTCTTTATGACACGATTGGCAAGTTTTTATGAATTCTTTTGGCTTTGAAGTACATGAAACCATAATTTTGAGCTTGATGTAGTAGCCTGATTCCTCAAGCTACTGTTTTACAATTTCTCATTTGTTTGTTACAAGTGACGCACTTAATTTGACAGCCAGTCTGCACTTCCTTAGATTCTTAATATATTGTGCGGTAGAAATTCCTGAAACTAAGACTTACTGTGCTAATATAATTGAAGCATGAACCCTTTGTCAACAAATGAATAAATTTTGGAATTATCAATGCACAGTGGCTACTCATATTATGCATTTGGGCATAATTTTCTCATGTCAAGAAAACATATTGTTGGAGTCTTCATCGTTTCTCATATATTAGCGTTTGCAGGCCACAGTCGTTAAACTGAGATTCCTAATCCTCTATTTGTTCTTGTAGGGAGGAAGTATTCCAGGTTGAATGGGATCCTAATCATGAAACTGTGTTGGCATCGTACGCTGACGACAGAAGGTTGATGGTTTGGGACCTCAACAGGTACTCCATTTCTCAGACTGGTTCTGTTAGAAATGCTTCTGTTTCCGTTTATCTTCTGGGTCAAAAGTCCATTTCTGTTTCATTTGATTGCAAGAGCATTATTGGGATTATATCTTGGGACTAAAAATTCAAATCATTATCGTAATAAGTTATGAACTTATATGGTCGATGCGTTTTTAGGATTGGGGATGAGCAGGCAGAGGGAGACGGCGATGACGGACCACCAGAACTTCTCTTTGTACATGGCGGTCACAAAGCAAAGATATCTGATTTCTCTTGGAACAAAAATGAGCCATGGGTAATTTCAAGCGTTTCTGAAGACAACACTCTTCAGGTTTGGCAGATTGCTGAAAGCATATTTGGCGACGACGATGATGACGTGCAAGCCCAACCTTCCTGTGTGTAATCGGAAAATCTCGACCGTGAACTTGAAGATATTTTTCGTACCTCTTTGGCTAGTGTTTAGACTTTCTAGAGATAGATTATGAGAGTAGAAGAGCATGTAGCTTCTCAGAAACTGCTGTTGGATAATCGGTTTGCCAACCTTTGATTTTCTCCTACTTGTTTTATCTCTTATGATTTTAATGACGTTAAACCTTCAACTAGTTTCATTTTCTTTATGCATCCATAATCGAGAAACCTTACGTATTTTAGTGCTAGGAGCTCATAGTTCGGTTGGATAAGACCATTCACTCGTGTACACTTCAGGATGGATTTGCGCATTTCCACCATGCCCAGGATGAAAGCATATTGGCTAATGATTGCAAGGCATAAATTCTTACCTCGAGGGGACACGAAGGGCTAGTTTGAGATTGTTATGCTTTTTGGATAAATTGTTTCTGATGTGCTTTAAAAATAATTAATTGCAAAATAAAACAGTTGAGTATTTGATAAACTTTATTTTTAAAAATGTTGTGGGTTTGAAAAGTAGTGTAAAATGTGTATAGAATGATAAATAATGTCATTGTTTAAAATTAATAAGCTTATTGCAAGAATTAAAAAAATTATAAAAGCTTAACTCCATTTTTTTATTAAAACAGCTTTCAAAAGCAACTTACAAGATGTTCTTAAAAGCTTGCTGTTTGAAGACCATTGCTTTTAAAAAGTAGTATATTTTATTTTTACCAAATACTTTTTTACTGCTGAATTTTAACGTGAAAACATTTTTGATGAAAATCAGCAATACCAAACTGGGCCTCATCTCAAGGCTACGCATTGGAGTGATGCAATATCGCTGGTAAATTTCCGAATCCGACGTTATTCTTGGACTCCACATAAAATTGAAGCACCTACTTTATAAACCATGGTCCCTCGTCAAAAAGACAAACAAAGGACATGGTATTGAAAACAAAAGCAATTATCCTTTCACCTATCGACAAAGATGCATATCTTCACAGTAAAATTCGACATTCATCCGACATGAGTTTTCTTGGGCTATCTAACCCCACTTGTGTAAGAAATGTGAAATCATACAAAGCTAATCCATAATATAGCAGCAGATTCTATGACAATATTACCAGAAAACAAACATAGACTATTCCAAAATATAGCAGATTCTATAACAATATTACCCGAAAATAAACAGTCTTGATAAGCTTAGATCAACGGGAGGCGGGTGTACTGTTTTAACAAAAATGCCGGGTTTATATAGGATCAAGAAAGAAGCAAAGAAGGGGAATAGGAGGTAGAACAAAGAGGAACTTAATTTTAATTCCAAAAGAGGGTTGGTATAAGCGGAAGTAAAAATTAGGTTATAGATCCTCCACCACCACCACCACCACCACAAGAGTTGGTAAGCCTGAAGGCCGTTCCTGTCCCTGTCAGTTCAATGGGTGGGTTGGTTAGCAGAAGCACATTCTTCACATCATCTGACTGACCATCGAAGGGCAGGCAATGAACCTACAGACATCCTCGTCATTTTTCACGCCAATGGTGGAAATAGGGTTTCCATTGACCTTCACAATGGCCAGATGCATCACTCAAAGGGGAATATACTGTGAAATTTGTCCACTAGTCAGTCACCAATTATGGATGACATGAATCCTTTGAAAAAAAAACTTAGCGCTAGAACAAGAAGCTTCTTTCCCGACATAAATGTATATTTTGTTCCTTTTTACCAAAACCCGCTCTTTAAGTTATATCATGCAGAGAAACTTTACATTAACACTCACCTGCTCGCAGCTCATAGTACTGAAACATGAAAGAAATCACATGCCACCTTCCCTAAGTTCTGTAATTCAGCAATCAAGAATTTATGCGTCTTAGAAAGAGAAGGAATGACTAAACGAGAACTACTTAAAGCAGATTAAATGAAACTCGGAAAAACAACATGAGCCAGAGGTAATTTGACTGATATATCAGTAGCCTAAAAGTATTAGAAGGCTAAGAGTCAAGAGAATATGAGTTTCATAGAAAATCATTAAGTTGCTTTGCCAAAAGTTTCACTGGCTGGCTATACATCATCTAAGTTTACAGCACTAAAGGACATGCAAACTTAAATAAAAATTTGAAGAATACTAGCAGCAAATCCAGCAAAACTTCAGCTTGACATTGATAAACCATACTTGTTCCAAGAACCAAACATGTTAAAAGTAATATAAAATTTGGAAACATAACCATAAACACAAAATGACCTGAATGAAAGCTGATGCTGCAGTTTGAAGAACTACTTATTGCGTGATGATATATGTACTCTTCAGGACAATGTCAATGCTTCCTTCCTGAGCAGTTCAGTTTGCTGCTGCGGCTCGAGTCCCTCCTAATTGGGCAGAACATAATAATCAGTTAAAATTTGCAAACTTCCAAGTTCCAAACAGCTGTGTTCAGGTCCATTAATTTCATGGATAAGGACAACAAAAGAATAACCTTCAGCAACTTGCACGGGAGGTAGACAATTAATAATGTAAATACTACTACTTTGGCTCATATTATGTTAGGTAATAAAGGGCTCATGCATGCCAAATTTTGCTATTACCGAATTATTATAGATGACTTGGTCACATAAACAATGATCTGTCCATCATTGCTCAATGAAATTAATCCTTTGTAACTAGAAGTAGTGCCCCCAAGAACCATCTATACAGTGCACAAAAGACTCACGAGACAAGTTCTGTATATATCAACATTTCAAAATCTCTCATGGTTAAAACCCAACTAAAATGCTTACAGAGAACACAACTAAAACAGCAGAACCGGCAACAAATATCAGAAAACAAATAGAAAGGTAAAATCAGAAAAATAACTCCGTTTAGCCGACTAACAAATGCAAAATAGTCATAACCATACGCTCATATAGGTTACAAGGTTAAGGGATCTTATGTCTTACTTTTCCTCTTACTTGTGCCGGAAGAATTGACATTCGACACCCCATTTCCAAGTCCACAATCAGGAAGCTCCTTGGCTCCTCCATCCTGATTAGCAAAACACTGAAGACTCTCAAAACCACAGCCGTTAAAATCCTGCCCATTCATCACTGCACCATCTCCACATTTCCCATCCATCCCTGGATGAAGGCAGTAAAGCTGATCATCACATTGGACATTACACGGATTCATAAAAATGGCACCGGGCATATTTGGGTTGGGCAGGCTCGGATTCACTGATTTCTTATATGGAAAAGATCCAATTTCTCCTTCAATCCTTCCTCGAATGTCAACAAGCAAACACTTGAGCCTAGCAATCTCAGCCTCCAATGCAGGCTGACCCTGCAACCTCATCACCAACCGCCGATTTTCAGCTCTCAAATTCACAACTTCATCCTCCAACAACTTAACCCGCGCCTTCTCCTTCTCGCGGTACTTACGAACTGCTACCTTATTACCCAAAGGCTGTTTCTTTGATTTCTTTTCCCCAGATTCAGCAGTATCATCAGTTCCGGCCTTGTCTTCACTCGCTGAAGACAGAATTTTAGTGTGCACATGAAAGCAAGTGTGTGTGTGGGAGTAATCAGGGCCGGGTGGGTTGCAAGTGTGGGCGTGAGTGCAAGCATGAGTGTCCTTAAGCAGGTCATCGAAGAAGCTGTCCATTGAGCAACTACTCGCAAGTTCACCGCCCATGTTTGCACCCGGAAACACCTCCTGGTCGTCCATTAGGGTCAATAACACGAAGGAATAAGCTCCAATCGAGTGAAAAAGCACCAAAATTTCAAAACTTGGCCTCAACCCAGACCAAATTTCGAGCGCGATACTCTTAACAGACTGAAATCAGAGAAACCCAGATGAAAAATTGAGGTTCTTGAGTCCTGTTCTGCACGAACAGAGCGAAATCCACCGAATCAATCACGACCCAGAAAGGAATTCAACAACCCAAAATCTAAAATCGATTAGAATTGGCTGAAAACGAAAGATTCCCAGCGCGGACGATTAACAGTAGGGACAATTCAAAAGGGTAAAATGATGAAATTGTACAACTATTCAAGGCGATTGAAGTTCTGTGGCAGATAGAAAATAGTGGAGGAACCCTAGGGAACAGAGAGGCGGTGGGAAAGAGGAAGAGAACACCCCAGAGATGAAAACATGGGAGCATTCAACGCGAAGAAAATACCAGAAAGATGAACATACCGTGGATTGGGATTGACCAGTGGCTCAGAGATTCCGCCCACCTCTCTTTCGACAGTTCGTCGAAACGTCTTGGCTCTCAATATATACGTATTTATTGACACAGTAATGGGGTAAATCTTAAAAATTAAAAATTATATTTATTGGGACAATCATCGCCTTAGTTCTAGGCTACCGTGAAATATGGGGTCCATTTGTGAACATGTTTTCTGAAGGTTGATCGTGGCCGTCCGTTGGCGATATCATGCGGTGAATATGTTAGAGCAAAGCAACCGTGCTGTGTAAGTCGTTCTGTTTACCTGTGGTCCTGGAAAAGAGATATTTCCAAGTCACCGCAATACTGGAACGTATTGACGGGCTGGTTCGAGAATTTGGGGTCCTAGCTTCCTAGGTAAGCTTTTGAAGTCGAGCTTTAAATTTCTTTGAATCTCGGTTTTTTGTACATTGATATGTAAGAAAAGAATTTAATAAATAAATTATATTTATACACCAAATATTATTAAATTAACATTATAAGAAGATAAATATACAAACATTATTTAAATATCACACATTTCACATTTTTAGACGCAAATGTATTAAATGTTTACAGTCAATACCCTAAGATTGACAGTGAAGAACAATAAAAATTGACAAGTATAATAAATTCAACGTCAATTGTTTGTCTTATGTTTTTGCTAAAATCAACATCACGCTAACAAATCGAATATTAAAATAATCCATTAAATAATAAACCATTGAAAAGTAAAATATAAATTCAAAATTTTTATAACCTTAAAATACAATTTTCAAGACCATGTAATAGTTGATTTAAACATTTACTAGAAATGAAAAGATTGGGAAGTTGAAAGAAAAAAAGATTGCAAAGGGACTTGTGTTTTATAACTCTATATGCATTTGAATAGATGAATTATGAGTAAATTTGAAAAACAAGAAAAAACTAATGACTAAAAAAACAGCCCCATGTTTCAAACTCAACACCTCAAAGAAAATGGAAGTCGAACATTTCCACTCAACTTACAAACAAATTATGGTATTTCTTACTTTTTCTTTATTTATATGTTATTTATAAGATGTATAAAAATTTTGGGGCCTCTCCGAAGTGGAGGCCCTAGGCGGGCACCTACAGGGACTACCATTTAGGGCCGATCCTGATTGACGTGACTTAATCGTAACTGTTTAAATAAGTGAAAAGAGAAGGAAATGAATAGGAGGGAGGGAATCATACTCCTTGATCAAAAGTAAAGACAAGGCTGGAACTGATGATACTGCTGAATGGAGGCAAATTATGATTTGATCTCCAATTGTTTTGGAGATTAAGCTTGTCTGACCTTACTAGGTTTTATGTGGAGAGCGGGGAAAGGACCCAAGAAGCTGAGAAACCAACATTATCCTTCCACATTCTTCAAATTTGTGTTATATATGAAACCAACAGAGACAAGTTCTTGTTCCAAAACACAATTAACAATCATTTTATTGCATGTTCGGTCATTTTTACAATAAGAAAATGTATCTTCTGCTTTGCTCGGACTCGTTTAAATCGTTTTCATGAAAAATACTTATGTTGGAAATGTGTTTATTATAAATATATTGAAACTTGCATTAAAATTGTAAATGCATTCTAAAAAAGTCATTGAAAGTGCTTTTTCGAAAAGCACCGAGTCTACAAAATGCTTTCATGATCTAGATGCTCCTTTAAGTTTTTATATAAAATGTAATTTTTAATAAACAGGGCTTAGAAGGGCAAACAATGTTTACTGTGCTTTTAATGCAAAGTTTACTGTTCTTTTTTTGTTTTATATTATTATGGGTACTACTAGCAGAAGGGCATAATTTAACTTTAAGATTATGCTTTAAGAACTCCTAATTTTTTTGGGTGGTGCTAGTCAAAAACTTTTTTTTACCTTATATTCAACATTTATTAATTTATTTCATTTGATCATTATTAAATTTGATTTGACGATCAAATATTAAAAAGAATGTTTGAAAAATAAAAAAAAATGTGTGAATAACACGACCCACTTTTTTAGAATCACGATCTCGTTTCCTATATCTCAAGGGAATTCACTAATACGGCATGAAACCGTTCCATATGAATTGCTTCAGTGCAGTGGCGGATCCAGGATTTTAAACTCTGAGGGTCCCAATTATAAAGGTCAAAAAATTTATAGACAAAAATAACATTGAAAATTTAAATATAATACATTTCATTTAAAAATCATATGCAAAACAATATTACAAATTATAAAATCATAATTCAAGCGTCCATTACGAGGTTTCATAAGTTACTAGGGAGTACCTAAGTTATTGATTATCTAATATGAACCACTAAATTTAAAGGGGTGTGCTATTCACACACCCCTTTTTGCGTCTCACACACCCTTTATTTATTTCTGTCATTTAATCTTTTTTAATTCAGTCGATCCGACGGCAGCAAATTAAGAGGGTGTGTATGAAGTAAAAAGGGGTGTGTGGATAGCAAATTAAAACACCGGTCAAATAAAACTCTCCCTAAACTCCCACTATCTTTCTAACCAAACACACCATTTTTCTCTTTTACTAGTTTCCAAACATTCACCTTCTCTCTCACTAAGAACAAAGCTGCCATACCTCCACTAACCGCCTCCCTCCCCATTCTCCCGAAGCCATGGTAGCTCCACCACCAAATTTCACCAACCCATGACAGATCATATCCATCTTACTAACCTTATGAAGGAAACTTCACCCATAAGAAAAATTACTAAGATGGTTGAAATAATTTGGGAAAGTTTGGGATTATGTACTGCCCTCACCAGACGACACAGAAAGGTTGGAGGAGAAGTGGGTGGCACCGATGAATGAGACCATGGCAGAAGCAAGGAGGAGAGAGGCAGGAAGGGTCCCTATTTCTTTCTTCCCCGTGCGCGGTCATCTTCTCCAAGAAGAAGACAGCCACTGCAACCTACACAGACCTCATGATTGAGTACGAGGGGTCCTCGGAAAATTTATAGCAACGATTTAGGATTGCCGACGGGTCCTGGGACCTCCCTAGTCCCTATGTGGATCCGTCCTTGCTTCAGTGGACAAACCCTAATACAACTGACTAAGTTAGGTTTGTTTTATTTATTTAATTAATTAAGAAATTTATTTTTCTGATGTTTTTTTTTCAAAAATTTTCTCATGGTATTTAACACTGCCAGTTTGTGTTGCACAACTACAAATTTGTTTCTCATAAATCATAATCCAAATAAAAATTGGACAAACTAATCAATCCTAATCCAAATAGAAATAGGAAAGTATATATAACTCCGAAGCCAAAAACCAAAACAACCATAGAGTAGAAATCAAGACCCGATTATTTTTTTGCTTCTTCCATCTAGTTCCTCAGTTCAAAGGTTTGACAATGATGTCCGCATCGTGTACTACTCTGCAGATGATGGACACACGAAAGGAGAAGGCCGAAAGCAAAAGAAAGAACCAAAAGAGGAGCAAGAGGAAGACAAGGGAAAACAATGCAGACATTGATCTTCTCTTGCCATGTCTTCTTCAACTAAAAAAACCGTGTGCCAATCGAGAGCTCTCTAGCAGACTAACGGAAACCAGTTTTATGCAGATCTAGTCGCAATTTCTAGAGCTAACTTCGAATTGGGTTCCTCCTCCCTTGAAGACTCAAAACACTACCGAGTGTGACGATCGACAGTGGCTCTTTGATAAGGCGCTGCCGCGCTGCTAAGGAATCCAAAAGCTAGTGCTAGCATTGATGGTTTATACTATTATCCATATACAACAATATTTTAGGCATTAGTGCGAGAAACTCGTGCCTTAAGTTTGTGTACGTAGGTTTGTTTGGTTGTTATCAGATTCCAGTACAAAACTTATTCCACTTTTCAGTTATCTGATTTACACTGCAAATTTTGTTACAGAACTTCCGTTTTAGTTTAGCGTGATAAGTTAAACACGAATATTGAATGAAATACCATAAATTAGAATCTACAAGCAATTTAGATATCACTAGGTATTTGAGAAAACCTAAACTTATTGATCTAAAGATAATAAGATAAGGTTTGCTAGGAATTCTATGGGAATGAAAAATGGGAAAATAACAAAATATCTTCGAAACTTAAAATACCGTTTTGGGCTAGTAAACAATAAAATTCGGCCGAAATCCGAAAGTGCCCATATGTAAGGGCAAAGCTTTGCGTCTTGTTCGTGACACCGTTCACTCCAAAAAGGAGGTCATGGCCCAAATTTGAAGTACTTGGGCTTTGCTACAGATTTTATGCTTTTCCGACTGTTTTACGATCATTTCAGCCATTTGTTCTACATTATTTACACTCAATTTTTAATGCATTTATGTGTTTGCCAGAGCATAAACTACACGAGCATTGTTAAAAGAGACCAACCCCAGCCCATTCTACAGAAATCCAGAAAATTCTAGCACCAAAGTTGGTGCATCATGCAGGCATATCAATATGCTAGATAATTCTAGCATTATCTTAGTAAGTCGGTGGGTGTGTGTATAATAATATGCTAGACGTTTCTAGCCATGATTAAGTATGATTGTTTGTAATTAGAATGTACTAGAAACTAGGAAAACATAAGGCCAATTAGGAAAGCATGTCGGTGGCAGTGCATGATCATTAGCTAGAAAGATCTAGCTATTTGTACAATTGTGAGGTTGTCATACAAAGCACATGTCGGTGGGCTGATTGTAGAAAAGCCTAGAACAATGCTAGGATGAAATAAGTCCATTCCACTGACTTAGAAAGTCGGTTTGGCAAGTCTATAAATATGTAATGGTGTAATGCAAGCAAGCTTGTAAGTAAGCAAGCTTGTGAGCAAGTGAGAGTGAGAAGAAAAGAATAGTCTTGTAAGAGTGTGAGTGCTCTAGAGTTTGTCTCTAGAAAGTGAGTGAGTGTTATAGCTTCTCAAGAGTGTCTTTGATAGTTTGTGTTGTAATATTTTGTTTGTGTAATACAAGTAATTTGTTTACTTGTCTTGTCTCTCCAACACTTGTGCTAGAGTTGTGTACTCTAAGTTTTTTCACCCCAACAATTGGTATCAGAGCGGTACGATCAGGGACCGTCTCTATTAAAGCTTTTGAGAATCGTGAGAAGTTTAGTACTTCGCAAGATTATTTGTTAATCTTGTTCGGCTTATCGAAGCTCTGCCGACACGATGGGAGACCTTCAAGTTGTTGGAGGAATCAAGAAGTTGAACAACAAAAATTACAACACGTGGGCGACGTGTATGGAGTCTTACCTACAAGGCCAAGATCTTTGGGATGTCGTTGGCGGTAATGAAGTTACGCAGCCAGAAGAAGACACCAGCGGCGCTTTGAGGAAGTGGAAGATCAAGGCAGGTAAGGCCATGTTTGCCTTAAAAACCACAGTTGAAGATGACATGTTAGAGCACATACGGAAGGCCAAGACACCAAAAGAAGCATGGGACACCTTCGCCACACTCTTTTAAAAAAGGAACGATACAAGATTGCAGCTTCTCGAGAATGAGCTATTATCAGTGGCCCAAAGGGACATGACGATTGCACAGTATTTCCACAAGGTAAAGTCTATTTGCCGTGAAATTTCTGAATTAGATCCTAGTGCTGCCATTGTAGAATCCAGGATAAAAAGAATAATTATCCATGGATTGAGACCCGAATATCGAGGCTTCGTTGCCGCTGTACAAGGATGGCCGACCCAACCATCACTTGTTGAGTTTGAGAATTTGCTTGCCGATCAAGAAGCTTTGGCAAAGCAAATGGGATGGATCTTGTTAAAAGGTGAGGAGGAAGCGCTCTACACCAAAAGTAAAGGCAGCTTTAAGCAGCGTGCTGGTGGTGGATCTAAAAGAAATGGTGACAAGGAAAAAGGTCATCAAGGAGGAGGGAGTTCTCGGCCAGGGGGAGCTCCGAAGTATCACGGCAATTGTGGTCAGTCCCAGAATAATAAAAGATTTGAGGGCAAGTGTTACAATTGTGGAAAAAATGGTCACATGGCGAAGGATTGCTGGTTCAAAAGGCCTGCAGAAAGTAACGTCGCCAACTCAGAGAAGAAAAGTGAAGATGATTGGGACGTCATTGCATCTCTAGCCCTGGAGGAAGAATGGGACGGTGAAGCATCTATTGTTACAGAGAAGAAAGAGTCAGCTCTCACAGCAACAAGTCTGGAGTCAATTGACTATCAGAATGATTGGATCGTGGATTCAGGCTGCTCAAACCATATGACAGGTGATGAGAAAAAGTTACAAAGTTTGACTGAGTACAAAGGAGGCCGCTTAGTGGTGACGGCTAATGACTCGAGGCTACCGATTGCTCACATCGGTAAAACAGTAATTGAGCCCCGATACAGCACTAACCATGTGCCGCTTCAAGATGTCTACCATGTTCCAGGTATGAAGAAAAATCTGCTTTCAGTGCCGCAACTGACGTCGTTGGGAAATTATGTCTTGTTTGGTCCACGAGATGTGAAGGTGTATTGACACCTCAAGATCTTAGGGACGCCAACAATGGAGGGACGGCAACTGCAGTCAGTCTATGTAATGTCAGCAGAAACTGCATACATAGACAAGACAAGGAAGAACGAGACAGCAGATTTATAGCACATGAGATTGGGACACGTTAGCTATCACAAGCTAAATGTGATGATGAAGAAGTCAATGCTTAAGGGGCTACCTCAGCTTGACGTGAGAACAGACACGGTTTGTGCAGGATGCCAGTATGGTAAAGCACATCAACTACCATACGAAGAGTCGAAGTTTAAAACGAAAGAGGCGTTGGAGTTGGTTCATTCTGATGTGTTCGGGCCTGTCAAGCAACCATCGATAAGTGGGATGCGGTACATGGTGATGTTCATTGATGACTTCTCGAGGTATGTGTGGGTTTTCTTTATGAAAGAAAAATCTGAAACATTTTCAAAATTTAAAGAGTTTAAGGAGACAATTAAAGGAGAAGTAGGAAAGAAGATTCGTTGCATACGCACAGATAATGGAGGAGAATATACCTCGAATGAGTTTTCCCAGTATCTACAAGAATGTAAAATACGTCACCAGTTCACCTGTGCCAATACGCCACAACAGAATGGCGTAGCGGAAAGAAAGAACCGGCATCTTGCAGAAATATGTCGAAGTATGCTCCATGCCAAGAATGTACCAGGAAGGTTTTGGGCCGAAGCAATGAGAACTGCAGCTTATGTGATCAACATGCTTCCTTAACCCAGGTTAGAATTTGTCTCACCCTTTGAGAAACTGTGGGATATGAAACCTACAGTTAGTTACTTTCAAGTCTTTGGCTGTGTGTGCTATGTATTTGTTCCAAGTCATTTACGTAGCAAGTTTGACAAGAAGGCAGTCCGATGTATCTTTGTGGGATACGACAGCCAAAGAAAAGGGTGGAAATGTTGTGATCCTACGAATAGAAGGTGTTACACATCACGAGATGTGGTGTTTGATGAAGCATCTTCTTGGTGGTCCTCATAAAAGGAGGCGTTGCCTGATTCAAGAGAGATAGAAGATAAGTTGCAGCAAAAGATAGAGGAGCAAATTGTTCGAATCCAATCGAGACCTGATGAGTCTGAAGATTCGCTTGATGGTGATGATGTTGAGCAAGCAGTGCCCCAAAACCCTTGCCAAGCTGACATATATCAACAACCAGAAGAAGATAGACCTAGTGAAGTGGAAGTATCAACTCCACAATCACAACTAAGGAGGTCAACAAGAATCAGGAAGCAAAATCCTAAATACGCCAACGCAGCCATAGAAAAAGAAACAGTTGAACCTGAGTGCTTCAAAGTTGGGAGAAGAGGTCACTGCAGCAAAGCTAAATCAAGCTTGGAATCCAGTGCCAAAGCGAAGAGATGTGAAACCCATATCATGCAAATGGGTATGCAAGAAAAAGCTTCGTCGTCAACTCGGCATGAAGAAAAGAATGAGCTGGTGTTGAGGGGGAGTGTTAAAAGAGACCAACCCCAGCCCATTCTACAGAAATCCAGAAAATTCTAGCACCAAAGTTGGTGCATCATGCAGGCATATCAATATGCTAGATAATTCTAGCATTATCTTAGTAAGTCGGTAGGTGTGTGTATAATAATATGCTAGACGTTTCTAGCCATGATTAAGTATGATTGTTTGTAATTAGAATGTACTAGAAACTAGGAAAACATAAGGCCAATTAGGAAAGCATGTCGGTGGCAGTGCATGATCATTAGCTAGAAAGATCTAGCTATTTGTACAATTGTGAGGTTGTCATACAAAGCCCATGTCGGTGGGCTGATTGTAGAAAAGCCTAGAACAATGCTAGGATGAAATAAGTCCATTCCACTGACTTAGAAAGTCGGTTTGGCAAGTCTATAAATATGTAATGGTGTAATGCAAGCAAGCTTGTGAGCAAGTGAGAGTGAGAAGAAAAGAATAGTCTTGTAAGAGTGTGAGTGCTCTAGAGTTTGTCTCTAGAAAGTGAGTGAGTGTTATAGCTTCTCAAGAGTGTCTTTGATAGTTTGTGTTGTAATATTTTGTTTGTGTAATACAAGTAATTTGTTTACTTGTATTGTCTCTCCAGCACTTGTGCTAGAGTTGTGTACTCTAAGTTTTTTCACCCCAACAAGCATCACATAAATATAAAACTAGTAGTAACCAAAGATCTTTCTATAACTTTTGCATCTGAGCCCCATTGGCTGACTGCTACATGAGCAACAAATTTTATTATCCCAAAATCTACAAAATCTCAATCTCTCATTCTGTGATTATGCTGGAAAAAACTGAGTTTCTGACAAGCTAATGAAACAAGCTACAGATGTTCATCCTTTCACACGATCACTTCTACAATTTATTTATACATGTTTATCTACAATCCACCCCAACCATTGGGTGCACTCCTTTTTTTTTTTTTTCTGTTTCTTATACTGTACAGATGCCAATTTCCTTGCTGCATAAGTATGCTGCAAACTTACAAAACAAGAGAGTAGAAAAAGAAGCTAATCAAAGCTTGATGATCTGCTCCATCTCCCTTTCAAATATTCTTCCCATGAAAGATTGTTGCTCCGCTCCACGCTACTTGACGATGTTGTTGTTGTATCATCATCCACATCAAGCAGCGCAAGACCCAAATGCAACTCTGCGCTCGAATTTGGATAAACTTCATCGTCATTATCATCCCAGTTTTCTGATTCCTCTATGTCAAAAGATTGAGATTTTGCTTGATTTTCGACATCTGAATCCCCTTTCAGAAGCTTCAGTATCTGAGGGTGGAAAGAAAGAGCATGATGAAATTTGGAATTCTTTTGTTACACTAATACTAACAGAATCCTACTCTGGATATGACATTTTCATACCTCAGTCATCTTAGGACGAAGGCGGGCTGAGCGTGTGATGCAAAGTTTTGCTGCATGAACCATTCTCAGCACCTGAACCTCATCAAACTTTCCATCCAAATTTGGATCCAGTATTTCTTTTACATCACCTTTCTCTATTTTCGGCTTTGCCTGAGATGTAATTCAGTGTCATTTATCCAAAACACGCAAAAGAAGTAAACAAAATAAGAACAAAAATTCAAATTAGGGAGGGGGATCATACCCACATGACCAAGCTTTCTTGTTCTTTTGGTGTCTCGGAGCCAATTGGTTTTCTTCCTGATAATAATTCTAGCAGGACCACGCCAAAGGCATAGACATCAATCTTGTCACTGATTTTTCCATACATGAAATATTCGGGAGCAAGATAACCAAATGTTCCCACCACATCGCATTCGGTCTTAAAAGATGTAGCTGTTGGTCCCCAGATTGCAAGGCCAAAATCAGATAACTGTCACGTAGATGGAAGCATTTAATTAAAGTCATAAGACTGTGATCGTGTTTAAAACACCATTTGTGTTACTCTGATTAAGCAGTACCTGCGGTTCAAAATCTTTGGTGAGAAGAATGTTTGAGGACTTGACATCTCTATGAATAACCGGTTGAGGACATTCATTGTTCAGATAACTGAGGGCTTTAGCAATGCCAACAGCAACATTAAATCTCACCTCCCATGACAATACAGATTTGTAGTTGTTCTTGCCTGCATCACTTACAATTTTGAAATCAACATGGTTTGAACAATCTTTACCAAGAAAGTAAAAAAATGGGAAAAGTACTTGATATTTACCATGTAAATTTGCCTCTAAGCTTCCCTTAGGTAAGAAATCATACACAGAGATTAGAACGTTGTCTTCGATGCAGAACCCGAGCAGAGGCAAAATGTTTTTGTGCTTCAGCGAGGACATGATATCGACTTCATCAGTGAAATCCTTCCATGCTTCTTTGGATGATTTCATAATCTTCACTGCCACTGGCTTCCCATCTGAAAGAGTTCCCTTGTAGACGAGGTTGCATCCTCCTTTCCCGATAAGATTTTCTGTTAAAAGATAAAGAAGTTATTCGAAACAGAAGTACTTAAAAGAATCCAAACAGAGAGAAGGAAGGAAAAGGATATATATCAAACCTGAAGAAAATTGAGAAGTTGAAGCTTTTAGAAGCTCATGACTGAACCATCTGCAACCAGATGATTTTGTTTGGAGCAGATGCTTTAACCTTTCGGGAAGCTCATCAAAAGCAGAAAAACCATCCTTCATACTCTCGTCAACAATGTCACCTATACTTCGTTCGAATGGATTTTCTTTGATAGTTGTACACTGAGGAGACAGCTGTGGAGAGCGGTCAGGCAAGCTCATCACCCATTGCACCACAGACATGTCCCTGGTGGCGGGAAATTGAGGATTGGCAGAACTCACTCTTCGAAGTAGGGGCCAGCCAAGGTTCTTAACCACATGTTCTGCTGCACCAAGTGAAGTTGATCTCCAAGGCACTCTCTTTTGTTCATACATCGTGTCTTCACTACTGTGCTTCGAACCATCTAGGGAGCTCTCTGCCATATCAGAAGATTTCGGGGTTTCTGTATCCGCCTCAAAGTCACCAAATTCAGATGAGTATCCTTTGGGAGTGAGACTCTCGAAGCAAAGACTTGGTCTTGGGTCTTCTGTGAGACCTACCAAAGCTGAAGAAAAGAACTTAGTATTGTTAGTGCATTTTTAGTACTAAATAAATAAATAATTTATAATTCTCAGCATTTTCCAGGACTTAAAACACCAACCTGGTAGTTGGTTGCTGGTGCACCTTCTGAACACAATTTTCCCGTTGTGGATGCCCACAACATCAGTGGTTGGTCGCAATTTCTTACCGCAGAATTTCACCGTAGAATCCCAACTGCTGCAAATGAACTCTGCTTAGAGTAATGAGAAAAAAAAACTTGAAAAATAATGCAAGTTTCTTTCTGAGATCAAAGTTTTTGTGCCCTACCCAAGAGTGTTTGGATTGCTTATGCCTACAACTATGGCCACGGTAGAATGTTTTTTCGCCTCTCTAACTAGAGCTTTTCGGATTGACCTTCCCGTCAAGACCTGACTGATGAGCTCCACCTGAAATTTTAAGCATAAAAATCCACAGCCAGTCTCAAGTTTTGGAACAATTGAAGCAGTGAGAGAGTAGTGAAGATTAAGGAGTATGAACCTTTTTCATGTCACATAGCCCCTCATAATCCTCTACGTAACCATCCAACATCGTCTTGGCTTTCGAGACATAATCTGTACATATTAAACGTTACGTCACCAAATAGTCTTTTGTTGCCAGACAATCCGAATGGCTAATATCAATCAAATTACACATAACATTATTCAAAATATATCAAACTGAAACTAAACCTGCAGGCATTTACCAGAACTTCGACAGACATGAGCTGCAATCACGCAATCTCCGGGCTGGGCGACTTTAACGAGAGCCCATCCGAGAAGCTCTCTGCTCTGGCTATCAATTGGAATCCCAACCAACACAACATTCTTCTTCTTATTCTTCTTCTTTATCAAGTCCCTCAATGCCTCCTCAAGTATCATTTTCTTTGTATGTTTTTATGCCTCTGATTCTCTCTCTCTCTCTCTCTCTCTCCTCACAATCTCACAATTTCTACAAAATCTTTCTGTTTCTCAATCTTCCCACTTCTTGAATTTAACATTTCAACCCCCGGAGCAAAAGCTACATAAAATTAGAAAAACCCAAATATCCCATCAAAAGATTGCAGATTTATAAAATTCCAAGAAATCCCATTTGAAAATAAAAGAAAAAAACATCGTCTGACATCAACAAAGGAAGAAAAGTAAGCAGAATAAAGAAGAAGATAAACGTGATCCGACAAAAACATAAAAAGAACGAAAAAAAGAAAGAAAGAAACATGTACCTAAATCTTGTACCAACTCGTGGCTCAATCCAAACACGTTGTTTAAAAGCCAATGCTGCCAAGTAAGCATCATCAGCCTCACCGACTGCAGCTAAATTCAACACCCAGAAATTCAAATAAATAAATATTTACAGAAACGAGTTCTAATCTGACAAAAAAAAGCTTACATACACAAATGGTTGTTATTCAAAGAAAAAATGTCTGAAAAATGGTGGGTTTTGGGAATTCCGTCGGCGAGAGAGTGAATTCCCGCCAAAAGTGGACAAAGCCTCTTTATTTTTTGGGGTTTTTAATTTTTTAATTTTTTTTGTTTCCTGTGCCTTTTTTGGTTCTTGTATAAAGTGAGAGCAGAGACGAAGACGGTAATTTGAGGACGTTAAAAACCGGCAGTTTTCGCGGGAAATCCCAGAAATGCGACGAAAGAGGGCAGACGGACTTCCACCAGCTTTTTGCGGATTAACGAACGACGGGAGGGCTGTAGACGGCCGTGGCCGTACCATTTATGTTTCATTCAATTTATTTGAATTGGTTAATCAAACTAAATAAATTCGACAAAATAAATCAAAATAAATAAATTAAACACTTTAGCAATAAAATAAAATTGAACTCATGCTGCACGATGAATAAATTGTGAACTCATCGTGCTGCACGATGAATAAATTGTCAAATCAAATTTTTGGACGAAATTAATTTTGGCATATTTATTTGAAGAGTTTTATAATTAGGGTTGGTCCTAACCTTAATGTAGCTTGGTTATGTTAATGAATTAGTTGTAAATTGGGGTGTTTCACTTTTCATTAATTAATGGCCTATTTTTTAGATTAAGCCATTAAAAAATGAGTTCCATAACTAGCTGATTGGAAATGGTTTGGTAGGTGGAGTCATGACGTTTTTTCAAAGAATAATTTTATTTTAATCTAATTTTATCGAAAGTGGATAGTATCATATCTGTTATAGCCAATATCGTTACATACACATGTTTGGAGTTCAAAGACGGCAAATTTTACCATGAATAAGATGAAAATAATAAACTACGTGATAAATATTTTGTTTTTGCTTAGTTATTTTTTGTTCGTTTTAGTCAAAAGCCACCGTAAGAACTATGCTTTTTGTTTTCACAGATGAAAATCATTGTCAGATGTCATTACAATGCTTTGACTTTATTATGGTTAGTTTAAACTTTCAGGTAAGGGAGTTGGTTTTTGTACTTATTTTAGCATCTCGCATCTCTTTTTATTTACCGTCGTATTCACTATATAGTCAGGGGTGTGCTATTCACATACTCCAAATTACTTCTCATGTATCCCTTCTTAATTTTTGTCCGTTAATCTTCTTTAATTCATCCAATTCGACGGTCGAAAAGTAAAAGAGTGTGTGAGAAGTAAAATAAGATGTGTGGATATCACACCTCTATAATTAATTAAGAAGCCACACACAATGGCCGGAAATAATGATGGCTGTACAAAAAATGAAGAGAACAAAATGTGTGAAAATCACTTTCCCATTAATAAACATGTAGTAACTTTAAAATACAACCGTTTTACCACCTTAGCTTGATGAAATTATGCGTTCGGTCTGCTTAAAACTTTCTTTAGTCAAATCATATATATCAATCACTCTAGTACTGCAAGTTGCCCTCTACTATAGTGGTTGAGAATAGTGTTGCTCTTGCGGAGTTCAAACCTTATCTGCTCCATAATCTAACAAATATATGGTTTGATTAAAAAAAAAAAAATCACTCTAATACCAACTAAGTTTGCAAGTTGGTTGGTGTTTAGTCTTTTCAGTATTTATCTTCTCAAATGTTAATCATGTTTTTTCAAATTTTCAAAAAATAAACATTTACGTGGTCCAAATGTTGATGTGTTTCCTTAATTACTTTTGCATGGGATAAACCATTAATTACATATGTAACTCCTCTACGACTCTCTTTGTTACCCAGCACAGAAAACATTTGTGATTGAAATTAAGATGACAACAAAACACAATCATCACTGAAATGATATTCAAGTCGAGAAAATCGTTTCTCTACTTAGATTTGGTAATAGAGCATTTACCTTTACACTCATAATCCAAAATTCGAGTTTAGCCTAAGCTCCTCGACCTCTCTTTGTGATAAGAAAAACTTGAATGAGAAGAGAGCACTGCCACATAACACGTGAGTATGTAAATATAGTAGCTGAATACAAATTATTCTGGCATTAGCAACAACTAAGAATCTCCTAATTAATAAATTAAAGTAGGGTTTTCCACTTTCCAGATTCCACCGACGTTTTATAAGCCTAGCAAAGGGAGCTAACTGCTCTTCCAATTAATGGACCATGTTGCTCCATCACCATTTTTTGGAGCAGTCCATTGCGTACACGTTATTTGTTAGGAGAATAGATGGTAGGTCAAAGAGTATCAAGACATGCCCGACTAAACCTTCTTTTCGATAATAATGTCATATAAACGAAATAAATTAACGACACATATGGTAATCATGTACGCACATACATAATCAATATCTCTCAAAATATTATTTGCCATCAATATCTCTTAAAATATTATTTGCCATCAATCTCTCTCCAAATATTATTTGCCATCAATGACATCAATGACATTATTTGATTTTATTATTGAACTATAATTTGTTTGAATGTCATAGAAAATAATAGAAAGGCATGCATGCATTAATGATTCAAGCACGCTTAACCTAGATAATATATTTTGAGTAGTGCTATTCATATATCCCATTTTACTCTCACATTCATTTGTTAATTTTCTTCCATTGGTTTACTTCAATTCACACGATCAGGCGACTGAAATTTGAGAAGGGTGCGTGAGAGATAAAAATAGATGTGTGAATAGCACCACCCTATATTTTATGAAAAAAATACTTTTTTTTTTTCAGTACAAACAACATTATTGTTCTAATTTACGTATGCTATTGGAAGTGAAATGATTTTGAGAGTGAGTGGAATAGGAAAATCTTAAGCATCAAGGCAATACACCATTTATAAAAAGTGAATAATGGGATAAAAAGAAATAAATATGCAATTAGTAATATTATGCGTTACTTGTAGCATTATTTATATATATTCTATGAGCTTGTTTGGATATACTTTTAAAATGGCTGAAAACATTTTTAGATAAAATGTTTTTGGATTTCAAAAGCACTTTTAAGTGTTTTCTACAAGAAGCACCAGTTATGTGCTTCTTCCAGGAAGCACTTTAAGTGTTTTTCAAGGATTTACTAGCATTTTTACTAAGGATTGTTTCTAAAAATATTTTTACCAAAAGCGTTTTCAGTCGTTTTAAAAGCACATCCAAACAAGCTCTATACTTGTTATATAAAATATTGAGACATTAAACCTACTTAACTTGTATAGTACAAATTTGCCGCCATAAAAGTGTTCTGTGTTAATAACACAAGGACATGTAAAAAAAAATTCATGTCCTTACATTAGTGACAAGGTTGAGTGCACAAAACTTCCAACGGAAGTACGTAGAAAGAGGGAACACCCCACACCAAACCACAAGGGGCACAGATTTGCGAGAAAGGCATAGAGAGTTTGTAGGGAATATTTTTTAGTGAATGCATTTGTAGTTTAGTATATTTTATTCTTCTATTTTGTAGAGTTATTAGAGAGGCGGGTTAAATACCTATTTTCAAGAACACCGATATTGTCCCTAACTTGATAATTACCAAGTGCACAATCGAAGCGGTTGCTTTCGCATTAGAGAGTGTGAAGTTTTGAGTCAATATTCATAGCAGAAAATAGTCTCTCCACCAAAGTGGTTATAAACAATAATATCAAAACCAATGTAAGAAGCTTAAATTGGCTAGGATTAGATCCTAAAAAATGTTAGGCGCTAGTCAAACAACAGATTGGGACCAAGCAGGCCTAGGTGAGATCTAGGCAGGAGCCTAGATGGATTTAAATTATCGTAAAATAAGCATTAAACAATATTTACATTGTTTTTAAAAAGTAATACAATATTTATAGATAATGTGAGAGTTTAAGATAAATACGGTGGGAGTCTTAAAAGAGAAAATAAAAATACATACAAGAATAAAAAAATAAAAAATAAAAGGAAAGAAATGAGTTAATAAACCACAAAAAAGTGGGGTCAGAAGAGAAAAAAAAGGGAGGAAATGGGTAAACAAACAAGTCGCGCAGAAAGATAATTCATTGACTACAATGTGGCTCAATAAAGTTAAAATACGTGTCCCACTTTCCTTATTAAAACTAGCAACCAAACACCCTAGTGTTTAGGGCAGTCACGCATCGAAACATCCTGTTTATTCCTTTCGTCCCCAACATCTCCGCACGTTTGCGTGCCATGGTTGCCATTGCTCTCATCATCACCACTCCGTTTCAAACATAAGCACAAACACAAACAATAATCCAGCTATAATTTACCCATTTGAAAACCCAATTTTTTTTTTTTTTTCAAATCTGGACAAACAACCAAATTTCACTGTGACTCGTCACCAATCCTTATCTCCTTAGGCAACCCACCACCAATCCTACTATACTCTGGCGGCAACCCATCTCCTCTCACTCTCTTCTACAGGAAGACTGACTCGTTGTCATTATCTTGAAAGACAGCGATTACTGAAGACGGTTTCTTGAACAGCATCAGAAACCAGATCATCGGAGCGGGTTTTCTCATTACCAGAGTGGAGGGGCTGAACGAGCACTCCAAGGTGTCTTTTCCAGCGAGGGGAGGAGCGGCCGCAACTCCTTGCTCTCATGTAGCTTCGCCACTGGTGGTGAAGCCAGGATTTGCTGAGGGGAGGGACGAAATTCAAAGGAGTGCAAAGTTCAATCGAAGCGGTTGTTTTTGCATTGGAGAGTGCGAAGTTTTGAGTCAATATTCATAGCAGAAAATAGTCTATCCACCAAAGCGATTATAAGCAATAATATCAAAATCAATGTAAGAAGCCTAAATTGGCTAGAGTTAGATCCTAAAAAATGTTAGGCGCTAGTCAAACAGCGGACTAGGACCTAACAAGCCTAGGTGAGATCTAGGCAGGAGCCTGGATGGATTTAAATTATCGTAAAATAAGCATTAAACAATATTTACATTGTTTTTAAAAAGTAATGCAATATTTATAGATAATGTGAAGTTTAAGATAAATATTGTGGGAGTCTTAAAAGAGAAAATAAAAATACATACAAAAACAAAAACTTAAAAAAAGATGGAAAGAAATGAGTTAATAAACCAAAAAAAACGTGGGGCCAGAAGAGAAAAAAAAAGGGAGGAAACAGGTAAACAAACAAGTCGCGCAGAAAGATAATTCATTGACTACAATGTGGCTTGTAAAGTTAAAACACGTGTCCCACTTTCCTTATTAAAACTAGCAAAAACACGTGTCCCACTTTCCTTATTAAAACTAGCAACCAAACACCCTCGTGTTTAGGGAAGACATGCATCCAAACATCCCGTTTATTCCTTTTGTCCCCAACATCTCCGCACGTCTGTGTGCCATGGTTGCCATTACTCTCATCATCACCACTCTGTTTTAAACATAAGCACAAACACAAACAATAATCCAGCGATAATTTACCCATTTGAAAACCCAATTTTATTTTTTTTTCAAATCTGGACAAACAACCAAATTTCACTGTGACCCGCCACCAATCCTTATCTCCTCCTGCAACCCACCACCAATCCTACTCTACTTTGGTGGCGACCCACCTCCTCTCACTTTCTTCTACAGGAAGATCGACTCGTCGTCCTTCTCTTGAACGACAGCAATTGCTGAAGACGATCTCTTGCGCAGTAGCATAAACCAGATCACTGGAGTGGGAATTCTCATTTCTAACTAGAGTAGAGGGGCTAAACGAGAGCTCCTAGGCATCTTTTCCGGCGAGGGGTGGCCACCACTCCTTTCCCTCACGTAGCTTCGCCACTGGTCCCACCTGCACAATCCGTTAAGTATGAAGTTTTATCACAAAATGCCTTAATATTAGTTGAAGTGGAATTAAGATATCCAAACTATTATTTTTCTTTTTCTATGGCCAATGTGGGACTCAACACTTTTCTAGTCCATAATTAATAAGCGGGTTTGCAATAGAGAAATATGGTTGAATAGGACAAAATGATCTATGGGTAGCATAACTTAACACATTTTGTCCGTGATAGATTATAAACTCTCCCATTCCTTTAGTCTTTTCAATGGTACTTGAATCTTAAGTTGCGGTCATGTCTCACCTCCATTGTTGATATTGACCCTAAAAAAGGAACGATAGATAGATCTAGTATGTGAACAGCTAACCATCGAACTGTAAAAATTGGATAGGTTATATCTATAGTCATTTAGGCCTCCTCAAAAGATCTACTAAATTCATCGAGTTGAATAACTAGTGAATTACAACTCTATTATACTGCAATTGGTGCATTGGTCTTTGCTGCCTTATGATTAATTGGTCACATTTTATTCATGAAATGTATTGGGTTGGAATCAATCGTTCAAGTATTTTAAATTGCATGTTAAAAACGGTAGAAATAGGGGCATATATAAGTATAATAAATATATATATATTATTATAATATATATGTTATGCGATCTATATTGAATTGATGATATAGAAAAGAACTTTAGCTTTAGCCGATCGTGACCAAGAAACCAATGGTTTCACTTGGTGGGCTGGGAATGCCTGACTTATCAATTTATCCGGTAAACTATAACCTTTTTTCGGTTTGAGCAAGATACGACCAAAAGCCCCTGGCATGATGAATCCTGCGATGTATTGGTGATGAGTATATAACGCAGCTTGAGTAGTAAAGTCTTGTGCTATGAACGCATAAGTAGGTAAAGAGTACATGTGTTGAGCGACCAAATTAAGTTGATTCTTAGGAAATCTTGAATAAGACCATTTACACTTACTTCAATAAAGGAAGAGCAGGCCTCCTCGATAGAATTATTATTATTTTTTTTTAAATTTTATTTTGTCCCAGTTCAATAGTAAATAGGTTTGAACTAATTGAATACTTGTGCCAGAAATTCCCCGAATTGGTTTACCATTTCCATAAAGTATATAATTTACAACTCTAAGTTCTAGATTATCCCTTTCCCGCAATGGATCCTGGAGGGAAAGTGTAGCTAAATTTATATCGTCTGCCATTTCATATATGATTACAGGTCGAACCAAAATAAAATACTTTTTCTTGGTGGGTGTGATCCATTGGACATAAATCCAATTTTTCAATTTTTTGACTTCTTAGAATTTTTTTACCGTTCCTGGTGGTATCAAGATGTCGTTGTGTCAGAATATCTTATCCATCTCTCCATGAAAATGGATATCTCTAGAAAATATTTTTAGTTCAATCCTTTTTTTTCCTAACCTCAACAAGAAGGCAAATGGTAAGATCCGGGTAATAGGTTTATTTCTATAGTGGAGATAGTCGACCGTAATGATAGATCACGACCATATCAGTAAAAGCTTGTGGTAAGAATGGGTTTCACTCTAGTGCCTGAAAATAATATTCTAAAGCTTCCTTAGAAAGAATAAGTAAAAAAAGAAAAAAAAAAGAGAAAAAACAAAGAAAAAAAAGAAGGGAGAGGTAGGGATTAGTTACAAGATAAATTGGGGTTACAAAATATTTATTGTAATAATAAAGCGCTTTTAGTTCAATTGGACTTGAAGCCAAGTAAAGGCAGCTTGCTATTAAGTTATAGTCTTGGACTTAGGCGGGGAACCTCAGTTAAACAAACTAGTAATCTAATCAGTCATCTAATCTTATGCTAACGGCAGTGGGACTCCTACGGGTAATGAGAAGCTTAAAAAATGAAGCTCATTTCTTTGAAATCCCACTATAGTAATGCCAATAAAAATAGAAAATGAGAGACCCAATGTAATGAGAAGATGACTTATAACTGCAAAGCTATAAGGTATCATTCATTCCTACTGACAGTCAGAATTTCTTTGAATATGTCCTTGAATTCATTCGGGACGTGAGCAAAACTCAGATTGGAGAATTATTGGTCCATGGGTTCCCTTTATTGGAACTATGTCACTATTTATTTTTGTTTTGAATTGTTCAGGGGCTCTTTTACCTTGGAAATCATACAGTTACGTCATGGGGAGTTAAGAATTTTTTTAATGCAGAAATAAGCAAAGGTAATTGATATCCGAGTGATAGATTGTAAGATGTATATTTGGTGAAATAGTTAGTGCATGAAGTTTTTGTATGCTTTTCATCAAAAGAAAACCATTACGATCATTTGATCCTAATTGGATTAGGTTTTCGTGTCTTGTGGAACAAGAATGGTCAATCTCAGCAAAGTCAGTGAACTTCGCCTACCTTTTCGGATCACAGCTGGATGTGATGACATCATCACATCGATTTGAGCAACTCTATTCAATCAGAGTTGTTGAGTCCATGATCGGACTTCTAAAGCATACATTTTCCAATCGCCTTACTCCGATTCTGAAAAATCATGATCCCACAATCTTCATATCCTTATTTTCTGGTTATTATTATTATTTTTTTTTTAACAATCGATATTATTTTCTTGTGTGCTGATTTCAATTTTCAACACATTATTATGACTGTAACTCACAACTCCACACAAACATTAAAATGTACACGTGTCATCATTAACGTTCGAGCAAGAGTTACTAATAGAAATTACCTTGATTATTAATTTCATTAGTTGGATTTATTGATTGTGACGAAGAGTACAAGAAGTTGGCAGCTATATATATTCTTTTCAAGCAAAGGAGCTCAGATTACAAGTTGGGACCTCAACATTCATAACACAAACAGTAATTATTGACAGTAAAAAGAGGAGGTAAATCACTTAAACAAGATTAGGGTTTTAATTAACAAGTGGCATACTTCTGGGTCCAACTCCGAGCCGTTGACTCATATTTGACTTTGTCACTCTTGCACGTATGAGCAATCTCAGGCACAAGAGGATCATCGGGGTTTGGATCGGTCAACAATGAACATATGGACAGTAAAACCTGCATTAATCAAGTAATTATTAGTAAATTAGATTTCAATCAAAACAATAATTTAAGATGAGCACAACCAACTATCGTCTAACTTATGTGTGACACTTGATACGAAAGTTTTCAACTTGTCTCAAAAAATTATGATTCTAAGTTAGCTCAAATATGAATCAACAGAAAACTCAAATTGTGTGTGTTACCTTGGAAATGGTGAGTGCTGGACTCCATTGCTCCTTGAGAATGTCCAAGCAGATACTGCCGTTGCTGCTTATATTTGGATGGAACACTTTAGTTCTGAAGGCAACCTACAGATTCTCACTGAATTAGCTGTTAGAAAGACTAAGATCTTGGGTATTTTCTGTTGCCGGTCTTATATTGTCATATTGTAAATCCAAGTAAGACGTTTAAGCAGTAACAACAATATCATCAACCTTTCATATCCACAGCTTGACAATATAAACGTCTTAGCTTAACATACAGTTGGAAACATAAACGTCTTATGTTGCTAGACAAGCTAACAATGACAATATAAACGTCTTAGCTTAACATACAATTTGAAACATAAACTTCTTAGGTTGCTAGACAATCTGACAATGACAATATAAACGTCTGAGCTCAACATCCATTTTGAAACATAAACGCCTTACGTTACTAGAAAGTCTGGCAAGAAAACATTGTTGGAACTTGTGTTTTATGTGGGACTCCAAGTCCGAGTCCCACTTCGCCCAAACCTTTGCTTTTCTTTACCTTTATAAGTGAGTGAACTCACTTATAGTTTGAAATGAATTGGGCCAAAGCCATGGACCTTGGACCTGGAGGGTTTGGGTGCATATATTAAATGTCAAAGATGTGCCTTGGGCCTTGGGGCTCGGATGGACAAAAAACACAAGTTACGTTTTTGATTTTTTGGATTCAGTTTTTTCAAAAAGGATAAAACTGATTGAACAGTTACGTTCAGTTTTTAAAAATTGATTGAACAATTGCATTCGGTTTTAAAAATTGATAAGCATGAACGGTTTTTTGTTCAAGTTATGCCATTATATATATGGCAATAAAATCAGAAACTCATCTATCATTTTCATTTCCTTTCACCATATTTCACAGAGAAACGCTCAATCAATTCGTCAAGAATCGAAGTTCGTGTGCAAGAACTTGGATTAGATAGTTGTATCTTGCAAGATAGACGTCCATTTGAATTACTGCACTGGTGTAGGGGCGTATTTCTGTCTTAGGAGATTGCTACTGCAAGCCTCTATCTTCCTAACCAAGTCAGTGTTTTGTGGTTTATTAATTTAGTTTTATTAATTGTTTATATTATGAGATATATATATAATATCCTTGTGAAATTTCTATTCGAAATAATCTGTGCAATTGTTTTATATTATATACTTGACATTTGATTGGTTCTAAGAAACATTTCACTGAAAGGTGACAAACTTATGTAAGAACAGAGTTTTGTGGAATTTTCTTGTTGCATACCTTTGGAGGTTTGAAAGGATAATCAGGTGGAAAATGGATAGTCACAAGGAAGACACCCCCAGAAATTCAAATAAATAAATATTTACAGAAACGAGCTCTAATCTGACAAAAAAAGCTTACATACACAAATGGTTGTTATTCAAAGAAAAAATGTCTGAAAAATGGTGGGTTTTGGGAATTCCGTCGGCGAGAGAGTGAATTCCCGCCAAAAGTGGACAAAGCCTCTTTATTTTTTGGGGTTTTTAATTTTTAATTTTTTTTGTTTCCTGTGCTGTTTTTTTGGTTCTTGTATAAAGTGAGAGCAGAGAGGATGAAGGTAATTTGAGGACGTTAAAAACCGGCAGTTTTCGCGGGAAATCCCAGAAATGCGACGAAAGAGGGCAGACGGACTTCCACCAGCTTTTTGCGGATTAACGAACAACAGGAGGGCTGTAGACGGCCGTGGCCGTACCATTTATGTTTCATTCAATTTATTTGAATTGGTTCTCAAACTAAATAAATTCGACAAAAAAAAATCAAACTAAAATAAAATTGAACTCATGCTGCACGATGAATAAATTGTCAAATCAAACTTTTGGACGAAATTAATTTTGGCATATTTATTTGAAGAGTTTTATAATTAGGGTTGGTCCTAACCTTAATTAAGCTTGGTTATGTCAATGAATTAGTTGTAAATTGGGGTGTTTGACTTTTCATTAATTAGTGGTCTATTTTTTAGATTAGCCATAACTAGCTAATTGGAAATGATTTGGTAGGTGGAGTCATGACGTATTTTCAAAGAATAATTTCATTTTAATCTAATTTAATCGAAAGTGTATAAGTATCACATCTGCTTTAGCTAATATCGTTACATACACATGTTTGGAATTAGAAGACGACAAATTTTACCATGAACAAGATGAAAATAATAAACTACGTGATGAGAAATATTTTGTTTTTGCTTTGTTATTTTTTGTTCGTTTTAGTCAAAAGCCACCGTAGGAACTATGTTTTTTGTTTTCAGAGATGAAAATCATTGTCAGATGTCATTTACAATGCTTTGACTTTATTATGGTTAGTTTAAACTTTCAGGTAAGGGAGTTGGTTTTTATACTTATTTTAGCATCTCGCATCTCTTTTTATTTACAGTCGTATTCACTATATAATTAATTAAGAAGCCACACGCAATGGTCGAAAATAATGACGGGTGTACTATGGATAGAATGCAAGCTTTCTACTACGGATAGAATTTTGACTTTTGCTACGTCGATTCCTGCCATTTGCGTACGCTGCTTTATTGCTATGAAGTTCCCTTGGCCTGTTTTTGTCATGTGGGCTACTAGATGTTGCAAGGAAAAATCTCTATCATCGATAGTTTTCAAGTTAAGTCTTTGCTGCTACAATGTATTATGTTTGGAGGGAATAGAGCAACCGTAGATTCAACAACTTATGTCAACCCGCTGCGGTGGTTCTCAACTCAACTAAGTCCACCATTAGACTATTGAGTTTTTTGAAAATCGCTCATTCCGCTGCTAATGACTCTACTTTACGGGAATGAGAATATAACTATGAATAGTTAGTGTTTATTTTTGTTGCTTGATGCAGCGTTGTTAACTTTGTTGTATGTTTTTCTTATAATTGCAGCTCTTTGTTGCGTGTTTGTATTTTAAGCTACTCTTTGCTGCTTGTATTCTCCTTTTCTCATCAATATATTTTATTTATAAAATATAAAAATAAAAATAATGACGGGTCTACAAAAAATGAAGAGTAAAAAAGGTGTAAAAATCACTTCCCTTTTAATAAACATATAGTAACTTTAAAATACAACCGTTTTGCCACCTTAGCTTGATGAAATTATGCAATCGGTCTGCTTAAAACTTTCTTTAGTCAAATCATATATATCAATCACTCTAGTACTACAAGTGGTTCTCTACCACAGTGGTTAAGAGGAGTGTTGCTCTTGCACCACATCGAAAGTTCAAACCCCATCGGCTTCATAATCTAACAAATTTATGGTTTGATAAAAAAAAATCACTCTAATACCAACTAATTCTGCAAGTTGACTGGTGTTTATTCTGTTAAGTATTTCTCTTCTCAAATGTTAATCATGTTTTTTCGATTTAAAAAAAGAAAAAGAAAACATTTATGTGGTCTAAATGTTTATGTGTTTCCTTAATTATTTTTGCATGGGATAAACGATTAATTACATATGAAACTCCCCTACGACTCTTTTGGTTGCCCAACACAGAAAACGTTTGTGATTGAAATTAAGATGGCAACAAAACACAACCATCACTGAAATGATATTCAAGTTGAGAAAATCGTTTTCCTACTTAGCTTCCGTAATAGAGCATTTACCTTTACACTCATAACCCAAAATTAAAATTTAGCCTAAGCTCCCCGACCTTTCTTTGTGACAAGAAAAACTTGAGTGAAAAGAGAGCACTGCCACATGACACGTAAATATGTACCATGAATTGTTCTATTAAAAAGTACAATGTGTTACATATACTATCTAGTTTAAATATAAATAGCTGAATACCAATTATCCTGGCATTAGCAACAATTAAGCATCTCCTAATTAATAAATTAAAGTAGGGTTTTTGGCAGCCGTCCATTGCGTACACGTTATTTGTTAGGAGAATATATGGTTGGTCAAAGGGTATCAAGACATGCCCTACTAAACCTTCTTTTCGATAATAATGTCATATAAACGATATAAATAAACCACACAAACGGTAATCACGTACGCACATACATAATCAATCTCTCTCCAAATATTATTTGCCATCAATGACATCAATGACATTATTTGATTTTATTATTGAACTATAATTTGTTTGAATGTCATTAGAAAATAATAGAAAGGTGTGCATGCATTAATGATTCATGCACGCTTAACCTAGATAATATATTTTGAGTAGTGCTATTTACATACTTTATTTTACTCTCACATACTTTTGTTAATTTTTGTTCATTGATCTTCTTCAATTCACAAAATCCAATAACTGAAAATTTCACAAAATCCAATAACTGAAAATTGAGAGAAGTGTGTGAGAGATAAAAATGGGTGTAGTGGATATAGCACCACCCTATATTTTATGAAAAAATTACTTGTTTTCAGTACAAACGACATTATTATTCTAATTTATGTACGCTAATGGAAGAGAAATGATTTTGAGAGTGAGTGGAATAGGAAAATCCTAAGCATCAAGGCAATACACCATTTATAAAAAGTGAATAATGGGATAAAAAGAAACAAATATGCAATTAGTAAATATTATGCGTTACTTGTAGCATTATTTATATAGTTTATTGGTTCGTTTGGATGTGCTTTTAAAATGACTGAAAATACTTTTAGATAAAATGTTTTTGGGTTCCAAAAGCACTTTAAGTGTTTTCTACAAGAAGCACCGATTATGTGCTTCCTACAAAAATTACTAATTATGTGTTTCATCCAGGAAGTACTTTAAGTGCTTTTCAAGGATTTCCTAGCATTTTTACTAAAAATTATTTCCAAAAATATTTTCACCAAAAGCGCTTTCAGTCATTTAAAAGGACATACAAACAAGCACTATACTTGTTATATAAAATATTGAGACATTAAACCTACTTCTGGGTAACAACTTGTATAGTACAGGTTTGCCACCATAAGGATGTCCTGTGTTAATAACACAAGGACATGTAAAAAAAATAATACATGTTCTTACATTAGTGACAAGGTTGAGTGATAAAACTTCCAACGGAAGTGGAAAGAGGGAACACCCCACACCAAGAGTTTGTAGGGAATATTTTTGAGTGAATGCATTTGGAGTTTAGTATATTTTATTTCTCTATTTTGTAGAATTATTAGAGAGGCAAGTCAAATACCTACTCCCAATAACACTGATATTGTCTCCCAATTTGATAATTACCAACTACCCAATCTACCAATATTGTCCCACCTGCACAATCCGTCAGGTGTGAAATTTTATCACAAAAGGCCTTGATATTAGTTGGAGTGGAATTAAGATATTCAAACTATTATTTCTCATTTTCTATGGCCAATGTGGGACTCAACACTTTTCTAGTTCATAATTAATAAGCGGGTTCGCAATAGAGCAATATGGTTGAACAAGAAAAAATGATATATATGGGTAGGGAAAGGGATCCTCTCTGGATCCCTTCTACCAAGTCCACAAAGGCCACAAATCCGGGCCTTTGAAATTTGATCCAACGACTACAGTTATTATAACTTTTAAAATGGGCCCCTGTTTGTAGCCGCTGGATCAAATTTCAAACGCCCGGATTTGTTGCCTTGGTGGACTTGGTGGTAGGGATCCGGATAGGATCCCTTTCTTATGGGTAGCATAGCTTAACACAGTCTGTTTGTGACAGATTGTAAACTCTTTCGTTCCTTTAGTCTTTTCAATGGCACTTGAATCTTAAGTCGCGGTCATGTCTCGCCCCCATTGTTGATATTAACCTTAAAAAGGAAACTGTAGGTACATCTAGTCCGTGAACAGCTAACCATCGCATTGTAAAAATTGGATAGGTTCTATCTATAGTCATTTGGGCCTCCTAAAAAGATCTACTAAATTCAACGAGTTGAATGACTAGTGAATTACAACTCTATTATATTGCAATTGGTGCATTGGTCTTTGTTGCCTTATGGTTAATTGGTCACATTTTATTCATGAAATGTATTGGGTTGGAATTGACCGTTCAAGTATTTTAAATTGCACGCTAAAAACGGTAGAAATAGGGGCATATATAAGTATAATAAATATATTATATATGTTATGCGATCTATATTGGATTGATGATATAGAAAAGAACTTTAGCTTTAGCCGATCGTGACTAAGAAACCACCAGTGGTGAGCCGGGAATGCCCGACTTATCAATTTATTCGGTAACCTATAATCTTTTTCAGTCTGAGCAAGATACGACCAAAAGCCCCTGTCATGATGAATCCTGCGATGTATTGGTGATGAGTATATAACGCAGTTTGAGTAATAAAGTCTTGTGCTATGAACGCATAAGCATGTAAAGAGTACATGTGTTGAGCGACCAAACTAAGTTGATTCTAGGAAATCTTGAATCAGACCATTTACACTTACTTCCATAAAGGAAGAGCGGGCCTCCTCGATAGAAGATTTTTTATTTTATTTTTTTTATCTTGGTCCTAGTTCAATAGTAAACAGGTCCGAACTAATTGAATACTTGTGCTAGAAATTCCCCGAATTGGTTTACCATTTCCATAAAATAAATAATTTACAACTCAAAGTTCTAGATTATCCCTTTCCCGCAATGAATCCTAGAGGGAAAGTGCTGCTAAAGTTATACCGTCCACATTTCATATATGATTATAGGTCGAACCAAAATAAAATACTTTTTCTTGGTGGGTGTGATCCATTGGACATAAATCTAATATTTCAATTTTTTGATTCCTTAGAATTTTTTTACCGTCCCCGGTGGTATCAAGATGTCGTTGTGTCGGAATATCTTATTCATCTCTCCAGGAAAATGGATATCTCTGGAAAATATTTTTAGTTCAATCCTTTTTTTTTCCTAACCTCAACAAGAAGGCAAATGGTAAGATCCGGGTAATAGGTTTATTTCTATAGTGCAGATAGTCGCACGTAATAACAGATCACGACCATATTAGTAAAAGCATGTGGTAAGAATGGGTTTCGCTCTATTTCTCGAAAATAATATTCTAAAGCTTTCTTAGAAAGAATAAGTAAAAAAAGAAAAACAAAGAAAAAAAGAAGGGAGGGGTAGGGATTAGTTACAAGATATATTGGGGTTACAAAATATTTATTGTGATAATAAAGTGCTCTTAGTTTAGTTGGACTTGAAGCCAAGTAAAGGCAGCTTGATGTTGAGTTATAGTCTTGGACTTAGGCGGGGAACCTCATTTAAACAAACTAGTAATCTAACCAGTCATCTAATCTTATGCTCATGGTAGTGGGACTCATGCGGGTAATGAGAAGCTTAAAAAATGATGCTCATTTCTTTGAAATCCCACTATAGTAATGCCAATAAAAATAGAAAATGAGAGATCCAAAGTAATGAGAAAATGACTTATAACTGTGAAGCTATAAGGTATCATTCATTCCTACTGATAGTCAGAATTTCTTTGAATATGTCCTTGAATTCCTTTGGGACGTGAGCAAAACTCAGATTGGAGAATTATATAGTCCATGGGTTCCCTTTATTGGAACTATGTTTCTATTTATTTTTGTTTCGAATTGGTCAAGGGCTCTTTTACCTTGGAAATCATACAGTTACCTCATGGGGAGTTATGATTTTTTTGAATACCAAAATAAGCAAAGGTAATCGATATCTGAGTGATAGATTGTAAGACGTATATTTGGTGAAATAGTCAGTGCATGAAGTTTTGGTATGCTTTTCATCAAAAGAAAACCATTATGATCATTTGATCCTAATTGGATTTGGTTTTCGTGTCTTGTGGAACAAGAATGGTCAATCTCAGCAAAGTCAGTGAACTTCGCCTACCTTTTCGGAGCACAGCTGGATGTGATGACATCGTCACATCCATTTGAGCAGCTCAATCCAATCAGAGTTGTTGAGTCCATATGGTAATTTTTCTGGTAATTTTTTTATTTTTTTATTTTTTTTTAATAATCGATATTCTTGTGTGCTGATTCAATTTTCACCACATTATTATTGCTGTAACTCACAACTCCACACAAACATTTAAATATACACGTGTCATCATTAACTTTCAAGCAAGAGTTACTAATAGAAATTACCTTGATTATTTCATGAATTGGATTTATTGATTGTGACGAAGAGTACAAGAAGTTGGCAGCTATATATATATATATATTCTTTTCAAGCAAAGGAGATTACAAGTTGGGACCTCAACAGTCATAAAACAAACAGTAATTATTGACAGTAAGAAGAGCAGGAAAATCACTTAAACAAGATTAGGATTTTTATTAACAAGTGGCATACTTCTGGGTCCAACTCCGAGCCGTTGACTCATATTTGACTTTGTCACTCTTGCACATATGAGCAATCTCAGGCACAAGAGGGTCATCGGGGTTTGGATCGGTCAGCAATGAACATATGGACAGTAAAACCTGCATTAAACAAGTAATTATTAGTAAATTAGATTTCAATCAAAACAATAATTTAAGATGAGCGCCACCAACTATCGTCTAACTTATGTGTGACACTTGACACAAAAGTTTTCAACTTGTCTCAAAAAATTAAGATTCTAAGTTAGCTCAAATATGAATCAACAGAAAACTCAAATTGTGTGTGTTACCTTGGAAATGGTGAGTGCTGGACTCCATTGCTCCTTGAGAATGTCCAAGCAGATACTGCCGTTGCTGTTTATATTTGGATGGAACACTTTAGTTCTGAAGGCAACCTGCAGATTCTCACTGAATTAGCTGGTAGAAAGACTAAGATCTTGGGTATTTTCTGTTGCCGGTCTTATATTGTCATATTGTAAATCCAAGTAAGACGTTTAAGCAGTAACAACAATATGATCAATCTTTCATATGCACAGCTTGACAATATAAACATCTTAGCTTACATACAGTTCGAAACATAAACGTCTTATGTTGCTAGACAATCTGACAATGACAACATAAACATCTGAGCTCAACATCCATTTTGAAACATAAACGCCTTATGTTACTAGAATGTCTGGCAAGAAAACATTTCATCAAAAGGTGACAAACTTATGCAAGAACAGAGATTTGTGGAATTTTCTTGTTGCATACCTTTGGAGGTTTGAAAGGATAATCAGGTGGAAAATGGATAGTCACAAGGAAGACACCCCCAGAATAAGGGCTATCATATGGACCAATTATTGTTGCTTGCCAATGAAACATGTCCTCAGCCACAGGACCTGAACAAAGAAGAAAAGAACACCATAAAAATTACAAATACTTCTAATCTCTTCTCTTCTTCATACCTGGGTGTATGCAAGTTGGTTAGAACAGTGTACTCCTCCTTATTCATCAAAGTTCGAACTCCTTACCCGTAGTTCAGATTAGATTGACTAGAATACCGCTTGAACAGAAAAATTAAGAATAATTTCTTCTCTTCTTTTACCTGCACTACATGAAGTTGGTGGATCTCTTTGCAAGTCCTTGAGCTCCTTCAATATTCTCTTTGAGGCCATTCAATTCAACCACTTTCAAAACTGAAGCTTGTTGGTTTATGTTAGGAGGAGGTGGTGGTGTATTTAATGAGAGGGGTGGTGGTGGTGGACCTGCTGGAGAGGTTCATGAATTCATACTGCGGGCTGATGAAAGTGGGAAACAGAATCAGTTCCAGAAGCAAAAGTTGAAAAGCAAAAGAATCAAGAGAGTCGCATCAATGTGAAATGTAGCACAAAAAATTCAAAGATATTATTTGCTGTCACAAATCTCTAGTCATTGTTCTGTTTACAGAATTCTATCTTTATATCACATGTAATTGGCTGCAAATTTGATTACTTGTGCATGAGTTGGAAGAACTTTTCAGTGTGACCGCTAAATCGTCCTAATAAAGTCACGAAGCTGTGTGACTACCGCCACGCTTAAAAAATATCTGCAGATGCCATAAAAAGGGCATAACAAACTGAAAGTGATGACTGAGGGACTCCAATTGGTTGGCAGTGGGAGTGGTCCTGTGGATGCTTCTTACCAACCTAAAGAATTAAAAGATATATTCGTGCTTAGCCTCAAATAGTTCACGCCTTGAGTTTCTGGGACAATTCCAAAGTTGATGGGCTGTAAAAATGATTTGGAAAATCTTCTAAAACGAAATACAAACACTTTTTGAACATAAAGACCGTGACATTCCCTGCAATGCTTACTGCATTCTACTTTTGTTCTTGTTTCTTTCTGCATTCTATTTTTGCCATTTTCTTTCTTGATCATCAATTATGTCCGACAATTCTTGGACCGTTTAACTTTTCCTTTAGACCGCTCATGTGTGTACGCGCGCGCGTGTGGTTGTAGATCAATTTAGGTACGGACATTCGCGTTGAAAATTGTCATTTGCCCAGCCTCTCACGGACCACACTTGAACATTTTTGTATATGTTCATACAGACACACATACATTACAAACAGAGATTTTTGTATATGTTCTTACGGACGCATATGTACATTACAGAGAGAGAGAGAGAGAGAGAGAGAGAGAGAGAGAGAGAGAGAGAGAGAGCATTGTCACACTAACATTCAAGACTGCAAGAAAAATTATCATGATTCATATAATACATATACATAATCGTGAATTTTGAAATGTACTAAATCAGTTACACGATGTGGATATTATCGTCGCTTAAAAAGTAGAATTTCAGTACTATATAGAGACAATACATTAGGGAAATCAAACCCAAAGAGAAGAGGTTTCTGCATGTTACTAACATCGTAATGCAAAGCACTAATATACAAATCAGAACACTGCAAGGACAGCACAAACAAAGAACTTGATGCATACGTAAAGAGTGCTCCTACACCTGTCAGTCGCAACTACAATTCCCAGCCTGTGGCTTCCTCCAGGCGGAAAAAGATAGCACAGGGGCTGAGAGAGATAAATGGATAAATGGCTAATTGGTCGCACTTTCTTCTGACAATCACAAATCACAATATAGAGCAGGCCTTCTGTGCCTTTCTCTTCTTTTTCTTCTGCTTTGGTGGCTGGAGAACCACTTTAATGGCTGCATCAAAGACTGCTTTCACATTCTGCATTCACAAAGGAGTATTTACCGCAAACAATGTTAGACCAATGCATACTTTCCCCGTCGGTCTAAACTAATCTGAATTGAAGTTACAAACCTGCTGTGTTTTTGAACTGCATTCTATGTAAACCGGAGCCCCAATCAGCTTCCTTAGTTCCTCTCCCTTCAAAAGGAACCCAAATGAGAAACCAAAAAAAATGTAGAAAATGAGGTCTTTATCCTATTAGTTGCCAGACTTTGTGAGAAAAAAAAAAATAGATTGATGTCAAAATAAATAATTAAGCAAAGAAATATGCGACTGTAAATTCATGTTGCACCAGAAAATACCTGCGCTGTGGTAATTGGCACTGCACCAGGGTGATCTACAAAGAACTGCTTGTCATCTCGAAGATCTACAGCAATAAAATATAGCAGTCATGAAAAGCAAAGGATTAGTGACAGAAAAGATAAAGAGTACATCCAGTATGCTACTGCAAAATAACATGATGTGAACGAGAGTACATGTGGACGCTACGGCAACATAACCAAGACATGATTGGATGAGGCAATCCTGACGATATCAGACAAATCTTTGTATTTCAAAATGCACATGTAAATCCAACATATGTACATCTTTAAATGTTGATTTGAAAGGGGGTTTACAAAGAGCACCTGCTGACAAACAATTTAGTGCCATTACAAAGAGAAAGCTGTCAAAAGAGTTCTTCAAAATTAAACTTGTAACCTTTGCTAAGCTTTTATCATAAGAATCCTTTGACATTCTAAAAAAGGCTAATATGTAAGCACGGATTGCATGAGAAAGCAACCCAGGCAGTGTAACAAAAAACAGAAACAATCAACACAAAAGATGCAGTTGACCATCCCTTTCGATCTTGAAGTATGCAATGAACCCTATCGGATCCAACCAAGAATTCTTAGGTAAGCATAAGCAGGCAAAGCTACAACCCTAGGAAAAATATTCATAGGGAAAGGAAAACTACAGAATAATAGAGCAATTGAAGTCAAAACTGATAGCAATCACAACTCAGGAGTAGCGTAATAGGAAACAAAGGAAAGCAAGGGGGTAGAGATTCTAGAGATCTAACCGAGCTTAGTTCCAACAAGAATAATTGGAACACCAGGTGCATAATGCCTCAACTCAGGAACCCACTAAACATTAAAACAGGAAAGAAAGAAAGCTTCATCAGCGAAGTTAGACATCAATGATCAAACAATAATAGATGAAAGAAGAGGGTGGTGGAAACGAAAGAATTAACTGTGGATAGTTTGTCTTACCTTCTTGGCAACATTTTCATAGCTGGCCTTGCTTATGAGAGAGAATGCAAGTAGGAATACATCTGCCCCACGGTAGCTCAACGGTCTTAATCTATTGTAATCTTCCTGCCCTGTTTCACAAATTTAAAACATCAGATCCAAGCTTTAGAAGAAGACAAAAGGAAGGAATGTTTGTTTTGATTTGGACTTACCAGCAGTATCCCACAACCCCAAATTAACGGTGCTCCCGTCCACAACAACATTTGCACTGAAATTGTCAAACACAGTTGGCACATAGTCCTGTTCCCCAGAACATTGCAATGGAAGACAGCAAATCGTAATCAATCTCTTGCAAAGTCAATCTCATACAGAAATAAATAAATAAACATATGAAAGCAAAAGTATTGAAATTTTTAACAATCACACCAATGCAAATCTATGTGCGAAAACTCTCAAAGTTACATGCATGCCATACTTTTTAAATCACAAAAAGCACCTTACGCCGAGCAATCGTATAGTCTATTAAACAGGTATAACGCAGAAAGGTGTCTATTCACCATTTATGATCAATCAAGGAATTGTGTAAGCAGAGAAATCTGTAGACATGAAATTTATCGAAGCTCAATATTCAACTCAGTTACTTGGCTTAATTGTGAGATAAGACTAAACACAGGTTAAGGAATGGCAAATCAAAGAAATGGTCAAAGTCAAATGGACAAAACCAATAACTCTTAATAAATTCTGCACTTCAACATAAGCATTTTGATCATTTCAATTCAAGCACAAGAGCTCAAACTTGATGTCAAATACAAGATTTCTTTGTAATACTTTACATACCAAATAGAGGGTAAACTGAGAAATGTTGAAAATAATAGTTTGCTAAATTAAAAGCCGGAAATTGTTCGTGTTAAAATTGAAGTTAGATTTAGCATGAATTACTTACAATACACCAACTACCCCCAATCAAATCATGAGAATCAAGTTTCTTCTCATTTCCTAATTTGGTGTGAAAACATAAATGATGAAACACAATACACAAAACGAAGCTTTTCTTTCTTTCTCCCACATGTTCTCGGAAACCAAACAAAAAGAAGGAAACTTGCTCAAGAAACTTGCAGCAAACCCACATTGAGTGACCAGAAAACCCTACTAGGCTCAGCTAAGCAAACCCAACTAAAGACAAACCTCAAAGACTCAAACTTTTCACATTTTTTACTTCACTTTCTCAGCAATCAAACGGAAAAGGAAGAGAAGTTTACCGTGGGGAAAGTGTTGCTGGTGTAGGAGATGAGCATACAGGTTTTTCCCACAGCTCCATCCCCAACTGTGACACACTTTATGAACCTGGAGGCACTCATTCTCCACCCAACTCTGCCTCTTCCTTCTTCTACTTGTGCTTCCACAAAAACCCTAATCCAAAATACAGCAGAAGTTTCTGATTTCTTTAATCCCCACAATCCAGACAAGTTTTGTCTTTGAGACCCAGAGAGAGGGTTGGGAAGGGAAAGATGAAGGGGGCTGGGCCTAAAAGAGCCAGCTCTTGCCAGCTATAATGAAAGAGTATGATATTAATGTATTACCGTGAACCTCAATGACTCAATATCCCAATTCAGTAAATTCTGTTGTGTCCGTCTCACTGTCACTGTCACGTGAAGTTGTGTGTAACTTTCACATTGTTGTATAACGCACGTACAATATTATATATAGAATTAAGACATATGTATTCAGTTTTTCACTTATATTATAATAAGTAAATTAGTAAGATTGCGTGTCAGTGTGACTGTTACGCAATAAATGTTGCCCAATCAAAGTCCCAATTCAAGTTTCCAACTTCTTTGTAACTCAGTAAAACTCCACCAACAAAACACCTCTTATGCCTTCTTAAGTACCTTCTAATTCAAGGGATTCAAAAGAAAATCACAAGATTACATGAATTAGTTAGTTGTACTTATTTATTATTATTATTTTTTTTTTGATCAAACGATAAATTTATTAAATTAAAAAATCATTAAAATTTGAACTCATATCATGATGTAAGAGCAATACTACTCTCCACTGATAAAAAGTCATTTGCGAGACGTATTACCTATTGGGGAAACAAAAGAATATAACTAGGCTATTAATTTGAATTTCGAGGTTTGATCCATTTATTCTGTGTGGGGTTATACCATTCAACTTGGTACCAGAATTTGCATGTGGATTTGTAAACCCTAAAAAGCTGTGCTTCGTGCATGGCAATTCTGTCTCTTCCATCTTCCTCTTTTCTTTTCTTTTTCCTGTTAACAAATATGTTTGATGGATTTTATTTCAGTGTCCAAATCCAAACCATACATACCCCCGAAATATTTATCAATGACTTATGTTGTCGGACTGTAGATTTTACTTAATAATCTACTATTCGTTCGTAGTCTATCAACTTCATAAGCAAATTTATGAGAATGGTAATATCACTCTCTGCAAAGATGAGAGACAAGTAACAATATCTTTTCCATTTCTTTGGGCAGAATATTAAACAATTAAAGTATTGTTTAGGTTGTAGTTTACATATCTAGTTTCTCTAAAATAAGGAAAACTAATGAAAATGACTTGAAAACTTTGAATTTTAACGAGAATGACAGAATAAATGGTAAAGTGAATAGTACCAGAATTGACTTTTTAGTGTAAAAATATGGTTTTTCGTTAAAATAAACAGTACTAAGGCCTTTTTGTTAAACTTCCTGTAAAATATGATGGTTGTGTTTATTTTCAAACTTGAACTAGGCAGTTGACCTAACAGCCTTAAGTAATGCATGTATTTAGGCAAAAGAGCATAGCCAACCCATGCTTTAGAGCATCTCTAGTATTGAGTGTACGTGGAGATCTACCGCGATTTAATTACTTTTTTTAGTGATGAATCTCCATTTAACTAAGTGAACCAAAAATTCTTTTACATCTCGTTTTTTCAATACAGTAATGTAAAAGAAGAGCTAAAACTAGCTTTAGCTTCTCCCATTGAAGATGCTCTTACAACATCTTAAAACGACACTGATAAAAGTGTCCATTGCAGATGTGTTGGTTACATAATTAAAGAAGATGATTAAGATGGGTATGAATGTCTTGAGATCTGAATGCATGTGTTCAAATGGCATTAAGGATGGATGTTGACAAGTTTTTTCGTGGACTTTGCAATGCTAATTTTAATTTTCATGTGAAGATTTTCAGTGTACCATCCATGCTTTCTTCTGAAGCAAAGATATGGAAAATACCTAATTAGGTGGGGGTCTATGGTTAATGTTGTAGGGATCCTTGCCTTTCAAGGTGACCAAATATAATGTGCACTAATTATGAGGGAAAAAAGCAAAGTAGCTAGAAAATTAAGAGGGAGGTTAGTGATCACACTCTCGGTTTTGTTCTTCTGCATCCCATTTCTCTTGTTTTTGTCGACTGATTTTTATTTATTTTTTATTTAATTGTAAGACTAAAAAATAAAAGAAGAATGCAGAAATATATAGGAGAGTGCGGAAATCATTTATAGATTGTTTCAGTTTAATGACCTCATCATGCTCGAGATCAAATCTTCAACACCTAAAATTGGTGTGGACTGTGGCCTCTCTGTGACCCCAATTGTTGTTTGACACATATTAAATTTATAACAATAAAATTAAGAAAAATTAAGTACATAAATATGTATTAGTTATTAATTGAGATCATAGAAAGATCACATCCATTTTGAATGCAGAAGATTTGATCTTATGATACTCACTGGCCCTGCAACCAAGCAATTCCTTGTATTAAATTCGTGGTGGTTGAAAGGTTAATAGCCAATCCACCCACCTCATCATACTTGTTGAAAGATACACACACACATTTTATAGAATATATTGATATATATTAGCATAAAGTTTTGTTGTAGGCCCTGTCATGGCACTTCATAGATTATGCTAAATGAATCAATGTTCGAGAAAACAATTAATTTTTTTGAAAAAGGATCAAGGGGAAATTAGTGAGAGACAATGTGGGGAAGGTAAAGAAGTAAATGAGCATTCTTTATCTAAATCATAATTTAATTAATTAGTTAAGTACATACTTTAGGTGGTCGGTTTGAATGATTTGAATTTTGAATTGGGAGAAGGACTGATCACCAGCTCCACAATAAGTGCTAATTTGCTTTGATTCAAAGTTTTGTTTTGTAATTTGCAGTTAGGTGGTTATGCCTCTCCTTTTTCTCTCCTTTTTCTATGTTTTTCTGTTTGTTGTTTTGTTGCGATTCCTGCCTTCAAGTCAAGAAAATAAAAAACAAACCGAGGCTCCATTTGAATCGAAATAAGGAGCAAACGGTTTTTTTAAAGTCGTTCTCAATTTACTTGTTTTGAGTTGGAATAAGCTGCAATATTTGTACGCACAAACTTCACTTCTTGTGAGATATTGTAGATTTGATTTTGTTAATTAAAAACTTAGGACTTCGGTTGCAGAAGTAAATGCTCTTAAACACTAGCACTACAAGCCTTTTGCATCGTCGATGAACAAAATTTTCATTTTGATCAAAAAAATTATGATACATTCAAGGATGCTTCTTGGTGTCAAATGTCGATTTTGTATAATGGTATAAAATTTTTACTTCACTAAAGATGTTGAGTTTAAATCTCATCGACATTTGTTCTTAATCAAACACAAGATAAAAAAAACCCCTTGCCTATCAAGACAAATGTAGTGACAAGGTAGCTACCAATTGTTTGGGTGACCAAACCCTTAGGCTCAGTCCCTATCAATTTAAGTGAAGGAAGATGTTGCTCTTATTTATGAGAAAGAAAAAAAAAAGAGGAAGATTCTTCACTAAATGTTATTTAATAACTACTAAACTTTGTGGAAAAATCCCAATTATCTGATTATTTAATTAAGCTTAATACACTTAAAATGCAAATCAATACAAATTTGAGTAGCACATGGGACCCACTCCATGAGTGCATGTGCATGAACGACCAGCCCACCTGCTGCTCCTAGTCTCCAATCAACATCTCTACATCGGGCTCCGTATCAAGATACCTTGGTCCCTTCCACCTTTAATTAAGACCCTAATCAATTGCTAATTGACATGATTTGTTTGGTCCTAGAAAATTACATAGGATTAATTTGTAATTTGCAAGCATGTGAAGACCTAGAGCAATGTCGACCAACGTGCTTGTGCTTGGAATTATGATCCTTAATGACATTTACATTATGATATTTTAATACAAACGTCGGTTAAATCAATTATCAGGCCAACTTAAACGTCTATTTATATATAAGTTTGAATCTCTTTTAGTAACTTAAGATAGTTTAGAATATGATGGATTTTACCACTTCTTTGTCTTCTTTCTTAAAATTCGTAATCAAATAGATAAACGTACTACGGAAGCATGTACAATTTTTCAATCTTTCTCAAAGTTTTCAAGGCACTCACAAAGTGCAGCACATGATGAAAAATAGAAGAAAACTTGAAGGCAGCAAATTCTTTGACCACTTCTACCAATAAATTAAGACAAAAATTGTTCCTGATTGGCAAAATAAATAGAACAATTCTCCAATTATTGTTAACACTGATAAACAATTAAATGTCAGCTTGGAACATACTCTGCAATTTTAAATCTATAAAAACATGTATTGGCAATAATCTTACAAAATTTTGTTGCAGATCTTCAGTGGCCAAAGCCAGACAGGTCTACGAATCTTGTTTGCTCCATTCCTTGGTGCACAATTACTTCCCCAGAATCGAAACTCAACGTTAATTTAGCCAACATGTTTAGAATTACTGCAAACAAGGCTCAGAATCTGTTAGACAAATAAGGAATATGGTTGGAGTCCTTGTGTAATTGTATATAATATTATTCACTATTGGAACTACTAGCCGTCCTACAGCCGTCCTACCTTGTCCTACCTACACACTAGCCGTCCTACAGCCGTCAAGTCGTCCTACAGCCGTCCTACCTTGTCCTACCTACACACTAGGACGACTACCTTGTCCTACCTACATACTTGTATCATGTATATATATCCTTGTAATCTTGTAGAGAAAGATAATGAGAAAAAAAGCATTCTCTTCCATTTTTTCCACATTCACGTATCAATAACAAATATATTTTTTAGCCTACATACCTTTTTCTACATGGTATACAGAGCAGGTTTATAACCCTAGCCCTAATTTTTTTTCGGCAGCTTTCTCTGCCGTTCCCATGGCTGACTCTTCTTCTTCCGATAGTGTTTTTTCCCTTCATCATTCCGACCACCCGAATCTTGTCCTTGTATCCAAGAAGTTGAATGGTGATAACTACACATCCTGGGCCCGTGGCATGCAGCTTTCCTTGAGTGCCAAGAATAAACTTGGTTTCATCATTGGCGATATCCAAGAACCTTCTTCCTCCGACGACCCTGATGCTCACGCGGCTTGGCGTCGTTGCAATGACATAATTCTCTCTTGGCTTCTGCATTCCTTGGAACCTGACCTTCAAGAATCTGTGCTTTTTTCCACCTCTGTCCAAGCTGTATGGGATGATCTTCGCGAACGCTTGATAAGAGCATATTCATGCGACTTAATTAGCTTGTTCTCGTGCATTTATGTTGTGTTTACTTATCTATTTCAGTGTTTAAGGCCACTTTTGTATATTTTCAGATTATAAGGCCAAAGTGTGCAAGAAGATGAAAATTGGAGCCTTTTGGAGCGAAAGAGGAATGAATGAGTTGAAGACGTGAAGAAACGACGAATTCCTACTCCAACGATGAATTCTTACCAAAACGAGGAATCCTACTCAAACAAGCCACAATAATCTTGCAGCCGCACCCATCCATATCACCCATTCTACCCTATTTTTCTCCCAGCCATACCTTCCAAATTGACGCTAATTCCCCTACTTTTCATTCATATCATGCAGCACCACAAAACCTAATTAATTCATACTTAAGCCGTAGCCACCATGATCCCATTGCCATTTATTTATTCTGCCACCTTTTTATATTTTTCTCCCATTTTTCTCCACTATCCACCCAAAACCGAGCACCATATCCCATTCATTCATTTGTTTAACATCCAGCCGCATTTCCCATTTTCCCATTCATTATTCATGCCATTGATTATTCATTCCATTACCTTCTCCCACCATCCGCACTATCCCATTATCTTCCACTAATTATCCATTAAGCCATGCACTACCAAAAACAAATCAGCCACCATCCATTTCAACACCATTCCACCCACACCACTTCCCATTATCCCATTATTTATCCCCAAAACCGTGCATTGCCATTAACCCTAATCCTCTAATATATTATTTATCCACCATTCCACTCACCCTAATGATTCAGCACCATAATTCCATTTTCTCCTTTGTGCCGTATCCACCATCACCAAAAAACCCATTCATGCCATTTTATTATTCTAAGCCATTCACTCCATTTTTTTTATCCCATTAACCCACCATCATCCGTAGCCAATATAACCCTAATTCCATATATTCTCTTAGGAGGCCGTGATTTTTCCACCAATTCATTCAGCCATTTTTTTTATTCCCTCAATTCATTCCAAAGCCGTGCCTTCCAGCCACCATACCAACCTTCCTCCATCACTCCAACACCTTGCCGCACCACCAATCCTCCCTAAATCCATCCCCAACCCAAAATAACATCCAAATCATCCATTTAACCACACTGCCGCAGAAGGAGAAGAGGAAAGAGGAGCTTCGACGCGCACCAATTCACGTGAATTCGTTGGGCGTTCTAGGTGTAATCAATCCTTTGTGCTTTATGTTTAAATTCATTTGTAATTCTCTTTTTGTGAACATGAGAGGCTAAATCCCCCTAGTTAGCTAGGGGGTGATTCGAAACCATGTTTATGCTTGCAATATGAATTGATTATATTTGGATTGAAATTTCATAAGTTGTGAATTCAATTTGTTTAACTATTTGATTGATATCCTATTTATGTATGTTTATTAAGAATGAACGCTTAATTTTCATGCATGAATATGACGCTAGAATATAAGTGAATTTCACCTAATAGTTATGAACTTATATTCACAAGTAGTGGAGGTTGCTTATAAACAATCGCGTTAAATAAATTCTTGGCATAAGTTTCATGCAATCATAGTAACGAATGCCTTGTCAATGCTTATGGTTTTCAAAGAACGTAATGATTCTTACTTGTATCTCTATTATGCAATCATGTAGGGGACTTGTGGGAAATGTTTTGGGTTGTCGTATGCAATCATCCAATTCAATAACGTTAGGAAAATCTGAGGGTTAATTAGTGCAATCACGGTTAACCTGGGGCGTTGAGAATTCATGGTTTATTGAAATACAATTAGAAATCTTTTTATTATGCAAGTGTAACATGTGTGGAGATGAACCCCTTGGCTAGCATCCATTCATTCCATTTCGTCAATTTCATATTTACAATTTGTTTTCTTTACAATCTATCCATTTTAGTTTAAATTCGTCCAAAGTCAATCCCCCCATATTTTGTTTAAGTCTTAGTCTTAATCTTTCTTATTTTTAGTTTTGAATTCTTCGAGTTTAGTATAGTGTTTTAGTTTGTGTTTTTACGTTTTTGAGTCAAATCCAAGTGATTAACAATCCCTCCTAATCCCTGGTCCAGAACGATCCCTACTTATACACTTCACTACAATTGACAAAAAGAGGGTTTAATTTGTGCGCGTATAAAACTCGCATCAAATTTTGGCGCCGTTGCCGGGGATTAGCAACTTTGCTAATCCCTTGGTTCTTTTATTTTCGTTTAGTTTGTTTTCGTTTTAGTTTCTAACTTAGTTTTATTTTCTTTGTTTGATGTTACTTTTGATATTTGCTTTAGTTCTTTTTCTTTGATTTTAGGTGCTTGAGAAGTAAGACATGGATGTTGCTAGCATTCAAGCTCAATTGGCAAATCTTACTTCTCAATTGTCGCAGATTGCTGAAAGGACCACAATACAAAATGTCCCTACATTTAGTGCGTCTTATAGGCAAGGATACCAAGCCAATCAATATCCACAAAGCGATTGGAGTGATCATTCAAACTCTATGTGGTGGAAAGCTCAACAAGTTCAACATGAAGCATATTGGCAGCCATATGAGGAGTTCTGTTCAAGACCTATGCAGCCGCCACAACCTTATATGCAATATGCTCAATCAAACTCAGGTTCGTCAATAGATTATAATCAAATTCTTAATGAATTAAACTCTTTGGTGCAGGGTTCACAAAATCAAGCTAAGGAGACTCACCAAGAAACATATTGGCAACCATATGAGGATTCATATGCACCACCACAGCCTTCCCCTCAATCTTCACATCCAAATTCAGGTATATCAAATTATTTTAAGGAAGTTATTCAACAACTGAATTCTGTGGAGCAGGGCAGGGAAGCTCAACCATTTCAACAAAACGCATTTTGGCGACCAATTGAGGATTTCTATCAAGCAAAAAAGTTGGCTGAGTGGAACAGTCAATTTAGGCAGAATGCAGAATGCATGGAACAAATTCAAGAACAAATGGTTGAAGATGAGCCCATGGATGAATTGCTACTGCTCGAAGAGGAGGAGGATGCACAAGGCACGGCAAGGGAAGAACAACCCTTGCTGCAACCTCCCAATATTCCTACACCACCCCATTCAAGTAAGGTTGTTCCAAATTTAATTATTTCTAACTTTGTTCCCCCAAATGCACCCTTCCCTGGCAGGTTCATGCAATCCATGAAAGATGAGGGGAAGAAAGACATCTTGGACACCTTTCCAACAATTCACGAGGAAAAAGTGGTTGAGGAGCATCTTGAATTCATAAAGGAGGAAATTGGAGTGGATCACACAGCCACAACCTTCAAAATGTCCAATCTAAATGAAAACATCCCTTGTGCATTTGTTGAATGTGCTGCGACTTTAGAGCCAATATTGCAGCCCATAGGTAAGCCACCAACTCAAATTCCAATTCCCACTTCAATTAATCGTGTGTTACATTCTTCATTGCAGGCACCTACTCAAATCCAATTTGGTGAAAGAGTTTACATGGATCTTAGGACAGATCTCTATTCCACTCCATACAAAGATCCAATTCTTGAATGTTTTGAGAAGCATTTCGTGGAGGATGTACTTAAGTTCTTATTGAAGCATGTAGGTAAGCCACCAACTCAAAATCCAAAGTCGTTTTTGACTAATATGTTGTTGATGTCAATAATTAGGGCACCCACTCTTGAAATTCAACCATTGCCGGAACATTTCAAGTATCATCATCCATTCAATGATCAACTCCATGCCGTGGGTTCCATTAAGGCAAGATTGTGTTCTTCGTCCGGCTGTACGACGTTAAAGCAAGCGCTACTTGGGAGGCAACCCAATACAGTGAATAAAGCTTGTTTATTGATTTCCGAGTGATTAAAAAAAAAAAAAAAAAAAAAAAAAAAAAAACTTGTTCATTTATTTTTGAGAAATTACAATTGTATCTAAACATGGCAGAAAGATGGAGGCTTCACAAGGGTTGTGTACGTGAGGCCCCATTACATGGCAATACTCTAGGAGCAGGAGGTCTCGGAGCAGAAGGTATCGGAGCGGAAGGCATCGAAGCAGGAGGCACCGAAGATAGATCATTCAAGGCCTCAAACCTTGGTGGAACGCTGGATGACCCAGGAAAGAGGTGCCTCTGGAAGAAAGCTGCAAACCGTTGACGGTCATCAAGCTCATCAAGCTTCCTCTTCATGCCTGTTGAATAATTGTTGGCAAGCACGTGCAAACTTCGGTTCTCGTACTTAAGCTGTTTGATCTCCTGCTTAAGACTCTCCACCTCCGCCATCAAGGATTCAACCTGTCGGGAGCGAGCAAGAAGGCGTTGGCCCATGTTGGACACAGAGCCAGCGCACTGAACGCTAAGAGCCAAGGACTCTTGAACGGCCAACTCATCGGACCGTCCAGAAAGCAGCTGACTGTCTTTGGGAGTGAGGAGGTTCCGAGCCACTATCGTAGCCGTTGTGGGATCCGTCATCACAGAGTCCTCATCTGTAAAAGGGCCATGGGAAGATAAGAAAGACGGGCACCATACCTTACCCTGACGAGACCCGACCGGATCACTGCTTAGACTCAAATCTAAGCAAAGGTTCGATGGGTTGGATGAGCTAGCCATTGTTCACGAAGTTAAAAGAGAAGGAGTGGACAAAGTAGATTTTCAAATGGGCCGGAGACGATTTCTGGGCAATTTTCAAGTGTGCATGCTAGAGGTGATCAATCACCTCTATTAAAGGAGAGGCGTTCACCAATTCAGAATGAAGAGACACCACTCTTCAAAACCGGAATTTCCGGCGTAAAGATCACCAGCTCGTCAGACGCAATCCCAGCTTTTCAGAAGACGCGTGGAAGGCGAGAAATCAGCTGCACACTTTAGCCAACAAATGTGGGAGACAAAGCCGAAAGCTCCCGGCTTTCCAGAAAGCGTGTGCATATTTGTCGAAAACTCCCGGCTTTGCAGAAAACGCGTGCCACTTGTCAAAAGATCTCAGACAGAGCCGTATCCGCGCTACTACGTGTCGTTCAAAAAGCGAAGGGCATCGTTCAGAAATCGAAGGGGCGACTGCTCAGAAATCGAAGAGGCAAATTCAAAGATCGAAGAGTCGTCACTATTTCAAAAAGCCGGATTTGCGGGATCAAAACGTTTGTCGACAACGGTAAAAGAACAGTACCACCACTTGCTATTGAATTCCCTATATATGTCGACCTTCATTTTTTTTGGCAAAGCAGAACTGAAGAAAATGCCCAACTCTTTCTCACCTCTGAGGGCACACTCCCAGCAAAGTCTTTCGAAATACTCCATTCTTTCTTCTTCCCCAAAGATGATACCAGATGCCTGGAGTACAGATGACCCAGGAGGAAACAGCACCACAAATACATGTGCTGATTCATTCACCGCTTCTTCAAAAGCAAAGGTATCTCATATCATCAAGGGCAAAAGCAAAGGTATATCATATCATGCTCTTTCCCTGTCTTTTCCTTTGTCCTTGATATTACTTGCATGGCAAAGTGAAAGAAGCAATCAGCCGGCACTTGGAGTCTATCTGGACTCTATTCCCTGGTTGCTTACCTAGCTTTGCCGAGCTATCCTCTAACCCTCTTCAATACGAATTGGAGAGATTGAACAAAGAAACAGATAAAAGGAGGAAGCTCAGACCTTCGGGGGAGACCAAAGGAAGCCTGCTACCCAGTTCAATAGTAGCACAAAGGAAAATCAACGATGGGAGCAGCGCATTTCAAGAGTAAGCCTGTGGAATCACTCAAGATGAAGCCTCACTGCAATCACCAAGGAGAAGATGGAATTTACACTCCATAACCAGATTTGCATCTCTAAAACTCTTCTCTTTGTTAGATACATTCTGCCATGTTTAGTATGTTTAGTTGCTGTTTTATATGTTTTCTTTTGTTTGGTGTGTTTTAAGCTTAAAACATTGAGGACAATGTTTGATTTAAGTGTGGGGGGGGGGTAACTAAGTATGTTGATGCAAATTTGTTGGATTTTATCACCCATAACTTCAAGTATTGATCCTTGCTGTTTTAAAATGTTTTTAAACTGTTTTAATGTGTTTTGACTTAAAAATTCGAAAATCCCATAAAAATTTGAAAAATTGTTATGAAAAACCCAAAAAGAGTTGTTTTTGTGTGTTTGTGTCGTAGGGTACCTTCCAACGCAATGATGAGGATTTGGTTTTTAATTGCATGATGGTTAAAGAAAGTTACAAACATGGAAGGACGTTTGATATACTCTTTGGTTTATGCTTGGTTGTCGTTATAGTTTACGAATTCACATGTAATCACAAATGATAAAAATTAGTTTTTGTAACATGCTTGAAGGAAGGAACTTAAACAAACACTACATCCCTGTGAGACTTGAGCTTAAACGGCGCCAAAATTTGATGCGAGTTTTATACGCGCACAAATTAAACCCTCTTTTTGTCAATTGTAGTGAAGTGTATAAGTAGGGATCGTTCTGGACCGGGGATTAGGAGGGATTGTTAATCACTTGGATTTGACTCAAAAACGTAAAAACACAAACTAAAACACTATACTAAACTCGAAGAATTCAAAACTAAAAATAAGAAAGATTAAGACTAAGACTTAAACAAAATATGGGGGGATTGACTTTGGACGAATTTAAACTAAAATGGATAGATTGTAAAGAAAACAAATTGTAAATATGAAATTGACGAAATGGAATGAATGGATGCTAGCCAAGGGGTTCATCTCCACACATGTTACACTTGCATAATAAAAAGATTTCTAATTGTATTTCAATAAACCATGAATTCTCAACGCCCCAGGTTAACCGTGATTGCACTAATTAACCCTCAGATTTTCCTAACGTTATTGAATTGGATGATTGCATACGACAACCCAAAACATTTCCCACAAGTCCCCTACATGATTGCATAATAGAGATACAAGTAAGAATCATTACGTTCTTTGAAAACCATAAGCATTGACAAGGCATTCGTTACTATGATTGCATGAAACTTATGCCAAGAATTTATTTAACGCGATTGTTTATAAGCAACCTCCACTACTTGTGAATATAAGTTCATAACTATTATGTGAAACTCACTTATATTCTAGCGTCAAATTCATGCATGAAAATTAAGCGTTCATTCTTAATAAACATACATAAATAGGTTATCAATCAAACAGTTAAACAAATTGAATTCACAACTTATGAAACGTAATTAAAAGTAATCAAATCATATTACAAACATAAACATAGTTTCGAATCACCCCCTAGCTAAAGGGGGTTTATTTCCTCATACGTACAAAACAAAGAGAATTGAAATTAAACATTGAAATCAAAGAAACGCCTAAACATTCCAACAACTCAATCTTGAATTGTATGAACATTTAGGCCCTCTTATCTTCCTCTTTATTGTAGCATAAGGTCTAGGGATAGTTGGTTGGGGGGATGGAAGTGTGGAATGGAAATGAAATGGATGAAATGGAGAAAGGAAACTCACGGCAATAATAGGATTTTAAGATTATGGTGCGGATTCCCTCCTAAACATGAATGAGTGATAGGTATATATAGGTGGAAGTGCATGGATTGATGAAGATTAGTGGGAAATAATGGCAATGCACGGATGAGCAATATGTAAATGGGATAGTGGATGGAACACGGCTGAAATGGAATGGTGGAGGTAATGCACGGATGGAATAGGATAATGGGAAGTGGTGTGGGTGGAATGGTGGGAAGGTATAATGGTATATTAGGGTGATGGAATGGTGGAGGTAATGCACGGATGGAATATTATGGAATATTGGCTTATGGTGGCTGAATCATTATTAGTTTATTAGCCCTAATGGCAATGGACGGTTTATGGAATGAGATATAGTGGATGATTTAAAAATGGGAAGTGATGGTTAGGTGGAATGGTGGATGAATCATTAGGGTTAGTGCCATGCACGGATTGATTTCTTTTTGGTTTATTAGGGTTAATGGCTGATTTGTTATAGGTTAGTGCATGGAATATTTGGTTAGAAAAATGGCAGATTATTTTAGGGTGAATGGATGCCACGGATGGAATATTATATTAGGGTTATGTGGATGGTGAATGGGATGAATAATGGGATGGTGGATGTAGTTATAATAAAATGAAAGGTAATGCACAGCTTAGGAGGAAAATTGTGTGATGCATTGTTTTGGACGTCCATTCCTCGTGCTCTATTTGCATACACCACATTTTGCATACACCACATTCCAGCTCAGGTTTGCTCCAAAAGCTCCAAATTGCATCATTTCATGTAATATGTCCTTTAAACCTGAAAACACATGAACGTAGCTTAAAAGATTACTTTAACGAAGAAAACATAACAAAAATGCATAAGAACTAGCTAACTAAGGCGCATAAATATGCTCCTATCAAATTCCCCCACACTTAGCTTTTGCTAGTCCTCGAGCAAAACAAACAAAAGAAAGAAAAACAAAACGAAACAAACTAACCAAAACCAAAAACTAAACCTTCCAATGTTCGCCTCAGGGATTTCCAATGCACATGACATGTTAAAGATCGTTATCCCTACAGATTTGAGTCCTCTTTACACAAGCACATACTTAATTAAAGCCACTACTCACTTGTTCACAAGTAATCAATTAAAACAATGCTTTGAATGTAGTAACATGCCTTAGAGAATTCCCTCAATTCCTTACAAGATATACACTCTATTTTCACTCAGATTTTCTAACTCCACACCCTAAACTAGTCATATGTGAGAAGATTGATGTAGATATGAAAACGAATGCTCACATATATGTTTCACAACGAATGCAATTTCTAGAGTTAAGAAGCATGTTTAGATATGATCTCATGAATAGAATGCTACTACTTAGATGCGAGAACCAGTGACACCATATGCTCATACCAAATTCATCCTCCACAATTGAAATGCACAACACTCAAGATAGAAGTCAAGGACATATTTCAGGTTTAAAGGACATATTACATGAAATGATGCAATTTGGAGCTTTTGGAGCAAACCTGAGCTGGAATGTGGTGTATGCAAAATGTGGTGTATGCAAATAGAGCACGAGGAATGGACGTCCAAAACAATGCATCACACAATTTTCCTCCTAAGCCGTGCATTACCTTTCATTTTATTATAACTACATCCACCATCCCATTATTCATCCCATTCACCATCCACATAACCCTAATATAATATTCCATCCGTGGCATCCATTCACCCTAAAATAATCTGCCATTTTTCTAACCTAATATTCCATGCACTAACCTATAACAAATCAGCCATTAACCCTAATAAACCAAAAAGAAATCAATCCGTGCATGGCACTAACCCTAATGATTCATCCACCATTCCACCTAACCATCACTTCCCATTTTTAAATCATCCACTATATCTCATTCCATAAACCGTCCATTGCCATTAGGGCTAATAAACTAATAATGATTCAGCCACCATAAGCCAATATTCCATAATATTCCATCCGTGCATTACCTCCACCATTCCATCACCCTAATATACCATTATACCTTCCCACCATTCCACCCACACCACTTCCCATTATCCTATTCCATCCGTGCATTACCTCCACCATTCCATTTCAGCCGTGTTCCATCCACTATCCCATTTACATAATGCTCATCCGTGCATTGCCATTATCTCCCACTAATCTTCATCAATCCATGCACTTCCACCTATATATACCTATCACTCATTCATGTTTAGGGGGGAATCCGCACCATAATCTTAAAATCCTATTATTGCCGTGAGTTTCCTTTCTCCATTTCATCCATTTCATTTCCATTCCACACTTCCATCCCCCCAACCAACTATCCCTAGACCTTATGCTACAATAAAGAGGAAGATAAGAGGGCCTAAACGTTCATACAATTCAAGATTGAGTTGTTGGAATGTTTAGGCGTTTCTTTGATTTCAATGTTTAATTTCAATTCTCTTTGTTTTGTACGTATGAGGAAATAAACCCCCTTTAGCTAGGGGGTGATTCGAAACTATGTTTATGTTTGTAATATGATTTGATTACTTTTAATTACGTTTCATAAGTTGTGAATTCAATTTGTTTAACTGTTTGATTGATAACCTATTTATGTATGTTTATTAAGAATGAACGCTTAATTTTCATGCATGAATTTGACGCTAGAATATAAGTGAGTTTCACATAATAGTTATGAACTTATATTCACAAGTAGTGGAGGTTGCTTATAAACAATCGCGTTAAACATATTCTTGGCATAAGTTTCATGCAATCATAGTAACGAATGCCTCGTCAACACTTATAGTTTTCATGATGCTTAATGATTCTTGCTTGTATCTCTATTATGCAATTCATGTAGGGAACTTGTGAGGAATGCTTTGGATTGTCGTATGCAATCATCCAATTCATTAACTTAAGGAAAACTTGACGGTTAATTTAAGCGGACCTAATTAACCCGGGGCGTTGAGAATTCATGGTTTATTGAAAAGCAATTAGAAATCAGTTTGTATGCAAGTATAACATGTGTGGAGATGAACCCCTTAGCTAGCTTTTCCATCCATTCATTTCCGTCAATTTCGTATTTACAATTTGTTTTCTTTGCAATCTATCCACTTTAGTTTAATCTCGTCCAAACCTAAATCCCCCCCCACATATTTTGTTTAAGTTTTAGTCTTAATCTTTCTTACTTTTAGTTTTGCATTCTTCGAGTTTAGTATAGTGTTTTAAACTTGTTTTTACGTTTTTGAAGTCAAATCCAAGTGGTTAACAATCCCTCCTAATCCCCGGTCCAGAACGATCCCTACTTATACTTATACTACAATTGACAAAAAGAGGGTTTAATTTGTGTGCGTATAATTATCGCATCAACGCTTCTCTCAGAGTAATGCTCCACGCATCTTCCAACTGAACCGGGAACTTGCTACAATTTCTCAAGGTTCTTCTTCTATCTCCGCCTATTTTACTCGCCTGAAAGCTCTCTGGGATGAGCTTGCTTCTTATAATGATGGCTGCACGTGCTCTTGCAACGCCAAGCATGACCGTCAACAACTCATGCAATTTTTAATGGGCCTCAACGAATCCTTTGCTGCTGTTCATGACCAGATTCTTTTAATGAATCCCCTTCCCACTGTTCGTCAGGCCTGTTCCTCGGTGTCTCAAGCTGAAAAACAACGCTCCCTGGGCGTCCTCCGCTCTGTCGATCAACCTGCTGCCATGGCTGTTCGTGGCCCGTCCCGTCCCTCCTCTGCTCGTCCTCCCCTCCACTGCACCTACTGCAATTTTGATTATCATACTCGAGACACCTGCCATAAACTTCATGGCTATCCCGTTGGCCTTCCCCTCCATGGCCAACCGTGGCGACCACTGCGCCGTGCCACTGCTTCCAGTTCTTCCCGCAGCCATGCACCTTCCAGTCCTCCCCGGCAGCCACGGTTTTCTGCTTCCCGGCCCCATAATTTCACCCAGGCCCATCACGTGCAAGGCACCCAGGCCCCCGCCTCCTCTTCTACTCCAGCGACCCACCAAGTGCACGGGGCCCAGCCCACTTTGCATGACTTGCAGCTTGCCATGCCTGACCTCTCTGCCGAGCAGCACTCCCGTGTTCTAGCTGCTCTACGTGACACCACCACCCCTCCTCAGGCCAATGCCGTGCTCACTACTGATTTTGCCCAAGGTTTGTTACCTGTCACCTCTCGTCGTGGTCAATGGATTCTTGACAGTGGTGCTACGGATCATATTACTTCTTCCGCCTCATGTTTGGTTAATCGTTCTCCTTCACATTTGCCGCCTGTTTCTTTGCCTAGTGGTGCTTCCGCTCCCATTACTTTTACCGGCACTCTTCCTTTAAATTCATCAGTTACTTTGAAGGATGTTTTATGTGTCCCTAATTTCCGAGTGGACCTTTTATCGGTTGGTAAACTTACAGCTGGATTATCGTGTTCCATAACCTTCTTTCCTTCTTGGTGTGTTTTGCAGGACTTGGTTTCGAAGGCGATGATTGGTGTGGGTAAGCGACGTGGCGATCTGTATTACCTTGTGGGCCTTACCTCTTCTCTCCCCACCCGTCAACCTCTCTGCAACATCATTACCATCCCCTCCTCCCTCTGGCATAGGCGTCTTGGTCACCCCTCCTCCACTCGTTTGCAAGCTTTAGCATCTAGCTCTCTTAATTGTACTTTTGATTCTAGTCATATTTGTGATGTTTGTCCGTTGACAAAACAAACTCGTCAACCTTTTCTTTTGAGTTCAATTTCATCAACTTTCCCTTTTGCTTTAATTCATTGTGATATTTGGGGCCCGAATCGTCAATCTTCTCTTTCTGGTGCTCATTATTTCTTAACCATTGTGGATGATTTTTCTCGCTTTACGTGGGTTTTCCTCATGAAACATAAATCCGACACTCAACAATTAATTAAGGATTTTTTTGCTTATGTCACTACCTAATTCCGCACTACCATCCAATGCATTCGTACTGACAATGGTGGTGAATTTTTATCTCTTCGTAGTTTTTTCTCTGATCATGGGGTGCTTTTACAAACTTCTTATGTTTATACCCCCCAAACAAAATGGCGTTGTTGAAAGAAAACATCGTCATCTTCTTGAAACCGCTCGCGCCCTTCGTTTTCAATCCCATCTTCCTATCAAGTTTTGGGGGAAATGTGTTCTTACCGCTACTTATCTCATCAATCGTCTCCCTACCTGTCTTCTCCATCATAAATCCCCATTTGAGGTTCTCTTTTCGAAAACCCCATCTTATGACCACTTCCGCGTCTTTGGTTGTCTGGCATATGCCACCTCTGTCACTCCCACCACCAAATTTTCCCCTCGGGCTCATCGTTGCATTTTTCTCGGTTATCCTCATGGACAAAAGGCCTATACCCTTTACGATCTCGACAATCACCGCATTTTCACTAGTCGAGACGTCATCTTTCACGAAACTATTTTCCCTTATGCCGTTTCTCACCCTCCTATCCCATCCTCTTCGCCTACCCTACCCATCCCACCCCCTCTGGACTTTACATATAACCCACCCCTTCCTGCCCCGACGCCTCACCCTCCTCCACCTTCTTCCCCTTCCACACCTCCCACAGATTCCCTTGCTGCCCCATTACCCGTTCCTCCCCATGCCCCTTTACCCACGGACATCCCTACCCCCCCACTACCTACCAATCCTCCCCTTCCCCGCACCTCTTCCCGTGCCCATAAACTTCCATCCTATTTAAAAGACTACGTTTGCTCGCAGGTGATTCTGCCATCCCACCCATCTTCGACTTCGCAACCCGGTTCTACACAAGGTACGCGATATCCACTTTGTAATTTTCTCTCTTATCACCGTTACTCTCCCAAGCATTTTTCTTACATTAACTCTGTCAGTCGGACTGTGGAGCCTTCCTCCTTTGCCGAGGCTGCCACTGACCCCAATTGGCAACGTGCTATGACTGAGGAGCTTCAAGCTTTACATGCTAATGGTACTTGGACTTTAACTTCCTTGCCCCCTGGCAAAATTCCCATTGGTTGTAAGTGGGTGTACAAACTCAAGCACAATTCCGACGGCTCTATTGACCGCTACAAAGCTCGTTTGGTTGCTAAAGGCTTCACTCAGGCTGAAGGTATTGATTATCATGACACTTTTTCTCCTACTGCTAAGATGATTACGGTGCGTTGTCTTCTTGCTCTTGCTGCTAGTCATTCTTGGTCTCTTCATCAGCTTGATGTTAATAATGCTTTCTTACATGGTGACTTACATGAAGAAATCTATATGTCTCCTCCTCCTGGTCTTCGGCGACAGGGGGAGAATCTTGTGTGTCGCCTTCACAAGTCACTTTATGGTCTTAAGCAGGCTTCTCGCCAATGGTTTGCCAAATTCACTAGTGCCATCATTTCTGCCGGTTTTCAACAATCCAAAGCTGACTATTCATTGTTCACTAAAAAGTCTGGTATTTCTTTCACAGCTTTGCTCATTTATGTGGATGATATTGTGATTACAGGCAATGATGCTAGTGCCATTAATTCTCTGAAGTCTTTCCTCCGTGATCATTTTCGGATAAAAGACCTTGGTGATTTAAAATATTTTTTGGGTATTGAGGTTTCTCGTTCCAAACAAGGGATTTATATTTCTCAACGCAAGTATGCATTAGAGATTCTCAAGGACTATGGTTTTTTGGGAGCACGACCCAGTGCTTTTCCTATGGATGACACAAAATTATCTGATAAAGGAGAACTTCTCAAGGATCCTGAAAAGTATCGATGATTAGTAGGTCGGTTAATATATCTCACTATCACTCGGCCGGATATCACCTATTCTGTGCATGTTCTAAGCCGTTTTATGCACGAGCCAAGGATATCTCATATGGATGCTGCGCTTCGTATTGTTCGTTATTTGAAGGCTACTCCAGGTCAAGGTTTATTATTTCGTTCTGACAACCAGACCAAGTTAACTGCGTTTTGTGATTCTGATTGGGCAGGTTGCCCTATCACTCGCCGTTCGACTACTGGGTATTGTGTATTCTTGGGCGGTTCTTTGATTTCTTGGCGGACGAAACGACAGAAAACCGTTTCGCTCTCTTCAGCAGAGGCGGAATATAGGGCCATGGCAGGTGCTTGTTGCGAGATAGTTTGGCTTCGTTTTTTGTTGAAGGATTTGAACATTCCTTTGGATGGTCCTTCCATTTTATTTTGTGATAATCAAGCAGCGTTACATATAGCTGCCAATCCTGTTTTTCATGAACGAACTCGTCACATTGAGATGGATTGTCACTTTATACGAGATAAGATTGTAGATGGCACAATAGAGACCAAGCATGTGGGTACGGCACAACAGTTGGCAGACTTGTTTACCAAACCTCTTGGGAAAGAAAAGTTTTCGGGTATGTTACGCAAGTTGGGAGTTCTTGACATCCACTCTCCAACTTGAGGGGGAGTGTTAGACAAATAAGGAATATGGTTGGAGTCCTTGTGTAATTGTATATAATATTATTCACTATTGGAACTACTAGCCGTCCTACAGCCGTCCTACCTTGTCCTACCTACACACTAGCCGTCCTACAGCCGTCAAGTCGTCCTACAGCCGTCCTACCTTGTCCTACCTACACACTAGGACGGCTACCTTGTCCTACCTACACACTTGTATCATGTATATATATCCTTGTAATCTTGTAGAGAAAGATAATGAGAAAAAAAGCATTCTCTTCCATTTTTTCCACATTCACGTATCAATAACAAATATATTTTTTAGCCTACATACCTTTTTCTACAGAATCCTTCGTCCGAGCTTATGTAATCGAATTCCATCATGTTTAATGTGGCCGGCTTTGTTTTTCCTGCCAAAGTATTCTCCTTTTCGTTTTTCATTCTTTTTACATCCATTTGATGGTTTCTGATGACTCTGGATGGATCCGTAGTTGTAGCAGATGGTTTCCTGAGGGACAAACAAATCTTGAGTGACGAGGAAAATGAACAACTTGCATTTACAAATTGCAAAAGGATCACATCATCATAAACTTACTTGTGACCGCAGCCAGAAACCTTAATCCTTGGGAGTGTGTATTTGTAGTCACTTTACTTCCATCGCTGTTCATACAAGGTGCTAAACAAATCATTCGACAAAATTATATAAACCTTCATCAACAAATTGCATGTGTTACATGTCTGTGTATATATGAATGTAATTCTGTTCTCCTGTTTCTAAAAGACGGTGGATTAAGATAAAATTTATACAATGATAAGGCATTCTACCATTGGCAAGTAAAGAGCATTGGCTGCATTGGTTCAACAGTATATATGTATATATACATATATAAACACACACACATATATAATTATATATAAAGCCTATGCTGTCTATGACAAACCTTAGCGCCTTTTTTAGCCCCTCCACGGACAATAGCTTCAATGGCTGCTTAGTCTTGCCTGAGTTTGATATGTTAGATAGAGGATCAACCAAATAAATTCCTTCTGAATTCGAGGGACTCCGAAATGCTGTTCTCAAGTTCCTGGTAGCATTAGAATGTATATAAGCAAACAATTTGTAGGACCAATTTGAAGAAACTAAAACATATTATACAGAATGGGTTCATAGCAAAACACAAATGTGAACTGTGAAGTCTAGATTAAAGAGAATCAGATATTCTGAAACCTACCCCCCGTTGAGCTCAGTTCGCATTGAGGAATATTTCTGCATTCTTTCTGAGAAATTAGAGAAACAATAAATATCAATTAGCAAGTTTTCCTTGAAAATGGATCAGATCAGGCAAACAAAGATTAAGGCACACAATTGCTTACCGATTTGTGAAATTTACAATATATCCAACGACGTCTGAGATAAAAAAAGGAATAAATGTTAAAAACATCAAGAAATAATGGAACAGAAACTACTGGAGTATAGATGCATAATGATGCAAATTGAGCATCTCAAAACTCAATCGGTTGGATAAAAACAGAGGCATGGAGAGTGTTTGAAGTCACTGTAGAATTGCTCGTGGTTCAGAAAAATATAACTTTTCTACTTGGTTACATATATATATATATATATATATATATATATATATATATAACATCTATCTGATGCAACTTATTATGCAATTTGCCAAAATAGAGTTAATTTCTTGATATTTTCATCTCCCAATCGGAGGATTTATATAGGAATACAAGCAATGATGATCAGGTATGAAACCAGTACAAGAAGTCAAAAAAAACTGCTATGAAACTACTATATTAATTACAATGGATTTCATGTCTGATTTCCTAATTCTTTAGTCAACAATGGCTGATTCTTTAGTCAACAATGGCTGATTCTTTAGTCAACAATGGTTGTTTCAGTTAACACTCCCCCTCAAGTTGGTGCATAAATATCTCGAATGCCCAACTTGCTGAGTGAAAGATGGAAAATCCTACTTGACACTGCCTTTGTTAAAATATCTGCTAGCTGGTTATCACTCTTCACATAAGGCAAGTTAATGGTACCATCAACCAACCTTTCCTTAATAAAGTGCCTATCCACTTCAACATGTTTAGTACGATCATGTTGAACTGGATTATGAGCAATGCTAATGGCGGCTTTGTTATCACAATAAAGATTTGATGGCTTTGTAGAATTGAAACCCAATTCTCTCAACAAAATCTTGAGCCATAACAATTCTTGCACGCCGTGTGCCATACCTCTAAATTCAGCTTTAGCACTGGATCTAGCCACTACATGTTGCTTCTTACTGCGCCAAGTAACTAGATTTCCTCCAACAAATGTAAAGTATCCAGAAGTCGATCTGCGATCAGTTACTGACCCAGCCCAATCTGCATCAGTGTATCCTTCAACTTCTTGATGTCCATGATTGGAAAACATCAAGCCTTTTCCAGGAGCAGACTTCAAATACCTGAGAATGCGTTGTACAGCATCCATGTGGGCTTCACTTGGCCTATGCATAAATTGACTCACCACACTTACAGCATAGGCTATGTCAGGTCGTGTATGAGACAAATAAATCAACCTCCCAACTAATCTTTGGTATCTTTCCTTGTTAGCCGAAACTTGATCAGGATAGTCTCCTAATCTATGGTTTTGCTCAATTGGTGTGTCTGCAGGTTTACAAGCTAACATCCCAGTCTCAGTTAATAAGTCTATAACATATTTCTTTTGAGAAAGAAAAATGCCATGCTTTGATCTTGCAACTTCAATACCCAAGAAATATTTCAAAGTACCCAAGTCCTTCATTTCAAATTCCTTGGCTAGATACATTTGAAGTTTTTGAATTTCCTCGACGTCATCACCTGTAACCACCATATCATCCACATAAATAATTAAGGCTGTAAGTTTACCTTTATCATGCTTAAGAAATAAGGTATGGTCAGCCTGAGTTTGCTTGAACCCATAATTTCTCATCGATTGAGCGAACCTGCCAAACCATGCCCTTGGTGATTGCTTCAATCCATACAAGGACTTTCTCAACCTGCATACTTTGCCAATATCACAAGTGGTAGTGAATCCAGGAGGAAGATCCATGTATACCTCTTCATCCAAGTCTCCATGTAAAAATGCGTTTTTCACATCAAACTGTCGTAGAGGCCACCCCAGATTTGCTGCCAATGACATAAGAACCCTAATAGTGTTGATCTTTGCTACCGGCGCAAATGTCTCTTGATAATCAATGCCATAGGTTTGAGTATAACCTTTGGCTACCAATCTGGCCTTGTACCTCTCCACTGAACCATCAGCTTTATGCTTTACTGTGAACACCCATCTACACCCAACAGGTTTCTTGCCTTCAGGAAGTTTAACCAGTTCCCAAGAGGAGTTTTTTCGAAGAGCTTCCATCTCTTCAATCATAGCTTTTTTCCATTTTGGATTTTTAAGAGCATCCTGTAACTTATTAGGAATTGAGATTGATGACAATTGGTTTGCAAAAGCTATATAAGAGTCTGACAAGCGATGAGATGACACAAAATTAGATATAGGATATTGAATACCCTTTGTAGAAGAATATCCATAACGAACAGGGGGTATCCCTCGATTTTCTCGAATAGGATAACGAGAACCAGACTCATGATGTGGTTCATTTGGATCAGCACTTAATGAAATCTCATGATTAGACTCATCAAATATAGTAGGCTGAAGAGAAGGAGAATGAGTGGTTACCTCAGGATAATTCGTATGAGCAGCAGCTGATTGGTCAGAGAGTTGGTCAATGAGGGGATCTATATGTGGGTGGTCTATCTCAGCAGCCACTTTTTCTTTTTCTTTTCCTTTATCTCCCCTTTTTCTTGTCCTCTCATATACCTTCAATATTTTTCCATTCTTTGCCTCATCATTAGGCAAATTTGGACCATCACCGACATCAGACAAGTGTTCATCCGAAAAATGCATACCACCACCAATGTCAAGTGGCCACTGCTCTTCCTCCTTACTCCCCATCTCCCCCTGAAGAGAAGTGACCGAATCTCCCTCTGAAAAATAAGCCTCTTGTTCCTGAAAGGTAACATCCATAGAGACAAAAATTTTCCCATTGGGAGGATAGTAACATCGATACCCTTTCTGAGTAGCAGAATAGCCAATAAACATACATTTGATGGCTCGAGGATCCAACTTATCACGATTTTGCATGTGGACATGAACATAGCAGACACAACCAAACACTTTTGGAGGAATATGAAGGAGTGAAGGAAGAGAATGATACTGGGAAAGGGTTTGGATAGGTGTTTGAAATTGGAGAACACGTGATGGCATGCGATTGATAAGAAAAACAGCTGTGTGAATGGCATCACCCCAAAAACGTTTAGGAACATGCATAGCAAAACATAAAGATCGAGCCACATCCAAGAGGTGACGATTTTTACGTTCTGCTATACCGTTCTGTTGAGGAGTATGTGGACAAGATGTTTGATGAATGATACCTTCTTGTTGAAAAAATGTTCCAAGTCCATAATTCAAGTACTCTTTCCCATTGTCAGATCGAACAACTTGAATTTTAGCATTAAATTGGGTTTGAATCATTTGATGAAATATTGGAAAAACAGACATAACCTCACTCTTACTTTTTAGTAAGTATACCCAAGAAACTCGAGTGCAGTCATCAATGAAAGAGACAAAGTATTTAGCACCAGTATAAGTAGGAATATGAAATGGTCCCCAAACATCAGAATGAATAAGAGAGAAAGGAACATCACTTTTATTGGAGCTTAAAGGAAATGAAACACGATGATTTTTAGAAAAGATGCAAGTTTCACAATGGAAATTAGAAACCTTGACTTTAGAAAATAAAGAAGGGAATAGATATTGCAGGTACTGAAAGGAAGGATGTCCCAATCTTTTGTGCCATAACCAAATTTTTTCAGAAGCTTCAAATTGTTTAGCTTCCACTTAACAACTGTAACTTGTCTTCTCACAATCTGGTGGTAAGTCCAAGTAGTATAGACCTCCCCCCTCTCTACCATGACCAATCAACGCTTTCGTTCGAATATCCTGAAACCAACAATGAGTAGGAGAAAAGATGGCAAGACAGTTTCGTTGATTTGTAAGTTTACCAATGGAAAGCAAATTGTGAGAAAGATTAGGAACATGTAAAACAGATGAGAGAGATAGGCATGGTGTTAATGAGATGGAGCCTGCTCCAAACACTGGCGTGGAAATACCATTAGCAACTTTAACGGTATTTAAAGGTGGAGTAGTGTGAGAAGCAAACCATGAAGAGTTATTGGTCATATGGTCAGAAGCCCCCGAATCAATGATCCAAGGTTTATTTGGAGCACCAAATGTGGTGTTCAAGGCAAAACCAAAGTTACCTGCGTCGACTAAGGAAGTGGAAGCAGTAGTAGGAGAAACTGAGTGAGCAGATTGATCTACTCGAGGCACGGAAGACATTGGTGTAGTCAGGTGTGCTTGTGATCCAACAATGCTTTTCTTTTGATTTTCCTTCTTTTGAACCCACCAATCAGGATATCCATGCAACTTAAAACAAGTGTCTCTAGTATGCTTATCCTTGTCACAATAAGTACACTTCCTTGTATCAGTAACTTTAGATCCACCTGATCGAGAATTCGAGACTCCACGGGGAAATCGAGACGGAGCAGCTACCATGGCTGATCCTTCCACTTGTGGGCCAACCAACATAATGGTTTGCCTACTTGCTTCAGCATTCACAAGAGCATAAGCAGCACGAACAGATGGCAAAGGTGTTTGAGTCAAAACTTGACTGCGAACATGATCTAAATGAGGATCAAGGCCAGCCAGAAAATCATACAATCTTTCTTCTGAAATTTCTGTCTCTCGAGCAGCAACATCATCAGCACATTTCAATTTTCCAGGACGTAAGAAATCTATTTCTTGCCATGTTTGCTGAAGTTTACCATAATATGCAGATAAAGGCTCACCATTCTGGCGAGTCGCCAGTGCTTGACGGCGAAGTTCATATAATTTTGATGCATCTTTTTCAATTGAGTAAGTTTGGGTAACAGCATCCCAAACATCTTTTGCAGTAGAGAGTCAGAGAAAAATGGCCCGCAAATCTCTAGTCATGGAGTTGAGAAGCCAAGATTGAACCATGGCATTCTCTTCCTCCCATATAGCATACGATGCATCGGCTTCTGCTGGTGCCTTCTTTTTTCCACTGACATAAGACCATTTGCCTCTGCCAGTGATGTAGATGCGGACACTTTGGGACCACGAGGAATAGTTGGACCCATCCAACTTGTCTGGGGTGATATGCAGAGACATATCATTTTGTGTAACAGCAGCTGAAACAGTGGTCTTGGAGTCACCCATTACTACTGCAACGAATTCTCTTTATTGAAACAATAGAGAGTCAGTCTCACTGAGAGAGATGCAGGAACAAAATGCAAGGAGGAAGAGGCAATGGCACGGGTTTGTTGGGTGATTCCAACGGGTATGGTTTATAGGGTATGGGGTAGTAAAATTTTTTTTTTTGTTTTTTGGAAAGTTTTATGGGTTCGTGGAGATATTGCAAATGGACAGAAGATGGGTAAAGATGCAGCGGAATGTATATGGTTAACAAGCTCAATATGGGTAGTGATGTTGGCAGATATGGCCAAAGAGAGATTGGATTCGTATGAAAGTAGAAGGCCTGCTATTTTGCAGGTCTTATGGGGTAGATGGCAGTAGTGCCAGTAGGTTAATCAGAATAGAAACTCCTTTTGGATCAGAATGGCTCTGATACCATGCCAAAATAGAGTTAATTTCTTGATATTTTCATCTCCCAATCGGAGGATTTATATAGGAATACAAGCAATGATGATCAGGTATGAAACCAGTACAAGAAGTCAAAAAAAACTGCTATGAAACTACTATATTAATTACAATGGATTTCATGTCTGATTTCCTAATTCTTTAGTCAACAATGGCTGATTCTTTAGTCAACAATGGCTGATTCTTTAGTCAACAATGGCTGTTTCAGTTAACACAATTATCATCTACGATGAAGTTCTATACGTCAGCATTTACGTGCCCTTGCTCAAGATTCAAGATGATTTATATAGCTCAATATCTTAGTGAAGATAACAGTAAGCTGGCAGTAATTACTCATTATAACCATCTGTGATCGAATAAAGATGATCAAAGAACAGCATGTAACGTACTTGTTTATGACTACAGTACACGCCATTCCATCCTTCCTTTTCCCCTTGCAAACTCCACAATCGACTGAAGGGCCCATCTACATTTAGTTAGCTGAGTACCGTTGGAAGGTTAAACCAAATTTAAGGTACCAAGAAAAAGTCATAAAGCAGGGTTAAGAAAGATAGAAGTTCTAGAGTTGTGATGTTTGGAATTTCTAGAGTTAATCATGATTTCTCTAGATGTTTCAATTATCAAGAAGCTTATAATTAGCTAAATAAATGATGTATTGTAGTGGTTATAAAAGCCATGTAGTGTTACGAGTTTGATGTGTGAAAGAAGCCAGAAGTCTTTTCAAGTTTAAAAACCTCTCCCCTCTCCTAAAATATTAGCTTGAGCCATCTTTCATAGAAACCTATTGAAGTGTTTCTCTATCGCTCTTCCTCCTACAAATTGGTACCAGAGCCGTGTTGAAGTTTTTGTCAATTTGGGGGTTGCAAATGCAAATGGTCACAACTTGGCTTCATTAATTCCTCGATTGGTGGTGATAATTATGACTATTGGAGCAATAATATGAAGGTGTTGTTGAAGGCTTTGGAGCTATGGAATATTGTTGAAGCAGGCTATGAAAAGACGGATAATGAAGCTGCGTTAACTCAAGCGCAGATGAATAGTTCGAGGGAGAACCGAAAGAAGGACAACAAGGCGCTTTTCCACAGCTATCAAACCATTGAGATGCCAGCATATGAAAGAGTTGTGAAAGCCGAAAATGCAAAGCAATCATGGGATATGATCGAGAATGCCTACAAAGGTAAGGAGAAGGTAAAGAAGGTTCGTATGCAATCTTTAAGAAAAGAATTTGAAAAGTTGGAGATGAAAGAGGATGAGACAATCAAAGACTACTTTATCAGAGTTACATCTGTTGTTAATCAAATGGCTTCAAATGGGGATATTCTCGAAGATGCAAGAATTGTTGAAATAAATTCTCCGCAGCTTACCGGCGAAATTCGATTATGTTGTGGCTGCAATTGAAGAGTCAAATGATATTTCAACATTTTCTATGGAAGAGGTACAAGGAAAATTGGAGGCACATGAGATCAAAATTAAGTTGAGGAATCCTTCCACTACTCAACCTGATTAAGCACTCGAGTCTTAAGTTACAACTACGGGAGGCAATGGCAATCAACCTTCTAGCCCTAATCAAAGCTTCGGACGTGGAAGAGCTGGAAGAGGTGGACGAGGTAGAGGAAGAAATTTGAATGGCAAAGGCACTAATTCTTATGGCAATGAACGACGCTCATCAAGCAATTCCAATAATGAACATGAAAGAAATTTCAATTCGTACTGAGGAAGAGGATGTGTTTTTCGAAGAGGAAGAGAACATGGCACTTCGGAATGCTACTATTGCAACAAACCTGGGCACAAGATAAGAGAAAGTTGGTTCAAAAAGGTTGATGATGAAAAACAATATGGAGCAGGTTGTCTGCATCAAACCAATTTTGGAGATGGTGATTATAAAGAAATTTTATTGCTTGCATGTCATGGAGATCAAATGAACGATGTGTGGTATTTGGATAGTGGAGCTAACAAGCATATGACAGGTAACAAAAACCTTTTATCTGCCCATTATAAGTTCGATCGTGGTCAAGTAAGAATTGGAGATGATAGAGCCTATAAAATTGAGGGAATTGGTGAGGTGTCTTTCAAATCAAAATCTGGAACAATTGAGAAGGTTTCTGAAGTATATTATGTTCCTGGTTTGAAGAGTAATTTATTAAGTATAGATCATATGTTGAGGAAGGGTTATGATATTTGCCTCTGTGGTGATTTTTGTGTTCTTAAAAGCAAGGATAAATTTGTTGCCAAGGTTGGACTTGCTGCAAATAACTTGTTTCCTTTGAAGCTCCAGACAACAAAACTATCTTGCTTTGTGAGTACTAAAAAAGAAGTCTTTAAGTTATGGCATGACAGTTATGGCCATTTAAATTATGGAAGTTTGAAGTTGCTGTCAAACAAAAGATTGGTACATGGGCTTCCTCAATTTGATCCGGTAGATAGCGTTTGTGAAGATTGTCAATTTGGTAAGCAACATAGAAGTTCATTTCAATTCCTTCAGAGTTCTCTTGGCGAGCAAAGAAGCCATTGGAGCTTATTCATTCTGATTTATGTGGTCCAATGCTAGTAGCATCTTTTGGAAGTAATCTATATTTCATTACATTTATTGATGATTTCTCAAGAAAAGTTTGGGTCTACTTCCTCAAAGAAAAATATGAAGCATTTCAAGCCCTTAAAGATTTCAAGGTCGAAGTTGAAAGGTGTGTTAGCCTTCCAATAAAAAGTTCGAGGACAGATTGTTGTGAAGAGTATCTCTCCAATGAGTTTCAAAAATATTGCAGAGCTCATAGATTAAAGCACCAGTTAACATCCCGATATACACCGCAATAAAATGGTGTGAGCGAAAGAAGGAACTGGACAATCATGGAGATGGTGAGATGCATGCTTAAGAAGAAAAGATTGCAACAAGAACTTTGGACAGAAGTTGTTTCTTGTGTTGCATATTTAATCAATAGATCACCAGCAAAGAGTTTGAAGGATTGCACACCTCATGAAGCATGGTATTGAGTGAAGCCGAGAGTGCAACATTTAAAGATTTTTGGTTGTGTTGCCTATTCCCATGTTCCAAAGGAGTTGAGAAACAAGCTTGACCATAAGGCAGAAAAGTGCATTTTCATTGGATATAGTGAAAGGAGCAAGGCCTACAAGCTGTACAATCCGAAGACCAAAAAGTTCTTGATCAGGCGTGATTTCCACTTTGATGAAAATGCTTTTTTTGAAGAAGAAAATGGTACATCAAAATTGTCTATTATGCAAGAAGAAGATGATACTTATCAATTAGAAATTGCTCCTCAATCTCCAAGAGCTACATCAAGTGATGACGACTCGCCTCCAAGAAAGTTAAGAAGTGTACGAGATTTTTATGACTTTTCAGAGCAAGTAGATTTGGAGGATAATATTATATACTTTGCCTTCTTTGCTGAAGAGGATCCAATTTCATTTAATGAAGCATGTGAAGAGGAAAAAAGGAAGCAAGTCATGGATGAAGAAATAAAGGCTATTGAGAAGAATGAGACTTGGGAGCTCACAAATCTGTCAGCACACAAGAATCCTATTAGTGTGAAATGGGTATATAAGACAAAGAAAAATGCATATGGGTTCTTTAGCAAGGACAAGGCGAGACTCATTGCAAAGGGTTATATGCAAAAAGAAGGTGAAGACTATACTGAAGTTTTTGCTCTTGTTTCCAACTTGACACTATTCGACTGATCATCTTGCTGCACAAAACAGTTGGGAAAATTTTCAAATGGATGTAAAGTCTGCGTTCTTAAATGGTATCCTTCAAGAAGAAGTTTATTTGGAGCAGCCACCTAAACATGTGAAGAAAGGAAAGGAAAATAAATTTTGCAAGCTTAAGAAGACGTTACATGGGCTCAAGCAATCACCATGTGCATGGTACAGTTGTATTAATTCATACTTCTAGAAGCATGATTTTCAGAAATGCCCGTATGAACATACCCTCTATGTCATAAGCACCTCACAAGGAAGTTTCATGGTTGTAAGTCTTTATGTGGATGATCTTATCTTTATCGGTAATGATTTAGAGCTATTGAATGGTTTTAAGCTCTTTATGATGAAAGAATTTGAGATGACAGATTTGGGCAAGCTACATCACTTTCTTGGTATTGAAGTTTCTCAATTTAAGAAAGGCATTTTCATTTCTCAAGAGAGTTATGCAAAAGAAGTTTTGAAGAAATTTGGGATGGAGAATGCAAACCCAGTAGTGACACCATGCATTACAAGCCTAATGCTAAGCAAATATGGTGAAGGGAGTCTTGTCGATTCCATCAAGTTTCGCAGTTTGGTGGGTAATTTGATGTACTTAACGGCCACGAGACCAGACATTATGTATGCAGTAAGTTTGGTGAGTAGGTTTATGGAAAAGCCACATTCAAATCATTGGGAAGCTGCAAAAAGGATTTTTGCGATACATCAAAGGAACCATCGATTATGACATTTTTTATGAAGCAAATGTTCGAGTGAAACTTATTGGCTATACTGACAATGATTTAGCTGGAAGTAATAATGATTGCAAAAGCACTTCAAGTTATGTTTTTAGTCTGAGAAGTGGCGTGATTTCATGGAGTTCGAGGAAGCAATCGATTGTTGCCCTCTCTACTTGGCATTTTGGAGAGTCTGTTGCATAAACAAAAGGTCCAATCACTTTGTTTTGTGACAATAGCTCAACAATTTCAGTCTCAAAAGATCATGTTCTACATGGGAGAACAAAGCACATCTGCATCCGCTTTCAATTCCTAAGGGAGCTTGTTAGTGAGGGAGTTATATAGCTAAAGTATTGCAAAACAGATGAACAGATGGCAAATGTGTTCACAAAGCCGCTTGGTGAACAAGTGTTCAAGTGAGATGTTGCAAGACTAGGAATCAAAAGCAAATTTGGTTTAAGGGAGGCAATGTTGGGAGGTTAAACCAAATTTGGGTTAAGAAAGATAGAAGTTCTAGAGTTGTGATGTTTGAAATTTCTAGAGTTAATCATGATTTCTCTAGATGTTTCAATTATTAAGAAGCTTATAATTAGCTAAATAAATGATGATGTATTGTAGTGGTTATAAAAGCCAAGTAGTGTTACGAGTTTGATGTGCAAAAGAAATCAAAAGAGTCTTTTCAAGTTTAAAAACCTGTCCCCTCTTCTAAAATATTGGCTTGAGCCATCTTTCATAGAAACCTATTAAAGCGTTTCTCTATCGCTCTTCCTCCTACAAATACACGCCCAACGGAAAACCTCCACCCTGCATAAACACATCAAAAGAGTCATGACGATATAAGAAGGAAATGGTCATAAATAAAAGAACAGCCTGACAATTTAATACCAGCGCATCCTTGCGTATGGTGCAATTAAACAGCGCAAAAACCATTCCAGACTGCTCTTTGCATTAATACTAATAAGCATCACCAAAGAAGAAAACAGAAATGGTATCTTCATCCAGACACCCGAGTTTCCATATACAAAGCACTTCCCGTTTAAACTAGTTCTTGGAATCCCCTTCTCGGTCAACACTCCCGCAGTTGCCCAACATCCTGTAAGTGTATATCCACGCAGCAAATTCCAAGAAAAATTGTATGTAAAGTATCACAACCCAATTCAACCATCAAGGGGATGCAACTTTAAAAGCAAATCCATTTGGTTTCTAAAAGAAAGGATGCATTTCCAGCTATCTAATCACACAATGCCTAAACAATGATAGTGCAAAGCAAGAAAATTACTTCATGGTGGATAACCGAACAAAACGAATGTCTGAAAAGTGACCGCTAAGCTCTAAGGGAGTTTAACCTATGCGTACAGAGATGTTCTAAACCATGGAACTCGGTTCTGGCTACATCTGCTCTTGTTTTAGCGTTCCAGTTTTCTTTTTATGCTTGGTACGACATCCATCAAAGAGACCCTCCCATAAAACGAATGGTGCATGAGTTGTAGATATGTGAATGGTTTTGGAAAGGAAACGAAATCTAGATATCAAAGTACCAGATAAATGGTGCATATTATTAATAATGTTAGATTATATACACAATCTTTTTTCAATCAATGCGATCCCAATTCAATCCTTTTAATTTTTTTTTCTTTCTTTTGATCCTCTTACTTGTAAGCCAAGATACACACAATGGATCATCCTAAATCCCAAACAAAAACTTTGACACGGAAAGGATGTAATTAAAATGGGAAAAAAAGAAAGAAAAAAATGGAAAGTGCCAAGTGGAAGCAATTTTGTGTGGGATATGAAATTAGTCAAAACTATAGAACCAAATAAATAGACAAATTTGCCATATAAACATGCAAATCAATACACAAACCTGGTCTACCCTTCAATCTCGGATCAACTTTCACCTTCACAGCCACAAATAATTCCCTCCTTCCCATTGTCCACATTCAACCCCCAAATAATCGGATGTTCTCTCTTCTAACAATAGCATATAAGATGTTCTAACGCACTCATAAAAAAAATTGCTATAAACCCGAGTTTTCGATCAGTAGGTTTATATCAACCTCTATCTCCTTGTATCTTTGTGTTTGATGGAATTTCTGAACCAGTGTTACTTGTCAAATTTCGAGTGTTGAAGTTGGAACAATGGTGGTGTCAAGGAGGTTTCTGTGGATTTCTTTTGTTCTTTTGGTGGTCTCGGACAGTCTAGTTTATGCCAACGTTAAGAAGCCGGCTGCTGCTGCAGATGGGGTAGCATTGGTGGACGTGGTGGAAGGGGAAGATCCGGTTGTTGAAAAAAGCGACAAGAAGAAACTTGAAGTTGGGGAGGTGACATATGATGGCAGGTCCGTCATGATCAACGGAAAACACGAGATTTTCTTTTCTGGTTCAATTCATTATCCACGGAGCACAGTGGATGTAAGTTTTTTAAATTCTATCTTCTATATTTATTTTTGCACAAAGGAGATTAGTTAAATTGAAAGCACGGCGGATGTATGTTACCCTCAGTTGGGTGCAAGAGTGAATGCTCTGAAGAAATGGAGCTACTAGCTCCTGCGTTTATCTTGTAATTTTATTTTCGTGTTTGGTGATGAAATTTGATTGTTAATATTTGTGCTCAATTGGGTTTTTTCAGATGTGGCCTGATCTTCTCAGGAAGGCTAAACAGGGAGGTTTGAATGTGATTCAAACATATGTCTTTTGGAACCTTCATGAGCCTGTGAAAGGCAAGGTACTAGGAAAATTATACAGATTGTTGCTTGGATTACATGAAGAATGTGATTAAATTGTGAAAAATTATGGCTTGCATTGAATCTTGTATTGATTTTGCAGTGGAATTTCGAGGGAAACGCCGATTTGGTGAAGTTCATCAGGCTGATTCAGGAGAACAATATGTATGTCACCCTCAGGGTAGGGCCATTCATCCAAGCCGAATGGAACCACGGGTAAATATATAATTTGGTAACGTTGATGTTCATCTTAATTCCCTTCCTATGATGAATTATTTTTAACAAATTTCGATTTAGAGGGCTTCCATATTGGCTGAGGGAGGAACCGAACATAGTTTTCCGTTCGGATAATCCAGTATACAAGGTACATCACACCTCAATGTGAAAAACTAATATGATTTGAGAAGCCATAGTAACTGATATTATAAGACCTTAAATTCCTTTTGTAGCAACACATGGAGGCATTCGTGGCGAAGATAATGAAGATGATGAAAGATGAGAAGCTATTTGCTCCACAGGGAGGTCCAATCATCTTAGCACAGGTTGGTACTTGGTTCCTCTCCGAAAATTGTTACTTCTGGGGAAGCATTATTCATCTGATCTGGCTAACTTATAATGTTTCATGACACAGGTTGAAAATGAGTACACTCATGTCCAGCGTGCATATAGAGAGTTGGGGGACAGTTATGTGCAGTGGGCAGCAAAAATGGCACTTGCACAGAACATCGGTGTGCCATGGATCATGTGCAAACAGAAGGATGCTCCTGATCCAGTCGTAAGTTTACAAACTTAATCTCTGTTGATTCTAAGATAAATTAAGCATTAAAATTTATCGGTCGAAAAAAGTTTTATTGTTTTTTTGTGTGTTCAGATTAATACTTGCAATGGAAGGCACTGTGGAGACACTTTTTCAGGCCCTAATAAGCCTCACAAGCCTTCTCTATGGACTGAGAACTGGACTGCTCAGTAAGTAGATATATAGAATATCTAGTGAGTATATATAAAAAAAAAGGTGGTTTTCTAACCACGTTTCTTCTTTTTCATGATTACAGGTACAGAGTATTTGGTGATCCTCCTTCACAAAGATCGGCAGAAGACATTGCGTTTTCAGTTGCTCGATTTTTCTCCAAGGATGGAACCCTAACCAACTACTATATGGTAACCGGCCACCTTCAAATTCTTTATAAAATTATCACTAGCAGAATGTATAAAGCAACCCTATTTGACACTTGCAGTACCATGGTGGAACAAACTTTGGAAGAACAAGTTCTATTTTCACAACAACTCGATACTATGATGAAGCACCTCTTGATGAATATGGTAAAAGATCTTGAATTTCTCTATATATGATTATAATTCAAGATGGTTTCTCATCATATACGCATTCAAATCGGGAATTATTTTATTTTCGATGCAGGTTTGCAAAGGGAGCCGAAATGGGGTCACCTCAAGGACTTGCACAAGGCTTTGAATCTATGCAAGAAGTCTTTGTTAGCAGGAGCTCCTGGAGTCCTAAAGTTGGGCGAAGAAACCGAGGCAAGTATCGTATATCCCCATAAATCGAAAATTACGCAGGAAGAGAAGGGAAAGAAAGTGTCACTAATAGGCTCCATTCTGCTTTGTAGGCTCGTTTCTATGAGAAGCCTGGAACAGACATATGTGTTGCTTTCCTGGCAAACAACCACTCAAAACTCGAAACAAGTGTCGCTTGGCGCGGGCAGGAGTATTTCCTGCCACCACATTCCATTAGCATCCTCCCGGACTGCAAGACCGTGGTCTTTAATTCTCAGCAGATTGTGTCACAGCATAATACGAGGAACTTTGTTCGATCAAAGGCTGCTAATAAACTCAACTGGGAAATGTCTCCAGAACCAATTCCAACCGTTGTGCAAGTGCCAGTGAATCAAAAGAAACCACAGGAACTTTACCACTTGCTCAAAGATGCCACAGACTATGGATGGTTCACCACTAGGTAAGTTCATGTATGCATATTTTGGGATGTAAACAATTTGATTTTACTGCTGACATTGTATGTTTTATGACTGCAGCCTTGACCTGGGTCCATATGACTTGCCGATGAAGGATTCTATTCGCCCGGTTATCCGAGTCCCAAGTCTTGGTCACGCAATGAGCGTATTCGTCAATGGTGAATATATCGGTAAGAGCACGGAAACAGTCCTGCAGACATACATACTAGTTTCCATACTTTGTCAATGTCAGTGACAAGGCATCCCTTGTACTTTCTGTTGACTTGATGACTAAGCGATTCGAAGATGTTTACAGGAACCGAGCATGGAAGCCACGCGGAGAAGGGATTTGTCTTCGAGAAACCTGTCACATTCAAGCAAGGGCTCAACTACATCTCATTGCTTTGCATGACAGTGGGACTCCCAGTAAGTCAGCTCATAACTTATTAGCACTGTTTGAGTAGGATTCAGGATTAAAAACAGGTGCTAACTAATTTATTTTTCATCAATGAAGGATAGTGGAGCATACATGGAGCACAGATACGCCGGACCCCGAACCATAACAGTCCTGGGATTGAACACAGGAACAATTGATCTCTCACAAAATGGCTGGGGACATAGGGTGTGTACTCTTAAATTTCCATTATAACTGGGAAATGATTTCTGCACTCCCATTTTCCTTAGGGAGGAGCGCAGAAGGAGAAAGCATGAGTGCAAAATCATTTCCCTTGGAATATTGAAATGGAGATGATTTCCAATTTTGTTGGCTCCCATTATTCAGGTTGGCTTGAATGGCGAAAACTTACAAGTGTTCACTGAGAAGGGAGCGCAGAAAGTCCAATGGACTAAAGCTGCAGGCAAAGGAAGGGCTCTCACATGGTACAAGGTAAAGTCTCTGAAGCCAACATTCTCAACTCCGATGCATTTTACTGAATTGTACATTGCAGTATTTTATATCCAATGCTTTTGTTGCAGACATATTTTGATGCTCCTGAAGGGAAAGACCCCGTTGCTATCCGGATGACTGGAATGGGAAAGGGAATGGTTTGGGTGAATGGTTTAAGCATTGGGCGGCACTGGATGTCCTTCCTCTCTCCGCTTGGACAACCTACTCAAGCCGAGTAAGTGAAATCACACACGAAAAAAGCGTACAATGTAATAGTATGATGCAATATATGAATATAAATCTCCACAAAAACAGCAAATTTAAGTTTCATTTGCAACCCTTGTGATCAGGTACCATATTCCGAGATCTTTCATCAAGCCAGGCAAAAATTTCCTTGTTGTATTGGAGGAACAGGATGCTGACCCTAAAGACATTGAGATCCTTACGGTCAACAGAGACACAATCTGTTCCATGAGTTCACAGATGCATCCTCCACACGTTAATGCATTTGAAAGAAAGGGAGGAAAGTTCCAAATTGTCGCAGGCATCACTGCCGCAACTGCTCAACTCAAGTGTCCAAACTACAAAAAGATTGTTGCTGTGGAGTTCGCAAGCTTCGGTACTCCTGAAGGCGTATGTGGAACTTACGCCATTGGCAGCTGTGATGCTCCGGGAACCAAAAAGATCGTTGAAGAGGTAAAAATTTCCTTGGTCATGATGCAGGTTTCTCAACCAATCTGCTAAATTATGAATTCTGAAGTTCTAACCGATGTTTTTGTTTTGGCTTTTTTCAGAAGTGCTTAGGACAGACTGCATGTACAGTCCCCAGTGACCCCGGGCTTTTCTTCAAAGTTGATCCTTGCCCAACTGTCAAGATCAAGAAGCTTGCCATCCAAGTAAAGTGTTCCCACTAAGGGGTGAGAGAGTTTTGATAGAAAAGTTTTCTGGGAGATGTTTGTGCTTAAATTTGTCCAAATTTCACTTATTTGGGTCTAAAGCTAAATTATGGTATTGAGAAATTAGTCTGAACTTGCATCAAGATAATTTGAGATGCATCAGGTAGCACACCTTTTGGGCGGTGGTTTTATGCCGAACTCTATTATTTTATGTGCAATCCATTTCCAACAAGTGGCTCTTTAGTTCCTTATATAAAAGGATGCAAAGGCAAAGGGAAAAGGACACTCAAACAACCAAACAAATCTCTCTCTAGAAAACCAACGCAGGAAACCTTTTATTTCAAAGCTTTATTCAATATTGCAAGCTCTTTCATTTCTTTCAATTAAAGTCAAAGCCCTCTTTCAATTCATCCTGGTTTTGTTGTCTTTACAAGTATTCCTCTTTCAATCTCTGTCTTGTAATAGCTGGTAGCATTTCAATATTTACAAAATCTCTCTTCACTATTTATATATTGTGATTGAGATATCTACATAAGAAAAGTCCTTATCATATAAGGCAAAGAAAGAACCTAACCTGAGCCTCTCCTACTCAACGACACAATCTTTCAGTTAGAACTCAATTAAGGACAATCTCCATCACTCAAATCCCGTCTACTAGTAGTGACACGCTCGCAATCTCTAAATTCATGCTCGTGTGAATTCCCAGCCTACCGGCAAGGCCAATGACGAATTTAGGGTGCGAACAGGAGAACTGAAGACCCTGCAGCTAGTTTGCGGTGGTTTGAGATGGCCAAGCAGAATCTGGGACTATAGAAGCTCAACATTATGTTCTTCTTAGTAAATTCCATACTCGAATTCATGAAATCTGTGCTCCGGCTATTTAGTACTCGATTCATAAATATAGAAACTGACCTAATCAGTCAGTCATTCATTCCTTACCTGTTTTAGACTCCAATTGCCCTTCGAAAAGGTAAACGTCTTTGATCTTTCTGTAAGTCAACGTGTTTGTGATATCACTCATATAGGCCGTGTGGTTGCAAATCTTTCCCAAGTTGCTTCTGCTGGAAAAATTTTCCATTTTCTTTTGAAGCGATCTGCTCAAACGCTTTTTTCCAAATTCGAATCTGTTTTCTTCGAAGCTGATCAAGTGGTTCATCTTCTCTGATACATCAACTACAAGTGTTTACCAAAAACACTCACTTTCTTTGGTCGTGAAAAATGCAAAGTTCCAGACAGGGAAGATACTTATACATGCTTCTTTGTGCACTATGTATTATCACCAACAGAAAGAGAAAACCATTCAAACTTTTCAACAAATAAACACAATGACAAAGCTATGCACTCGACAAGCACGTACTTAGCACCCGTTTGATAATCATTCACTTTTTAAGGTTGCACTTTAAATCTTTTCCGGGTAAAGATAGAAAGATAGTATGTGGAAGAAAATACGGATGAGGGGTGAAGGAAGATGGAAACATGAAGGAGAATGTATGAAACAAAAACTTGAAAGTGAAAAAATTGTTTTAGTTTTTAATTCAATGTATAATTTCGTTCAATATACATTTTTTCTACGTCTCTTCCATCATCTTTCCTTCACCCTTCATCCTTCATCCCTCATAAAACTTGAAGGTAGCAAAATATTACTCACTCATTGAAGGTAGTTAACGATTACCTAACCATTTACCTCCACCTTCAACCTTCAACCTTAAACATACTTGAAGTTTATAAGAGGTGCATTCCAATCCAATCCAATCCAATCCTAACATCGAACAAGCCCTTAGTCATCACTTTGACATGGGCAGTACGAGAAATTTGGCCTTATACATTACCCCGAAGGAATAAATATGTAAACGTTGATTCGACGAACCAAACAAGTCACCAGTGGCACCAGTTAGTTTCGGTTTCGATACACCAGCCACTCGATAGTGTCCGAAACGGAAAACATATATATATAGCCGGCATATTCACAACATGCAAAGGTACATTACTTGAAGGACTGACGAATAATGGAACCGAACTGGAACAAATTTATTTGTAATCAAAATCGGAATGAAATTATAAGGCATATAAATGTTTCAGATGTTTTGTTTCCCTTTCATACATTTTACCACCGTACATGTATATTCTACCACCCTATATGAACGGAAAACAAAAAGGTGAACAAAAATTTCTTTAACAAGATTTCCTATTCATTTACAGTCCTTGGCGGCTCAGACGGCCCTCTCGGAAAACTTGCTACAGTTTAAAATTGCGTCGATCCAACCTGAAATGAACATGATCAACTTCTGAACCAAAATAAGTAAATTCAGAAAAAAAGCACAAGCATAATGAATAATAATGCGTGAAGAATCAAAATATTTGCGATTTTGGAACCAGGCCAGTGGAGAACGAATGTGAAAACGTAAAGAAACTGACCTCGACAATGTTGATATGTTTAGAACCGCACCAATGACGAGCCGCTATTTGTGTGGATAAGTAGAAATGCCACTTCCAACATCAAAAGTCATCCAAGGCTAAGGCTAATTAATTGCAGGCGAAAGTCCGAACAGTCCTAATTGTTTTAATGTAAATAATATACATGGATCGATATGGCTAATCCCAAAATCTCATGACAAATCAAAGGATCCTTGCCCTTCACTGATTGCATACAATAGTTTCTTGAACATAATTTCCTGTTTGAAGCATCGGTCACAGCCCACAATATCAGTAATAATGCCAGTATGACGGAAATTATTTGTTGCAATCAAGAATTTCAAGCACTCCTGCATTAATAAACCGAATATGGTAATACCTTGGTTGAATATGGAGGAAGCTTCAGGTAATTAGCGCATGTCATGACACTGGGCAGGTCATCATCTGCCAACTCTGAAACCCCGGTCCCATTGATTGCAGCATTATTTGCAGTCGAAGAATGCTGCACCAGAAATTGAATCATTAGCACAATCCCAGTTATGCATGACCATTCTAAACACATGTTATCATTCAATGACTCCCATTGATGCCTAAAAATAGATCGTCAACTATATAGGATATATCACTCGAAACACCCATCTTTTATACTGCATTTGTGTAAGGAACAAATTGCAACAGACCACCTGTATGTATATCAATTGTACCATACCTTTCTCACAATGGTCAGTTTTGGATTCAGCACCGCCAAACCACCAGGTGGAAGCCGAGGTGCACCAGTAACAAACTGGCAGAAAGCGCGCTGCTGCTCTGGGGTGAACTCACCCATAATCTCGAGCAACTACAAATTTATAAACAAGACCCATATAAGACCAAAACAGAACCATTCATCCCCAAAGCCCTCCCATCAATATAGAACAAGAACTTACATTAAGTATTGCAGGGCTCTTGGCATTGTATCCATGATCAAACTTTATATGATCAGCAAGGGTATCTGCCTGCAAAATCAGAAGAAAAAAAATGAAACAAGTTAGCAATGTTCCAATTAAAACAGTGATTTAGTGAAGGGATAAGTAGACAAATTACCTCCCACAACTCTCTACGGCCACAAAGCAGATAGTCCAACTCATGTTGAGTAAATATTTGTAAAGACGATATGTCAAAGACCTGATAGTCACGTAGTAAACAAGAAAGGAATTAATTATTATTCTCTTGAAGTGCACAGAGAAACATACAATTAACTATCACAATCGAAGAACAACCAGGTTTTAAGCTCGAGAGAGGCACTTATAAAATAATTACAAAAAATAAAACTACAGGGAGTACCAGACCAAAAAGTTATTAAACTACAGTGATAGGCCTGGTCCAGCAACCTACTCAACGCCGGGTGAGGTTATTCACTGTTACAGAAGAGTACCCTTTTTAAAATAAATTTCAAATGCCTTCTCCCCTCCACCGCCATCCCCCTCTCCCTAAACCTTCCCAATGCTTGGGTTCACTTGCAGTTGAAATATATAATAAAATAATGCAAATTAATTATAATTGCAGCAGGACATTGAATTAAACAATGATATTTAAAAGCATCTTGGCACATAAAATGCAACATCAAAGATGCAATGAGTTTATTACGAACTCGATAATAATCAGAAAAAAGAAAAAACTGAACCTGATTAAACCCGACTCTAAATGCTTCAATTTGCCTCATTATCCCAGTCTTCACTGTCGCGTCAACAACAAAAGATATATACTCCTCCAAGTTATTGATATCAACCTGGAAGTTAAAGGTATGTTAAAAATGTCATTACAAGCACAACAGCAACCAAAAAAGGTAAATGAAGGCTCAAAAATATAAATAAACCAAGATAATTTTGTTTACATTTTCATCTCCCGGTTTCAACACATAATCTGGATAGCCAGGAAGTGTAAAATCTAAACAGAGGTCATCAACTGATGCTCCACGGAAACGCAATTCAGCAATGGCATCACAATTATCACCATTTGATTCTAAATACAGTTTCCGGCAGACAAGGTTATGTAATTCCTGCAGAGTCTTTCCAAGCTCAGCATCAAAGGAAAGAACATCATGTAAATCAAGCTCCTGAAGGATTGGGAAGAAAGGAAAGAAAATAGGTTTAATTTCTACATCAAAACCGTTTTGATAAAAATATAAATCTAAACCACTTCAATAAAACTATAGGTGAAATAAAAAAGGTTAATTCTTCCACTAGCTTACTTGACCAAGCAAAAGCTTATAAAATGCAGCTGATAGTGGCAAGTCCAATAGCCGCCCATCTTGAAGAGCCTTAGCCATCACACGCCCAACCAACCTAAAGTATTCTATGACCTTTGAAAATTGGCTACCATCAGAAGCAACAGCAGTTGGAGGCCAGGGACGTGGGAACAACCCAAGAGGAGCTTGGACAATGTCACCATTGCTTTTTCCATCTTTATGTTCATCTCCATCAATATCCATTGATGTTTTCTCCATGGAAGAATTCGATCTCCACATGCCCAGTCTAACTCTTTGTAGGTCATGACTTAAAAGCGTGTAAAACTCAAGTGTAGGACCCAAGCCAGTGCCCACTTCACCGAAATATTCTACTTCAAGCACAGATTTTTGGCTGGAATACATCTCCATTACTTTTGCAGCAGAATCCAAAATCCGGTTTCGGGACACACGAACTTTCTGTCGTTGCAATCTCCCAACTCTCACCTCTCGTTCATTTGCACCATGACCATCAGCACCCTGCTGCTGCTGAAGACGGTGCAAAGCGCGGGACAATCCAAAAGCCGTTGAATAGAAATACTGTCTCCGAGTCTCAAAAGGAAACAAAAATGGACATGCTTTTGTCAACTGGTAACACCAAGAAGGAAGACTCCCACTGCACAATGCAAGGGCATCTTGAATTTGTCGGGCTAATTTGGGAGTGAGTTTGCTGTTAACAAATTCTTCCGGAAAAACCTTGGCACCAGTTGTACTCAAGTCATCCATATTCAAAACTTTACCCTCAGCAAAACTGTCGGAAACTATCTGAGCTCTTAGGCGAGGTGCAAGCTGATTCAAGCCCTCTAGTACACGGAGTAGTGCCACAATATTGTAAGTAGGATTAGATTTTTCTAAATCACAAGGAAGCTCTCCCTGCAAAATGCTATCCAAAAGTGACATTTGAAGCAATTGGGAGTCGGAGTTGGAATTGGAAGCAGATCCAGATTTGCCAGATTTTGTTGCAGTCGTAGAACTTGCACCTCCAACAGATGCCCTGTCAGCTTGATTGTCTGGCTTCTGGTATGTGATAGTGTAAATATCACTCCACAGCCTGCTACCATCACTGGATACGAAATCACTGCCAGCATACCTTTCATCATCATCCTCATCTTGCACAAGCTGTCTCTGAATAGCCTGATAGATAGTCAGATGCCTATTAAGCTGCTTCCCTCCAGAAGTAAAAATCAACTTAGGAGGATCACTAGAACTGCCAAAAATGGGATGTCCTTGTCGATCTCTGCCTCCCCTGATGCCCCTACTAGCAGATCCAAGCCCAGCCATGGCAGCAGCAGCAAATGACATTGCACCCCTTGAACCATAAGAATTACTACTCCTATGATCGGCAGAATCTGAGCCTCTAACTGTAGCAGCTCTGCTGCTAGAGCCAGGAGCTGGGATAGTGTGGGTGTCACTCGTGGCGGAAGCTACAGTAGCATCCTCAGTTGAGTCTCCCAATTTCACATCATGCACTTTATCCGGCATGCAAACAGGAAGAGAGTCATCTCTTAGAACCTGCAAAAATAACAACAATAGCAAAAGAGTATAATACAAAGTAAGTATCCAATATCTCCTATCCTGGACAATAAAATTAAAGAATCAAGTAACACACATCATGGTCATCATCTTCGTCATCTGAGATATCATCATCTTCAATGACCAATTCATCCATCTCAACAGGCGATATATCCAATTCCTCATCCTACAGAAAAAGATAATCAACGACTGTTCAGACAGAAATATGTAAAAGGAATAAATGGGTGAACTATGCCAGCAATTACCTCCAAATCAAACGAAAAAAAAAAAAAGAAAAAAAGAAAAAAGAACACTAGAAATAGGATATATCCCCAGTGTATTAACCAAAACTCATATAAATGAGATATCTAAGGCATTAAGAGAAAAGTACTTAAAGAGAGAAGGGGAGGCTACATTATAGGGACACCAAAGTTAATGCACTGCCTTACCCCGCAGACCATTCTAAATTCCCTTACAAGGATTCAGTTTCACTAAATACCCAATAAACCCTTTGTTTGAATAAATTAGCGGAAAAAGAACAAGACCTCATAATTCCATGACTGTTAGAATTTACGTCTTTAATTTGATAATCAACACACTAAGGTCGGATGCAAACTGAATCCATAACAGAACCCCAATGCCATATCAGACCCATCAGATAAGCAAAGAAAGAGATTGCATTAGTTAAAAAGTACTACTAGCAGTGTCTGTCAGCATGAACAAAAATAACCCAAAACTGTATAATTCAACACTTATCTCAATAATGATTATGGATGTCATTTCAGTATCAATAACAAACCTCAGAAGTAGTGTCCCCATTTGCAGGCTTCATTTGAACATCTTTATCAAGAGCTGCTCGTCTACGAGCTGCATTTCTCGTTTGAGTTCCTCTTGCTTCCTCCTGAGAAGGCTTCAAAACAGCTTTACCCTTCCCTTTTGATGAGCTTGTGTTCTTCTCTTGTGATGGTTCCCTCCTACCTGTATCTCCTATATTCACAGATGTTCTCGACCGCGTTGAGTGGCGACGAGTGGTGGAAGCAGGATTTGAAGTAGGCAGAGATGAAGCACCAGCACCTGTAGGTGTAGTTCCAGATTCCGAATTTCCAGCAGATGCAGCAGGCTTCTGACCAGATTCACCTCGTTGAACTCGAGGCCAAAGAAACTCTTCTACAGCAGCTAAACTTGCTAATGGATCAATCAGAACGACGTTCGATGAATAGTCTCGGAGGGTCTTTTCTCCTTGTGCACGACAAAGACGTAACTTAAAGGGCTGAGATAATGCACTAAGTCCAGAGGAGAGGCGTGCACTCCCAGTGGATGACCTAGACGAATGACTCAGCACGACAGGAAAACGCTCTAAGGAGGACAAAGCATTTTGGAGCTTCTGAACAAGGACAGTCATCAGTGCTACACTTCCTTCATCAATACTCAAAGGAAGAGCAACAGCAACAAATGACTTAAATCTTTTAAGGGCTTGCTCACGAAGCTTGGGCAAATTACCTTCCGAAATCCTCTCCTTGGAAAAGTACCCACAAGAAAAATAGTTAAGCAACGCTGCAACAACACCACTACCAATGAACTCAAAAGTGGATACACCATCCCCTTTGCTTAGTTCGGCTAGCATCTCATATACGACACCAGTCAAGTACTCCTCCTTACTTGCAGAACTATCAACCAAGCGAGACCCAGATGCCTTCGACTTTCCCTTTGCTTTCATTTTTTGGTCATCAACACCGGCATTCAACTTCATGCATAGATTCTTTAAATGTAATAGATCATCTGTAACTCCAATTTCAACAGCCCCAGGATCTGAGGGGAAGTACTTGTCTTTAAAAGCTTTAGCACATGCACTGACAGCAATTCGAAGGCGGGAGCTCACAGTAGGAATCTCCACTGAACTTGGAGGTGAACCAATATTTGCTGAAGCATGACTCTTAGTTTCCTCCAATGAATTTCCATCTGGAATTGGGTTACTGTTGCGTCGTCTATAACGCCTAGACCGTGATGATGTTCCAGAAACAGGATCACTATCCTTTTCAGCAGAAGATACTGGAGCAGGAACTGAATTTGGAGTACTAGGTAAGATAAGTTGATCCACAGCATGAACAACACCTTCTCTCACAAACACCTTGGAGAAAGTATTGGGAAGCTTCTCCATGAGTATCTCAGCAACTTGGAGAGCAGGAACCAAGACGTGTGGATCTTTCCATGCTAAGACACCGGCTAAGAAACTACCGAATGGTTCAATAGTACTAGTTAGTAACTGTAGTGGCATGCTGTCATCATATCAAGAGATCTGATTAATAAATATAGGATACCTTGAAATATTTGTCGAACTTAATAATGACTGTATCATCTCTGCATTGCTGAAGTACATTAATTTCCCAATTACTGAGAGACATTTGTGGCGAACAGGGCCATTAACACTAGAACCATATATCTGTTTGGCAGGTACACAAAATATCAATTATCAAACATAACAAATTAACAAAATCAGCTGAATGCCAAATACTGACCTGTATTAGAACAGGAAGGAGATCCATTCCAAATTGCTGGAGAAGGGAAGGTTGTTCATTCAATAATTTCTCGCGAGCTGAAACCTCAGAACCATTTCCGTTGGTGTCTTCTTGTTTCCCAGAAGCGCTAGCAGATGACTTGTTCACAACAGGACCTTTCATAAATACATTGAAGCTGGACGGAATGGAAATGGTTCCTTGTGGTAAAGGAGGAAGTAGCTCATTTGCCAGATTGACAATCTCAAAGATCTAGCCCGAGTATAAAGAATCAAAAGAATTTAATTATCATCAATAACAATAAATTGCAAGATTTAAAATTGGTAACCACCAAATAAAACACTTTACACTAACAATTCAAAACCCACTTAACAATTCAAACCCAATCAAGTTTGCTGCTTTTTAGCTGTCCAGACAAACTACCCTGTGCAATGGGCAGTCGGACAAATTTTCATTGTTATCTCGAAGTGATTATAAAAGGCCCCATGAAGTTCCATGTGATCTCCATATTACACACTATTCAGTTACAAACCCTGTACCGATGCTCTCTCATGGATGAACTCCCATGAAAAACATGCAATTTCCTAACTGAGTCCTACTAAAAAATACCTTTATGACAAGAACATCAACGTGATTTTCAACCCAACTAAAAAAAGGAGCTTGATAACAACACCATCAGTATGATTTTCAACCCAACTCAAAACAAACTGATTCTATGTCATAAGTTTATAAACGCACACAGAACATATTTAACTTTCAGAACTAATCAATAGCTTACAAATATAAGGTACGAAGATACTCAGAATAAAGAACTCTACGATTTACCCAAACAGCAGAGATAATTAAACGGTGAAGCTAGAATGTAACCAACAAAAAAAATTACCTGCTCTGGTGGCTTACTTAAAGCAGGAGAAACTGTCGTGCTAGAAGAAATTCCAGAACCTGAAAGTACATCTTTAAGAATTCCACTGATCCCAAGAAGAAGTAAAGTTTTAGACCCTAATGGGGAACCACTTGCACAGGTTGATAGTAGTCGAATTAAACCCTGTATGGTTTTTAAGTCAAGGTTTTAGATCCTGATGGGGAACCACGGTCATATGTGGTAAACGTTCAAGTATCAAAATAAAAATAAAAACAAAACTGGACTCACAGTATACGTAGGTGTACTGAGAGTTGACTGGGCACCTCCAGAATTGCTGGTCGAAATAAGGGACGCAGCTTGAGTAACTAGCCCATGGTTGCATAATTCATCAAGTTTGTCAGGAGATGATGCAAAAGCTTCAGCAATTCGTGTCAGACATACAGAAGCATGCTCCAAAACCTACATAATAACAAAAGGGGTACATTAAGCAATGGAAACAAAAACTAAACAGACCTACTGTTTTAACTTAGAAACTCTGAAAAGATGAACTTACCTTTGCATCATGATACTGCAGAAGGTTTGTCAGCAATGGGACAGCTTCCATCACAAAGTCAGCTGCATCTAAAGGAAGTTTCTTGCACATATTCGCAGCAGTTGATAATGCCACACGCTGTAACACACAAACAGTTGACGAAAATCCTATGTAAATAATTAAACCTTACTCAGCATACCTAATCAGGTTACAATGTAAAAAGTTAACTAGTGGATTACCTGGACTCCTGTGGAGAAAAAATCCAGATAAGAAAGCACTGCCATAAGAGCACCGGCTCGAAGACAGGCAGATGGGTGTTCCTGTGATATTTTCTTCAGAGCTTGCAGTGACTGTTTACATCATAACAACCATAGAAATCAGAACAGAGTACTCCAAAAGTACATCTTAAAAATGCACAAAAAACATATAAAACAAATTCACAGGAAATACCAATACTTATGTTCTTTAAACAGCCATCAAAATAATAAATGCATAACAAAGGTAAACCTGCTCTGCCAAGTCCATGTACTCAATCGTCAACAACCTTGCACAAAAGCAAGAAACAGCACCATAATGCACCACAGCGGCACAAGATGATGGAAGCACATCACAAAGATGAGTGAGTGCTCTAGCTGCAAGGAGCATAATATCTGGATTGCTCTCATGATTAAGCAACCCCACAAGTACAGGCACGAATGAATCAACCGAAAACGTGCTCAACGACTCCTCAGTTCCAATTGAAAGCATTTCACAGAGCTGCGTCAGAGCTTCCACCTGTTTCCCTTCTTCCCCATCAGCTCTTAACCCAGATAATATCTTCTTCAGCCTCCCGCTCTGGTGCGATGAAGAAGCCGAACCCATAGCCGAAGAAGGAAGCAGGTCATCCAATCCAGCGCCGATCTTCCTAAGAAGCCCCTGAAGGGCACTACTCGCTGAAGTCAAGTTCTGGTGCAAAATCCCAACACCGCCTTCGCTATCATTGTCATCGTCATCGCCAGTTCCTCCACCATCCATATTCAACCCTAGGTTCCTCTCAGCATCCCTCTCTCTTTCCCTCTCCCTCTCCCTCTCCCTATCCCTAATCCTAACCTCATGCTCCTTCTCCTTACCTTTATCCGAGCCATCCTTATCGGAACTCTTGTTGCGGCGGCCACGCGAGCCGGACGATTCGTTCGTGGGGTCCATGGGTGCGGCAGGTGAGGGTTCGTTTTGGGTCCGAGAAGCGCGGGACCGGGTCGTAATCGAAGCGGGGCCAACAGAAGACAATGTAGAAGCAGAAAGACGAGCGCGCTTGGAAGAACGAGTAGTACGACCAGACGAAGAAGAAGGGGCTGCTGAGGTGGCCTCCGCCCGCTTCCGGCTCCGAGTTTCCATACAAGAACCCCAACCCCCGGAAATTCGTTTCACTCGCTCGTCACCGAGCGGCGATCACACCATAGTCGATCCGATTGTCGCCTGCGTCAAATCCGAAAGCCTTAGGAAGATGAAAAGATCGAACCTTTGTCGAATTCAGCTCAGCAGGAGCAAAACCCCCAATCTGAAACCCTAGATTGTTCACTCTGTATACATTAACAAAAACAAAAAATCCTAAAAATGCCCAATTCAAAGAGAACCTGTATTATTCGAGGACAAAATTGATTGGATTATACAGCGACTCGGATTGAAAATTGAAATTCCGGTTCGATTTTGGGATTAGAGAGACGGACTGAGGACGAGAGTGTGAAAGGGGAAATGGAGGTATGAAACCTGAAAAAGTGACTGGAGAATTAAAAAAGAAAGAGAGGAGAGCTTTATAGTTTATACAAATATTCATTTATAATTTATTTATTTTTGAACAAATTTTTTACTTAACAAAATTTTTGCTTAGAAACTAAAATTTTATTTAAACTCATAATTTTACACCCAATTTAACTTTAAATGTTAATTGTTTATATTATATAATTATAATCAAGTGCAAGATGAAATTATAAATAAAACTAAAATTTATCAATAAACTCAAACTTAATAATCCAACTCTACTATCAGAGAACTTCAAGTATAGTAAGGCCCCATAAGCAATAGGCAACTCAATCTCCTTAAATGAATAGTAATCGCCAAAGTGCATCTTCACCCAGACAATTCGTATTAAAATATTAGTATTTTTAGTTTATAGAATAATAAAAGACAACTTTATTTTTAATTTCAAACAATAATAAAAGATTGGTTGAAGGTATTTGAAAATATTAAATTGTAGAGTAAAGTGGTTAGATATTTGTAGGAAAAAATTATAATTTATTATATTTTTAATTCCTCTCTACTTGTAAGTGAGAGGTCTTAGGTTCAATTCTCACCAAAAGTGAATTTGAACAACATTATTACTAGCTCATTGTGAAACTAAAGGCCTATATCCCTTAGTGTAGCTAATATCAAATGTTTAAAAAAAAATTAGTTTTTTTTTATCATTTTTAATAATTTTTTAATAATTTAAATTGTGGCTGGTGTCGTGATGACGTCAAGCTTAAGTCATATAGGCAAGGCATTGGGCCAGGTGATTGTTGGCTGACTTTTCCATTAGGCTCACCTTGACACACCCCAATCCCAGTGTCCGAAGGACAACGGAATGACCACGTACTGGTGGATACCCGAGGGTGACGCAAGCTATTTTATGAATGCGTATGCTCTGAACATGTCAGGCATTATCACTTTTAAATTGTTGGAGTTGAATATTTTATACTTTTGTTAAAGTTTGTACTTGAAATTTATATTGTGTAGTTACGCGCGAAATTATTATGCATGTTTCACATGTCATCGAGATGGGGTGGTGCATGTTCTTTGGGGCAGATAGCGCATGCGGTGACGCGTGGGGGTACCCGAGGTCCCCCCTTAAGTTTTTCTACGTCCGTTTTCCCAAATTCAATCATTGTAGTATAGTTTTATTAATTGGTCCCTTTATGTGCTTAGGTGCGCTTTTGTCTTCCCTAGTTCGAACGGCTCTTTGGTGACTGAGTATCTATGAGTGGACCCCTTCTAAAATGCATGATTTTATTATTAGAAATGAATACATGAAAAACAGATTTTATGACTACGTTTTATGAAACGTTTATTGAGTTATCAGATTGACACTTTATGAAATATCATGCTTTATTAAATTTACGTTGCGAAGATATTTATGAATATGATTTATGATATGATGTTTCAGCTATTGAGCACCGATGAGATATATTTTGGAAAGATTATGTTTATGATTTTTTGTGCTTACTTAGTGGATATTCATTTATATATGCCTTCGGGCATGCTATGTAGGGCCTTCGGGTGGAAGATTTATATATGCCTTCGGATGGGCAATGTAAAGCCTTTGGGCGGAAGATTTATATATGCATTCGGGCGGGCGATGTAAGGTCTTCGAGCGGAAGATTTATATATGCCTTCGGGGTAGGCGATGTAGGGCATTCAGGCGGAAGATTTATATATGCCTTCGGGCAAGCGATGTAAGGCCTTAGAGCGGAAGATTTATATATGCCTTTGGGGTGGGCGATGTAGGGCATTCGGGCAGAAGATTTATATATGCCTTCGGGCGGGCAATGTAAGGCCTTAGAGTGGAAGATTTATATATGCCTTCAGGGTGGGCGATGTAGGGCATTCGGCCGGAAGATTTATATAAGCCTTCGGGCGGGTGATGTAGGGCCTATGGGTGGAAGATATATATATGTCTTTTCGGGCGAGTGATGTAAGGTCTTCGGGCGGAAGATTTATATATGCCTTCGGGTGGGTGATGTAGGGCCTGTGGGCAAAAGATTTATAAATATGCCTTCGGGCGTTTGATGTAGGGCCTACCGGCGGAAGATTTATATATGCCTTCAGGCGGGTGATGTAGGGCCTTCGGGTGAATGATATCTATATATGCCTTCGGACGGGCGATATAGGGCCTACATGCGGAAGATTTATATATTCCTTTGGGTGGGCGATGTAAGGCCTTCTGGCGATTGTGATACCACTACTAAGCACACTATATATGATATATGTTTTATGAAGGTTTTATGGCATGCTAAGGTTTTCGGAAAACCTATTACTTATTATACTATATGAGTTTTTCTAAACTGGGGGTTAGTATGTTGAAGAATAATTGTTTTAGTATTACTTATATATAAACTTGGTCCACTCATGTTTTGTTTTGCGCCCCCTCAGGACCTAGGAACGAGACATACGACCCGAGCTACGAGGCATTCCCATATCAGTGAATTTGTGTCCTCCCCTCTGTGTAAGACATCTTTTGTAATCGCACTTTCTAATATTCCTTCCACTTGTATTTCGAATTAGTAGTATGCTCTGAACATGTCATGCATTATCACTTTTAAATTGTTAGCAGTTGAATATTATTATACTTTTGTTAAGGTTTGTACTTGAATTTTATATTGCATACTTATGCGCGAAATTATTATGCATGTTTCATATGTTATCGGCATATGCCTTCATAAAATGGCTTGTGTCACCCTCGAGTGTTGGCCAGCATGTGGTCATCTCGTTGTCCTTGGGACACCGGGATCGGGGCGTTTCACACCTTGAGTCCAATTGCCAAAGTGGCCTGGAGTGCTTTGGGAAGGAATGAGAATGGATTGGGTTGCCTATTCGCAAGGCAATAAGCAATGGTGGAGTTGCTTTCTCATCAAATCCTATCATCAAGTAATTTTTATTTTAAGTTCATTCTAACTAAAACTCTAAGACGCTCTAAAAAAAAGAAGCTATTTTTTTACCGATGGATGATGATTTTGAAGTTTTGAATCCTCTAACTAAAATATGAAATGATTTATGCAAGTTTTTCCATTTGATTTCAAAATTTTTTAAGGTTTAGAAACAAAATTAACGCCTTTTCTAAAGCATACTAGTAGATGCATATATGGGATTTAAAATTTTTAATTTTTTTAATCATCTAAGCAAAATCAGCATATGAAGGATTAATTAAAACGTATAAGGGATTAAGTAAAATCAGCAAAAATAAGAATTAAGCACGAAACAAATATGTGAGAGATACTGCTCTATTTATGCATTGAATGTGTTGCATGACATTGATTTTGGGTTTATATTTTTTTAAATGGGTGTGTTTATTATAGAGACTATATATGGGTACATACACCAAGTATCCGGCGAGTCCCTATACTTTAGAGACTCATTTTCTGATAAATTGGAGATTCATTTTGTTTCTATATTTGTTTTATACTCATTTTATATGGTGGTTGTCCCTTTAGGACTCCACTGGAGATGCTCTTCGAGCATCTTCCAAGGAAATGTCAAAATTTTATTTGATTATTGACATATTTAATTTTTTCTTTTTTGAACAAACGATATTATCTACACTAAAGGGGAAGGGGATGGACTTTGCCTCACAATAGCCTAGCAATAATGTGGTTCAAATTCACCGTTGACAAGAATCGAACCTAAGACCTCCCACTTACAAGTGAACAGGAATACCACTAAACCGTAGTACTAAGCGGTGACCATTTTATTAAATATGGATGTTAATTGACGTGGTTAATTTTTTTTTTTTTTGAACAAACGATATTATCTACATTAAGGGGGAGGGGGAACAGGCTAAGCCTCGCAATGGGCTAAATATAATGTGGTTCAAATTCACATTTGGCGATAATTGAACCTAAGACCTCTCACTTAATTGAATATATATGTTAAATTTTCTTTCTTTTCAATAGATGTGTTAAAATTTATTTTATTAATATTTTGGGTCAGACCATTTAAGGAAAAGGATCTCCATTTTTTTCAAAAATGGTAGTTAGTTGTGGATCTACATCATATTGAACTTTAATGATGAAATTGGTACCAGGTGAAATAACTTGTATATAAAAATAATAATATGTTGGACTAACCAGTCAAGCCTGCTAGTCAACTAAGATAGATATGTTAGTCAATAAATCAAAGATTAAAAGACCAATTTTAGTTTCCAAAAGTTATCCTAATCAGAAAGCCTTCAATTTGTTCCGAGTTATTCATGTGTCAAGTGAGCATGATTGTAATCACATACTTATTAAATATTCAAGTGATACATGTAACATGTATATGTATGTGAGGTATGTGACACCATATAGATAACTTTGAACGCAAGATGTTTTTGATCGGAAAAACTCACCTCTAGGTTAAAAAACTATGGACTCTCCACTAAGTCTAATCCACTAGCATAATCAAGGTTTTTAGAAAGTACCACGCAAAGCTCAATTCCTAGATCTCTATCTATGAAGCAGATTTACCTTTGTGTAATCTTGCCTCACACAAGATGAACTTCTTCCGTCTTCACGCAATGGCAGCTCCTTTTGAGCTCTTCACCTTATGGCACCAAGACCAACACACAAACTATGCATATGACGATATGGCTATGTTATGCATATATGGATTTAGATATCTGGTCAGTTTCTCCAGTCAAACAGTTAAAGGAAGAAATTGACGAGAATCTTAAAATGGGTCAGTTTCAAAGATTTGAAACTAGAAACACTTGATCACAAATTTAATGCAAACCAAAGACAATGCAACCCTATTCTTTAATGATTGGGTGTTTAATGCATGAAATAAGGTTTTGCAATTAGGGTTTCATAAGTGAAGAACAAAGAGGAAGGTGAAGCCTTAATGCCTTTTTCTCTCTTTCTCTCTCTAGAAATATAATATGAAAACCCCCAAAACCAAAGAACCCTAGCTGGGGATCTTAACTCCAAAAGCTTTAGTTTGTTTTTCACCTACCAAGGACATTTGTCGTCCTACAAACTGATCAGAAAAGATTAAGGGCTGGGATCTAACTATCAGCAGAAAGTTATTAGGAAGCCTATATGGATAAGTCTTAATTTGTGTGTTCAGCTTGCTGGAAATCCACGTGCAAGCCTGACTAGACAACTAGGCTAGTCAGAATGAAGTAGGAATGTCAACGTGAAATGCACATGCATGAACAAACCTTTTGAAGTGAGATGCGTCCCATCCTTGTACATTTCTTCACAGCTGACACAACCTATAAACAAAAAACAGCCTAAAGCTAGATTGAGCATGTGGTACACTTACAATGTTGACAAGGAAAGCCAAACCTAAAAGTCTAGACTTCACAAATGATCCAAACCATCTATTGTTAAAGTTGTACATCACAAATCATCTTTCCAAAATATTAGCAAAATAAAAAATATTTGAGGCATCTAATTGAGTTCAAAGAAAGTAACAAACACTGTATTCTAAGAAACATTGAAATTTCACTGTGGTAATTAAATAGGTAAATAGTCTCAGATTGAATTAAATTTTTACAAAGATGATTTATGAATTGAGACTTATAGAATAGATGGTTCAGATCATTGAAGTTTGATGTAGGATGGATCCCACAACTAATTCATTTTTCTGAAAAGAAAAATAGGGATAGCTTTCTTTAGAGGGCTTGTATATTGGGTCCATAGTTACATTAACTATTAAAAATTAATTAAAGTTTGATCTTAGTTTCCATTTTATTAGTTGTTAATGGGACTTAGGCATTAAAAACTAAGCTAGCATATGCCTACACACTTTGTATGAACAATTTTTTTGTTTGTTTTTAAAATGAGAATGAGAGAGGGTGAGAGAGAAAGTGGGTGGGAGTGGGAGGTTTTTGGTTTTTTATTTTTTATTTTTTTTTAATATTAGATATATCTTAACATTAGCTGCATGCGAGGCTTGAATAAAAAATAGTAAAATTTGGATATGTCAAATTACATTATTGCCATCATTTTTTTTTTAATGTTATAGAAGACAAATAGGTTTTTCACCCTCTTTTGGTTGACAAAAAGGGCAAAGAGTCAAATGACTCAGCTGCCACATCATGTATTGTAACGCCTCGTCCTAGATTTTACGGAACGTCGAGGGCAATTTTGTAATTTCACTTTGGTTGGGGTATTTATTTTAAATGTTTGCTTTTTGGTCTTATTTGGTGTGCCACGTGAGGCCCACCTCTATTTTTGGTCCCTGGTTCCCTCTCTTCTCCTCTGTAAGGCTCTCTCACTCTCTTCTCTCATTTCTCTCATCTCTCTTTAACCTCCCATCTCTAGGAAAGCACACAAACACAACAACAACAACAACAACAACTGCTGCACACCACCATCCCCCACCCTCCATGTGAACCCCACGAACCCAGAAACGGCGAGGGGACTCTACCCCAGTTTACCGGTGAGACCCGTGTGTTTGCAGGCATTTTTGGGCCATCTCTGGTCACCTTTTGGTTTCCAAATAGGTATAATCATATTCCTCTAGTCTTAAGCTTCGTTTTGACATATTGTGGGTCCGATTTGGCTAAGAAATGAGGAAGTTATAACCTTTTAAAGTTTACCCAGTTTTCGACGACCTCCGCCACTTTCGAGACATTTTTCGACCAAATCACGGTGAGTTAGCCGTCAAGAAAGGTACCATTTTCTTCGTCTTCTCGAGAAGTATGATTTTCATTTTTTAATAGCTCGATTTTGTTGAGTATTGAAGAAGTTATGGAGCTTTGAATATTACCCCAAAATTCGGCCAAAACCCAGTTTCCGAAGGGTTTCCGGCGAACAGGGTCAACCCGACCCATTGACCATTGACCCAACCCGAATTCGACCTGGAATATTTTTGTTGTTGACTTTTTGTTTACTTTTACAAAATTTGCCCGGGACCCCTTTTAAGGTATTTCGACATCCTGAATCCGTTTTCGATGTCCGTTTTCCCAAATTCAATCGTTTTAGTAAAGTTTTATTAATTGATCCCTTTAAGTGCTTATGTGCTTTTTTTAGTGGTGTTTCCGTCCTACTTAGTTTGCACGGCTTTTCGACAACAGAGTAAGGTGAGTGGACCCTTTCTAAAATGCATGATTTTATTATTAGAAATGCATACATGAAAGCATGATTTTATGACTATGTCTTATGAAACGTTTTTGAGTAAATCAGATTTACGCTTTATGGAATATTATGCTTTATCAAATTTACGTTCTTTGAAAGATTTATGATTATATACTACAAACATGATTTATGATATGATGTTTGAGCTATTGAGCTTTGATGAGATATATTTTGAAAATATTATGTTTATGATTTTCTGTGCTTATATGTGCCTACGGGCGGAAGATACTTATATATGGCTTCGGCCAGGCGTTTGTAGATGGCTTCGGCCAGAAGATACTTATATATGGCTTTGGCTAGGGGATTGTTTGGACCCAATTTTACACTATAGGCCCGAGTAATCTAGACCGTTGAATGAGCATAGCTCTCAACCGTTGGATGGCAGAATTGTTAAGATAATTGAAGGATATATTGTGGTTTTAATCATGATATTATCTTTATATTTCCTTGAAAAAGATGAGGTGCAGATTATATCTTCAACTTGAAAGTAAGCAGTACAGTTTAATTTGATTTGGGGTTCTTGAAATTTAGACGTGTGGTGGATTACAGCATCAGAGTATTTTATCAAGAGTCCTAATACAATGCGGCATTGGTTGGCAGAGAGATTAATGCATTATGCATTCATAAAGATGAAGATGCCAAATTGGATTTGGTCAGCCACGTGTGCTTGGCCGTGTAAACAAAAAGGGGAAATTGATGACTTCTACGTGTGCTTGGATTTGGTTAGCCATGCACGCTATAGTCATTATCATTTTGGTTAATGTTTTTTGTTTACCCAAGGTCGTGGAAGTTCCTGATAGGATTGGGTTTTTTGGATTGTTATTATCCATTTAAAAGTGGGTGATAATGATGATGGATAAATGTTGTTATGCATGTGGCTCGGAATTGATCAAGATGGTCTGGTGAGATGCATGCATAAAATGAAATTTTGATAAGAAGCCCAGAGGGGATAGGATTTTGATGGTGATGTGATAAGCGCATATAGGCTTTTAATTTGTTTGAAAATGACGAATAGCCGTACAAAGGATAGATGATATGCGGATCAGTCTCTCTTCCAAGAGGTTGAGTTGCGGTTGAATTCTACAAATATCATCAAGCTGCGAGTAGATATACAGCCACTATAAATACAAGAGGTCGTGGAACACAAAAAGGACCTCTAATTCAACACACAACTGCCCTGCGCAAAACCTCTCAAACATCTTGAGATTTTTATTTTCTTTTTTCCGCCGACACATTTTCAGTTTGGATAAACAGCACTGTGAAGGCAACCGGCGAATATCTTCAGTTTGGATAAACAGCACTGTTGCCGTAGAATCAGCCGTTCCCGAAGCACCTTCAGTTTGGATAAACAGCACTGCGTCGAGGCCGACTGGTTATCTATCCAAGTCTCGGTCGAGAAGGATTTTCAAATCCTTATTGGCAGAGGTCATCTCATTAGCCTTCTCGGCGAAGTGAGGTGTTACCAGGTTACTACATTCGGCACCTTGAGAGCCGAATTTGATATTGAACTTCGTAGAACTAGCAGCCTTGTCTTCAGGCTCGAGAATCCAAAGGCCGAGATTTGTTCCTTCCTCGGCCGCAGTCGCAAGATAAAGAAGTCAACAACGCGCTCAACGCAACATCAACAAATTTTACTCCTCGGCCGAGCTCGGCCGACGAGTTGGCACGCCCCGCATTCAACCGAAGGACGTAGTTAGCTTATTAGTTACTCGGCCTGCGCGCCACGTAGGCTTTGTAATTTTTAGGGTCAACATTTTGGCACGCCCAGTGGGACCCAGTGCTAGAACTACGAAGTTCATATGATATATCAAGATTCCAATCTAGCTCAACGTAGCCGATTGTACGAGCGCCTAGAGGAATTGAAAAAACACAATGAAGAACAGAAAAGATCTTTGGAAGTGGAAAAGGTTCTTCGTGGCCATAAAGAGTTGCAAAAGTCATTCGCTTACATGTTGAGAATAAAAGCTCATGTTGCCCTGCAAGAGCAATGGGTAAATGAAGACAGGGCTCGATTTAATGCCTGGCTAGATGGAAAATATTTTCCTTACGTTTTCGACTACAAATCAATTCCATTTGAGGAATGGTTGGTTGAAAAGACTGGGGGGCAATTTTCCGCTTCGGCCGTAATCAGACATCGGCCTAAGAAAATTGTTAATTTGGTCGAGGAACAAAGGCCACCTATTTTTTCGGTCGAGACTGAAAGTGTGGTAGGCCTAGAAGAAAATGTTCAAGTTTCTGAGCCAAAAATTGACTCAGAAAATGATTCTTTAGAGGAGTGTTCCAATGACGAACAATACCGATACACGACTTCGGACCATAAAACCACATCAATTGATATGGTAATTGGAGACATGGTTTTAGATGCCGAAACTACGCCAATCAATATGATTATTGGTGATAACACCGATATAGAGAAATCTCATTCGGCTAAGTTGTTTGAATTAAAAGCCGAAATTATGCTTGTGGGGCATAATAATTGTTCAACACATTCGGCGGCCGAAAATGAAAAAATTTTCACCAAGTTACAAATATTTGGAGAAAATTCTTTATTTGGCCTAGAGAGAAATCAATTTGAAAATTTTGATATTAAACGATCTCGGCTTGGAATAAAACATCGTTGGCCTCCTCCTATTTATGGTTCGACCACTTTTATTTTCGTATGCTAAAAATATATATATAATAAATAAATTATTTTCTTAAACATACGGCTATGCAAGCCGATGTAAAGAAAATGGGGGGCAGACATTATGGGCTTGCTCTCAATAAGCTTCTCCTCAGGGAAATTTAAGCGGTGATGGCCTGATGCTTAGTGCAGTGTGCAATTTGTTTGAAATTTCAAGCCTAACCTTGGTTTTAAAGTTAGCTTACATCAGGATGCTGTGTGTGTATATATATATATATATATGCCACTTTTATATATAAATATGTATATATAGGCAGGCCGAGCTCCAGGAATGGTTTTCATCGTCTTCGACCCTAGTTCTACTTGGTCTCGGCCCTACTTTATCCTCGACCCCAGTTCTTCTCGGTCTCGTACCAATATACTTTCCAAGTGATGTAACCAAGTCTATGGAACTTTTGAAGGCAAAGAAACTGGAGAAAGGAATGGAATTTTAAACTTTAGTTTGCTGAATAAATTTTGTTCGGCGGTGGTTTCTCAACAAATTCTCAGCTATATGTTTTTCGTGGTCATTCGGCGGAATTACAAATTTCAAAGCCATGTAGCCGAAGCTGGGGAAATTTTTGATACCTAATTCCTGGACCATTCGGCTCCTCGGCCGATGCGAAGAAAATAAAGGGGGGTAACTACAGTGCGGCAATCCAAATATATATATATGGCCGGATTGGCCGAATACAATGGGATATATATATATATAGGTTCTACACCCAATTCTTTTTGGCCTCGGCCTCGGCCCACTTTACAAAACTATATGGCCGAATACAATTCTTTGGCCGAATAAACGAAAGTTTGGCCGAATAGAATGGGACATATATATATATATATATATGTATATGTATATGCCATTTAATGTTCAGCAGAGGTAGGGGTATTTTAAGTATTCTATTTGGTAGAATTATGAAGTGCTGTTACGCTTAGTTTCCTTAACCATTCGGCTTATGGGCCGAAGCTCGAGGAAACTGGGGGGCAATGTTTGGACCCAATTTTACACTATAGGCCCGAGTAATCTAGACCGTTGAATGAGCATAGCTCTCAACCGTTGGATGGCAGAATTGTTAAGATAATTGAAGGATATATTGTGGTTTTAATCATGATATTATCTTTATATTTCCTTGAAAAAGATGAGGTGCAGATTATATCTTCAACTTGAAAGTAAGCAGTACAGTTTAATTTGATTTGGGGTTCTTGAAATTTAGACGTGTGGTGGATTACAGCATCAGAGTATTTTATCAAGAGTCCTAATACAATGCGGCATTGGTTGGCAGAGAGATTAATGCATTATGCATTCATAAAGATGAAGATGCCAAATTGGATTTGGTCAGCCACGTGTGCTTGGCCGCGTAAACAAAAAGGAGAAATTGATGACTTCTACGTGTGCTTGGATTTGGTTAGCCATGCACGCTATAGTCATTATCATTTTGGTTAATGTTTTTTGTTTACCCAAGGTCGTGGAAGTTCCTGATAGGATTGGGTTTTTTGGATTGTTATTATCCATTTAAAAGTGGGTGATAATGATGATGGATAAATGTTGTTATGCATGTGGCTCGGAATTGATCAAGATGGTCTGGTGAGATGCATGCATAAAATGAAATTTTGATAAGAAGCCCAGAGGGGATAGGATTTTGATGGTGATGTGATAAGCGCATATAGGCTTTTAATTTGTTTGAAAATGACGAATAGCCGTACAAAGGATAGATGATATGCGGATCAGTCTCTCTTCCAAGAGGTTGAGTTGCGGTTGAATTCTACAAATATCATCAAGCTGCGAGTAGATATACAGCCACTATAAATACAAGAGGTCGTGGAACACAAAAAGGACCTCTAATTCAACACACAACTGCCCTGCGCAAAACCTCTCAAACATCTTGAGATTTTTATTTTCTTTTTTCCGCCGACACATCTTCAGTTTGGATAAACAGCACTGTGAAGGCAACCGGCGAATATCTTCAGTTTGGATAAACAGCACTGTTGTCGTAAAATCAGCCGTTCCCGAAGCACCTTCAGTTTGGATAAACAGCACTGCGTCGAGGCCGACTGGTTATCTATCCAAGTCTCGGTCGAGAAGGATTTTCAAATCCTTATTGGCAGAGGTCATCTCATTAGCCTTCTCGGCGAAGTGAGGTGTTACCAGGTTACTACATTCGGCACCTTGAGAGCCGAATTTGATATTGAACTTCGTAGAACTAGCAGCCTTGTCTTCAGGCTCGAGAATCCAAAGGCCGAGATTTGTTCCTTCCTCGGCCGCAGTCGCAAGATAAAGAAGTCAACAACGCGCTCAACGCAACATCAACAAATTTTACTCCTCGGCCGAGCTCGGCCGACGAGTTGGCACTCCCCGCATTCAACCGAAGGACGTAGTTAGCTTATTAGTTACTCGGCCTGCGCGCCACGTAGGCTTTGTAATTTTTAGGGTCAACAGGGATATAGTGCTTACAAGCAGAAGATACTTATATATGGCTTCAGCTGGGTGTATGTAGATGGCTTCGGCCAGAAGATATTTATATATGCCTATGGGAAGGTGATGAAGTGTCTTCGGGCAAATGAAGATTTATATATATATGCCTTTGTGATGCTATTAAGCACATTATATATGATATATGTTTTATGGCATGCTAGGGTTTTCGGAAAACCTATTACTTATTATGTTATATGAGTTTTCTAAATTGGGGGTTAGTACGTTGAAGAATAATTGTTTTAGTATTACTTATATATAAACTTGGTTCACTCATGTTTTGTTTTGTGCCCCTTCAAGACTTAGAATCGAGGCGTACAATCCCGGCATCAAGGCACTTCCGCATCAGTATCTTCAAGTCATTTCGATCTAGGACCCATTTCTGTGTTCATACATCTTTATAATATTCCTTCTTCAATTTTCTGGTTTAGTTGTGTGCTCTGAACACGTTCCACAATTGCATATTCATTATAATTAAATTTATGAGTTTTATTTATGTTCGTTCTTTCTTCATAGTTCTCATGCATGTAAGTATGGCTTCGTCACCTTCGGGTGTCGACTAGCACGTGCCTACCCTGGTGTTTAGAGAATATCGGGGTCGGTCGTGTCAGTTTGGTATCAAAGCATGGTTTAATCAGAGCATACTAAGGATCTTCTATTACTGTAGTAGTGTGTTGGCCTTAACATCATTTCGATGTCATGGTTTCCAAATTTTGGTGTCATTCGGTGTAGTTATGCAAACCTTTTTCTATCTGAATTGTCACATTCTATTTGAAATACAAGAATTCGTGTCGGGATTGTGCCTCATTGGTGATTAAATGCGTTCCCTAAGAATGGCGGGCACAGTCAAATTTACATTAGGTGATGTGAAATGGAAAATCTCAGTAAGAGAAAGTTTGGTTAAGACTAGCTGAAGATCTAAAACGAGGTTGTTACTCTACGACATGGGTTCCTTAAGAATGGCGGGCAGAGTCGGATCTACATGTGAGTGTTGTGAAACATAAAAATCTTAGTGTAGGTTAAGGTTTGGACCAGACTAGCTGGAGTGTTATGAAATGATGATGTTACCCTGCGACATGTGTTACCTAGGAATGGTGGGCAGAGTTATGTCTATATGGAGATTGCTCGAAACATCCGAAGTTTGTGTTGGGAAAAGTGATGTAGCATCAGTTGCATGCGTAGTGTAACAAGTGTTAGTTTGGTGGGATCAAATCATGTTTTTGGACTTGTTGTTTCCACTGAGGGACATTATATGGACCCTCATAAGATTTCTCGGTGATTGTCTTACCAATGAGCTTTTTGCTTACTCTAACAACGAGGTCGAGTTCACTAAACATCGACTGTCAGCTTTACACCAAATTCTTCGAACATTGATTTTGTTTAGATTAGATACTTTCTTAGAAGACTCTTTTGTAGCAGACACTACTCTCATCAATTTCCAAAAAAGGGTTACGACCATTGGAAATTGAAAATCCTCACAAGGTGTTGTGAAATGCAAAATGTCCTTGGCCTCATCACTTTCTATCAGCCGTGCTTAATGATTCTTTGAGTATAACCCTATTTCCTTTTTGGCTAAGAAACTACTCAATTTTGTTTGAGACATTTAAGGTGAACGAAGTTTCTGACAAAGGAAGTATTGACTCTGTTGATCATCATTTTTACACTTTTTGAAGACATCGATAAATTTCGAATTCTTCGATGATGTGTTATTGAATGTTTGGCTGCATGCTAATGCAACATGACTGAGTAACGCGTGTGCTTCTTAACAGTTGGAACTGTATGAAGTGAATCATCTTATTCTTGACCTAGAGCTGGTAACTGTTTTCCTTTGCTGTAAAATCTAGTGACGTTTTCTCTACCGCGAGAAGTGTTGCATCCTTTCTGATCAAAGAAGTTGCAGTGTGTTCTAACACAAAAATATTTGAGTTTTAGATGAAAGAGGTGGATGGAACTCATTGGTGATTCAGATTGCAGTTTTGAGTATCATCTTGGTCAGACAAATGTGATAGCATATGTCTTTAGTCAGGAATCTCATGGACATCTTACCTTCATTCGAGTTATCCATGTCCCATTATCGTTTTCTCTTCAAGGAATTGGTCTTACTTTGGCGTCCGATCCTTGGTAGGTATTGTAGGCTCACTTCTTAGTCAAGCTTGTATCGGTAGTTTTCGGGTAGAAAGCCCGATGAGTTTGATCAATAATGTGTGAGTTTGAAGGAGCAAATGTCGAATAACACGAGACGGGATTTGAAAGTCTAGGGAGTTGGAACTTTGTTGTTAAGAAACAAATTGTTTTGTGCAAGGGTATTAAAGTTGTGAAAAAGGAAAATTCTTGATGAGGCTCACGTTTCAGCGTATGCCATACATGATGGCATTACTAAATTGTACCACTATTGTCATCCATCTTATTACTGGTATTGTATGAATGGGATATCATTAAATATATGAGTAAATGTCTGAGTTACTAGTAAGTGGAAGCGGTGAAATGGAAGTCATCGGGCTTATCTCAATTCATTTTTATTCCTATTTGGAGGTGGGAAGGAATTTCCATGGTTATCCTTTTTAGGTTGTCGAGGACCCACTGAGGATGCGAATGGAAATGGGTGAATGTATCATAGATTTCATGTACAAACTGTGGATGCAAATTTCCGCATCATTCTTCTTGGACAAAATTGCACCTACAAAACAATTAACACCTTAGGGTCAAGGCCAAGAGCCTCACACGCCCACAATGAATGAGGGGGCTGTGGCTGATGTCAAAGTTAAAATTTAGAGAGGAAAGTGTTTAGAAAGTTTTTGGAGTTTTGCAAGAGTGTGGACTTAGGTTTTTAGAGAAAAATGGGTAGTATTTATAGGGCATGGTCGGTCCCTTTTGGAGAAAAAGGGGCCAACCTTTGGGATGCTTTTTGTGTGCATTTTGTGGTTTAATGTGTGATTTATCTTGCACATGAGATCGTCGTTGTTTCGATAAAGGATCATTGTGCTTCAGTAATACTTTAAGTGTCTCTCCAGGTCTTCATCCCATTTGAAATATGTGAAATGTGGTATGCTGAACTTGCATGGAGGCTCTACCTGCATGATCTCATCCGTGAAGGGTGACCTGCTTATGTTGGTCATGTTCCATCATAGTGCCTTATCGGTGACCTTATTGCGTTGGAAATCACACAATCGCTTGGTCAAGAGTCTCTCTACTTCTTCCTTAATTTGCCTTTGTTGGGGGTAGCAGAGCTCTCGGCTGCCCCCAGTTGTGACTTGCTGTTCTAGGCTGCTCTTCCATGTGTTTGGCTCGTCTATGCCGCGAATACGTTGCATATGGTGCATTCCTAACGAGTTCTTTGCAGGCTGCTAGTTGAACTTGAGCCGAATTGAGTGACTGCTTCTCTCTGTCTGTCGTGCTGCCTACTCTGATATGAGGTGAATGATGCTCATTGTGGGCTTAGCCGAGAATAAACACTTTGTTTGGAAGGTTGCTTATGTTGACTATCGGAGTGTGACCCCAACCGTGAATGTATGCTCGTTCGTGGGCCAAGCCGAGAGTGCACGCTTATTCGCGCACTAAGATGGAAGTATAGCTATCTCGGAGGCCCAATCAGGAGCGTACAATGCCCAAACGCTCGGTTCGTGGCTGGTCGAGTGACTGCTTGATGGGACACTGCTGAAGGGGTTCTTTGTCTGCTCTTGTCCTACTTCGAGACACATCGTTTGGGGCACATTGCATCTCGGTACGCTGCAAGAACTGGTTCACCAAGGTCGTTTACTGTGCGAGGGCGCTCGTCAACTCTATAACTTGTCGAGACAAGTGTTGTTCTCTATTTGGGTTGGAATAGCTTGGAAGAAATGTGTCTCCTTGAGCAGTGAAAGTGTGGTAGACTCCGGGGGAGAGATTTGAGTTAAGAAATGTCAAATCTGCAGAAGAATATGGTGAAAATGCTTCCAGTTCGATCGTTGGTCCGAAAATTTGGAGCTGGGACAGTTGAACTAATCTTAGATCGATTTGGGCTGCTTGGAAGGCCACGAGAGCAAACTGGGCCACAGGAACATGCTGTTCGGCGGGAGCTGGCTAGGCCACGAGAGCAAGCTGCTCGGCGGAAGCAAGCTGGGCCACGGGAGCAGGCTGCTCGGCGTATGGCGCACGTGGGTGCGAGGCTAGAGCTTGGCTTGGCAACGCATTGGGCTCGTGTTGGGCTTGGAGTGACATGGCTTGGGTTGTGGTTTTGGTGCCATGGGCCTTGAATGGCACGACTTGGGCTTGCTTAGATGGCACGGCTCGGGCTGTGGTGGTGGTGTCATGGACCTCGTTGTGGGTGGTGGTCGTGGTGGCCACCGCGATGGTTGCCATGGTGGAGCCCCGTAACGGTGGTGCCGCTCCACTTATGATCACATTTAGCCTTGTGGATCGCCGCAGTCCCATTTCTTGAATATTGGAATTTTCACTTGTGGAATTTTCTAAATTTCTAGCCATTGTATTTCTCTTTTAAGTTTAATCAAAGAATCTTTGCAAATAAAAAATTCTAATAATAAGAACGTACGAAAAATATACAAATGGACAAGGAAAAATAGAAAAAAACCTTTTATGCGAGAGTCTTCTACGAGTGTGTGTACTTCAACTCTCAATGAAAACACTAATTTGTGGATGCAAATTCCCGCCTCCTTCTTCTTGGACAAAATTGCACCTACAAAACAATTAACAATTAACACCTTAGGGTCAAGGCCAAGAGCCTCATGCGCCCACGATGAATGGGGAGGGCTTTGGCTGAAGAACCTCCGATGCCAAAGTTAGAATTTAGAGAAAAAAATGTTTAGAGAGTTTTTGGAGTTTTGCAAGAGTGTGGACTTAGGTTTTTAGAGAAAAATGGATAGTATTTATAGGGCATGGCCGATCCCCTTTGGAGAAAAGGTGGCCGGCCTTTGGGATGATTTTTGTGTGCATTTTGTGGTTTAATGTGTGAGTTATTTGGCAATTAATGGATTAATTAGGTAATTAATCCATTAATTAGCCAATTAACAAATTTTTGGAATGAATATTTTGGAGGTTATGAAATAATTACCTTGTGGAAAATATAGGATGAGGATGGATGAAATAACTTTGAATTTGTTACCTATTTTGGGCACTTTTGACTTGATTGTGGAATGTTTGTCCACTGCTCGCGCATAGGAATTCTGGTGCTCCTTAAAGGTAATTTTGTCATTTTTGCCCAAAAATCTATGTGTCGCCTCTCGATTATTTTTGGCTCCACACAAACCACCTTGTACATGTAGAGACTATGATGACATTTTAGTATTTGTTAATCAACTCACTTGTCATTTCATTTACCAGTCTATGAGGACTATACTTTCAACCACTTGGCATAATTCTTCATTCTAGACCTTGTTTGACTGACATCTCATTCAACATCGGTTTCAACTGAAACCCTAGATTCACCTCCTGTTGCTAAATGGCATTCTAGTCAACTTTGGGTTCCGGCATACTCTACGACACTTCGTATGATTTTTAAAGCAGAAAGATTATTCAAGAAAACCACTCTGGTTCAAAAGTTTTTGTTGAGACCACCAGTCATTCAATCACTCATTATCACCACATTGAGCGAATCATAACCACTGGAAATTGAATACCTCTAGGTTATCATTGTAACAAGTTGTTGTGATTATTAGAAGGGGAACAAGTCTATGTTTCAGCCTATCAAATTACTTTTTATTACCAATCGAGTTAAGCTCGCACTCAACCATCTCGATTTACCACCAAATCAAGTTTTGTACTCATACATGTTCTCGCATCAAACTTAAGCACTTACTCCATTTATCTCATACTTCAGATTTGTGGACTTGTTTGACCCTTAAATTCTTGAGTGTTCCTTTAGCCTTCTCAGCATAGCCATTCACTAAATCCGTGAGAAATTTTCAATGAATCAGCTTGCTTAGGCTTTGTGAATCACATTGTTTGATTTTAGGGTGTGCCGTCACTATTGTGCCTCATCGTGATACGCGTTTCACTTCTAAGTCTCATGAAGTTTTCTTGAAGGCCATGGGTACTAAGTTGTTGTCTAGTACTGCATTTCATTCTTTGACTGTTGGACAATATGAATGAACTATCTAGACCTTGAAGGAGGTGTTGTGTTTGTTCGTTTTGTGATTTCAACATAATTAGATTTTGCACCGATCTCTTTCAAAGTTGTTTACTATGACAGTTTTTATTTTCGGTTTGGGTATGACACTATTTGGGAGATGGTATGATAGCTTCTATAGGCAACACTGGTTAGACAGATGAGTATTGCGAATTGGTATTTGGAGGATCGAATTTACAATAAGGGAAATTGTGTGTTTCTGATAATGTTGCCTTGGAGTTGGATAAAATGGTAATGTTGCACCCTTAGGAAATTACTATTTACTTATCGAGACAACAATTTGTTGTTGATGTTGCGGGCTGCAGACTGTAATATCAATGGCTTATTTGTTGGGTTTGTTAAGCAAGTGGGCAGGTAGACCCGTCTACGGTAGTTATTATTAAGTAGTTATTGTTAGGGCTTGACCCAAAGACACACACCTATTCTTGGAGTATGTGACATTATGAATGCTTGGGTGAGACCCACTTTTCAATATCGGTTTTTATTTTCAATACAAGTATTTTAACTTACCTTATTGTAGTTATATATTTGTATGTTTAACGTTACAAAAGTTTGGGGTGAGTATTTTCCACTTTCAGTTTTAAGTTTAGTACGAGTTCTTGGCTTTTTTGTTTATACATATCTATTTTGACGTTATCTTAATGTGCGTATATATTTTTGACCTTACGTTATTATATATTTTTGACTTTATATCTTTATAAAGTATGGTTCTACTTTTATATTGATGTGGGAAGAAGGTATGAGCTTGGAGGCATGAAAGAGGAATCATTGCAACGCGATGGTGTGGCATATTCTCTTTGATGCAACCGCTGTGACTTGATTTTTTTTTATATATATATACATATATATATATATATATATGTGTGTGTGTATATATATATATATTCTTTTCTTGCTATCTTCAAGCATTTATGTATAACAAGTTATTTCAAATTTCGGGGATGAAATTTTCTTAACGGGTGTAGATTATAACGACCTGTCTCAAATTTTATGGAATGTCAAGGGCAATTTTGTAATTTCACTTTGGTTGGGGTATTTATTTTAAATGTTTGCTTTTTGGTCTTATTTGGTGTGCCATGTAGGGCCCACCTCTGTTTTTGGTCCCCGATTCCCTCTTTCTTTTTCCCTCTCTTCTCCCCCGTATTCTCTCTTCTCTCATTTCTCTTATCTCTCTAACCTTCCCTCTCTGGGAAAGCATACAAACACAACAACAACAACTGATGCACACCACCATCCCCCACCCTTTATGTGAACCCCACGAACCTAGAAATGACGAAGGGACTCTTCCCCAGTTTACTGGCGAGACCTGCGTGTTTACAGGCATTTTGCAGCCATTTCTGGTTATCTTTTGGCTTTTGAAGTTATAATCTTATTCCTCTTGTCTTAAGCTTCGTTTTGACATATTATGGGTTCGATTTGGCTAAGAAATGAGGAAGTTATAACCTTTTAAAGGTGCCCAGTTTCCGGTGACCTCCGCCACTTTCGAGATGTTTTCTCGCCAAATCACGGCGAGTTAGGGAATATTCTTTGAAATATTCATGGAAAAATCTCTGGAATATTCTTGTTGACTTTTACGAAATTTGCCCGGGACCCCTTTTAGGGTATTTTGACGTCCTTAATCCGTTTTCGACATCCGTTTTCCCAAATTTAATCCTATTAGTAGAGGCTTATTAATTGGTTCCTTTATGTGCGTAGGTGAATTTGTTAGTGGCGTTTCCGTCCTACCTAGCTTGCACAGCTCTTCGACAACGGAGTAAGGTGAGTGGACCCCTTCTAAAATGTATGATTTTATTATTAGAAATGCATATATGAAAGCATGATTTTATGACTACATCTTATGAAACATTTTTGATTAAATTGGATTTACACTTTATGGAATATCATGCTTTATCGGATTTACGTTCTTTGAACGATTTATGATTATATATTACAAACATGATTTATGATATGATGTTTGAGCTATTGAGCTCCGATGAGATATATTTTGGAAATATTATGTTTATTATTTTATGTGCTTATATATGGCTATGGGCAGAAGATACTTATATATGGCTTCAGCCGGGCGTTTGTAGATGGCTTCGGCCGGAAGATACTTATATATGGCTTCGACCGGGGGATGTAGTGCCTACGGGCGGAAGATACTTATATACTTATATATGGCTTTGGCGGGGTGTTTGTAGATGGCTTCAGCCGTAAGATCTTTATATATTCCAACGGGTGAGTGACGAAGTGCCTTCGGGCGAATGAAGATTTATATATATATATATATATATGCCTTTATGATGCTATTAAGCACACCATATATGATATATGTTTTACGAAGGTTTTATGGCATGCTGGGGTTTTCGGAAAACCTATTACTTATTATGTTATATTAGGCCCTGTTTGGCAGATCAGATAAAGGATCGGATATGATTAGTTATACGGACCCGGGTGTTTGGCGTTCACTCGTACTAAATAAGCGCCGGATTAATTTAACCGGTCGGATAGGATAACACGGTATACACCCGCTTAATAAAACCAACCAAAACGCCCGGATTATTTAGTCGGGGAAGAAGAATATAGGAGAGAAAGGGAGGGAGTTTGGGGGGTGTGGCGGAGAGAGCTGGGGAACAATTATTTGGGATTCTTCTACCGTCGGGGAAGAAGAAGGGAGAGAGAGGGAGGGTGTTTGGGGGGTGCGGAGAGACCTGGGAACAAAAAAATGATTTCACTTTTTAAAAATTTTTATTTTTAAGTTTGATGCCTCCTATCTAGTATAATATCAAACACAGTATAAATAATACAGTCACTAGTCCGATACTGCACCAAACACCCGACTAATTTAGTCAGTACTATCCGGTGACTATTTATCCTATCCGACAGAAATAGTTAGTACAGTCCGAGCTGCCAAACGAGGCCTTAGTTTTCTAAACTAGGGGTTAGTATGTTGAAGAATAACTGTTTTAGTATTACTTATATATAAACTTGGTCCACTCATGTTTTGTTTTGCGCCCCCCTCAGGACTTAGAATCGAGGTGTACAATCCCGACATCAAGGCATTCTTGCATCAGTATCTTCGAGTCCTCTTAATGTAGGACCCATTTATGTGTTCGTACATTTTTATAATATTCCTTCTTCAATGTTTTGGTTTAGTTGTATGCTCTAAACACATTCCACAATTGCATATTCATTATAATTAAATTTACGAGTTTTATTTATGTCCGTTCTTTCTTCATATTTCTCATGCATGTAAGTTTGGCTTCGTCACCTTCGGGTGTCGGCCAACATGTGCCTACCTTGGTGTTTGGAGGATATCGGGGCCGGGCGTGTCATATATGACATCTCCCTTGGAGAACACCTTGATGTCTTTTAGTCCTAGTTGACATATTTGACATCTCCTTTGGATGGTCTTAGTTTGTTTTCTCCTTATCACATAGACCAGTTTAAGTACACTCGTATATGTTCAAAGTGTTTAACTTTGTACATAAAAAGGTGATTTATATGACACGAGTGCACTATTATAGTGATGTTTTGTGCTATGTAAGTTGTTTGGTGGGTGAAATCTAGTTGAAATTGCCAATGATCTCTAGCGAGAGGAGAATGAGGTTGATTGGGGGTGTTGTTGAATCCAGATTGGACTGCCTACATATCTCTAGAAAAGGAGAATCAAAGCATATGTATAATTCTAAGAAAGCATGCTTTGATATGCAAGACATCATGTACCATCCTTGACTAAAAGCCTATCACTGGCCGTTAAGGAGATGGGTTCTACATGGATGTGTCTTCGCAGAGATGGCAAAATGTATGCATGATGAGCATATGTAGTTGTAGAAAGAATATGTGTGTCGTAGTCTTGTAGATAATATCAAATTTGAGAGAGTTGATCATAGAAAGGTTGAGAGAAATGTCCTCTGATAAATACCAGGCTAGAATATTTATAAAGATATCGAGAATTCTTGTAGAGAAAGGAATTCCAATTAAATCGGGAGTCTATATAGGAGAGAATCTAGAACATATATCCAATTCTCCGAGGATTATGATTACGCTGCCTAACCCCAAGATATCCTAATTTGACTTGAATTAGAGTTTCCTTACTTGGGAGATAAGTAATATCTTCAATGGGCTTAAGCTTAGCCTACCAGACTAAGGTTATTGGACTACGCTTCAGGGCTATGGGTCTTCTGGTCCTTCTTGCCAACCGAGGTGCCACATGTCATGGTCTCAAAAAATTATAGTCTCATAAATTCCCCCAACTATGCTTCTGAGATAGGGCTCCGCTTTGAAGATGAATAGTTACCAACGGATCATGAGTGAATCATCCCAGAATAAGTTTTGTGTAATGCATAACGAAACAACCTTCAAACTGTTTGCTTGATTTGGAGCTAGCCAACTTCCGCTAGTGCTGCTTGCTTGTTTCTCAAAGATATGATCTTTCGGAATTCGACCCATATTGTGAACCCCTGGTTGGAGTTCCAGATGCATAATTGAAAAGTTGGATGCGGGGAGGAATGCGCTTCTATATTCTTAGAAGGACTTAATAACTTAAAAAATATTTTGCTAAGTTTATTTTCCTTAAGTTATTAAGCCTATTAGATTAAAACACTTCAAATTTTTCATCCTTCGCTCCCTTATTTAATCTGTCAATTTTTCTGAAGTAAATTGACTTCGAAGTAAGAAGTACTGGTGCAAAACACAGGCAAGTTTTGTAGACCCGTGACAGAAGTTATCCAACAGATGGAAAATTAATTAAACTCAAATTTTCTAATCCTGAGAATGGTGAAATGACAATTATGACCTTGTGAGCACGGTCGGTGCAGCTCCTCATTTGCAGGGCCTTTCGCCCTCGCACTATACCCACCCTCCTCTCTCTCTCTCTCTCTCTCTCTCTCTCTCTCTCTCTCAAAACCATATCTGTCCAGCTGCACTATCAATTCAAAATCATCGTTCTCTCTCTTTGCCCCGAGTCACTGTCGAGCACTCACTTCCGGTTCCGATGACGTCGCCGCTCGTTGACAAAGAGTACCTCAAAGAAATCGACAAGGCTCGCCGCGATCTCCGCGCTCTCATTTACAGCCGAAGCTGCGCTCCGATCATGCTCCGCTTGGCGTATGCTCTCTCTCTCTCTCTCTCTCTCTATCTGTTTGTTTCCCGATAAAATTTTCGGTAAATGAAAAATCCGAATCCGTTTCTTGCATTTTCTCAGTAGCCAAACATAACTATCGCAGCATTTGCATCATTGTTTGTATCGATTTTGTTGGAGTTATGATTGATTGTTTTTGGAGGTGTGAATTTGTAGGTGGCACGATGCTGGGACCTACGATGCCAAGACGAAGACGGGTGGGCCGAATGGTTCAATTCGGAACGAGGAGGAGTACTCTCATGGTTCCAACAATGGCTTGAAGAAGGCTATTGATTTTTGTGGTATGTTCATTTCTACTGTTTCGTATCGTCAATCGGTATTCAATTTACTAAACTTGATCAGTTGATCTTGTAGCTGTAAAAAAAAAAAAAAATCAGTAATTCATTTTAAAAACATGCAATTCTGTATATGAGAAGCGAGAATCGAGATGATTGTAATTTTATTTTTGTGTCATATGACATGCTATGCAAGCTTTGATGGTTCGTTGGCTGTTTATATGAGTTTATCAGTGCTACAATTGGTCTTTGTTTGCAATTCAGATAGCGCAAGTCCTTAATGCCAAGCATTTAACGAATTTAGATGGTTTTACGGTCTTGTATATGCAACTAAAGACAATGTGCATACTGCATACTTGGGTTTACTTCGGTTTCTCATTTCTAAATGAAACTGATAAGAAAACTGTAATGCAATCATAGTAAGCAACCGTGTATTAAAGTTGTCATTATGTAGCATATTAGGTTGTCTCCAAGGTGCCTTACATGTTTCAATATATATGTAACTACAGTGTCATTCGTTTGGCCATTATACAAAATCGTATGATCATTAAATCTACAATGGTAAACTGCCATTTGACCCCTTGAACTATTACTCCATTTGAAATTGACCCCCTGAACTATTTTTTTGGTAAATTAACCCTTGAACTGTTTGAAGTCAGCCAATTGACCCCTTATCGGTAGATTCAATCACTATTTCATCAAATTCAAAGGAAAATTAGTCTTTTCTTCATCAATTCTTACTTGTCAACTATAACCACCAATGAACTTATGACATTTGAAAACAAAATAATTTGTAATTTCAATTTGAGATGGGCCATTATGTAAACGTTTGGGTTTTATATGTTTTCTCATTATCCTATATGTTTTTGAATTATTTTGTGTCCATGTGTCAAAATTTTATTGGTGGTTATAGCTGACAAGTAACAATTGATGACGAAATGACTAATTTGCCATTGAATTTGACGGAATTGATTTTGCAATCTAACGGCAAGGGGATAATTGACTGATTTTAAATAGTTCAAGGGGTTAATTTACCAAAAAAATAGTTTAGGGGGTCAATTTCAACTGGGGTGATAGTTTAGTGGGTCAAACCACAATTTACCTAATCTACAAGGAGTACATACAAATAATGCATTTGAGAGTCATGCTTTTAAGTAGGTATCCAATGTGGGGTATTTTTGACGGGTGCTTCTCTTTTATGTCAGAGGAAGTCAAGTTGAAGCATCCAAGGATTACATATGCAGACCTATACCAGGTGATTATAGTTCTGAAAATTTACTCTGCCTGTAATATAATTGTAGTTCATCAAATTATTTGCAAATGAAGAGGTTTTACAAAGATCACCACAGTTTTTCCTAAATGTGTCGAAGATAGCATGGATTCTTCAATGAAAGTAGCGATTAAGGGGCATGATTACTTGTATTTTCAGCTTGCGGGTGTTGTTGCAGTTGAGGTCACTGGAGGCCCCGTCATTGATTTTTCTTCAGGCAGGAAGGTATGTTGTGGTCAGTGATCACTTATTTCAAGAAACATAACGAGTTTCCTTATCATTACTTTCAAGTTTTCATCTGCTTTTTTGTACTTTTTCGTAGGATTCTAAAATTTCTCCTAAGGAAGGACGACTTCCAGATGCTAAACGAGGTTTATTCCAATACCTTAGATATCTTCTTCAATATTTAATTTTCCCAATTTTTATATTTCTTATATGGTTGCATTTTAATTGGATTATAATTCATGAATTGTATGCATTTACATATCAGAGACTATGAAGTTTCTGGATAGAGTAGATGAACAGTTTTCTAATAACATCTCTGTTATATTTTGGCATTAATGGTTTATGTGTAGCAAACTTCTAAGTTTCTAAGAGTCAGAGATACTCGTTGAGCAGCTTTGTATCCATGTCAGGATGTGTAACATACTAACATGGTACATGTCCTCATTATGTTGTTCTCGGTGTTGGTTGCAAGTTCTTAATGCAAATAGTTGTAGTCATTAGCGTGCACAGATTTCCTGTAGAGCTCAACAAAGCCACGGAAACAACTGAGGCTTTCCACCTTTTTTTTTAATATGACTCATTTTTGTTGTTACACCACTAATATATTCTCATAAGTTCAGATTGGTTTGCATGGTGGGATTCCTCTGTTATTCCATGGAATTGCTATAACTTGCTCCATGTTAAAACTCAACCCACTTCTTCCCATCTCCTAGCTTTGTTTATGTGTTAAGAAGTTGGGCATACTTTGCTTGTGTATCATTTTCAGTTAAATTTTTTGGGAGATGAATTTTTTGTTGTTCATTAAAAGAAGTTTAATTTTTTGTCGGTGTATTTTATGTTTTGATAATAGGTGCACCACATTTGAGAGAAAGGTTTTATAGAATGGGGCTGTCTGACAAGGATATTGTTGCACTATCTGGGGGTCATACACTGGTAATTCTTGCTCCTTGATGCGTCTATATACGGTCTTCTTTGGTATTATATAGACATGTTTACTCTGCTTCATTTGCTCTGGTCTTATAGGGAAGGGCACATCCAGACAGATCTGGTTTTGATGGTCCTTGGACTAAGGAACCTCTGCAGTTTGATAACTCATACTTTGTGTAAGACTTGAAAAATTGGTGATAATTTATCATTTTATGTCATTATGCTTGCTTGTGGATATGAACACTTGTTGCTACTCATTGTTGACAGTGAACTGTTGAACGAGGAGTCAGAGGGGTTGTTGAAACTTCCGACAGATGCAGCTTTAGTGGAGGATCCTGAGTTCCGTAAATATGTTGATCTGTATGCAAAGGTAATTTGGGTTTGGGCTTGTTTCAGTCCTATTTTTCTGGTAACTAGTGTTGGGTTATTTATCACTGCTTGATTATATTTACATACTTACACTGTTCGTTTAGAGCTACTTTAATATTGTCGATAGACACTAATTTAAAAAATAATCAAATGTGGCTCACCCATGTTCTGGTGGTGCGTAATTTGATCACCCCTGACCTACCAACCACTTGGAAAAATGCTAGATTTAGGTTGAGCTGTTTATAAGATGGTTTACTTTATTAGCTCTTAATTTCTTATAAGCCCTTGTAAATTATAAGCAATCCAATAAAACAGGTTTCGTCGGGATTGAAAATGGAGCTTACTCAAGTAAACCATCTCCCCTTTTCTTCTTCAATTTGGACTAGCCTTTTCTCTGAATTGATATTAACCGATATTGGGTTAAACCAGGCTCATTATTAAGCAGTAACAGAACACCTCTACTGGCATCATGGCCACTTAAAAGCTGAGGCTAATATGGTTAAGTTTTACATTTTGCAGCGGATACCGAACCCCAATTTTGTGTTTGGTTGGAGTGATTGAACTTTGATAAACCAAGTTACTTAGCTAGGGATGAGCATGGATGGGGTCAGGGCCCTGCACCAGCTGTCTTGTGCCCATCCCTATGCTTGCCCTTGATGTTTTTTTTAGATACATATAAAATTAGCTATCGTTGTGGGTTTATTTATGCTTTTTTTATTTGACATTCTTTTTCTTACTTTTGCTAAATTTGGCGTATGACAGGATGCGGAAGCATTTTTTAGAGATTATGCTGAATCGCATAAGAAACTTTCAGAGCTCGGGTTTACTCCAAACCCCACTTCCTCAAAGACAACTGCTAATGACAGCGCGATACTGGCACAAGGAGCGGTAGGAGTCGCGGTTGCTGCTGTTGTTGTGAGCCTAGGTTACTTGTATGAAGCTCACAAGAGAGCCAAGTAGAGTCCTAGAAGTTGTCGACTTGCTGAACTGATTACCTCGATCTTCCTTTTTCTTTCCGGCTGGAGATTACCGTGATCCCTTATGAATAATTGCCACAGGCTGCTTAGTAGCTAATTGGCCAGTGGGAAGATATAAGTAGACTTTTTATCCATTTCAAGGAAAATAATATAATGCACGGCGAACATAGTGACATGAACACTTAGTACTGCTCTTTCATATACTCTCTTAAAAGGTTTTTTGGCTGTTGCTTTTGCAAATTTCAAAGAACACGAATTTCTAACGGAAATTGATTTCACAATGTATGATTAACGGCTATGATGAATTGATCATAGAATCCTCACAAAGAGGATCCGGAGAGGGGACTCATCCCTTCTTATTTATTTTTTTTGTCAAACGATAGATTACGGAACTTGAACCTATGCAGTCATGCAAGACTCAACATTTCTCTACTACTGTGATAAAATGGCCACTTTGTTGGATATTTCCTGTTCATCTATGTCCAATCTTCCGATGTTCAGGTGGAGGTGGTCCTTGCATTCTTGTATTCTGATAAAATATCACCATTTTTCATTTATAATTGTTATATTTTAGGGATTTTTGGTTTTGGGTGTTGATTATTAATCTAACGTCGTTATACAAGAACTCATTTCTTTTTATTGGAGATATTAAAAAAAAGCATAGTTTCTTTTTTATTAATTTCAATATTTTAAACCTTTTTTTTTTAAATATCCGGTCATATTAAAAAAATGTGCGCATTCGCCGGCCGGTAGCGGTCCGTCCGATGTAGGACGTAGGCTCATGTGCTCATGTGAGGCTAGGCACTTATATATATATAATTATATAATTAGATTATAATTTTGTCAACGGCTTCTCAAATAACGGTGGATTATTCTATTCAATCGCAAACTTTAATCTAACGAATCAAGACCAAGTCCTTCCCCTCGTGCTTTACAAAATGGAATGCAAACTAAACAATTTCAATTTTCAAAGATTACGTAATTAGGCGATGTTAATCAGTGATTAACTGATCTGAAAAGCTGGAAGACATAGAGATTAGCGCAAGAAAATCTTGATTTGGGTTTGGTTAATTGAGGAAATGGGGTTCTTCAGTACGATTTTTGGGTTCTGCGGATTCGGACTCGGGATTTCAATCGGCCTCGTAGCAGGATATTTCCTGTTCATCTATGTCCAATCTTCTGATGTTCAGGTGGTCCTCTCTTTGCATTCTTGTTTTCTGATATATATATATAATATCGTCATTTTTCGTTTATATTTGTTTATATTTTTGGAATTTTTTTTGTTTTGGGTTTTGATTATTCGTCAACATGTAATTTGATTTGTTCTTATCTGCTTTGATTGCTCTGGGTTTCCTTATTTTCTTCATCCGTGTAAATGGGTTTTGATTAATATGCCGTGGGATTTCTTCATTTAATCATGATGTGCGATAGTCAAATTCAGGGACGGCATTGACGTGTGGTAGTAAAATTCACATTGATCGATTTTTAAATCGAGAGATCAAACTGATGGGACACCTTTGGTAAAATCCTTATATAATATGTGTATATGTGTGTGTATGTCGATACATACATATATAGATACTATATTATATGTATGTGTGTACATTGAGTGTGTGTTGCAGCATTGCTATTTGCATTATTTTATATAGTATTTTGTTAAAAAATAAATATCTTCTGGATTTAGATGCTGATGTAGTTGGAGAGATTTTTAATTTAGCTTGACTTTCATGAAACAAGCAGTATAGGTGCTCTGTGTTCTTTTTTTTTTGGGTCAATAGGTGCTCTGTGTTCAGCATTGCTAAATTATCAACTCAGTACTACATGACTCTGTCGATTTATTAAATTATCGATTCACTGTTTTTGTTTGGTTTAAAGTAACTTTTACTACATTATAACTGTAGAAAAAGAAAAGATTGGAACAAACGAGAAAAGAAGGTGATGCACATTGTTTGTTGCATATTTGTGGAAAAATATGACATGTCTATCTTTGTTTGTGTAACTCTAATAGTTTGAATTGTGTTTGTCAGAATCCTGAAATTCGTCCCTTGGTTGATCAAGATACGGAGACATTGCAGCGTATGCTTCCCGAGATACCTCAGTGGGTGAAAAATCCAGACTACGATCGTGTCAGTAACTATTCTTTCATAATGTTAAATAGCATGGCGTTATAGCCTTTACATTCTCTTTGACATTTTCTTTTTTCCCATGCGAAGCTTGACTGGCTAAACAGATTTCTTGAATATATGTGGCCGTATCTAGACAAGGTGCTTGAAACTCATCTAGCTCCCTTCCTTTTCTCATATAATCTTGACTTTTTATTGATGCTTCACGGCTTTCTGTTTTATTCTTCTATAGGCAATCTGCAAGACTGCAAAAGAAATTGCAAAGCCCATAATTGCTAAGGAAATTCCAAATTACAAGATTGAATCTGTTGAGTTTGAAACACTGACTCTAGGTTCCTTACCACCGACTTTCCAAGGTTCGTTAACTTGATATTCCACAAACACCTCATCAGAGAGTTATTAGGAACTTACATTCCAGCTTTGGCAGTTCACTGTCTTCTTGAACTGTGTATGTGTGTGTGTGTGTGTGTGTGTGTGTGTGTGTGTACATACACACGCATATTTTGTAAAAAGTGTTTTCCAAACATCACATTCGTTTTTTTGCATCTTATTGGTTTTAGGCATGAAAGTTTATGTCACTGATGAGAAAGAGTTGATTATGGAACCCTCCATAAAATGGGCTGGAAACCCTAATGTCCTTGTTGCTGCTAAAGCATTTGGAATGAAAGCAACCGTTCAGGTTTTCTGTTCTGTGCTAGGAATATGTTCTACCGTTAATTTTTGTGTCCTTTGATTGAGGCAGGGAGATAGTATTGCTTCTATTAATGTTGTACTGTTTGCTTCACTTCAGGTACTGGATTTACAAGTTTTTGTTGCACCACGTATCACTTTGAAGCCGTTGGTTCCAAGCTTTCCTTGTTTCGCACAAATAAACGTGTCTCTCATGGATAAGGTTTGTGTTCTGGTGAAATAAAAATTTAATAGTGGCGTCATACTGGCCCTTTGGGTCTCAATAACATAGAACTATATATTTACTTATCTTGTTTTCAAGGAAGTTGCCATTGTTTTCTCCGTGATGGCTACAGTATTGTAACCGCAAGTACATAGTTCTATTCTACTATAATGTCGAAGCTCCTCTTTATTTTACAAGTTTTATGGTACACACATTACAATGTTCATTTTTAGGAAGTCCAGATCAATCCTGATTATGTATATTCAGGATTGTCTTTCGTCAAGAATATATTCTTTGTTGAATCTGTTTATTGTTTTCCTTATGATTTTCTATAAGAGCTTATGTAGATCTTATGCTTTCCAGTGCTAATTCTTCAATCTTTTCCGTGATTATTTTCTTGTGGTTTTGCAGCCTTATGTTGATTTCGGATTAAAGCTTTTCGGCGCTGATCTTATGTCAATACCTGGCCTTTATAGATTCGTCCAGGTAGAATGTCAATGTCTTTCTCTGTTTCTGTTCTTTGCACGTATGTGATCAACTTATTCTTAATCATGGTGTTATGCTTATCAGTTTCATAATAGTAGTTTTAACCGTGTTAGAAACGGTTTTTCCGCAGGAGCTAATCAAAGATCAGGTTGCTAACATGTATCTGTGGCCCAAAACTCTCGAAGTGCCAATAATGGACCCAGCAAAGTACGTCTCTATATTTGTCTGAAATTTATTGTGACTACATACTTTTTGTTTCTTTAAGTTTTGGCTGACAAAGTTATTCGACGTTGCAGAGCCTTTAATCGGCCTGTAGGAATGCTCCATGTGAAGGTTCTGAGGGCAATGAAGTTGAAAAAGAAGGATCTTCTTGGTGCTTCAGACCCTTATGTGAAATTAAAGCTCACCGAGAACAATATGCCTTCGAAGAAGACCACTGTCAAGCACAAGAACCTGAACCCTGAATGGAATGAGGAATTTAACTTGGTTGTTAAAGATCCAGAGTCTCAGGCTTTAGAACTTCTTGTTTACGACTGGGAGAAGGTATAGTATACCAGTTTACCATCGAAAGTCATATTGTATGTTATCGCACTTAAGAATGGGCAAAACAAAACAAACTCGAAAATCGAAAACAAAATAACCAAGACAAATAGCACCAAGAATTAATGTGGTTTGGCTATTTGCCTACGTCCACGGGGCATCAACAACAAAATCTTTCACTATATGATGCATTTTATTCCTTGTGTAGGTGGGCAAACATGATAAAATGGGTATGAATGTAGTACCTATGAAAGATCTACCCCACAACGAGCCAAAAGTTATGACTCTCGACCTCCTTAAAAACATGGACTTGAATGATGCCACAAATGAGAAGCAGCGGGGGCAGCTTGAAGTGGAATTGCATTATAAACCTTTCAAAGAGGAGGACATGCAAAAAGGATTTGATGAAACACTGACAGTACAGAAAGCTCCCGAGGGAACGCCACCCGGTGGAGGTTTGCTTGTTGTTGTAGTTCATGAAGGTCAAGATCTTGAAGGAAAGCACCACTGTAATCCGTCTGTAAGACTTATTTTCAGAGGGGAGGAAAAGAGAACCAAGGTATGAGAGCACCATCTTTATGTTTATCAGTTATCATACACAGACACAAACACTCGAGAATGTATGCATCTTGGAGTCGTAGAAAATGCCCCAAGTCTGCGATTTTAAGATTGTTTCTTGTTATGTTTATCAATTTCCTTTGAGCTGTGCAGGTACTAAAGAAAAGCAGAGATCCAAGATGGGCAGAGGATTTTCAGTTCATGTGTGAGGAACCTCCTACTAATGACAAACTACATGTGGAGGTTGTCAGCACCTCGTCGAGGATGGGCCTTCTGCATGGAAAGGTGCGAATCATGTCTCATTTTTGCTTATTATTGCAAATGGACAGCTATCCTGGATAATGTTGTGAATACCTCCTGTGTCAAGCAACTGCACTCAACTTTCTATCCAAAAGGACTTGTAGTTTTCCTTTCGGATGTTATGAAAAATTCTTTCCGCATCCTTGTTTTGTTTATATTGTCTGACAAAATCATTCGTATTTTGTGGAATCAGGAATCTCTGGGATATGTTCAAATCACTCTTACGGATGTCGTTTCAAACAAGCGAATCAATCAGAAATACCATCTTATAGACTCGAAGAATGGTCAAGTGCAGATCGAGCTGCAATGGAGAACTGTTGAATGAGCTCAAAATTCATTTTTCTTCTTAATTTTGTTACACCCGGAAACCGTTCCCTTGATTAAATTGATACAGGTTGAGTCCATAGCATAATACATACGACGGTGAGATGGAATTTATATACTCAATTTTCGTCAAACGATATCGATTTGTTTGGTGTTTTTGTACATGATCGTTGTAATGATCTTACAACGAATCTTATTACAAAGTGAAATCCTTGATAATATCCATTTAATGGGTTTGCATTGCTCACACTGGGTTAAAATTAGCATGATTTTAAAGTTTTATATATTCCAATATAATAATGATATATTTTTAGAGAAATCATAATTAGTTAGAGTTAACATGATTACAAGTTCGCTGCACTGAAATATGATAAAAAGAGTATTAGGGAAATCAAAATTGAATAAAGATTATCACTTTAAATAGTGATATTTTACTTTAATCTGATGTGGGGTTGGGGGGTACATAGAGTTTGATGGACTTAGTTCGGCTCTCAAATTCAAGTGTATTAAATATAGATTTGTGCCAAAAATATTAGGGGGTAGAAAGTCAACAGTCTCACTTTTAAGAGAGTATTCTTAGCATTTCTCTAGATTTTTAAAGAGTCAACAAAAGTCATAAAGACTTTTATGACTTCTAAGAAGTCATAAAAATCTTGTGGTATTTAATTATGAGTTTTTGTGAGTCTTTAAAATTTAAGTGTATTAAAAATTTCACTTATTTCAAAGTATTTTAAAAAGTCATGGATTTTTTTTATAGACTTTGAGTACTTTTATAGTAAGTTTTTTGTCATAGAAAATCTAACCTTTCCACCTAAGATTTTGATGAATTTTATTTTTCTCAATTCTCTAATGTATACTCTACCATTCACCATATTACAATGACCATCATTATCATCACTTCCACCACCTTACCATGACCATCTCCTCCATCCAATCACCACCGCCCCCATCCCAACCCCCACCACCTAGCCACCACAATTCTTACCCTACTATTATCACCACCACAAAAGACACCAACTTTGCTACTATCATCTCAGCGACAATCACCACATGACACTTACACTACCATCGTTTCCACGATCACCTTGTAAGACCACTTTATCATGGTTATGGTCACCATTTCAATAATGACAACTTCAAAATAATACTACTTATTAATAACTTGTTCTTTAAAATGTCCTTGACAATCCACATTATTTAAAAAAAAAACGTTCTAGCATTGAACTCTATAGAATTCGGCAGAAGTCTATGGAATTTATAGAATTTGTAATAGTCAGTAATTCTATCAAGTTCTATCACATTAAAAACTCAATAAAATGTCCATATAAATCTCAATACACTACACCCCCTAAATTGCAAATAGATGAATTAGAAATTTGAAAAATTAATTGAACTTTGATATATTAGTTTAACCAATGGATAATGCTAGGAAGACCAAAATTTTAAGGGAACGTTAACAAATAGGGCTTGGGCTAACTTTTATTTAATAAAAAAATCACCCTAAACTATTATTTAATAAAAAAGGCTTAAGTTTTAATTATACGGACACAAAACTTATATTTCATGCCCTACAAAAACTAAAACACACAGGCTCAACGAAAAACCCAAAAAGCCCAAAAAGCATAACAATTAATATTTCAAAAATGCCCTTAACGGAGCCTAAACCAGACCCATTAGCCAAACTAGTAGTTACAAAATTCAATCATCCCTCCAACGCTATTAATATCAGAATACCAACCACCTCCTTGCTTGAAACAACAAATCTAACCAGAAATAAATTCCATTGCTTGAAATCGCAAGTTCTCAAACCAAAAACTACATTTGAAGGCTACAAACTGAAAAAATTTGAAAAGCAAAATCGGAGAAATACAGGTACGAACCTAGGAATTCTGATATTCTTGATGATTTCTTGCTTTAATTTACTACATATGTATATTTGCATGTTTGAGATTCTAAAAAATGAATTATGTTTTCAGTTCAGAGTATTTTGATTTGCATCTAAATGAAAACACACACAAAAAAAAAAAAAGGAAATAAAAGCAACAAAGAAGAAATAGAGGTACGTACCACAAAATTTATGATATTCTCGATGATTTTACAGTAATATGTAAGTTTGCATGCTTCAAATTTATTAAATGAGCAATGTTTCTACAAAATAGTATTTTTTTTTACTTCATTTTGATAACTGCTCGTTTTCTTATAATATTTAAATAGTAATTTCTTGCCCTCATATGTTGGTTAATTTGCTTAAATAACTTAAATATAATCAACATTCTGTTCTAGTGGTTCCAAAAACATTATAGTTTTTGTGTTTCTATTTGATAAACAATATAGATCCAGAATCAATGTGGCGTTTTAGTTCATTTTCTTAAATAGCATGCCTTATTCTGATGTAGATCCATCAATACTTCAGTCTTTTAAGTTAAGTTTCGTAAGTACTCTGAGTTATTTTGATTGATAAATAGTGTGGCCATGTTGTTGTGGATCCAGAATCAGTGTGGTTCTCTAGTTGTGATCTATTCAGATAAAGATCAACAAATAGTTTAGTTTGATAAAAAAAAATGTGGTTTTCTAGTTCACTTTAATAAATAGTGTGGTCTATTCAGATATAGATCATTAAATAGTTTAATTTTTTAGTTCAGTATCACAAGTACTCTAGTGTAATTTTGTTCTAATTTAAGAAACAACATAGTTTTATTTTGGTTCTATTTGATAAACAGTGTAACCTATTTTGATGTGAATTCGGAATTAGTGTGGTTTCATAGTTCACTTTCATAATAAAAAATTGTGGCATATTTTGATATAGGTACAAAAATAGTTGTAATAATTAAACTATGTTTATTCTTACAGATGGAGGGAGCCAAGAAACCCATAATGAAGACTTTCACTAAAAAAAGTCTAGATAAGAAAACAAAGAATTGTACAAGCCGATGCTTCAAGTACGCTAGGATGTCTGCAATTAGTTGGGCAATACACCATCTTGGAGTCTTATTAAGTTATACATGGATGAAGACATCATTGCAATGGAAAGAAAAAAGAAGTCTGATGTAGATTTGATCAAGATTATACAATGCTATGACTCCAAGCAACAAAAGTTGAGATCATGAGCAAAGAAGAATAACAAGTGAAGATGTTGCTCAAATCTTTGGATTGAACAGCCAAGGAGTGGAACTACTAAACATAGACAAATCCACCAAGAATATGGAGGACAACTTTGTCAAAACATATTTTGCAGAATAAAAAATAGTGAAAAAGAAGGACAAGAAACCAAAAATCGCTCCAGGATGAAACTCTTGAAGGGGCGAAAGCTATTGCTTCAATCATATGTGCGCATCTCATCAATCCCTTTTATTTGCAACATCCGGAACATACATCACATGGAGCTTCATAACAATTTGTGGGGCATTGGACCAAATCAACAAATATAATTGGGCAAAAGGAGTGAGAGACAACTTGTTCAAGATGATTGACAAATCAAAGAAAAAGAAGAAAAATGGAGGAGAATCAGCAACAACAAGCGCATGCACTGTCCTTATTTTGGTAAGAAATAAGAACTACAGTTTTAAAAGCATGAATTCTGTCTTATAAATTTCACAAGAAACTAATTCAAAGTTCTTATTTCATATAGTATTGGATTTGTCTTCACACAAATCTCGTGGAGACAATAAGTGGACGAGAAAACATGATTCTTGCAATTGGAAGATGGGACATAACCAAGATACACAACGCAATCAAAGATATACTAGTTGAACAAATTGAGGTAATGACCAATAGTAAAAGTATTTCAATCTACATTTCAATAAACAATATATGTTTGTACTTTACAGTTTCATAAATTGTGATTTTTATAGTTTAAAGTTTCGAAAATAGTGTCTTACTAATGATACAGAAATAGTTCAAATTTGAAGTTCAATAAATAGTTCAACTTTGCATTTGTACCAACAATGAAATCTGCATGGTTCAAATTTTAAATTTCTTAAAGGGTTCATGTTTGCAATCTAAAAATGTGCATTTCAATAAATAGTGATTTATGGATAATGTAATAATACAAAATCCAGAAAATAATGTGATACTACAAAAACTGATAGTTTAGAATTGCAGAAATAGTGTCATAATAATGACCTAGGAATAGTTTAAATTTGACGTTGTATAGCTAGTTTCTCTTAGCATTTCTATAAACAATGACATCTTTATAGTCTCTAATACTACAAATCCAACAATAGTGTTATGTTACAAAAAAAAAAAACAGAAATAGTGAAACTCTAATTTATAAAAATTTTAGAACTATTGTTATACTAATAAACCATAAATTGTTCACATTTGTAGTTCTTATCTGAATCTATCTCATCAACCAAAAATAATGACATTATTATGTAATTTAACAACTATTTAATGTGTGACTGTGCAGATTGGTGATGGTATTTCTTTTATTGAACCAAGTGAGCAGATTCCTGCTGCTATACCTTTTAAAGAGCCAACTGAGGACCATTCCAACATAAACCAATAAGAAGATAATGTCATTCCTTCTCCTGAACAAAGAAATAAGTCTTCCAAGAAAAAAGAAAAAAAAGACAACATGAAGGAAAAGGAAGAGAACTGAAGCTCAGGAAGATCATAGTATCGCCATCAATGAAGCTCAGTTACAATTTGATCAATTGTACAATGAAGAATTTGTGAAACTTGATGCAATTTATCAAAAAGACATCATCGGGATTGATTCAATATTAGGTGTGGAAGGTTTTGAAGGGTTTAAAGATGTATCTAGTCCTTAATCAAGTGATGATATATGCACTAGACAATCTACACATAGATTCAATCGTAATGAATCAAACAACTGGAGCACTCAACAGAAACATTGAAATGCTTCTACGAGAACGAGATAAAGACAAGCAGATGATTAGTTTAATGAAAATTGAAATGAGACAATTGTAGTTAAAGAACGCATGAGCTTCTATGAAAGTAAATAAACTTCTGAATGAAATTGGAAGTTTGAAGAAGAAGCTACCAGAAAAGCAAACAATAGTACCAGATCTAAATGCTTCCGAACATGATATCCCAGAAAAGTTCAATGAAAATACTTCTGCAAATGAGAAAAATCTAGTTGACAAAGATCTAATAAGGAAGATCAAAATTTCGATGATCTAAATGAAAAGGATCCAGAAAAGGAGGAACCATCTAAAGGAGATCCAAATAAAGATGATCAAGTGAAGGAGAATCAAGATAAAAAAAAAAAAAAATCTAAATGAAGAGGATCCAGAAGAGGAGGAATTATCTAAGGAGGATCCAGTTAAAGAGCATGCACATGAAAATGATGCTACTAAGGAGGATCCAGTTCAGGAGAATGCAACTGAAAACGATGTGGCTATGGAGGATCCAGTACAAGAGCATGCAGCTGATGATGATCCAAATGAAAATGAAAAAGTCGTTCACAATGATGTCAAAGTGGAGAATCAAACTAAGGAAGATCAAGAAAATGAAGGAAAAGACTCTGCCACTGCAAAAGAGACCTCTGGAGTTCAACAAGATGTTCAAATGCAAACCCCAACTAACAAGAATCCTGAAGAGGAAGGAAAAGAAATTGCCAAGAATAAGACAAAAACACTAATAAAAAATATGTGAAAGAGGGATGATCGTAAACTAAATGTCGATCTAGACTGTGACTATATCCCCATCCAGAAAAAAAATAAAAGAAGGCCAAATATATCTATGCTGTGAATGACAGTGAAAGCCCTTCAATTGTTCCATCACAAAGCCAACCCTTGGAACCAATCATTGAGAAAGAAAAGGAGCAGCCAAAGGTTCAATCACCCTTAAATCCCATTGCTAAAAAAACTACAAAGAAACCTGCAAAGAAGACTACAAAGAAGCCAAAGCAAACGAAGGAAAAGCTTGACAAACGGTATCATCTACCTGCATCAACATGGAAATACAAGTTACTTGAAGATGACACAAAAGAAAAAAAAATCAAGGAATATTACAGACAAGAGAAAATGTAAGTTTACATTATTAATCATAACTTAATGCATGTGTGTGTGTGTGCATATATATATATATATATATAATACTTTTTATTTTCTTACACGTGGACTACTTTTGGATGCAACTAAGGCAAGGGTCTATGGCAATTGAGCTTGTTGTCCTAAACATAGATTTGACATCATTGTTTGTGGACGAGGCAATCGACCCCAACATAATTGATGCTTCATTCTACATAATGGCAGAAAACGAATAAAAAACAGGGCAACAACAAAATCTGTATCTTCCTTTCTTCATCCAAACAGTTTTGTTTACAAAATTTTTTGTTTGTGCTATTTAATAAATATTTTGTAAATTTCATTAACTTTCATAAATAATGTTTAGTGTTTTGGTTCAGTTTAAGAAATAGTGTTACTTATTGATTAAGATTCATAAATAAATGTGTGTTGTTGGTTCAGAATGACATGGAGATAGAAAAAAGTAAGAGTGATCTTGAGTATAGTGACCAAATATTGAAGAGAGTCTTACAAGATAATGTGGATAAAGTTGGAAAGGTCTTCATACTGATTAAGCATTACTTCCACTTTAGCTTGGTAGTTTGGGACATTAAAGATGGAAAAATGACACACTACAATTTCAAACTACCAAGGATACATGGTAATACAGACTATATTGTAATTGAACAAAACCATAACTCAATTACAAACTATATTCTTATGCTGATAAAACAAATCAAACTTCATAATACAATTTTTATTTTTATTTTTATGTTTTATTTTTTTTTTTTTGGCAGAGAAACAAAATAAAAGCAATTTACAAAGATTTCAAAGGTGACAACAACCCCACAATAGAAATTCAAAGGTGCTTGACTTGTGCACAACAAAAGGATGACTCATAAGTACAAACAACAAATTGATCTCTATATATTTTCAATCAAATTTATACATTCAAACACATGAAAAGGACCATGAAAGTCATATATACAAACACAAAACACATCATTGAAAAATATGGTATAACTTTAAAGTTTGCACCATAATGTCATAACCAGTTTCAGAAATAGTTCTATTTTTCACTTTTTACACTTTACAAAACAGTATTACAAATCAACAAATAATTCATTTTTTTTGTACTTATATGTCATTTAACTACAAATATATGGAAATAAGACATAGAAAAAACAGAAAACAAAATCATTCTAGGAAAATGTAGTATAAATTTAGACTTTGCAAAATAGTGTCATAATCTAGTTTCAAAAATAGTTCTAGTTTGCAAAGCAGTGTTACAAACAAGAAATATTTCCATTTTTTTTTCCAGTACTTATCTACCATCTAATTAGATTATATAAAAAAAAGAACAAAAAAAACAAAATCATTATGGGTAAAATATGGTACAAAATTTATAATTTGCAAAATAATGTCATGATCTAGTTTTAGAAATAGTTTAATTTTTCACTTTTAATCTTCATTGAATGTTATAATATGATCTCATTATTGCCATACTTATTTGTTTTTTTTTTTCTTTAAATGTAGATTAGATTGTGGCATATTTGTCATTCAATTCGCAAACCAAGTGCAAGAGGCCAAACCAATAGAAGCCACATTTGAGAAGGAATAAGTATTTGCCAAAAGAGCTCAAATTGCAACTATACTTGTGAATCACAATAATAATTATGTAAATGGACTGAAGAAGATACTTGAAGAAAGACAGGAACAAAATAAACATGGTCAATATGATAACATTCTTGATGAGGATTTTATTACATTAGCATGAGTTTTACAAATTACATTTTATATTAATGTATGAATTACTTTGATGACACCTACAACAATTCCATTACATTTTATATTATCAATTTCAAATTATATATTCTACTCCAAAAAATCCCAAAAATCAATTACTATCATTTTTGAAATATAAATTTGTTTCATCTGTTACACAACACAATCAAATTAAATAATACAACTACCATACTAAAAAATTTATTCAAACTATAATTTTGATAGAACTATTAACAAAACAACCACATTTTATTATCCAAAAAATATAGTTATCAATTTAGATAAATTTATGCAAAACAAAAAAATTAGATTACTTAAACTGTTTTTGGAATACGTGTACACACTATATCTGAAAAATGGAAAATAACAGCTATTTAATTTTTTTTAAGTGCCAAATTAGTGCCCAAACTTCCCATTGTTCACACATTATTAACCCCCAGCAAAAATAATCATTTTACACTCTCATACTACCTTCACCTTCTCTCCCTAACACTAACTTCCATTTTCACGCACAATTAAGCCATTCGGGATGAAGAAACTTCTTGCACTATAGAAAAACCAGAAATCCAGCCCTCAGCATAAATCATCCATCCTGATTTTCTGATTTCGTACATCATTCCAGTTCTTTCACAAACAAATTCAGACAAATTTCAATTTTGGTGAGCAACTTGGTCGCATAAATACTTAAAAAATAAACCAAGGTAACAATCTTGCAATTTTTCTCAACATATTTCATAAAATCATATGCGGTTCATTGTTTATAGAATTAATATCTACTAGAATCAAGCATATACAATAACATGCATGAACTTCAACAAAACCCATATTATACTATTTTTGTAAATTTATTTTGTTATTTACTCTTAAAACAAATCTATCCCAGATCCACAAAAAAAAAAAAAAAAAAAGAACTATTTACTAGCCGATCGTTTAATATATAAACATACATTATACTATTACACAAACTAGTGTGATTCTCTGTTTATAATTTGTACACTTTAGTAAAATAGCTCACGATTTTTAAGTTTAATAAACAGTGTTTACGAAATAGTTTACAATTTGCTTCATTTCTAAATAGAATTGAAATTTACAGAAATAGTATAATTTGGGATGGATTCACGAACTAGTATAAACATATATTACGCTGTTACACGAACTAGTGTGATTCTCTATTTATAATTTGTACATTCAATAAGTAGTTCCTGTTTTTTAAAGTTTAATAAACAGTGTTTACAAAACAATTTACAAATTGCTTCATTTATAAATGGAATTGCAATTTTTCCAGAACTTACACATAATACACCTCATATTGTACATTTTTATTTCTAATTTATTTAGTTATAGGATTGTATAAAGATTTATGCAGTTATAAAAATGTTTCGTGTTTCCATAAATAGTATTTCATTTTGGTATGTTTCAGATATAGTGTGTACTCATACTAATTTTTATTTGTTTACAATCAAGTTGCATTCTAATAAAAACTGTATTGACAGATGATTTCAGTTAGAATAACTCTACAAATGTCAAACTCAACCAAAGCTAGTGTCAAAAATGATATCGAAAACAACAAAGAGGACGCAACAAAGGAAAGTGCTTGGAGAAATAGAAAAAATATCACATACGAAGAAGGAGACAATTCATCTACAAATTGACAACACTACTAAAGAAAAAGTTGGAGAACCAATGCAAAGTGTAAAGAAAAAAGTGCAAAAAAAAAAAAAAAAAAAAAAAAAAACGACCACAACAAAGGTAGAGGAAGAGGAAGCCATAAACTTGGTTATGTATTCATTGTTTATCAAACTCAACATATTGTTTCGTACAACTGGAAATACTCAAACATTGAGTTCATATATATTACTCGAACGTAATTCTAAATCAACAATTACATACTCTCAAACATCAATTGAAACAAAATAAACAATATCCAAAATGAAAATTTATTACATATCACTAAAAATTCCCATCTCTCAAAACAAAACAGCAAAAAATCAACCGTCTTATATAACAACTTTACATAAAACCTTGTTATGTCCTGAACATCCACACTTGCTACAAGTGACAGTCTTCTTACTCACACTGATTTCACCAGCAAATTTGATCCTACTTTTCTTTGGTATTTCAGACGGAATCTTTGTAATTGGAGCCTTCACACCATTTATGATAGTATCAACATTCGACTTATCCCAAACATGAAAATGGATGCATGACAAACTAATATGTTTTACGATAAAAGCTTGCTTTCTAGTAATCATCAACATAATAAAAAAAACATCACGATTATCATGTTGCAACACCTGCAAAACATGAGAACATGGAAAACAATATGCTGCCATTGCACACAAGAGCATGTCCTATCATCCAAACAAACAACAAACCGATTCCACTCCGTCCTAACTTCAAAAACATCCACATCAGAACGACTAATCCTCCAATGCATACCCTCCTTCAACACAACTTCATCTCATTTTCTTTCTTTGAACCAAAAATTGTATGAATAGTCTGACCAAATATTCTTGTCTCAGCAATATTAACCATCAGCTGAACTCTAATGCCTTCAAGAAGATCCATAAGTGGCAAGCAACGACTATTCGACACCATGGGACGTTAAAAGATTCTGAAAGTGCATTGCTCATCGATCCCCATCTCTTACCAGCAAAATGGGCAATAACATAGTTCTCTTTTGGCAAATCACACAAAAAATTCTTCACATGCCCTTGCCTGTTATCCTTGAATTCCGCCATGCAATCATCAAAATCAAATGGAGTACATGCGTACACAGAATTTGCCGAAAGATTCATCATTTTCTTCTTTAGTCCCTCACCAGCAGCCTTTGGAAATAAAGTACTGACATTCTATTTCAAATGAACAATACAAAATGAATGTGGGGACACGAGAAAGAATTCTTGAATGCTCTTCAAAATACCATCATGTCTATCCGACATAAATGTGATCACCTTCCCTTGAGAGCTCAATATACCAGATAATATTGACAATAACCATCTTTAATTGCTATCGTTTCTGAATCAACAATAGCATAAGCAACCTCAAAAATCTTTGTACAACTTAAGTGAAAATTCATTGTCAAATGTGAACTATTCTGAAACTATGATTGAACTATTTATTAAACTGTATTTGAACTAATGCAACTTTTGTCCTTTATTTGACAATAAAATCAAATACCTATGCATAACAAAAGAAATAGATACAGTCAAGTATCAACTATTTATAAGACTGATTGAACTATTTCTATAAATGTCGTTGAACTATTTCTTAAACCGTTCTTCAACTATTTCTGGATATGTTTCTTTGCATAGTAAGAAAACAGAAACAAATAATATTGAATATAAAAGTCTAAAATTATTAACTCACCATCATTGCCATTTTTTGCATAGCAAGATAGAAATGTTCCCTTGTATTTGCTCTTGATAAAAGCACCATCAATGAATAACGTCGAGCGACAAAACATGAAACCTTTTATCTATGCATCATAAACAATAAACAAACGAAGAAATCTATTGCTCTCCGGTACAACTTCAAGCTCAAAAATAGATCTAGGATTGCTTCAACGGGCAAATTCAACGTACCAAGGCAAAAACTTGTAAGCGTCAACATCATTACCATTTAACTAAAAAACTGTCATCTCTTTCCTAAAGTATGCAGTAGCATAATCAATATCTAATCCAACAACTTTGTTTTTCTTCTTTTGAATCGTACCCTTGCATATATGCACATTATGCAACTTCCGAATAATGAAAAAGTCATTAATATCACACTTGGATGCAAACATACGCCAAAGACAACCATTAGATTCCTTCCTAGAACACTCAGCACTAACGTGATTCTTATTATTCTTTGAATACTTCAATTCAAAACCACATTCAATAGGAAACTTCTTCAACCTATCTCGGAAATCAACACAACCTCCCCTAAAAACTTGCCCCTCAGATTCTATGTAACTACCCCATTCACATGACATATAATTATGGACACCATGAGAACCATACTTCCTTAAATGATCATTTTCACTAACAACAATCATAGAGTGATGTACGACAAGAAGAAGATATGATATCCGTAGGTAACTGAACCATAGAACCATCACAGTTATCCATAACCAATATTTCTACAATGGATTTACCAACAACATCAAGGATCATCAACATATTCATAACATCAACATCACAATCTAACAAGCAATTAGGATCTTCATTCAAAGCATATCGCAACTCAAAACAACCAACTTTCAGACCCTTAAACCTAGAAAAAAAAATCAATACAAATTTGATTGAAGGTAGAAGTTGATGAAATAGAACTAACAATGGATAAATTCCAATCATTGTAAAATAAATAAATCAAATCAATACACAATCTTTTATGCACATAACAATAAACAACAACAAAATGTAAAAGCAACAAATGTTTATTAATCTGTTGCAAAACTAAATTCCTATCATTGTAAAATAAATCAGTACCTATTTGTGAAACAATATACTTATAAAATGAACAAAAAATAACACTATTTCTAAAACACAACAATCCCAAAACAAAATGTAAACTAAAAATCATTATAATAATCACTGTTTTATAAAAAAATAACACTATTTCTGAAAAATGTTAAGCACATCAAAATGTGATGAACATGAATTAATTCATAATAAATTTCTGAAAAATGAAAACAAAAGCAATATGAACAATATACAATACTTAAAAAAAAAAAGAGGCAAAAGAAATCAAAACGTACATGAGATTCTTTGAAATAAGAAACTGCTAACTGAAAATTTCAAAATCCGAAATCAATTTGCTAATCTAAAAACAAATCAACAAAAATATATGTCAAAAGAAAAAGCTTAAGCATATTACATGCAAAAAAAAAAAAAAAAAAAAAAAAAAAACAAGAACAATAAAATCGCATTCAAAACTGCAAAAACAATATCGATTACCTCCAAACGAAAGTCTAATTAAAATATGAAGGACGGTCACTCTAGTGAAATATTTAACCACGACGAACAACATCGATGATAACGATTCAAAAGTAGAATCTCAAAACATGCAACCACTACAAAACTGTTCTAAAACAAATGATTGTTTCGGAAAAATCACCCTAACATGAACGAAGAACAACGGCGATCACGATTTGAAAATGCACTCTCAAAACATTCGTCAGCAAGCAACACTCAAAACATTCAACCAGATTCGGAAAAAAAATGAAGAACACTGCAGAATGAAGAACTCATTTCGAAATAACTAATCTAACATAATAATTAAGTTAGGTTAACCAAATCCGTTAGGGGTAAAATTGACGAATCATCGTGTTATTTTGGTTGGGCCATTTCATTTGGGCTGATATAAAAGTGGGCTTTGTACTAACCATTACATAAACTTACAATATGGTTTTTGGTTAAAAACTAAAGTTTTCAAGCCCTTTTGGTTAGTTTTCCTAATTTTTAAACCAAATTTTGTTTACCAAACGATATGGATGTTGATGATTGAAATATTACTTAAATATTTATCAACGTAGTTATTTCCTATTGGTGATGTGTAATTTGTTTTACAAATTTTGTTTAAAACTTTGGTCTTCAAAGCATTATTCTTAACAAAATCAAGGTATCCAACAAATATTCTGGGAATGGCAAAATGATCGTTATGACATTGTGAGAAGTTTCAGTGCAGTCTCTTCATTTATTTGGTCTTTCGCTCTCGCGTGCTCTTTCTCTAAACCTCATTTGCAAAGTTGCACTATTAGTCTCATCGCCCTCTGTTTTCGCTCCGAGTCACAATCGAGCACCCACTTCCGATTCCAATGGCTTTGCCTCTCATTGACAAAGAGTACCTTAAAGAAATCGACAAGGCTCTAAGGCTTTATGCTATCTCCATGCTCTCATTTACAGCTGAAGTTGCGCTCCAATCATGCTCTGCTTGGCTTATGCTCTCTCTCTGTTTGTTTCCCGATGAAAATTTTGATAAACGAAATATCCAATTCCGTTTCTTGCATTTTCTCAGTAGCCAAACATAACTATCACAACATTTGCGTTGCATGTCCTTAAGAGTCTTGCTTTTAAGATAATGTTGGGCCCAAAATATTATTTTGGGTCGAGCTAGAGGTTTTTCTCGGCCCAGTAATTTTCTTCTAGAATTATCATGGGCTGTCTAGTCATTGCGGGCCGTCCAGTCATGATCAGCCGAATCGTATTGCAGGACGGATTGGTTTAGATAAGGATGAAGTAGTCAAGACTTCGTGCAATGCAGAGTCTTAAGAGGCTAAGGATGCTGAGACTTAGGAGATGAATCTGGTTTGATGATTAGCTTGGTTCAAAGTCCTTTTGGAGTTAGGATTGATCGAAACCTAATCAGGTTAGGTTAAGAAGTTCTAATTCGAGTATGATTTTAGCCCGACTATGAAGGGTTTCACTACTATAAATAGAGGAGAGAGCATACATTCAAACCCTCTCCATTTCAACACCTAAACTGCCCTGCGCAAACTCTCGCTTTACGCGAACCTTTCAACAACCTTGAGATTTTTATTCTCTTTTTTCCCACCAACGCATATTCAGTTTAGATAAACAGCACTGTGAAGGCAACCGATGACATCTTCAGTTTGGATAAATAGCACTGTTACCGTAGAGTCAGCCAATTGCAGAGCACCTTCAATTTGGATAAACATCACTATTTCGAAGTCGACTGATTACCTATCCAAGTCTCGGTCTACAAGGATTTTCAAGTCTTTGTTGGTAGATGTCATCTAATCAGCCTTCTCGGTGAAGTAAGGTGTTACCAGGTTACTACATTCGGCACATTGAAAGTCGAATTTGATATTGAACTCGCAAAACTAGCAGTTTTATCTTTAGGCTCTAGAACCCGAAAGTCGAGATGTGTTCCTTCCTTGATCGCAGTTGCAAGATCAAGAAGTCCGCAGCGCGCTCAACGCCATATCAATATATTTTACTCCCCGACTGAGCTACACCATAAAGTTGGCACGCCCTGCACATAACCGAAGGACGTAGTTAGCTCATTAATTACTCGGCCTACGCTCCACGCAGGCTTGGTAGTTTTTAGGGTCAACATTTTAGTAAGCCCAGTAGGAGACAGTGCTAAAGCTACGAAGTTTATGACCATTGAGACAGGGTCAGTAAAAAAGAAAGTAGTCATATGAAAGTTAATGATCAACCTTTCAGTCCAGAACCTATGACAAGATGACTTGTCATAGGCACATAATCTTCCTGTTACTGTGACACCTGAGGCCACAAGCGCGACACGCCGAGAAAAGGAAGTTAGTCTCGGCGATCAGCCTCGTGGTGCAGAAATCCTTAACAAAACCAAGGGCGTTTTCATTGAAGGGATAGTGGAGGATTGCGATGAGAATGGTGAAGGCTTTGATCCACCAACTAGGTCGTTTCTTCAGAGACGACTCAAATTCAGCTGAGAAGTAAAAAGCATACTCAAGGAAATGCATGATAATATCGCTATACAAAACAGATGGCTTAAACTATTGGTTAATAAAGTCCACGAAGGTGGACCTGCCGATCGTTCCTGACAAACTCCACTTAAGAACAATTCGTTACCAATGATACAGGCCGAGACAGGATCTGCTTGGCTCAAAATGATCAACAGTAGATCAGATGGATGCAACCAGAGAACATAAATGGCGTCCGTTGATGTGGTCAAGATCCAGATGATGATTAATTCAGCTTTAAAGAAGGGGCCGAAGTTCCCAAAATTCATTCACCTATATCCAGCCTTCGTGGAGAAATTCGAGTACCCTAAGGGATTCAAAATGCCGGACTTCAGCCTTTTTGCTGGAGAAACATCCCTATTGTTGTTAAAACACATAGCTCAATTCCCTGCTCGATGTGGGGACGTTAAAAACGATTTCCATAAACTACGATTGTTCAGCTTCTCGTTAAGCGGCTCAGCCTTTGCGTGGTATATCAACCTCTCGCCCAACTCCATCCAAAGTTGGGAAGAATTAGTTGAGAAGTTTCACGAACAGTTCTATCGACTAGGGATAAATGTATTAGTGTCTTCCTTGGCCAGGATGGCTCAAGCTTCTAACGAATTGCCAATGGAATACCTTACGAGGTTTAAATTGGCCAGAAATTGGTACCGAGTACCTCTTCCTGAAGTAGAGTTCATTAGGCTCGCTCTAAACGGCCTGGATGTGGAGTATAAAAAGAAATTCTTGGGGGAAAACTTCTAAGACATGTACGAATTGGCTCAATATGTCGAGCAATACGATTATTTGCTTCAAGAAGAAAAGATTTTGAAGCCCCCATCCCAAGGAATGATTTACAAAAACCTAATGGTTAGTTATGCATCAGTTGAAGGCGAAGAATCTCAATATGCCAGTATTGATGCGGCCGAAATTGTAATCGATAAACCACATGTATGCAAAACATTGACCCATGCTAATCTCAAAGATGCCAAAACCTGTTCGACCTCTGAGGAAGCTGCCATCAAAATAGCAAAAGTTTATACTTTCGACATCATTAAGGCCGGTGCCATCTTCGACTAGTTGCTGCTCGCAAAGATCGTTAACCTTCGACTAGGGCATAATATTCCCAAGGTTGAAGACTTGAAAGGAAAAACTTATTGCAAATACCACAACTCGAACAAGCATACGACAAACAACTGTGTCGTATTTCGCAATGCCATTCAAAGCTAGATCGATAATGGTAAGCTCAAGTTTCCTGAGAAACAAATGGATGTTGACACCGATCCTTTCCCTACAGCAACGGTAAGCATGGTAGATGCTCATCTACCCAAAAAAAAGGAAGAGGAAAAGCCGATTTTATTCCAATGCATTTCATCCCAAAATAGAACTTTCGGCCATGATTAAAGATTGATTTGTTTTCAAATGAGCCACCCAAAGATTCTTCAGGACCTGCTATTATAGAGTCCATGTCGAACTCTAGTGCAGAGGGAAATGACAAGCCGATGGTTTTGTGTAGTCGATGCAAAGCGAACGTTATCCTAACTGGGCCGAATGAGAAGCCACCTCGGGCTCTAATATCTCAATTGCCACCCACGACCGCAACGACACCTCAAAAGGTGCTCAGTGCAGGTCAGAGCCATAAAGTTTTTGAAGGGCTGGGCCCTCAAACACGAAATGACGGGTTTCCTTCAGCCAAATGACGACTTGATTTCTACGCACCATTTTATAATGAAGATTATTACTCATTTAATTCTAAAAGTTCAAGTCCATCTATGAACCAGAGAACCTTTAGGCCATTTGAACCACGCGACAAACATTGGTATACTTACAATTCCCCCACCAGCGTATATACTGCATTATCTAAATCGCAAAAATGTCCGCACCAAAGAATGAACTTTATGGCTCGTCAACAAGCAGCCCAAGCTACCTTGGCTACCGAATGACGGCTGAAAGAAATAGCGGGCAGCGAAGATGACCGACAACCTCCCGCCATCATGGCCAAGCTGTTTCAAGGAAAGAAGGTGATCGATCATTACTTTGAAACCATAATTGAACAATCTAAACAACGCATTAAATTCCTCATTTGGTCTGGGGAAATAAAGGTCGTTTTGAGCACTTCAGGAAGGAAGCGAAAAACGAATTTCCTCTATTACCCCTACAAGAGCCATTAATTAAAGTCTGACGGAATCTCTACCCACCGTTTCTCAGCGAAGCTTTAGTATACATGCAGGAGTTTCACAAGAAGCATTTGGCGAATGACTTATACGGCTTGCCGAAAGCATGTCAAGATATTATTAATCTCGTTTTAACTTACCCCAAAGCTGAACGGATTATCCAAAAGACCTCAGATCCAGGGATGAAAGCCAGGTTCCGGCATATATGTGAGGCTCGAGTTCTCAGCTTTGATGTAAATTCATACACTAATATTGACGCTGCCGAACTTCCCTTCTCTTTCGAGGACCTCCAATATTTATGATACCATTTCGAAATCTTTTCAACCGTCTCCCTCTACGGCCTTATGGCCGATGAAAAAGAACGCCTAGCACGATGAGATACTTACCATGCCCGTATCACATATCAGGAGTAAACTCGTATAACGTCACAAGATCAAGGCCTAATTCTAACTTCGGACGAACCTGAGGTTGATGTATAGAATGAGAAGTCTCTGGTGGACAGACCGTAGGGACATACCCCGGCGCCAACCGAAGAAGATCAAGAGGATAATGCCTATGCGTAGGACACTTTACCAGAAAATCCAGAAGAAGAAGAAGATTGCGACCCAATGGGTTATTCAGTCCTCGACAACATGGAAATCAGTATGGTCCATGTCTTATCTGCCGATTTTCAGCTAACCGCGTCCTAACCAAATTCCCTGGATGGCGACGTAATTGCCAAGGAAGCCACGTAAGTCGATTTTGTGGTTGCCGAAGAAATCGAGCTAGCAACGAAAGAAAATAAACTCAAGGCAGCTCTTGTCGAATTGTTTCTTCACTCTTCTTCAATTAATCTCCATCATTTGAAGCCGTTGTACGTTACGACTCATATTAAAGGATATTCAGTCTCCAAAATTTTCGTCGATTGTGGAGCAATTGTCAATATCATGTTTGTGGTTATCATAAAGACACTATGTCGCTCTAATGACGAACTTATTCCATCAGGGGTCACCATGAGTAGCTTTGTTGGTGACAAATCCCAAACCAAAGTAGTCATTCCGCTAGAAGTAAATATCGCAGGTTGTAATCACAGGACCGCGTTTTTCATAGTTGATTCGAAGAACGAGTATAATGCATTACTTGGCCGTGACTGAATCCATCAAATGAGTTGTATCCCCTTATCGTTATACCAAATCCTTATCTTTTAGGACTGTTAATCGGTCGTGGTTTATCTAGTTGAAAATCAGCCTTTCAAAGCTAACATAATCCAGGCTCGTTATTACGATGACCACGTTAGCTACATCACCTTACATGGATTCAACGATGAAGGATAGCCAACTCGAATCTCAGTTCAAAAAGCCATCGAGGTTAACGCCAAGACTGTTTACCAGGATTCAGCAAGACTCAGGTTGGCTGACCTAATCACTAATCCTGATGTCTGATCTCACACAAGATAGATGCTGGGCCGCAATTTCATCTACCATGGAACGACTGCTAGCCTATTGGTATGTTATTTCTAAACAACTGAATTCAAGCGTAAATTTAGTAGAATTTCTCACCGAAGGAAACAGCGGTTTAGCCTTATCACTCGACAAGGTCCAAGCTGCCCCGGCTGAGCTCGAAGACAGTCAGCCCCAGGTCAAAGACCCTTTGGAGGAAATAAATGTCGGAACGACCGATGACCCTCGACCTTTATTTATTAGTGCTTTGTTACCCCAACCTATGAAAACCAAACTTTGAAAATTACTCAACGAATTTAAAGATTGTTTTGCTTAGAGTTACCATGAGATGTCTGGTCTAGATCGAATGCTCATCGAGCATGAATTGCGCATTAAGCCTGGCTGTAAGCCTTTTTATCAACGACCTCGACAATTCTCGACCGAAGTACAACTCGACATAAAAGATGAACTCGTTCCACTTTTAAAAGCCAGGTTTATTTAGACTGCTCGATACGTCGAATAGTTGACGAATATCATACCAATTTTAAAGAAAAACGGTGCGCTACATATTTGCATTGATTTTCGTAATCTGAATTTGGCAACCCCTAAAGATGATTTCAAACATGCTAATTGACGCTACTACAAACCATGAGATACTATCTTTTATGGACAGCTATGTTGGTTACAACCAGATCTTCATTGCCGAGGCTGATGTCCATAAAACTATTTTTTGTTGCCCGGGGGCATTCTGGACCTACGAATGGGTAGTCATGCCATTCGGCCTTAAAAATGTCGGTGCCACATACCAACATGCTATGAATAATATTTTCCATGACCTTAAAATGAACCCTGCCAAACGCACATTCGGTGTATCGATCGAGATTTCTTGGGTTTCCTTGTACATCATCGTGCTATTGAGGTGGAAGAAAATAAGGCTCGAGCAATCATCGATGTTCCACCCACGATGACCAAGAAGTAACTCCAATCTTTACTCGGCAAGATCAATTTTCTCCGTCGCTTTATAGCCAATTCGACAGGAAAGATGAAAGCTTTCTCCACGCTTTTAAGACTCAATGATTTTGACAAATTTGAATGGCGTGAAGAGTATCAAGATGTTTTCACACAAATCAAGGTCTCCCTCATGACCTCACCTGTCCTTGTGCCTCATCAGGGCGGTAAACCTCTCAAGTTGTATATTTCGGAGGTTGAAGAGTCCATTGGTTGTCTTCTTGTGCAAGACAACGACATTGGGTATGAACATGCTATTTTTTTTATCTTAGTTGAAATCTTAACTCATATGAGATAAATTATTCTGTAGTCAAGAAGCTCTGCCTGGCCTTGTTTTTTGCTGCGTCAAAACTTCGGCATTACATGCTCCGATCGGTTACTCAGGTCATCGCCCAGACAGATGTTATTTGTTACATGTTCACTCGGTTGATAGTAAAATGCCGAATTGGGAAATGGACAATGGCACTGTCCAAGTTCAGTTTGCAATACGTGCCTCAGAAAGCAGTCAAAGGACAAACATTAGCAGATTTCTTAGCTCAACATCCCTCCCCATATGGGTTTGGGGGCAACGACGTCGAAATAGGCATGGTGGAAACACGTGATGATTATTGGACGATGTATTTTGATGGTTCTAGTACCTTGACCTCGGCTGGCTTTGGAATTGTCATCCAATCCCCAAATCACCACCACTGGTATTTTCCTCTCAAGTTGGATTTGAATTGTACCAATAATCAAGCTGGATACGAAGCATTTATCATTGGCCTTAACGTTCTTCACGACTTGAGGGCAGCTTGCGTACTCATCCTTGGCGATTCATTACTTGTGATTAACCAACTCAATGGAACTTTTTCGTTGCATGAGTTGTACTCTGGCACCCTATCACATGGTCGCTAGTTATTTGGCGGAATCGTTTGAAGGTATCATATTTATACACATCTCATGAATTTGAAACACTGACGCGGACGAATTAGCCCAAATAGCCTTCGAAGCACAACTCCTAGGGATCAAGCCAGGTCAGGTAATACCTATAGTACGATGATCGCACCCGGCCTTGGTTAATCATCAAGTTCTCCAACACGATCGCGTGATTCGTACACGAGTCATGTCCTTACCTTTGTTGTTAGAATGAAAAAATCTTGTAAACGTTTGCGCAGTCGAGACATTACCAGACGACTGAAGAAGGTCAATCATGCGATATCTCGATAATACTAGTGGCAAACATGACCGCAACACAAGGGTTCATGCCACAAATTACATAACGTACCAGAATGAGTTGTATCGAAAGGGTGAAGACGGTCTGTTGTTATTATGTCTTGGCCCGGAAGAATTAACCCAAGCAATTACAGAGGTGCACGAAGGAATATGTGGGGTGCATCAATCCAGACGAAATACGTGTTGGTTACTACATCGACACGGATATTTCTGGCCGAGTATGTTGAAAGATTGCATTGAGTACGCATGAGGATGTGTGCAATGTCAAATCCATGGCCCAGTGCAAAGAGTCCCGGCCGAATTACTTCACTCGGTCACCAAACCATGGCCATTCAGAGGATGTGCCATGGATGTAATCGGCAAGATTATACCATCTTCCGAATCAGCAAAACATGCGTGGATACTCGTGGCGATAGACTACTTCACCAAGTGGGTCGAAGTGAGGTCATACGTTGAATTAACATATAAAGAAGTTTGTAATTTTGTGGAAGAAAACATCATGATTAGATTCGACTTACCGGAAACAATCATGACGGATAACGGTACAATTTTTACATTTGACATGTTCAAGGAATATGCGGCTAGTTTGAAAATTCAGCTCAATCAGTCTACGCCGTATTACCCACAAGCAAATGGATAGGCCGAAACAAGTAATAAAGTTTTGATAGGCATTCTTGAAAAAATGATAAAAAAAGCCTGGTATATGGCATTTAAAGTTAAACGAGGCATTATGGGCATATTGAACTTCACTCCGATCAACAACAGAGACGATTCCATATGCGTTGACTTATGGGCACAAAGCAATGCTACCGGTTAAGCTAAGCATAAATTCATTGCAAGTAATTAAACAAAGTAGTTTGTTTAGTGCTGAGTACAGTCAGGCCATGAGGCAAAAGTTAGAGGACTTGGAGGAAGTTCGGCTTGATGCCTATAATTTATTAGTGTCATAGAAAAAGATTTCCAAGCGAGCTTATAATCAATGAGTCAGGCAAAAGACGTTCAGTGAAGGTGAGTTAGTTTGGCAAATCGTGTTGCCGGTAGGAATTAAAGATCCTCGATTTGGAAAATGGTCACCGAATTGGGAAAGACCATCCATCGTCCATAAAATTCTCGGTAAGGGGGCATACCACCTCAAAGATTGAATTGCTTTAATTCATAAACAATGAATCAATGGGAAATTCTTAAAGAAATATTATCCAGTCACTTTGGAAATGCAAGATTACAAGGTTTCTTTCATTAATTTTGCAAAAGGACCTACAAGCAAAATTGATTGACCAGCCTACAACTAAACACAAAGTTCTAAGGGGATGAAGGATGGAAAGCTTCAAGTGCAGCTTTCAATGCTAACCACCTTACTTCACCCATTGTAACCTCGGTTTGTCGTGTTCTCTTGTCCATCTTTAATTGCTCGATCCGATTCGTGCCGGCCGCGTATTCAGCCAAACGAGGTCTGCTCGACTCGAAATCCTTTGCAAGCTCAGAAGCAACGGCCGACCTCTGATGTTGGAGTTCGACGATCTGAAGGTCGAAGTTGGCCAGTCTTTCCTTTTTCGCCTTTATTGCCTCGAGCTCTGGGCGAAGAGTTTCTTAAGTGACCATTACAGCCTTAAGGTCGTCATTTTCCCGAAGAGCTTTCTTAAAGATACCGAAATATTCTTGGGTTTGTTCTAAGACAGAAGACAGGTGAACGACATTTTCTGTGCTCAGTAGGTCGTTAGCTGCAAGGTCGTTCAAACACTCTTTTACAGAGTTAAGGCCTTTGTGTTGGAGGATCTAAAAGGCCAAGAGAGACATGAGCTCCTGCAGCTTGGCATTTGCAGAAGGCCCAACCATCCTTAAAGAATTGGAGAGAATGACGTCGAGCTCGATTTCCCATGAAGGCTGCACAAAAAAAAAATGTTAGGAAGAAGTTAAGTCGAAGGAATGGAAAAAATAAAGGAAGTTTGTTCTAGACCTGTCAAGATGAGACTTCGACCATGTTTGCTGGTTCGTTGCTCGAACCTAGAGAACTTAATGGCCGAGCCCAGTGTTTAAGGGAGCCTTTTAATTCACATGGCCAATAGAGGCTATCCACATTTGATGGGCATTGACGTGGCCAAGAAATATAAATAACGCCCTTCAGGGCATAAAATTGTCGGTAAAATGAGCGATTGGGCACCTGACAGTTAATGTTTGTTCTTGGTTCAGTATTCAAAGGTCGAGAATTAAGAAAGGAAATGGTAATGATTTTTACAAAGTTAAAGTAACCTCTTAAGGAGGGATGATGAGATTTTGGTATTGGGGATGAACCGATGTCTCTACTGTCACCTCTAGCTCGACAAAGAGTGCTGCTTCATAACCCAAACCTGCTTCGGCTGCGGGAACGTCGACTTGGCCAGCCACTTCGATAGTCGATTGAGGATTGATGGTTAGCAGTTTAACTGGTCGAGGGTGTCTCACCAGTGAGGATTCTTCGCTTTCGTCTTCCTAACCAAAGGAAGATTAATTGTTAATCAAGGAGGTCAAAATAGAAGAGCATTATAAAATTTTATACCTTTTTTTCCAGGATGACTATTGAAGCTTTCTTTGGATTAGGGGGGAATTTCTTCTTGACCGCATGAGTCGTTTTCTCTAAAGTAGCAATCGTTAGGCCAATGTTAGTGTGAGCAATGGCTGGTGTTGGAGTTGCAAGCTCTTCGATAAGCGGAGTGATGACTGGCTCAACCACGACAGCAGCTTGCGTTGTAGGTTAGGCTGTAGTCGACGGGCCTGTGGATGAGACCGTTGAGTCTCGCGGTACCATTGCTAAGACCTTGACGACAGGGGAAGAGAGAGAAACACTAGGAGTAGTTGCTTATGTGGTTTGGCTAGAAATAACGTGAATCTCCTGTTCCCCTTTTTTTTGCCACTTTCTTGACACGTTTTTTGGGCCGGAGAACGTCACCAGCCGCCTCGTCATCCGGGCGAGATCGTTTGCTTGGCGAGGTCAGCACAGTAGTTGCAGCCTTATTTAGATGAGGGATGAGCTTTTTCTTGGCTGCAGCCATTGCCACCACATCGACATGTTTTATTGTACGGCTACCTGGAAAAAGTGAGCCCGATTCAGAACGGAGTTTGAATACACAAGCAAAGGAAAATAAGAGAGGTAGATGTATACCTTGGGTCGTTTCTTTGGATTTTGGAGCAAAAATATTTTGAGTCGATCGTTGAAAAGTTTTTTCGAGATTTCCTCAGCCGAAATACTAAAGAAATCATTGGTGTAAGCATCCTACCAGTCGGCAAAGGTGTTGGCACATCGGGATTTTGGAGTATATGGCCGAAGGCGGAATTTGGTGCACCTCTCCTTGAACTCCTTTTCAGCTATCTAGCATTCCCTCTCTAAGGAGTTGGAGAGGCATTCTTAGCTCAAAAAAGAGGGAGGAGCAAGGAATGGCATAGGGCACCCTTAAAGATAACCCAGTTGATGGGCCAGGAAATTGGGATGATAGACTTCCCAGCTTCCTCATCGAGCCTCACAAGCATAGGGAAGGTCATGAGTGATGATGAACGAGCCCCAGACCCTGCGAAGATCAGCTTCCTCGACCTCTTCCCATGTCGATTGTGGAAAGATGATGGAAGATGAGTATGTCCGACTACAGTAGATTTGGAATTCATCATCTGACAGGTCCTCTAGGTCGAAGAAATATTTGAAGATTCATTCGGCCGTGTGAATAGGAATGGGGCATAAAGGCAGCTCAAGACCCATTGCTTCAGAGGAGTTGAAGCTTGGGACTTCTGGCCGCAGCGTCGAGAAATAAACCTGCAGCCAGAGCTGGAAGACCTAGAGCGGACCATTTTGGTGGGGGTCAATTTTCCTTATGGTAGTTTCGGCCAAACACCTGGTAAGGTTGGCAAGGACGGCTGGGCTAAGGGCCAGGATATGACCGCTATCCAGGGCTTCGGCGACCGGCATGTTCTCCGCCAGGCACTTATTCGACTTGGCACAAAAGATGTACTTGTTGTACTAGTAGAATAAGAAAGCCCCATGTTCCTCTTTCTTAAGATCTTCCCCTTCCGAGCTGGCGAAATGGGTGATCAGGGGGTGTTGTAGTTGAAAAAGTTCTTGTACAGTTTCTGCACGTCCTCTTTCGACGGCCTTTGGTATCCCTTGATCAGGGCTTCAACAGCACGTTCCTCGAAGACTGTTTTCAAGTCCAGGTCGAATTTGTACCCGAAGAACGAAGTGTCGATTGGGAGGCCAGTAGGAGAGGTGCCAAGTATGGTTGTAATGTCTAGCACCGTTGGACCAAGGAGGCCGAGGGGAAAGACCATCGTGTTGGTGGCTGAGCACCAGAAGCTGAGGGTAACCAGTACAAGCTCTTAATCTAAGTTCATCTTGATAGTCGAGAGTTTGATGGCATCAAAAATGTCGAGAGATCTCCACTTGTCTCCAAACTATGGCTCCATTCGAGTAACCTAGGCAACCCAGGTCGCAGTGGTCGAAGGCCAGACACCTTGGGGTTTGGCCGATTCTCATTTCGACCAATCATACCCTTGGAACAAAGGATTCAGGTAGTGAACCTCCAACATTTCAATGATGGCTTCTGGGACATCATCCTTGAAAAGTGGATCGGGGGTTTGTGGGAAGCATTTGGCTCATCCTCGAATCAGATGGTTTTGATAGTATTCCGATCAGTGATGTTGTGACACTTATTGCATTCTTCGGTGAATTTGGAAATAAAACTATTGGCAGCCATTGATAAAGATGAAGGTTTTCTGGGTTTCAAAGTATGGTTTCTTTTCTGGGTTTAGGAGCAAATGGCAAGAGATTCGAAAGATTTGAAAGCAAGAATATCTAAATAAAGGAGAGTTGGGTATTTATAGGCATTTAGGAAGAAGATCAACAATTTTATTTTAAAAGAATAAAGGATAGATTCAACCATAATATTATGTAATCATGATGGATATTCAAAGAATCCACATAAAAAGGCTGAAAAACTCGCAAATTGAGGGTGCATGATTATATGTGACGGCAAGTTTTATGAAAAAATGACATTTCAGTGCTAGCACGACTCAGGGATGCCAAAAAGCTCGCGAATCAAGGCTGCACGATTACATATGATGGCGAGTTTATGGCGAAATGACGTTTTAGTGTCTGCACGCCTCGGGAGTTATTATTAGGGAACAGACATGCCAAGAAGATGCCACGTGGTAGGGAGTCTGACATGATTGAGATTGTGCAATCGTGCTCCATAAATGCACCTAAGTGGTTGGGGGATTTGAGGTTTCTCGGCATTCGTTAGGAATATGTTAAGGATTCGATTTCACTTCTTCAAGGTCGAAGTTCTGCCAAGACTTGTAGGCCTAAGACCTCAGAAGCGAGGGGGCAATGTTTGGGCCCAAAATATTATTTTGGGTTGAGCTAGGAGTTATTCTCGGCCCAATAATTTTCTTCTAGAATTATCATGGGCCGTCCAGATATTGAACTTCGCAAAACTAGCTGCCTTGTCTTCAGGCTCTAGAACCCGAAAGCTGAGACGTGTTCCTTCCTCGGCTGCAGTCGCAAGATCAAGAAGTTAGCAGCGCACCCAATGCCACATCAACATATTTTACTCCCCTGCCGAGGTCGGCTATCTAGTTGGCACGCCTCGCACATAATCGAATGACGTAGTTAGCTCATTAATTACTTGGTCTGCGCGCCACGTAGGCTTGGTAGTTTTTAGGGTCAACAAATAGGTAGACAATTTAGGGTATTTTTGACGGGTGCTTCTCTTTTATGTCAGAGGAAGTGAAGTCTAAGCATCCAAGGATTACATATGCACACCTATACCAAGTGATTATAATTCTCTGAAAGATTTACTTAGCCTGTAAGAGCAACTCCAACATTGTAAAGGCCCCCAGGGCAACTCACTATTGATTCCCCCCAGTGAACAGTAATTGCCTTTAATGAACAGTAACTGTTCATTGCATCTCCATCCCTAAATTGAATAGCCATAGCAATAGGCAATAAAATATTAGTATTTTTTTTTATAAAATAATAAAATAATAATTTTATTTCAAATTTTGGATATGATTTTTAATCGGTCTCGTTGTACCACGTTTCATCAAATAAGAAATTACAACCCAAAATATTTGGGAAAAATATAAAAATGTGGTGTAAGATGGAAGATAATGATAAGATATTTATAGAAAAATTAAATCTTTTTTTTAATTTAAAATTTTTTCAGATTTTTTATTAATTGTTTACTTTTTTTATTTTTTTATTAATTTTTTACATTTTTTTATTAATTTTTTTTGTTGCTTTTTTACATTTTTTTTATTAATTTTTTACTTTTTATTTATTTATTTATTTTTATTAATTTTGTAATGTAGCTGACATCAGCCTTTCATCATGTTGTCTCAGGTTCTCGGCCCACCAATTCGAGCTGGAGCTCTCACTCGAACCTCCCTCGAGCCCCATTGCCCGCATGGGCTAGAGCAGATTACTGGGGCTATTGGGTCATTTTTGTTGTCGATCCATTGGGCTCCAGTTCCTGCTGGAGTTGCTCTAATATAATTAGTTCATCAAATTATTTGCAAATGAAGAGGTTTTACATAGATCACCACAGTTTTTCCTAACTATGTCGGAGATAGCAGAAGGTAGCGATTAAGGGCATCATTGCTTGTATTTTCAGCTTGCGGGTGTTGCTGCAGTTGAGGTCACTGGAGGCCCCGCCATCGATTTTTAGGTATGATGTGGTCAGTGATCACTTATTTCAAGAAACATGGCAAGTTTCCTTATCATTGCTTTCAAGTTTTCATCTGCTTTTTTGTACTTTTTCTTAGGATTCTAAAATTTCTCCTATGGAGGGACAACTTCCAGATGCTAAACGAGATTTATTCCAATACCTTAGATATCTTCTTCAATATTTAATTTTCCCAATTTTAATTGGATCATAATTCATAAATTGTGTCGTTTACATATCAGAGACTAAGAAGTTTTCTGGTTAGACTAGATGAAGAGTTTTCGAATAACATCTCTGTTATATTTTGGCATTGCCCTTTGCTTTCTGTAATTCAAATTTGTTACTCTTATAAATGTGTTGTTATTAGTGGTTTATGTGTAGCAAACTCGTAAGTTGTAAGAGTCAGAGATACTTGTTAAGCAGCTTTGTATCTATGTCAGGATGTGTAACATACTAACATGGTACATGTCTTCAATATGTCGTTCTCGGTGTTGGTTGTAAGTTCTTTATGCAAATAGTTCTAGTCATTAGTGTGCACAGGTTTCCTTTGAGCTCAACAAAGCCACGAAAGCGACTGATGCCTTCCACCTCTTTTTTTTAATATTACTCATTTTTTTTGTCACACCACTAATATACTCTTAAGTTCAGATTGGTTTTAGAATAAAACTAGGAAACATAATAAAATAATAAAACAGAAAATAAAAGATTTCCTATTTGAACTAAAATTCGAACTTCTCATAAAATTAGACTTTTGACCAACCAAATCAACTCCGATTTGGTCCCAAAAGGTCTCCTTTGAAAGCTTAAGTCGTTCCCTACAAATCCTTAGAAGGAATGTTCCACAAAATATGCCATCTTGACCTCAAAAATACCCAAAACGTCCATAAACGTTAATCTGGGAAAGTTGCGCGCCGGGCTTTTATTTCATTGTCAGGGTCAAACAGCTTGGTAGAAAAATCTAGAATTTTGACACAATCATCTTGAAAGACTCACGAACAACCTCCAATTGGAATCACTCCAAAATTCATCCGTTTGATTACTTTTTGCTTCAAAGGAAGTCGAATGTCCTACATTAAAAATATATAACAAAGAATCAAAATTTTACCAAAATAACCAATAAACTATAACTAAGAATATGGTAAAATATAGGGAGTTTTAAAGAAAAGTCCGCAATACTGTTCACTTTAACGAAAAACCATATTTTTACACTAAAAAATCAATCTTGGTACTATTCACTTTACCCTTTATTTTGTCCTTATCGTTAAAACTCAAAGTTTTCAATTCATTTTCATTAGTTTTTCTTAAAATATATGGTATAATATGGACTCATCAAATACCCCCAAACTTAGCTTTTTGCTTGTCCTCAAACAAAACAAAACTCAAAAATAAAAATAAAAACTAACAAACTAGAAACTTAAACAAAACTAACTACGACACAAAAATTTCACCTTCAAGTTGCAATCCATAGAAAACATTAAAAATCAGAACATCTTTTCAAAAGTTCCAACTAATCCCACCATAGGGTTTAAGCCATTTAGAATCAATTAGAAAAGAATTCATGAACGTCCCTTGATGTAAAGCGAACCAACATAGTTAAGAAGACTCTACTAAAACCCCTACCATTCGTCCTCTTTATTTAATACTTCATATATACTAACTTGATACATACTTTTTCTTTCTTATTTTCATTTTTTCTTTTTTTACTTTTTTTTTTCAGTAACAATGGTGATCGTGCAATGTCAGTTCACTTAAGCTTTCGATCCAACCCATGTAACGAGCTTTAGGTCAATGACTCCCAAGCCACAAAGGTTTTAGGGCACTAAATGTAGAACACTCCTAAGGACTTATTAACTGAAGCTGCAAAAACTACGAAACCAACTAACCATCATACCCCATGCCAAGACTTTACCGTTTGACGTGAGAATCACTGCTGATCAGGCAAGACTGGCCCGGTTACTAAGTAAAGCCTTGGGTGGAACAATTATTACTTAACTTTATTTTATATAGAACAAAAATTAAAAATTACTTTAGACTAAAAGTAAGTGTTTCAATCTCACTCCCCACAAATCATGTTGGTGTGAATGTACAAATTTTCAAAATATAACTCAAGAATTAGAGTCTAAGCAACGATAAATAGAAAAAAAAAAAAAATCTATTGTGGGATTAACCTTCACCATATCCACTTGTTCTAACGTTTAAAATAATCTATGGATATTAACTTAAAAGAATGAAAATTTTTAACGGACTCAAGAATGAAAAACCTAAAAATCTATTTCCCAACCCCAAACTTACATCACACATTGTCCTCAAGGTGTGGAAATAAATAAAAATAAAATAAAATGAAGACTCACGACTAGAAAATCCTAAGACACAAAAATAAATGAATCTAGACAAATAAAAGAAAACTACAATGAACTAAGACATAAAATAGGCAAAGAAACAGCAGAAAATATAATAAAACAAATAAAATAAAAGGAAAACTAATGAAAATGACTTCAAAACTTTGAGTTTTAATGATAAGGACAAAATAAAGGGTGCAGTGAATAGTACCAGGATTGATTTTTTTGTGTAAAAATGTGATTTTTCGTTAAAGTGAACAAGCTTTTTGTTAAAACTCCCTAAAATAAAATAAAACAAGAAAAAGAACAAGCTGACCTAGAGTTGAACTCGAGACCTGGAAGCATAGAAAAGGCTCTCCTTGCATGCACACACGAAGCCACACGTGTGAACAGTCACATTCTACGTGTAAGAAAAATACTTTTAACTTCTCTCGATTAAATTTCTCAATATCTCACATTCTACGTATTTGAAGGTTCAAAATGATATCATTCATCCTTAATATAATATTTATCATAAATTATAGTTAAATTCATCAAATGAAATTGTGTTTGACGTCATTCTCAAATGAACACAGAAAATTGAATAGGCAACAGTTGCTCTCCCTACAATCACAAAGGATGAGCCTTAAGGCCATCTCCAATCGAAGGGTCCAGAGGGTTGAAAATAGCCTGAAAACCGTCTCCAACTAAAGGCTAAGCCAAAGGGTTCATGGGCCCCACGAAATCTGAACGGGCCAAAGGGATAGAGGGCTGGCCTCTTTCAGCCAACCAGCCAGCCCCGGGCTAGCCAGAATTTTTTTAATGTGTCGGATTTCCTGTCGGTTATAATCGATAAGAATAATTTAGATTATTTCAATAGTGCCGGTTATAACCGACACGAATAGTGATTTAAATATTACAGCTGGACAAGAATATTTTGATTAATTACTATTCGTATCGGTTATAACCAACACAAATAGTAATTTGAATTGCAATTGTGTCGGTTATAAACAACACGAATAGTATGAAAAAAATTTGAATACAACAGCTAGCTAACTGCAGCTAGCAGTTTTATTCTTTTTTTTTTTTTTTTTTTTTTGAATTTAAACCTTTTTTTTCCTTCTATAAATATGGTGAAGCTCTTTCAATTCTTCACTTCATCTGCAATATTTTTTTCAATAATTTCCTTCAATTTTTTCAATAAAAATGAATATTTTTTCAATAATTTCCTTCAATTGTTTCAATAAAAATGGCCTTATCTGCAATGAAAGGTAGGGCTTAGACCTGAAAAGAAGATGAAGCTCTTTGCAGGGCTTACAGATGGGTCTCGGAAGACAGTGTAAAGGGGATTTCTCAAACACGTGAAGGTGTTTGCAGCTGTGTGTCCAAAAAATACTTAGAGTTCTACGAAGGCACCATTCCACCAAATACCCAAAACCACGAGAGTTTTTTCTTCAAGATGGAAGAAACATCTTCATCCAAGTTTGAATAAATGGCATCAAGTACTATTAGCAGCCGCAAGTAGACATGAAAGCGATGCCAATTACTACGACAAAGTTAGTGTTTTCACAGTAAATTAATTTCCTTTAATTTTTGTAATTATATTTAATTATATTACATTTAATTTCATGAATTAATTTCCTTTAATTTTTGTAATTGTATTTTCTAGGTACGCCAAGCTGAGGAATTGTATATGGAGGGCAGTTCAAAACCCTTTCAGTTTCACGGTTGTTGGGAAATTTGTAAAGGGTGGGTGCTATTTGAAGATCCACCTCAACATAGAGCTCATATGCCGGTGTTCGGAATTGCATCCTTAGCTGCAAATATAGATGAAGATGGATCTCCTCCCATTCAACAAACAAGGGTAGAAAATTCGTCTTCGGGTGAAGGTTTCATACCTACGGCTATGGGACGAAACGAGGTGCGAAGGTTGAAGGAAAAGGGCAAGGCAAATAATGATTACGCCGCTCAACATGAAGTGGCAGCCTCATTGCGATTAATGGCGGAGCAAAATGCCCTTGAGGCGGAAGAAAGGAAGTGTAGGCATGAAGAACGGACCAAACAAATACAAGAAGAGATGGATGACAAGAATATGGAAATGAACATTTCGAATTACACTCCAATGAGTAAGGCCTATTTTGATAGGAAAAAAAATGGAAATTATGTCGTGGCGGCAGTTGTTTACCTCTGACTATAATCCTACAATGGCGGATGATGAAGATGATGTTGATTATGGATATTAAATTTAAGTTGTTATAGTTTTTAAATTTAAGTTAATGTTGTTTTTAAATTTAATTTGTAGTTTTAAATTTAATTTGTAGTTTTTAAATTTAATTTGTCGTTTTTAAATTTAAGTTGTAGTTTTTAAATATAAGTTGTAGTTTTTAAATTTAAGTTGTTGTTGTTTTTAAATTTAAGTTGTTGTAGTTTTTAAATTTAAATAATAAATTATGTTTAGCCTTATGGCCATTTGGCCCTCGGTTGGAGACGGTTTTTTGTGACAGGGCTAAAACAAGCCCTATAGCTCTTTGACCCTCGGTTAGACATGGAGGCAAATATGGTCTTGTACTATTCATTAAAATATTAATATCTTGGAGGGCCAGAGGGCTAAAACGAGCCCTTTGGCTAGCCCTCGGTTGGAGATGGCCTAAGTTGTTTTGAGATAGGAGTAGGATTCTTTCCCCTCTTTTTCTTCCCTCCCATCCTATTTGAACGGTCACGATTAAGCCACATCAACATCTTATATTAATTTTTTATAGCAAGAGAGACAAAATAAGAGAATGTGAGAGGAGAGGATGGAAGGGGATGGAAAGAGGAGGGAAGAAAATCCTAGTCCCTCAAACCCTAGCCTCCATATTTCTCCAAAAATGAGATATCTCTCTCACTCTCTCACTCTCTCGCTCATCTACAACACAACAAAGAGGTTCATGGAGTTCATCATGCCTACAAACAGAGTTGCAGGCCCCATTTCCGTCCGATCCAAAAGCCGAAAGACGCAAAGGTAAAACTCTCCACCAAACTTCTTTGTTTTAGTTTCGATTTGTGCATTGCAGTAAAATAAACCAAAACTAACACATGCATGTGGTCTTTATCTGTGCAAGGAAACTCGAGTGACAAAGAGAACTCAAGCATCTATTTGTGGCAAAACAATTTTGGCAGAGTCCATGATTTGGTGAACGTCTATAGCTAGACGGATTGAAAGGAAATTGGCAATCATGGCACTTGATCCATCAAACTCAACCACTTCTTAACAGCATCATAGGGCAATAGTATGTGAGAATTAACTTGAACCGTGGATTTAAATTCAGTTGTTGAAACGGTCATATTCACCTTTCTATGTGAGTGATTCGTTGATGGGATCCTTTCCAGCAAGGCTTTGGTCTCTGATGAATGGATTTGAACCTTGTATTTAACACCCATAACCGTTGCAATGGCTTGTTTATGAGGAATTTGGTTGCCACAAAACATCTTCTTCTCGATTGCCTTAGCCTGCTTGTAAGATTAGCCTTGATATTCTTTAAATTTGATGGGTTGTGCAGCTGCAATGCCCAATTCAACAATGAAAATTGTATCAGTAGTCGTTTACCCTGTATCCAAATTCTTGAGTGTGTCTAAAAGCTAACCATTTAATTTTCCAGATTCTGAATTTCTGTGAACATCCCTCTCCAACACATCTATTCTCATGCTTTCTTGCAGTCTTTAGGCTAGTTTGGTATTGATGTGCTTTGAAAAAAAACTACTTCTGCTGTGTTGTGGAAATAAGCAGCTTTGAAATAAACTAGTAATGTGTTTGATAAACTATAGTTGTAAAAAGCACTTTTGGCAAAAAAAAAAAAAAAAAGCAATCATATAGTGTTTGGTAAATCTTTATGTAAAACAGCAGTGACTATGTCAAATGACCAAAAATGTATAATACTAGATGTGCTATTAATTTAATTGCTTGACAGTTTTTTTGGTCAACACAAACAAAGATCAATTATTAAACATACTTTGCTGTTTTTAAAATATTCATATCTTAATTTAAATCTATTCTAAATACTAATTAGTGCCACAAATTACTTAAAAATATCAAAATCTTTCAAACAGAATATGATCAAATATTCACTACTAATTTTTTGCTATTTAAGCTAGCCAAATGACAAAAACTCCAATAACTAATCAATTTATCGTAAGCATCTCCAACAGTAATGGTTATTTTAACATAAAAATTTGAACTAGTTAATTATTTAAAATTCCCATCTTTTTATGTTTTATTATCATAATTAAAGGGAACCAACCCACTATCATTCCAAAAGCACCTCTCAAACTCTCTTTCTCTCACGTGTCTCTTTTTCCTTTCCCTTTCTTGTCTTTTCCACCTTCTTCCCATTTCACATTTTCTTCTCAATCTTCCTTTCTCCATGCGATCTCTTTCTTTCTCAATTGAAATCCTAAAAAAATTTCCTTTGTGCTGGATGGTTAATTGGCGGGTCAAATTGCAGGCACGAAACCAGGTCGATAATGGAAGATGAGGGGCCTGGGATAGCTCTGCTTGGTCTGAAAGCTCAAGGTCCACCGCTCCAAGGTCTTGAAGTAAGGCTTCATGATCTTGAACGACCTCAAAAAAATATCCAGTCTTAGCATGGAAGGTGATTGTCGAGCTTCAGATTGTTGGTAATTCCATTTAGGTTTTTTGTTAGTTCGATTGGGTTGTGGGGATATTACCATCAGAGGTAGACGAGATATCACCATCGAGAGGCATCTGGCACCGCCGTGGACAAAGAAGGTAGGTGTAATCTTGCCCGCTGCATCACCGCCTCAACTCCAACTGATTCCAAAATAGTTTATCGAAAAAATGGAAGATGATTAAATCATGTTGCATGATTGTAAATTATTTAATTGCTTAAGGTCATTTTGGGTATGTGAAAGTTTCATTAAAGGGTCAGCACCTCTTTGAAAAGAGATTTGAGCATAAGTTAAAAAGCTGGCTTTTGCTGCTTTGAACTTTTAGCTTTTTTTCATCCAAAATTGTGAAAAAAAAAGTTGGTTATAAGACGTTAGCAAACACTGTAAAGATTCCAGCTTTTTTTATAGCCACTTTTTAAAAAATTTAAGCAATACCAAATTGGTACTTTGTGGGAAAAATTCTGACAGCACAAGAACATGGGGTGCCGCAGATTCTGGTGGGATTATAGGATCAAGATGTGTTGCTTTCTCCCCTGGATGTGAATGGCTAGAAGATTGCTCCTCAACTTTTGAGAAAATCTCTTCTTGATCATCATAGCTATACCCACAGTTTAATGCTTGAATCTGAAATCCTTGATGGGTTCTTTCAATGTACAATTTAGTTGATTCCAACAATATAGAAAATTTGTCCTCCACTGAGAGCTCTTGTAGCACATTAGGTTGCTCAAAATATTGCTCAAGATGCTTTTTCAAACTTATAGTGTAGAACTCTGAATAGGGATTGTTCCAATGCCTTTTGGAGTTGATTCTCATATTGATATGTTTTTGGACAAACTCAGGAAAATATTCTCTTTCGAGGCACTTCAAAATATCATGGGTCTTCAAACAGCAAAGGGCACAAACTGTAGGTCTAAATCCATAAAAAAACCTTTTTCTGCTAAAGAAATCCATAACAGCAATTGTGACATCCCACATCGCCCAGAAGAGTGATCCTTATATGTATATTCTCATCTTTACCTAGCACGAGGCCTTTTGGGAGCTCATTGGCTTCAGGTTCCGTAGGAACTCTGAAGTTAAGTGAGAATGGGGCTAAAGCAATCCCATGATGGGTGACCCACTGGGAAGTTGCTCATAAGTTCCAAAAACAAAACCGTGAGGGAATGGTAAGCCCAAAGTGGACAATATCGTGCTATGGTGGTGGAGCGGGCCTGGGAAATGATCCGCCCTGGGCCGGGATGTGACAATTTGGTATCAGAGCCTAACCTTGGTCGCGTGTGTGCCGACGAGGACGTCGGGCCCTTAAGGGGGGTGGATTGTGACATCCCACATCGTCCAGGGGAGTGATCCTTATATGTATATTCCAATACCTACCTAGCATGAGGTTTTTTGGGAGCTCACTGGCTTCGGGTTCCGTAGGAACTCCGAAATTAAGCGAGAATGGGGCTAGAGCAATCCCATGATGGGTGATCCACTGGGAAGTTGCTCATGAGTTCCCAAAAACAAAACCGTGAGGGAATGGTAAGCCCAAAACGGACAATATCGTGCTATGGTGGTGGAACGGGCCCGGGAAGTGATCCGCCCCGGGCCGGGATGTGACAACAATCCTCCTGGTGGTGGCTCCATCATTGAATTGCTCCCAAACTTAACAATCCTACAAAAATAAAAACCAAAATCAACAAATCAACAAGTAAATAAAAAGAGATGTGTGTATATATATATATATAGACACACAATAATTAACTAAGAATATGATAAACACAAATTATTTGAAACAATCCTTGGCAACGGCGCCAATTTCTTGATAGGGATTTTTACCACCTGCAAAAGTAGGGTCCCTTAAAAATACTTGCAAAAGTATAAGGTTGTCGTAATATAGTAACTCAAGCAAGGTCGTTTTCACAAAGATTGAATGAATAATTTGTATTTATATTAATCCTTAGCTAATTATTTAGAACAAAGTTGTGAAAAGGATGATTTTGAAATTTAAAATAATAAAAACGAATTTAAATTAAAAACAATTAAATAAATTAACTAGAGAGCAATTTAAAGAAAATCAATTTGTAAAAGCCTTAGGTTTTAGCCATCACCTTAACAATCTTACGTAATTCTTCCAATTACTTATGAATTACCTATGCATATTTTGAAGGTTAGGTTTTCCTAATATATATTCTACTTGAAACCTCCAACATAGAACGTATATCAAACATGCAACCCATCTGGACGTTCGGATCAAATATGAACATGAGAGATTCATTAAGTTTTATGAAAATCCTTTGAAAAATCCTGCAACCCTTAAGACGTGGTGTTCATCTTAAGTGAAATTACAATTATTAATCATAAGAAGCCAATGCGAATTTCAAGGAACATTCCAACCAAAATTGCATCAAATTACTTTTCCTAAATATCCTAATGGTGATCAGACATTAAGACAATTAGACAGTTTAAAACAGTGATCAATAATTCAAAACATGTATGCATAATATTATAAGTAAATTGAAAAGAAACTACATATTCTTGCTAAGGCTCAAAGCTTCGCCCTAGCAAAAGAAATTAGTTACAAATAATCATAAAACAAAATATTATTGACAATAAGGATAGAAAGCACCTAGAAAATAAACTTAAATTGTCAAAGGCTTGTGCGTCTCCTTCTCTCTTCTCTAAAACCCTAATGGCTAAATATCTTTATTTAAACTACTACAAAATCAAACCCTAAAAGGTCTTAGAATAGAACTAGGAACCATAATAAAATAATAAAATAGAAAATAAAAGGTTTCCTATTTGAACTAAAATTCGGACTTCTCATAAAATCAGACTTTTGATTAACCAAATCAGCTTCGATATGGTCCCAAAAGTCTCTTTTGAAAGCTTAAGTCGTCCCTTACAAATCCTTAGAAGGAATCTTCCTCAAAATATGCCTTGTTGACCTCTAAAATATCCAAAACGTCAAAAAAGTCAATCTGAGAAAACTGCGTGCTTGGCCTTTATTTCATTGCCAGGATCAAACGGCTTGGTAGAAAAATCTAGAATTTTGACACAATCATCTTGAAAGACTCACAAACAACCTAATTGGAATCACTCCAAAATTCATCCATTTGATCAATTTTTGTTCCAAAGGAAGTCGAATGTCCTACATTGAAAATATATAACAAATAATCAAAATTTTACCAAAATAACGAATAAACTATAACTAAGAATAGGGTAAAATATATGGTGTCTTATGGATTCATCAGTGGGATTCCTCTGTTATTCCATGGAATTGCTATAAGTTGCTCCAGGTTAAAACTCAACCCACTTCTCCTCATCTCCTAGCTTTGTAAATGTATGAAGAATGCTAGAGATGAGAAGTTGGCATTCTTTTCTTGTGTATCATTTTCAGTTAAATTGTTTGGGAGAAGAACTTTTTGTTGTTCATTAAAAGAAGTTTCGGTGTCTTTTATGTTTTGATAATAGGTGCACCACATTTGAGGGAAAAGTTTTGTAGGATGGGGTTGTCTGACAAGAATATTGTTGCACTATCTGGGGGTCATACACTGGTAATTCTTCCACCTTGTTTGTATCTATATATGGTCTTCTTTGGTATTAGATAGACGCATTTACTCTGTGTCGTTTGCTTTGGTCTTATAGGGAAAGGCACATCCAGATAGATCTGGTATTGATAGTTCGTGGACTAAAGAACTTCTGCAGTTTGATAACTCATACTTTGTGTAAGACTTGAAAAATTGGTGCAAATCTATCATTTTATGTCATTATGCTTGCACGTGGTTATGAACATTTGTTGCTACTCATTGTTGACATTGAACAGTTGAATAAGGAATCGGAGGGGTTGTTGAAACTTCCGACAGATGCAAGCTTTAGTGGAGGATCTTGAGTTCCGTAAATATGTTCATTTGTATGCAATGGTAATTTGGGTGTGGGCTTGATTTAGTCCTATTTTTCTTTTAAGTAGTGTTGGGTTATTTATCGCTGCTTTGATTATATTTACAATACTCATAGTTTTTGTTTAGAGTTACTTTAATATTGTCGATTGACACTAATTTAATAATTCAAATGTGGCTCACCCTTGCTCTGGTGTACGTAATTGATCAACCCTGACCTGCCAACCACTTGGAAAATGATAGATTTAGATTGAGCTATTTATAAGATGGTTTACATATTAGCTCTTAATTTCTTATAAACTTTGTAAGTTGTAAGCAATCCAATAGGAAATGGAGCTTTAATAAAAAAAAGAAAAAACTTTAATGAAAAAGGCTTGGGCTATAGAAAAGAACAGGCCCCAAAATTCTTCTCGAGCTGGATTACAAAGCCCACAACACTCGAAAATAAGTTTTCTAAATTGCCCCTAACGAAAACAAAACAAGGCCCATTAAAAATTTGAAACTAATTACACCCTTCTACCAACCCATTTTAATGAAACTGGCAATTGCAGAGCTATAACTAGCATTTCGATTTCTACAAAACTAGACATCTTCCAAAGCGCAAGAAATCTTCAATTTCAAGGAAGTAGACGAAAGTTCATCAATGGCAGAAGAATCGGCGATTAAAATCTCATAACAACCACAAATTTCAGGCGAACAAGAGATACTAAACTTACATCCTTGTTAACTTCTCAATTTCAAAATACAGTAATATGTATGTTTGCATGTTCGTGATTCCATAAACCTATAAATTCTTACTTAGAAAACACTACAAAATGATTAATTTTCTTTTTACTGCAGTTTGATAACTACTCAATTTTTTTTGATAAAAAAATTGTGTGTTTCCTACTTTTCTTCAATTTCATATATAATGTATAATGTTGGGGTAGTTCAAGCAATATTATGTGTTATTTTTTGTTATAATGTATAACTTTGGGATAGTTCAAGTAATATTGTGTTGTACTTCTAAAAATACTTTCTGTTGGTTTTTTGTTCTAGTTCGAGAAATTGTGTGCGTTATGTTAATTCATGATCACAAATAGTTTTGGATATTTTGTTGTAGTTCACGACAAATGTTGATTTTGCTCCCTTTCATAAACAGTGCAAGTTGTTTTGATTCGATTTCAGAATTACTATGAGTGTTTTTGTTGTCGTTACAAAAAATGTGCAGGTGAGTTTGTTTCACTTTCAGAAAAACAATGTTGGTTAGTTTGACGTAATTCCACAAATAGTGTTTATTTTCTTACCTTCTAGGCACATTGTGGGTTATTTTGGTTCCCTTTCATAAACAGTGCGGGTTGGTTTGGTTCGGTTTCAGAAATACTATAAGTTTTTTTGTTGTCGTTACAAAAATTGTGCTGGTGAGTTTGTTTCATTTTCAGAAAAATAGTGTTGGTTTGTTTGAGGTAATTCCAAAAACATTGTTTATTTTCTTACCTTCCAAACACATTGTGGGTTATATTGGTTCATTTCATAAATAGTGTGAGTTTGTTTAGCGTAGTTCCATAAATAATATGAATTATTTTCTTATCAAGAAATAGTGTCCTGAAAATTTTCATTGTTGCAAATGGAACAAACAAAAACACTTACAATGAAGAGTTCAACTAAGAAAAAACAAGTTAAAAAGAAGGAATACCTCTAGTATAGATGCAACATGACCGGGTTTGCAACACAATGCAAGTAAACAAGCCTATGCTACTACAACGTCAAGATGTACATGATGAACTAGCGAAGAAACTATTTTGGAGTCCACTAAAGATATACATGGACGGGACCTTGATTACAATAGAAAGAAATAAGAAGTAGGACATGGACTCGATTAAAATCATTCAATGCTACAAGCCCAAAAACCAAAAGTTCAGAGATCATGAACCAAGGGGAATATCCAACGAATACGTTGTTTAAATCTAGAATAAACAACCAAGGAGTTGATCTTCCAAATACTGACAAGTCCACCAAATTCGGCGACGATGACCACCTCATCACCAAATACTTCAAATATGCAAAGATTGTCAAGAAGAAACATATAACAAAAGCCTACGAAAAAATACTCCAAGACCGAACACCTGAGGGCGCAAAAGATATCACTGCACTAATATGTGCACACCTCATTCAGTCACTCCTGTTGGCGAACTCTAGAACTTACATCACATGGAGTTTTCTAAAAATCTGTGGGAACTTGGAGGAGACAAACAATTACAATTGGGCAAAATGAGTAAGAGACTATCTCTTCAAGATGCTTGACAAAGCACAAACAAAAAAGAAGAAGGGAGGAGAAGAACTGACAACAAGCAACTATACCATCATTGTTTTGGTAAGAAATCAAATAATAGTATGAAATAACATGAATTGTTTCTTACAAAACCCACAAAACTAACTTCACTTTCTTAATTCGCACAATACTAGATGTCTTCACACAAATATGGTGAAGACAATACAAGGACGAGAAAACATGATTCCAGTAATCACAAGATTAGACCTGGCAATTTCTTACATGACACGTAAACGACACGAAGATAATGGGTTTCAGGTTAACACAATAACTAATCGGGACATTATCGGGTCACACGATAATAACCCGCTAATAATGGATCCTTAACAAATTTACACGAGAGTGACATGCGAGTAACTTATTTCGACACGATAAGAAAAAAGTTATTTTGATGATTTTAATTTTTTAAACTACTAAAAAAAACCTACTATAAAATACAATACATATAAAGAATATGTATGTCACATCCCGGCCCGGGGCGGATCACTTCCCCGGCCCGGTCCACCACCGTAGCACGATATTGTCCGCTTTGGGCTTACCATTCCCTCACGGTTTTGTTTTTGGGAACTCACGAGCAACTTCCCATTGGGTCACCCGTCATGGGATTGCTCTAGCCCCCTTCTCGCTTAACTTCGGAGTTCCTACAGAACCCGAAGCCAGTGAGCTCCCAAAAGGCCTCGTGCTAGGTAAGGATGAGAATATACATATAAGGATCACTCCCCTGGGCGATGTGGGATGTCACATGTATATATTGTTTATTAATTATTATTCTATATAAAGTTTAAAATTTATGTTTTATTTATTTTTATTTTTTATAGTATATTATAGGCAAAGATTGAGATTAAAAATCATAAAACACATTAAAAATAAAACTATCAAGTAATTTAAAAATACCAAACACATTAAAAAAATTATAATAATTAATTTACATGTGCAAAAAATATGAAAAAATATGCAAACGCTCGTAGTCGCATCCTCTACGCTTTGAGAATGGGTATATGATCATTTAAATTTTTAAAACCGTACAAACTCTCATAAATAGTATTTTTAAGGGAGTTCAAAATAAACAAAATTCATAATCATTAATGTATAAGTCTGAAAGATGTGAAAGCATAATAAACGTTCATAATTGCATCTTCAATGCTTAGACGATGGTTACATGGTCGTTTAGATTTTTAAAACCCTCCAAATCTCATGAACAGTTTTTTTTATTTGAGTGCAAAATTAATGATAATTATTGTAACAATGCGAAAAATGTAATCACTCGTAATGAAAAACTTTACAACTTTCATGAAGGGGTCATCTTAGAAATTTAATACACACACACACACACACACACACACACACTAATTTAGTATCATATTTAATATTTTTTTGGGTCAAATTATGTTTTTCATTTTCATTTTTATTGATTTAAAATATATTTTTCTTAACGGGTAACGGGTCGGGTCATATTACCTGATAATATTAACGGGTTGATTTTGGGTCGGATTATATTACCCGTTTACTTTAAGGGGTATTACACGACACAATCCGTTAAGCTATCGGGTATGACACGAACACGAGAAACACGACACGAATGCCAGGTCTACACAAGCATGATACATAAAGCATTGTGTGTGAAGACATCCTTGATTGCTTTATGTATCATGCTCGTATCCCATCTTGTGATTGCTGGAATCATGTTTTCTTGTCCTTGTATTGTCACCACTAGATTTGTGTGAAGACGTATCCAGTACTATGTGAATTAAGGAAGTGAAGTTAGTTTTGTGAAATTTGTAAGAAACAATTCATGTTTTTTCATACTATTATTTTGATTACTTACCAAAACAAGGACAGTGCAGCAACTTGTTGTCCATTATTCTCCTCTGTTTTTTTTTTGGTTTTTTTTTTTTTGGTGCTTTGTCAAACATTTTGAAGAGATAGTCTCTTACTCCTTTTACTTAGTTGTAATTGCTTATCTCCTCCAAGTTCCCACAAATTTTTAGAAAACTCCATGTCATGAAAGTTTCAAAGTTCGCAAACAGGAGTGACTAAATGAGGTGTGCACATATTAGTGTAGCGGTATCTTTTGCGCTCTTAGGTGTTTGGTCTTGGAGTGAATTTTCGTAGGCTTCCGTTATTATATGCTTCTTCTTGAAAATCTTTGCATCTTTGAAGTATTTTGTGATGAGATGGTCGTCGTTGCTAACTTTGATAACTTGTTAGTATTTGGAAGATCAACTCCTTGGTTGTCCAATCCAAATATTTGAACAACATTATCATTGGATCCCTTGGTTAAGATGTCCAAATTTGAACTTTTAGTTTTTGGGGTTGTAGCATTGAACGATTTCAATAAAGTTCATGTCGGGCTTCTTCTTTCTTTTTGTTGTAATCCAAGTCATGTCCATATATGTCTTCAGTAGACTCCAAAATGGAGTCGTTGCTAGTTCATTATAGATATCTTGACGTTGTAGCGTCATAGGCTTGTATACTTGCATTGCTTCTACAAACCCAGTCATATTGCATCTATACTGGAGGTATTCCTTCTTCTTTTTAACTTGTTTTTTCTTAGTTTACTCTTCATTGTAAGTGTTTTTGTTTGTTCCATCTGCAACAATGAAAATTGTTAGGACACTATTTTTTGAATTATAACAAAATAACGCATGTTATTTCTAGAACCATGTTAAATAAACTCACACTATTATGAAATGAATCAAAATAACCCCCAATGTGTTTGGAAGGTAAGAAAGTAAACATTATTTGTGGAATTACATCAAACTAACCAACACTATCTTTCTGAAAGTGAACCAAAATCACCTGCACTATTTTTGTAACTACAACAAAAAAAAATTCATAGTAATTGTGACCAAAACAACCCACACTGTTATGAAAGAGAGCAAAACCAACATTAGTCCGTCAACTACAACAAAAGATCCCACACTATGTATGATCATAAATTAACATAACATACACTATTTCTCGAACTAAAACAAAAAACCAAAAGATCCCACACTATATATGATCATGAATTAACATAACAGACACTATTTCTCGAACTAAAACAAAAAACCAACAGTATTTCTGGAAGTACAGCATAATAACCCGTACTATTATGTGAAAGTAATCCAAAATAACCCCCAATATTTATGAGAGGTAACAAAAAAACATTGTTTTTGGAACCAAAACAATATAACCCACACTAATTGTGGATTTGAACAAAAAAATAACGCACAATATTGTTTGAACTATCCCAAAGTCATACACTATATATGAAATTGAAGAAAAGTAGTAGACACAGAGAATTTATTTATCAGAAAAATTGAGTAGCTATCAAACTGCAGTAAAAAGAAAATTAATCATTTTGTAGTGTTTTCGAAGTAAGAATTCATAGGTTTATGGAGTAAAAAACATGCAAACATACATATTACTGTATTCTCAAAGTGAGAATTTAACAAGGATGTAAGTTTAGTACCTTTTGTTCACCTTGAATTTGTGGTTGTTTTGAGATTTTTGATCGCCGATTCTTCTGCCATTGTTGAACTTTTCGTCTACTTCCTAGAAATTGAATTCGAAATTGAAGATTTCTTGCGTTTTGGAAGATGTCCAGTTCCTAGAAATCGGAAGGGAGGTTATATTTATGCAATCGCAGGTTTCATTAAATTCAGTTCTTGGAGGGGTGTAATTAGTTTGAAATTGTTAACGGGCTGGGCATTGTTTCCGTTAGGGGAAGTTTTGGAAACTTATTTTTAAGCGTTTTGGGCTTGGTAATCCAGCCAGTGTAAAATTTTGGACCATGTTCTTATGGTTAATTTTGAGGTGCTTTTGGTTAAATAAAAGGCTGGTTTTTGGTTAAAATAGTCTCGGTTGAAGTCTTTTCCATTAAAGTTCTCTATTTTTATTTGACATTCCTTTTCTTACTTTTGGTAAATTTGGCGTATGACAGGATGCAGAAGCATTTTTAAGAGATTATGCCGAATCTCATAAGAAACTTTCGGAGCTCGGGTTTACTCCAAACTCCACTTCCTTAAAGACAACTGCTAAGTACAGCACCATACTTGCACAAGAAGCGGTGGGAGTCGCACTTGCTGCTGTTGTTATGAGCCTAGGCTACTTGTATGAAGCTCACAACAGAACCAAGTAGAGTCGTAGAAGTCGTAGACCTGCTTAACTGATTACCTCGATCTTCTTTTTTCTTTCCGGTTGGAGATTACCTTGATCCCTTATGAATAATTGATGCAGGCCTTTGCAGGTTAGTAGCTAATTGGCCAGTGGGAAGATATAAGTAAACTTTTTTGTTCACTTCAAGGAAAATAATAATGCACGGCGAACTAGTGACATGAACTCTTTCATCTACTCTCTTAAAAGTTTCTTTGGTTTTTGAATGCTTGACATCTTATCAAGGGACTTACCGTTTGCATTCGATAATGAGGTTCACAGAATTACTTAGGGCCTGGCCTGTTTGGTATCGTATTAAAAAAGTTTCAGAATTTTTCATAATGTTTCTTAAGAACAATTTTTAAAACAATTTTCTTTAGTCTTTTTAGACAAAATGGTCTTTGAGATTTTCATAACTCCTCACTTTGGTCCCTAAGATTTGCATAACTTCTCATTTTGGTCCCTAAGATTTGAAATCAAAAGAATTGGCCCCCTGAGATTGTCCATCATCAATCATTTTGGTCATTCCATGAAAAATCTTCATTAAATAAGAGTAAATGACAAAAATACCCTCAATTTTTTGTCAAAACATTTTGGCCTATTGTTTGTTAAATTGAGGGTGTTTTTGTCATTTTGATCCTTATTTAACATAACTTTTCGTGAAATGACCAAAATGATTGATGGTGGAGAGGAGAGAGAAAGACATGACAATGATAAAGAGCTAGCAGAGAAAGAATAGAAGTGAGAGGAGATGAGAGAGAAAATATGGTTTGGAGCTTAAAAACTCTAAAAACTCACTTATTATGTTTTCTAGTTGGCTATTTTTTTTTTGGTTTTTGTTTTGAACAAACAGTATTATCTACACTAAAAGGGAGGGTGGGCTTAGCATCACAATGGGTTAGCAATAATGTGGGTCAAATTTGCCTTTAGTGAGAATTGAACCTAAGACGTCTCACTAACAAATGAATAGGAATACCACTAGATTGTACTACTAAGTGGTAGAAGTAAGCTAATTTTTAAGTTAGTTTTGAATTCAATTTTTGAAAACTGTCCAACCAAACAAGTATTTAAGCTGTAAAACTTTAAAAGTGTTTTTAAGTCTAAAAGTTGAATTCACAGAGTACCAAACAGGCTTTTAGTTTCCTTGTGTAATTTGGACGTTCATGCATAAGGAGCTTGTGCAACAATAGACATTTTCTTGCATGTTCGCTAGTTTTGTTTCTCTCATTAATCTCCTTTTTTATTTAGATTTACAGGCACTTCACCTTGTGAACTAGTACTGGTGTCATGTGCTTGGAATCTTAGTATTCCTTCCCCAATATATTGCTTCACTCTAGTTGTTATCCTTTTTAAAGCGAGATTCTTTCGACATGACGTATGTTTATTGATATTACCGATTAATTTAAATTATAAAATTCCTAAAATCTGAATAATGAACCAATTTGAGATTAAAAGTCTCAAGTCTAAAGTTTAAGATCTAATTGGTGATTCTACGCTCCAAATAACCGCACCAATAATAAAAACAAAGATGATGATTTTTTCTTTGAAGGAGTAAAAGATTTAAGAAAGAATGGGCGTCCCGTCCAAAGCATAGATCAAGACTCTCCTTTTAGACCATGGTGATAGATTTGGTGGCCAAAAATTGGTCCTATGGCAGCCTTTCTGTCACAAAACCCATGAATCCAATCCTACCTCCCATGAATTCAATTCCGTATGAAATTAAAAAGGATGCCAAACACTAGGAAAATTAATAATAGGATTAGGCCATATTTTCTAAAGGGCAGAGAGCTTTATCCAAATCCAAATCCAGCACCATGTGGGTCATTGAAAAAAAAGACCGTGCCCTAAGTTTCAGAGATAACCCCCCACATGGGAAGGGACAGCCAGCCTAAAGAGGTAGGTAAAGCTCAAAGGACAACCCTCCACCTCAATACCTATGCACATGAGATCCACGTGTTGGTGTGCTGGCTACATACATACCCTCCTAAAGTTCCCTTAATCAAATTGCCTAATTGTTTTGATTAGGTTTGATTCTTTCTCCCCTTCTTTGCATTGTCCATATGTGCCAATGTGGGTGTTTTGTAGGAAAAACTGGCTGCAGACAGAGACCATTTGTGGCTTATCACTGGTGTCAAAACTCAACCTAACAAATTGCAATAGTTGAGTTCAAGTTTGTTAAGAATTCGAGATTTGCTAGATGTAGAGAGAGATTCAATAATGCAAGTCTCCAACAAGTTTGTCTTCTTTCAGTCAGGCGCTAGCTCATTTTGACCGTTGATACATTATGCGTTGTATGCTTTGCAATGTATCACTGACCTTAACACTCTTGCTCTATTAGTACAGAATATGTGGATGGGGCAAATGCGAGGTTTATGTTACATAGAGTATAAGAATTATTTTTACAATTTGTGTAATGTTTTATTGTATACAATGATATTTTATTCTACGGCGGGAAGATTTAGGCTAAGTTGGCCTAGCAGATTGAATTGCGGAATGGTTATATGCAAGAAGAATGCTAAAATTACACATGAGCTGATCTTGATCGTTGATGCATTGTACATTAAGGATTGCGCATAATGTAGTTGGAATCAGTCTACACATCCTGGACCGACCTCATCACCATTGCTCTCAGTTCGAAAAATATGGATAAGGTTAACGGTGAGGAGAAGAGATTAAGAGAGATGTACTTGTAGCTTGTGGGGAAGGAGTGAAGATTTTACAAAATCGTGCCAAAGTTCAACATCAAGGTGTGAGTGAAAGAAGCCAGAAGAAGGAGGAGGAGAGTTGAACTGGGTGCCATAGGACAGTCAGAAAGGATGAAAAAAGGTAGGTGAAATACACGCACAGACAGTAACACAAATGGACCCTCTCTCTCCCTATCTCTCACTATCTCTTTTGAAAACAACTTGTGCCCATGATCCTTAACTCTCCTCCTACCATCCACTTGAAATACATGATCATGAGAGAGAGAGAGAGAGAGTGCATGTGTGGCGGTAAGGTAACAAAAAAATAATATGCAAAATGGAGGGAGAGATAACAACAAAAAGGTGAATCAAACCTTCCCACCCCCTCCCTAACCCTACCCCTTGTTGCCTAAACTTGCACCACAAGGTTGGAAGGGGGAAGAAAAAAGAAAGAAAAAAGTGGAGGGTGAACCAAAGCCCACATACAACTACAACCACACTCATTGCCCTCCTTTTTCTTTCATCATCCTCCCTCTCCTTAACCCCAACTTCCCACCCTTCTAGAAGCCCTCTCTCTCTCTCTCTCTCTCTCTCTCTCTCATGCGTTATCAAGAATAAAGAACCAGAACTACCATCTCTGTTCTTATGCACAACAATAGCCAAACCAACTAGTGACATTTCTTCCCTAAAACCCACTACAACCAACTTTTTAAATAATAACTTCGTTACATTTACTAAATCTACCTCACTTCATCGAGATAAATCCTGACAATTTGATCCAGGATATAACATTTACTCAGATGTGTGCTCAGAATTTTTTTTACTATATCACAAGCTGTATACAACTATATGTTTATCTCTTTTATTTCTTCATACGATGACAGAAAAAGAAGAGATGGAGAAACGTGGAATCGCTTCTATCATGACATTCCATGGAACCAACTCTGAAGCATTCAAGACTCCCAACAGTACTGCAAGAAAATATAGGCTCTCATGGTCAGTATTATGAAATTCAATTTGTACCAACCACTACACCATTAATATACAGTAGTTTCCATCTACATTTGTTATCGTACATGTTGTCTAGTGAATTGGAGTTATATTTTATCTCAAAAGTTTAAGACACACACAGATAAAACAGAAATCTCACCATGTTTTTGCACTATACATAGTGTAATTTTATTTACACATCATTTTTACCTCTCCCATACTTTTGTTAATTTTTGTTTATTAATCTTTTTGAATTCATTTGATTCAATAACTGCAGATTAAGAGAGATGTTTGAGAGTTAAGAATGAACGTGTGGATAACACCAGTTTACACACACACACACACACAATAGGAATTGGATCCCCTCTTGAGCAAATGGTGGGGATGCTCATGACTGCACAACACGGGCTGTTAGATTTTAATACAACGGTTACAAACATGAGGGTTCCTATAAAGTTATGATAATTGTAACTGTTGGATCAAAATTTAACGGTCCATGTTGTGTGATTATGAGAATTCCCACAATTTGCTCGGGAGAGAATACAATTCCTACATAATGTACCTTACTTTTACACCTACCTGGAGGTTACTCGTAGGGCCGATAGTTAATGTCCCTTTAACTTATTATATGTGATTTTGGTGCCATAATAATATCATCTAGTGAGAGAAAGAGAGAAGACAGAAGAGAGGAGAGAGGAGAGAGAGCCCACCAGCCACTCCCTCTAACCTGTCTCACCAACTCACATCTAGAAGCATTTAGGGTCCCTTCTCCTTCTTCTTTTTTCTCTTAGTCAAAAGGCTATAAAAACATACGCCAAGTCCTCACAAGGGCTGGCCTTTGTGTTGCAGCAAATGCAAATACAAAAAACAAGGCTTTCCATTTTTTCCACCACCACTTCATCCGTCGCAAAAACCAAAAAACCAGACATAAACCAACAAACGAAGGCAACGGCTTTTTGGCTACAACTAATTATTCTTCTGAAAGCTTTCAATTTTTTTCCATTTATTTTTTCAAATGGGAAGATCTCCTTGCTGCGAGAAGGCTCACACCAACAAAGGAGCTTGGACCAAGGAAGAAGACGACCGCCTCACTGCCTACATCAGAGCTCACGGCGAAGGCTGCTGGCGTTCGCTGCCTAAGGCGGCGGGCCTCCTTCGATGTGGGAAGAGCTGCAGGCTGCGGTGGATCAACTACCTTAGACCTGATCTCAAGCGTGGCAATTTCACGGAAGAAGAAGATGAACTCATCATCAAACTCCATAGCCTCCTCGGAAACAAGTAAGCCCAACTAATTCCTTTAACTCTTCGTACATACCCTGCTTTAAAAACAAACTCTTTGTGAGTTCGGACGAGAATAATACTAGGATAAGTGACCTCCTACGTAGTCCTCATGAAATATAAACAGTGTTTCAAAACATTTGAAAATTGTGTTATATGTTGTTCGGTTCTTTAAGATTAATGGGTTTTGTTTGGATTACGTTTCCAGATGGTCTTTGATAGCTGGAAGGCTGCCTGGAAGAACAGACAATGAGATAAAGAACTACTGGAACACCCACATAAGAAGGAAGCTTTTGACCAGAGGGATTGACCCCACAACTCACAGGCCACTCAATGAGACTCCTCAGGAATCTGCAACCACAATTTCTTTTGCTGCTGCTTCTGCAAATATCAAAGAAGATGATGAAAAAATCTCCATAACCAAAGGGCTTGTTCGCAAGCATTCAACAAACCCAGTTCAGGAAAGGTGCCCTGACTTGAATCTTGAGCTTCAAATCAGCCCTCCCTGCCAGCCTCAGCAACGCAGTGAGAGTTTGAAGAGTGGAGGGAGAGGACTCTGTTTTTCTTGCAGTTTGGGGATTCAAGATGCAAAGAATTGCAGCTGTGGGAGGGATGCTTTTGGTGGAACCACCAGTGGCACTGCCAAAATTGGATATGACTTCTTGGGGCTGAAAAATGGGGTCTTGGATTACAGAAGCTTGGAGATGAAATGAGGTTAATTAATTTGGAGTCCATGAAAATTAAAAATTGTAATATGTAGTTGGAATGAGAGTGGAGAGAAATGAGAGAAAGAGATTGCTTTTGCTAATTATCCCATGAAAGCTCTCTAATTTTCTCTTTTGTCTCGAATTTTTATGACTGTTAGTGCATATTTAAGTATAATACCAGTACAGTGCTGATTGATGATGAATTTCTATGATCATATTTTCTAGAATGTGAGTTATTTTATGTTCATTGTTATAGAAAACAATTCAGCCTACCCTTGTCTATATTATTTCACTTGTTTTTTCTATTTAAAAGGACAAATTGGGATTTGTCAGATTCTTCAAAAGGGTTTAAGCCATGTTATGGTGGTTGTTGCTACCAGCAATTTTAAGTAAGAGTTGGTAAATAATCTAGTTGTTTATTGGGATCTCTATATACCCAAAGATAGGTGTTGAGTTTTTTTGTGTATTTCTCTTCCAAACTCAAATTCTATATCTTCAATTTTTTTTCAAATAAAAGCAATGATGTTGTTGTTTCTTTGACGAAAATAAAACATAAACTACTCTGGTATAAATTAAAAAAAAAGAATTTAAACTTAAATATAAGATAACGAGCACACTGAATTGACCTAATTTATGTTTGCAAAACTATAATGATTTTGCTTCAAGACTTCAACACTTCAACACAATGGTGTGGTCAATCCTTACCCTTCCTTATTGGAGATATTCAAAAGAGCATGGTTTCTTTTTGATTAATTTCTATATTCTAAACGGTTTTTCTAAAATATCTAGTCATATATAAAATACTATATTCTAAAATCACCAACACAACATCCATTATTGAAATTTGATTTTTGAACCAATTGTTACATTCTTTATTGGGGGGTTTGTCTCTTTGTAGAAGAAGGGGACTGAATTTTCCTCATTTGGGAGGAAACGGATAAGCTCTGAGAGGAGGAGAAATAAGAGAGATAGGGAGTGGTGGGTAGCCTATCACTTCTTTAGTTAAAACCCCCAAACACTATTTAAAAATCGTGAAGGAACTACCAACTGTCCGTAGTACCCCATTTCTCTACCAACCTCCCAGTTCTGAAATCCCAACCTACCATACTATTTATCACAAATGTATCACAAATATGAAAAACCCTAGCACCTTCTCTCTAGTGATTTCTGTCAAAACATTTCTCTGACAATTTACCCTATTTCTGATTGTAATGAGTTAAGTCACGTAATGAGAGACAGATAGACGTATAATATTATATACAATTAGTGACGCTCAAGACTTTCTCATGTCTCTTACTTTGTAAGAATACTTCATTCTATACAATGAAAAGTTTGGGTTTTAAGGGACGTTCATTATTGGAAAGAATCATTGGAGTAGTCTACATACTAATCATCATTTTAATTTAGAAGTTTTGCAACAACTACTTACCTAAACCCTATACATTCCACCATATTTTTTTAAACCACTAGAGTTATTTTGTCATGGGGAATTTGACCACAAGAGAATTGAGGTCTATAAATTTTGATCATAAACAAGAACTTATAACTCCAGTGGTAAAATATTTCGCTCTAGCAATCATGACAAGAGCTTGACTCTCATCTTATATTTCATAATAATAAGAGAAAAAAAAATCATTTTACGCGTTTTTTTTTTCCTTTGGTGAAGTTTAATTACTATAAATGAACAGTGTTGACGCACTAGATATGAATGTTAGTGATTAATGTACCTTCCTTTTTTTTTTTTTTTTTTTGAACAAATGATATTGTGTACACTAATTAACGTGGTGGAAGAGTGGGCTAAACCTCACAATGGGCTAGCAATAATATGGTTCAAATTCGCCTTTGGTGAGAATCAAACCTAAAATATCTCATTTACAAGTAAAGAGGAATACCTAGACCGTAGTACTAAGTGACAGTGATTAATGTACTTATTACCATACATTATGGTACATATTTTTGTTAGACCACAGACTTTATCATTCAAATTAATAGTGTAACAATATAGTATGTACTGTAGCATGTTTGGCAAGCAAACTTTAGTATAATCTCAATTTGGTTATAGTTGGTGCTACCAGCACCAGCAACCTTCATTTAAATATATGGATGAGATGATAAATAAACAATATGGAATAATTTGGTTGAATTATGAAACAAGAAGTCGGTTGTTATACATTTTAAAATTTAATTCATGAATTGAAGCCTCTTCTAATAAATTGATTAGACTTGAAGAGTCAACTCTTCCCCTTTTTTTAAAAAAAAAAAAAATTTATCATTCTTTTTCTGCGCTAATTAATTAATTAATTAAGTTCAAAGACCCTTGAGCACTGAAGAGGCTGCTGCATGCATGGCGGCATGGGTTGATTCTTGATTGTCGATGGAGGTATTGCAACAACTTGTAGCTCGATGGATATATTAGGTCAAAATTTAAGAGACGCCATTGATAATTTGATACTAGCAGAAGAGTTGAAGCCCTTATTTGTTGACTTCAAGTTAACCGGATTGTAAATTGTCTAGCAGGTTTGATGATTTTGTCAACTCTACCAATTATTTTCTTTTAGGGACACTCGTTTTCTTTAATCATTCAATACTTGCACACCTTCTTCTGACTAAGACTAATACAGCATGCCCAGAAAGTTGGAACTCAAGATTTGCATAAAACAATGCCCTAAGAGCATCTCCAGGGAGGGAATGCATGTAAATTGGAGCTCTCACTAGGTTTAGCATTCAGTCACTATTCATGCTCTAATAGGAAGACAAAAATGGGGGCGTAAAACAACATTTGGTCGGATGTGTGCTACTTTTTTTTTATTCTTCTAAAGTACATTATGACAACTCTAAGTTTTCTATAAAAATTACTTCAAGAGTTGATCAATTGGAGTACATTTTGGCAAACCCATCATATATCCGCTTGTCATTCTCTATTTCTGCTTTTCAATCTTAGGGAGTGCATTTATACTCCTACATCAACAACAACAAAAATCTACAGTACAAAGAAATAATGAACACACAAAAATTTAAAAAGAAACGAAAACATAAACACACCATTTCTTTTTTTTTTTTTTTTTTTTTATTTTTTTTATTTGTGAACACACAATGTTCGTTATGAGAAAACTTGCATGCACGCACTTGTTGCATCAAACATGTATTTTGCATTTGTAACATTATGTAAAAGGTACACTAACATATATGTGAGACACATTAAAATTAATACACATGATATGCAAGTTTTTCTTCGTCGTCTAAATTAAAAGGAGTTTAATTAGTTGGGTAGGATATACATATGTTGGTCCATACATCAAAATTTTTAGGGTAAATTACACTTTACCACTTCAGATTTGGGATCGATTTCAATTTCTTACATCATCTTTAAAACATTTCACTTCCGTACCTCAAGTACTATTTTATTTTAATATAATATATCTGTTATATTTTCCATCCATTAGTCTGTTAAGAGCTAACATAACTGTCACATTTGTGCCACGTGAATAAACACTTAATAAAAAATTTTAAATATTAAAATAATTAACTATAAAAAGTTAAAAAATAAAAGAAAAATAAAAGAAAAAAAAATCGTCTTCCCCAACCCACCATTTTCTCCTATCCATCATCACCCATCCCAAAAATCCCACTGAGCCCATCCCCTTCTCCCATCCCCATCACCCCTCCCAAAAATCCGCCATCACCCACCCCCAAAAATCCCACCCGAGCCCACCCCTTCTGTCAGTGGGACCTAGACCTGACCGGCCGGAGTTCGAACTCGACTCCTCCGCCGTCGTCGATTTTCCTCAGCCAAAAATGGAGCTCAGCAACATCAAGAGGCAGCAGAGCCGGCGTGCACCAGGGTTGATGTTCCCAGTCACCTAGGGGACCACTCGGGAGAGCTGGTTGCTGCTGTCGCCGTCGACGGTGGTAGGCCGAAGTTGGGAAGCTTGGGAGTGAGAAGAGGAGTGGGGGGGGGGGATGGGTTGGAGCAACGCCGTAGGCTTTACATCGCTGGGAAAGCTAGAGGAGTTGCGTGGTGGTGAATTGAGGGAGAAACGGAGAAAGGTGAAGAGGGTGGAGAGGGAGAAGGGGGTTGCGGGTGAGGGAGGTGGGTCCGGGGGAGGGGGGGGAGATGGGTTCTAGGTTGGGTTTTTTTTTTTTTTAAATAACTTTTCTTTAATTAATTATTTTTAAATGAATAAAAAATTATTTTTTACTACATGACACAAATTTGGCAGCCATATGGCACAAATATGTCGGCCACGTCAGCTCTTAACGGATCAATGGATGGAAAATGTAACAGATGTACTATGTTGAAATAAAATAGTACTTGAGGTATGAAAGTTGAATGTTTTAAAGATGTTGTAAGAAATTGAAATCGATCACAAATCTGAGGTGGTAAATTGTAATTTACCCAAACTTTTATTAGTTTCAAGTCTATCACTTGAACAACTTAGCTAGTTTTTTTAAGTTGTATTTCTCGTGCTTGCCTCATGATTAAAAATGTGACGAAATTGTAGGTCAATGACTCATATCCACCATCCAAATTTTATCATCAAACATATATTCATTGGTATGTTATGTCACTTTGGGTCCGACTAGAACAACAAATCTTTATTAATCCATCTAGTAGTAGTGCCTGGCTCTGTTTCACTGGTTTAAATTTAATCCGTAACCACCTAATCATATAAAATAATCAAAGTAAAACTAAAACCCTATATAATTTAGTGATCACTAATTGTGTTATGGACAATTACCAACGTAAATATGTTTAGTTTAGAGATTAATGCAAAACGAAAACAGAGGCAGACAAAATAATAAAGCGAAATCTCCCAAAGAAGGAAGACTTGCCACTTTCCATCCCAAAAAGCAAATCAAATGGTCTCTTTAAGACATAGATGGTCATGGGCAAAAGGACACAAGAAAAAATCCAGAAATTAAAAAAAGATGAACAAAAAAACGATGCCCTTCCCACATTAGACCATCTCCAAGGCTAAAAGTCAAATATTTTAGCCCGGAAAATTTAGCTTTTAGCCCAGAAACAGCTTTTCTACTCCAACCGTTCTAGCCTAAAATTTTAGCCCGGGATTATTAAAGAATAAACTTAAGCTATTTTTTTTGTTAAATTAATTTTTTTTTAAATAAATATGTAGACTATCGTAAATTAATTTTATGAACATTTTAATCTAAAAAAATTTAAATTTCGATAAATATTGGGTGGAGTCCACTCTGATTTCTGGGCTAAATTTTGGGGGGAATTTGGCCTTAGTTTAGCATTTAGCATTTAGCCCAAATTTTTCCCTTGGGTTGGAGTAGGTTTGGGGGGAAATTTTGAGAGGTAATTTAGCTTTTAGCCCACCATTAGAGTTGGTCTTAGAAAAAGAGCTACTTTTTATGCTACTTTATTTTCCTTTTTCAAAGGTGTTCGGTAGAACCATTGGAAGCTTCCACGAAATTATTTTTTCTTTTCACTTGCTATTGCCAAGAAAAAAATTGCTTACCACAAAGACTTATTAGGTCAAGTATTGCTTCTGTCTCTCTCTATCAAATTTTCAATAGAATAATTATTGTTCCACCTTAATTATATATTGTTTCAATGGCTTCAACTTCCACCAACATCATATGCATGACTGACCTTATAATTTATCTATTTTATTTTTTTTCAGTGGGTCTTTCTTCTAGATCCTTAGCTGTGTTTTTACTAAAATACCCTTAGGGTTTCTCAAATGTTAAATAATTGCATCCAACCATGTGCACCTTTTGTTTGGTAGAAAGGTACTATATCCCAACCGCTGTTAGATCACAGCATTTCCAACTTAATGACAAAAATGTACATGTTATATGAAATAATGGCTCTATCTTAGGACTCCACATGTGTGAAAGACTAAACTAATTATGGTTCACGTTCACCTTATGCTCCACATTATATTGCCCTACACTTCACCCCAAAATAAATCCAAAATTAATCAGACTTTATGAAGAATATAATAGTTGGGAAGATGTGACCACACAAAGGGTTGGCAAGAAATTTAGTGTGCTAGGTTAGAAGAGTTATCAAGAACTTAACAAATAAAGTATTGTACTCTTGCGATTTATGCATAATTAGGCAACTGTGAGCATGTATGTGAAAAGGGATGAGCACTAGACATTCTGAGTAGTACATCGTCCTACTTCAAAGAGTTGATATCGTTAAGGATGACAATGATGTGGGTCGAGTCGATCAATAGGCATAATAGAGCTTCACTGGATTTACCAAAACCATTAGGTTTTATTAATATTATTGCCCTTTTTATAGGAATTAAAAATAATCTAATTACATGATGTTGGTGTGAGTTAGAGATTTTCTTATTGTAATTTTAACTTGTTAATTAGGGATTTTCTTGTAACCCTAGTTAACTATGCATTTTGTATATATGTTGCCTCCTTGAGAAAAGAATACATAAAACAATCCAAATTTATAATATCTACATTTTATCTTAATACCAGAGTAGGTTTCAACTTGTCTCAATTCCTGAAAAACCTTGGGCGGCAATTGCTATTTGCCCGCACCGCTTCTTGCGCAATTTCAATTTATTTGAGATCATCACCAAACCAAAACCCTTGACATGCTACTATACTAGTTGGCCCTAATCCTTACTTGTCAATTTCTTCCTGGTTGCCGACTCCAATTATTTGTTGGTTGTCTTGTGTCTGAGACAATCAATCCTACTCAAACTGTAAACCTAAATTCACTATATCAATCGACTTCATCTATGGGAGAAAATAGAAACCTAGCGATATAATTTCAGTCTCTACTTTAAGCGATTCACCCTATGCTAATTCCCTGCCGTTTGGGCTTAAACTCTCTGGTACCAATTTTTCAATTTGATCTCAAATGGTGGAAGTCTATGCAACGGGGTCAGGAAAGCTTGGCTATCCGAGCCCAGGTTCTCAAAGTGGATAACCGAAGATGCAATTGTAAAGGGGTGGTAACCGAAAACAATGGAGCTACACCTACTTGGATTGTTCATTGACGTACAAACTGCAAAGTATATTTGGGATAGTGTCTCATATGTTCTACGATGGATCTACCACGACTGCATCGGCTCTTGATAAAAATGTGTCAATCTTGTCTCTTATTGATCAAATATCCCTCTCGTATAATCAGGATGATTTAGAACAATTGATAAAAGCATTAATTGCGTATGGATATCGTGACTTCGAGATGGATTGTTGATTTTGATGCTACTGATCACATGACGTATGACAAGTCTCTCTTTCAATTCGTGACTCCCCCACTTAAATAGAACGTCATCACTGCAAATTGAGATGTTATTTCAGTAACAATAGCTGATTCTATTTCTCTCACCCCATCTTTATCATTGCATAATACTCTAGTTATTCAGGCTTTATCAAACCATCTTTTATCTGTTTGTCAAGTTGCTAAACAACTGGATTGTATTGTATTGTATTAACGTTTTCTTGCCTCCTTCAAGATATCCGGACTCAAGCGATTATTGGATGTGGCACTAAGAGAAAGGGGTTGTACTATGTCGACGATGGTGTACCAGGCAGAGTTAATCATGTTCGTAGTAAGAATGGTGACCAATTGAAGAAAATTATGTTGTGGCATCAGCAGTTGGACAAACATCTTTTGGCTGTTTGAGAAATTTAATTTCGTCTCTCTTTAGCGGTGTTTTGGACTCTGATTTAATGTGTAATGTTTGTAATTGAGCAAAAAGTCCTTGTGTTTCATATCAGTAGGCTTCATTAAAAGAAATATTCTGTTTGAATAAGTACATTCTAATGTGAGGGTCCTTCTTCTGTTTCTACTCAACATGAAATTCACTGGTTTGTGTTATTTGTGGATGATTGTACTCAAATAACTTGGCTTTATACAGTACCTCAAGAGTGATGTCGCTAAAATTGTCAAAAGCTTAAACCAACTAGTTCAGACTCAATTTTCACTCCCTATTAAGGTGCTTCGCTCGGATAATAGAGGTGAATATGTCAATGTCAAATTGTCTCTTCTAGAACAAGGCATCCTACATGAGACCATATATCCCTAAACACCTCAACAGAATGGGGTGGCCCAACAAAAAAATAGTCATGTTCTCAAGACTGCAAGGGCACATCTTCTGGAAGCGTCGACACCACAATCTTACTATAGAGGTTGACTTGAGGGGGTTAGCACATGTATTTGTGAGCTTTTGTCGCTTTGAATTTTTCTCACGGGAATTGGTTATAAACCGAAGGGTCCAATGCAACTCTATTTGATAATCAAGCAATTAGGGAGGTTGCCAATAATCCAGTTCAACATGATTGTACGAAGCCTATTGAAGTGGATAAACATCTTATCAATGATAAGTTGGACATCAAGCTTGTCGATATTCCGTATGTAAGATCAAATGAGCAATTAGCAGATGTGTTAACACATGCGGGACAAGGATTTTTCACTACTCATTTAAAGTTGAGTTTAGGTGATATGTATACATCAACTTAAGGGAGAGTGTTGATGTGAGTAAAGAATTTCCTCATTGTAATTTCTTTATTAGTTGGGATTTCCCTAATCAACTATGCAGTTTGTATGTGTGTGTGTGTGTGTGTCTCATTAAGAGGAAGAATACATGCAACAATTTTATCTTAGGATATACTTATGTATAAACACACCAAAAAAAAAAAAAAAACCGATATAATATTATAAGCAACATAAAATAGTAAAAAAAACCCTTAATTTGAACAACGAAAAAAAAATATATATATAGATTAAAAAAAGAGACCGAAATAAAGAGAGGACTTAGAACGTATCATACCATACCATGCATGTTTCTCATGTTTTAAATGACCTGACCACATCATTCGTGTCCATATCAGCTGCATTCGTTTTACACTTCTACCTCAAATTCAGTCTGCTCACAATCAACAATGATCTTATACTTGTATAGTTTACTAAATGACTTTATTTTTTCTTTTTTCACACCCTTATTTATTTTGTATTTGAATTCACTTATAAGTTACAAGGAATAGGAATTGAAATCACTTTGCTTCTCGAATTTCTTGCATTTACTAAAATTATTTTTATGGGAATAAAGATGTAGGGGAACTTTCTCCTACGGTTACTTACACGTAAGGAATCACTAAAATGTAAGTTATTCTCCTTAAAATCCGTAATTAAATATCTAAATATCAGAATTTTAAGATCAACTGTGGCAGGATTAGTTGATTTGATTTTCTTTCTTTACTTCCCCTACTTCTTAATTCTTCAATTCTTTTTCTCATCTAAATTACTATTTAGTCTTCTATTGCAACAAAGAAGTTAAGGCACTAATGTAATTTCACAAAACAAATTTTTGTTGTTTTTCGTTTAAGTCTCACTTACAGGTGATTTTAACATCTCTAATTTAAAAAAAAAGTTAAAAATAAAAAATAAACCTCTCTTCCTCTCTTTCCCCTTTCTCGTCGTCTCTCTCACTCTGTTTCTCTTTCCTTCAATTTTAAAAATAAAAATAAAACGTTTGATACACATTGTGTGTGGACGTATACTAGTATCTGTTAAGTAAACATAATCTAAGAGATTGAAATAAATAAAGATGTGCAAAGGAAATAAAAGGTACGGATATCATTTTGTAAACAATGAGTATCAGTCTACGGACTATTAACTAATGGCAGGCTTGTAATCTGTGGATGAAGAAAGGGCAAATAGAGAGAGAGCAAAGGGTTTAATGTTCTTTTTTATTTTATTTGTTCTTTCTCTTATATTTTTTACATCAGAAAATAAAAGTGGGAAGGGGTCTCTTTCCAACGCGATACCAACTCCCCTTGTACAGGGTAGTAGTTGGCAGCCGTCCAACGTAGGTCATGTGCGCGGTTGCGGCGGTGGGCCCTCCAACCTTTCACTCAGCTCTCTGGGCCCCGTACCTACTTTCCTCAACGAGACAACGAGCTCACCTAATTAATTAATTAATTATTTGTACCTGTCCTGCTACAATATGCCTGCTTTTACATTATTTATCTTTCTTTTTCAACCGTGTCATTTTCTTCTTAATCTTATTTGTTCTTCCTACGCTAAACCCTAATCTAACTACTTCTTCTTTTTCTTCCTTACCTAATCACGCGGTAATCTTTTAGTTAATAATATTCCAGGACAAGAAAAATTAAAATTAAAATTAATATTTAGAATATCTGAAGATGCACGTTAAAATTTTGTTTAAATTCAAATACGATGAATAAACACCAAAAGCACCCAACTTTCTATCTTCCCTTTTGCATGGCTATGTCCCCTCCTGCAAATCTTAAAAACATGCTAATTCTTTTGAGATTATGGAAGAATTCGTACGATTACAATTAAATTAATCTTAATTATATTTTTAAGGAATTATACCCCTATGACTAGCTAGAAGAGGTATTTTCACATTCGAATGTCAGGCTATGCACCTATAGAATTAGATTATAATTTGAAGTTGCTTCTCATCTTTTGAGAATACTAAGGAACTTTCGTTCCTAACCCTCACCTGCTTCTGCTATATAGTTGTATTAGGCCCCATATATTTTATATTTAGAAAATGTTAGGAGGTTATCTTTTTAGAGCATATTTCGTAAACCATATGATGTGGTAGTTGATAATTGAATTTTATTTTTAATAGTTATAAAAAGAATTTAACCATCAATCGTCACATCATGTATGCTACAAAATATGATAAAAAAAGATGGTCTCCAGCATCACCTTTTATAATTTAGGATTGCAAAGTGCCAATAACACATTTGGACATTCGCAAAATCTGACATCAAGAAATGGGTTAGGACTTTTTTTTTCAATTTACTTATTTGTTTTAAAGAAAAATCTGAGTTTGGATGACAGGAGTCGATCTCTTATTGTTAGAGACAAAATTAAAGAACTTAATTATTGAAGACGTATAGGTTAATGAGAGAGGTAACGAAATATATGAGCAAAGTGATGCTAATATCTTACTAGCGGAGTTACAAGATCCTACAAAAACAGAAAATGAATCGTTTTCAATTTCTTCATATACTCGTTTTACATTGTAGCATTGACTTAGGAGAAGAGTTTTGTTTGCTAGGTCTGTTTTGTTGCCGTCCTTGTGACTGGCTGATGATTCTTGTTGTGGTAGTTGTGTAAGCAGAACCTTTTCCTTATATGCGAATTTATATGCACATCAAGAGATTGGTCGTTGGAGAAATGTACACCTTCTTGTATACGTTTGATTTGATCAATGAAATTCTCTATCGCTTTATGTGAAGAAAAAAAAGAGGACAATAATTTTGACTGCTTAGCAATATTATCATTGTGATGTGTCATTCCAAGGCAATTGTAAATTGCTGAAAAAGTTAATACACATAACACTATATAATTAGCTTTAAGAAACTGCCACCGTGTAATATTTTGTTGTATGTAAATTTCTCTCCTAACAAAGGAGAGTAGCCTGTGATCTATTGAAATGAATCATGTGGGAAATGGGGTATGCAGGTTAAGAACTCAGGGCAGTGCGCAAGATAGCAGGAGTCAGGCAGGTAAGATAAGGGAGAAAAGTTTGGTGTTGAGGGAGGTACATGGTTAGCATTAATAATGTGGGACAGGTACAAACAAACACAAGCGCGAAATGGGGTATGCAGGTTAAGAACTCAGGGCAGTGCGCAAGATAGCAGGAGTCAGGCAGGTAAGATAAAGGAGAAAAGTTCGGTGTTGAGGGAGGTACATGATTAGCATTAATAATGTGGGACAAGTACAAACAAACACAAGCTTCGTCATTGGATTGGATTGGATCGGATCGGATTGGATTGGATCTGGGGGGATGAGATGAGAGAGAAGGCAGAGGATACGACGCAAAGGAGAGAGTGTGTGGCTGAGATGGATGGATGATGAAGTTGTTAGGTGGTGGTCGCTCGGATGATGGCGATGGATCCCAAAAGTCCATATCTGAATATCAGTCATCCTTGTGTCCTTTTCAGTATTAACCTTATTTTCTCTGTAGAATTAATAATAGAGAACTTTAATGAAAAACTCCTAATACGATTCATTTTAACGAAAAATCATATTTTTGCACTAAAAATTTGATTTTGGTACTATGTACTTTATCATTTATTTTGTTGTTAAAACTCAAAATTTTCAAACTTTTTTTCATTAGTTTTTGTTTCATAATAATGATCCTCTCTTCTGAATCTGCATGTCATCCCTATTTATAACTCCCCCGACCTGCCCTGCCCTCTTCTTCTAGCTAAATCATATGTATATTCATATGTAAAATATATAATAAATAAAAGAGGGAGATATCTATCAACTTGAATCGTTGATACATCAGACCGTCCTCAACGCAATGTATCTAAATTCTCATGTTTGAGTTAAAAGTGATGGAGTGGTTTAACACTTATAATTTTGTTTACTTAAATTCACTTAACTTAAGGCCTCGTTTGGCAGCTCGGACTGTACTGACTATTTCTGTCGGATAGGATAAATAGCCACTGGATAGTACTGACTAAATTAGTCGGGCGTTTGGTGCAGTATCAGACTAATGATCGTATTATTTATACTGTGTTTGGTTTTATACCGGATAGGAGGAATCAAACTTAAAATAAAATTAAACTTAAAAAAAATTAAAAAAAAAAAAAACAGAAACCATCACTTTTTTCCCAGATCTCTCTGCCACACCCCTCAAACTCCCTCCCTCTCTCTCCCTTCTTCTTCCCCGACTGCAGAAGAATCCCAAGTAAATTCAAACAGCCAGTTGCAAAAGAATCCCAAATTGAAATCATCTCTCTGCCGCACCATGTTTCTTTGCAAGACCCAGTTGCAGGGGAAGACGGTGAGTAGGCGATGAGGAAGGCCACAAGGAGAGGACGACGAGGAAGGCGACAAGGACTAGGAGAGCAGAGATGGTGAGAGAAAGCGACGGCGATAAAAAACGACAACGAGAGAAAGCGACGAGGATGAAGCAACAGGTGACTCAGTGCAGCTTTATCTTTCGGGTTAAATTTCAAATCTGAAACACAGAGATATGAGGTGATTTTTTTTTTAATTCAACCTCCTCGCAACCACCGCCACCATCAGGCCAAGAAACCCAGATAACATCTCTCCGATTCTAGTTCGATCCGCCATCATGGATGTCTGAATAGGGACGCCATGGCTTGAGTTTAATATGCCACCTCTGATTTTCTGTTTGTATGTGCTTGATGTTGATCGGAGGTGGGGAGGGAGAAGGGGAGAGAAAGAAACTTGGATGAGGACTTGGCGATGCGCAGGAACAGAGAAGGTTGGAGAAAGGGAGACCCGACTAAATTATATGGAGGCATTGGAGTGTATAAATTAGCGGGTGTGCGAGGGATTAAAGTGGTGGGACTGGTCTTGTTTATCCGATGCTTAATTAGTACATTGGAACACCAAACAGCTGATACCATATTACTAATACTATCCAGTCCTTTATACGGCGTGTCAAACGAGGCCTAAATGTTTTATATATACAAATCTAGATACGAGTTTTGAATCATACCCAATCTCATACACAGATAAGCCTTAAATTGTACTTCAGCTTTAACTTGTACTTTTGTTGAAATCTAAGTTTTGTCATTGTAGATGATCTTTTCTTTCAAAAAGAGAAGCAACTTATGCACATATTTTTTCTTGAGTGTATACAAATAAAAAAAGGATGTGCGGGAACTACTTCAAATATTTGACATATATGTTAATTAGAACTTCATTTGGGATTATAGATTCAAATGGCCAACAATTTAGATTGACTGAAGTTAATTTGACAACATAAACATTGTATATATACGATCTCTTCACAAAGAGAACATTTCGTTAGTATATGAATCAATGCCAAAATGTTTAAAATGGGTAACAATGGGGTGGTCCACATTGCATTTGTAGAATAAGCAATGATTTGAAAGTTGGGTAAAATGGAAGGGTGACGAAGGTATGTTTCTAGTTTCTTAATCCTGGCCGTCCGTCTATTGCTAGTTGACCCATTTAGATCAAAAGGATATGTTAAGTAATTTTTGTAAGGTATGATATAAGTCAATACGAATACGACGTCCATATAAATAATTTAATAAATGTATATCATCATTTCACGTATTTATTTTATATATATATATATATATATATATATATATATTTGGTCTGAATTATATATTTTTTTTTTTCTAACAAAGGGAAAGGACAAAAATTTAAGTGAGTGAGCAAAATAGTTGGTAAAACATTGTACGGGCTGGATCAGTGCCTATATATAAAAAATTGTTTTTGGAACACCAAACAAATGGGGAGGCGCCTAATTATAATTAGAGAGCTTTAATGGAAAGGGCTTGGACCAATAAATATTTAACAAAAAAACCATCCCAAAATGTTATTTAACCAAAAGAGCTCAAAGTTTAATAAAAAATCATCCTCTTCTCACCCTTCTCTGGCTTAAGCGGTACGACCTCTACACAGCACTTGGGTTTTTTCAACTTCTCCAACAACGGCGACCCCAACAACAACATCTTCGGTATTGAGTTTGATGTCTTCGAAAACCAAGAGTTCCAGGATCTTGATGACAACCATGTTGGTTTGGACATCAACTCCCTTACGTCTAATGCTTCGAGCACCACTGGATATTGGAGTGGCAGACTTGATCAAGATTTCAACGAGTTGAAGCTCAACAATGGAATTAACTATCTAGTGTGGATTGATTTTATGGGCTCGAGAATTAACGTGACCATGGCTCGTGCCGGCGTGGCAAAAACAACCAAATCGAATTCCTCCATTTCAAAACCAACCAAATCAAAGTTCAAATCAAAGTTGCAAAATGAAGCATTCATTAGAACAAAGCCGCCGAACACAAGTTCAAAGAAGTTTAATGGCAGAAACTGGTGAAAAAGTGTCTAAAAAAGAAAAAAAAGAAAAAGAACCAAAGCATAAAACTATTTCTGAAGAACCTAAAACATAACACTGTTTCTAAAAAAAAAAAAAAAAAAAAAAAAAAAAAAAAAAAAAAGATACAATGTTTGTTTTGTCTGGCACAAATAAACACTGTATCCAGAAAGAAAAGAACCAAATTCCAGAAAAAGTGACTTAAATTCCAGAAACAATGACTTAAATTTCAGAAATAATTATTTAGATTCCAGAAACAATCTATATTTTAATCTTTGACTGTTTCTTTTCTTTCATGCATCAATTGATTATATTTAAGAAACAATGTGGTTAATTTGCTTTGAATCCAAATATAGTGAATTTCACTATTTCTTTTCTAGTTTACATTTAAGAAACAGTGTGTCTATTTCATTAGGATCCAGAAACGGTGACTTAAATTCAAGAAGTAAAGTAACTTAGGTTCCAGAAACAGTGACTTAGATTCCAAAAAACAATGTTACTTAAAATCCAGAGATAGTTTATTTTTACAGTCCATAAATAGTGATCCGTCGTTATTATTGAATAACATGCAGATCTCAAATTTATTTTCTGGAGAAACAAACGATGAACTCCACTGATGAAGAAAATTTGAAAAACAGTATCTTGAATACATTATGAATAATAACGACGATCACATTTCAACAAAATAATACAGAATATAGCATGAGGATCTATATTTTTGTTTCACAGAAAAAGAAGAAGGTCTGCAAAACAACGATGAACTCCATTAACAACAAAATTCTGGAAACTTAGCCTAAAAAAGTTAGGGGTAAAATCGACAAATCATAATTTATTGTAGTTGAACCATTTTTAGTTGGACTACTTTAATATGAGCCTTGTACTAATCATTAAACAAAACTTATAACATGATTTTTTTATTAAAACTAAAACTTTTCAAGCTATTTTCATTAGTTTTCCTTTATAATTAAGTAAATAATGGTGGATTATTATATTGAATGGTAAACTTTAATCTAAAGATTCAAGCATGCTTAAAAAAAGAATACCCCACAATACAAAAAAAGTTGAAGAAATAAAGGACCGTTCAAGATCAAGTACTTCCCCTCATGCTTTACAAAATGAAATGCAAACTAATCAATCTCAATCGTAGTATGAAAACTCTCTCTTTTTTAAGGGGCTTTTTTTTTTTTTTCTTTTTTTTGTAACTTAAAAGAAGAACTTACGATGAAAATTCTATATTGATTTCAAAATCATATATGTCAAAATTAAGTAACCGTGTGTGTGAAAAATTGAAGACAAAATTAAAAAGGTAAATTACACAACTATGGGTCGCATCATATTCTCATACCTTATGTTTTAAATGTTGCAATGTCATATCTTCTGTAACATCCCACATAGACCAATAGAGAGGGGGTGATGTGCCTTATATGTATATGCCCACTTCCATATAGCACGAGGCCTTTTGGGAACTCACTAACTTCGGGTTTCATCGGAACTTTGAAGAGTTCCCAGAAACAAAACCATGAGGGCGTAGTCGGGGCCCAAAGCAGACAATATTGTGCTACGGTGGAGTCGAGCCTGGGATGTGGTGAAGCCCGGGCTGGGATGTGACAATTTGGTATCAGAGCCACTTTGTCGTGTGGTGCGAGTGTGCCAATGAGGACGTCGGGCCCCTAAGGGGGTGGATTGTAACATCTCACATTGTAAATTAAAAAATTAATAAAAAAATTATCTAAACAAAATTAAAATTAATTAAACACCAAAACTCTCTCCCTCTTTTATCCCTCATCTTCTCTTCTCATTCTGGTTTCGATTGGGCACCACCTGCAGCCCAAACCTATCTCGTTTTGGTTTTTCATTTTTTAACCTAAATTTTATTTTATTTTCCTTGGAAAAAATCAGTTTAGAGGGTTAATTTTTGGTCCCTCAAGGTTGGATTTTTGTTTGATTTTATGTGAGTAAAAGGGGTTTCCTAATTTTTCTGGGTTGTTCTTAACATAACAACAACTGCTTTTTCTGGGTTCATGTTCATCTTCGATTGGGGAACAACGAAAGTTTTCTCGTCAGCGACTTCAAATCCAAAGACCGCGAAGGTTGTGTTCATCTAGGTCGTAGCAGTAGCAATTGTGGATGACGTCTTGGTAGGGGCTTGTAGGAGAAATTGTGAACAACATCGTGGCTGCTGATTGTAGGTGCTCGGATGTTAGAAGAAAAACACGGGGCTGCAGCTAAGTCATTGATTCCGAAGCTTCGTGGGGCTTCAGGGGGAGGAAGGGTGTCCGAGGAGGCGCGAGCAGGGCTGTGGTTTTGGTTGTCAGAGCAGTTCCACCATGGGAAAGGCCCCCCAGGTTATTCACTATTTAATCCACCTAGTGAATAGTAACTGCCCTTAATGAACAGTAACTGTCTTTTGCATCTCCACCCGTACACTAAATAGCCCTAGCAATAGGCAATAAAATATTAGTATTTTTTTTATTTATAAAATAATTTAATTTGTAATTTCGGATAAGATTTTTAATCGTTCTCGTTGCGCCACGTGTCATTATCCGAAAAGACAATTATTGGTGATGGATTTCGATAAGATTATTAACCAATGTCATTGTGCCATGTGTCGTTACCTTTTCAAAATCGTTGAGGATAAATTTTCGATAAGATTTTTAACCAATCATGTCACAATCTGTTTACAATCTTTGAGGATAGATTTCGATCAGATTTTTAACGAATGAAGGCATGCCACGTGACATTGTCTACAACCTAATCCTTTCTTAATCCTCCATATAATCCACCATCCATCCTCAGAAATCTCACACCAATTTTCTTAAAATCCACTACGACAAAATTGTCTATAACTGGCTGTCCAAAAACCAACAAAAAACGTATAGTACTGTCGGATTTTAAGCAAAATTCGACAGAAATTAGATGCAGTGGCGGATATAATAAGCGACAGAATTGCCAGCGTCAGGAAATGAATTTTCGGACAGAAAATACTCTAAAACCGACAGAAATTGTGTCGGATATAATCGACAGGATATATATTTATAATAAATAAATAAGAGAATTTCTATCGTCAAAAACCAACAGAAAACCTAAAACCGCCAGAACTTCTGTCGGATAAAATCGATAGAAATTATATTAATAAAAAAAAATATAAATCACTTTCTGCATTTTCCATATCCCCTGAACTTTCTGCAATTTTCATATCCCTTGCATTCACCATCTGAAATCTCGCCAGAGCTCGATCTCGAAAACTTCAGGGCCCTTAAAGTCTTAAGAAGAACATCCACCTGACATTCTTTGTTTTCGTTTCAGAGATTGTATGATCAAGGAGGTAGGAACTTTTGGATACACAACACAGGTCCTCTCGGATGCTTGACGTAAAATGTTGCCAAGTTTGGAACTGATCCCTCGAAGCTTGACGAACAAGGATGGGTCATCGACCACAACCAAGCTGCTAAACTCTTTAACCTGCGCCTTCATGCTCTCAACAAAAAGCTGCAAGGGCAGTACTCGAATGCAAGTGTCATATATGTTGATATCTTTTCGATCAAATCTAAGCTTATTTCAAATTATTCGAAAAATGGTTGGTACATATAAGTGCCTTGTAATTCTTCATTGCGAATTATATCATAACCGCAGTTCCCCATATGAGAGACACAAAGAGATAGAGGGGGAGAGAGAGAGAGAGAGCGAAAGTGTTACCTCCTTCTTGTCCGACAACGGTAAGAATTGGAGTCATCCTTCGCCATATTCAAGATAGCTAAAGCTAGGGTTTATGAACTTTGGTTGCAGGTGTTCGAACTTGAAGTATATAAGGAGAGAAGAGAAGGAGAAGGAAATGAGGAGAGGAGAAAAGGGGGAAGGGAGAAGCACTGGCGTAAGGAAGGGATGGAGAGGTTTTATTGTGGAAATTTTCATTACTGTCGGTTAAAACCAACAGAAACAATTTTCATTACTGTCGATTTTAACTGACAGGAACAAAATGGTGGCAAAAATCCTCCCAAAATTCCCTCTAAAAAATTTAAATTTTCCCCCAAAATTTTGTTACGATTTAAAAAAAATAAAATAATAATTGCTTGGTTTAATAAATAAATAAATAATATGTATTTAAATAGAATATGTTTTTAAAAATTAAATAAATAATTTTTTAGTTTAATAGATAATTTTTACACTTTTGGTTTAATAGATAATAATCCATGTAAAATATGCGCTAAAGAAACAAAAAGAGAATTGTACAATGAAAATGTCATCACACAAACTAAATATTATCTAAACAATACTTGAAAAACATAAATAAAAATTTAACACAAATTACTTTTCCCACTTCAAAATTTAGGCAAATTTAACGGAGATATGCATTCTACGAAACTAGTTTTCATGATAAATTTGTTTGTAGATACTACAAGATCGCATACGTAAAAAATCGTAAAAAATAAACATTCAGAGATTACGTAATGGAATAAAAGTTTTCGACGGTTACAAACGAAAATTCACAATTTAACGGTTATTTTAGCATTGATTTTAATGATTTTTTACAGCTACACTCCTTGACTATATAAGAATGTAATGCATAAATTTAATCTTCAATTTAAAATATTTACACTAGTGGATACCACAAAATCTTATTTTATACTTGGAAGTATTAACATTAACTCTAAATGTTTGTTTAATCTACTGTTTTGACTCAATATGCATTCTACGAAACTTTTTTCAACGATCTAACCGTTAAACTTATTTGTATACACTCTGAGATTGCATATGTAAAATATCGTAAAAAACAAACTTTTAGAGATTACGTAAAGGAACAAAAGTTTTCAACGATTATAAACGAAAAATCACAATTTAACGATTATTTTAGCTTCGAATTTGATGATTTTTTGCAGCTACACTCCTCGATCTTATAAGAATGCAATGAATGAATTCGATCTTCAATTTAAAATATTTACACTAGTTGATAAATCTTATTTTATACTTAATGGAAGTAAAACATTAACTCTAAATGTTTGTTAAATCTGCCGTTTTGATGCAATATGCATTCTCCGAAGTGTTTTTCAACGATCCAACCGTCAAACTTGTTTGTACACATTCCGAGATCGCATAGGTAAAAAAATCACAAAAAAACAAGCATTAAGAGATTAGGTAACAAAACAAAAGTTTTCGACGGTTATAAACGAAAAATCACAATTTAACGGTTACTTTAGCTCCGATTTTGATGATTTTTTACAGCTACAGTCCTCGACCCTATAAGAATGCATTGAACGAATTCAATCTTCAATTTAAAATATTTATACTAGTGGATACCACAAAATCTTATTTTATACTTGATGGGGAAGTATAACTGTGACAGCCCGTCCTGGATTATTCGTACCGTATGGGTAAAATGACGATTTTGCCCCTAGTGTTTTTGTTTCGTTGTGTGGTTGTTTTGGGGTTTTGGTTGGCTACTTTTGGACCACACACACACACCCACACTTATTTTCATCTTCTGCCCTGTCCTGTATCTCTCGCTCTCCCCCTTTTCTTCATCACTTATGTACAGACAAGACCAAAACACTCGAAAACGCTACGAATCAAAGTAGAAAACCATACCTTTGTGTTCGTGAGGTTCATACAAGTTCAACCATACCCATTTCAGGTAAGGAAACCTTTGTTTTCATGTCGAACCCGAGATGTTCAATTCAGGGTACTGTTCATGCACACCTAAAATCATGTATTTTTGGGAATTTCAGGGTTGTAGGAAGCTTGATGAGGTCCTTAGGAAGCTCAGGGTGATTCGTTTGAAGGTTTTGGACGTCGGGATTGTGAGTTACAGGTTTGGGCGGATTTTGTGAAATTTTTCCGGCGAGATTCCGTTGGTTTTAGTACTTGAAAGTGGTAAGGTTTTGTTCCTCTAGTTGTAAGCTTCATTGTGTACCAATTTCATGAATTTTGGGTGAAAAACGAGTGAGAAACGAAGGTTTGAAGTTTTTCCAGTTTTCCGGCGACGACGACAGCGTCGGAGGTTGGCCGAAGAAGACGATGGAATATTCCGTCAGTTTGGACGGAATATTCCTAACAACGTTAGGTTAACTTTAACAAAATCTGTTAGTTTTAACGGAATATTCCTGACGACGTTAACTGACGCCGTCAGTGTGCCAGGCAAGTGCCTGCGCTTGGAAGGGACGTGGGGGGCGCATGTGACGTCAGAAAATTATTTTAAAAATATAGGGATGTTTGTGAGGTTGAGTAGATCACGTTGGTGTATTCATACACCCCATTTGAGCATTGTATGAGAAGTTATTACCTAGTCTTGATTATGTGCTTTAAAATTAATGTTTTTCTAGTTGTTTCGCATATAGGTGAGACCTATCCCGAGGACGAGCGCAGTAACTCGAGGCAAGGGGTTACGACCCTTCTACATATCAGTGAGTGGGCTTTTGGTTTTCCGTATATACCTATATACTTGTGATTTTCCCAGAAAATGAACTGAAACGTTTATATGTTTTAAATGCCATGCATTGCATTTGCCTATTTAATTATGCATTAGTAGTTGCATATATATATGTTTGGTGCTGCGGACGTACAGGCAAGTGTCAGGTAAGTTATGGTTTATGTTTGTGATTAGTAGTGATGTTAGATACGTAGAGAGCTCATAACCTGCATCCCCGATGTTAGTGCTCCCGCCCAGAGTAGGGCACAGTCCTTCACATGATGTTCACCTCCCGCACCACACACTTGAAGGAAGATTTGTGAAAAACAAGTTCATTTGAGCAACATCAACAACATGCAATTAACAATTAAAAGACGGAATCATGTTTATATGCACTCAAAAACAAAACTTAACCCATGAACTTCAAAGCCTAGTAGATAGGTGAACCAAGACTCAACTCAAAACAAAGTGAGTTGAGAAATCAATACCTTTGTAGATTCCTCTTTGCATAAGCAAAGGCTAATCACCCAAAGAGAGGGCCTTCATTCCTTGCATCTTAGATCCATGGATTTGGATGGATGAAAAGGTTTCTCCAAGTTCCCAAAATTGAGAACCTCTAATGATTCATCACCAAGGCATAATGAAGAAGAAATGAGTGACTGATATGAGCATATTCATGCGACTTAATTAGCTTGTTCTCGTGCATTTATGTTGTGTTTACTTAGTTGTTTTAGTGTTTAAGGCCACTTTTATGTATTTTCAGATTATAAGGCCAAAGTATGCAAGAAGATGCAAATTGGAGCCTTTTGGAGCGAAAGAGGAACGAATGAGTTGAAGACTTGAAGAAACGACGAAATCCTACTCCAACGATGAATTCTTACCAAAATGAGGAATCCTACTCAAACAAGGTTTCCTATTTTAGGAAAGTTAACCCTAAGTTTCCCGTTTTGGTAACCTTTCCTAAACTTAAACGTCCGTATTTTCTAGCCGTGGCCTCCCATTAAGATTGGACCCTAATAAACCATTTGATTATGCACCCAAAAATCCCATTAATTCCATTACACTTTCATCCCATTTTATTCCACCATATTCCTCCATATTCTAACCAAAACCGTGGCATCCATTCCTCTTCACTTCCCATTAATATATCCGCACCATAATTCCATTCCATTACCTAATTAACCAATTCATTCATGCAATTTTCTTTATTCGGCCACCATGCCATTTTTCTAACCTAATTCACCATCCCACCATCCGCACTATCTCATTAATCCCACCACTTTCCATTATCAATTTCAGCATTCCATTAACCTTAATACAATAATCAGCCACACATCCACCATATCCCATAATTCATTCCCATTAATCCGTCCGCACCATCTCCTAATTCCTCCATAATTCTAATAAGCCGTGCATTACCCTTTTTCCCATTCATCCATCCATATGTAGCCTCCATTACCATCTCCCATTCATAAATTATTCAGCCCCAAATCCCACTTTCCTTTTAATCCATTCTTTCCCATTATTAAAACCCTAATAAACCATATACTTTAGGTCGTGCATTTTCCATTAAGCCGAATACATTATTCAGCCATTTTGGCTCATTAATCCCACCATACCATATTTTATTCCCCATTTTCATTCTTCAAACCCGTAGCTCCCATTCACACCCTAATTTAAATTCACAAACCTGTCCGCAACCTACACACCATATTCTCCTTCCATCACTCCACACCATTACAAACCACCCAACCTCCATAAATCCATCCCTAAACCCGCAAATCATCCACCAACACCATTTAACCAATCTGCCGCATAAGGAGAAGAGGAAAGAGGAGCTTCGACGCGCACCAATTCACGTGGATTCGTTGGGCGTTCTAGGTGTAATCAATCCTTTGTGCTTTATGTTTAAATTCATTTGTAATTCTCTTTTTGTGAACATGAGAGGCTAAATCCCCCTAGTTAGCTAGGGGGTGATTCGAAACCATGGTTATACTTGCAATATGAATTGATTACTTTTGGTTGGGATTTCATGAATGTTGGATTCAATTTGTTTAACCGTTTGATTGATAACTTATTTATGAATGTTTATTAAGAATGCGCGCTTAATATTCATGCATAAATATGACGCTAGAATATAAGTGAATTTCACCTAATCGTTATGAACTTATATTCACAAGTAGTGGAGGTTGCTTATAAACAATCGCGTTAAATGAATTCTTGGCACGAGTATCATGCTTTTCATAGTTACAAATGCCTTGTCGATGCTTATAATCTCCAAAGAACGTAATGATTCTAACTTGTATCTTTATCATGCTGTTCATATAGAGAACTTGTTAGAAATAATTTGTTTGCGATGCATATTCATCCAATTCAATGATTCTAGGGAAATTTGAAGGTTAATTTAAGCGGACCTAATTAACTTGGAGTGTCGAATTCCATAATTTATCGAAAGACCAACTGAGAATCAATTTTATATGCAAGTATAACATGTGTGGAGATGAACCCCTTGGCTATTCCATCATCCATATTTTCATCTCATTCATATTTACGTTTTGCCTTTAATTACAATTTGTCCATTTAATTTAATCTCGTCCAAACACAATCCCCCCTTTACTTTATTGTCAAATTAGTTAGAAATCAATTTAGTTTAGTGTTTTATATTGTTTTTACGTTTTTGAGTCAAAAATCCAAGTGATTAACAATCCCTCCTAATCCCCGGTCCAGAACGATCCCTACTTATACTTATACTACAATTGTCAAAAAGAGGGTTTAATTTGTGCGCGTATAAAATTCGCATCAAATTTTGGCGCCGTTGCCGGGGATTAGCAACTTTGCTAATCCCTTGGATTGTTTTATTTTCGTTTGTTTTTATTTTTCCAGATTCTTAAATTTGTTTTGTTTCTTTTTTTTTAGGTACTAGTTCATGACTCGGAGTTCTCATCCGATTCGTGAACATATCCTGGAGTGATTAGGTTCATCGTCCGGCTGCAAGACGTAAAAGAAAGCGCTACTTGGGAGGCAACCCAATACAGTGAATAAAGCTTGTTTATTAATTTCCGAGTGTTTTAAAAAAAAAAAAAAAAAAAAATGGCAGAAAGATGAAGCCTCACTGCAATCACCAAGGAGAAGATGGAATTTACACTCCATAACCAGATTTGCATCTCTAAAACTCTTCTCTTTGATAGATACATTCTGCCATGTTTAGTATGTTTAGTTGCTGTTTTATATGTTTTCTTTTGTTTGGTGTGTTTTAAGCTTAAAACATTGAGGACAATGTTTGATTTAAGTGTGGGGGGGTAACTAAGTATGTTGATGCAAAATTTGTTGGATTTTATCACCCATAACTTCAAGTGTTGTTCCTTGCTGTTTTAAAATGTTTTTAAACTGTTTTAGTGTGTTTTGACTTAAAAATTCGAAAATCCCATAAAAATTTGAAAAATTGTTTTGAAAAACCCAAAAAGAGTTGTTTTAAAGTTGTTTTTGTGTGTTTGTGTCGTAGGGTACCTTCCAACGCAATGATGAGGATTTGGTTTTTAATTGCATGATGATTAAAGAAAGTTACAAACATGGATGGACGTTTGATATACTCTTTGGTTTATGCTTGGTTGTAGTTATAGTTCACGAATTCACATGTAATCACAAAGAAAAAAAATTAGTTTTTGTAACATGCTTGAAGGAATGAGCTCAAACTAACACTACATCCCTGTGAGACTTGAGCTTAAACGTTTATTTGGAGAGTTAAAATCTGTGCAATATTGTTTTCTAAAGTCGTTGCATGATCTCATTATTCTTTGCTTGGTTACTACTTAGAAGGCGTTTCATCACTTAGTTCCAAATGCTAGAACTCATGCCCATTTCATTCAAAGCATGTCATTGATTTGCATAACACATATTCAAGATGAAGTTGTGTAGTGAACACCATAGCCAAATTGCCATATTTGCCTTTTCATTAGTTTTGTAGGATTTAACCCCGTTGAGCCTTGTGTAGCATATTTTCTTTGTTAACCCACATTCTCCTCGCCTAGCCTAGATTAGGACCATCCGTACCCTTGTTCTTGAAGCATAGTAAGCATGAATGAATTCCCTTTGATTAATGTGTTGCAGGAAATAAGTGTGGGGGAATGATTATTGATGTGAGTTGATGTGCCATAGGCACGGTTAAAAAAAAAAAAAAAAAAAAAAAAAAGTTTCAAAGTATTGGTTGTTGAAGTAAGGGCCCAAAACAATGAATTAGGCCCTAAGAGTTGTTAGATTCTCCCCTATTTGTTTAAAAGTTGATTTCTGCATTCTAAGGGAATTCTAGGTCTTAATTTCATTACTTTACTTATTATTGCTTAAAGAACGTTTGTTATTCCTTACCTTCCCTTGTTAGCCAAAACCCCAAGCCCCGTTACAACCATCTACTTCTATCTTGAGTGTTGTGTATTTCAATTGTGGAGTTTGAATTTGGTATGAGCATATGGTGTCACTGGTTCTCGCATCTAAGTAGTAGCATTCCATTCATGAGATCATATCCAAACACGTTTAATTACTCTAGAAATTGCTTTCTTTGTTATAACATATGTGAGTACTAGTCTTTCATGTTACATCAATCTGCTCACATATAACTAGTGTAGGGTGTGTAGTCAGAAAATCTGAGTGAAAAATTGAGTGTATAACTAGTGAGGAATTGAGGGAATTCTCTAAGGTATGTTACTACTTTCAAAATATGTTTTAATTGATTAAATGCGAACTAGTGAATGGTGACCATGATTAAGTATGTGCTTGAGGGGAAGTAGGACTAAAAGCTATGTGAGTAATGATCTTTGACATGTCATGTTTCATTAGAAATCCCTGAGGCAAACGTTGGAAGGTTTAGGTTGTTTTCTTTGTTTTGTTTCGTTTTGTTTACTTTAGTTGTTTTGTTTTGCTCGAGGACTAGCAAAAGTTAAGTGTGGGGGAATTTGATATGAGCATATTCATGCGACTTAATTAGCTTGTTCTCGTGCATTTATGTTGTGTTTACTTAGTTGTTTTAGTGTTTAAGGCCACTTTTATGTATTTTCAGATTATAAGGCCAAAGTATGCAAGAAGATGCAAATTGGAGCCTTTTGGAGCGAAAGAGGAACGAATGAGTTGAAGACTTGAAGAAACGACGAAATCCTACTCCAACGATGAATTCTTACCAAAATGAGGAATCCTACTCAAACAAGGTTTCCTATTTTAGGAAAGTTAACCCTAAGTTTCCCGTTTTGGTAACCTTTCCTAAACTTAAACGTCCGTATTTTCTAGCCGTGGCCTCCCATTAAGATTGGACCCTAATAAACCATTTGATTATGCACCCAAAAATCCCATTAATTCCATTACACTTTCATCCCATTTTATTCCACCATATTCCTCCATATTCTAACCAAAACCGTGGCATCCATTCCTCTTCACTTCCCATTAATATATCCGCACCATAATTCCATTCCATTACCTAATTAACCAATTCATTCATGCAATTTTCTTTATTCGGCCACCATGCCATTTTTCTAACCTAATTCACCATCCCACCATCCGCACTATCTCATTAATCCCACCACTTTCCATTATCAATTTCAGCATTCCATTAACCTTAATACAATAATCAGCCACACATCCACCATATCCCATAATTCATTCCCATTAATCCGTCCGCACCATCTCCTAATTCCTCCATAATTCTAATAAGCCGTGCATTACCCTTTTTCCCATTCATCCATCCATATGTAGCCTCCATTACCATCTCCCATTCATAAATTATTCAGCCCCAAATCCCACTTTCCTTTTAATCCATTCTTTCCCATTATTAAAACCCTAATAAACCATATACTTTAGGTCGTGCATTTTCCATTAAGCCGAATACATTATTCAGCCATTTTGGCTCATTAATCCCACCATACCATATTTTATTCCCCATTTTCATTCTTCAAACCCGTAGCTCCCATTCACACCCTAATTTAAATTCACAAACCTGTCCGCAACCTACACACCATATTCTCCTTCCATCACTCCACACCATTACAAACCACCCAACCTCCATAAATCCATCCCTAAACCCGCAAATCATCCACCAACACCATTTAACCAATCTGCCGCATAAGGAGAAGAGGAAAGAGGAGCTTCGACGCGCACCAATTCACGTGGATTCGTTGGGCGTTCTAGGTGTAATCAATCCTTTGTGCTTTATGTTTAAATTCATTTGTAATTCTCTTTTTGTGAACATGAGAGGCTAAATCCCCCTAGTTAGCTAGGGGGTGATTCGAAACCATGGTTATACTTGCAATATGAATTGATTACTTTTGGTTGGGATTTCATGAATGTTGGATTCAATTTGTTTAACCGTTTGATTGATAACTTATTTATGAATGTTTATTAAGAATGCGCGCTTAATATTCATGCATAAATATGACGCTAGAATATAAGTGAATTTCACCTAATCGTTATGAACTTATATTCACAAGTAGTGGAGGTTGCTTATAAACAATCGCGTTAAATGAATTCTTGGCACGAGTATCATGCTTTTCATAGTTACAAATGCCTTGTCGATGCTTATAATCTCCAAAGAACGTAATGATTCTAACTTGTATCTTTATCATGCTGTTCATATAGAGAACTTGTTAGAAATAATTTGTTTGCGATGCATATTCATCCAATTCAATGATTCTAGGGAAATTTGAAGGTTAATTTAAGCGGACCTAATTAACTTGGAGTGTCGAATTCCATAATTTATCGAAAGACCAACTGAGAATCAATTTTATATGCAAGTATAACATGTGTGGAGATGAACCCCTTGGCTATTCCATCATCCATATTTTCATCTCATTCATATTTACGTTTTGCCTTTAATTACAATTTGTCCATTTAATTTAATCTCGTCCAAACACAATCCCCCCTTTACTTTATTGTCAAATTAGTTAGAAATCAATTTAGTTTAGTGTTTTATATTGTTTTTACGTTTTTGAGTCAAAAATCCAAGTGATTAACAATCCCTCCTAATCCCCGGTCCAGAACGATCCCTACTTATACTTATACTACAATTGTCAAAAAGAGGGTTTAATTTGTGCGCGTATAAAATTCGCATCAGTGACCTTGGAGGAGTTTGATTGCTAGATGATCCCTCCAAGGTGGCCGAAATTTTAGAGAGAAAGGAGAGCTTGTGTTCTCATCCTTTCCCCAAAAATTACCCTATGTAAATTTTAGGCTATAAAGTCCTTTATATAGTCCCTTCAAATAAGTGACCTAATGGACCAAAAGCCCTATTCTTCTATCATGGCCGACCTATAGGGTTTATTGGGCTTTCAAGCCCTTTGTTTATTCAAGTTGTCATACAACTTGAGTTAATGGGCTTGACATTCAAATCCCATTGGGCCTTGCGGCCCAAAACTAACCCGAGGTCTTTAACGAACTTATTCGTTTGATTAATTAACATATTAATTAATCCTAGCCTTAGATAAATAATTAAACCATTTAATTATTCTTACTCATCTCCGTTGTTTCTTCAAACTCTACCTTACTCGGTGAACGATCCATTAGGTTCCTTTTAGCGAGGCAGTGGGCGATTAAAAACTCTTTCTAATCGATTGTGAATTGAAACTTACTTTCAATTCTCCCGTTAGTGATAATACACTTTTAGGGCTTCCACAAACCATGGTTGACGCCTAGCAGCATGTCATGATTACCCAAGCTAATCAGAAGAGGTGGAGAACCTATTCAGTTTTAGGATTACAAATGCAATACGGTCTTTCTCTAATACAATACTCTTGACCACATTGTTTGGTTTGATAGTTTATTCATGTCTACTATCCAATGTGAATCTTGTACTTATATGATTACCTTGAATGTGATCTGGAACGCATTCCAACATCTCATTCATACTCTGGCCAGAGATTCTAAATCATATCATAGAGTATTCTCCCTCAAACAGTTTGAAGGTTAGAGATCCCTTGTTGCGCATTCACTTGCCTCCATGGCTAAGTGGCTTAACCCCGACGATGCCGTGGACACCCTGATAGAGTGACTTTTGACATAATCAAAGATCAAGTACCTAACCACAAGACAGCTGTGATGCCTCAGGTCAAAGGACTACTTTGCATTATCCCAACCATGAGTTCTCATGTGACATGAATATGAGAACTCCTCGTTGATCGTGTTCAGTGAACTCATTCTCTATTGAGCACCTACATGCTTGTCTTGGTGTCACTCACACCAATGACTCGAGACTAGTCACTCTCCCTGAGAGAAGACACAGCACGTACTGATCTTAACGGACTGTCAATGCCCAATTGGCAATCTTATGATCAGGAACGTTTAGGATGTGTCTACGAAAGAATGGTCTCATGAATCTAACTTCTTTAGATCGCATTCTCCCAATCACATATTCCTTGGACTTATCGTTTAAGCATATAACATTTATATGAGACAGCTCAAACAATAATGTTTGCCCTTAATATTAAACTAGATTAGTTTAACATGTGAAATGTCCATAAAGTATCATCATATGATTGGTTTTAGGGCACATTTCCAACAACACTCATCTGGGATCCAAGTTAGGTGCACAGTCCTGTCGTATAGTCCACTATAGGTGGTTCCGACTTCACGTGATCGTAGCATTTGAGCATACCTGTTTACACCTAGTCCTATCATACAGACCACTTTAGGTGGTTCCGACTCGTGTGTAGGTATAGTTAGTGAGTTGGACATTTAAGCTCTAGATTCAGCCGTACAGGTCATGTTAGGTGACTCCGGCTGACATATTACATTGCATTGATTGATATTACCTGGTTTTCTTACATTTTATGTAGAGGCATTTGACATGGCATATTTCTGAGCATATTTTCTATATGTGAATATATTCTATTTTTCTGGGAAACTATACAGGTTTTACGGCGAGGGGTTAGAACTTTGTTAATGAATTGATTTTGAAAAGATTTGTTTTTGCCCACTCACACTTTCTGTTTTGTGCCCTCCAGGTTTTAGTTTAGATTACTCTTTTGGTGGCTCTCGAGGGATTCTCGGCATATCTGACAGATTATCACTTGTGTTGGACCACCTCTGGGTGTGTTTCGTTAGTGTTTGTTCCTCTGGACTGCACTAGGTCTTTTGTGCTCTGAGTATTACTTTTCACACTTACGCTTGCACATGTATGTTATCTACTCAGTGTATAGCTTGGTTTTTATTTATTCGTACTTTTATTATTATTCTTAGCTTCCGCACTGTGCACATGGTTATGTCACTCTCACGTGACGGCCAACATGCTCTGATCTTGGTTGGGGTGTGTCAATAACATTAACTTTTAAGTGTTTGTTTAATCTACTGTTTTGACTCAATATGCATTATGTGTATATAAAACTAATTTACCATTCTTGTCTTAAGCAGCAAAATTCCCATTCCATCAGGTTATCATTCCACTTCTTCATATCATCTGCCGCAAGAGAAATTATATCAACATAGAAGTGATACTCATCAATTGAAGTCCACATTGTAAAAAGCCTTGCCAGAAAAAAAGACAGAAAATTGAAAACCCAAAACATGAACAATTCATCAACCAAAGGTACAAAGTGTACTATGTGATTTTATGTGAAAACATCATATATTCACCATTTATTATCAAGCACAAATCCAGCAAGAGTTTACTTTGAAGTATACATATATAAGAATAAAGTTTAGTAGATTCATAATATGATCTTGTAGCGACTGTCCCAGTCCAAATGTCTGCTCTCGACCAGATCTGCACATTCAAGCCAGAAGACTTTTGTAATGACCGTTAAGGACGTTTATAGTAGTGTACCCATTTTGGAAAGCTTGTACATAGAAGAATTTACCATACATTCCAAAATAAAACCAAAAATCCAAGTTCCCAACCCTACCAAATATGAAATGATTGAGGCTTGCATTAAGGACAAACTTATAGATAAGAAGCCTTTGGTTTCCTTCCAAGCAGAAACCAAGGAGCCTAACTATAAAATATGTGTTTATTTTTTTGTTTTTAATCAATAAAACATTTTAAAATAATAAAATTTTCATTTCAGTCGATTATAACCGTCAGAATACTAAAATAATAACCGCCAGAAAGTAAAATAATAAAATAGTCAATTTTTATCGGTTATAACCGCCACCATTAACTTAAAAACCACCAGAATCTATAAAAAAGATTTAAAAATACTATCGGTTATATCCGACAGAATTTTTCTAATATCCACCACTAAATATCCGCCAAGGATTTATGTCGGATATAACCGACATGATTTTTCTAATATCTGCCACTAATTAAATGATGTGTTGGATATAATTATCCGACATGATTTTTCTAATATCTGCCACCATCATCCGCCACCTAAAGCTAATATTGTAGTAGTGATCTTTATCATTATTCATAGTTTCTGCTTCCTTCTTCACCAAAATCAAGATCTGTATTATTATTCATAGTTTTTGCTTCCTTCTTACAATGTCTTCTTCTTCAAGGATGATGTGGTAAATTGATCAACAAGAGGAAGAATTGTTTAACCAATCAGAAGGAATGTTCAATATCCAGGTGGCCCAAAATGAGAGGGAAGAAGATGAGGAGCGTAGAAGGAGAGATGATGAAGCAAGAATGGGTAGAGCCTCACATTCCCGTGGAGTCATCCAAGCTATGGGTCAGATTTGCAGGCCCAACCATTCTGGAAACCTTGATAGAAGCAAGCAACGATGAGGTATGGAACTCTTGGACTATTATTTTGTCCATAATAGTGCATTCCCTGATACGTACTTTAGACATCGTTTTAGAATGGAATGACATTTGTTCAACAAAATCATGATTGCTGTTTCCAACCATGATTCTTACTTTTGCAAAAGAATGATGCTCTTGGTGCTATAAGTCTCATTCCTGAGCAAAAAAATTACTGTTGCCTTGTGGATGCTTACATATAAAGCATCTACAGACCAAGTGGATGAGATAGCGAGGATGGGGAAATCAACCATTCTTGAGTCCCTGATGAGGTTTTGCAGAGCAATCGAATCTATATATACCGCAGAGTACCTCCGAAGACCTATTGACATGGACTTGCAAAGGCTTTTGAAGAAGGGTGAGATGTGAGGTTTTCCTAGGATGATTGGAAGCACCAACTGTATACGGACTTGGAAAAACTGTCCAAGTGCATGGCAAGGCGCTTATGGGGACAAAAAATAAGCAAAAAGTATCATTTTGGAGGCGGTGGCATCTTTTGATACATGGATTTGGCATGCATTTTTCGGGGTTCCGGGAGCTTAAAATAACCTCAATGTCCTTGCCTAATCCCTAGTGTTCAACGATGTCCTGTAAGGAAAGGCACCAAAAGTCACGTATTGGGTCAACGAACATGAGTACGACAAGCCATACTATCAGCAGACGGCATTTACCCAAGGTGGTCATCGTTTGTCAAAACAGTGCCACGTCCGCGAAGTGCAAAGGTAAAACACTTTGCAAGCTATCAAGAGGGGTGCAGGAAGGATGTGGACCGTTGTTTTGGTATCCTCTAAGCTCCATGGGTGATTGTCAGGGGTGCTACCAGAATGTTTGATGTAGAGTCACTTCGATCCATCATGATGATGTGCATCATTCTTCACAACATGATTGCGGAAGATGAGTACGATTATGATGCCGTTGATGAATATGAATCAGACACGATGAACAATTCTAGAACACAAATATATTGTGCTCATGATGCCACCGAAGAACCCGTGCAACACGAGCCATTAAAAAGGGATGGACGTTACAATGAAAGGCTCATTCAACGATATACTGCACTTCAAAGGCCATGTATGCACGATGCCCGGCAAATTGACTTGATAGAGCACCAGTGGGAATTGAAACAAGCTTAAGATACTTAAGTTCATTTAGTGTATTTGTTTTTATTTGGTGTGTTTATTTAATTTTATTTGGTGTTTTTTTTAGTTCATTTAGTGAGTTTTTTTTATTATTTGGTATGTTTATGTAATTTTATTTGGTGTGTGTTTTTTTTTCTTTTCATTTAGTGAGTTTTTTATTATTTGGTATGTTTATGTAAGTTTATTTGGTGTGTTTATGTCATTTGATAAAAATTCTCTTAGTATAAATAAATTACCAAATTAAATAAATTTACTCTCACTTTATATAAAGTACTAAATTCAATAAATTGGAAACAATATAAAGTACTCTATTCAATAAATAATAAATTACAACCCAAAGTGATTGGAAAATTATGGGCTCCGAGTACAAAAAGTACTCTATTCATCATCACTTAACCAATTTGTGGTGCTGGGATGATCTTCTCTTGTCGTGCTAGGACCATCTCCCTTTGCTCTCGCTTCTCTTGCATGTCTCATTCGCACCACGTCCGCTTTCTCTGGCTTCCAAAAGTATTTACAATTTGGAATCTTCCCTTCTAAAGGCGTGTTCATAATGTCAAGATCTCATTGAGCCATTCTTTCTTCTCTAACATGTTCCCTTTCTTGACTAAGTAGCTCTCTTTCTCTCTCATTAGCTTGAAATGCTCTCTCAACAGATAATGAGTAGTTATTTTGTACCCAGCTAGTACACAACGCAACATCTTCAATAAGAATCCAATTCGTACCTGCATCAGTAGTCATTTTGTTGGAAAAAAAATTGGATTGAAACTTTGAGAGAAAGATAGGAATGTGGATGAAAGTAGTTGAGAAAATATGAAATTATGGTGTAAGGTAGAAGATAATGAGAAGGTATTTATAGAAACGTATCATTTTTCTTTTTCAAATTTTTTTCAGATTTTATTTAATTTAAATTTTTTTTTCACCTAATTAATCTCTATCATTGGATTTAAAAAAATTTGAATTCCAACACTCTAGATTGTGCCACGTGGCACAACAGTAAGATTTCCGATTTTTAAACTGTTTTTTTTTTAAATTTATAAAGGAGAATAACGTGGACCGTTGATATCAGATTCAATGGCTGATATTAAATAAGGTTATTTATTTATTTTTTTTACCGTTGGAAATCCAACGGTCCAAATTGTAGCCGTTGGAATCCAACGGACATGGGGAAGCCACGTGGCCTCCTCAACGGTAACATTTTCAAGTGGGCCGAGGGACCCATGCCTGAAATTCTGTCGGATGACGCACGCCCATGCGCCTGATGTAAAAAATGTAAAAAAATGTGGCTAATGTCGTCCTAAAGTCAGCCCACGTCACATCCCCTTAGGGCGATTGGGACGCGCGACTCGTGTAAGGCCTCGCCCTCGGGCCTGCTCGGGCTCGCTTACCAGCACACGTTGGGCTTCATCATTCGAGCTCTTTGGCCCTGTTCCTACGCCCGTCCCTTGGGTTGGAGCACACGGTGGAAGTGCTCTCAGTAAAGGGAAAGGGGCGGATGGATGGGGAAGAAAGGATGGAAGGTTTGGTTAGGGTGGGCCCCACTCCACCTTATTTAAGGGGTGTAGTCAAACTCGGATTTGAGAGTATTTTAAAAGACTTTAAAATCCTAGTGTAATCGAGAGTGCATTTTTGCTTACCATGTTCACCATCCTATTTATCACCGTTAGATGAGTTTGAATTTTGAGATTTGTGTTTATCCACTACACGAATCTCAAAATTCAAACCCATCTAATGGTGATAAATAGGGTGGTGAGCATACACCACACTAAATGATGGTGAGCAAAAATGTTCCCGTGTAGTCAAACTCGAATTTAAGAGGATTTTAAAAGACTTTAAAATCCTAGTGTAGTCAATTAAAAGATTTTAGAGGATTTTAGAATTCATTCAAATCTAGGTGTAGTCAATTAAATTTTTTTAAAGGATTTTAGAATCCATCCAAATCTAAGGGGGGTGTAGTTAAACTAAGATTTTAAAGGATTTTAAAAGTGATAGATTTTATAGGATTAAAGAGGATTAAAGATTCCTACAAAATTCATATGGATTTTAAAGAATTTGAATGGATTGCAGTGGAAGGATTTGAAATCCTAGGGGGTGAGGTTGGATTCTTTTTAGTCTTGGTTATATATAATTTTTGCTCCCAAATCCCACAAAATCCACAATTTATTGAAATCCTCCAAAATCTTAATTTTTTGAATACACTTAGATTTGGATGAATTTTAAAATCCTTTAAAATCTTTTAATTGACTACACCTAGATTTGAATGGATTCTAAAATCCTTTAAAATCTTTTAATTGACTACATTAGGATTTTAAAGTCTTTTAAAATCCTTTCAAATCCGAGTTTGACTACACCCCTTAAATTTTTTGGCATAAATTTTTTTTTAAATTAATTAATTTTATAATTATTATCTACGTGGTTTCCACGTCAGAAAATTATGGACCCTACATTTGTCACGTCATCACTTAATGATCAATTTAACAGATTAAATAACATAGGTCTAACATTGCAACAAATTCATAAATTGAGGTATCACATTGTAATGTTTAAAACATGAGGTATAAGATTGTGTTGACTCATAATTAAGATAATTTTGTGTAATTTACCCAAATTAAAACTAGAGGTCCATGCAATGGAGAGCCATCGCATATTTCTTTGCCAAAATTAATGTTTATTGGTATGAGAGAGAGAGAGAGAGAGAAGAGAGGTTAAGCAGGCAAAAAGGGCGCGAGAAATCCGCGTGACTGAGATTGTTGTCAAAAGGTTGGGTCAAGTGGTCATCATATATTGTCGTGTAGACTTGATGCTCCAAACATCAAACAAGTTGTTGTATGCCAATTGAATGAATATCAGAGGAATATGAATATGATTGCTTAGCTATAGGGGTACTTTGGACCTTTGAATCTGCAGTAAAACCCTTCTAGATACTCTTATTATGGGTAACGTTCATTTCTAATTGTACGCTAGGTTTACGTAATAAGTTTTATAAGAACAAGGGGATGTATTTGTACCCTCGGATGTATACATGATGAATGTTACTGGAAAATTGTAAGGATAAATTTGGTGTAAAGAGTGAATTTATGATAAATACATCTCTAGAAATTAGAATGCAACCTAACTTATTGGAAGACATTCTGAAAATTTCAACATGCTATTAATTTCTAAACCATTAGCAAATACTTCTTAGTTCTATCATATAAGATGGATCGCCAATATTTTTTTTTCCCAATGAATATAAACATTTTATTATTATCGTAAGAAATAGTTAGTTATAGGCTGATGACATCTTATCCAGCATAACACTAAATACCTGACAATATGATCATACTATTTGATGCATAATTAACATGCTCAACTCAAATAATTAATACAATCCAACGTACCAAACAATGTCTCGAGAGTAAGCTGGATTGTTGTATAAAAAGCTCTCAGGGATAATGGGTAAGACATATAATCAGGCCGCGTAACTAGGTTTCGTCGGATTTCATGGATTGGGCCTCATGTTTTGATTCCCTGGGCACTTTATGGTAATTGCCTGCCAAACTTCGGATTTTTTATTTTTTATTTTTTTATTTTTTTATTTTTTTATTTATAAAAAACAAAATAAAAGAAAATAGGGCTTAGTTAGTCTAAGGCTATACAACAAAGACTTCCTACTAGGGCTACATTTTGATATTTACACTTCCCGAAACTTGGACTCTAAAGTTATACCAATCTAACCCCACCCCCTCCGCTCTCTATTGAAAGAATAGACTGTCGTGGTGAAGTTATTAGCTGATCTTTAAAAAAAAAAACAATTGCATTTAACCAAAATAATTAGCAAAAAGAACAAATAGGATTGCATAACTGCATGTTAACGATTGCATGTCCATTCAATGCAACTGTATGTTAACAAACGAAGATTGCAAAAGATGAACCAGAATTAATTCAACCAAGTCTCAAACTACATCTACCATCATAAAACCCTATTCAGTATACAATATTTACTATAGTGTAAAAATACCAATGTATTTAGAAAATTAAAAAAAAAAAAAGAAATTCTCACTTTTGGTTCACACGTGTTAATCATATTAGGTCCATATATTAATATATTTTTGTACACTTGTTATACTATATAAAAACATAATGGTTTAGTTGTACTCACATTGAAATAAACTAACATTCTCTCACACGAGTATAGCTTGATAATTCAATAATATATACAGAAAAAAACACAAAGTGATCATTGAATTATATTAAACCAAATGACTTTCACAATGAACCACAAAAATTTATCAGATGAATTTCTTAGAAAGATCTGATACAGTATAGTATATCAGCACTCTTAAAATAAATATTGATCAATCCAAGTGTATATATTGCGATGAGGAAACTTCATATGAGAGTTTAAAGTGTATACCAGCAGCAGTACTCCCACATTTCTTTGGTCCTAGAACATTGAACGTGCTCTTCAAAATACTTAATTTCTGCACAAAATTAATAAGCATGCAACAGTAGTAGAAAATGAGCTCAATCTTAAAATTAAGTAGATTTCTCTTTGAATTAAGTAATTCAACTCACAAACCACAACCACCACATTTTTCAATCAATAATTAAGATCAGTGAGATAGTAATGTACAGATCAGTGAGACAGTAATGGTACCTTAGTCCCACATGCATACATGATCCAAACATGATTGCAAACCCATTTTTGAGACATGCTTATGAAAGGATGTGACATGAATTGCCTTTGTTAACGGGTCTACTATCATATGATGAGTGCTTAGATGCTCAATATCTATCACTCCTTTTTCTAATTTCATCTTGAACCTTCAAGTTTTTTATATCCATGAGTCTTTATTTTTAGCCCAAAAAAAAAAAAAAAACAGTTGAAGCGTTGTCACAATAAATCCTTAACGTTTATTAATGTTGTTTACCACTTTGATTTCACTTATGAAATTCTTCAACCAAACACTTTGCTTCATATGGTCTAAGCAGCCTACATTCTCAAACTCCATGGTAGACACTGCTCTTGCAGTTTGTTTGTTTCTCCTCCATAAAATCGCACCACCAGCAAGAATAAAAACATATCCACTTGTGGACATTCTGTCATCAATACAACCTCCCAAACCTACACATGCATACCACATTACTTCCAATTTTCAACTCGATGAAATCCCAACAAGTAGTTTTGATTTTGTTCAATATCTCACACTTTCTTTCCTGCATTCAAGCGATCTAAGCCAGGATTTGATTGAAACCTTCCTAGCACACTAAGGGCGTGTTTACTAATCCGTAATCAAATTGAGAGGAATTGAATTGAGGAGGAATTGGATTGAGGAGGAATTGAAATGAGATGGAATCAGAATCAGATTCCTATTGAAGTTGTTTACTAAACCTATCTGGAAACGGAGTAGGAATGATGTTGAGTCCATATAAGTTGTTTACTAATTGTCATGAATTGGAGTGAAAACTAATGTCATTACTAAAATGCCCCTATTTTAAATAATCTATATTATATGCTAATCTTTTTTATCTTTAATAAAAAAATTATTTTATTTTTAATTTATGTGAGAAAGGCTTTTTAACTCCTTTTAAATTCAATCTGATCAGTCCTCTTCGTTCTCTAATCTGCTGACAAAACGCCTCCTCCTCACCCTCTCACTCACGCTCAACCGCGACTACCCTCCCTAAGACTCCGACCATTCTTTGCTCTCCCTCCCTACCTCCCATCAAGGATTCAAGGGAATCCTTCTATGTAAATTTTTACTTTTGGTTGATTTGATTATGCTCTGCCCTGACCTTCCCTATGTGGCTTTGCGTAATGATTCAAGCTAATATGTTGTTAAATGGTTGATCTTTCAAGTGTTTTAAGGATGCCCAATTGCAATCCTTATCCCCTATAAATTCTAACGAGAGTCTGAATTTGTAGTCTTTGGAATTAGAATTGGCAGCCGAGTCCCAAATCGAAAATGTTCAACGTGGCAATGCATGGGGCACAGAGAGGTGGCGGCAGAGGAGCACAAAAATGTTGGAAAGGATGGCGGAGGACAACGAGAGGATGGAAGGGAGTGCTGAAGGTGAAGGGTGCTTTGGGAAGAAAAATTTGATTCCGAATGAAGCCTTCTCCCCGGAATCCAAATACTACCTCCGTGTAAGTAATCCAATTCCGTCAATATTAGGAATTGAACTCCTGATTTTACATGGGTCCCGCAACACTGTGCATTCCGGTTGAATTGGTAAACAGAGGAATAATCATGAATGGAGAATGACTCCCATTCCGCCATTTCCTTTCCCCATATGTAAACATGCCATAAGAGCAAATGCTAAATCAGGTCTTCTACGTCATGTGCATAACCGCACTTCCAACTAATGAAGCATGGGGCTTGTCCTTCATTGCTTCATCAGTCAGTCACATAACATTGAGACAAGGAAAATTTATCACCTTTCGCAATAGGAACATCACATCCACTACAGTTTTTCATGTTGAACCTTTTAAGAGCTCTATCAATATAGTTCTTTTGTGCCAAACCTAGCTAAGCTTCTCTTCTGTCTGTTTCTGACTATTTCAATTCCTAAAACATAATGTGACTCACACAAATCTTTTAATATAAAAACATAACCACTAGACAACTTTAACATGACTTGACCAACAAGTCAACATTAACTCGATTTCCATTTCCATAGACAAATGCTCCTTACGTTCGTCCATTTCCATTTCCATTTCCATTTCCATAGACAAATGCTCCTTACGTGATAGAACCACTTATCTATAAAAAGCGGACCCATCTATATACGTATAAGTGATAACTGCTCTTCCTATTGTGGCTCTAGTTATGATCAGTTGATTAGAGTTAGTAAACCGAGTAATTCAAATATTAAGTTCTTTAATTTTCTCTACTTTTAATTTACACATGTTAATCATATTAAATCGAAATATTAATATAACTCTGTACATTTGTTATACGATACACCAACAGTTATTTCATTGTGTGAAACACATTGTGGGTAGGGAAGGTGGTAAATTATGTGCTATAAAGTAGGGTTCTGGATGCTGTTGATTGTGGATGGGGAGTCACAAAGCATGATAGATAGCATATTTAGATGTTAATCGTTGACTCAAGGGAGACTCCACTTATGTTATGTATATCCGCGTGAAGCATTATTACATTCGAAGATAAATATTTTCTCAATATTACAAGAATTAGACAGTGGTGTCCAATCGTCGAAAAGTTAGAAGTTGACAATTGACAAGCATGTTGTATACCACTTCCAGTTCCATATGCAACAAGAGTATCTCCAGCGTGCTCTAAATGGAGAGATTTTTGAATGTGATTGGAACACGAAATAGTATATCATGTGTTATTATATAAATAGTGGAATATGTGTGTTAAAATGTTAATAACTTAAAAATATAATTTTTCACCATTTATATAAAAATACGTGATGTACCATTCATATTTCGATCACAATAAAAAATTTCTTCTCCAAATGTCTTGGCATGTGGGTTGACTTGCCCCGTAATCGTAAAATAATCATCTCCACCGGTACCAAAATGGGAAGGCAATTGGGGCAATGGCACAAGCCCAGTGGACTGCCCTAGCAACTTCAGCCTGGACTGCGCCCGCTGGCACAGGAATCAACCGAGCGGTGCCGCCCCCACGTGGCGCAATCAAGAACATCCAACATAAATAATTTTAAAACTCAACGGCCAGTATTTATTCTAACAGTAAAATATTCAGCCCAAAAAATGGAGAAAACCCCAGCCTCATCTTCCTCTCCTACCTCACCCTATCAACCGCATCCCTGCTCACCCCAACCTCCACCTCCCACCAAAACCTGATTGCCAAATCCAGATTGACTCGCTTCCATTTCGACGGGCTACCCCGACCCAAGCTTCCCGGCCAGCCACATCCCTTCCCTCTGTCTCCGTGAACGGACGACCAACCCCCTCCTTTTGCCTCTTCGATTCTAGCCGCGATTGGATTTTTTTTTTCTAAATTAATTTCAACCTTGCTTATTTTCTTGGGTTTTTCTATTTATTTAATCCACATGGCACCAAAATATTGAATATGTTTGGTTCACATATGTCTCATATATGCATATTAACAGAAGTTTTGAGAGAATGACCACATTAATTTATTACATTAATATTTATAAACGACATTGATCGATTTTCTAATTCATCAACCATCTTGATGGAATGAATCTACTCCAAAGACATTTGTAATAAAAGCCCAAATATAATACATAAATACATATATATATATATATATATTTTATGAATAGTCCCCTTGTCTTATCCTTGTGCTTCACAAATGAATAAATTTGCAGAAAAACAATTATTGTTTAGAGTGATCAGATCAGTAAGGGCAATTACCCTGCCATTGCGTTACCTTGCCCTTCTAAAATACGTAGACTCTTGCTCTAAAGTGGAATTGAAGTTTTAACAACCATCACTTGCCCCCAAGAAAAAAAAAATCCAATAATAAATTGATCCTAAATAATCCTAAATAATTAGATATCTGCATGAAACTTCATAAATCTTATGATATATTATAGGGAATTGTTATTAGCACTTCAAAAATCTCATTCTACACTCCAAACTTTTTATATTAGGAAATAAAAATACACTTTGTGAGGAGTGTAGAATGAGATTTTTGAAGTGCTAATAACACTTCCTTATATAATATATGGCGTGTATTTGTTTTAACAGATATTCTTCTGATATTTATTAGTTATATCTTGCTATGATGTCATATGAGGACGTTAGAGCACATAATTATGTTTTCAGGAAGTTAGAGCACATAATTAATTAAGTTTATATGGTCTAAAACCAAATCATCCACAAAAGACCTGAATTTTCAGGCAACTATGGTACGTACTAATTAAGGTACTTTTAACTGTTAACTAATGCTAGTATTTCCAAAGCCCAAAGGAAAAGGATTCTCATCAGATTCTTTTTCTATAGATTTTAAGAATTTCGTAATCTTACTCGTTCATCGTATATCGTGCGATTAGTTTTTGTTAAGTACTATTCATATTTAATTTTAAAATTTAAATTTTAAAATGATTTCTGACTATAAAATATACGATGAACGGGTTAGATCACATGATCCCTAGGATCCATAGTAAAGGATCCGACGAGTATCCTTTTTCAAGTCCAAACACCATGTACTTAGTTTTTAAACTTTGATTTGATTCAATGTGGACAAAGAACTTTGCAATAAGCAGTACCGGATGTAGGGTGTGTACGTGTTACATGATTCTTATTTATGTACTGTTCCTGTTTGTAATGAAGTCATTTCATCACCTATAAAAACCCACTTCAGGTATTATAATATCCATCACCTTCTCTTTTTCCTTCTCTCTCCATCTCTCTCTGATTTACTGAACAGCATTTCTGCCATGAAGCCAGTGTTGCCAAGAAGTAGAACTCTTCCCAGCAGAATCCACCATGGAGCTGTGAGAGAATCACTCAGTTTTTTATTTCATAATTATTCCCCAGAATATAATCTTTCTCTTTTCTCGGTGTATTATTCAACCATTTTCTTTCAATATTCAGGTGGAAGAGAGGCATGACATCAGGCACTATCTGCAAGTGGAAGTCCTGTAGACATCAAAATTTCGGTGAAATAAATGTTGACCAATAATTAAAATTTCAACGTTCACGTGTCACATAAATTTTACATGTAGCGTGTGATTCAACGAAAAATCGAAATAAATTGGAAAAGTCATCAAGTGTGACACGTGTCAATACCTGGCAGAAATGATTTATTTCATCTGATTATTTAAATCCAAAAATCAAGTTTTGGAATTCTATAAATAGGAGGCCAAGGCATTCATTTTGAAGGAAAAAGAAGGAAGGAGAAGGAGAAAGGAAAAGAAGAAAAGAAGGAAGGAAGAAAGAAAGAAGCCTTGAAACTCTAAAGCTCTCAAGCAAATCCCGAAGGATCAAGAAAGCAATCTTCGTTCTTCGTCAAATCCACCTTCAAGATCAAGCCCCGACGGCCCTTGAAGAACTTCCACCAACTCAAGATCAAGCCCCGACGGCCCTTGAGGAAAGTGTTCATCATCCACACATCCGTTCATCCTTCAAGATTAAGCCCAGAAGCCCTTGAAGATCCGTTCATCCTAAGACCAAGCCCCAACGGCCCCTTTGGATCAACAAATCCACACATCCGTTCATCGTTCATCATCCATCAACCTTCAAGATCAAGCCCCAACGGCCCTTGAAGAATTCCCACCAACTCAAGATCAAGCCCCGACGGCCCTTGAAGAAAGTGTTCATCGCTCATCATCCGTTCATCCTAAGATCAAGCCCCAACGGCCCCTTTGGATCAACAACCTCAACAAATCCACACATCCGTTCATCCTTCAAGATTAAGCCCAGAAGCCCTTGAAGATCCGTTCATCCTAAGATCAAGCCCCAACGGCCCCTTTGGATCAACAACCTCAACAAATCCACACATCCGTTCATCCTTCAAGATTAAGCCCAAAAGCCCTTGAAGATCCGTTCATCCATCAACCTTCAAGATCAAGCCCAACGCCCCTTGAAGATCCGTTCATCGGCTGTGCATCCTTAGATCAAGCCCCGACGGCCCTTTGGATCAACAACTCATCCACAAACCCACACCCTACGAAGATAGAATCAGAGGACCAAATTACAAAGAGATTGTAACCCCAAAATCATTAATACAAAATATTATTTTGTACACGTATTCTTGTCGCTTGTTTCAGGAATTTCTCGTGTTTACAAGTCCAACCCAAAGTTAGTGAGTCCGAAGCTATAAACCCTCAGTCCAACTATTCCAAATGCTTTGACGATGATGGTCGCTTGAAGAGAACAGGTTGCTACACAAATTTTTTATTGACGTGCGTACCCTTTTCTTTGGACTGTAAAGTAAACGTACTGTGATGTGTTGATAATAATATATTATTATCTTTAAATCCTTGTTTAATTTTTAACTTAAAGTAACCCAACTATTAAACTTAATTATGAACTTAAAAACCATGTAATTCAAAACCCTTATTAATAATATATTCAAGTAATTGTACCTTAAACACTATATAGTTTAATAATCACATGGTGGTGGACCGGTGGTGGTGGTGCATGCATGCAGGAACATTTTGGACTTCAGCATCACATATAATAACAGCGGTTATAGGATCTGGAGTCCTTTCCTTAGCATGGGCAATAGCACAGCTTGGTTGGGTTGCAGGACCAACTGTCCTCCTGCTCTTTGCCTTTGTCAATCTCTATACCTCCAATCTCCTAGCAATGTGTTACCGGACCGGCAACCCCGTCACCGGACAGAGAAACTATACCTACATGGATGCTGTCAAGGCCAACTTAGGTAAGGGATAGTCTTTTTTTTATCTTTACCATGGAATTTTCTAGGTTTAGTTATGATGATTGTAATTTGGAGCTTCAGGAGGCAGGAAGGTCATGATGTGTGGGTTGGTGCAGTACTTGAATTTATTTGGTGTAGCAATTGGGTACACAATTGCATCATCTGTCAGCATGATGTGAGTTTATTATTTACCTGAGTAGAAATTAAATTCATGTTGTTTTTTTTTTTTTTGGGGAATCTGCTTTTATTTTATGGTAAAATTTATGCATATGATTTGTGAATTAGGGCAATAAAGAGATCAAATTGTTACCATAGAAGTGGAGGGAGAGATCCATGCCACATGTCAAGCAATGGGTATATGATAACATTTGGTATCATGGAGGTGATATTTTCTCAAATCCCAGATTTTAATCAAGCGTGGTGGCTCTCAATAGTAGCAGCAATTATGTCCTTTACTTATTCTTCTGTTGGCCTTGGACTTGGCATTGGCAAAGTTGCAGGTAAAACTAACAGTATTATTTACCATTATATATATACACAACATAAGGAAACACACAAATTAGTATTAGAGGGACACTAAATTGACCACAATCTACTTTTATTGACGTAATGAGTGTTCCTCGAGTTTTATTTTGATTAAAAATTCTAATCAGTTTTGTTTGTGTGCATTTTTTAATGGTATGTATATAATTTGGCATATGCCTTTATAAACAGTTTCGTTTTCTGATGTCTTTTTGTTAGGAAATGGGAGCTTTAAAGGGAGCCTATTGGGTATTAGCATAGGGACAGTAACCAAGAGTGGAACGGTCACTTCTACACAAAAGATGTGGAGAAGTATGCAAGCTCTTGGAGCTATTGCCTTTGCTTACTCTTATTCTTTGGTCCTCATTGAAATTCAGGTACTCCAGTATTCCATCATATACTTATTAAAGAACATCTCATTAAAATAACCAGACAAAAAAATTTCACGCGGCAAATGATTTTTGCACACTGGCCATTTTTCTGTTCTGCACCCTTAATATAATCCAAGACTAGAAGTAAATATATAAGTGTTCATAGAGAGAAAATAAGAATGCGGAAACCACCTCTCTTTCTGCAAACATGTCAAATTTTGATTTGAAACATCTTAATGTTAATTCTAGCAAACTTGATGTATTGTGCAGGATACAATAAGATCTCCACCCGCAGAACATAAGACAATGAAGAAGGCAACTGTATTCAGCATAGCTATCACCACAGTGTTCTATCTACTTTGTGGATGCTTTGGGTATGCAGCCTTTGGTGACTTGGCCCCAGGAAACCTCTTGACTGGCTTTGGATTTTACAACCCCTACTGGCTACTAGACATTGCCAATGTTGCAATTGTTGTCCACCTTGTTGGTGCATTTCAGGTAATTCGCCCTCTCAGTCAGCTACTTTGTTGTGATCAAATTAACGTATACATGTCTTAAACCTCAAGTTGAATATTTTATAACCTTTCTGCAATCAGTTTTTGTTGAAAGCCCATAAATATCCCTATTTGGAATATCCACATGTGTTTTATTATTTATTTATTTTTTTTTGTGTAATAGTTTCTAGTTACAATAAAATGGTAACGAACTCTTAATCTAGCCGTCATTTCTACTAAAGTTAACAAATATCAAGATATTTGTTCTTGACTATGATTAAGGGTATTCCGGTCATTTTAATCCCAGAATGAGTAAGTTTAAAGGATTTATTTCAAGTATCAATGTATCACTCGACTTCTTCTATATAACTAGATAATTACTTGTAAATTAAGCAAAGTTTTTGCACATATGCCAAATTGTTATCTACACGGACGAATGACCGAGTATTTTTTTCATTTTACGCAATCACCTAATTTTTTGCCTAGAGCAAAATTTCTAATTAAGTTTGTAAATCACTGCAGGTCTTTTGTCAACCATTATTTGCATTTGTAGAAAAATGGAGCGCACAGAGGTGGCCAAACAGCGACTTTGTGACAGCAGAGTACGAGATACCGATCCCCTTCTATGGCGTCTACCAACTCAACCTCTTCCGCTTGGTATGGAGGACAATATTCGTCATAATAACAACCCTCATATCCATGCTCCTGCCCTTCTTCAACGACGTCGTTGGAATACTTGGAGCCTTTGGATTTTGGCCACTCACAGTTTACTTCCCAGTCGAGATGTACATTGCTCAGCAGAAGATTCGAAAGTGGAGCAGCAAATGGGTTGGACTTCAGATGCTCAGTGTAAGTTGTCTTTTCGTCTCCATAGCTGCTGCTGTTGGCTCTGTGGCTGGTGTGGTTCTTGATCTCCAGACTTATAAGCCCTTTAAAACTAGTTACTGAGGACTGAAGAGAATCATGAACTGATGGTCTGCACATTAGGAATTTGATGATAAAAAGTATATGTTTTTGTGATTGCTAGATATCTATGAGTTCCCATGAGGAATAAGATGTTCTCTTTTATTGTATATGTAAATCTTATTTATGCTCATGAATGCATGCCCAGAAGTTTGGCTGCACGAGAAGAAAGAACTTGTAATTCACCATAACATTGCTAAGTGGTGTTACGAAATTCAGAAATGCGAAACCAAGTGATCAATGGGCTTAGAGTTAGAGCATCAAAATCTTTAAACCCATTATGCTAGATTTGCATCCATCAATCCGAAACTGCCCCCTGCCTATGTGTAACAATTTATGAATAGTATACCAGAAAATATAGACTTCTTGTTCACTTGCATTATAACACATCGACTAAAAATCAAGTGGAACCCAAAAAAATATATTTTGTAGTTTAATAAAGCACAAACTTATGCATAAACCTCAATATTTCATTCAACCTAATCCCTCACATATTGTCATCTATTCTTTTCAAGTCCTCAATTTTTTTTTCTTTAGAAAGGATTGTGCTTTTGATTCTAGTGGCTCAGCCTCATAGGTGAAGGACTTATCTGCACTGAGGACACTACCATGACGATATTTCAAACAGAGTATTATGGAATTGAATATATTAAAACACATAATATTATGTTAATGATTTATGATATTGCTAAAATGGAATCTTGTTGTTGGTAAGTCTCTCTCGCCATCGTGGCAACTGGAAACTGTCAACCGTATGCATAAGTGGCCACTGCAGAGCAAACATTTAAGTCCTTCCTGAATAGCAACATGAAAAGATTCATTCCCAACATGATTACTCCTGTTGTACTTGGACTTGGCATTGGCAATGTTGCAAGAAGAATCAATAATCTTATTCACACAAATAACTGATATATATTTGGATAATGATAGGGAGATCAAATTTTAAAATTAAATTTGTAAACTAAATGATGTGTCATCAATAAGAAACACGGAAGTTAATCGACATTTTGATAATAATCCAATCATTTACAACCACATCATTTGATTTACAAATTTGGTTTAAAAAGGTTGCTCTCCCTAGCATTACCCTATATATATATATATATATTGGTGCGACTACATATTGCAATGTGGTTGTGGAGCAAAAAATAATTCTGAATATGACATGTAGGCTTTTATTCACTTTTGATGAGACTGTCCTCATTAAATTGGTGAATTCCACATTCGTTCCACGTGCAGTTCAACTAACAAGAAGACCTAAGTTGCTGACTACAATCTCTCCAAACTCCTCTGCTCATGGCAAGAAGATAAGGGAAGAGAATTAAAGGTAGAATTAATAACTAATTTCTCTTTTATGTTTTCCTAATTGAAGACATATTTCTTTCTTCAAGTAAGCGCAAACAAATTCAATCAAGGATTCTCCAAAGTCTTAGAATATTATTAGTTAACTTAATAATATCTTTAAGGATTATTCTCATGCATATTAAAGATAGTTTCCTATTGTATCTAACATATGACACACTCTAGCCAATTGGATATCGATACATGGCATGGGATCCTCTACACATGTGGCTAGCCCTAGCTCCTATAAATACCCCCATCACCAATTTATTCTCTAGTAAGTTGACTCTACGTAATTCAATGCTAAATCTCTCTTTATCACTTACTTAAGAGAAATTGACTTAGGCATTAGATGTTCATGGCCAAACCTCCAACTTTATTTGGCGTGTGGCTTTGGTCATAACCAAAGATGTTTAATTTGTTTTGTGGGTACAATTTCATCAAATCTGAAGGCGGTAGAATTATGCTACGACAAATTGGTGTATTCATTGAGAGCTTAATTCAAATCTCAAAGAAGCTTTCGCAATTCTTTTCAAATTTCTACCTCTTTGAACTTTTCTAATGCACCTAATCTCTGAACTTTTAATTCCTTGATTCGTGTGCCCTAGAAGAAGGAAAACATGGTCGGAAATTTCAAAAACAACAACAAACGACACTTCCTATGTGCCTGGGTTTGCACCCATCAACAGAAACCACAACGTAGCCCCAACATTAGTCCCATGCTGCCGATCCTCGCGGCTAAGCCCGAAGGTTGGGCGAGCACTGCCACCCACGTCAGTAATAGTTGCAACTATTACTACAGCACTAAGACCAGGCCTAAGCCTTGTAGCCAATAACAGTAGCCCAAGCCACACAACCAACAACACTAGTCCAAATGGCGCAAAACCCAACACTAGCATAGCCATCATCCACTATTGCATAAAACATTTATCGCGACAAACAAGAATTCGTCGCATAAATAAGAAATTTGCCGCCTAAAATTATAAACGACAAAAAACTTTGTCACCCTAAGTTGATCGTGCAAGGCTCGTAAAGAAAGGTATTGTGTGACAAAAAGAAGACACTTTGTCACGCAAATAGTTATATGCAACGAAGAACTACGTCGTCACTTCAAATTAATAAGGGCGAAGACAATTCGTTGCATATACCTGTGGGCATGACAAAACTAAACTCTTCACATGAAGATTAGAGGGACAAAGGTTTCATGGCGTAAGGCAGAAACGATGAAGAGATTTTTTGTCGCATAAAGTTTTAAGGTACAAGGTTTCTTAAGCGACGAAGAACGAGGTCATCGTGTAAAACAAATAAGGACGAAGATTATTCATCGCATATTTATATTCGCAACAAAACAAGACTGGTCGCATATAGATTAAAGGGACAAAGGTTTCGTGCCGCAATAATAGAGTGACGAATTATTGCGTCGTGCAAACCATTTTTTTTTTTCAAAAAAAAAATTGTTTATAATCTGAATTTCAAAACAAAATAATTTTGTTTGGTTAAATTTAATTAAGAATAGTAATTGATAAAGAAGAATATTAATTTAAAATAAATAACGAAAATGTATGTATGAGTGGGGAAAATTTTTAAATGTGCGAATGTTTAATTAAAAAAAAACTACAATAAAAAGTCATCATTGTCAAGTTCTGTGGTTGGCTGCGTTGGGTCAATGGCCTGGGATGTTGAAGCCGAACAACTGAAGCGTGGCGATGATCTGGGCCATCTTAGACTCTTAGGCAACTATATAAGCTTCCTGGGTAGCGATGTGGGCAGATTGCGTCGCAATGTGCTTATGTTGGACCATCACCTGCTGCTCGAGTTCCGCTACTTTCTCTGTCAATGATGCGACCTGTCCTGAGGTAAAGATGGAAGATAAGGCTCCCATCTCACGATGGCGGGCATTTCCCACACCCTGATACACCTTCCCCGGCCTAGGACCGAGTCTCGGGTCGAGGGTGTCCATCATGATATGGAGACCCGCATCCTCGCCAGGCCGGGGGGGGGCACCTCCTCCATCGGGGTGTCAGGGGGAAGCTAGGAGCCACTTCCTCAAGGATAGCCTGGCTCTTCTCCATCATAGTAGCCTATAATTATAAAAGCAAGTTAATTAATATTTATATAACATTTATTTAAAATGAATAAGAATTATAAATTTAAAAATTACAAAAACTTACATGGAGCCCCTGTGTGAATTCATCCCCGGGCCGCATATACACTTCCTTGAATGTGTCAATCTCCGAAAATTTTAACCCTGCCCGCATTAGAAAATAATAAAAATTAGTTATTAGTTGTGTAATTTAGAGTAAGAGTAATAAGTTTTTGTGGAAAAAATGTGGTTACCCAATGTCACTCCTCCATCCTATATGAAAAGCGTCGGGAGTGGTGGATAAGCTTTTTCTTCAACCTATTTATTGCATTGCCTTGGCTTTTTTCTGTTAACAAGAAACAAACCATATTAGTGCCGATATTAATTATAAAGTATTAAAATAAATTAATAAACGGGATTGAAGTATTAATAAAATATTATTAATTTATATAATTCACTTACCAAGTATTTTTCGTCCTGAAAATGGGTGCAGAGCCAGTCCTAATTTTCAAGGCGCTTCACCAACTCCAAGGGGCACCCGTGTGCTACAGCATCAACCGGATCGTCGAATCTCTCGAAATACTTGTGGAGGTCGCTCTTCCACTGAGTGAACTGGCCGGTGAAAAGTTCTTGGATGTACTTGGCTTGATTGGCATCAAGGTCCTCGAGGTCATAGTGATGCTACAAATACGAAACAAATTAGTCAAAGTTAACAGTTATTAAATTTCACAACTTTACTTACAAAATAATGAAAACAAAAAAAAAATTTACTAACTGATAGCTCATGAAGAACGAAGTCCTTGGTTTCCTGTGGGACAAGTCTCCAAGACTCCCACTGCATGGGGCAGTGGTGAGGCACAATGGAGCCAATGTTGTGGACTAAACAGTTGTGCTGCTTCTTTGTTATTGCCGCCCGATGTCAAGCATCCCATGAAATCTTTATACGCTCATGGGTGGCGCGGGTAAGTTGTGACGTGCCCATGAGTCTACATGGACCCCTTGTTTTTTTACGACCTGCAAAATAGGAAATAAGTTAATGTAAAAACAATTTAAATAATCTACGAAAAATTCGACATAACTTCCCCTAAAAATATAACATCTCCCCTAGCCTACAAACAAATAAACAACACAACCAACACAAGTACACAACAATTCCCATAACCTACTGTGGTGGAATCTGATGCAGACTTATCACCCTCATCGATAGGCTAGAGCCGTTGATGAGAGCGCTTAGCGCTCAGTAACGGATGAGTCACCGAAGAAGTTGATGACTCAGGCATTTCCGACATCGTGGCCTGGGGCGGATGTATGACAGCCTCCATCGTCGGGCTAATGCTGGTGGAGTAGTGGCGGCAATAGTAGTAGGTGGTGGAGGTGTCAGAGGGGACCTACTAATTGACCTACGCTGCCTAATCAACTGCGAAATCTACAAAATCCAATTGAACGACCAACATTTAAAACTATGTTATTAATACCAATTTATATAATAAATACAAAAGCCTAGAATTTAAAAAGTAAAAAATTGAACCTTATAATTCTACAATTAACACAAAATTTATGAACTTGTAAAAGCAACCATAGAATTAGTTAATTAATACAAAAAAAAAAAATTGAAATTTATACCTACAACCTAAATATTAATCCTAAATTTATAAAATTAAATTAAAAGTGTAAACATACAAATGTTTAAGTTAACAAATTTAACTAACTTAACAAATTAATCCCAACAAATAATACTTCATCCAAATCTTTTTTTTTATATATTATTTTAACCCTACATTAATAATATTATACCTACAACTAAAATCTTAATTCTAAAATTAAAAAATTAAACTAAAATTCTAAACCTATCATTTTAAAGTTATACAATGATCTCTAACACTAATATGTTAATCCTAACATTATCAAAAAAAAAAAAAAAAAAAAAAAAAAAAAAAAAAACCCTAAACTTACAAAATTCAAACAGAAAATTATAAAATTAACAACTTAACAGATTTAAGTAATTTAAATGAAATTTGCATAAAAATTATGAAATTTAAAATTTTAACCCTACCCAACCCTCACCCCATACCACTCATCCCCGCACCACCCCTATCCAACCCTCGATGACTCAGGCACTGCCACCCCAACCAACCCCCACCAGCTATCCCTAACGCCCACCTGACCCTACTCCCTAAATTTTGAAATACCTAAATTCCCTATTTCTAAAATCCCTAAACCCCCAATTTTGAAATCCCTGAATCCCCAAATTGACAAAATCCCTAAATCCATAACCCCTTATGCCTAATACCCTAATATGTAATCAATCCACAAAAATCATACATCTAAAATAATTAACAAATGATGAAAAAAAAAAATAAATTACCTCAAAGTTGAGAGAAAGAAAGTTCGCGGGAGAGAGAGTTGCAAGGGGAGGGAGAGAGAGAGAGTTGTAGGGAGAGAAAGTTAGAGGTTGGAGTGAGAAAGTTCGAGTGAGAGAGACGGTTGAAGTGAGAGAGTTGGAGTGAGATAGAGGTTCTGGAAAATGAGAGAAAGAAAGGCTTTTTGGAACTAATAATGCGAAGGACTTTGAGCGACAAATACATTCATCGCTCAGTTTTAATGAATTTATAAAAAAACACCTTCCTTATTTTTGGTTAATTTGGGAATAATGCGCAACAAAAGGAAAACATCCGTCGCGTATAAGTCAAAAACGCGACAAATATAGCACATTTCATTGCGCAATATTAAATGAACATTTAAAAATAAGGCGCCTACATTTTAATTTGGGAATTTTGAAGGACATGTAGCGACGAAGTTATCCCATACGTTGCGCAATATGGTATTGCGCTACGATTTACCCTAATTCATCGCCCAATGTTTAATGAACATTTAATAAAAAAAGGCGCCCATATTTTGATTTTGGGAAATTTTGAAGACCTTAAGTGACGAACTGAACATATTGCATTGCGCAAACCACCAAATGTGATGAATGCGTTACTTGCATCATGCAAACCTACCTTGAGCGATGAATTTTCTTGTTTCATCGCACCATTACGTTATGCGCAACGACTTTCTAGTGTTCATCTCTTTGAATTGAGTTTAATTTGTTTTTTTAAAATCCTTTATCCAATTACAAATTTAATAAATTAAAATTTGTTTATATATAACAAATTATATATGCTTAATTGCATTGCATATGAGTCAAAAGTCCTTAATCCTCATCTTTGGTACAATAAATATCATTATCTTTACTTCGATCACTTTCAATCTCCCTTTCATCCTCATTTGTTGGTACATCAACAACATCATCTGTGCCCTCAGGTGGATTGTATCTTGGGAGACTTCCAAGATCAATTGTAGTTGAGTCTATAGAATTTCAATTTAAGGACCTCCAACTACCTAAAATGGTTCTTGGACAATATTAGTATCCCGAAGTGTTTCTGCACTAATTTGTGTTGAAGTTTCGAGGAGGTGGTTGGTAAAGTTGTCGTCATTGTCGTTGTCATCAGGATCTCGGCCCAAAATATCATACACCCCTTTGTTATTAATCCTCCGAACAACTTTCCATCCCCTCTCGGCCCTTGGATCATCAATGTAGAAATTTGTTTGGCCATAGTTGTCAAAATGTATGGGTCTTCACTGTACCAACATCGGGTAGTGTTCACCGATAGTAAACCATCGTCCCGTTAACACTCTCATTCCTACTAGGGTCTGTATCGAACCAATGACACTTAAAAAGGATGACTTGACGACGGTCTTTGTAAAGCAATTGGACCACACTTTTTAATTTGCCATAGAAATCAATGTCTGCAATATATCCCTCTCCTGGGACATGTACACCATTGTTTTTTAGTACAAAGCTTGTCATCACGGTCAGCTCCTAAGAATTTTATGTCGTTCACATGACACCCTGAGTACAGTTCTACGCTTTGAGGTTCGATAGCCAAGTTGTATAATTCATCAGTATACGCAGGAGAATTGGCTTCCTTCAGTTTTTTCACCTAATTTATACCAAAAATTTGACATGTTGGTTTTACCAAAATTTAACACAACTAACATGCAATCGTATTTTAGGACAAAACTAACAAAAAAACATAAACAACTTGTTCGCGAAACCAATGAGGAAACAGGTCATGGTACTTCACAACATATAAATGCGAAGGATGTTTCCATTTTATCAACTCTTCATGCTCATCCAGGTACTCAATTATCTTGTTGCAATTGTTAAGTACGAACCAATGAGTTACTTGCATGTCCCTTTCAGTGAATGACTCACCGTGTATTGGTTCGCCAACTGGTCGTGCGATTTAGGCAAACACAGATAGTTTTTCCTTCTCACACCACCGTCATTATTACGGTGTGGTCGATTGAACGCTGTCTCAACATCTTGTAAGTACATAGCACAAAACGTATTTGTCTTAAACGCCACACAAGCCTCCACAATTAATCATTTGGGCTTCACCTTATTCTTTACACTCTTCTTTAACTCACCCAGTAATTTGCAAAAATAAAATTGTGATGATTCAAATAAGTTAAATCATCAATTGTCACGAATTAATTAATGACTAAAGACTTTATACCTTTCGATTGGATACATCCATCGATAATTGACGGGTCCAACAAGTAATACCTCATCTGGCAAGTGAATCATCACGTGGATCATGCTTATGAAGAAAGAATGAGGAAATATTTGTTCAAACTTGCATACGACTTTGACAATGTCAGTGCATAATTGTTGTACATCATACTTTCACAATGTCTTAACAGAAAATTGAGAAAAAAAAATTTCGCCAACAATAGAATCGGCTTCACCACATCTTCTGGCAATAGGTGTCGAATACCAATTGGGAGCAGACGTTGCAGTATGAAATGACAATCGTGAGTCTTCAGCCTAAAAAATTTGCCCCCATCAACGTTTACACATTGTTCGATATTTAAAGCATACCCATATAGAAATTTTACGAAGGATAGAAACTTTAAAAACTCTTTCTTTTTCTCCGGTTTTACTGAAAAATGAGCTAGCCCCTTTCTGGCTATCTCACCCTCCCTTGTCATCCATAAACATGGCCTTATTCTCATTTGTTCCTAATCGATGCAAGCTTTGTACGTGTCCTTCGTCCTTCCCTCAATGTCTAATATAGTTCCAACCAGTGTATCAAACACATTCTTCTCAACATGCATAACATCGATGTTGTGGCGCAATTTCAATCTGGACCAGTACGACAGCTCAAACAACATACTTTTTTGTTTCTAATTTAGATAGGTGTCTGGTCTAGTCTTATTAACTGGTTTGGAAAACTGACCAAAATCGAAACGATTCAAGTGCGCTAAAATATTTTCTTCGGACCATTCTCTAGGTCTTGGTTGAATCTCTGTTTCGTCAAAGAATCTTGTCTCGTTCTGATGCCATTCGTGGTCTCACAGAAACCATCTACAATGCCTAGGTAGCAAACTTTCTCGGCGTGCCAAGAAGACATTGTGTCTTCCTTGCAAACTAGGAATGCCAAATAACCCTTATTACTCTACTCGGACATCATAGCATACGTGGAAAAATTGTTTATAGTCCACATCACTGCTGCTCGCAAGGTGAACATCTGCCCAGTTAATTTATCGTATGTCAGAACTCCATTTTCCCATAAATCTTTCAACTCATCGATCAATGGCCACAAATAAACATTAATAGACTTACCCGGATCCTCGGTTATCAACATAGTCATCATCATATATTCTTTCTTCATGCATTTTCAAAGCGGAAAATTGTACGGAATTGCAAAGATTGGCCAAATGGTGTGGTCAGCCCCAATCTTACGTTCCACAGCTCTTGTGTAAAATCAGGGTACAAATGATCAAACTTTTTCCATGCCTCACCATCAACTAGATGCCTCATCAAATCGTCATCTACCCGTGTGTCCTTATGCCATGTCATGTCGCTAGCAATATGCGTCAACATATACAAATGTTGACGCCTGGCTTTATTGGAAGATAACGCATAACTTTTTGTGAAATCTTTGTTGTTCTATTTTGAGCTGTCATTTTAAACCTTGACTCTTTGCATATAGGGCATTTATCTAGCACTTCATTCTCCTTATAGAACAATACACAATTATTTTTAACACGTGAATTTTCTCATAGCCCAATCACAAACCATTCAACACCTTCTTTGCACTTTTGTGATCTCTAGGCAAACAATTGTCCTTTGGAAGCATCCTCTTGAAAAGGCCCAACAAATAATCAAAGCACTGATTAGACATATGAAATTTTCTTTTTCCATGCATCAGCTTCATAATAGTCGTTAGTATCGAAAAATCCTCTCAACCGGAGTATAATTCTTGTTTGGCACTTTTTAATAGTTTTTCATATTTTTTTAAAGGCTCCATTATCCATGCTTCGAGGAACGTCATCTCCCCCTTCCTGATCAAAATTGGTTGAGATGTCTGGAAAAGTATCATCTAGGATATCCATAATTTGTTCGTTTGGATCAACATAAGATTCAACTGCCTTAACTAATGGGGTCACATGTGAAGATGAAGGATGTATTAATCGTTCCCCATGATGATTCCAAGTGGTATACATCTCCATCATACCGTGTCGTTCTAAATAGTATCAAACATTTTCATAATACTCAACCATTGAATTGTTACAGTTCCTACACGGACACCAGATTAGAGGTAAACCCTGGTTGTGTGCCATTGCAAAATCAACGAACTGATTTATTTCATCCAAGTATTCATCTGCACATCTGTTAGGATTCTGTATCCACTGTCTATCCATATCGCTTGCAGAAAAGAAAAAAAAAACAAAATCACAATGGTTACAAACACTTCAATTATAAAATGCCACCTTATGCCTCTGGTAAGGGTCTTATCCCATTTAGGAATGCACGGCTACATGTCGTATTTTACGGCTCTTTCAAATTCGACGTTGAAAAAATTTGGCAGCATATCCCTGCAGTTCTTCAAGTGCAGCACGTATGTACTAAATACGTACACAGTACTCGAAGAACGTACATACAATTTACCAAATTTCTCCTTATCGAAATCTAATATGTGAACCGCAAACTATGACACATAATTGTGCATTCCCAAACTGTCCAAAAATTGGGACAATTTGAGAATTAATTAGACCGTAGTTATGATTTTGCCTCCATGCGTGAAATCCAACTAATTCTCAAACGAGAAACTAAGTTTCATAAAAATAACACACGAAGTTAATACTTAACTTCATATAAAATGTTTGCACACAAATAAATTGTATCACATAAATGCTAAAAAACAAATAAATAAACTACATTTAATGTTAATGAAATACTCAAAGAAAATATACCTCATAATGCGTTCCCCGCTAATAGTCGTTAAAAAAAAAACCACCTGCACACAACAAATTTAATTTTGTTAGTTTCATTGTGTAATTTTAAAAAAAAAAAAATATTGAAAACAAATTTGCTTACCAAATGATATATAGGTGAGCATGAGACCGAGTGATCGAACTAAGGAAGAGGAGAGACAGTGAGCTGAGGTAGGAGAGGCAGAGCTGCAATGAATTTGCAGTTTCTGCCTTTCTATGTCTGGGAAGCTGAATTAAATTTCACACTCTTACGCAACGGTTATGGCGACACAAGTGCCAGGGAGTAAAAGAGCAATGAAAGTAGTATTAATGATTTCTGGTTGTCTGATCACTCGAAATTATGTATCTACTACTGCCTTTTTTTTACCCACCATGTGCGACGAAACATTTGTTGCGTAAAACATATGCATTTCACGTTGTGGCTCCAACTCATGGCCAGTCCCGCGTCTAATAACCTTTGTGCGACGACGGCGTAGCGTCGCACAATTCCACCTTAAGCGACAAAAAAGTAATTTTGTCGCTATTTGTTAATATTTTTTTTTTTGGTTTTAAAATACTTTTTTTTTTCATTTATTAGTTTATTCATTTTAGATCACATACACACTTAATGAACAAAGTATTAACTTACACCCGAACAAATCTACAAATGTTTAAATTAATTAAACATTCATGCATATTTAGTTAATATAATCTTTTATTACAATAATATTTTATTCAACAAAAACTTTAAAATTGCATATTAAAAAGTAACATTCGTAAATAAAACTTAAAACCCAAATGTTATTATTTAATTAAACATTAAAAAAAAACATAAATAAAATTATATTCTGTTGCTGGTGGTTCTGGTATTCGGTTTAGTTCTGCCTCACATTCAGCATCAAACTTCCACTTCCAAAAAGATGATTTGAATATGTTGTCGATGCACTTCATCAAATTTGGGTCACTTTGTCAATGTCCCAATCAGACTCTAATTCATCAACCAAGTGCATCTTTTTCTCCTTGGGAACGGCTCTCCAAGACTCCCAATCGGCACTGCATTTGTCACACACTAATACCCGCACATCACGCATAAACTTGTTGTGCATATCTGACTTTTGAATTCCTGCCAATTCTTCATAATTGATTCGGTACTGGCTTCCTCCAAAACTGTAGTAGACCACGGTCGCAGCTCTTTTGTTTTTTTTTTTTATATTAAAAATAATAATGCAAATTATAAAATGTATAGAAAACACATAATTAAGTGGGTATTCCCTTTTCTGGAACTCTCACCCTTCATCCTCTTCGACGAACAAGCACCTGAGTCGGCAATCGTGCTTAAATTTGAATAACAATTGGAATTGTAATCCGGAAAAAGATTTGAGAAATATGGAAACCGAAACTGGTTATTTATAGAAACCTTGGCCACCTTCCGTGACGAAAGTTTTATCACACAAAAGCCTCAGCAAATGCCGCACCGATTCTCTGATTCAATAGCATGGAATCCTCTGACTTAGAAAACTGACTGTCTGGAGTAAATATCTTACATGACAAAACCTTTATCGCACAAGACTCCGGAATCATTGCCCTTTGATTTCACCCTTACGTGACGAACGTTTCGTCGCTTAAAACGTATGGATTCGAAATTTGGCGATAAATTTAACCACATTTTTTACGCCCTTTATGTGACGAAAACTTCATCACGGTTGGAAATATGCAGGACGAATAAGTAATTCGCCGCACATACTTATTGTGTCGAATGTTTTGTCACACAAAATGTTTAGTAACGAACAAATACGTAATTCATTATAATTATGAAATTTACGTAAACATAGATCTTTATAATCTATATTTACGTAAATTTCATAATTACAAAGACTTATTCAATTATAATATTATTCTAAAAATAATAGAAAACTTAAATAAAGTAAATTAACCAATTCAATTATTTAAACAACAAAACATGAATTAAAGGCTAATTAAGTCCAAATACATAACTTAAAATAAAACCTTAAAAATAAATATTGTCCTCAAAAATATAAATTTAAAACTACTCCGCTGGTCCTCCATTCCGCTCCACGTCAAACACCACTGCTTGTAACCCTTCTTCAACACCTCTTCCATCAACTTCATCAACTCTTCGTTTGTGTCATCAAGAGTATAGTTAAACTGTTACACATATATGCAAATAATTATTTACAACATATAAAAAAAAATTCACAAGATTAATTATTTTCAACATTTGTCACACTTACTAATAGTTGATCCATCATCACCTTCTTCACGTCCTAGGGCACAAATTTCCAAGAGAGCCACTCAGCAGTAGAACAATTGTCAAGCATTGTTAAATGAACCGAATATGCAAACTCCACATATTACGTCATATCATGGGGCCTGGAGGGAGTGCTGTTTCTTTCCACCATTCGATCCCGGACCGCCGCTCTCCTACTATCCCTATTATCGACCATCAGATGTACAAAACAGTGTGAAGAAAATAGCAAAATAATATGTGCTTATAAAGAACACTTTAGGCGACGAAGGCTTTGTTGCGCACAACCTTTTGAGTGACGAAACCTTCGTCGCGCAAAGTACAAAATAAATACATAATAAATGCCACGACTTCAATGCCACCGACCATCGCTTTGCGCAATGAAGTCTAGTCCCTCAATGTTATGCACAACCAAATTCGCATAATTAAGTGGTAATACGCAGTAAATACAACACCTTAAATGCTAACCGACTGTTTCACTTGCGCGACGAAATCTCGTCCCGCAAAGGTTTTGGCGACAAAAGTTTTGTTTTGTAAAGCCTTGCATGATTAACTAAAAATATTTATTTTATTCCGTCTCAAAAATAGTTTCTCAACAAAATAATGTCAATATTATAATATTTTGGAAATCTGTTCTCAAAACAAAATAAATATAGTCCATTTAAATTTATTCTTCCAAATTAATAATAATTCAATGTCATTATTTAATAAACCATAAATAGACTAATAAAAAACTATTCTAGTCATCCGTTAGAATGGCGAAGCCATGTGAAGGCGAGGAGTGGCGACCGCCACTCCTGGAGGGCTGGTTCAGCCCCTCCCCTCGTTGGAAACTTGACTAGTTTTCACCCCCTCCCTGTTCTGGTGGTCTGGTTCTGCTGTTGGGCAGTAGAGCTGGATCTTTTTTTTTTTTTAAACATCCAGGCAAAAACGACGTCGTTTTGGACTAGGTTAAAAAATAAAAAATAAAACCAAAACAGCATCGTTTTGATAAGTTTGAAAAAGAAAAAAAATATATGGGGGGGACCGCATGTCCCTCTTCCCTCCTCAGACCCGTGTCTGTCCTTTTTTCTTTTTTAACTTTGCCTTTGCCAATCAGAGAGCAAAGCTTGCCTCCCTAATTCCCAATAGCTGAGCAGCAACTTGGCAGCCAACGGATGAAAAACCAGCCACTCTCCAAGCTTTAGCCGCCGCTAGTCACTCCAATCAGTCTCCAGCCACTCTCCAACCGTGGCTTGCAGCTTTCAAAGCCTTTCTTTAGGTAAAATTTTTAATTCCTATATAATCCCTAACCCTAATTAATTATTTAATACGAATGAGTTTTAATTGGTATAGAATCATATGGTAATGCACTAATATGGTTATTGGTTATTGATTATTGATATGATTCTATGATTATTGATATGAAATTATGAAATTATTTTTTAGGGTGAAAATTAAAATTTGAATTCTTGATTCTTGATTAATTAATTGAATTATTCCATAATGTATACAATTATTCTTATTCATATGCTTAGTTGAATTGAATTTTTATTTATTGAATAATTTGTATGCTTATTGAGTTATTGGTATTGATTAATTGAATTGTTGGTTGGATTAGTTATTATGCATATTAGGGGTAATTATTTGGAGCTTATGCAATTGGTTGGATTGGTTGAATTGTTTGGTTGGATTAGTTATTATGCATAGTAGTATAGTGTACTCTAGGATTAAGAGTCTAAGAATTTTTTTTTTCTTTCCATTTTACAATTACGTAATGGAACGATACTATAAGAAACAATGCTTAAATCCTCCTTCAAATATTTTGGGTAGTCCTTCTCCTTCAAATATTCCGAGTAGTCTTCCTCCTCCTTCAAGTATTCCAGGAAATCCTCCTTTGAATATTGAGTAGTTCACAACAAAGTGAGGCCACTGAGTTGGATGAAATATTGGCTAATCTTCCTGCTGACCCTAGATATAGACATCGAATGCTTGATTATCCACCTAATTATCGTGAAGCAATTCATAGACACTATCTCCAAAATGATCCTTGTCAACCTAGAGACCACATCATGCCAAGAAAAGTTAGTGACAAGCGATGTTTTATCACCGTTTGGTTTGATAAGTTTAAGTGGTTGGAGTATAGTATATCAAAAGATGTTGCATTTTGCCGTTATTGTTATCTTTTCAAATGTGATTTCGACCAAATGGGTAGCACTGAAAGTGATGTCTTCATTGAGAAAGGGTTTACAAATTGGAAGAAATGACCCAAAAAACTTCGAGTCTACGAGGGAGGTGTTGGAAGTCTTCATAATAAAGCTATACAATAAGCTAAAAACTTGATGACACAAAAACAACACATTGAAACATTTGTGATCAAGCAAGCTGATGAAGCTCGCCTTAATTATCACACTTTACTGAGTGGAGCACTTGATTGCACAAGATGGTTGTTGCGATAGGGTTTGGCTTTTCGTGGGCACGATGAATCTTTGAAATCAAGCAATAGGAGTAATTATATAGAGCTTGTGCAATTTCTTGCCTATCATAATGAGAAAGTTAAGAAGGTTGTGTTTGAGAATGCTCCTAAGAATCTCAAGTATACTTCTTCCGATATTCAAAAGGATCTTGTTCATGCTTGTGCTATTGAAACTATTAATGCAAGTACTAAAGATATGGAAGGTACATTTTTTTTGTCTCTTGGTTGATGGATCACGTGATGCTTCGACTAAAGAGCAAATGGCAGTGGTAATGTGTTATGTTAATAAAAAAGGAGAAGCAATTGAAAAGTTTTTGGGTGTTCAACATGTCTCTTGTACAATGAGTAGCTTGCTTGAAGAGACCATTGAGAGATTGTTTGCTACAACAAATTTGAGTAGGTCCACGTTACAAGAACAAGGCTATAATGGAGCTAGTAATATGAGAGGTGAGTTAAATGGTCTTAAAACAAAGATTTTGAACAAATACCCTCAAGCATTTTATATTCATTGTTTTGCACACCAACTCCAACTAGCTCTTATATTTGTGGCAAAGGAAAATGAGGATGTTGCCAATTTCTTCATCAATGCTAGTAGTTTGGTGAATCTTATTGGATCATCGAGTAAGCGTCATGATGCATTTAGAGAGAAACAACAAGAACAAATTCAGAAAGCTCTTGATCTTGGTAATCTTGAAATGGGTAAAGGGTTAAATCAAGAAAGTAGTCTCATGTATCCATGTGATACACTGTGGAACTTGCATTATGGTATTATAGTTAGTATTATTGTTATGTTTGAAGTCGTGGTGGAGGTGGTTGAATGGATTAAAAGTGATAGTAACCAAGATAATCTTGATGAAGCAACTAGGTTATTCAAAGACATACACTTTTGATTTTGCGTTTCACCTTTTCTTGATAAGACTTATATTGGGAATTACAAATGAGTTATCACAAGCATTGTAAAAGAAAGATCAAAATATTGTGAATGCGATGGTGTTAGTGGAAGTATGCAAGACTACAATCCTTTAGAGATGATGACTTTGGGGACTTGTTTCATGATGTAGAAAAGTTTTTTGATGAGCATGATATTATCATTCCTAACATGGAGGATTTGCATTTCGTACCTGGAAAATCAAGGCGTAAGGCTCCAAAAATCACAAACTTCCATTATTATCATGTGGACCTCTATTTTCAAGTCCTTGATATGCAACTAAAGGAATTGAACAATCGCTTCAATGAGATAAACACCGAGTTGCTTCTTTGTATGGCATGTTTGAGTCCAGTGAATATCTTTTGACAAAGCAAAAATTGTTCGTTTAGCCCAACTTTATCCTCAAGATTTTGATCGTATGAACCTCATGAATCTTCCAATTCAACTTGACAATTATATTCATGATATAAAGATGCATAGTGAGTTTCCATCATTGAGAGGAATTAGTGATCTTGCAAAAGAGTTAGTGAAGACCGGGAGGTGTGAAAGCTATATGTTAGTGTATAAACTTCTTATATTGGCTTTAGTGTTACCGGCTGCAACCGCTTCGGTGGAGAGAGCTTTTTCTGCTATGAAAATTGTGAAAACACCATTGCGTAACAAAATGGGAGATCAATGGTTGAGTGATAGCATGGTTGTTTACATTAAGAGATATATATTTTCTTTTATTAAAAATGAGCCTATTATATGATGTTTTCATGACATGAAACCTCACCAGCAATAATTGTAATTTGTTTGTATAGATTAATTATGGAAGACATTACTATATAAAAAGATTTATTTGTTGCCATTTTTCTTTAACCTTGCACTCTTTTAAGTTCACCCCTCCTCCCGAGAAATCCTGGCTTCACCACAATCCGTTGGTCCAACCACTCCATGCCACTCTGCGTCACGTTCAACATCAAACTTCAACTCTTGAAAATGATACTTGAACACGACGTCTGTGCACTTCATCAGATTTGCGTCACTTTTGTTAATGTCCCAATTAGGCTGATATGCAAAAATAAATGAATTATACAAATTTTATCTAAAGAACTAAATTATTGTTTAACTAATTAATAATTTACACGTACTGCTAATGCATCGATCATGACCGTTTTTATCTCCTCAGGGACGTCTCTCCAAGACTCCTAATTCACTCCGCATCTGTCACACACCAATACCCCAACGTCACCCCTAAACTTGTTCACCATATCCGACTTCTAATATCCTACTAATTTTGCGTAAGTGATTTGGTAGCGGCTCTTAGCTGAAGAAGTGTATCGAACGCATGTCGCAACTTTCTTCTTTTTCTTGTCTACCAACAAAATAAAAACTTACATTAGTCTACTTAAATATTTAAATAATTAAACAACCAACAAAATTTAGTACGTATTACCTTTCTCAAAACCTTCGCCCTGAACTCTCTTTGACGAAGGACCACCAGAGTCCGCCATCGCGTACGGAAAAACAAACAATAATTGGAATAATAATTCAATGAAAGTAAAGAGTTTTCGGATTGAATTGTGAAGAGAAATGGCGAAATTGGCTATTTAAAGGAATTCAGACTCTTTGCGCGACAAAACCTTCGTTGCGCAAAACCATGGAGTAAATACCACATTAACACTGTGACCGAACAACTGACAGATCCTTTGCACAACGAAAAATTGGTCGCGCTTTTTTGGCTTAACAAATACAAGCATTCGTGCATTTTTCTGCAAACCTTTCTGCCACAACAAGTTTTTTTTGTCTCTTAAGCTACTTTTGTGCGACAAAACATGGCGTCGCTTAACATGTTTATCCCATTAAATTATTTTTGACCGATTTGAGCAATGAAATATTACCTTCATCACGCTAACCTGTTTTGGGCAACGAGTGTTACATCATTGCATAAAGTTTGGTCGTGCAAATGATTTTTTCTACTAGTGATCCCAGGCAAGCCGACCAATTCTAACACCCGCACGTTGGCCAAATCTAGCTAGCTGGACCTAGAACTGGTCCATCCAAATGGGTTATATAAGTTCCTAGACCACATTTGGTTCAGACCAAATGGATTAGTCCAACTAGAAAATTGATGATCAAACCAATAGTGGTACCGATCCATTTTTCAGCAATTTCGACCCGTCCCAACTAAAACTTCATGCCTGATAACCACTACACTTCCACTACCCACAGAGATGCCTATCAATCTAGCCCCTCCACTCAAAATGGTGAACCAAACCTATCCTGGTAGGTCGCAAACTTGATAAGCGCACTAGTATAGCAATCCACTTTGGTGAGACATTCTATCAGTAAATGATGTTCAAGCTTAATAACACAATATTATATGGAGATAAACTTACATATGTCATTTCAATAATGAAATATGATTGACACGAGATGATATGGTGGTGGAGAACTCATTTCATATAAGTCTTTCTCATGTTGAGCTGGATTACGAATGACAGTAGTTAAGTAATTAAAATCTTGATGACACGCTTAAGCTCTTGTGTGCAACTCCAAGTATTGATATCGCTTTGTAATAATTAAATAAATAAATAAGAGTGGCATAACTGACACTCTAACAAAATCAATTTACACTACAAAAAAAATATCAATAAGCTCTCATAAACAATACATAATCTAATTTGAAGTGAGTTCCTTAGAGTAAACCATGGTAAAATGGGCTGACCCACCCACTTCACAAGACAACCCAATCAACAGATGGTTCCTAGCTGATGGAGTGTCTTGGGCCAGATAGGAACAGAAAACTGATTGTCTGCTTATGTTTTGTTTTGTTTATTTTATTTTGTGGTCAGAATTCAGAAGGATTGAACTAAAATTGCCTTGAACTCACTTCAAACATGACTTCGGATGTCAGCAAAGACGAGATTGCACGGGAAAGCGTGAATCAAATGTGCCCCATAAAAAAATAAAAATTAAAAGTAAAGAGGAAATTGCATGCTTTAATATTTTGAATCGTGGCAAAAGATTATTCAGTTGTGGCAACAAACAAATGTGGATTCCAAACTGCTTTCTACAAGTTAATATTCGTAACTAAGCGAAAAGAGTTTAAGACGTTTTATACGAGCTTAAATTGCCAAATTGTCTTGCTCACTTAAACCATTTGAATCAGTTGATCTGCCTTTCGTAAGTGAGGTGTGAGCTAATTGTGATCCTCCGCCTACACCTCGTGCTATTTATAACATAGGAATGCAATTTTTCACTTGTAAAACAATGCAGTATGACTTTTCTGAAGTGTAACTCGGGCAACGAACCACGAATTTATTTTGTGTGCTTTAACGTGCCTCAATTCAGAAAACTTGTCTAACAAGTAACCTATTGTTTGCCCACTCTAACACCATATACTAACCTAAAAGACTCGTCTCACCCCAACAAGAATGATTTATATGAAACATGTTTATCATTATGTGATGTCCAGATCCAATAATACAATGTCATGTGTAAATTTCTCTCCACATAATATTGCTTTATTGAATGGAATAATATACAATGGTGAACCCTTTCCATGCAAATTACTCTCCACCCAAACCTACTACAAATGTTCCACCTCTGATGCCATGAATTAAAAAATCTTTTGTGCATGGTCTACACTTTTGTTCCTTATTGAGGTAGGGTTCCCCACCCCCTCCCCTTAATCATGCTTGATTTAGTGTAGGCTAACAAGATTGATATAGGTATGCCTTGGTGGTTACATATAGGTCCCAGAAATTAGGCTAAATTTTGGAAGATTAATTATTGAAGTATAGGATGCCCTTCCTTCCATCTCAATTGACAATTCTAGTCCATGTTAAGGTGCTTCATCAAACTTCTCTTATTTAGTTTTATCTTCTATTTCTCTGTCGAACTGAAAAAGTGAAAATTAAGTGCTATTTTTTTTTTTTAACAAACGATATTATTTATTACTAAAGGGTGGGAGAATAGGTTAAGCCCTACAATGGACTAGCAATAATATGAGCTTCCTGGGTGGCAATGATCTGGGCCATCTTAGACTCTTGGGCAACAATATGAGCTTCATGGGTGGCGATGTGGGCAGATTCCATCTCAATGTGCTTATGTTGGACCGCCACCTGTTGCTTGAGTTCTCCTATTTTCTCCATCAATGATGTGACCTGTCCAAGGTAGAGGTGGAAAAAGAGGCTCCCGTCTCACGATGGCAGGCATTTCCCATACCATACACCTTCCCCCGTGCGAGGACCAAGTCTCTAGTCGAGGGTGTCCGTCATGATACGGAGACCCCTAGCCTCGAAGGGTAGAGGTTAGCTAGGAAGCCACTTCCTCAAGTTACTGATCCATTTTTCAATGGATTGGTCCAACCAGAAAATCGATGATCAAACCAACAATGGTACCGATCCATTTTTCAGCGATTTCGACCCGTCCCAACTAAAACTTCATGCCTAATGACCACTACACTTCCACCACCCATAGAGATGCCTATCAATCTAGCCCTTCCACTCAGAATGGTGAACCGAACCTATCCTAGTAGGTTGCAGACTTGAAAAGCGCACTCACATAGCAATCCACTTTGGTGAGACAGTCTATCGATAAGTGATGTTCAAGCTTAATAACACAATATTATATGGAGAGAAACTTACATATGTCATTTCAATAATGAAATATCATCGACACAAGATGATATGATGGTGGAGAACTCATTTCATATAAGTCTTTCTCATGTTGAGTTGGACTACGAATGACAGTAGTTAAGTGATTAAAAGCTTGATGACACGCTTAAGCTCCTGTGTGCAACTCCAAGTATTAATATTGCTTTGTAATAAATAAATAAAAGTGACTTAACTGACACCCCAAAAAAAATCATTTTACACTGCAAAAAAAATATCAATAAGCTGTCATAAACAAAACATAATCTAATTTGAAGTGAGTTTCTTAGAGTAAGCCATGGTAAAATGGCTTAACCCACCCACTTCACACAAGACAACCCAATCAACAGATGGTTCCTAACTGGAGCGGTATCTTGGGCCGGATAGGAACAAAAATTAGAGACCATATTCTCACAAAGACGAAGCTCAATGACCTAATAAGTTTCTAACCATCTTCATTCTTTTATCTATCTATTGTTTATTATAATCTGATGAATTTAATCATCACAATATTTAGCTGTATATCTCACTTTTCCATTTACTGAAAACTATTTGACTGTTTACGTTTTGTTTTGTTATTTTATTTTGTGTTGAGAACTCAGAAGGATTCAACTGAAGTCAGTGATGGATCCATATAGGGAGCCGGGAGGTTCCGGGATCCTCCGAAAGCTTGAAGAAACACTTGTGATCGACCTTCGAGACCCTCCAACAATTTGGGCAGGTGCAGAGGGACGGATCTGTTAAGGGGCCTGGGTGGTCCTAGCACTATCGGAAGCCGGGATAAATTTTTGTGAGGACCTCCGAGGATCACCCAAGTTTGGGCATATATGGTGTTGGAGAAGAGGAGCGGAGCTGCAGAGTGTTCTGGTATTCTGCAAACCAGAAAGAAGAAAGAATACTACTTTTTATTCAAATGACTTGGGAAAACGGTGCATTTGATGTATGGTTTGAAAAAAAACCTTCTAAGTAAAACGGTGCGTCGATACAACGTTCTTTAATATATAGTTTTTGCAAATTTTTATTAAACAAAATGGTTCAACTTTCAAACAGAGTCAGAACTTTTCCAATTCCATATCTAACTCCTAATTGGCTAATCCCATTCTCCAGTCACCTCCCCACCCACTAGCAGAACCCCAGTCTCCTCCCCCGTCTTCACAAACTAAGTAGTTCAATTCCAATTTTAGATAATTTCAATTATATTCTAGATATTTTCGTTCTAGTTTGCAATAAATCTATAATGACACATTTTTGAGTATGAAACTTCGTCATGGACAAATTTAGTTTTTGTAATTTATATTTTCGTCAAATATTTTTTTGAACTTTTATATTGAGACCACCCAATCTTAAAATCTTGCAACTACCATTGGGTGCAATGGAGAGGCTTGTTGCCTCCATGAATGTGCAAGCAACAGTGGAGAGGACATTTTTCGCTATGAATATCATTGAGGGTCTATTCCGCAACAAAATAAGAGATCAATAATTCCGTGGAGAGGACATTTTTCACTATAATTTTTTTTTATCTTTATTATTGAGATCCCCCCTGAGTCTATAATTCTGAATCCGCCACTGACTGAAGTTGCTTTGAACTCACTTCAAACATGACTTCGGATGTCATCAGAGTAGAGAATGCACAGCAAAGCGTGAATCAAGTGTGCCCAGAAAAGGAAAAAGTAAAGAGGAAATTGCATGCTTTAATATTTTGAATCGTGGCAAAAGATTATTGAGTCGTGGCAACAAACAAAGGTGGATTCCAAACTGCATTCTACAAGTTAATATTCTTAACTAAACGAAAAGATTTTAAGACGTTTTATACAAGGTTAAATTGCCAAATTGTCTTGCTCACTTAAACCATGTTGACTCAGTTGATCTGCCTTTCGTAAGTGAGGTGTGAGGTGTGAGCTAATTGTGATCCTCCGCGTACACCTCATGTTATTTATAACAACGAAATGCAAATTTTCAATTGTGAAAATAATGCAATATGACTTTTTTGGAGTGTAACTCGGGCAACGAACCAAGAATTGATTTTGGTGTGCTTTAACTCACCTCAATTCAGAAAACTTGTCTAACAAGTAACCTATCGTTTGCCCACTCTAACACCATATACTAACCTAAAAGGCTCATCTCACCCCAACGAAAATGACTTATATGAAACATGTTTATCATTACGTGATGTCCGGATACAATAATACAATGTCATGTGTAAATTTCTCTTCACATAATATTGCATTATTAAATGGAATAATATGCAAATTACTCTCCACCCAAACCTACTACAAATGTTCCGCGTCTGATGCCATGAATTATGGCGTAAAAATCTTTTGTGCATGGTCTACACTTTTGTTCCTTATTGAGGTAGGGTTCCCCCCACCCCCTTCCATTAATCATGCTTGATTTATTGTAGGCTAACATGATTTATATAGGGTATGCCTTGGTGGTTACATATAGGTCCCAGAAATTAGGCTAAAATTTGGAAGATTAATTATTGAAGTATAGGATGCCCTACCTTCCATCTCAATTGACAATTCTAGTCCAAGTTAAGGTGCTTCATCAAACCTCTCTTACTTAGCTTCATCTTCAATTTCTCTGTCGAACTGAAAATATCTTTCAACCAAGTGAAAATTAAGTGCTATATTTTTTTTAAACAAGCGATATTATTTATTACTAAATGGTGAGAGAATGGGCTAAGCCCTACAATGGACTAGCAATAATGCGGTTCAAATTCGTCATTAGCAAAAATCGAACTTAAGACTTTTTACTTACAAATGAAGAAGTATATCATTAAATCATAGTACTAAGTGGCAAAAATTAAGTTCTATTAAACTAAATGATCATATACAGAATAAAAAATTTAATTGTCAAATGGGGTAAAACAAGAACAATAGACCGTTGATGGTTGTTTGAATTATATAATAAGAGGGAAATGAGACCGTTTGATGATTTGATTTAAATTATTTAAAGACAAAGATTTGAGTGGTTGAATGGGACAAAATCAAACATTTTAAAAGGGTTTAGTGCATTTCTTGAGAGCATCAACCCAAGCCATTTAAAACATAAGAAAGATCTTACCATATCTTACTCCTTACCAAACACCTTTGTCTATATATTATTATATTATATTTTGATTCCCTTCCCTCGCACAAAAGCGAAATTTTTTCACTCTCTTGCTCTTGTTTTTACACCTACAAAATATTCCATGTCCAAATGGATTCATTATTCATGTTGAATCACCTTTCAATCTAGTGGATAAAACCATGTTTTTGTAATTCAAATGTTTGACCGTTTGCCTTACGTTTAACAAACTTGAGATTTCCATAAGCGGCGGATTGCACTAGTTAAGACCTTCCTCTTCAACTCACCGAACTTGGGTTCAAATCCTCACCTCTCTCCCAGTAGTTTAAAGTAGAAATACAGCTTGTAATAAAAATAGGCTCAGAGAATTTATATAATTTAAAAGGAAAAAATAAACAAAAGATGAAAAGGAAAATTTCACACACCACCAACCCTCGGAACAAGCTATTGGGCTATGGTAGTAGTTTGGTTTAGTAAAGCACAACACAAAACCCACTAAAAGCGTCTCCCTGCACGTACCAACAACACGTAGTTGTACACCTATTCTGACAAGTTACAAAACATCAAAACGTCAATTTTACAGGGGATCCATTTGGGTCACTACAATGGGGCTCCGAACCCCGTGCTTCCCGTCAGTCCAATAAAGCGACCCGAACGCCGCACCTGACTCGCCAAACACCACGGCCCTCCTATCCACCGCAATCGTCACCACAAAGCTCTGCTTCTTCACCGCCCCACTAAACGCCAACCTCGACGGCTTCACTGTCACCGTCACCCCTTTTGGGGCCTCAATTCTGGCTCGATACACCGCATTGGGCTGCCCCACATTCGTCACGGTCCGAATAAACATCTTACTCGACTTACCCGCCGTGGGGAACACTGCGCCAATCGACGGGTAATTGAGATTCTCCGGCGCAGGCTTCTTCGCAGGACAGTTGTGTGCGGACCGAGTGATGACCTGAATCACTTTGGGTCCGTACCCAACCCCACAAAGAAACTGAACGTAATCATCATTGGTGATGTCATAAATAAGCCCAGGATCCATAGCCAGGCCCAAATTTAAATGACCCGCCCCCATATCATAAGGCGTCGAGGGCTTTCCAGTTGCCTCATCAGTCATGGTCTGATTTCTGTTATCAGTCACGCTCGCCGTCGTCATCATGGCGGATCTTATGGCGGCTGGGCTCCAATCAGGGTGAGCCGACTTCAGCAAAGCCGCGGCTCCGCTCACGTGTGGCGCCGCCATGGATGTACCGGACAGAATGTTAAACTCCGTTTTCCTCTTGTCCGTGTCCAAACCGGTGGGTCCCACGGCGTCGGTCCAGGCGGCTAGGATGTTGACTCCCGGGGCGATTATATCCGGCTTCAGAATCTCCGGGTTCAACCCATTCGGCCCACGACCCGAAAACGAAGCCACAACCGGAGCCGGTTTTATTCCAATCACAGTCCCTTGGAAATCGAGCGTCGCTGTGGGAGTCTTGGTGGACGCCACGTACGCCTTAATGGCGTCACCCTCGTCGGCCCCGACGGCGCAAGCAGCAATGATATGGGCGTCGCAGACGAGACCCTCGCCGTTAGAAATTCCGTTAGCGAGGATCATTCCAACACCGCCGGCTTTCTTCACGACTAAGCCTTTGGCCACTCGCGGACTGCTCCCACGGTCGCATATTACAATTTTGCCCCTGACCTGGCGCGGGTCCAGGGAGTTCTCCATGCACAGAGAAGCAGAGAGCATCCCTGATTTCCCGGGATAAACGACAGGGTACATCTTGCCTTTCAGAGGTAACCCGGTGTACAACGACACGCCGCTTAGCCTCCGCCCGCTACCTAAAATCACAGCCGCCGGGAAATTCCGATCGATGGTTCCCGCGCCCACCGTCATAAGCCAAGGCGCGAGATTCGTCACCGACATGCCGTTTGGACCGTCGTTTCCTGCCGACGACGACACGAACACTCCGTGCGAAACGGCACCGTACGATCCAATTGCAATCGGATCGAGATAATACGGAGAAGAAACGCCGTCGCCGCCTCCAATTGAAATGGAAATGACATCAACGCCGTCATTAACAGCGGCGTCATAGGCGGCCAATATATCGGAGTCGAAGCAACCGGAATCTTTCCAGCATACCTTATAAATCGCCAACCGAGCTTTCGGTGCAACTCCTTTCGCGATTCCGGCGGCGTAACCCGACATGCTGGCGTCGAACGAGTACCGGCCAATCGCCGTGGAAGCGGTGTGGGTGCCATGGCCGTCAGCGTCTCTCGGCGACCGGTACTCCACCGTGTCGTTGATTGCTGATATCGGACCGCCGGCATCTGCCCCCGCTTCGTGGCCCTTGATGAAAAATCGAGCTCCGATCAGCTTCCTGTTGCAGTTACCCTTGGAGAATTTAGTTCCTGTCTCGCAAACCCCCTTCCACCGCCTCGGAATAGGGCCGAGATTCTTATCCTGGAAGCTGCGACGCTCCGGCCAGACGCCAGTGTCAAATACTCCGACGATTACATCGGAGCCATAGTCGGATTCCGACCACAGCCCCCTCTGGTTCCTGAGGCCCAAAAATTGGGGTGAGCGAGTGGTGTGGAGACTCCGGCGACTGTCTTCTATCACGGCAAGCACCGAAGGGTGGTTGGAGATGGTGGAGACCTGATTGGGAGTGAGAGACGCGGAGAAGCCGTGGAAAACGGTGTCGTACACGTGGAGGATCTGGGGCGGGTCGGCGAATTCGGAGGCGTACCAGTGGTAGTGGGTGGGGAAAATCGAGGGCTTGGAGTGGCGGTCGACGCGGAAGATGAAGGTCTTGAGGGTTTGGTCGGCGGTTTGCGACGCGATTTGAGCTGAGAATTTGAAGAATGTGAGGAGGAAGAGGAGTTGGAGGAGAGGATTGGAAGCCATTGGAGAAAGAGTGAGGGTGACAGTGAAGTGGAAGGACTGTGTCTGACCGACGGGTCAGGGAGGGAGGGAGTGATATAAGTGAGATTATCATTCTTTGTTTTAATTAATTAATCTCTGAATTAGAATTAATTAATATTTTTTTGTTAGTTATTTTAATGGCAAGAGTGTGAGTGGATATAATTTTGTCTGTGATAACTAGAGATTTTCTAATGTGATTGGTATACAAAATGATACATTACGTGTTATTATATAAATTGTGAGATATGTGTGCTAAAATGTTAATAACTTAAAGAATAAAATTTTCCACTACTTCTATTAAAACACGTGATATATCATTTGTGTACCCGTCACAAACTAAAAATTTCTCCATGACAACGAGCTCTAATGACTCACCCTCATTTACTGCATGGGGCTTGAAAAATGAGACGACGTTGAATTATGAAACTTTGCTACGAAAACGACGGCGTAGGGTCCTTAATTTTGACACACAGATTTCATTGGCAGGCAAACGGTGCCGTTTGAAAATTAAAAAGAAGAAATGATAAAGATATTAGAGCATCTCAGATAAGGCTGGGTTCGGTTCGAAACGGTTTGGTTTTTTGCCAAAATTGAAACCAAATCGAAATTTTGGTTCGGTTCAATTTCTTCGGTTTTTTTTTTGTTCGGTTTTTTCTGGTTTGGTTTCTACTCGGTTCGGTTTTTTTTTTTTTCCTTTCAATAGTAAAAATAATCCCTAATAAAACATTTTTGTTGATTTAGTTCAAAACATCACAAATGATAAGGGTTAGTGAATCTTCTAGCTGTAGAAATCACAAACAAATCATTGCAACTAGGATCTAGAATTATTTCTGTGAACTAGGAGCTATCCCACAATTCCCACTTGCATTTCCGAAACGATGCCCAGCAACAACCATTCGAATTCCATGGTTTCCTACAGCAATGGAAGCGATGTCTCAGATGGCGAAACTTTAACTAGAATGCATGAAATCAAATTTAAAGGTAAGATGAAGCTCAATTAGGATGAGCAATGGCTATTGTGACATCCTACATCGTCCAGTGGAGTGATCCTTATATGTATATTCTCATCCCTACCTAGCACGATGTCTTTTAGAAGCTCACTAGCTTTGGGTTCGATGGGAACTCCAAAGTTAAGCGAGTAGCGCGCGAGAGCACTCCCAGGATGGGTGACCCATTGGGAAGTTCTCGTGTGAGTTCCCAGAAACAAAACCGTGAGGACGTGGTCAGCGCCCAAAGCTGACAATATCGTGCTACGGTGGTGGAACGGACCCGAGAATATTTTACCCATCCTTAAGTTCAACCGATATGCTAGTCTTATGTAGTTTGATATTTTGTTGTCAATTTTGACATATGAGAAAATGTGCTTCAATTAATTTTCTAATTGTTTTCATGTGTGAGTTCCTTTAGTTCGCCAATTATAAATTATCAAAAATTATTTCAATTTACTGTTTTTTTTTTTTAAAAGCAAGTCTTATAAATATTATTATAATAGAAAACAAGAATTGATTTTAATATTTTTAAAATTTCATTTTATTCAGTATTTTTCTTTTTAGATATATAAAGTTTAAAATACAAAATAAACATTTTGAAATATTAATAATAATTTTATAGAAAAATATTAAGACCATAGAGGAGAAAAATATTGTCACGTCAACTATCAAATTCACATTTGGTACTTATTTTTCACATCATGGAGATGCTCTTAAAGCGAGGATCCCCTAAATTGATGGGATCCTGATCATGATATTGTGTGGCCTGCACGAGTCCTGGCACATTGTTTAGGTGTGAGACACAATCCGACACATTTAGAAAAAAGAAAACTAATGAAAAGAATTTGAAAATTTTGAGTTTTAACGATAAGGACAAAATAAAAGTTAAAATGAATAGTATCAAGATTGATTTTTTAGTGTAAAAATGTGATTTTTCATTAAAGTAAACGATACAAGGAGCTTTTCGTTAAAGTTCTATTTAAAAAACAAATCTCAGTTGCTTTAATTAAAATCTATTTATTTGTTAATTAATTAAAACTTGAATATACATATCACTGAATTATGTTAACCCAACTTTTATTTAATTTTTTTGTTTTTTTTGGTGGTACACTTTTTTTTCTAGTATCATGCAAACGATGGAGTAGGAACAACAGTAAGCGCACGGACTACAACTTTTCATAAAAAACATATGCAACATGTTCCGAGTTTGATGCTCCGAGCTGGCGATTCTACTTGACTTTAGCCACGAGTAGTGTGAAATTCTCTATAGCATCTCAGGTCCTGAAATGATGAATAACTGTGACTTGCCACCAGTTGTGCTTTCCTTTTTTTTTTTTTTTTTTTAAGTAAAACCATGATTGAGTAGGGGCTCGTCTATTTCGTATGATCCATACATGATAATTGAGAGATACAGGTACTCATGTAGAATATTCCATAACAAAATTTAATTATTATTTCCCTTTTCAACAAAAAGAAAATTTATTATTGGTTTTTTTTTTATTAACACCACACGTGTTGTTAAATACATTCCACTTAAAAATGTAATACTAAATACCTTGTAACTCTAATATGAAATGCCTATTCGAGCCTTTATAGTTACTCTTACTCTCCATTGTATAACAAAACCCTAAAAACACAAACATGTTAATGAAAAAAATATCTTTTGATGAATGGAACAAAAAATTGAATTTTGCTCCTCGTTCATTTGTTGGTTTTCACATTCAAGAAATTATTTAAATAATGGAATAAAATTTTGACTTTTTGCAAAGCTGCTCTAATTGGAATCCAAGAAATAGGAAGAAAACTGGAGAATGTTGTAAAATCTTAAGATGTAATTAAATGTGATATTCTTGTGGCTGTTTGATGATGAAGAAATTCAATGTTTTTTGGCTGGTTGGAACTAACATGACTTTATAAGAATAATTCCTACCATTTGTCCATCAAGCTTCTTAGAATCCAACGTGATTGTTCAAGAAAATTTGACGGATGTTTATAAATCAAACGACAAGATGGAGATTTTATACAACAATTTAATTCATCTTTCTTGTCTTTAAAATGTGGATTATTCTTTTGTTTGAAAGAGATGAAGAGTTTGATGTGTGGTTAATTAGTTGATGATTGTGGGGTGTGTGAGATGTGAGGTGTGGGGTGTGTGAGTTGTGAGGTGTGAAGGTAGCATTGGAAAATACGTGGGGTGTGTTTAAAAAAAAAAGAGATGTTATTCCCACCTCAATGTCTTATCTTCCCACCCACCTTTTTATAAATTTTTTAATTACAAATTTGTCCATTTGTAAAATAACTTAGTTACCCCCTTTTGCATTACTTATATATATATATATATATATATATAAGAAAAAAAAAGTTTGGGAGTGATAACTCTCACGCTATGTTTAGAAAATTTATCTCCCTTAAACCCTAACTCATCATTCCCATCTCCTTTCATTCAGAGAGAGTAAAAAGAATGAACTTAGAAGATAACGTTTCTATGAAAGAAGTAAATGATTATGTCTCCGTCGAAAAGGTAAAAGATAATTTTATGTGGGTCATCTTGATTTGTCGACATGTATAGCTCTGTGACTTTTTATTTGAATTTGCATTAGGTAAGGGTGCAATTTGTTACACGTTTTCTTATGAGAATTCCTGAAAAACTGGAATTCGTTTTCATTAGGTTAGGGTAAATTTGTTTACGGAAGCCAATTCTCATATAGAGCGGAGGGTCCAGCGAGGCAATAGTGAGGGCAGGGGAGGTTCCACCAGTGGCGTCACAATCTTGATGGCGCTGCTGCAGTGTGGCAACGACCGCAATTCGTCTCTCTGTTGTTGCTACTGCTATTTCTTTTTGCTGACAACTCGCCGTTTCTTAGCGAGGTGGCTTTGTTGCTGCTGTATCCGGGCAGCGGTGCGTAGGTTAGATGACGAACCATCTCCGGTGCTGTCATATTAGCGAGGGGTAAAAACTGGGACCATGGAAATGACTTACAGAAGGCAATTTAACAGAAGTTGTTTCCCTTGATAGAAAAGCTTCACGAAGTATATCTAAATCAAAGGGATGTAGTGTCCGCTTTTTTCTCACATATAAAGGTTGTTTTGAATTAGCATTCAGAAAGACAAAAATGTTCATCACAAAAACATTGGGGGTTATGGTTTATGGTTAATTTTGTTTTTGGTATTTTAGAGTGAGAAACATAGGAGACAGCCTTGCGGATAATGTTATCGTATTGGGCTACAATTGGGCATTCTCTTCTTCTAGCAAAGAGTTAAATATGACGCCTCTTCACCTTTCCTCCCTTGCCGTGGCGCCTTCTTTTGCCCACCTTGAACACCCTTTTGGATTTCTTACCTACCCCACTAGCAGGCTTCAATGCAGCTATTCTTTCATTGACAGCATCCATGTCCACATCTATTAGAAGCATACAACATCCACATGGTTAAAGTTGAAAATAGCGGACAGATCAATTAATTGATGCTGAGTGACTATGCATCTCAAAAAGGACACTCAAATTGGAATTTGGAAAGGAAACAAGGTTTTTTTTTCTTCCGGTTTTTAGAAGGTTTGTTTATATTCTTTTTTTAAAGAGAAATTTATCTCTAATTATATATAGGGCTATTTTAGGAATAATAGTGGGTGGAAAAATAACATTTTAATTTTTTAACTTTGTATAGTGGGTGTAAATTTAACGTGAATAGGGAAATAAGACAACGGAGTGAGTTTAGCAGTTCTCAAAAAATTTTAATTTAAAAAGTAAATGTAAGGTGTAAAACAAAACCAACTATTATTTCCTTATATTTTTTAATGATTTCAATTCAAAAAAAAATATATATAGAGCTGTTGAAAGAAAATCGATGATTATTGAAAATTTCTAAGGGAACTTTGACCATTAAACTTTTAGTTTTCATTTTTCATGAAAATGCTATTTAATAACGAGACTAGATACATATTGAAATGTCCCTTTCAATAACGCATATCGATGACTAATTTTGATGATTAGTTTGTCCAATTCATCTTGAAATTGTAACTATGCAACTAATTACGATATCCACAAAAAATTTCATGTACATTATTGTAAATTACATTCATATAAGTCAATTAGAATTGCATATCACAGCAAGTCAATGATCAACCACCCTTTTCCCTTTTAATTTTATTCTTCTTTTAATCAATCAAACGGTCCTGATCACATCCATAGCATGTGCGTGGGCTTGTACCTGGTGCACTGCAGTTTCGCTCTTTCACGACACCGTTACCCTCCCCTCCATCCAACGGTGTATGTCGAGCCTTGGAACTGAGATCGTCATTGATTGGGCCACGGTCCGGCGACTGGACACGCCGCATGGGAAGCAGCGCGTGGCGGACGCTTGATCAACACTTTATCATTTCAGTCTTGTCCCCATATGAGTGGGTCCGCGAGTTCAGTGTCTGACTTTGTGTCACTTTATGGTTGTTAGCTGGAAAGTGTTTGTCTGAGGTTGGACGGACACGGTACGACGAGAATCCGTTACTACGTCAAGGCCGTAATTGGCGTCAATTATTTTGATTGGACTGAAAAGGAGAGGCCCAAATTCAAAATATTTGGGCTGTGCCGTTTCATTTGAGGATGTGGGTCGTTTAGCTAGGTTTGGGATTCAAAGTTCAACCACTACAATCTGTAGAACAGGCATGGAAGACACAAGGACAAGTGACATTTTAGGGGAATTCAATCTTGGGTTGTCTGTTGAAATTCAATTTTGTTTTTGAGTTGGTTTTGTTTTTGGCGGCCGACGAACAATGCCGGTGAAATAGTTGCGTCGATGACGACAGCTTTGATAACCAATATGGATTTTTTTCTTGGGTACAATGGAAGGAAATGAAACTCCTGATCTCACAGTGTTCAAGTACGAGAGGAGATTGATATATGACCCTTACTATATCTGTATTGAAGAGATGTGACAAAGATGATGATTGCGCAATGTCTTCGCAGACATCTATTTTCCATCTGCATACATTTCTCCGTATGAAATTCGGGTTTGGGTTGTGTTGGTTACTTGGGCTTTGATTTAATGTTTTTGCTTGGGGATTTTTTGTTGAGACGTTTTGATATAGACGTTTCGTTTTTAAATGTCATAGATTAAACATCTATTCCTTTTGCAAATTTGATTAAACACTTTCCCTACAATTTTGATACTTTAATTTTATTTCATTAGAAGTCTATTCACGTTAGCATTCCCTTTTTTCCTCCAATTTTTATGCATATCTTATTATGATGATTTAAGATTTTTTTTATTAAAATATTTATTTTAGTAAATTAAATAGAATGTAACAAAACTCATTGTTAGGTATGTTTGGTTATATCAGTACGTTTGATTATAATGGTACATTTAGTTACTTGGTACATTTGAATTTTTGGTCCATTTGGCTTCTTAGTACATTTGAATTTTTAATACATTTGAATTTTTGGTACATTTAGTTTTTAGTACATTTGAATTTTTGGTACGTTTGTTTTCAAAATATAAATTTTATTAATTTTTGTCCTAATAATGAGGAATTACTTTAATCAATTTTTTTTTTATATATAGAAAGAGTCGTTAATAATGTAAAAGTTTAAATTACTTTAATTAATTTTTTTTTATATAGAAAGAGTCATTAATCAACCGACAATAGCCATTTTTGTTAATTCAAAATTATATGATTTATCGTTATTATTTAGCATTATCTACAATAATAAGAATTTATCTCCGATCAATTAAAAGTTGTTCCAGAGACTTATCTACCAAAAAACAAGACTATCTAGAGCATTGTGTATGAATCAAACATATTTTTAAACATTCCAAAAAGATCAATATTTGTTTTTAATATAGTTTATAATTGGGTACGTTTTAATTCGGGGTTGGTACGTTTTCGTTTGACATTGATACGTTTTCATTTAATATTGGTATGTTTTCATTTGGCGTGGTTTACATTTAGATTTGAAAAGTTTAAATTTTTAGACTTAAATACAGTTGAAATTATTTAAAATATATAGCAAAAATTTAAATATAAATTAATTTCAATTAATGTGAAGTAGTTCAAATCTGAGTATTTTAATCAAATGTTTCAAAAGCTTAATAAAAAACTCAAAAAGCATAAATGTTTAGTTTACAAAAGTCTAAAATGAGGCATTTAATTCTAATTTTTTTTTTATTGTAAAGTAATCTTTGTTTGTTATTGTTCATTGGGTAGGGCATATGACTATTGGGCTATGCTCATTCTTAGGGGTGGATTTTTTTATTTTTATTTTTATTTTTTTTGCCAAATGGCCGTACCATACCGATTTTGGGCCAAATTTTTTGTGTCAATTGGTAATGGTACGGTATTGTACCGTACCAAAATTTCATGGATACCATTACCACGGAATTATCGTATCGAAAATATAATATAATATATAATTTATAAAGTATATAATATATAATTATATTAACACATATTTATAATATTCCATTACTTGCTGGATTTGTATAATGAGTATAAGAGATTAAAAAATGCTTGCTTGATTTGTATAATGAGTATTGGGGGGGGGGGGGGGGTGGGGGTTCTTCTACTACCATTGTTGCTCTATTGGAAGATGTGGACCTAAATGAGGAGTTCATAATTCAAGCTTGTGGGGGTGATGAGAACAAAATTGAAATGATGAAGGAGCTTATACAAGAAAGGAGTGAGCAAAGTCTTTTGGAGATATCAAATGAAATTGATAAGTACTTCACCACTCCTTATATTATCATTATTGTTGGTGCCTTTGATCTCTTGAGTTAGTGGAAATCAAACACAAAAGAGTATCCAATTCTTTCACAAATAGTCAAGGATATCTTTGCAATCCCCACTTCTACCATTGCTAGTAAAAATGCATTTAACCTAGGGAGGAGGGTTGTGGACCCTTTTAGGACATCCTTGACTTCTAAAATGGTAGATGCACTAGTGTGTACTAGTGATTAGTTTAGAGCGGATGAAGTAAACTTCTACAAGGAACCAACAGAAGATATGCTTCAATTTTACAAGGAAATGGAAGAAGTGGAAACAAGTGAGATATGCTTAATTTTTTTAGTAAATTTGTTATTAAATGGTTTGCAACTTTAATTCTTCTTGCTACTAATATGTTTTCTTTGTTTGTAATGTAAGCTTGACATAAGCTCAATCTTCTACAAGTTCAATGCCTCCTCCAAAAGCTTCGACATCTCAAACTTGAAGAATTGATCAATGGATTTTACTTTTTGAAGTTTAGTTCCAATTTTCATTTGATTTGAAATTTTAACTTGTATTTGGATTGTAAACTTCTATTTGGATCGTAAACTTATATTTGATTTGGTTTGTAACTTCTATTTGGATGATGATTAATATATTAATTTAGGCTACAATGTATGAGATAAAGGTACAAAAAAAAGTTTTGCCCTTGAATTGGGTTAAAAAAACAAAAATAGATTTTGTCCCAAAACAAAGTGAAAATTACCATTGCCATACTATGCCAACCGAACTGTTTGGCAATACCGAACTTCGGTATACTAAAAGTTTGGTACGGTAATGGTAATAGATTTTGCCAAACTAAAAGTTTGGTACGATAATTGGTACGAGAGTTTTGGTACGTTAACCGTACTGAACTCATCCCTACTCATTCCTCCAAACCTTGCACTGGACTTTTGCATTTAATTGTGCATCTATCTTTTTGTTTGTTTTTTATTAATCTAAAATCATATTAGATAAAGGAAACTATTATTAGCACTTCAAAATTTTTATTTACACTCCTTACAAGTGTATTTTTTTTCTTCTAATTATAAAAAACACGGAGTGCAAAATGAGATTTTTAAAGTGCTGATAACAATTCCCTATATAAATTATATTTATCATTGCATTTCTGACTTGCAAGTTCCAATCCGTGTAGTAGGAAGGGCAATCACATTTACGTTGCTAATTATTTGCAGATTAGATGATAAGGCTCTAATGGAATGGCAAAAGAAAAGTAATAATAAACTAAATTTATTATAGGAGCTTTAATGGAAAAAGTTTCTTCAAACTTCTTTTAACAAAAAATTACCTAATAACATTATTTGATGAAAACAACTTGAGTTTTAATAAAAATGAAGAAAGTTTAATATGATAAAAAAAATTTAAAAAAAGCTGACGTGTGGGAATCGCACGTCCCCCTTTCTCTAGGAGAGGATCCTCTCCGGACCCGAACCCCATCGGATCCCCAGATCCTCCTTCTTCTTTCTTTTTTGCAGTTTTGCTTCTTTTTCTTCTTCTTCATCAATCCTCTTCCTTCAATTCTGCATCTTCTTCTTCACTTTTTTTTTTTGTTTTGTTTTATTTATAGAGAAACTTCTACATGCTCAATTTTGTACAACCACAATCGTTGACGACTATTACGTCAATAAAATTTTAATAAAAATACTTTTGATAGGATTTCATTAATAGAAATTTGTTTCTTAAAAATAATAATTTTGTAGGAAAACTAATGAAAATTTAAGTCCTTTTCTTATTATATTAGTTGTTGTAGAATTAGTGGGTGAATGCCCACTCAAAGGAATAAAGATTTGGGAATAGTATTTGATACTTTCAAAAGTGTCATCATTGTATTTGGATGGTTGTTATTACAGGAGTTGCTCTATAAATAGAGCACTCCGTGTGCTATCAAAACACACTGCGAAAGAAAGAGTCAAAGAAATAATATCAGTATCCCTCCCTTTCTTTATCTGTCATTCTTTTGTGCTATAGTTATAATGTGATATTTTGCACCTGCTTTGCTCCTATCCTTAGCAAAGGTTATCTCTCTAACTTTTGCTTATTTATAACACGTTATCAGCACAACTCTCTAACTTTAACTAGTTCTCATCTCCCTTCACCGAAAAGAAAAAAAAAAAAAAAAAAAAGCCTCCTCCAAGGATTTTCTTGTTCTTCTTCTTCTCTGCCTCACCTACATGATGTACCCTTGCGATGAACTACTAGCACCATGCTTGCTTCTTGTTCTTAATTTAACAATTACTTATATCTTTGATTTCTTGTTTGGTGTAGTTCCTGATTACTAACCTAACGTTTATTTATGTTAATTTTACTGCAATCAAAGATTGTAAGGTACAATCTCCCATCTTGAGCTGCAAATTTAATTTTATTGCAATTTTAGGTGATGCGGTATAATCGCCCACCTTGCTCTGCATATTTAAATTTTTCTGCTGCTTGAGTGGTGTGGAATAATCGCCCATTCTATACTTGTTTCAATGAGAATGGTGCGGTATAATCGCCCTCCTCATTAATCATGTAAATCTCAAGCCTGAAGTTTTGAGTGCTTATCATTTTGGCCTGAAGATTAAAATGAAAAATTTGTAAGAATGGAAGTTCTAGCACTATATTCCTCCATGAATACATATTATTACAAATTTTTACACAACTCAATTTTCTTTCAGAAAAGAAAATGGCAAACTTGGCAAAACTTGATTTTGTTGCCCTGGACATTACTAGAAATAACTACCTTACCTGGGGTAGTGGATACCAAGATCCATCTGGAGGCAGGGAATCTTGGAGAAACCATTAGGGAAGAAAACAGTGCATCATTCCAAGATCAGGTGAATGCCTCAAGTCAGTGGCTGAGTACAATTATGTGATGTTCATAATTAGTTCCCAAATGAAGCTTTGTGAGGAAACCATCACTAAGGAGAGTATGCTGGAAAATACTTTTAGCACCTTTTATGCCTCCAACGTGCACCTGCAGCAGTAGAATAGAGGGCAAGGCTTCACTGAATACAACCAGTTGATATTTGTGCTCTTGGTAGCTGAACAAAACAATGAGATCGTGATGAAAAATCATCAGTCCCGACTTACTGAATCTGCACCATTCCTAGAAGTGAATGTTGTTTCCCTTGAATTGAACGCCACATCCTCTGGTAGCAAGAGGATGTGGCCACAAGCGAGGCCAGTGGAACGGGAAAGACAAGAATCATGGTGTCCAGTTTCACAACCAGGTTTCAAGGCATAATTCAGGCTCGAGCTTCAAAAATGTAAATCGCCACAAAGTCAAAGCTCATATAAACAATGCTCCTAGAAACTCTGAAGGAGCCTGCCATAGATGTGGTGGCAATGGGCACTAGGCGCATACTTGTCGTACCCTAAAACATCTAGTGTATCTATATCAAGCCTCCCTCAAGGAGAAGGGTGCCGAGACCAATTTCCTCGACTCGGCTAGATCAATGGATATACCTAATCCAATGTGTGACTTATGAGGACAGTTGAACACAACCCACCTAGATGTCTCGAACTTCATTGTGGAAAGAGGGAATGAAGTGTATCGGTCAAATTGAATCATTTATGCTTGATGTAATTTTATTCTGAACTTGTAAAAACTCGCATTTCAATTCAATAAAAGTGGCATTTAAATTTCCTTTTATTATGAATAAGTTGTTTTTAATTGTGATCCCCTTTACTCAGAAAGCATGGATAAAAACTATGGTTATTCTCAAAACAAGAGAAATGACTGAGATATTTGTCTTGCAAATAGTGCAACTACGTATACAATGCTTCGAGATTGAAAGTATTTCTCAAGCTTGATGCTTACAGAAGTAAGGATAACAACAATATCAAGCCAATTAAATGTAATTGAAGGCTCATGAAAAGCCCAAATCATGTTACCAAATGGAACAATATTGTCCATACAGAATGCGTCGTACGCTACTCGATCTACTCGAAATTTGTTGAGTTTTAAAGACATACGTTTAAATGGATACCACATTGAAACAAATAGTGCAGAAAATGTGGAGTATCTATGCATTATCTCCAATGATACCCAGAAACGTATATTGGAGAAGTTGCGTGGTTTGTCGAGTGGATTGTATTATACATACATAAAGACAATTGAATCACATACTGTCATGAACCAAAAATTCATTGATTCAAAGATTTACATGATTTGGCATGATCGTCTGGGTTATCCAAGATCCACCATGATGCGTAGGATCATTAACAACTCTAACAGACATCCATTATTGAGCATGAACATTGCTATTTCAAATTATAACCCTTGCAAGGCTTGTTCTCAAGGGAAGTTGGTGATTAGACCATCACAACTAAAGGTTGATGCTGAATCCCCATCATTTTTGCAAAGAATTCAAAAGGATATTTGTGGGCCTATTCAACCATCTTGTGGACCATTTCGACATTTTATGATTTTGGTTGATACTTTTACCCGATGGTCACACATTGTCTCTTGTCTACTTGGAATGTAGCTTATGCAATTCTTCTTACTTAGATAATTAAGTTGCAAGCACAGTTCCCAGATTCCCTCATTAAGTCAATCCGACTTGATAATACTGGTAAATTTACGTCTTAAACCTTTGATGATTACTGCATGACATTGGGCATTGATGTTGAACACCATGTTCCTCATGTCCATACTCAAAATGGCTTAGCAAAAGCATTTATCAAGCAGCTTCAATTAATAGCTCGCACTCTGCTCATGAAAACAAAATCGTCAGTTTCTGCATGGGGACATGCCATCTTACATGCTGCATCATTGGTTCGATTGAGACCTAAAGCCAACCACCAATACTCCTCAGTACAACTCGTGTTTAGGCATCAGCTAAACATTTCACATTCATGAGTTTTTGGTTGTGCTGTTTATGTGCCTATTGCACCACCACATTGCACTAAAATGGGACCTCAGTGTAGACTGGGAATTTATGTGGGTTTTGATTCACCATTTATCATTAGATATTTAGAACCCTTGGCATGTGATATGTTTACAGCTCATTTCGCTGATTGTCACTTTGATGAGACAGTTTTCCTATAGTTAGAGAAAGAAAAGACCGTACCAAAAGAACGACAAAAGCTGACATAGGTTGTGCCCACCTTGTCTCATTTTGATCCACGTAGCACTCAATGTGAAAATAAAGGGAAAATGATCATTTATCTTCAAAGTATTGCTAATCAAATGCCAGATGCATTTAATGATGCTATGAAAATGACAAAATCTCATATAACAACTGCAAATGCAATCGCCAGAATTGATGTCCCTATTTGACAACATAAAGTAGCAACAAATAAATCATCTGGTGCATGCCTGAAGTATGGTAGACCCCTAGGTTCAAAAGATTTAGCCTTTCGAAAAAGAAAGACGAGGGCACAACTGAATCCAAATGAAATCATTCAGGAAGAGAGAATGAATGACAAATCTACAACTCATGATTCTGTACTTTCAGAAAAAGAAAATGTCCTTGATGAGACACATGTCCCTGAAGAGACAAAGGTATTGAAAGCAAAGAAATCTCCATAAATTATGCATGTACTAATGAATTGTGGGATCAGAATGAAATAATCATCGACAATATGTTCGCATTCGCAGTAGCCACTGAAATCATATTAAATGATGATATTGAGCCCCACTCTATTGATGAATGCAAACAGAGACAAGATTGGCCTACGTGGAAAGATGCAGTCCAGGGAGAATTCAATTCCTTAGAAAGGCAAAGTGGTTTTGGACTAGTAGTTCAAACTCCGCCTGATGTAAATCTCGTGGGTTGTAAATGATAGGTATTCACAAGAAAGTGCAATGAGAAAAACGAGATTGCAAGATATAAAGCATGACTCGTTGCACAAGGCTTTTCACAAAGACCTGGAATTAATTATGAGGAGACAAACTCTCCTGTAATGGATGCAATTACGTTCCGTTACTTAATAAATTTATTGGTTTCAGAAAAATTTGACATGCGACTTATGGATGTCATCATTGTGTATCTATATGGAGAATTAGATACTGACGTATACATGAATGTCCCAGAAGGACTTAAGTTGCCTAAAACAGCTAACAAACCACGAGGTATACTCTCAATCAAATTAAGGCAAGCATTCTATGGGCTGAAACAATTTAGACAAATGTGGTATAATCATCTCAGTGAGTATTTGATCAAAAAAGGGTATACCAATAATGTCATTTGCCCTTGTGTGTTCATTAAGAAATCCAATTCTGGATTTGTTATAGTGGTAGTATATGTCGATGATATGAACCTAGTTGGAACCCCTGAAGGGCTCAATAAAACAGCTAAATATCTAAAAAGCGATTTTGAAATGAAAGACCTTGGAAAAAAAAAAAAATATTGTCTCGCCCTGCAAATCGAGCATTATGCTAGTGGAATTTTGGTACACCAATCAACTTACATTGAAAAAAATCCTAAAGCGATTTGGCATGGACAAGGCTTATCCACTCAACACACAAATGGTCGTTCGTTTTTTGGACATTAAGAAAGATCATTTTTGTCCAAAAGAAGATGATGAAATGGTCCTTGGTCTAGAAGTACCATATCTGAGTGCAATAGGTGCTTTATTGTATTTAGCACAATGTACTAGACTAGATATAGCTTTTTTAATTAACTTATTAGCAAGGTATAACTCTACTCCAACAATTCATCATTGGAAAGGAGTTAAAGATGTTTTGCAATACCTTTGTGGGATAACAGATATGAGTCTCTTTTACTCAGAGAAATCCACAAATGACCAGATCCTTATTGGATACGCAAATGCTGGTTTTCTCTCTGATCCGCATAAAGCATGCTCACAAATTGGATATGTGTTCACTAATGGAGATACAACAATCTCATGACACTCAACAAAGCAAACATTAGTTGCTACATCTTCCAATCACTCGGAAATACTTGCTTTACATGAAGCAAGTCGTGAATGTTCTTGGTTAAGATCAATGATCCATCATATCTGGAATTCATGTGGCCTACCTTCGAAGACAAACAATCCAACTATCATCTATGAAGATAATGCAACCTGTGTTGCCCAAATGAAGGCATGATTCATTAAGAGCGATAAGACTAAACACATATCTCCAAAAAAATTCAGTCCACATGAGCTTCAGAAGGCTAAAGTTACTGAAGTTAGACAAATCTGTTCCAATAAAAATTTGGCAGACCTGTTCACCCAATCTCTACCAAAGTGCACGCTTCAAAAGCTAGTGTAGAGTATCAGATTATGTCGACTTACCAATCAACTAAATTTAAAGAATGCGGAATCAGGGGGAGCATCCATGATACATGCATGTTGTACTCTTTTTCCTTTGATTAGGATTTTTCCCATTGGATTTTTCCTATCAAGGTTTTAACGAGGCAACATAAGCATACATAACAATATATTAACAATTCAGTTAAAGTTGTACTCTTTTTACTTTGCTATGGTTTTTTCCCACTGGGTTTTTCTGAGTAAGGTTTTAACGAGGTAACTGATGTTGATATGTGGGCATCCAAAGGGAGAGTGTTTTAGAATTAGTGGGTGAATGCCCACTCAAAGGAATAAAGACTTAGGAATAGTATTTGATACTTTCAAAAGTGCCATCATTGTATTTGGATGGTTGTTATTACGAGAGTTGCTCTATAAATAAAACACTTCGTGTGCTACCAAAACACACTGCAAAAGAAAGAATCAAAAAAATAATATCAGTATCTCTCCCTCTCTTTATCTGTCATCCTTTTGTGTTATAGTTATAGTGTGATATTTTGCACCTACTTCGCTCATGTCCTTAGCAAAGGTTATCTCTCTAACTTTTGCCTATTTATAACATTACTCAACTTTTTTAGTTTTTTTAGAAATGGTGACACTTTTTTTAGGAACAGTTGTACTATTTCTAGAAATGGTGACACCATTCTTAAAAACAATGACACTATTTCTAGAACCAGTGCCACAATTTCTATAAACTGTGCCACCATTCCTAAAAACAGTGACACTATTACTAGAAACAATGTCTCTACTTCTAGAAATAGTGGTCACCGCTTCTAGTTAATGACACTATTTTAAGAGAGTGTAACACTATTTCTATACAAATAATTTATAACATTATACTTTTAAAAAAAAAAAAATCTCCGTTGTATAACAATGTGTTTTTTTTAGACAATTACAATTGATAATAATTTCAATCTAATCTTTTAAAATTTGACAAAACAAGTTCTAATCTTATAAGATATTTTTACATAAATAGGGTAAATTACGTTTTACCACCTCAACTTTGGATTGCATAACAATCTCATATCTCGTCTTTAAAACATCTACTTACTAATTCGTTGCAGTGTCAGACCTCCGTCAAATTTTCTTTTAAATACTAACGTGGCAGGCGAGGTACTTACACTCTCTCCCAAGTGGATTGAAAAATTAATTAAATATTAATAAATTAAGATTTTTTTTTCTAAAAAAATTAATGGAAAAAAACACTCTTTCTCCCACCAGGGAGATCTCTTGACCCCTTCTTCTCCGAATTTGGTCACAACCTTCATCCCGCCGCTCCGAATTGACTGAAGCTTGCAAGCCCACACGTCTTTCGACGTCGTTGGTCCCACCTTCAGCAGTGTTGATTTATCAATTGAAGATAACAACAATGCCATTTCGAGGCATCGTCTTCTTCGATTATTCTGCCTCCTTCAGTCACACCTGAAGCGCTCATTGTTTTCTGGCGAGATCGATGACCTGCAGTCATCTTGCACACACCGTTGCCCTCATCGTCGTAGTCGGAGCAAACCCATGGGGTTGTTGTGGTTGGGGTCATGATCAATAATGTAGAAATTTGAAAAATCAGGGATTTTAGCTTGTTGGGGTTTCTGATTTTTTAGTAAAGTTGTGAAATTGGTTTTGTTTTTGCTTTGTTTGATGGATTAAGGATTTTTGTTTTTGTTGCTTCATTATGCTGTTTGAGATAGTTTATGATTGGTGGGTGGTTTTTTTCACTGTGAACACACACCATGGTAGCACCATGCCACAACGTTTAGCCCATTTTTCGTTGAGCAATTTTTCAATTTTTTTTTTAGGAAAACTAATGAAAATTGTTTGAAAACTTTGAGTTTTAATTATAAGGGCAAAATAAATGGTAAAGTGAATAGTATCAGGATTGATTTTTTAGTATAAAAATATGGTTTTTCGTTAAAGTGAACAGTATCAGAAGTTTTTCATTAAAATTCTTTATTTTTTTTTCTTCTTTTAGTTCATTCTCAATTCCACATGTCAATCAATGGGAGGATCTACGTGTTTAATAAAGTCAATTTGGAGTTCCAGTTGGGCGAGTAAGTGGGTCATGCGCATGCTACGTCAACATTTGATATAAAAATCAACAGAAAAGATGACGAATGTTTAACATTACAATGAATTTATAAGTTAATGTATAAAATTTCATTGTTTTAAAAAAATGAGATATGAGATTGTTATAGAATTTAAAGATGAGGTAGTAAAATATAATAATTTACACACACACACATAAAGAGAGAAAGTGGGGTGCGTCTAGGTGGAAGAAGGGAGAGGGGAATGAAAAGAGAAGTGGACGAGAGGAGAGAAGACAATAAAAGAAACAGAGGAAGTGGGGCTGGGTAAAAGAAGAGGGAGGGGTGAGAGAAAAGAGAGGAGAAAGAGAAAAAAATGAAGTATTTTTTGCTCATCACTATTTAGTGTGATGTATGTTTATTATCTTATTTATCACTGTTAGATGTGTTTGAATTTCGAGATTCGTGTAGTACATATGCACAAATCTCAAAATTTCGACTCATGTAATGGTGATAAATAAGATGGTGAGCATACATCAAACTAAATAATGGTGAGCAAAAATGCACTCAAGAAAGAAAGAGTGAGTGGTGGGGCCAGTGGAAAATGAACAAGAGATAGAAAAAATTAGCAATCCGGTCAATTTTATTGGATTTATTAATATGACGTTTTGTTTTAACTATTAAATAAAGTTACAATTTTAGTTAAAATTTAAAATTTTGAAGACATTTTTATTAGTTTTTTGATTTGTTATAGTATCTTTCAATAACAAAGTGCAAGTGTTATTGCCCGGTGGAAAGTATTTCCATCTTCACCTCATTGTTTTATGGGTAAAGGCATTTTTTCTTTCTCTTAGCGTAACTTATAATGGTAATATCACAGTTCCTTATTTGATAAGATCTAATACAGTTTTCTTTTTGCAAGAACTAGGCCCCAATGCATAATTATCCTCATACCAAACCAATAATTTCCATAAAAACGTACAGGAAAAAAGAAACCAAATGAGTAATTACATAAAAATTCGGAAGCTAGTATCCTAATTTCGTGCAGAAGGTTATGATTTTTTTTTTTTTTTTTTTTGGTCGAATGATATATTTTATTAAATTATAATTGAAAGATTTACCTCCGCAGCTTAAATATTAAAAAAAATGATGGTGATGATTGGCTTGTTAGCGGTTGGCACAAGGCATGCCACTCAAATAATTGTGGTGTGATTCTGGTGGTTGCAACAGCCCAAAGATATAATGCAAAATGTAGTAAATCAATCGATCAACGCCCAAAGAAATTATTGACATTATAACAAACACAGGAGGGTGGTAACAACTAACAAGAGTTTCACAAGATAAAGTTAACAAGAAGATGGCAATACATGACATCAAATCATCAATGCCCAACTTCTTTTTGCCTCGTCCTTTTAGGAATTGTGGATCAAATACAATCGTCCCATGTCGGAAAAGTGATTGTCTAAATGATGTATATTTAGTAGGAACTCTGAATTGCATAGACGTATTTTGAGATAAAACTTTTTACTTAAATGTTTCCATAGGACCCAAATTTATATTTGAAATAAATGTTTAAGTTGGTGATAATATATGAGGAGTAGAAAGCTGCCTATCCTTCATCTCCCCTTAATGACGAAATGAAATTTGAGCTCTTTACTTGTAACCACTATACTTTTATAAGGGAGCTAATTTTTACGGTTCTTTTTTAATTTTTTACATACCTCTCTTTGTTTTTATCATAATTTTATCTTACATTATTATTATTATTATTTTCATTAAAATACATTAAGAAGAAGAAAAAACCCTTATCCATGAAAAGCAATTTAACATTTTTCAACTTTTGTCCACGAGTATTTGATACACAAAAAAGTACATTGGATCACACATAAATTTTCTCGTTGTCATTTTGGATAAGTTTAGACTTACCCATCGATCATCAATTCAATAAAGTGCGAGTCGACTCATTAGTAAATACTATGGCCAACCTATTGTCTGCAAAAGTGATTAAAAACAATGAAAATTGACAATGCCCCTACTAACTCACATTTAGATAATAACAATGAAAATCGACAAATGCCCCTACTAACTCACATCTTATGTGGATCAACTCAACTCTCTCTCGCGGAAAGACCAAAACCTAAGATTATCTCTCTCATTATTAGCTTCAGCCCTTGTTTTGGTGCCCTTGTCTGAGCTTTTGTCTCAATTTACGAGCTTGTCTCTGGGCTTTCACTTTGCTCTCCTACTCAATTGTTGTTTCATGTCACTTATTCTTAAACCATCAACCTTCGCTACTCAACTTGTCGGGTGTCTCTCTTTGGCGGTGCACTTTGGTCTTGGGTGATTTTTAAAGTGCTTCTGGCAATATTTGATAGGATTATGAAAGCACCCACTGCGCGAGTGGCTTACTCACCTCTATTTTTTGTTGATCCAATTGTTTCGTTAATTCATTCTCTTGATGGTGTCATGTGATGGAGGCACAAATGACTTGGTGGTGGCTGCTGTTTTTCTCTCCAAATTTATGGAGTTTTTTTTTGTTATGAGCTGGCTCCTTTTTGGGCTTTTTATATTTTCTAAAGTTGGTTTTTTTAACTTAATTTGAATATTAAAAAAGGGAAAATTGACACACCATTTGCAACAATTTTCTTCTTAAAATAAATACACAAATAAAAAAAAAAGAACAAAGCGAAAGGACAGTTTGACCTACCAATACCACCACCTTCTTTCAAAGCGAAAGGTCATTTTTGCCAAAAGCCAAATATATCAACACACTCAGAGAGGCACATTCATTCATTTGAAAGTTTACATGAAGAGAAAGTTGGGGTAACTTTCCTCGTTAATTAGCACACAATTATTATTACAAATTAGAGGATTAACTTACATTAGTGCCAAAAATATTATTAAGAGAAGGTGAACAATAAAGATTCCACCAAGAAGAAAGAAGAAAAAAACTAGACATTGTAATTTCTTGCACGACCCGTTAATTCAACACGAAACGACACGAAAATAATAGATTTTGGATCAATCCGTTAACAAGTTGGATCATTACTAGGTCACCCATTATCAACAAATATGACACAAACACGATACGAACATGACCTATTTGCAAGGTCTAGACATGGCCTATTAACTCGACACGAAATGATTTGACCTGTTAATGAGTTAGATCGTTATCGGGTCACCTGTTAAGAATCCGTTAAGATAACAGATTTGACATGACACGATCCATTAACATAACATGTGTGATACGAAAACAATAAACATGACCCGTTTAACAGGTCTAAAAACCCCATGTGGCTGGAGTTATTAATTTAAAGTAGGATTCCAGAACATGATTAAGTTGCTCTAATCACAATTATTTAGCCCTGTCCTTGATCACATCCATCCCCATCTCGGTCGGATCGGTCGCCTGAAGTTCATAGCTGATGCCATCTAAAACTCTCCTCAGCCCAGCTTTGGAGGTTGCATATAGTATTTTGGCCCTAATCCTTGATTCACTTGGTGACCTGTAAAAAATCCCAAAAATTCACATCACCTCCAGATTCTCCTATTACTTGTTAAACAAAATGTGGCTTATGTGAATATAAAATAGGGAAGCGATTAAACAAGAAGTGAATTCCGCACTCTTGTTTGTCGCATGGACTCTTCCCTTGTCTTTTTCGCCTTAGATTGAATGAATCAAATGACAATCAATAGGCATAAACAAAGGGAGAAGTGCAGACGAGAAAACGGGCGTGAAAATCACCACCCTTCAAAAAACATGGTATAGTTTTATTTTTATTTTTATTTTTTATTAACAATTGTCATTCTTGAGATTTGAACTCAGACCTTCTCTAAAGATTAAATGTCGCTATTTTTTCTAATGTGACAAGTAAGCAGAGGATATTTTATAAATCCAAAATTAGGTGCGGAAAACCCATTGGAAAAGAAAACCATGTACCAATGGACCATGATGAATGATGGTGCACCAAAATTGGGTATTCCAAACAAGTCACAAATATTCCCACTAACCAAAAATGTCACCCCAATTAATACAAAATTCCCATGATTATCATGATTAAATACCAACATCTTAATCTTAATTCTGAATAAAAAATGGAAAACTAAAGAAATGAGAAAGAAGTGATTAATGACTGACCAAGCAATGAAGAAGAGTTTGCTCTTCCTGCAGTTATCAACAGTGACAAAATCAAAATCAAAGACTGCATATCTGCAATCATCTTTGGGCAAGGAGGCTGCCAGATCATCATAGTTTTCCCCTGGCCCACCAACTTTATCAACGGTCACCAGCCTCGATTCCTCATCGATCTTGAAAACAATGTATCTGTGAACCTTCTTCCATTTCATCTCCATGAATGAGTTCTTGCATTCATCGGTCACCCACATCCCAGTTGTGGCCTTTTCTCCTCAAACGAATAAATAAATAAAATAAATATTACTCGCAAGCGCGCGAATCAATTCAAGTAAACATAAACATAAACATAAAAATAAACATTACTCGCAACCGCATGAATCGATTGGATTGAAAGAACGGAATTGACAAATATACCATCTTGAAAGCCATTGCCATAGTTGCTGAAATTTGAAAGGGGATTTTTGCTTTTGCTTTTGCTTGTGCTCTCTGCTGTGCTGAGATTCTGAAGGCTGAGTCCTCAAAGTGTTGCTTTGCCTCGCTCTTTATAAAAAGATAGGATTGCTGAAATGCCCTTTAATGTTGGGTGATATTACAACTTTATCCATGCTTAGATCTGTACTGTACTGAATACCGTTCATTATCTTTTTTTTTTTTTAAAAAGAAAACTAATGAAAGAGTTTGAAAATTTTGAGTTTGAATGATAAAGACAAAATAAAGGGTAAAGTGAATAGTACCAGTATTGACTTTTTAGTGTAAAAATGTGATTTTTCGTTAAAATGAACAGTACCATAGATTTTTCGTTAAAACTCTTTTTTTTTAATGACCATGTTGCCCCTCTTAGTCAGTAGATCTAGTTTGTCGTTGCGTTGGTGACACTCGGGGTCTTGTCGCCCCTTCCAGCTGAGTTTAGTAGAGCATCAATTTGTGCCATCCATAAGATGTCATTCGATCAAATTGAAACGAGACAGAAAAAATAAAAATAAAAAGCTAGAGAAAGCATGTTTTTAGATTATATTTAAAAAAATAAAAAATATAAAAAATCTTAACCATCAATCGTTACATAATATGACTTACAAAATATAGTTCAAGTAGACAATCTCTCTAGAAAATTAGTACATGTTCAGGTGACTAAATTGTATGAGGCTCAACGTCTTCCCATTTTTTTTCAAGTTTTAATATATGTCTATTTGAAGACGTTTATTCTTATACTAAATCATACTTGACCTAGTTATCCAAGTTGTTTCTTCTTCTTGTTATTGACCAGCACGTATCCATGTTCATTCATAGTTGCTAATAGGTCATTGCCAAGGAGCGAATTTTCTATGAGGTCGTAATACTAAGTGGTTATCTGATGATTAGGATTGACGTCAGAAAATTTTCATTTTCCCATCGTAATACATTCAAGGGTGGCGTTTTGTAACCTTTATGTACATCCACACCAAGAGGGTCACTATTGAAGGTTTTCACACTGCTATTTAAACCGTTATTTGACAACCTTTTGATGAGAATATATGGGGTGGATATTCAATATAAAATTTTTGATGCATAGATAAATACTCTTAATCACTTTAACTTCAAACTCTTTGCAGGTAAAAACTCAAATAAAAAAGCTACGCATCAGACGAATCGATCAATACGGAATACCATAGTGACCTATACACAAGTTGGTCAATCTGTACAAGTTTCCCCAAACTAGAACGAATACAGATGGTATGCTGGTCCCATCTTGGATCGCACACCCACATCCCAATCTCCCATCACACTATTCATATCGTTGTGTGCTTCAATGAATCTTTGCGTGCAAGCGAAGGAGAAAACTGAAGAAAGAATTCAACTCATCACCCTTGTGCAGAAAAACAGGGGTTCGGGGTGACTACAGATAAAAAGAAAGAAAGAATAGAATATGGGGTCTAGTTAAAATGCTACGTCTTACTCAGTGGTACAAGTTTTATGTAAGTTCGAATCATTGCAAGACTCATTACATCCCTACATACAAGACCGAAACTGTTGATTTTTCATACCACTAAATAGTACGTACTATGGAAGAACAATTGCATATTCTGATTAGTAAGAAAACACAAAACTTGCCAACTTGTTTTGTGTAGTTCTTCTTGTTTTTTATACTCATAATTATTTTAGGGTTTTGAGTTCTTCCACAGATTTGTCTGTGAAAAGTGGTAGAAGAGAGAAGCAGCAAGCCAACATTCATCCCATAAAATAATGGTCACCAAATATTGGTGATAAACATGACCCATCTGATTGGGGGTGTGGGGGTGGAGAGGTAGAATATACAAGCACTAGAATCCATGAAATTTTGCATACAACTGCTGAGTACATGCATGGATGTGTGTATGGGAAAACATGCCCTTTCAACTGAGGGAGACCACCCGACAAATCTATGGCTTCTTTCTAATGGAAGTACTCAATAGCGGTTCACGTTACAAATCGAGTTACAATCTACTGATACTTCTTTTTACAATGTTGAAATAGGTCTTAGTCTATCCGACGATACTTCTCTTTCCAATGTTGGAAGAGATGGTAGTTCGGTGGTGCTTCTCCTTACAAAGTTGAAAAAGATTACAAGTTCGAAGGTAACATACTTCTCTTTTACCCTAAACCCTAGAAAGCTCGATCAACGCCACAACTTGTGGGTGTGCTTCATTTATTTGTTCAAATCTGAGTTTATAGGCCTCCTAAAATCTTATGGTCACGGCATGGTTTTGACATGAACAATATGACCTGGATTTGATGCCACCCAACAAATTTTAGCTTCTTTCTTGTGGAGGTACTTGGTGGTTCACATTGATGAGAAGGCATAATGGCCTACATAACAAGACTTGCAGTTTTCAAGCAATTATAGATAACCTCTCTCAAAAAAGAAAACTAGGAAAATTTGATTCGGAAAATATGCACAAATAGAATTGATTACAAACATTTAATAAAAAGCAGAACCATCCAGACAGACGCACTAAACCGTAGTTTCTGTACACTTTATCGTAATGCATAATATCCCGTTATTTCTGTATTTGGATAAAAGTTTGTAACCTGTTCTATTATCCATATTTCCCGTGCAATTTTCAATCAAAACTAGCTGAACAGCAAATAAATAGTACAAGGCTACACAAAAATGTCAAAAGACATTTCCTTTGAGAAGCTAGACAAAAATTTACCGCTGCTACCAAATGCTGGCCTCAATGCATATGAAATTTCTTGGAAGGCCTCTGAAAGACATTGCATAGACCATAAGAACCCGAAATTCATATCCACACGGATGAGATTCAAAGCTTTTAGATTGGTGAATCTTAACAAAAAGGCATCTAAATCAAACAAGTAGTCATTCTATTAGCAGCCAGTAAGAAAACGTTAGTTTCCATGAGCTGTTGTATGATAGAGCAAATTTTATCGAAAAACAGCTGACCACTTGTAAACCACTACCAGCGTATTGCAGACTATTAAAACACAGCAAACATATGGAATCTGGAAATCTCTCTGTTCTTATCCTTCTTTTTTTGTCCAATAAAACAACTGTAAATGATGTCAAGAAGTTTGGAAGAGTTCATCCCATTGCTTAAGTTCTGCTCAACACGAATATAAATGCAGAATAATTTGATTAAAGTATAATCACTAAAACCCTAAACTACATCTGTTCTTGTATCATCCTCCCACAATTTAAAGAAGCCTCCCTCAGAATCTGAATGCTTACTTTCAAGATACAGAAGTCGTTCTAGTCACAATCTTCATTTGTCCTCATTCGATGGTTCTTCTTTGTCCTTCTGCTGGGACAGCAATTACATAGAAGAGAAACTATTTAGTTGTTGAAAGTAAATTCTAGAAACTTTTCGTTTGGAAGAAACAAAAAACTTACATCTAGAAACTTACAAGAACAGATATTAACACCAAATCAAAAGATGAATTTTGTGACAGAAAATTCAGGATCATAACCATTCATGCAAGAAGTTTATGTAGAAGGTTTGTGAACACACCTCAGACTGATTCTTCAGAGATGCAAGAAGATCTTTCACTGAAGGATCGTTGGGGTCAACTCCTGGAAGCTGTAAGAAAAATAACATATCAGAAAAGAAGCAACAGAAAAAATAGCTATATATAGTAAAAGAGTTAGGTTCTGTTACACATACAGATTCAAGGATAGATGATATAAAAGACTGATCCTCCAACACCTTGCTCGCATCGGTCTGGGAGGATGGCTCCCCTGCACTTTCCTGCATCGACATTTGAAGAGCTGCATGCAGCAAAGATATAATAAGCAAGCCGAAACAAATATCACTTTGTCAAAGTTAAGATTGTCAAATTAAAGGCCACATTAATTAAATAGACAAAAGGTAAAAGGAAGAACCAAAAAAGGTCACATGATAGGTGTTTCACATTTTGACGCCCAACTACACCAAACTAGTAAATGATTCATGTTCTCAGGGCAGCCATGGGTATGAATTGGCGTGAATCCATAATTCATAGATTTGGAATTAAGAAAACCATACCACTAGTCACAACAGCTGACAGTGAATTACATAAAGCAAGTAGACCACTAAGGAATGTCTTATTCTTCTGAAGGTAATGCTTACTTCTTTAAAGTCAAATGACTATAGAGATAGCTAGAATCTATTAAAACGAATACGATCCAAGAATCATACAAGAATACTTGTACAAATTGAAGTTTGTAAGAGGATACATCTCGGGTTAAACGAATGTGCATGGAACGGAACAGAGGCATCCTGTAAACAGATCTCCACAAGCAAAAAGGTAAAAGAAGCTCAAGTTACCACACAAAACTAACAATATAAAATGTAAGAAACAAAAGAACACACCTAATGCCAACTCCTGATCCGTACTAGTTGCTTCGGACATCTCAGTATCACCTGCTGAATGACCAGTTCCAGTGACGTTCATTGACATTGCAAGAGCCTCCTTCAGCAAGTCATTCTCATCAACCTATCACACATATCATGAGCCAAGGACAATTCAAATTATAACAGTTCTTTGAAAGATAATAAATGACGACAGAAAAGACAACAATATAGACTTTAAGAACCATACAAGATCATGCAAGCATGCATAACAAAAAAAATCAAAGGAGGAACTGAAACCAACCATATTATCAGTATGTTTCTTATCCTCATGGGGAGAAGAAACATTAGCTTGATCTGTCATGGTTATATCTTCTGATTTGGATGACGGTTCCCCTCCTTTCCCACCAGCTTCTTCAGCAGCTCTTTTGGCAGCAGCTTCTTGCCTAGCCCTTTCCTCTTCCATAGAAACTCTAAGGGCAAGAGCAAGCTCAGGATCAATGTTGGGATCAACTCCAAAGTCATACCCAGAGCCACCAATAGCAGCAGCAGTTGCTGCTGCCGCCGCCACTGCAAAACCACTTCCTCCTTCTCCGTCACCAGTAAATACAGGTGTACTGCCATTAAATAAGAAAAACTTCATATCACAGGAGGCATAATATAATTATACGCTGTGCTGTGACGTGTTCACTAGGTTATCCAACAACAATTCCAGCCAATTGACACATAGAACATGTGTGAAGATAGAAAGAAAAGTAGAAACTTACACCTATTGATTTTCCTAGAAGTAATTCAATAAGTAATACTTTGAGCTTATATACATGTTCTTGCACAACTTCTCCTTTTAACAGAATACCTACTCTTCTCACTTCTCCATTCTTTCTTCGTATAACATGCATTGCTCTTATAAACAATAGCATGAATCTAAACCTATATTGCAATTAGTTCCATCAACAAATAATTTTATAATTGGCATTACAAGATGATATACAAACAGACAAGAGAAAAAATAATAAACACACACCTTATAAGAACATCCGAGAGAGCATTTGGACCAGGAGGGATGTGTACTATATGACTGCTTTCATTATTATTAACAGCAGACAGAAGGGCCTCCAGCTTCTCTGGCTTCCCATCATCCTCTTCACCAAAATCAACAATGTCAAGAGCAACACTGTTCTTTTTCAATTTCTTCCCTATCGATTCCAACAACTTCTTTTCAAATTTAACAGGACTGAACACGGTATAAGAGGTTGATGTCAACAACACAAAAGAAGCAAAACAGAAAGGAAAAGTTAGAAGTTAGCACTATATACCTTCCAGCAAAAACAATAATCCGCTGTTGTTGATTTTTGTTTTGACGATGCTTAAGAGCCAGCTGAGCTACCTGGATTGCAGCTGCTATGTTCATCTCACCTCCCATCTCCAGACCTATACAATAGGAATTAGAGAACCACAAAGAAATTAACCAAACTAAAAAAGGGGTAATTTGACGGGCATCACGATGGAACGATTTCCACAATGAAGAGATAATAAAGTACCTAACAAACTAAAACTTAGACAAAATCCAGCACACAAAAGAACACAAATCACACTTAAAACGGCCTCACCATCTCTTATTACTTATTCTGTGGATAGTAAGATCCAGTCTCACATTCATACACGATAATATCTAGTACTAAAGCTTTCTCAAGTTTCACTCCAAAATTCAAGTTACAGCTCTGGATTATAATGTCCCTCTTAGAGTATGATCATTCATATTCAACAAAACCATTACAACTGTTTCCTTGATAAAGATTGATCAGCTATTTAACTCCACAAGTAAGCTAAACATATAAAGTTTTCGAATTTAAACTGAACCAAACTAGCAAATTAGTTATGAATTAAGAAACTATACCATGCATGCAAGCCAAAATCCTGCCAAGATCAGAGGTTGGAGTAGCCAAAACCCGAACCCCTTTGCCCGCCATTGTCAATACCCCAACTGTATTCTCCGGATTAGCCTGCCCAGTTTACAAACACCATTTTTGAAAAATTGAAGTGGTTTTACAAGTTGGTAAAGAGAAAAACTTGATTAAAAATAGAAATAAAACCTGGGTTTTGGCACCACAGATGAGATTAATGGCGTCAGCTTGAGCCTGCAATCGGGAGGGAGAGTAATCGCCGTTTCGCATCCATTCGGAATTGTCGACGCAGATCATAGTCGCCTGAGTATATAATCATCAGAAATTTGTATGCGAAACCCTAAAAAATTGAAACTTCGGAAGAAGAGGAAGAAAAGGGCTAACCTCGAGAACCATGGTTACAGAGATTGTTGAACTTCTTGGGCTTCACAACCCAAAACTTCAAAAGAGGGTCTCCAACTCTCCGCTGTGTTTGTCTAAAATGTGTAATTCTGAAAATTCCCAATTGTATCTGTATATTATATTTTGCGTTACTTTCCGGTTAACTTTTTCAATATTATAAACACACCCCCCATTTCTCTATTTATTATTTTATTCGTATTGGCATTACGAGAAAATTGTAGTAATGGTTTATCTATTAAAAGAAAGGAAATCTAGGTTTTAGTAGATGAAGAAGAGAGAGAAATGTAGAGAGAGAGACTCAAATGAATGTTTTCTTATTTTTGTCACTCAATCTTACAAGAGAAGATTTTTCTACTATTTATAGTCTACTCTATTTAGTAACTGCCTTGCTTAACTATTAAGCAACTATACATTCATCTTATCCATTACAAACTTGCCACATGGCATGTTAACTACCTTTTGATCTTTACAGTTATTAGCCCCCCTTAATCTGAACCAGGACTCCCAAGGTTAAGATTGTAACAGTGATGAACAAAGGAAGGGATATGAAGACCCTTAGTGAATATGTCTGCAACCTGCTCCTTGGTACGAATGTACTGAACAACCAAATCACCTTTTTGAACCTTCTCTCGCACAAAGTAATAGTCTGTATCAAGATGTTTGATACGAGAGTGATACACCGGATTTGAAGTTAATGCTAACGCAGAAAGGTTGTCACAATGTAAAATGGGAGGAGAAGGCAGAAACACATTTAAGTCCTTCAGTAATGACCGAATCCACCAAACATCAGCTGCACAATGAGCTAAGGCTTTGTATTCTGCCTTAGTTGAACTTCTAGAAACAGAAGGTTGCTTTTTAGATTGCCATGACACAGGATTGGATCCTAAATAAACCACAAATCTAGTAATGGACCTGCGAGTATTGATATTAGTCACCCAGTCGGAATCAGAAAAAGCTAAAATGGTATGATTAGTGGTTGACTTGTATGTTAAACCACATTGTAATGTGCCCTGGATACATCGCATTATTCTTTTAACCAAGTAATAATGAGAGTCAGTGGGTTGATGCATAAATTGGCAAACAACACCAACAACATGAGCTATATCAGGTCGAGTAAAGGTAAGATACTGCAAGGCTCTGACAAGGCTTCGATATAGAGTAGTATCTGAAAGAGGTGTACCTTCTGAAATAAGGAGTTGTGTATGAGGTTTTGAGGGTGTAGGAGAGGGTTTACAATGTTCCATGCCAGCGTTGATGAGCAACTCTTTGGCATATTTAGTTTGATTGACACACAAATCACCATTCTCCTTATATTGAATTTGAAGACCAAGAAAATAAGTGAGTTGTCCCATGTCTTTAAGATCAAAGAATGTCTCAAGGTTAGTAACCACCTCTTGAATTTGAGTAGGACTAGAGCCTGTAAGTATAATGTCATCTACGTATAAAAGTAGAATGACAACATGAAGACCATTATGTTTCACAAAAAGGCTAGCATCAGACTAAGAAGCTACAAATCCCAAGATAGGGAGAACTTCTGTGAATTTAGAATGCCATGCTCGGGGAGCTTATTTAAGCCTATAAAGGGATTTGACAAGTTTGCAAACATGAGAGGGATATCGAGAATTCACAAATCCATGTGGTTGATGCATATAAACCTCCTTATGTAAATCACCATGAAGAAAGACATTTTTAATGTCTAACTGCCTGAGCTTCCATTTGCAAGTGGTGGCTAAAGCTACGATAAGTCTAACTGTAGAATGACACACTACGGGACTGAACGTTTCTGAATAATAAGCACCGTGTTCTTGAGTAAAGCCTTGAGCCACTAAACGAGCTTTATATCTGGCTACAATACCATTTGCATTTCGTTTAATTTTGTAAACCTATTTACAACCAACAATAGACCTGTTTTGCAGGTGGAGGAACTAAAACCCAAGTTCCTTGTGTCTGTAAAGCATCATACTCCTCTTGCATGGCTTTCTGCCATTAAGAATAAGAGCTAGCACTTCTAAAAGTTTTAGGCTCATCAACATCAACAATGAGCCAGAAACGTATAACCAGAAAAGGTGAAAAAATCTTCATCAATATGCAAAGACTGAAGTTCTAAGACAGCAGCAAGATAGGCAGAGTAATCCTTCCTAGTAATAGCACCAATTTTGAGTCTAGTTTGAATGGACGATCGTGGAGAAGGAAGAAGTACCTAGAGCTGAGATGAGTTGAGGACATGTAATAGAGGATAATGATCATGAGAAGGAGTTGAAGTGGATGTTTCAGATTCCTGTGATTGTTCAAAACCATAAGGTAAGCTGGCATTTGTTGACATCTCTGATGAAACAGATTGTAGAGATTCAGTATTAGTAGATGGAGGCACTGGATTTGTAGAACCTGCAGATGTACCAAATAGGGGAATTAGAACAATAACTAATGAGGAACTATGTGATAGAGACTGCACTGATGTCTTAAATGAGGATGATGAAGGTAGTTTAGCAGGGAACATTGTTTCATAATGGACCACATGTCTCAAAAGTATCAACTTCTTTGACTGCAAATTATGACAGAGAATGCCTTTATAACCAACAGCATATCCCAGAAAGATACATAATGCAGATCTCGGTTGTAATTTGTTCTGAGTATATGGTCTGAGGTAAAGGTACGCAGTTGATCCAAAAATTCTCAAATGAACCAATTATGGATGTTTTTTATGAAGTAGAAAATAAGGAGAGTTCATTTGAAGTGAAGGAGATGACATTCTATTAATTAAATATACTGCATGAGCGCAAGCATAAAACCAGAACTCTTGAGACAATCCTGTTACATTTAACAAAGTAATGGCAGTCTTTATTATGTGTCGATGTCTTCTCTCAACAAATCCATTTTGTTAAGGTGTATGAGGACAAAAGATCTGATATACCATACCCTTTAGTGCAAGAAAGTTCTGAAATTGTTTGCTCATAAACTCACCACCCCTATCAGATAAAAGAGTTTTAATATTGGAACCAAATTGAATTGCCACATAAGCATGAAACTTCACAAAAATACTAAACACATCTGATTTATTACAAAGTGGGAAAATCCACACAAATTTTGCACAACCATCTACAAATGTTATATAATATCTATGACCTTTAACGGATTTTATAGGAAAAGGACCCCAAACATCGGAATGGATCTTTTCAAAAGAAAACAAACACCTATTGGACTGCTGAGAAAAAGGCAATCGTGCCATTTTGCCATGAATACAATCTGTACACATTCGAAATGTATCATCTAACACATGAGAAATCTTAGACTTATGTAACATGGATGACATTACTTCATTTGTAGGATGCCTCAATCGCTGATGCCAGAGAGATGACTTTATTCGCTGTCCAAGATGTGCAGAAGCTGAAAACTAAGTTGAAGAAGACAATGGTTTGAACACAAGAATCTGAAGCAACTCATTAGGCCTACTCTTTCCTCTGTAAAGGATCTCATTTGTTACCTTGTCCATCACAAAAAACCAAATGTCATCACAGATAAACCAATATCTGTTATCTTTGCATAATTGTTTCACAGAAAGAAGACCTTCAGTAATATGAGGCACATGAAGAACTTTATGCAATTTCAAAGAATGTGAATGAGTGTTGTTGATGCACAAAATCGGCGATGACTTTGGTACAATAGAAAGTGTCAAGTTTGTGACTTTTGTTAGAATGCTCTGGTCATTAGTGTGGATAAATATGTAAATGAGTAGAGACAGGGAAGCAAACACAAGATGTACGTCGTTCACCCAGATTAGCTACGTCCACGGAGTAGAGGAGTTCTCATTAGTTTGAAGGGTTTACACAAATACATAGGTTCAAGCTCTCTTTTAGTAAGTTCTAGTGAATAATTTAGTACAAATGACATTAGGGATTATTGTGGGAGAATGATCCCCTTTTATAGAAGAGAGTTTCTAGCTTTGTTCTGACATTGACGCGTGTCGTGTTGTGATTGGCCTCTAATATCGACACGTGTCGCGTTGTGATTAGCTTCTGATACGGACATGTGTCGTGTTGTGATTGGCCTCCTGGTTGGAGGAAAAGTCTTGTGGGTCCTTGACGGTATGCTGTTTAGTAGTTTCGAGATTGGTGTATGGTACAAACAAGTGTTAAGAGTTGTAGAACCCATATGTGCAATAGTTAAACCTTGACCATTTCTAATTTTAATTCGATCAGATCCTTCGAATGAAGTAGCATGATTGAGAGTGTTAATGTCAAATGTCATATGGTGAGTAACACCAGTGTCAACTATCCAAGCATCTCCAGTTAGGTAAGGAGCAATGTGATGTGCTGCCATAACATTGATGCTGGAATCAGAAGAAGTCGAAGCTGGAAATGAAGAAGATGATGATTGATATGCAAAGTCATGTGGTGCTTGAAGAGATGATAATAGAGGAGCTCTTTGATATGCAAAATTGCCTCGATGATAGCATTCAAGAGAGATGTGACCACATTTGCCACAAATTTAATATACAAACTAAATTGGGTGTAACATTTGGACTTCTGTAAAAACAGTTAAGAGCCGTGTGACCTCAACGTTGACATATCTGACACTCAGGTTGCATAGTGAATCTGTGATCTGTATTGCCAATCCAAGATTGCCATCCTTATCTAAAGTTGGGACCAGAACCTCAAACTTTGTTGTAAAATGGCTTAAAGCCCCCTCTTGTTGCCCTTCAAAAGAATTCCTAGAATTATTAGAAGACCTAGGCTCTGGAGTAAAATTGTTTGAAGCACTTCCAGTGAATCCAAAACCATAACCATAAGGCATAGTTGATGGAGATGGAATGGAGGGGGAAATTGTTAAGGCATAGATGGAATGCCAGAAGTATGAGAATGCATTGGTGAGGGAACATGAGTACGATAATATGATCCTGGTGTGATTGTACCAACAGTGGTAGATGACAAACCATCATGAGAATTAGAACCTGAAGAAGAACTAACTCCAGAGTTTTGTGAAAAAGAACCTCCTTGCATAAACATAGTTGCCATTGAATGAGACAGAGTGTTTTCCATGCCCTCAATTTCCCTTTCAATGTTTAACAATTGAGCCCGAAATTCTTTTAGAGATATAGAGGACTTCCTAGCCAAAATGATTGTTCGAGTAATGGAGTATTCCTTTGGTAGGCCGGCCAATGCAGCAATGATTATATCATTCTCATAAATAAATTCCCCTGCTGCAATGAGTTGATCTCGAATGGATTTCAACCTTGACATATACTTGTCAATAGAGTCAGCATCCTTTTGAAGAGTCTGAAACTCAGTTTTGAGCATATTAATTCTGGATTTAAACACAGTAGCATACCCATCTTCAAGAGTAGTCCAAGCTTCATGAGCTATTTGCAGCCAAGAACATGCTCAATAGCATCATCAGATAATGTGGCAATTAGAAGACTAAGCAAAGCAAGATCAGTAGTCTCCCATTCTTGAAATGCAGTTGTAACTTATTTAGTAACCCTCGTTTCGGTATTGACCACAAACTTTGGAGGACACACAGATGTGCATCAAAGTGGTCAAATAACTTGTAACCTTTTAATACTGACTGAAATTGGAATGCCCATTTAAAGTAGTTGGAATCACCTAAACGAATGGTGAGCATACCAAGAACACTTTTTAATAAATGATGAATTCATGATGGAATCAGCAAATCAACAATCCACAATTTCTTGAACAAGCAATCACCAGACAAGTAGTTAAACTAGCACTGATCTTTAATCAACAATTCTGACCACCCAGATACACAAATACAATTCTACGGCATTGGCCTTTAAATCTTCTCAATTTTACAGATGTACAAACAAAACTATGGCATTGGCCTTCAAATCATCTCAATTTTAACAGATGCACAACATATTATGGCATTGACCTTTATATTACTACAATACACTAAGAGGAAGAAAAACAGAACCTAAAGCACAAACTCAGAACAACACCGCCATGGATGCAAGAACCAAGAACCCAATTGAAGCAGCATCGATAGCATCGACTCAAGAAATCATCACCGACTCGAGAAAAATTCCCAATCGACGCAGTACCAACAACACCGATGCACGCAAGAATCACCGATCACAAAAAAAAAATTCAGCACCAATGAACATAGCAAATCCCAAAACACACCTTGCTAAGAAATCAGTAACCCCACAAAGGAATCACTGGCTTAGATACCATATTAACATAAAGGAAATCTAGGGTTTCAGTAGAAGAACTTCGATGAAGAAGAGAGAGACTCAAATGAATGTTTTCTTCTTTCTATCACTCAATCTTACAAGAGAAGATTTTTCTACTATTTATAGTCTGCTCTATTTAGTAACTACCTTGCTTAACTATTAAGCAATTATACATTCATCTTATCCATTACAAACTTGCCACATGGCACCTTAACTACCCTTTGATCTTTACAGTTATTACCATCAATTTTAAACTCAATTGGAGTAATGGTCCTTCAACTAAAAATTCATGATTATTGATTCCTTAACTCATCAAAACATGTAGCCATAGTTATTTTTGTCAACTCCGTTAAAATTTCCATCAAAATAAAATTTCCATCAAAATAATCAAGGGAAAAATATTGGAAACTAAATGAAAAAAAATTGTAGAAATTGTTCCGTACCTTTAACCTAATTGGAGAAATAGTTCCTCGATTTTAAACCAAGTGGAGCAATGGTCCTTGAACTTTAACTTAATTAGAGCGATGGTTCCTCAACTTTAACCTAATTGTAGGAATGGTTCTCCCAACACAACGAAAATTCTGACAAAGTTGACAAAAATAACCATAACTGCACGTTTTGAGGAGTTAAGGGATCATTGGTCATAGATTATTAGTTGATGGATCATTGCTATAATTGAGTTAAAGTTAAGGGACCATTGCTACAATTTCATCTCAATTTATTGTTTAAGTGCAAAATTAATACAATCACTCGTACTAACAAGCTTTACAACTTTCGTGAATGGGTCAATTTCGAAATTCGACATCATAATCTATAAATCCTAGATTTGAATTTGACATAAATGACACTCTATTTCTAACCAGTTTTCGTTTTTAAGATTTTCATTTTTGTTAGTACATCGATATTTTTTTACACTAAGACCATCTCCAACCCTTGGGCTAAAATCTAAAATTTTTAGCCCAGAAATAGCTTTTCTAGTCTAATCCTTCTAGCCTAAAATATTATCCCTAGATTATTAAAGAATGAACTTAGGCTAATTTTTTTCTTAAATTAACTTTAAAAAAATAATAAATTATGTAAACTATCGTAAATCAATTTTATGAACATTTTAATCTAAAAATATTTAAATTCTGATAAATATTAAAAAAATCACTAAATTGATACATGAAACTCATGAAACACTATGGAATAATATGAAAATCATGATAGAGATGTATAAACACAAAATACATGAAACACACAGAACACATGTGAAGCATATACAAAACACATGTGAAGGACATACAAAACACATGATAGAGATGAAACGCACACAGAACACATGTGAAACACATGACACACACGAAACACATACCAAAATACATACAAAACACATGAAACACAAACCTACACACATGAAACTGAAACCTTTAATCATCATCTATATAAACACAGGTTGAATATCAAACCATCACACAACATATTCACCAATCTTTCAACTTTCAAAGTGTTTTTGTTTCCTAAAAATTCTCAATATCTCATCAATGGGTGATAGAAAAAGGCATAGCAAGGCAATGTAGATGGCACAATACCAAGCAAGCATTGACAATGCTGATGCAGAAATGATCAATGCTGAAGCCGAATTTGCAAACTCTCTTATGCAATATGAGCACCATGTCGAATCTAGCTATCATGGTTTTATCACAGGGCGTTCATTTATACAGCGTGATATAGAAAAGTGACATGACTGAATAACGAAAGATTATTTCATTGAGTGTCTGAGATATCCTCCTCAAGATTTTCGAAGGCGGTTTTCGGATAAGGATAGACCTTTTTGAAAGCATCTTGAATGCAGTTGTCAATCATAACCACTACTTTGCAAGGAAGATAGACGCCGTAGGTCGACAAAGTCTATCACCTCATCAGAAACTCACATCTGCATTTCTGATGCTAGTTAATGGGTGCTCTGCAGACTCAACTGAAGAATATTGCCAACTTGCAGAGGCATGTGGCTCCATATATGGCTTCAATCGAGACTTCCTATCATTTCATCGACACCTTCGTTGACACCTTCATCCCCATCATTTGTCGATGCGGCTTCACGTTGAAATAATCTTCCCCATTGTTGGTTCGCATCGGTTGCCCACCTCAGACAATCCTTGAGGACGTCCCAAACATGATGCAACTTAAAAGGTTGATTTTTTGGTGTTACTCTTGTCTTATAAATTGCCATTACTTTGTCACCCTATGCAAAAAATACATAAAAACAAGTAGTTGCAAAATAATATTATATACATGACAAATAAAATATTAACAAAAAAAAAACTCACAATTTCTGCGACGCTCCTTCCACTAGTCATGTCAGCCCCAACTCTTTCCAAGCTTCCCTTCCATAAAGTGTATGCTTTGTTGATAGTCTTCCACCGATCATAAACTCCACCACCTTCCCTCCCGTCGCCGTTGTAGTTTTCATGGAACTTTTCAATGATTTTATCCCACAAAACCTTTTTATTTTGATTCGTGCCAATTGCACCATCTTCGCTAATAGAAACTCATGTCAAGCATAAAGCAACATCTTCCTCACAGGTCCAATTATGACCTCTAATATGCTCTCTTGCCATCTTGAAAAATTTGGAAATGGGAAGAAATGGTAGAAAGAAAAATTGGAAGAATTGTAGGAGAAAAGTGAGTTCTGTGTGAATGTTTGAATAAATATATAGGTATTTATAGAGTTTTTTAGTGAATTTTGAGTCAAATTTTTTTTAATTATTTTAGTCATTGCATTTAAATTTGGACCGTTAGATTTTATTTTTTACCGTTAGATTTGATTATATTCGATTTCAGCCGTTGGATTCAACAAATATATAAATAAATAAATAAAAGAAGTTTGAATCTAGGTCGTTGGATCAACCAACAACCTGTTGATTCCATCTCTCGAATCAATAGAGTTGTTGGAGCGCTTGGGGAACGTGGCCGACAAGCCCATGTGGGTGGAGCCCAGTCGGGCTAATAACTCGTGCATCGCGTGCGTTTGGCAAGTGGGTGGGGGTGGGGGGTGTGGCGCATAAACGCCCGGTTTTAGGCGGGCCCATATCGATTCCTGGGCTAATTTTTTAGCAGAATTTGGCTTGGGTTTGCCTTTTGGCTTTTAGCCCAAACATTTAGGTTGAGTTGGGGTTGAGTTTTTTTGGTGGTTGGGGGGGGGGGGTTAGGGGAATAAATGAGAAAATTTGGCTTTTAGCCTAGGGTTGGGTTTAGTTTAAGAAGAGGGAGATTTGACTAAACTACATAATGAGCAGCCTAATTTAGTATCGACTTCGTCATCTACGAGATTTGAACAACTAAGGCCTCTCAATTCTAAGTAAAGATAAATATTATCAGACTATAGTAGTGAGTTGCTTAAAATTTTCATTTTTCCTAAATCTTTTGCCTGGATGAAAAAAAATAAATAAATGAACGATTTGATTGTTGATATCCCTCGACCACCAGCTCCCTCACACTCCGACCTGCGACCACGATAACCCTCCCCGACTGGAATCCGTCGAACCCCGACCTGACTATAACTCGTCGAACCCCCCTTCTATCATCTCTATCTCTGTGCATTTTTCTCTCTTAGGGTTTTGGGTATAAATCTGGGAATAATTTTAATCTGATTCCATTTTCACATTTGAGCTTTCTCTATCCCTTGTGAATGTGTGTTTCATTTCAAATACGGATCTTGAAATTTTGAAGATTTGAATTCTTGATTTATTCCCAATCTATGGAATTAAGATGGAGAGAGAACGGCAAGAGAGAATGGAGGGAAGATGGGTTCTTCGTTCTGTCTGGGGTTCTTCGTTCTTCATCTTTTTGGGTTTTTTTTTTATTTTATTTTTTCAGTGTTTTTTTTATTGTTTCAGTGTTTTTCTGACGAGTTAATGGTGTTTAACTAAAGTAAGTTGTATTACGGTTTATCAGTATTCTTCTTGTGAAAGGTTTTAGATTTGATTCTTGTTAAAAATTAATTTGAACCATATTATTATTATGGTTAAGCCTACCCCCACTCTTTAATGTAGATATAGCAGTGGACAGATGTCACAATTTGAAATGGGTCAAAATAAGAGTTCGTGAAAATCAACTTCCTTACCAAAACAGGGTTTAACATTACCACTCTATCGTAATCAAAGACAAGCACTTTTTCTATTAGGTTTTTTTTTTGGACCAATATTCTAATTTACTAAAGTTACGCAATGAGATTTGAATTTGAGAGTCGAAGTCTGAATTACCGAAAGAAGATTTGAACTAAGATGCTGACAGCTGAGGTTTAAATTCTTATTAAGTTTGCACACTTTTCAAAGATTTATCTTCAGTAGTTCAAACTATTACGTAATTCGAATTTTCATCCATTATATTGACAAGTAAGAAAAAAATAAATAAATAAAATCCTCAAGTCAATCATGATCGTTAATTACTTTGCTACTGAATAATCAGGACCATCGCAAAACAATTGTACTTTTCAATTGACAGATTAACTTGTAAAAATCTGGCACCACGAATAACAAAGACTCTTTTTATCCAAATTTGGATCCTGAATTCCAAATTTGTAAACAGAGTAGAGTGTCTTAAATTTCAACCAAATGAATCACAGAGCTTAAATTAACAGGGTAAGTTACCCATTGTATATGATCAAACAGAAAGATTGGTTCGAAAATTCCGGCGGTTGCTGCCGGCCAAGTGCACCCACGCATTGAACTTGCCTGAAAAATTCTCTTTATTGATGAAACATCAGGCAACACTCGATATGAACAATTTGCTGGCAGGAAATTTTAACTTGATACAAGGAACAAATCAACACCACAAGATTGTAATTCAAAGATTAATTTACACACCCAGAGTTCTGGAGATCATAGAAGATGGTCTATGGTTTCGACTAATGGGTAAGTGAACGTAAACCTCGTGAACTTCTGGTTTACAAACCTCCCCTCTATCCCTATCTATGGCATAGCACACGTATACGGTGTCAATTACATTGTCCAGCAAATGGACAAAGAAACCAAGTATCACGATCAGCAGCACCCACGCCAGAACTGCCACAAAGTACGAATCAACCCCAAGACTGGTCACAGCTTGTAAGATAGCGCAGACCTGTCAATGCACATCCATAATCAGAAAATACCATGGGAGAGATAAAAAGGAAGAATAGGAATTACAAAACAAGAAAGATGATGCAACCGAAACAAAGTCCAGCAGTTTGGGATTGGGAACGCATTTATAATGCATCTCCGTTGATTGCTTATCAAATATAACTCATCAAACCTATACAGTTCTAACACTCCAAGTACAGTCCCCATATCGACAGTGCATGACATCTAGAACCACCCTTGGGTCCTCTCCCCAACTCTCTTCTCTCAGCTAGGCCACACCAAAAGTGCGGAAGAAGACCAAAAGGAAATAATTATACAACAGTTACTATCACTATCATTAACTGCGTTATGAGAAAGATCTACGCAGAGCTTTTAAAAAGCTTCGACAGTGTCACATGTTCAATACATGGATGAGTTCCTAACATACCACACATGACGCACAACGATCTTAAACAATAATTAATGGAAACTTGAATGATTGAGATTCGAAAAGACAACATACCACAATTGCATATATTGCTGAGAGTACAAAAACAATTCCAGCCAATAGACGAGTGGAGATGGTTTCCACAAAAACTGCAGAGAGAAGATTGCGCTTTAGAAGCTCATATGTCATTTTTGCAGATGAGCAGTAAGCTTCACCAGTTATTGCCGCAAAGTTGATTGTGAACTTGTTGAGAAAATCAATTGCCGAAAATAAGGCATTAACACAGCAGCGCATTAGAAAATACACCATCCCAGGTGAACCGTCTTGTCTTGCACCATCAACCATGGCACGGACAACTCGAACAACACATAAAAGTAATCCAGATAGGCATACTGTGCCAAAGTTGGGCCCAAACGCATTTCTGCAATTATAAACAGAAACATGAGAAAGGACAAGATATTGTGATGACAAAATAACATCAAGAGTAATGCCTAAAATGCCGTTGTGTTTAATATGTCAACTAATTCACCAGGAAAAGATAAAATGAAAACCATGAGCAGATCACAATTCTCAAAAGATAAGGGTTGACACATGCGCGAAGAATACAGAATATCACTGAAAGGTAAGCATAATTCGTCAAGAAAACTGGAATAACATCTTAGAGTTCAGTGCATGTACAAGATAAAGCAAAAAATATGCATCTTCATCCTTCAAGATTTCATGTGAACATACATTCTGGAACATTAGCTTGCTGCTAAGAAAATAAGGGTCCAAGGGACCTGACAGTGCCAGGTGGAGAAGAACCTATACCTACTTGCTGCTGCTTAGATTAATGTTGTTCTTATATTATGCACAACGATAATAAGCCCAAAATTCACCGAATAACCGCACACATAATTCCAAAATGGAATTGATTAATCACTATTAATGTCATGCAGGTAAATAAGCCTATGAAAGTGCTACTGTCCGTCAACCAGAGCAGCATCAAAACCTAAAAGTGAAAGACATGAAGCAGGTACCCATCTGACCCAAGGAAGAACTGCTACATAACGATTGCGTAGTATCTATAGTTATTCTGGAATTTGGTTGATGGAACCTAGAAAACAAATTTGGCTGACAAAAAAGTACACTGATTATATGCTCTGACTTGCAAGAAAATACAATCACTCAGACATAAATTGATTGTGTTTGCGGTTTTCCTAGCTATTCAAACCAAACAGAGTTAATCACCAACTTTTCAACTCTCCACTAATTCAGTTCCATTTAGTTTGGAACAGAGTATATTTCAATTGTAAGTTGTAAGTTTTAATATATGAACTAAGGTAAAGTACTCCAAACATCGAAAAACAAATGTAGCAACAAACAATTCACCTTAACGAGCGTCTGATAATGCGCCTCGGAGTTGAATCCTCCTTAGTAAAGTACCACTGAGCAACAGTCCCACTAATCACATACACCTGAGCTTCCACCATCGTCGTCAGCGACCACAACATTGTCAAAATCGCCAATGCGTAATAAGCAGGCACCCAAACATCCTGCTTCCACACACAACTATACACTCCCTGCGATTCCCGTGACGCAATCTTCCCATTGAACCTGGCATACACCAAGAACACAACAATGGGTGCGTAGTAAACCACCAATCCGAATGTCAAACACGGCAGGACCCCGAACAAGCCCAAGTTCCGCGAAAGCGCATCTGAAGCGACCCCAATTATGCTCACAGTGAGCTCAATCCGGTGCCAATTCACCACAAGAATCCACACAACGACCCCAATTAACAAAAACACGAAAATCAGAATCAAAATTCTGTAAGCTAAAGGGAGAGCGTCGCTGCAGGTCGAGCTGAGAGTGCAGGCGACGAACCAGTACACGTTGAAGAAAATTGGGAAGACGATGAAGAAGGGGAGGAAGACATAGACGACTTGCTTGGCGTAGTGTTTGAGGAGAATTAGCAGACTGAAGCAAATTGGCAGGCTTAGAATCAACGTAATCACGAGGGTCCACGTCAAATCTTTGAGCAGAGAGGACGAGGAAGAAGAGAAAGTGGGTCCGACCCAGTTGGGGAGACGGGTCAAAGTTTCGTTTTTGACGCAGGAGGCGGAGTCGGAGTCGTAGGCGAAGGAGGAGAGGGCGGAGTAATTTTCGTTGCGGTGGACAATGGCGAAGATTCCGATGGCGAAGGTGGCGAGGACGAAGAGGAGGAAGAGGAATAGAAAGGGGAGGTCTTTGAAATGGCGGGGGCCGTAGTTGTAGGAGATCTGGAGGTACTGGGTCGGGTCGGAATCGGATTCCGGTGGGTCGGCGTAAGATGGCGGAGGGGACAGCGGCGGTGGCGGGTCTTCGATTGGGGGTTTGGAGAGGAGTGGGGTGGAGGGAGAGGATGAGTCGTAGAAGGAGATGGGCGTCTTGTCGTGGTCTTCGGAGCTGCCCATTGGAGCTCAGTTGGAGCTGAGGGAGGTGGCGATGGTGGCGGAGGGTGGGTGCTTTGGGGTATAGAGAAGGCGGAGAAGCATTTGGTTTGGTCGTTGACTGGTAAGCAGAGAGTGCGTGCTGTTAAGCAGAGTGCGTGGAGTAGTAGATGGAGATAAGCATCAGAGAAACAGAGCAATGAGTTGGAAACATGTCATTGCAAATTATGGTCGGTTTGTTTGACAGTCGACATTTCTGGAGGCTTTTATACATTTTGTTATTCCTTCTTCTTTTTTTTTTTTTTTTTTTTTTTTTTTTGCAATGACTAAGCAGTTTTCACAAAGAGTATATAAGGGGATTAAATTTACAAATTAAATGATGTGTGACCGATAATAAATAAACATGTTTATTAATACTTAAATAATAATCCGATCATCAACTTTAATATCATTTAGTTTACAAAATTTTATTTATAAGTTTGGTATTCCTAGCATTACTAGCTAGATATATGATAAATTTATGGGTAAATTGTCATTTGACCCCCTATACTATTACCCTAGTTGAAATTGACTCCTTAAACCTTTTTTTGGTAAATTAACCCCTTGAACTATGTTAAATTGATAACTCATATATTTCATGCATTTATACCATCCATTTCTAGTCTATTTGTCATGTTTTTGAGTTAAACTGGTTGCATTTTATTTTATTTTGTGTTAGTGTGCAGTTACATGTACTTTAGGATCAATTTGAAGGGAAAAGAAGTGAAAACATGCCATTTTTGGAGCTAACCCTTATTCAAATGTGGAGAGAAGTTTAGTGGCCTGTTTTGGGGCCCAAATAAAGTTGTTACTTGTTTTGAAGCCCAAATAAAGAATTCAAAGCGAATTTGGCTGGTTAGGAGACCAAGAGCAGAATGGGAAAGGAATTGGATTATCTAGCCTGATTTGGAGGAGCCAAATAAGGAAAAACGTTCAAAACTTTGGCTTAATGGTTGGCATCACCTTGCAATCAGCTGCTGCCCCATTTAGCATATAAATACTAGGGTTTCAAGTCACTTTTACACAAGCCCCCCTTGGGGACGCCCAAAGCTCTCTCTCTTCTCTTTCTTTGGCCTTTCTTCCAGAAACAAAATCCTATTTCCCTTCACCATCCGCTGCCACCGAATAAACCACGCAGTCACGCTGTTCTTGGAGAAGTTCAATATCAGAATTGCTTCAAGGGGTATGAAATTAATTTCACTCATGTTGTTCTTAATATTTATATATTCTGTAATCATGTTGTGTAATTAAGTTCATAGCTGGGGATTTCGATGTAGCCTTGCAAAACTATTCTATGTTATTAAGTTAAAGTATTCAATCAATATGTGTTCTTGTTTCATTCACTGATTTTATAGTTTAATTTGTTTGTTAATCTTAATGTTTGATCACCATTAGGGCTGCTTATGAATTATTTGATCAATATTATAGTACATATCATGCTTAATCTTGGTAGACATGTAAATGAATGAAGAAACTGCTATGCATATATCCTGCCATGTGATTTCTTTGGTTCTTTGAAGTTTTCTTGTTCTTCATGGATTCTTAGTTAGTAATCTAAGTTGAACATCACAACTGGGTTGCACATTAGGAGTACTTGATCACACCCACACATCAAATGGATGATCATAAATGAGTAAAACGAACCCTAGTTGCAGATTGGAAAGTTGAATGCGTTTTGACTTAATTTTCATGGAATTGGCTTGTAATGGTGAAATCGGTATCCCTAGTTCCATTCCCATTATTTCGAATCAACCTATCATTTATCTTTATCCTTCTTGCATTTATAAGTTATTTTAGTTTTCAATTGAAAAATCTAAATTCAGTTTGTATTTGCATTGTTTAGTTAGGGTTCACATAAAGCTAGTAATTTGTACAAGTCTAATCAGTCCCTGTGGTTCGACACCCTTACTTGTGCCACTATACTATCCTTATTTTTGCACTTGAAAGGAACACAACAGAAATATGCCAATTAACCCTTTGTCGTTAGATTATGTCCGCTATTTTGTCAAATTCAAGGGCAAATTAGTCTTTTACCATCAATTCTTACATGTCACTTATAACCACCAATAAGATTATGACATGCGGACACATAATAATGTGTAATGACAATGTAACATCCCATATCGACCAACATAGAGGGGGTGATGTGTCTTATATGTACATTCTCACCTCCATATAACATGAGGTTTTTTGGGAACTCACCGGCTTCGGGTTCCATCGGAACTTCGAAGTTAAGCAAGTTTGGACGAGAGCATTCCCAGGATGGGTGATCCACTGGGAAGTTCTCGTATGAATTCCTAGAAACAAAATTGTGAGGGCATGGCAGGAGCCCAAAGCTAACAATATCGTACTAAGGTAGAGTTGAGCCCAACATGAGCTAAGTAGTCTTGACAACCCTTACTCAACAGTCACCTCGCCCTCATGGCACTGATAACGAAAGAGACTACTGTATCTGTGGAAGACGTCAGGCCCCTAAGGAGGGTGGATTGTAAGATCCCACATCGACCAACAGAGAGGGGGTGATGTGCCTTATATGTACATACTCCCTTCCCTATAGCATGAGGCCTTTTGGGAACTCACTGACTTCGGGTTCCATCGAAACTCCGAAGTTAAGCGAGTTCGGACAAGAGCATTCCCAGGATGGATGACCCACTGGGAAGTTCTCATGTGAGTTCCCAAAAACAAAACCGTGAGCGCATGGCAGAGGCCCAAAGCGGACAGTATAATGCTACGGCGGAGCTGGGACTAGGAACGTTTGGTTTCTTTATGTTTCTTATTATGCTATAAGTTTTTTGAATTATTCTGTATCCACGTGGCATTATTTTGTTGGTGGTTATTACTGAAAAGTAAAAATTGATGATAAAAAGTTTAACTTGCCCTTGAATTTGACAACATAGTGGACGGAATCCAATAGTAAGGGGTTAATTGGCTGATTTTAAATAGTTTAGGGGATTAATTTACCAAAAAAAAATAGTTTAAGGAGTCAATTTCAACTAAGGTAATACTTTAGGGGATCAAACCGCAGTTTACCCTAAATTTATGGAATTTTTATCATAAATAGCAAAAATTTACCTCATTTTCATAAATGTCAATTTTCATAAAATAATTTTGAATATACCCAAATTATATTAAAATGGACTCAATTCTTTCGAAAAAGAAAACAACAATATCTTTGTTTCTTTTAGAGCATCTCCAATGGAAGTTCTTATTTAGGGACTCCCACCATCACTTTGAGTACTCATTTAAGGACTTAAAGGGAATCTTTGCGTCCCTATAGGAATATTGCCTCCAATGATAAAGTCTTTATAGTATAATCCCTAAATTTGAAGTTTTTATGATTTTTATGTGATAATTTGATTATATGCACTTTTTTTTTATGTTAACTTTTTTTTTAATTAATTAAAAGCATTAAATCTTTAATCAAAATTGTGGATCCCCTTTTTCACTCAAGGTGCACATTTTTTGTTTATGTTAACCATTTTTTAATTAATTAAAAGCATTAAAAGCTTCCGTCAAGATTGTGGGTCCCATTTTTCACTCAAGGTTATACTATATAGTCTTTATATAAGGACATATGAAATGTATCTGGTGAGTCCTTATACCTATTTTTTTTAGTACATCGATATATTTACACTAAGGGGAGGGGGAGTTTGACTAAGCCACACAATGAGCAACCTAATTTGGTATCGAATTCACCATCCACAAGATTTGAACCTAATTTGGTATCTCATTTGGTGAGTCCTTATACTTTAAAGACTTTCTTTCCGATCCATTGGAAATTTATTTGTCTCTATATTTGTTTTATACTCATTTTATACTGTGGTTGTCCCTATTTAAGAACTCCATTGAAGATGCTCTTAGAAAGGTAGAACTGCACTTTGGAATCACAAGACTTCACTAAAATAAAAGGACTAAAAAGCTATTAAAACAACAAAACTCAACTCATGCAATAAATTATGAAGAAATTTGATAAGGAATAAAATTATCCAAATAAAAGAACAAAGTGGATAATTTGATAAATAGAAAATAAATTAAAAAAAACAAAAACAATTTGTGAATACAGAGGAAATCTCGACGTTACAAAATACTAGTTTCAGTACATATAAAAAAAGGTTTTGATTGGGTTTTTATTGCAATTTCTGAAGCTAAAAAAATGAGAAGATCAACAAACATACGTTTACAATTATATCTCTATATCTTCTATTAATCTTTCTCTCAAAAATGGATTATGTCATTTTGAGAGACTGAATACATAATAAATTTCTCTAATGCGATATTTTGGATTTCAGATTCCAAACTGCTGAAGAGAAATGAAAGTCCAATATTTTTCAATCTTCTTTTTTTTCTTTGGATACAGAATTGGGTATTTCGGTTGGGGGGAATCCTATGGCCGAATCCTACTGATTAACTATTTTTCCTATTCGTTGTACTTTCGTGTCTCCTGCTAACAAACACACAAGTGGAGAATCATAATCCATTATTTGTTATGTCATATTATGGAAAGTATAGTGACATGCCTCTAAACTATTATTACCGCAAGACGTGTCTGAAATTCTATAAATTCATTGTCCTTGCATACATTGTTAACGATAGAGGGAGGTTTTCACCTTGCGTTCCAAATTCGAAACTTTCCATTCTCCTAAATCATTGGAATCATTTTGAACTCGCCCCCTCTTTTTAATAATAATTAGCAGGTATTATTTTTAAGTCAACAGCTTGCGAGTGATACGTCGAATGATCGGGTCTGAGGCATGCCATGACGTTGCTGCGTTTTATAGATCTCATATAGGCCCTTATGCCGACTTAATGTTGTCCTAATCCTATGATGTTTTTATAGATCTCCATTAGTTTGCTGCGTTTAATCTAATGACCTAGTATCTAGTATGCTTTAGACGGCAATAAAGAGAAAATTGAAGCCTTTGTCTCTAAAATTTGGTCCGCTTGGAGTTTTGGTTTCTAAATTGGTCTTTAATTTTGTCACAACGTAAAACAATGATCATTTTGAATAACATCGTTAAAACTTCCATCCAAAATAAAGAGTTTAAGCGAACAAATAAGGGATGAATAAAAGCAACTTATGAAAGGTCAAATACACATGCTTGAGAAAAATGGGGGCAAACGGGAAGTAAAAAAATGATGATTTCTATACGGTTCCTCACTTCCGCTACAACAAAACATGTTTGTACTAACAACTCTTGCCAATTACAAAGGGAGGGGGCAAGAGAGAGAGAGAGAGAGAGACTGTAATATATTCAGGAGAAAAGCCTGAGACTGATGTAACTAGGTAGAAGGGAAGAAACTCGTATCGGTGACTCATCTAAAAAACCAATTTACCGAACTCAAAAGTTAAAAAATTTGTTGTGCTAAGTGTCAACTTTCCTCATCCCACTGGCTCTTGGGTATCTCTCCTGATTCAGCAATTACAACCTTCTTTCTGGGTTTTCCACTGTAGGTTCCGGCCCCCCCTTCGATTGCATACACCGTGTCCATTCCTTGAATAACCTTGCCAAAGACAACATGCTCCCCGTCCAACCTGTAGAACACATACAAAATATCATCGCTGTATAACGAGCCTTGGACTAGACGTGCATCATAGCCTGAGACCTATATGGCAATTTATACAACTACAAACTATTTCATATCACTAGATTGATGCATGTTGATCATTCTCAGAAACTTCAGTGTGATTCTTAAGTGCAAGATTCCAAAATTCAGCAAGTTTAAGCACTCATGCGCCTGCGCGCACACAAATTTCTTTTGGTGGTCTTCCAAAGACTTTCTCTCAATGATTGATCCTAATTGCTTTGGTCTTAGCATCTTAAGTGACATCCAGAAAATTCTTCACAAGGCATGTCAAGTCAGCCTGCTCTGATTGCGTCACCACAGGAGAAGATTAAGGAGCATCTCACTAGACCATCTTGGATGGCTGGAACTATCCCAAAGAATAAAAAGTACACATTTTTTGGAAGTTCTGTATAGGGTAACTACGCAATTGTATTGGCTGCATGAACTCTGAATCTTTGTGCTGAGCCAATTATTTGCACAAATGTTCAAATATTCAGAATTCCACCTCCCAAAAAAACTTACCAACTAGCTTTGAGTGTGGTGATAAAGAACTGTGAGCCATTGGAATCAGGGCCTGAATTTACCATAGAAACAACACCTGCACATAAAATACAATTTCAGGGGAAAAACGTAATAAAAATGACTTTGTAACAATTCAGATAGTTAGGAGCTTTAGAAATCCATAGATCATCAAAGGAATGAAAACGGACAGCCATAAACTTTTGAAATTAAACACCTGCATGTGAATGTTTCACTCTGAAATTCTCATCTGGAAATGTGCCGCCATATATAGATTCATATCCCTTCCCATTACGAGAAACAATATCTCCACCTTGAATCATGAACCCAGATACTATACGATGAAATGGTATTCCCTTATAGTGGAGCAGTTTCCCCTTAACACCTTTGCCCTTTTCCCCTAAATTCATAAAAAGGTTTGAATCAGCACAATAATAGTAAGAGAAGCTTTTGTCAGTGATAAACTATTGCAGTAGCTCCAATTACCTGTGCACAATGCCCTAAAATTTTCTGCAGAAAAAAGTTTCAGGTGTTAGATAATTAAGTGGTACGAGATAACCATGATGTAGTGTAAAAGAAGAAAGCAAGTTGGCAGATCTGCAAAATAGCAGAGTCAAAAGCAGCAAGATTGTGAAAATTACTCGCTGAGTGGAGTGTAATTGTACATGTAAAAGTGTGTGTTTTCATGTATACCTGTTTCTAAGTGAGGTTTAAGTCATTGGGCACCCAAAAAACATCGTCCCAAAAATTTTAACAAGCATAATTAGTTTGGTTATTAGCATGCATTGATACGAACAAAAGAATTCCAATGACAAGATGTTTAATCTAGTAAGCAATTACAGATTATATCATCATGGACTGCGATCAATATTCCCGCATTTGGATATGTATATGAAGGTGGATTATCATCGACCAATTTGTGCTAAATAACAAACTGTGACCAGTTGAAACAAATATTTCTAAGGTTCTAATGACAATGTATTAACAAGTGAGATGATCCCATACCAACAGTCTTTGGCACAACCTCACCATATAATCCAATCACGATTCTACCTGCAAATATAAAGGTGAATAGAAGTTATCCGGGCATAGGAAACCAATATGAAATAGGGGGAAAATAGTTTACGTAATAGTATAGACACGAAGCCATACCTAAGTGCTGTCCGTCAATATCAATATCAAGGAATACTCTGTGGGTAATTTCAGGCACCTCTTCTATTTGCACTTCCTCCTAGATATCAAGTTAGAGAGTTAAATCAATTTGTTTGTAATATTAGGTCCACGCAATTCCTTGCACTTACTGAAAGTCATGGCATCATTACTCAAAGAACAAACCACCAAAACATAAATCCACGTAATCAGAAAAGAAATGATAAAACCATGAACTTCCACGACTCTGGTACACCAATTGGTCATGCTTAACATGCAGACATGTTTATTCATCCCAATACATATCCTAAATGAAGCTTCAATAACATGTCCGTAAAATTTCTTTTTCTTTTATTCAGGTGGTATAAACAGATGGCAGATGTCAAGCACCAAAACAAAATCAAAAGATTCAAAATGCCCTGCCTACGCACTATCAACCCACACTTGTAGTCCAGTATCAGTTTTAAGCGCATGGGGCTAGAAAATAGAGCTCACAACTACTAAGTTTCACGAAACCAAATGCGTACAATTGAAATGCATTACGATGACAATCGAAATTACCCGAATACTAAACATAGCTCACTTAGGCAAGCAGTGTGAGTAGCACAATAACGAAATTTACAGAGTTTGACCAACGCATAAGGCTCCACCCATCAAACACTCTCTAAGACTAAACCATTTCACCATTTAGCAGATTTCAAATTATTAGCACCCAATTAAAGAATTCATTAAATATGTGAACAATTAGCCTCAGATTCTGATTTCCCTATGCCAAATACTCGAATTAATAGGTCATAAAGCACCAAAATTTGAGCGAAACCCATTAAACCCACATTGTCAATCAATTGTTTGAGCAGATAAAAACCACAAAATCGCATTCAGATCCATAAATTATGTGTAAATACCAATAAAAAAGATAGAAAAAGCTCACCTGCTTATGGGTGGACGAGAAAACGAAAATTAGGAAAATGGCGAGGACGAAGAAGACGAGGAGGGATCGAGGATGAAGCAGGACGCAGATCTCTCGACGCATCGTTTAGATCCTCTCTGTATGTGAATATATATCTGAATTAATTAAGAAAAAGTACTATATCTACCTTGTTGATCTTCCATGTTAGTTCCTCTCTCCTAAGAAAGACCATAAATTCGGTGGTGCCAGTGACCTCTGAACTTAGACAGACACGGTGATGAGAGCGAGAGAGGGAGGGGCAGAGAACGAAGACCTGGAATTTTCGGTGAGACAGACGCAGCAAGTTTAGGTTCTCTTAACCAAAGTCCAAATAATGTCTCAACGAGTAATGACAATTGTTTTCAAAAAAAAAAAGTTAAGGGAACTATTATTAGCTTTCACAAATCTCATTCTTGTATTTTTCACACGAGTATGTTTTTTAAAATATAGGAATTTTGAAGCACACAATTAGATTTTTGGAATGTCAATAACGATTTATATGGTTAGTAGTATTCATCTTTATACTGGTAAGTTCAAATCTCTCACTCCTTATATTGTTTGCACAAGTCATTTAGTATTACGGGGTAGTATTCTTTCTTGTAAGTGTGAGATTTTATATTCGATTCTCGTAGGGATGAGTTTGATGTCAAATTACTACTCATTCACTAGAGGTAACGTAATTTACAAAAGCTCATTCATTTGTTCAATACCCTTAATGACATCCAACCCGGATATCTAGTAGATAACTAAATCAAAGTGCATTAGCTGACACTCGAAGTGTGACGAAGCCATAACATGCGTGCAAATATGTAAAGTCTATACTCTTAGGTTTGGTTTCCCTTGTCAATATTGTAAGTGTACCACTTGTTCAATCTAGCTTAGGTTTTTCTCTATATATGGTTGTCTTTGCTGTGAAGAAATGTACAAGGATAGGACACATATCACTTCAAAAGGTTTGTTCATGCATGTGCATTTCACGTCTACATTCCTATTCCATTCTGACTAGCTTAGTTGTCTAGTCAGGCTTGCACGTGAATTTCCAACAAGTTGGGCACGCAAATTAAGACCTACCCACATAGGTTTCCTGACAACTTTCTGTCGATAGTCAGATATCAGCTCTAAATCTTTTCTAATTGATTTGTAGGATGACATGTGTCCTTGGTAGGTGAAAAACAAACTAAAGCTTTTGGGGTTAAGATCCCCAACCAGGGTTCGGTGTTTTTAGGGATTTTTAAATCATATTTCTAGTGAGGAGTTAGAGTGAGAAAGGCATTAAGACCTTACCTTTCTCTTTGTTCTTCATTTATAAAACTCTAGTTGCAAAACCTTCTTTCATGCATTAAACGCCCAATCATTGAAGAATAGGGTTGCATTTTCTTTGGTTTTGCATTAAATTAATGGTGAAGTGTTTATAGTTTCAAATCTTTAAAACTGACCCACTTTAAGATTCTCGTCAGTTTCTTCCTTCAACTGTTTGACAGGAGAAACTAACTAGACATCTGAATCCAGATCTGCATATCATTGTCACATCATCATATGCATAGTTTGTGAGCTGGTCTTGGTGCCACAAGGCGAAGAGCTAAGGATGAGCTGCCACTTCGTGAAGACCAAAGGAATCCATCTTGTATGAGGCAAGGTTACACAAAGGTAAAGCTGCTCCATAAATACGGTTCTAGGAATTCAGCTTTACGTGGTACTTTGTAAGAACCTTGATTATACTAATGGATTGGACTCAGTGGAGAGTCCCCGATTTTTTAATCTAGAAGTAGGTTTTTCCGGCCATATACATAGTGTGATCTATGGGATTTACTGGTATTTGGTGAAATCTCACCATGGACCTCTGATTGTGTTGGTACATCTTGCAATACTCCTCAATTCTTTGATTGATCTAATTATGCTGCATGAAGTGAAAAGTTTCAAATCTTTCTGGAAGCCCAAGACTTAATTGTTGTTGACTATCTTACCCTGGAATGGGAAACACCGTCAAGAAATGTTAATGGTGAATCTATGGTTAAACCTAAAGGAAAATGGTCTTCTGGTGAAGTTACTTTTGCCATGGCAAACATAAAAGCAAGAAATGTTATTGTCACCACCATTTCTCCAACTCAATTTGCACACATTTGCTATTTCTCAACGGGCAAGCAAGTTTAGGACAAGCTTAGAAATCTCCATGAAGGAGATAAAAAAGTGGTGGATCTGAAACTTCAAATGACTCTTTCAAAATTTGAGGACTTGAGGATGAAAGAATCTGAGACCTTCTCGGTTTTCTATGAAAAAATCGAAATGTTAACTAATGAAGCTTTAGGGTTGGGCAAACCTATTGATGAAATTACCATTGTTCAGAAGATCTTGAGATCCTTACCTAAGAGATTCATGGCTAAGAAGGTTGCAATTCAAGAATTTCAAGATTTGAATGAGATCAAACTTGGAAAACTGGTGGGTAAGCTTATCACTTATAAAATGGAGCTAGATATGGAAAATGACGATGCCAAGAAAAGAAGTGATGTTGCTCTTCATAGTGTTGAAAATGCAAAGATTGTCAATAACCCGTATGAGCAAGTTCTAGAAGATAATGTTGCCTTGTCTGTCAACCAGTTCAGAAGATTTCTCAACAATAAAGGAATGGAGATCAAAAAGGTTGGGGAGCCCTTTGAAAACTCAAAATACCAATCTCATGGAAAGTTCACCTTTCGTAGAAAACAAGGAAAGTTCACAAGTAGTAAGGCAAAATCCTCATCTGGAGAATCTGGTCTATGATTTTCTTATGGTGGTAGTGGACATCGTGATACTATGTGTGCAAACAACAGGGAATCAAATCAGAAAAGGGACAAAACAATGATGGCTACTTGGAGTGAAAGTGAAAGTGAAGGGTCTATGCATTCTGATGAGTTGTCAGAAAATGAAGAAAAAAATGTTGCTTTTGTTGCTCCGATGGTGGAAACGTCTTTAAGTGATAATAATCTAGTGCTGAATGACAACGAAGAAATGACTAATGATGAGTTGTGCATTAAGTATGATAATCTTCTTTTTTATGAGACGTGTACTACAAAAGTGGAGAAAATTGAGTTGTCCAAGAAAGTTATTGAATTGCAGAAAGAAAACAAGTCTCTAAGTCTAGTAAAACTGAACTGGATGAAAAGATTGATTATCTTGAGGCACATATCAAAGAACATGATGAGAAGGATTCTCCTTGCAATAACAAAGTGGAAAGAGATTATGTTATTGCTGCTCTTGAAGCTCAAGTTCAAAAATTGCTTAAATCTCAAGAAAACTTGATGAATCAAATTCATGTGTTAAAAGCAAATAACGTTATGTATCATAAGGCTAATCGTAAACAACTACTTAAGTTGAATGAGGCAAATGACAAGGTTATTCGTCTTACCATTAGGGCTGAAAAAATTAGCCTTGAGAAACCTCATGGTGATAAAAGTGGTCTTGGTTACGTGGAAAACGAATCCAGCTCAATGGGTACCAAATCAAATTTTGTGAAAGAATCTCCTCTTGTGGCACCTAAAGTCAATTCAAGCTCAAAGTCTAGATTTATTCCCACATGCCACGAATGTGGTTAATTGGGCCACATTCATTCTAAGTGTAGGAAACTTCACTCTAGGAAGAATGACACGTTGAAGAATCAGGTGGATCGACGGTCAATGAAGTTAACAGAATTGCTCAACTTGTGCAGTCATCCAATATGGAAAAAGGGATGCCTCGCTCCAAATGGATTCAAAAAGTCTCCAACAGATGCTTAGTTGTACTCAATGCTCTCTTTGCCACTAAACCAAATGTATGATATTTTGACAGTGGATGTTCTCGTCACATGTCTGGGGACAATGATGTTTTCCTATCTTTTTCACCTTTCAAAGGCGGTGGGGTTGTCTTTGGTAGTGGTGACAAGTCTTAAATCATTGGAAATGGTATTGTTAATATTTATGGTCTTCCTCAGCTCAAGAATGTTAATTACGTGGAAGGTTTGAAGTCGAGTCTCATTAGTATTAGCCAGTTGTGCGATGAAGTGGCAGATAAAGTTTGCTTCTCCAAGAAAGATTGTTGAATTGTGGACAAGGTGAAGAGTTGGTCTCGGTGCATAGTTCGTGAATTGCTTATCATTGCCACTTCTTGATGACCGAAGGAATCCATCTTGTGTAAGGCAAGATTGCACAAAGATAAAGTTGCTTCATAGATAGAGTTCTAAGAATTAAGCTTTATGTGGTATTTTGTAAGAACCTTAATTATACTAGTGGATTGGACTCAGTGGAGAATCCCCGGTTTTTTAACCCAAAAGTGGGTTTTTCCAGCCAAAACATCTTATGTTCATAGTTACTTATATTGTGTCACATACCTCACATACATATACATGCTACGTGTATTACTTGAATATTTAATAAGTATGTGCTCACAATCATGCTCACCTAACATGCTAATAACTTGGAACAAACTAAGAGCTTGCTGACTAGGATAACTATTAATAACTAAGATTGGTCATTTAATCTTTGGTTTATTAACTAACATATCTATCTTAGTCAACTAGCGGGCTTGACTTGTCAGTCTAGCATATTATTATTTTTATATATAGGATATTCCGCCTGATACCAATTTTAAAATACAATTTAAAATAATCTACCAAAAATTTGGCAGAATTGCCCTTAAAGTTAGGTTTGGGCCCAAATTTTGCTGAAAAATATTCTAATTATTTCAACATAGCATCCGCGAAATGCCACATCTAACGGGTTGTATACCCTCCACTACATGCATAATAAGTTGTTTAGAGCATGGCATATGTTTACAACAAAAATAGAAGACGTGAAAGCGCTAAGAAATCTTAAGTTCTCATCCATTCACGGATGGACTTTCATATAAACTAAAAGGACATAAAGGAGTAGTTCTACTCAATAGGAATTGATCAGGGCTGTCGCAAGTTACCTCGATGCTAAGAAGATCTCTGCCACTAAGTTTGGTAGTGTGGCTTACAATTCAATACACTTGTGGTAACTAGTGTAAGCTGGAAATGTAACAATACACTAGTCATAGCTAGTGTAAGTTGAATGTTATGTCCCTAGTATGGACAAGTTGAATTTGAACCATACATGTGTAAGCTGAATGTAATGTTCGTAGTATGACAAGTTGGATATGAATCATACACATGTAAGCTGAATGTCATGTCCATAATATGGACAAGCTGAATATGAATCATCCACTTCTAAGCTGAATGTCATGTCTGTAGTATGGACAAGCTAAAGATAATTCATATAGGTGTAAGCTAAATGTCATGTCTATAGTATGAACAAGCTAAATTTAAATCATAAGGGCTAGTAATATATCATGAAGTCGATTTATCCCGTAAAAGTGTAACTGAAACTTATATCTATCTAGGCATGCATAATATTTCAAAAAGAAGACATTTATTCATAAATGTCTTCTCACACTTCCGGCTAACTCTCCCTTAAGGAGCCTTTTGTCTTTGTCAATTGAGTGAAGTTTGTACCCAGACTGGATCACAATAATGTCATGTCTTGAACTCAGATACATAATACACCATTAATTTTATTTAAATTTTATGGCACATCTAACCTTTATGTTAGACTGCCTACGTACCTTGTAAATAGATCAAGTCAATTGTAGTTCACCAGCCATATGTGAAATTCAACTTATGTTACATAAACATTGGGATGTCTATACTTGGTAGAAATGGATGTTTCAACAAACACGAAATAAAATGACGATGGGCAAAGTCTGTTCACTAGGCCCTATTGGGTCTCTAGTGATGCTAGCCTCAATATTGAGAATGATTCGAGACATGTTGACAAAAGGTCAATCCTCGGTCCAATTGGTTTCCGCTAAAGTCAACCACTCTAATTATCCTTATTCAAGAGATTCACAAATCAGATCTTCGATTCGTAAGTTACTAAGTTCCTCACCTAATACACACGACAACATATTAAAATTTTGATAACAATCCAACAGTTTGATCTTCACATACCACAAAGGTCAATTGGCAGTCATTTATGAAATTAGGCACTAACAGTGAAATCACATCCAACAGATATTAAAACAAGGTCTGGTCATTGGCCATGCACTCCACCACACAATGCCGCACTCAGCAGTCGGCAGCCACAACTCGCGAGAGTCTGAACAGTATCAAAATCAACCCATAATATATCAAAATAAAGATCGTGAAGAGTAAAGCAATTTCATACCTTCATTAGAGTTTAAAATTGGCTGGAAAACAGCGAAAATTATCGTGGAAACCTCAAAACGCCAGAATAGGTACACCTTTGTCGTGGACTCACCAAAGCTCTAACTTCCGAGCTGATGCTTGGGTTTTGTTGCTGGGGTAATGGTGAGTTGACTAAGGGGGTGGCTGGTGTCGGGGGTGAACGGAGGTGGTAGATCGCAGGCATAAAAAAATCAGGAAAAAGTCGAGCTAGGCTCTCCATGAAAAGATAACCAAATGATGGCAACCATGAGTGGGTTTTGTTCATGAGACCAAGCTAGAGAATTTGAATGGTGGTGATCGCGAATCAGGTCAGTTCGTGGGTCAAGGAGGATCTAAGTCAACTACTCGAGTCAGCTTTCTGAATTTGGAAAAGTTGCTCTAGCTCTGCTGGAGCTGCTATATATAGATAGTCCAAAAGATCAATTTTCCTCTTTCTTTGCTCCCTTATTTCTCCTTCGTTATAACTCTGTTTCACAAATAGTTTTAGCCTACGCGTTCATGAGATCGATCTATACCCAACTAGTCCAAGAGTGACCCCAAAAGATCTACGGATTTTTAATTAGCGAGCCACAAAAAAAAAAAAAAAAAAATCAAACTTTAACGAACTTAAAAATTCATAACTTTCTCATTTGAACCCTGAAATCTATTTAGCTTGCGCTCACCCGTTCGTGATGACGAGTACTACATAAATATGTCAAGAAAATAAACCATACGTGTCAAACTTTCAACACGGTTGTCAATGAAAGTCAACACCTTTGGGGATTAAAATACCCTAAAATTAGGATCAGGTCATAATTTATGTTGGAGCAAACACATTTTATAAAGTCTCGTTGATATTAGCGGTGAACCTCCTTTATATAAATTTTATATTGTTTGAAAACTATTATTGGTACTCCAAAAATCTTGTTTTTACAGTCTTCATAAGTGATTTTCCTTTCTAAATATAGAAAGTTTGGATTGCAAAAAAAAAATTATGGATAGTAATTGCCATTGACTATGGGTAGAAAGAGAGAAAATTGCTGGAGCAATAAGCCATTACCATTTACATGAACAGTAATTATCCAAGCTTCCCCTCGCCCTTTGCAAGACAAAATGGAAGAAAATGCTCTTATATGGCTCACAATTCCAAATTTTATAATTCCTTCTCTCTGTTTTTTTTTCTTAGAGAACAAAAGCACCATACCATTCCATAAACAAAAAAAAAAACAAGCACAATACCATTGTCTAAAAATAAATAAATAAATACAAGACCTAAAATACCACGTGCATTTCCTTGTTGGGCTCTCAACAAATGGATATACAATACTCACTTTTTTGTTTGGGCCTTCTGTTAAAACCGAAACCTCCTTTGGGACTCGGCCCTCTCATTTACCCAAACAAATTGACTTGGCTTGTAATTCTAACAGAAAACTCAAATCATGCTTTTTATTTTTTTAGTTAAATTTTACTATTTTTAATATTCTTTTTTTTTTATTATTATTGTTTCTAAAGGAGGACAACGAGTGCAAGTTATGGTTATCCACCCATTCTAAGGGTCGGAAAGACTCACAGAGGCATTTCGCCCTCTCCCTAGCCATAAGTCTGGCTTCCACACCAGCAACGAGTTTCAAACCCGGAACCTCCATTTTGTAGTGATTGAAGGAAGTCTTGCAATCCGTCATTTAACACTAGACCACCAACTCGTGGTTATTATTTTTATAATACTTTTCAGAGGTTTTGTTTGCAATAAAAAAATAATAGACGTAAATGTTTAAAATAGCATTAATAATCAGTAATTAATGCTAAGAGCCGTAGGAGCTGCTTTCTCGTTCCCAAGATTTAGGAGCTTCTAATAGCATCTCAAGTTTAGGAGGTGGATAGGAAATGTGATTAGAGATGATTTTTTTTTTTTTTTTTCAAATTTTCCCTAAATTTTAACTAAGACATCATTTAGGGAAACCATTAAAAATGCTTTTAGAGATTAAAGTTTAGAATTTTAGTCTCAACTTGCTTAAAATTGGGTATTAAACCTAAAAAAATGACCATTCTCTATACCATAAATAATCTTTGTCGGTAAGCGAACAAAGTCGAAGAAAACTCAGTCGAGGTAAGATGGTTTTTTCAAGACATCTTATATATATAAAATAAAAAAAAATAAAAAGGAGTTTTAACTAAATACCCCCGGTACTGTTCACTTTTAACGAAAATGACATTTTTATTCTAAAAGTCACTTCTGATACTATTCACTTACAACACTTTTTTGTCATTTTGATTAAAACTCAAAATTTTCAAGCTATTGTCATTAGTTTTCCTATAAAAAAATTGACGTTATGTACAAAGAAATTTTAGGCGTATTAATAATGTTTAGTACAATCTAAATATTGCACCCGAATTTAAAATTTTTATTTTTTATAAAATAAAATTATAATAGTAGCAAGATTACTCGTAGGTACATATACTCTTGAGTTAATGCTGACAAATGTTACTTTGTTCTTACTTTGTGAGTCTTACGAATGTGAATGACAAGAACCGGTACGTGAAAAACATTATCCTAGATTTTGACATGCCGTCTGTTTCATGGGATTATAGTCCTGGATCCAAGTTATGAAGTACCATTTATTTAACATATTAGTACCGCAAGAAACTTCATGCTTCGTATACCGTGACGTAGCTCTAACCAAACTCCTATGTTGTACTATATTTGTTATGTAACTTCCCAAACGCTCATGAGTCATGAGACATGCATGATATTGATAGAGGCACCTGGAAACATTATAGTCACGAACTACCTACGTTTTATATCTTGAAGGCTTTTTTTTCGATAGAAATATAACTTCATTGAAAACCCAAAGGGATACAACGTTAGTAGTGACGAAGCAAGGATTTACTAAAGGGAGGGGCGAAATTCAAAATAGTGTAAGGTTCAATCGAACCAGTTGCTTTCATATTAAAGAGTGCAAAGTCTTGAGTCAATATTCATAACAGAAAACAGTCTTTTCACCAAAACGGTTGTAAGCGGTAATATCAAAGTCATGTAAGAAGCTTAAATTGGTTAGGATTAGATTCTAAAAAACATTAAGCGCTAGTCAGGCAGCGGACTGGGTCATAGCAGCTAGGTGTCTAGGCGAGATTTAAGCAGGAGCCTAGATGGATTTAAATAAATTTCTTTTATCGTAAAATAAGCATTAAACAATATTTACATTATTTTTTTAAAATTTAGTACAATATTTATAGATAATGTGGGAGACTTTTATCATTGTTCCACCCAACCTTCTCCCTCATCGCCCTTCCTCTGAAAATCCGACGCCTTCGTCTGCAGTGGCGGATCAAGACTTATATCATTGGGTGGTCCCAATATTGGAGTTGAACTATGGGATTGAACCCATCAAAATTGGTGTTGTACTATTCAGAATAACATTGTTTAAACTAATCGAGTATGATTTTCATGTGTTATATCGTTCCATGTTCCTAATTTCTACACATTCAATTATTAAAACAAAAATTCATATAAATTAATGGAGCTAAAAACATATATTATATAAATAGAAACTAACCATCACATGATCAAATCAACATAAAAAATAAAAAATAAAAAAATAAAAACATAAATTACAATCCAAGCAATTACTAGTAGCTATTAGGAATCTAACATTTTTATCCGATACACATCAATTTAATAGCATTCTATTTTGGACTAAAATTAGAAAATTTATTTAAATTTAGAAATTAGGACACTATTAATATAAATAAATAAAATTAAGAAACGAAGTGGTGGTTGAGAGGAGAGAGGTGGACATGCGGTGGTGGCTTGGTCATATGGGGTTTGAAAGAAAAAGGAAACTCGGGAGAGAGGAAAAAAGGATTGGCCATCGGGAATACCGATTAGGGTCTCTTATATAAAATATTAAAATGGGAATTGGTTTTTTTTTTTTGGACGAGGGAATTCGATTTTAAACTTGAAAGAGAGTCACGTGGCGTTCATTTTAATTGTATTGGGCTCAAATGGACCGTTTTGGCCAATTCACTTTAACAAGAAAACAACCTTCTTCTTCCTTTTCCATCTGCAGTCTGCACATAGAGTCATCGCTGCATATCTCCCCTCCGCCACAACTCCAGGCCGTCAGGCGGTCCTGGAAGGTCCTTGCAACTACTTTTCGGACTTCCAGAGGGTCTTGGAACCGCCCCGGCCCCTAAATGGATCCGTCTCTGTTCGTCTGCAAATCCCAACCGAACAAGCACTTGACCATCGATTTCAACGAGAGGGGAGGGGCTGAACTAGCGCTCCTAGGCATGTTTTCCGACGAAGGGATGGGCAACCGCCACTTCTCTCCCTCACGTAGCATCGCCACTGAACGTCAGTATGGAGAAAATAGGCCGCCATAATGGCTGCTCTTCAATCCAAAAAAGAAGCTATCTAATTTTAAAGCAAACTGACCCAGTTCGTGAGCAACTCTGTTGGCCTCAGACTTTGGAAGTTACACCAAAACTCTCTAAAATTAAGAGAAAGATTTAATCTCCCCAATCAGACTGCTTCAGTTGCATGGCATACCAGTTCTTATCATCATTAATCATCTGCACCACTGCTTTGGAATTCATTTGAAGTATCACACTAGAGAATCCCAGATCTCTGGCAGATTGTAGTCCCATCACTGCTATCATGGCTTCAGTAGCACGCACACTAAGGTGTGTTTGAAGTGGTATAGAGCAATAAACTCTCCCTTATCATTCCGAATAACTATACAGCGCTTCGGAGCTTCCCATTTTGCATCTTGAAGTTTAGAGTGATTTTTTAAAATAAGGAAAACTAACCAAAAGTTCTCAAAAATTTTAGTTTTAATCAAAAGAACAAAATAAAGGTGTAAGTGAATAGTACCAGGAGCGACTTTTCAAAGTAAAAATATCTTTAACGTTAAAAGTGAATAGCAGAAGTATTTCATTAAGATTCCCTTTAAAATATGGCACATATGATTTCAATTTGATCATAAAATTTTGAAATCGCATCAGTTTATGTCTTTAATTAAGTTGTATGACCGTCAAGTCTGGTTCTTCAACAAAATGATAGGCAAGTGTCGGACCTCTTTATGAGCTAACGTGATATATAAAACATTCATCATGGAGCTTCAGCTTCTTCTAAACCAATGGTTTGGGATCCAACCATTCAGTGTGGTCCAAATTGTATAAGTTAGCCTAACAACAAGTCTTATATATAGCATGTCACTAATTTAATGGAATATTAGATGTTTAAATAGACAAAATAGATAAACTGATACAGTTTTAAAACCTAGAAGTATAATGCTAAAAATTTGAAACCTCATAACTAATTTTGATAACAACTTCAAACCTAAGAGTGGATAATGTAGTTAGCCTTGGGTATATAATTGAATCTTAGCTTATCATATATGCGCATCTCTTTAACAGCATGATGCCTTTATGACAAATTAAAAAACAGCTTGCATGAATCATGATCCCTTCTGGTAGCTAGTAAACAATAACAAGAACATCCATCCATACCAAAATAGTAATGACTGTCATTAGTAACAATAATATATAACAACGTGTTATGCGCATATGGTCTTTGAATAATGAGAAACCTTTTCTGAATTCAAGGGGTACACCAACTGGTTTCAGAACAAAGGAAATGAAAATGGAGGCCAAGATTCACTCTGCAACTTGCATGATTCTGCAGGTATCCATCCTTTTATTTTCTATTTTTCCTGTGAATTTGCTCATTTACGGCATATTTTATGGAAGAAGCCCTTTGGTGTAGACAACGGGACGACGATAAGGAAATAGTCAAACTCCTATAGCAATCAAACCACCATATTCCAGTGGATTTTGTATAAATTTTAGGGCAAAATGTTGCTATGTGATTCACCAACATCAACTTGTCAAGAAATATATGAAAGGACAAACTTCTAACAGAAGCAGTACGAAACATTTGTAATGGACGTACACGTCAAAAGATTTCAGAGAGAGAGATATATATATATATATATATATATATATATATATAATTTATATTTACTTCTACTAACTCAAAATTCGACTTCGAACATGCTCGAATTATATAGAACAAAACAAGCATGACGCGCATGACAAAAAAGTAGAAAATAAAGTTATATATAAAAAAATAAAAATAAAAAATAAAAACTGAAAAAGTTGACCTTTTTTAATTTGTCTCTACATGGGATATGTCCTTTGACACATCCAATGAGTCGCAAATATACATTTTTACTCGAAGGTAAGCAAGGCGAGCAAAAATGCATCAAAGTCAATGTGGGTAAGCAAAAGTACATTTGTTTAGGTACCTCGTTTTTTAATTTCATTGATTAAAACATTTGTTAATTTTAAGAATTTGATTAAATATTTTTTTTTCCTACAATTTTATCAAAGGTATGTTTGATTATATTGGTACGTTTGATCACCTATAATATGGGTACAATTGATTTTATGGTTCATTTAAATTTATGGTACATTGTTTCTTAGTATGTTTATAATCTAAACACATCACAAGTCGGTACATTTATTTCAAATGTAGCATAAGTTTTAAATACATTTTTATATCACATAGGTAAAATTATAACAAATTAATGAAGTTTTCTTATGAAAGTTTTTTTTTTTTAAATGAAGGAAGATACTACTTAAATATAAACAATAGAAACAAAAAGTTACTCTTTTTTAGGAATAATGAGGAATTAGTTAAAGTAATATTTTTAATAAATTCACAATTAAAAATTCTAAATTGTAAGAAATTAGTTGTTAGCTAGTTTAAGTGGATTCAATATAAATTAGGCTGCACATTTTGTGGCTTAACCGAACTCGCCCTCACTTTAATGTAAAATATATCGTTGTACTAAAAAAAAGTAGATATATATTAATAAACAAAAAAATGTTGAGTAGACTATTGATCAAAGCATCTTAATAAAATTTTGTAAGCAAATGTTTAATCTAAGTAAAAAAAAAAAACTGTTAGGTATTCTAATTACTCCTTAAATTATTGATGTAAATAAGAACACTTGGACAATTGGACTTCTCCTCCGAGTTATCCTTGCACTAATGAGAATGAAATGACAATATGATTCTCCTCCTACTCTCTCTGTGGTGTCTCTCTATTTTATACCTTACTTTTCCCAATCATTTTTATTTTTTGAAAAATGATATTATCTAGATTAAGGTGGGGAGTGTGTTAAGCCTCACAATGAGCTAACAATCATGTGGTTTAAATTTTTCTTTGGCGAGAATCAAACCTAAGACTTGTCACTTACAAGTGAAGAAGAATACTACTGGATCATAATACTAAATAGCCACACACCACTTTTTGCTTCTCACATCTCTCTTTATTTTTAGCCCTCGGATTAGATAAATGAGATGAAAATAACGAACAAGATTTAATAGAGATGTTTCAGAAACTAAAAAGGGTCACTACTACAAAAAAACACTTTGCGCAACGAAATTCTAAACTTCGTTGTGCAAAATCTTGCTCGACAAAAGTTTGCATGACGAAACACATATCGTTGTGCAAAGTCACTTTGTGCGACGAAACTTTAAACTTCGTTGCGCAAAGTCTTTAAAAAAATAAATTAAATAAAAAAAATATTTTTTAAAATCTTTGCGCGATTTAATCCAAATATTTTGTCACATAAACCAATTTATTTTCGTTTTTTATTTAATTTTATATTATAAATGTTAAAATATAATTATTTTCATAAGTTTTTATTACGAAGTTTTGGTTTGGCGCCAAAAATTACTCAATGGACCAACCGTGTCGTGCAAATGTTGGGAAAAAAAAGGTAAAAGCCTTGATTTGGCGCCAAAAAATTGCGCAACGGACTAACCGCGTCATGCAAATGGCCTTTGTGCGACGTTTTGGTTCACCATTGCGCAAAGACTATTTGAATGGTATATATATTTATTAAGTAGTGAGGATAGCGATAGTTATTATTGTAGTTCGGATGAGGATTAATATAAACTTGCAAAATTAAATGGTATATATATTTATTAAGTAGTTTTAAATTTATTTATTTTGCATGTACAACACTTAAGAAATTGAACTGTATATATATTTATTAAGTAGCTTTAATTTTATTATTGTAGTTTGGATCGGGTTTTTGTTAAAAAAATATATCTTAAATTGACGATCGAATTAGTTCATTGTATTCATATAGGGTCAAGGAGTGTACCTGTAAAAAATCATCAAAATTGGAGTTAAAATAACCGTTAAATCGTGATTTTTCATTTATAACTGTCGTAAAGTTTTGTCCCGTTACTTAATCTCTGAATGTTTATTTTTTGTGATTTTTAGCGTATACGATCTCGAAGTATATACAAACAAGTTTGACGGTTTGATCGTTGAAACTAGTTTTGTAAAATGCATATCACATCAAAACAATATATTCACTAACACTTAGAGTTTCCTTATACTTTCGTTAAGTGTAACATAAAATTTTGTGGTATCCATTAGTGTAAATATTTTAAATTGAAGATCGAATTTAGTCATTGTATTCATATAGGGTCAATGAGTGTAGCTGTAAAAAAATCATCAAAATCGGAGTTAAAATAACCGTTAAATCGTGATTTTTTGTTTATAACATTCGAAAAGTTTTGTCCCGTTACTTGATCTCTGAATGTTTGTTTTTTTGTGATTTTTGGCGTATGCGATCTTGAAGTATATACAAACAATTTTGACGGGTGGATCATTGAAACTAGTTTCGTAGAATGTGTATCCCATCAAAACAATAAATTGACTAACACTTAGAGTTTATTTATACTTTCATTAAGTATAACATAACATTTCGTGATATCCACAAGTGTATATATTTTAAATTGAAGATCGAATTCATTCATTGTATTCATATAGGTTCAAGGAGTGTAGCTGTAAAAAATCATCAAAATTGGAGTTAAAATAACTGTTAAATCGTGATTTTTCATTTATAACGGTCGAAAAGTTATGTCCTGTTACTTGATCTTTAAATGTTTGTTTTTGAGATTTTTGGCATATGCGATCTCGAAGTATATACACACAATTTTGATGGTTGGATCGCTGAAACTAGTTTCGTAGAATGCGTATCCCATCAAAACAATAGATTCACTAACACTTAAAGTTTATTTATACTTTCATTAAGTATAACATAAGATTTTGTGGTATCCACTAGTATAAATATATTAAATTGAAGCTTGAATTCATTCATTGTATTCATATAGGGTCAAGGAGTGTAGTTGTAAAAAATCATCAAAATCGGAGTTAAAATAATCATTAAATCGTGATTTTTTGTTTATAACCGTCGAAAAGTTTTGTCCCGTTACTTGATCTCTAAATGTTTGTTTTTTGCGATTTTTGGCGTATGCGATCTCGAAGTATATACAAACAAGTTTGACGGGTGGATTATTGAAACTAGTTTCGTAGAATGAGTATCCCATCAAAACAATAAATTCACTAATACTTAAGAGTTTATTTATACTTTCATTAAGTATAACATAACATTTTGTGGTATCCACAAGTGTATATATTTTAAATTGAAGATCAAATTCATTCATTGCATTCATATAGGTCAAGTAGTGTAGCTGTAAAAAATCATCAAAATCGGAGTTAAAATAACTGTTAAATCATGAATTTTCATTTATCACCGTCAAAAAGTTTTGTCCCGTTACTTGATCTCTGAATGTTTGTTTTTTGAGATTTTTGACATATGCGATCTCGAAGTACATACACACAATTTTGACGGTTGGATCGTTGAAACTAGTTTTGTAGAATGCGTATCCCATCAAAACAAAAGATTCACTAAGGTTTATTTATACTTTCATTAAGTATAACATAAGATTTTGTGGTATCCACTAGTATAAATATTTTAAATTGAAGATCGAATTCATTCATTGTATTCATATAGGGTCAAGGAGTGTAGTTGTAAAAAATCATCAAAATTGGAGTTAAAATAACCGTTCAACCGTGATTTTTTGTTTACAACCGTCGAAAAGTTTTGTTCCGTTACTTGATCTCTGAATGCTTGTTTTTTGTGATTTTTGGCGTATACGATCTCGAAGTATATACAAATAAGTTTGACGGTTGGATAGTTGAATGGTGTGTCTATATATATATATATATTTTTTTTTTTTTTTAAATTGACAATGTCATACCTCATCTTTAGAATTTGGTCCAATGTTATACCTCCGTTAGCTTGTTCGTGAATTGGTCAGTTAAATGCTGACATAGCTTGATCCGGAGCCCAGTTCCTCGCCTAGATGGATTTCACGTGGCACCACACCCAATGTTTTCCTGCCAAATGGCATCCAACTAGATTCCTAATACACGTGGCTTTCTCACAGGACGACATGTGGATATTCCATTAAAATTTAAATTTAAATTTAAATATTTTAAAAAAGTAAGGGAACGTTGTAAAGTGTGTCTATCGAATTGGTTTCCCTCCCCCCGATACCCAAATCCTGTCGATCTAATTCCCTATTCCCAATTTCAAAAAATCAAGAACCCTAACCTTGGTCCTCGCGGCTCCAAATCTTGATCAATCAGATCAGAAATTCAGCAAAAAACCTAAATCATCTTGTTGACTCGCTTCCCTGACTTCGTTGGTGTTGGAAAGGGCTTTCATCTGGGTTCCATTGGCTTCGAAGGAAAATCGAAGGATTCGCCATGGGATGGTACGTGCGCGATGATCTCGACGAAACGACGCCTACCTATTGTAAGTTTTTTGTGCTTTTGATGATTCCAAATGTATAGTGGACTTATTTTTTGTTTATTCTTGTTTGAAAATGTGGGTTCATGCTTTGTGAATTCGAAATGGTACTTGAGGCGTTGGAATGGGTTGAATGTGGGTTTTGTTTATTCTTCTAGCATTGTTTATTCTTGTTTGAAAAGGTGGATTTATACTTTGTTAATTCAAAATGGTTCCTACGGTGTTGGAATGGGTTGAATGTGGGTTTTGTTTATTCTTCTTGCATTGTTTATTCTTGTTTGAAAAGGTGGTTTATGCTTTCTTAATTTGAAATGGTTACTGAGTTGTTGGATAATGGGTTGGTTGCTTTATTGCTTTGTTTATTGTTGTGAAGATAAGGTGGTTGGATAGTGGGTTTGTTGCTTTGTTTATTCTTGTGAAGATAAGGTGGTTTGTTGTTGTTGGGAAATGGTTAATGTGCTTTGGCTGTTTGCATATAGTTATGGTTTGTTGCAATTGCATATAGTTGCATATAGAATGTTGTGTGTTGGTTTTTGTTGTTGGCTTTTAAAATGCAATTAGTTGCAAATAGAATGTTGTGCATTAGTTGCATATAGAATGGTTTGTTAGGTTAAAATGCAACTGCTTATGTTTGTTGTTGGCTTTTAATTAGGGTTTGTTTTTGTGAATTTCAGTTTTTCCAGAACTATTCTCTATTGAATTACATCATGATGGGGAGATGAGTTATGACATGTACGTTGGGGGAAAAGTGACATATATAGATAACTGTGATAAAGACTTCATGTCACTACCAGTGATAGATGATATGGTGGAGGCAGTTGGATACATTGAGCGGTTCATGAACTATTATTTCAAGATTCCCAACATGGACCTTTCCAATGGTTTGAAGCAGATTCAAAGTGATTCTGATGTTTAGTCCATGTGCAATTTTGTTCCAAAAAATAAAGTGATTGAGATGTACATCGAAGAATTGACGACAGAAGAAGTCGTAACCCAAGAGCAACAGTTTCTGAAGTCCATGGAAGCGACAGGCCCAAGTAAAGTGGTTATTGAGAGATAAGTAGTTCAGAGAAGGATGTTGGGCGAATAGCACTTAAACCAATAAGATATAAAGGTTTGCTAGCTATTAAAGGGCCAGAAGTGGATGATTGTTGCACATCTCAAGTAGTGCAAACATGTGTGACTGAGGTAGGAGAGATAAATGCTGAAGAAGGGAATGGTCAGAAAAAGAAAATTGTGAAGGGAAAGAGAAGAGTGAGGGGAAATTTGTGGCTAAGGTAGGAGAAGAAGATACTGAGGCGGATGTAGGAGAGGGAGATGTAGGAGAGGGGGATGTAGGCGAGAGGGATACTGAAGTATTCTTTGACGTACCTATTAGTTTGGAGGGAAATGTTGAAGAAGAGAAAGAATAAGCTACTGAAGAAGGTGATAGTGACTTTGAAGAAAGTGAATATGGGAGTGATATTGATAACCCAATGTTTTCCAAGTTTGATGAAAGGGATTATGAGCAAAGAAATGCAAGGCAATCTGAGCAAAGCCGGGAAAGAGAATAAAAGCAAAGGGAAGAAGAATTTGATACTGTAAATGTGGAACAAAATGTGGTTGATGATCCAAACTATAACTCTGATGCTCTTGAGAATGTACACTCTTCGGATGATGAAAGAGGCAAAAAAACATGAGCGATTTCCAGAGTTCAATGAGAAAACAGACATAAAGAATCCCACTCTTACACTCGGGCTTGTTTTCAGGGATCATGTATAATTCAAGCAAGCTATCATCATATACTCCTTAGTGAATGGATATGGAGAAATCCATTTTCATAGGAATGAGAAATTGAAAGTCATAGCAAAGTGTGCAAAAGGATGCCCTTGGAAGTGTTGTGCTGGAAAAATGTATGGTTCGATCAGCATACAGATTAAGACCATACTTGATGAACACACATATGGGAGAACTTGGGCAAACAAGAACATGAAGTCCCCTTTGCTGACTGATTTGTACATGGACATGATAAAATTGAATCTCACATGGCCTGTGGATTCCTTTTTGGCAACTGTCGAATCAAAGTGGAATCACGGTTGTACAAAAGGAAGGCTTACATGGCTTTAGATAGGGCTTTAAAGATTATTGAGGGAAAACATGCAGAGTAGTACACAAATTTGTGGGACTTTGCTGAAGAAGTGAAGAAGACTAACCCTGGAGGCACAGTGAAGGTGAAGTTGGATAAGGGAAGTTCCAAATGATATATGTGTGCTTGGGGTCTTGTAAAGAGGGGTTTAAGTCAGGGTGCATACCATTGATAGGATTAGATGGATGTCATTTAAAGAGTGTATATAAAGGTCAACTACTTTGTGTTGTTGGCATTGACCTAAATGATGAAACATGGGTTATAACATATGCAGTTGTAGAAATGGAGAATAAGTCCAGTTGGATTTGGTTCTTAGAGTTATTGGCCGTTGATGTTGGGATTGTCAATCAATGGGGATGGACATTTATCAGTGATCAGCAAAAGGGGTTAATTCTGGCCTTTAAAAAAGTCATCCCTAATTCCCACCACAGATTTTGTATGAGACATTTGTATACCAACTTCAGAAATCTGTTCAAAGGGAAAACATTGAAGAATGCTTTGTAGTCAGTAGCCAGAACAACAACAGTTCCCTACTTCAAAAAAGCAATGGAGGATATGAAGAATCTCGATGAAAAGGCCTCCAATTGGTTGGTGAAGTTGCCTGCACATCATTGGAGCAAGTCCCATTTTGAAACACATCCCAAGTATGACATGTTGCTGAACAATCTCTGTGAAATTTTCAATGCTGTCATACTTATACCGAGACAAAAACCTATTGTCACCATGTTGCTCCTTATTCACACACTATTGATGAAGAAAATTTAGATGAAAATGGATATAATGGTGAACAAAGTTGGAGATCTCTATCCTAAAATCAAGAAAAAGTTGAAGGAAGCTAAAATTCAAAGTAACAGGTGCATTGCACAATGGTCAGGGGGCTCTAAATTTCAAGTTGATGCTGGAGGAGGAGAGCAATATATGGTCGACTTGGTTGAGAAGACATGTTTTTGTAGAAAGTATGCCTTCATAGAAATCCCATGCAACCATGCAATATCAGCCATAAATTTCAAGCGAGAAAAATCGGAGGACTATGTCGATGCTTATTATTCGAAACCGCGGTACTTGGAGGTGTATTCTCATTTAGTAATGCTGATGAATGGGATGTCTTTGTGGGAGGAAACTGATAAACCACCAATATTGCCTCCTACATATACAAGGCAACCTTGAAGGCCGAGGAAAAAGAGAAATAAAGAAGCTGCTGAGAGGGACAATAAGGGTGAACAAACTCCCACAAACCCAACCAATAATCCTCAGGGTCCTCCTCATCCACTTGAGCCAGGAAGGAAAGGGTAAAGCACTTTGAAATGTATCATATGCAAAAAGGAAGGTCATAATGCAAGAACCCATCATAGACATCTTCCTCCAAGGGACAAACAGGTAACATTTTCTACTTTATATGGTTTTTTAAATCCTTTAACATCATATTACACTTTTAATCCTTTAACATCATCTTCTACTTTGTAGGCATCCACATCTGCCCAAGGACAAACTGCACCTAAAAAAAGGACAAGGAAAACAAAGGTAAAAACTTAACCATTTCCTTTGTTGTAAAACATTTGGATTTAGTTAAAAAGCTTGCTTGGTCTCTAAATGAACTTTGGATTTAGGCATCATAATCAGTAGTTGAATCACCTAGAAGCACCGAGCAGAGAAAGACCAAGCAATCCACTAACTGAATCATCCAAAGGCACCAAGCACAGAAAGACCAACCAACCCAGCGACAGCCACGTTTTTTGCACATATGGTTGTTTTTTGTAAAGGAATTGTAAAGTTAGAACAAGTTTTATGCATCCAATAGGTTTTTTCTGAATTGAATGGATGATGTAGCAGGTTTTTATGAATTCACTAGGTTTTGTAATGTTGGTTGGAGATGCTAGATGAATTAGTTTTTTGAACAGGTTTAACAATTTCTGGATAATTAAGCAATTTTTATGCTTAATTTGGTCTATTTCATATTTTTCTTGTAAATGATGAGTAGTTTGTACTTGAATACACTTGTTTTGTTGTTGTTGTGGTTATATCATTATTTTTGGGTGAGATTTTTCAAATTTGAGATCAAGGATGATATAATTTGTGCTCAAGGATGATAATATGTGCTTAATATGGTATATCACAGGTTTTTTTTTTTTTTTTTTTTTTTGCGGGAAAATTTAAATTACCAAAAAAATAAAACCAAATATATTTTCTGACGTGGATGCCATTTGGCGAGAAAACATTGGGTGTGATGCCACGTGGAATCCATCTGGGGGAGGAACTGAGCCTCGGATCAAGACATGTCAGCATTTAACTGACCAATTCACAGACAAGCTAACGGAGGTATAACATTGGACCAAATTCTAAAGATGAGGTATGAAAGTGTTGTGACACCAATAGTTGAGGTAGTTTTTTGTACTTTACCCTAAATTTATTTATTTTGTACGTATAATGACACACCTCGACCTAAATCAGGGCGTGTTGGCCGTCACGTGAGAGTGACGTAACCATGTGCACAGTGCGGAAGCAATAATGATATAATGAAATACGAGTGAATAAAAACCAAACTACTAACAGTACCAGCTAAAACAAGGTGCTAGTGCAAGATTAAGTGTGAAATACACAACCAGAGCATAAGTAGCCTAAGTGCAGTTAGGCAGGACAAGTACTAATTATACAACACCCAAATATGATCCTATATTTGTGATGTTCTATCAGAACCACCGTCGAAATCCCCGTGAGCCACCAAAGCACTTCTACCTAAAACCTGGAGGGGCTAAAACCTGGAGGGGCGCAAAACAGAAAGTGTGAGTGGGCAAAAACAAATCTTTTCAAAATCATTTCATTTCTCAAAAGTTCTAACCCCTCGCCGAAAAACCTGTATAATTTTCCAGAAAATATAATATAATATATGTTATATCAGAAATCATGCTCAGGATGAAAATCCATAGAAATATATCATGCCAAAGTATCACAATGAAATGCCATAAGTAATCTAGTAAAAATATATCAATGTCAGATATCATATCAGCCGAATCCACCTAATGTAACCTGCACGGCTGAGTCTATAACTCATAACCAATCTCAATCATATCTAATCCTGCACACGAACCACCTAAAGTGGTCTGTACGACAAGACTAGGTGTAAAACAAATATGCTCTAGTGCTACGATCACGTGAAGACTGTGCAAATGATCGAGGGTCACCTACAAGTCAGAACCACCTATAATAGTCTATACGACAAGCCTATGCACCTGACTTAAATCCAAGGTGAGCATATGGTGCGGGAGGTGAACATCAAGTGAAGGACTGTGCCCTAACTCTGGGCGGGAGCACTAACACCGGAGTGCAGGTTTATGAGCTCTCAATGCATCACATCATATCTCGCATAACTAAAGCAATCTTATATCTTTAATTTATGAACTTACCTGTGCGTCCGCAACACCAATCATAAATATATGCAACTACTAATGCATAAATAAAATAGGTAGACACTTTGCATGGCATTTCAAAACATATAATCATTCAAATTCATTTTCTGGGAAAAATCTCAAGTATATAGGTATATACGGAAAACCAAAAGCCTACTCATTGATATGTCGAAGGGTCGTAGCCCCCAAGCCTTGATTGACTGCGCTCGTCCTGAGGATAGGTCTCACCTATATGCGAAACAACTATATAAACGTTATTTAAAGCACATAAACGAAACTAGTTAGTAACTTCTCATACAATGCTCAAATGGGGTGTTTGAATATATCAACGTGATCTACTCAACCTCATGACATCCCCATATTTTTAGAAAAATTTTCCGACCACCCACGCACCAGCCAAGGCACGGCCAGACGTGCCCCCAAGCGCGGCATCCCTGACGGAAACTTAAATGTTGTTTGTAATATCCCGTGGAATATTCCGTTAAAACCTTAACAGAAGTTAACGGCGTTACCTGACACCGTTAGAATATTCCATCAATTCTGACGGAATATTCGTCTCCTTCTTCAGCGAGCCTCGTCGGTCGTCGCCGTCCGTCGCTGTTAGCACCCCCTTTTGAAACTTAAATTTTTGCCGGTTTTTGGAAAAACTTTAAAACTTCATATCTTTCTCATTTCTAAACCAAGATCCATGAAATTTGTACCAAAATGAAGCTTACAACGAGTAGAACAAAACCTTCCCACTTTTAGGACTTAAATCCAATGGGATCTCGCCGTAAAAACCCACGATAATCCTGCCAAAATTTGAAACCCGTCAAACTAAGCTTCCCGACATCCAAAACACTTCAAAATTACTCCCCGAGCTTCATGAAGACGTCCTAAAGCTTCCTAGAACCTTTAAAACTCACTGAAAATTCCACGATCACGATCACATGAACAATGCTCATAATCAGGGATTTCTGGGTTCTCGGGTTTTCAAAGGATTCACGTTTTAAAGATGGTATGGATGTGTTCCTAAGCTCACAAAGAACACGAAGATGGCTTCCAAAACCTCGATCCATGCCTGAATTGATTGGTTCATGAGTTGACCGTACAATTGTACGGATAATGGATGAAAACCGAGAGAGGAAGGAGAGAGAAAGGTCAACGGGTAAGGGTATGGGTGTGTGTAAGTGTGTGGTCCTAGTTGGCAACAAAACAACCAACCACAAACTAGGAAAAATTTAGTTCTAATTGGGTCCAAACAATTAGGACTTAACATATTGGTCTACCTTTAAAAGCATGTCACACACAACACATCTCAACGTCCAAGGGCAAAATAGACATTTCACACTGTTGATAAAAAATAATTCAGGACGAGCTGTCACATATAATACTTAAGAAATTGAATGATATATATATATATATATTTTTTTATTTATTGAGTAACTTTAAATTTATTATTATAATTCGAATCGGATTTTTGTTAGAAAAATATATTATTGTGGGTTTTATGTAAAAAAAAAAAATTGAATTTGAAGGGAGTAAAGTCACATATTTAGTAAACTTTATAATAATTTTTTTTTTAAATATAACTTGTGCAACGCCACACTGGGGTCATTGCGCAAAAACCAATATTGAGACGTCATAATGTACACATGCGTCATGCAAACCAATTTTTTTTTGTTTTTTATTTAATTTTATATTATAAATTTTAAAATATAATTGTTTTCATAAGTTTTTATTTTTATTTTTTTAATTTTGCGCTACGAATATTAATATTTTGTCGCCTAACCTTTATTTACTTATTTTTTATTTATTTTTATATTTTATATTGTTCAACTAAATAATTTCTTTATTTTTATTATTTTCTTTGTGCGACGAATACACATTTGGTCGCCTAAACCTTATTTATATTTTAAATTGTAAAATAATCTTTTTTATTATTTATAAAAAAATTTATAAATTTTGTGCGATGAACCAATATTTTGTTGTGCAAAATCCTTAAATTTGGATGGGGGCAAAAAAATGGGACGCAGGAATTTTTAATTTTTTTTTTAAGACTTTGCGGGACCAACACTTTGTTGCGCAAAATTTTGCCCGACCAACACTTCGTCGCGCAAAACTTTGCGCAACTAATACTTTGTCACGCAAAACTCTAAAAATTTGGGTGGGCATAAAAAATGGGATGCGGGAATTTTTTTTGTTTTTTAAAGAATTTGCGCACCAATATTTCGTCGCGTAAAATCCTTAAATTTGGACGGGAGCCAAAAATGGGACGTGGAAATTTTTTTTAAAAACTTTGCGCAACCAATTTTTCATCACGCAAAACTTCGCGCTACCAACACTTCATCGCACAAACTCTAAAAATTTGAGCGAGCACCAAAAATAGGACACGGGAAATTTTTTTTAAGACTTTACATGACCAATATTTCGTCGCACAAAGTGATACAGTTTTTAAATCCAAAATAAATTCTCCACCATTTTCTCAATGTCTTTCTCTACTCTTACCTCTCTTCCCTCTTTCCCTCTCCCCAAATCTGACCCTCTCTCTCTCACTCACTTCTCTCATTTAATCTTTCTTCTTTCTCTTCACTATCTCTCACTCTCGCTCACTCTCTCATCTCTCTCTCACTATCTCCTATAATTCTCACACTCGCTCCTCCCTCTCATTCTCACTCACTCTCAATCTTGCTAAAAGGTATATTCTCCCCAAATTTTAATTTTTTTTTCTTTAAAATGTGTTTTTGGAGTTAGTTTTGAGTTTGGTGCGGGGTTTGGTGAGGAGTAGAGTTCGGCGTTGGATTTAGGTTATACCAATTTTAGGGGAGTTATTTGACCATATTTTTTTTGTAGGGAATCGTCGAAACTTTGACGGCTAAAGTTGACACACTCCGACCTAGGAAGGTCGAAGCATGCTGGCCATCATCGTGAGGTGACGTAACCATAAGGGTAAGTGATGTGAAAAGTGGGTAGATTAAAACTAATTAGAACTAATTATACTAAACAGTGAAAGAGTGTGCAATCATGGGAATAACCCATTGCAATTATTCATAGCATAATAGACAGTATGACTAACGTAGAGTAGTCAGAGTAGCTAAGTACACTTATTACACAACAGTGGATAAGTTCATACTTCTAAACCAAAGAGAATATCAGAACTGCCTAGATTCCTCGAATGCCACAAAGAGTACAGCTTTCTATGTCCTGGAGGGGCAAAAACCATAGTTGAGTGGGTCAGCAAAACAATGCTTATATGAAAACCTTTATTTTCGAACATAGTAACCCCTCGCCGAAAAACAAGTATAGTTTCCTTAAAACATACTACGTAGGTATGTAAACAACAATAACAACAATATAACCAGAAATATGCCAAGTCATGATATATCAATGCCACAGTAATAAAAATCATGTGATAATCAAGTATAGCTAAGTGCTCATCCATCTAAACTAACACATGAGTTTGAACAGAAAATCTCTGACACGAATAGGACTGGGTGTAATCAATACGCTCTAGTACTACGATCACGTGAAGGTTGGATTGCCTAATGCAATTTGCTTGACAGGCTTGGCACCTAACCTGGATCCAAGGTGAGTGAACGGTGCGATGTGAACATACACGTGAGGGACTGGCCTTGGCCCTGAGGCAAGACTAGCACCTGTGCAACAAGATGAGCATGTACAAATATGTGTGAATGTCATGACAGTAATATCCCAACCATATAGCACCATTTATCGCATTTAATATCACAATAACGAATAATTGGCAATATAAGCGTAAAAGTGAAGTAACTACACATTTAGGGAAACTATAAATATGTATAGGTATAAAATAAATTGCCCACTCACAAGTATATCGTGGGGTTGTAGCCCCCAAGCCTAGCCTGGCCTGGCCTGGCCTCGTAAGTCCTTGGGATACGTTTCCCCTATATGTGAAATAACTATAATAGAATTAATTAACACACATATACGGAAACTTAAATAAAACCCCCATAATTTGCCCAAACCTAGGGTTTAAATACATGAAATCGATTTACTCGACGTCACGAACCTACACAAATTTTCAAATAAATTTTTGGACCCCACACGCGCCCTCACACACCGGCCAAGGCATGGCCAGACACACCCCTACGCGCAAGCACGTGCCGTCAATGTGACTGACTCCGTTAGGAATATTTTGTTAAAACCTTAACAGAGAGCAACGACGTTACATGACACCGTTAGAATATTCCATCGACTTTGATGGAATATTCCCTGTCTTCTTTGGCGAGCTCAGTCGTCCTCCATCGCCCATTCCGCCGTTTGCAACTCAAATCTTGCCGGTTTCTGGAAAATTTTCAAACTTTCATAGCTTCTTCATTTCTCAACCATTTTCGACCTAGTTTATATGGATTTGAAGCTTATAAAAAATAGAATTGCGTTATACCTCTTTGGAGTTCAAAAAGTGGACGGAGGTGGTTGGAAATCACCTTGAAAGCTCCGGCCAAAAGTGAACTCCTCGAAACTCGTTTGTTTCAACGTCCAAGCTTCTTCAAAATTGTCGTAGAGTCTTGGGAAGTTGTGGGAAAGCTTCCTCAGCCTTCTAAACTCCTTAACTCGACCTGAAATTTGATGAACTCAAACTCACTGAGTTCGGACCTTCCGAGTTCGACGTCCAAAACTTGGTCAAACTAAGGTTGGTTGGTATGGTTGAGTTCATGAAGATGAGACGAACGTAATGGTGAGGTTTTTAAGCTCGATCTACAAGCTTTGGTGCTCGTTCATGGCAGTTACAGAGAAAGAGAGCTTCAGGAGGGAGAGAGAGAAGGAAAAGAGATAAGGTTTTTTCTTTTGCTTTTCTGATTGGGTGCTGTGATGAGGGAATGGATGGGATTGGTGAGAGATTTGAGGGAGTTGATTGGAGAGGGAGTGAAATAATGGGGGAGTGCACAGGTTGGCTTTAAAGAAAACCAATGATAGGGTTTAGATTTTGTACAAAAAGGAGAATCGAAAATCTATCCAAAATAGTGTTTTCACACTGATAAAAATTCTCGTACTCTCGCAACAATGTGTACAATTTAAAAGTAATAGCGAGGGATAAAATAAAAGCGATATAAACACGTCCACATCACTTGCCTACAAGGGCATAATAGACAATTTACATAGTCGGGAAGAAATTACATAGAAAATTAGGGACGGGTCGTCACAAAAGTTGAGGATTAGGACGCTATTGAAACATATCCCCCACCACTACCACCACAATAGACTTGTATTAGGATTTTATTATTGTACTTTGTTAATTTATGTGAACATTTTGAATATATTATATACATTGGATAATTTGATCACCATTTTTCATATGTATTTTATTTTGAATATGTCAATTTAAATTAAAGTAATTAAAAAAATAAAATCATACAATTAAATTAAATTAAAAAAGTAAAAATTCGAAAAATCTTGCGCTACCAAATATTTTGTTGCGTAAACAATTAATATAATTAAATTAATATAAGAAAAATTATAAAACAAAAAATCAAAAACCTTGCGTGACAAAATATTTCGTCGCGCAAAATATTAAATTAATTTATGTTAATTAAAAAAATATAAAAAAAATAATCTTCGTTGTGCAAAGATTTGCCCGACCTTAGTCTTTGTCGGGCAAAGTTGCTTTGCGCGACCAAAATTTCGTCGCGCAAAACCACAAAATTGTATATGCGCGATCAAAATTTCGTCGCGCAAAACAACAAAATTGTATTTTGTGCAACAAACTTATTTCATCACGCAAAGTGTTTTTTTTGTAGTAGTGGGTGTGTGTTTATAACTTTCTTTTCTTTTTTTTTATTCTTTTTTTTTCCATTTTTGTTGCTAATAGAAAAAAGGGTAGAGAATGACTTTTTTGCCCCTGCATGTGGATAGGATTTTAATAAAAATTTAAATTGGGAATATGATTGATAACGAACTCCACCAACAGATTACAATTAACAATTTTCTTTACCATAAAGGTTGATTTAAAAAAAGCGTCACCATAGGATTCACAAAAAAAATTTGGGTTTTTTTTTTTTCAACTTTTGGACTATAAAAGCTTCAATTACCACAGTATACATGAATCTCGCGGCCATTAAACATCCATGCATGCAAGCACGCAGCATATTCAATATGTGTATATCTCTCTCTACTCTCTAGCAACACTGATTGGCAGTATGTGCACGAAGGGTCTATTAATATAAGTTGAATAACACCATTTCGTTCGGGTCCATATATCATCAAAAGAAAAGGTTGAGGGGAAATATGAATTGACAGAATATCTCTCTAAATTATAGAAACGTACTTAATTTTGGTCCCTAGATATGTTAATTTAATCCATTCCCATGACTCAATGAGAGTTCATCATGGACATGCATGACCAACATAAAATTTATCTTCCTTAGCTACCTGAATATGACCCAAATCTGTCAATTATACTTATCTGATAATTAATGTAGAAAACATAACAAAATCTCACATTGAAAATTTGACATCATAATAATATAATTTATATGAAGTAGTTTTACATTTATGTTTAATTATATCGGAAATATTTTGTGATAAAACCTCAAACTTACTAAATTAGCAGGCGATACATAATATTTGTATTTTTATGGTAGCTGTATGAAAATATACTCAACGAGATTCAAAATTTTCTATGCTACATTTGAACAACCAGAATATAAATTTATGGAGAAGTAGTTGAATAAGTTTTAGTGTAATTAGAATAACGTTAGGAGATTAAATTTTTAAATCAAATTTAAAAACTAATATTGAAAACCAAATACTATATCATCAATAAAAAAATAAGAACGTTTATCCATATTTAAATAATAATACATTCATCAACAATCACATTATTTAATTTATAAAATTTAATAAAATTTTGATCATTCTAGCACTATTCGTCTAATTATTAGCCAAAGAACATGAAAGTACGAGTTTGATTGTTGCTCGTTTTGAAACCGTCCTTTGTTTTGCAAGTTGGACTGGCTGAAGCTTCATAGTCAAGCTAGGCGGCGTAGAAATCTCAACACGTTGCATATGAAGATATGACACAAAGGTTTTTGTCGGTTTTCCAGGTACAAAATAATTAACAACCAAACATGTTTGGTAAAAATGACAATTCCTTTTTTTAGGTAGCCAAACAAATGTTTCAGAAAATTTTCTTTATAAACGGAACATATGTGATCTATCACGTATTTTTATACATAGTAGAAAACTTTATTTTTTAAGTTATTAACTTTTTAAAACCTCAAACTTACTAAATTAGTAGGCGATTCGATACAACATAGTATTTGTGTTTTTATGGTAGTCATATGAAAATATACTCAACGAGGTTCAAAATACAGTTGATCAACCAGAATATATATTTATGGAGAAGAAGTTGAATACGTTTTAATGTAATTAGGATAATGTTAGGAAATTAAATTTTTAAGTCAAATTTGAAAACAAATGTTATATCACCAAAAATAAATAAAGGCGTTAATTAATATTTAAATAATAATACATTCATCAACAATCATATTATTTAATTCAGAAAATTTAATTTATAATTTTATCCTTTCTAACATTACGTGTAATTATTAGCCAAAGAACATGAAAGTACGAGTCTGATTGTGGCTCCTTTTGAAACCGTCCTTTGTTTTGCAAGTTGGGCCGGCTGAAGCTTCATAGGCAAGCTAGACAGCGTAGAAACCTCAACACGTTGCATATATGATTTTTTTTTTTTTTTTTTTTAAAGGTGGACAATTGGTGGCAACTCACGATTATTCATCCCAGGGGCCGGAAAGACTCGCAGAGTCATTTCAGCCTCTCCCAGGCCACAAGTCTACCTTCTACATCAGTTGCGGGTTTCGAACCTGAGACCTCTAGTTTTTAGTTTTAAGAAAACCTCGTAATTCGTCGTTTACTACTAAACTACCAGCTCGTGGTTGCATTTGCATATGAAATTACAACACAAAGGTTTTTGTTGGTTTTCTAGGTACAAAATAATTAAAAACCAAACATGTTTGGTCTCGTTCGAAAAAAAGAAAAGAAAATGTTTGGTAAAAATGACAATTCTTTTTTTAAATAGCCAAACAAATGTAAATTTATAAGAAATTTTTTATTGTGAGCAGAACTGGGTGATACACAACGTGTTTTTATATAAGTAGTGGAAAACTTTATTTTTTAAGTTAATAATTTTTTGACACACATATCTCATCATTTATATAGTGACATATGTGTGGAGCCAAAAATAATCAAGAAACGACACATAGATTTTTGGGCAGAAATGACAAAATTACCCTTGATGAGCACCGGAATTCCCACGCTCGAGCAGTGGACAATCATCCCACAATCAAGTCAAAAGTGCCCAAAATAGGTATTTATTCAAAACCTATTTCATCTATCTTCTCCACAAGATAACTCCCAAAACATTCGTTTTAAATTATGTCAATTAGCTAATTAATAGATTTATTACCTAATTAATCTATTAATGGCTAATTAAACTACCAATTAACTACAAAATACACTAAAAAACACCACAAAGGCCGGCCACCTGCCCTGTATATAATATCCCATTTTCTCTAAAAACCTAGGTCTACACTCTGGCTAAATACTCAAAATTCTTCAAATACTTTTTCTTTCTAAATTCTAACTTTGGCATCGGAGGTTCTTCGGCCAAAGCTCCCCCCCCCCCACAATTCATTATGGGCGCGTGGGCGCGTGAAACTCTTGGCCTTGACCTCAGGTGTTATTTGTTTTGTAGGTACAATTTTGTCCAAGAACAAGAAGGAAGAAATTTGCATTCACAAATTAGTGCTTTCATTGAGAGTTAAGTCCCACACTCGTTGAAGACTCTCGCATCCAAGGTTTTTTTATTTTTCTTGTCCATTTATAGATTTTTCGTACGTTTTTATTATTAGAATTTTTTATTTGCAAAAGTTCTTTGATAAAACGTAAAAGAGAAGTACAATGGCTAGAAATTTAGAAAATTCAAAAAGTGAAAATTCAAGAAATGGGACCACAACGATCCACGAGGCTAAATGTGACAATAAGTGGAGCGGCACCACCACCACGAGTTTCCACCACGGGAATCACCGCGGTGGCTACCACGGCAGCCATCCGCGGCGAGGTCCATAGTGTCACCACCGCAATCCGAGTCGTGTCATCCAAGGCCTACGGCACCAAGGTCACGGTTCAAGCCAAGTCACTCCACACCCAATGTGAGCCCAACGTGTTGCCAAGCCGAGCCCAAGCCTCGCACCCATGTGTGCCACATGCCAAGCAGCCTACTCTCATGGCCCAACCTGCTCCCACCGAGTAGCCCACTCTCGTGGCCCAGCCTGCTCCTGTCGAGCGTCCTACTTTCGTGGCCCAACCTGCTCCCACGGCCCAACCTTCTCTTGCGGCCCAGCTTGCTCTTGTGGCATTCCAAGTAGCCCAAATCGGTCCAAGATTAGTTCAACCGTCTCGGTTTCAAATTTCTGGGCCTACGATTGAACCGAGGGCATTTTCACCACGTTTCTCCGTGGATTTGACATTTTCCAATTCAAATCTCGGGCCCGAAGCCTACTGCACTTCCACTGCTCAAGAAGGCACATTCCTTCCAAGCTCTTCCAATCCAAATGGCGAACAATACTTGTCTCGACAAGTCATAGAGTTGACGAGTGCTCTTGCACAACAGACAACCTTGGTGAATCAACTCTTGCAAAGTACCGAGATCCAATGTGGCCCAAACGAGGTGTCCCGAATTAGGACAAGGGCAGACGAACCTCTCTACCAGTGTCCTGGCAAGCATCCCATCAACCAGCCACGATCCGAGCATTCTGGCAGTTTACACTCCTACTTGGGTCCTTGGAAGAGCGTATACTCTTATTTTAGCGTGCAGAGGAGTGTGCATTCCCAATCAAGCCAACGGACGAGCATACGTTCACGGTTAAGGTCACACTCCGATTATTAACATAGACAACCTTCCAAGTGAAGTGTTCATTCACAACTAGGTTCACAAGGAGCATTGTCCACCTCACATCGGAGTAGGCAACACAGCAGACGCAGAGAAGCAGTCACTCAATCCGACTTAAGTTCAACCAGTAGCCTGGGAGTAGCCCGTTCGCCTACCAGAAACATGCCACATACACTGCAGCTGCGACATAGACGAGTCGAGCATAGGGAAGAGTGGCCCAAACCCATAGGTCATGACTGGGGGCATCCAAAAGTTCCACTGCCCCAACAAAGGCAAATTCAAGAAGAAGTTGAAAAACTCATAACTGAACGATTGGGCAATTTCTAACATAATGAGGCTGCTGACGATGTGCTTCGACGAGACATGACCAGCATAAGCATATCACCATTCACGAATGAGATCGAGTGGATAGATCCACCTTGCGGGTTCACTATGCTTCACTTCACTTCATACAAGGGAGACGAAGATCCTGATCGACATCTTAAGCACTACCGCAGTACTATGATCCTCTACAGGAACAACGACGCTCTTATGTGCAAAAGTTTTGCCACAACTCTACAAGGTGAGGCGCAAGATTGGTTTCATACTCTACCACCGCAGTAGATCCAGAGTTTCAACTAACTTTCCTTTGTTTTCACTAAGGAGTATTCGTCTAACCGCTCAATCAAAATGACATCCGACCATCTCTTCAACATTGAAAAAAAACCCTTAAGAGACAATTTGTGACTATGTCAAAAGGTTCAAAGTAGAGAAGACCAAGATTGTTGGTTGCAACGAGGACATAGCAATGGCAACATTTAGAAATGGGCTTCCCACCAAACATCCTTTATTTGGAAAACTAATCATGAGAGAAGAACTGACCCTAGTAGCTTCGTATGCTTTGGAAGAAAAACATGCACTATAGGACGAAGTCAATCAGTCTAACAAAAACAATTCGAAAAAAAAGCACATGGAGTGTTCCCCGACCAAAGAAGACTCAGCGCCTAAAACATTCACCAAGTTCACAGTTCCAATCGGCCAAATTCTCCGCAAGCTCAAGAATAAACCTTGGTTCGAACTGCCGCCATCCATGAAAGGCAATCTCACCAGGCTAGATCATGCAAAGTATTACGCATTCCATCAAGGACCAGGCCACACTACCAACGACTACTTGAAGTTGAAGCAATACCTTGAGAAGCTAATAAATGAGGGCCGATATGACGAGTATCTTGACAAGTCAATGAAACGGCCTACATAAGCAAGGGAAGTCTCTATCACCCCCTGAACCTCGTTTGGGCTTTTCTAAATAAGTTCGAAGCCTCAAGCAGCTCGACGAACAAGGCCTCGCAGGCTGAAGATTATCCAGTTTGTTATGCAGTTTCTACATAGTTGATTTATTTCTTTATTCTTAATGAAGATTCAAGAAGTTATCATAAGCCTGGCTCAACTGCTGTCCAAAACAACTGCTGAAAACCCTTTCTAGGTCTGCTTTCTAGTGCGAGAGGATAAACTAATTGTTATCCAGTGCGAGAGGGTAAATCAATTCCCCGACACCCATATGAGTCTGCTCTCCAGTGCGAAAGGATAAACTAATTGCTCTCCAGTGCGAAAGGGTAAACCAATTCCCCGACACCCATATGACTCTGCTCTCCAATACGAGAGGATAAACTAATTGCTCTCCAGTGCGAGAGGGTAAACTAATTCCTTGACACCCATCTGGGTAAGCTCTCCAGTACGAGAAAGCCACATAGCTCAAAAGATCGAATGCTTGTAGATCAACTAGGCAACAAAAGGTCAGGGGGCATCAGCCACTTTTGCACTTAACAGTTCGCTCATCCGACACTTCATCTTCAGCAGCTCCAATCTTGGTAGTTCCATATACGGCAGCTGAGAAATCAAACTCAAGCAGTTTCCTCATTTTTGGCAAGCAGCCCAAACTGTTGCCCATGCCACGCCACTTCCTCGGCCCATGCCGAGCCAATCCTTGGCTTCAATCAAGCCGAGCAGCACAACCAATGGCCCTTGCCACACCACCTCCTTGGCCTATGCCAAGCCAACTCCTAGCCCCTGCCAGCCGACGTGCCGCACCACCCTAACGGCTGCCTCGTGGCAACACCTCCCAAGAAGAAGACAAGGAGAATTAAGTTCTTCTTACATCAGTGCAGAGCGAAAAGACAAAGAAATCAATGGAAGACAGTTCTTTTCACGGGCAAGCAAAGAAAAATGCTAGGGGAGGGGGAACAAATATCCTCTAGCTTTCTCTCTTTTTTGTAGGGATAAATAATTGCCCTCCGAAGTTGATTTAATCCCCTACTTAAGGTAGGCTTAAAAGGCTTTGAAGGTGATTTATTTCCCTTTCCAAGAAGAATCTAATTTCAAGTCCAGGAGATAATCTACATCAAAGTTGGAGATCTCTACACTTGTTGCCCTTTCCTGCGAGCAGCCTAGCAGGTGTGGGGCATTTGTGGAGCCAAAAATAATCAAGAGACAACATGTGGATTTTTGGGCAGAAAGGACAAAATTACCTTTGAGGAGCACCGGAATTCCCACGTGCGAGCAATGGACAATCATCCTACAATCAAGTCAAAAGTGCCCAAAATAGGTATTTATTCAAAACCTATTTCATCCATCTTCTCCACAAGGTAACCCCAAAAACATTCCTTTTAAATTATGTTAATTAGCTAATTAATATATTTTTACCTAATAATGGCTAATTAAACTGCTAATTAACTACAAAATACACTCAAAAACACCACAAAGGGCCGGTCACCTTCTCCCCCGTGCCCTATATATACTACCCCATTTTCTCTAAAAACCTAGGTCTACACTTTGGCTAAATACTCAAAATTCTCCAAACACTTCTCTCTTTAAATTCTAACTTTGACATCGGAGGTTCTTCGACCAAAGCCCCCCTAACCCCATTCATCATGGGCGCGTGAGGCTCTTGGCCTTGACCTAAGGTGTTATTTGTTTTGTAGTTGCAATTTGGTCCAAGAACAAGGAGGAAGAAATTTGCATCCACAATATGGTGTATCATCTTGTGTTTCAGTTATACTAAAAAATCTCTCTAAATTTACAAAGACAAATTTTAAAATTTTTTAAAATTTAATGCATAAAAGTAATTTTTTTTATACAACAATTTACACCAAGGGATGAGAAAATAAATTGATTTCAAACCTGTCATCCATGAAATTCGAACATAAAACCTCTCTTATAAGTATAGAAGACTACCACTGTACCTTATTAGTAAGTGGCAAACACATTTTTTTAAACAGTGTAAATTTACAAAAGACACTTTTATGACATGATAAACACCAAACACACTCTCAACTTAGCGTAGTTTAACCATGAAAAAAAGGAAGATACATCTATGTTTGGAACTCACAGCTAACACACACACACACACACACACACACACACACACATATAGTGTTTTGCCATCCATATGATTCAAATTTAAAACTTATTTCATCATAAATAACTACTATTACAACAGCCACCAGTTGGTATGTGAGTGGAGTGTGGAGTGTGGAGATGAGTTTTTTGAGTGAGAAACGATGAGAAATCAAAATTTGAAATTAAACTTTAATTTTGTTTTATAGAATATAGACTCATACAATTTACAAAGCTAAATTTTCTAACAAATTTAACAGCATATGCTTGCCACTTAGTATTACTATCTAATTGTATTTCTCTTCATTAGTGGTAAATGAGAGGTCATATGTTCGATTATCACCAAAAACGAATTTGAGCCACATTATTCCTAGTTTATTATGAGATTTAGCTCATTCATCTATTTTATTAGTATAGATAATATCATTTGTTAAAAAAATAAAATAAACTGCATAGGCTTAAACAAAAGCCAACCTTTTTCTACCATTCTTTAATTGTCATTATCACTACTAATTATTTAATTAGGAGAGAAGATCTGAACGTAAGACTAGTCAAATATATTTAGGTGATTAACTTGAAAGTGCAATTACAGAAGCTGTGTACGGCATCCGCAGCCGTACCCACCAACTGTCCTACCTACATTGCCCACAGATCGGAAATTGGGAATTTGGACGACTCTCGTAGCTTTCACGTTGCTTTCACATGGTAGCCAGCATCAAAGTCTTTCAATTATGAAAATGTCATAGACCCTACGGATTTGGCTTTTTTTATATTATTTTCAATGTCTTGAAGTCTCGGTGGGAAAGGAAGCAGATTGTCTGCCCTCCGGGCGTCATTTATATCTCTTTCTATTTGTACGATTACGGTTAAGTTATGTTAATATTTTATATTTTTATTACTTTTGTCTTATTATCTTTATAAAAAAAATCAATATAAAATATTAACATAATTTAATTATAACCGTATAAAATAAAAGGAGATGAAAAGAACAGCCAAACAAAAGGGCAGACAATCTACCTCCTTCTGCGAAATTTCATTTTCTTTATTTTTGTCTTTTATTATTGTACTTACCTTCCTACCTATTCGTTCAAAGTTGTTTCCGTTTTGTTTCGGGAACTTATGTTTACACTCCTTTAGTCTGACAAACACTTACTTTTTACTTTAGGTTATCAGATTAGATTATCAAGTAAATTATAACAATAGTTTTTTAATTTTAATTTAATTAGAATAATAATTTTTCAAATAAAAATTCATTATCATTGATCCGTCAATTCATTAAAATGTACATCTATGATCCCTCAACTAAAAATCAATTACAATTGGTCCCTCAACTTTAATCAAACTAGAGAAATAGTCCTTCAACTTTAACCTAATTGGAGTAATGATCGTTCAACTTTAACCGAATTGTAGCAATGGTTATTACAACATAACTCATTTTGACAAAAGTTCTGACGAAGTTGATGAAAATGACAAGAGCTACACATTTTGATGAATTGAAGGACCCCAATTGTAGTAATGGTCATTCCAACATAGCTCATTTTGACAAAATTCTGACGAAGTTGACAAAAAAGACCATAGCTACACATTTTGATAAGTTGAGGGACCAATGATAATAAATTTTTAGTTGAGGAACTATTGCTCCAGTTTGATTAAAATTAAAGAACTATTGCTACAATTTACTCTACATTATCAAACAAAAGTAGTATCCGGGAGAAAAAATAGTGTGAATTCATTATTTATCTTGTTATTTTTTCTTGATAAGATGATATTACAAAATTCTGCAATTAATGAGAAAAAGAATTTGAACTTTTGTGTGCATGTTACTCTATAGTAGCTAACTTAATCCGCGTCAGCAATACCTCACGTTAAGTTCATCCCAATATCAGTTTCAATTAGCCAGTTTTAATGAATCCGAAATAATATGTTAATTTTTTTTTAACAAGCAATATTATCTACACTAAAAGGATGGAAGAGTGAGCTGAGTCTTACAATAGTCTAACAATAACAATGTTGTTCAAATTCATCTTTTGACAAAAATCGAATATAAAACCTCTCACTTACGTTTAAATAAATACAAAACTTTTGTCCTAGTTAAATGGAGTGACCAATTAAGATGTTGGGACATGCATGGTTCAGGCCCTTCTATATATATATGCAGCATGCTTGTGATTAAGTTGCATAATATTCGTTTAAAATTCGTTTGGCATATTCTATCTTCCAGTTGTTTTAAAATGTGTTAAATAAACCATGCATCCGTTTGGAATCTCATGACTAGTCATTATCAAACACAGGATCATCATTCACGTCTAAATTGGACCTCCCTTATCTTAATACTATCAGAATCTGTACATTGCTATTATTACAGTTCAATCAGTTCATATATATTCAACATGAAATAACAGTTTTCGAAAGAGATAGAGGAAATAAAAAAAAAAAACATAACCAAAATAACAGTGGATATAATATTTTGTTTCACTTATAATAAATATACAGTATGTCGATAATCAATTATACATAACGTCAATCAGCTTTCAAGTATGAGATAACGAAACATGTCGGATAAAAAGATAAGCACGGGCAAGAGAGGTGGAAAAAAGCCGAAAGGATGACTTCGGAATTGAATTGTTAATCAAACAGTTCAATGATATTTTTACAAGAAAAATCCGTATAAGATGTCTTCGGTATTGAACGGTTTCAATTAGCATTCACCATTGCACTACGAGATATGAAACATGTCGGAAAAAGTCCAAAAGGAGGAGCCACTTCAAATGGAGCTACCAATATTGCATGGGCCACTAGTGTGATTTATAATTAAGTCTCGAATGATATGTATATGGCTAGCTGCAAAGCTGCTGAAGAAAATATCATGATCTAATTTCTGAAATTGGTTTTTTAAAAATTCAATTTCTAAAGTTGTGGAGTAGAGAGCATGCTAAATCAATAACGTGAATTGCATGCAACTTAATAATGGGGAATGGTGGGGTTTCTGAACTGAATTCTAAATTGCTATATAAACCCAAAAGCGATAAGAGCATCTGTCTTTGTCTTCAACATATCTCATGTCTGCTTCTATTTCGAAGAAAGGATAATACCGAATATGATCGATCAGTCGAATTAGGTGAAATTCGATTAGTGCTTTTGATTCAATTTCAGTAAATTTACCAAGCATAAAAATCAACTACAAAGAAAATATCTCAGGCATATCAAGATCAAACTAGAGGTATATATGAAATACAAGTTACAACTCCGATCCTATTTGATTTGACAAAATCTACAAAGACGAGAGTTACTTTAAAATGTGACTATCCAATTCAAAACTAATTCTCAGTAAATAAAGAAGTCCTAAGTTTTTATAAGCAGTTACACTGGATTTTTATGATTTGATGTTGAATCCTCAACAATTATTATTATTGTAAATTACCACCAATAATTATAGTTTAGATAATTGGAAACTATTCACAAATCACCATCGAGAGCTGCCTTTCGGCTAGGGTGGGCTTCAGCCTAGTGCAACTTGGGTAATTGATTCTTTGGTGCTCAGTTCTATCTTCTTTTTGAAGAACGATATGATTACCTACAGTAATTTCATCCAAATTACTGAAAGGGGAAGGATCAATACGAACTCGAAATGTAACGCCACCCCACCTTGACAACTCCTAAAATAAAAAATATAGTCCATTGATGTGAAAATTTCTAGCTCTCCTCGCTTATCGAGTAAAGGATCTTATGATTAAGATTAGAAATGCATAATTATTTGGAAACTACATAACATCAAATGTAAATCTTGTATTTTGCAACAGTGTAAGTTGCAATTAAGAAATCATGTTCATGAATTGAAGCGCATCTGTCATGCTTACCTTATACAAACCACACAACTTGTACGAGTTTGTGCGATCCCAAACTTTAAGTTTATGTTTATGTATAAGAAAACAAGGAAATATAAAGTAATTAAAGAATGGGATGTGTTATCCACACATTTATTTTTACTTTATACACACCCTTTTAATTTACGATCGTCGGATCGTCTGAATTAAAAAAGATTAAATGATAAAAATTAACAAAAAACATGTAAAAAGTAAAAAGAAATGTGTTAATAGCAGACTTCTTGAACAATTAGACAAAGTCTTTGCAATTACAGAATGAACGGATGATAAGCAGGCTTGCTTTTTAAAAATGAGTGATAAGAAAACCCACACACAGAGTGGTCCTTCCCACTTGCAGACAGTGCCAAAATAGCGCACCCTGTCATCAAATTGATGTTTTTGTTGTGGATAAATTTAGAGATAGAAGAGACGGAAATCGGTCGAGAGAATAAAATAGGAAAAGATTTGAGGAATTCTTTATGCTTTTTGTATTTTATTTATATTAGTAACAGAAATATAGGACTTTTATACATAATATATTAGAATTTAGCTTCATACATGTGCTATAATTTTAACTTTAAACCAATGATTATAAATTGTTTGTATTAAACAATTAAGTTGGTGTTAAAAAATTGTAAATTTTGGAGCATGTACATGAATTTTAGGAGCATTTATTGTATATTAGAGTTTCATGTATTTTCATAAAATACAGTGAATTTTGAGTTACTTAATTTTCAAAAACTCAAAGATTGACTTTGATTGTACTTTAAAATAGATGTGGCAAATTAATTTATTAAATTGCTTATAGATAATTGTTAAAAAAAATTAATTTAATATCATTATAATACAGAAATAAAATTAATAATGATGAGCCTAAATTAAATTAAGGAAATTAAATAGATCTTAATAATTACCTACCAATTTAGCGAGTTTGCCACCACTAGTATGAAAGTCTTGGACAAACAGTTAATTGACAAGGTGAGAAATGACCGCACTAGCATGAATACTCAGCAAACTTATCAAGTTGATCTTATCTGTGTTTTTTTATTATATGATTGATAAGCCGCCTACCACCTAACATGCCACTTGGTCGGTGTCTTATCACCACACATACGCGCGAGCTTTCAAGAATTCAGTTTTTATAAGAATAGCCTGTTTTTGGGTCGGACACACAGAAGACTTTAGAATCTATACATGCTGCAGCTCACAAAAAAGTAGTCTTTTTTAATTTTCAGTTTACGGATGTGTCCGAGATTACCACGTTCATCATATATGCACCCCATTTTTATTTGTAATTTACCAAGTTATCAACCAGTCCACATGCTTGCTCCATGTTTCATTGTCTGCAAAGGTAATGAAAGTAGTCAAGAAACAATATTATTATTGATAGTGCAAGCATGTGAGACTGTGAATATAAAATCTCAACATGATAAAAGTAAGACTTTTCGTTTAGGTTACCACATGCTTTACACAAATCATTGTGTTGAAAGTTTGATAAGTGAGAAGAACTAGTTATTTATTGAAAATTAATTAAACTATCAAAGTAAGAGAACAAGAATGGTGATTATAAAAAGAACAATGTTTGGCTACTCAAAGATGAGTTGAAAATCTTACTCAAAACTCTTCATGTTTAAATTATAGAGGTTTGTGCTTATGTTTAGAATCGTTCATTTTATAAATCATTTTGTAAATATTATATCTGCAAAAAAGGAAAAAGAAAAAAAAGAATTACAACTAAAGTCGCTTGGTCAATCTATTGTAACAAATATATAAACGATTCGTAATGGTTTTACCAATTCCATTCATTTGTTTTTATACAGTTTGATGACTAAACAACCTTAATTTTAATTGACTTCATGCAAAGGCGATCTTTATAGATTGATTTATAATATAAACAATTATGATCATAAATACAAGTTCTATAGATCAGCAATGAATAGTTACTAAATGAGTTTAGTTTTAATTTATTTTTATTTGCAAGTGGTCTCTTAATTTGAGTTTATACTGTGAACGATTCTGATCATAAGTAAATCGATCGTAAAGTGTTTTGAGGAGGACTTCCTTTAAAACTTTTGAGTATCCAAGTATTGTTCTTCATTTTTCTCTTGAATGAGATCCATGACAAGGGTTCAAAAATAAAGAAATGTCCAATCTTGTTACAAAGTGCATAGTTTTGTGTGTCTAAATAATTTTATTGTAAAAAGAAAACTGTGATTGGCACTCCAAAAATCTCATTCTACACTCTCCACAAATGCATTTTTCTTTCTAAATACAGAAAGTTTGGAGTGCAAAAGGAGAAGTTTGGAGTGCCAAATGTATCATATTTAGAAAACCTAAACCACATTATATGAAATAATTAATAAGAATAGAAAAATGTTGCTAGATATTTTAATTTCATGATAACCCTAATTAATCTGCTAGTTTTATTCTTGCCCACAATAATTCTCAAGTGCAATGCTTAAGTTGCGGAGTTCTTTCTATTGGTTTGAGTGGTTTAGATCCATTATAATATATAATGAGTTTTCACAAATCATATGGGTGACCCAATTACTAGTAAAACTCGAAAACCAGAAACTCATCACTTGATGAGCATTGTGAACAAACTGGTGCATCAAAATTTAATCATCAAAAGAAAATTTGGTGATTTGAAACATGAAAATACCCTAAAGCCGTCACCTCGTTACTTGATCGATTTTCTACTAAAAGATAAAGCCGTCCCAAAACAGAAGATGCGAGTTTGGGTGTGACAAAAGATATATATGAAAGCCACGGAGGAAGATGACTCCGACCCTTTGCTGGGGAGCAGAAGAATTGAAAGACAAAAAAGCGAAGAGAGGGAGCGTTTTGGTGGTCTAGCAACTTTTAACGTCGAATTACAGGAAAGAAAACTTGACGAAAATGCAGCCCCAAAACATGGAGAAACATATGCAGAAAAGGTATGGTTTTTTCACCTCTCATTACGTGCATGTTTAACCAATTTGTAACTCAATTAATTGAGAACTTTGTTCTCCAATATTCCATGTACGAGAGGTTGGTAATTGATGAAGTTTGACTTGATGAAACCCTAGCTAAAGAATCTTCTCCTCGTACGTCACGTGACGTGGGGGTTGGGCAAATGGCAACCCAACTCGCTTGTTGGTACATCACGCGACGAAATCACCATACGTTTTCCAGTTTTTGCCTTTTACATCTTATTTTCCTTTCGTGATCGTAACTACGTACATCTACAAAATAAAATTCATTTCGTTTATTTTCCAGAAAAAAAGTTTGTCTTGGGATTTGGATTTTGCATGCCGGCGAATACTACGCGTTTCATCGGATACTTTTCCAATACTTCATTATTCGATTTGGATTTTCCTTGTTTGCTTTTGCACTACTACCCCGCAAGGAAACTACGAGCAATGAACATTTTTCGTTATGGAGAAAATTACAAATTGGAATACATGGTACAATCCGGGTTTCGTTTTGAAAGATTCCTTTCAAATATTAGTAATCGTCGTCCAAGATATTATGGGATATTGTCTTGCATGATTCAAAACAATTCAAACAAACTCACCATACTCGATTAATTAATCTTAACTTGGATAATAGTTTTATTAAAACCAAAAGAAAAATTCGAAACTCAAGCGTGTAATAGACATGTGAAACAACTTATAGATCATCATCATGACCTCCCTTCCAAATGATACAAACCATGTGGAGAGAATTTCCTTCTGGATTGTTTCTTAGGTAGGCCTCTCATACGTCTTCCTCTTCCTACTTATATGTGTTAGTGAGTACTATGTAATTGGAAGTTGAGTCACGCTAAGAAGATTAAATTTGTAAACTAAATTTTATAAACCAAATAATATGGAAGTTGATGATTGGATTATTACTTAAACGTTGATAAATGTGCTCATTTCTTATTGATGACATATCATTCAGTTTGCAAATTTAGTTTATAAATTTAGTCTCCCTAGCATTACTCATTAGAAGTTAGGTTTTGAGAGTGATTCAAACACAAGTTGAATCTTCTCCCATTATTAGTTGAGTTTACTTTTCTTCTTCTTCTCTCAAATTTTATTCTATATCATTACGATGTACTAATATTTTTTTTCGCTTACAAGTTTAAGGTCTCAATAATAAACCCTAATCCTATAATAAATCTTAATCCTAATAGGTCCGACTCTCATAAATTATAATTTCGATACAATTCTTCTACCTCAATATTATATAAGTATATTAGTAAAAGAGTATTCACTAAAAAGACATTAGGAGAACAGGAAGCGGGGGCTGGGAAGACGACGTCAAAAGCACCAACCAGCCACTTGCCGCTGTAAATTCAGCAGCCCCCACCGCCTGTAAAACTTTTCTTCTTCTTTATTCAACCAAAAAAAGCAATTTTTATTATTTTTTAATTCAGAAAATCTCTTTAAATACTGGCCCCGTCCCTTAGCAGTAGCACCTCATCCTTTAACAACTCTCACCAGTCTCCCTGCGTTTTTTTCAGACCGACACAGAAATGGGGTTTGCTTCCTACCGCTCCTCAGTTTCCTCTGCCACCAAATGGCTGGGATTCGTCACCGCCGTCTGGGTCCAAGCTATTTCCGGCAACAACTACACTTTCTCCAACTACTCCGCCGCCCTCAAAACCCTCATGGGCCTCACCCAGCTCGAACTCAACAACCTCTCCGTAGCCAAAGACGTCGGCAAAGCCTTCGGTCTCCTCGCCGGGCTGGCTTCCGATAAACTGCCGACCTGGGTCATCCTCCTCATCGGATCAGTCGAGGGTCTCGTCGGCTACGGCGCCCAGTGGCTCGTCGTCAGCGAAAGAATCAAGCCCCTCTCCTACTGGCAGGTAAATAAAAAATTCAGTCGGCACTTTCGTGGAACACTAAAGAGTGCAATCAAACTAACAATTAGTTTAATTTTTCTCTCAGATGTGTATATTTCTCTGCATGGGCGGCAACAGCACGACGTGGATGAACACGGCGATTCTCGTCACATGCATCCGAAACTTCCGGCGAAACCGGGGACCCGTTTCGGGGATTCTGAAGGGCTACGTGGGTCTCAGCACCGCCATCTTCACCGACCTCTGCGCCGCCCTCTTCAACAACGACCCCGCTAGCTTCCTCTTCATGCTCTCCGTAACCCCCTTCGCCGTCTGCTTAACCGCCATGCTCTTCCTCCGCGAGGTCCCCCCTTCTTCCTCCTCCTCCTCCGAAGACAATCGCGACTCCAGATATTTCTGGGTCGTCAACGCCGTCGCCGTCTGCGTCGCACTGTACCTCCTCGCCTATGACTTCATCCCAAATCCATCGAACCTCTTGTCCCTAATCTTCTCCGTCATTTTGTTAATCCTCCTGGCGTCGCCGCTCGCGATTCCTGCGTATGCGTTTTTCACCGCGTGGGCCTCGAAGCCGGACCTGGTCGCGCCCGAGTCGGGTCCAGATCCGAACACCAGATCTGACGAGCCACTTTTGAGGCAGACGTCGGCGGACGACACACAGCACAAGCCAGAGGTGGCTGCTGCGGCGGCGGAGGTGGTGGAGGCGAAGAGGAGGCCGGTGCTCGGGGAGGACCACACCATCTTCGATGCGATGGTGGCGTTGGATTTCTGGATTTTGTTCGTGTCGTTTTTGTGCGGGGTGGGGACGGGTCTGGCGGTTATGAACAATATGGGGCAGATTGGATTGGCGCTCGGATACGTGGACGTGTCGATCTTCGTTTCGCTGACGAGCATTTGGGGTTTTTTCGGGCGGATCGGTTCGGGTATGATTTCGGAGTACTTCATCAGGTTGGTTTACTCAACACCCACTCTTCCTCTTTACGTATACTTCATCAGGAGAGTTAAACTAACTATTATTCATATTTGTTTTGCTATGCTTTTTTTCCTTTTTTTAAAAAAAATTATTTTTGAAAATATCAATTTAAACCAGAATTATCCTTTTTCAGAAGTGTTTGTTAGAAATTATGATTTCGGGTATAATTAATAATTCTAGAGAAGTACAGGAAGATTCGGATTTTTCCAATAAAATATTTAACGATTCTCATTTTTAGTGTACTTTTAATAATACACATATTAGCTTCCAAACAGAGTTAGATTCGGTTTTGGAATTATATATTTTCTTCAATAAGATACCTTTTTTATTTTTTAATTTGCTTTTGGGTTCTTTTGACTTCCCCTTAAAGAATTGCTTCGTGTATTTTTATAAGTAAATCATTGTTGCAAAAAATTTGTCTCCTTGTGCATCCTCCCCACTCACGGACCCGGCTTCTCTGTCTTTTCAGTTCCCATACATTCTCATCCCTTCTGGTTTTGTGCGATCACAGTTAAACTAAGTTAACACTTTATATTGATTTTTTTATAGAGATAATAAGATAAAAGTAATAGTGATATAAAATATTGACGTGACTTAACCATGATCGCACAAATAAGAGGAGATAAGAATGTATGAGAACTGGGAGGGCAAAGAAACCAGGTCCCCACTCACTCCTCCTTTTCTATTATTTAGATTCCGGAATTTCCGATTCACACTTAAGAGCAAAAATGTGCTTTAAGATTGCTTTTGAGATCTTTTTGGTTTTAATTTTGGCCAATTACACTACTTACATGTAGTTAATATAATTATTATTTGACGGTCGAGATGGTGATTATGTTAATAATATATAAGTGTTATACTCTCCTACTCTCTTAATGTAGATGATATTATTTGTTAAAAAAAAAAAAAAGTATTATAGTCAAATATATGTAATTTTCAAATATTAAGGGAACATGGCTTTTGGGAAATATGAAAGGTAACATACCCTTTGGGTGAACATTTTAGGGCAAGTTGATTAGAAATTAAGCAACGCGGTACATACGGTCTGGATTTAAGCTATCCTGTTTGAGTTTTTCCCCCACAAAGTCCCTCTCATTTTCCAGATTGCATACATAAATGTGGGTAGCTGACTCATTCTTTTTTATATACAATAATTTCGTAAGTCCTTAATAACATTACACTTTGAAAAAAAAAAAAAAAAACACTTCAAATTCAATATCGTAGAAAAACAGCATGCCTACTTTAGAGTAGGAGATGACCACCACAAGAATTTTCAAACTAGGAATTAATTAGAACATGACAATTGAGAGGATAGCCGTCGGGCTTTCCTTTTCTGCTGCGGATGAGGATCCTCTCCTGAGCTTAGGATGAGGATCCTCTTAACCACTAAATTCGGATCATTCAAAATTAATTTAACGGTTCCAAACAGAATGATCCTTTAAAAATTATAATAATTACAACAATTGAATTAAATTTGAACGGTCTGGATTTCGTGATCATGAGGATCCCCATCCTGAGCTTGGGAGAGGATCCTCTTCCTTCTTTTATCTCATATTTTCGTGTTTTCTCATTGTAATTATGAGGGTTCTTTTTCTAGTTTATTATAGAACTGGACTTGACTGCTATAAATTCAGTAGCAACTACTGCTTACATACAATCCCGATTGGACATGTGTCCAAATTTTAATTTTTTTAATCAAAACTCTGACATGTGTCTAACCAGGATTGGATGTAAGCTGCTGCTACTGAATTCTTCAACAGTGAAGTTAAATCCTTTATTATAAATATATTTGTACCTCAGGTTACGTTTTTGTACTTAATTTTTTTTTCATGAGGGCCATCCCTTGCTTTATATTGTGGTCCTAACTTTAAATTGCTTGATGGACAAGTTTATGTAATTTTCAGTGTGTTTTTAAATCTCTTTATTCTTTGTATAATATCTATGCTTGGAAAATCTACAAGCTTTCATTGTCTGAATTTTTTTTTTCTTGGTGTCATACTAATTTGGCCTAAGAAAATCAACCAACATTTAACACTTCTGGTCCCAAATTTGTAATGACAGGAAAGCTGCAATACCAAGACCTCTATGGAATGCTGCTTCTCAGATTCTAATGGCCGTTGGCTACATCCTCATGGCCATTGCCATGCCCGGTTCGCTATACATCGGTTCGATTGTCGTTGGCATTTGTTATGGAATTCGTCTTGCCGTCACAGTACCCACCGCATCTGAACTATTTGGTCTCAAGTACTATGGACTGATTTACAACATTCTAATCCTCAACCTTCCACTAGGCTCCTTCCTATTCTCCGGCCTGCTTGCCGGACTATTGTACGACATGGAGGCTACCACCACTGAAGGAGGTGGCAACACATGCATCGGCGCACATTGTTACCGGCTCGTGTTCGTCATCATGGCCATTGCCTGTGTTATTGGGTTTGGTTTGGACATTTTGCTGTCCATTAGAACCAAGAATCTCTACACGAGGATTCAAGCTGGCAAGAAAACAAGGAGAGTGGTTAATGGCACACAGTAGGGTAAACAAATGTGGTACTTGGGCACCAATTAGCTCTTAGTCTACTTGAGTTTATTTCAAGTTTGAATCTCCTTCCCATTAGTTTTAGAAAATGTTGGACTTGGGAGACCAAGAATGTGAGGATTGATGGGCTTAATTTTAGCCCAATGATATCCTCCATTTAGAATTAGAAATAAGTTGGATTTGTGAATTTTTGAGGCCTGCATTATGTTTGATGGGCTTCCTTGGACTGCGAAATTTGTATTGATTAGTTCTTGTTGGATTTAGTCTGTAATTTTTCTGATAATCGGATTACTTTCCTACCAATAGCCAATAGGTAGGGTCTACGTATTTACCAACCAATCTTTGTTTCTTTTTTGGCCTCTATCTAACATTAAAATATGTTAGGATGGATTCATGATCTTGTCACAATTTGGAGTAATGATCTTTCCGAGTTATTGTTTTACAACTTTTGCCCAAAATAAAAGGTTTTAATCCATGAGCCAAAGCTCCAATTGAAACAAAGTTTAAAGACCAATACTCCAATTTTCTCTAAATTAAATACCAAATGAAAAATGCTATTTTCATCTTAAATATTGTTGACTCTAAAATCTACCAAGCCTACGTGGCGCGCAGGCCGAGTAATTAATAAGCTAACTACGTCATTCGGTTGTGTACGGGGCGTGCCAACTTGTCGGCCGAGTTCGGCCGGGGAATAAAATATGTTGATGTAGCGTTGGGCACACTACTGACTTCTCAATCTTGCGACTGCGGCTGAGGAAGGAACATGTCTCGGTCTTCGAGTTCTAGAGCCTGAAGACAAGGTTGCTAGTACTGCGAAGTTCAATATCAAATTTGGCTTTCAATGTGCCGAACGTAGTAACCTATAACACTAGTCGCAAGCTGAGGAAGGAACATGTCTCGGTCTTCGAGTTCTAGAGCCTGAAGACAAGGTTGCTAGTACTGCGAAGTTCAATATCAAATTTAGCTTTCAATGTGCCGAACGTAGTAACTTGTAACACTTCACTTGGCCGAGAAGGCTGATGAGATGTCCTCTACCAACAAAGACTCGAAAATCCTTGTTGACCGAGACTTGGATAAATAACTAATTGGTATCGAAGCAGTGTTGTTTATCCACTGAAGGTGCTCATCGGCCGGTTGATTCTACGACTCTAGTGCTGTTTATCCAAACTGAAGATATCGCCGGTTGCCTTCACAGTACTGTTTATTTAAACTGAAGATGTGTCAGCGGAAAAGAAAATAAAAGAATCTCAAGGTTGTTGAGAGGTTTCACGTAAAGCGAGAGTTTGTGCAAGGCAATTTGTGTGTTGAATTGGAGAGACTTGAATGATGCAATCCCCTCTATATATATAGCAGCGAACCTACTCATGGTCGAACCAGAGATGTATCTGGACTAAAACTCTCAAATCTATTCTAACTAGGATTCGACCAATCCTAGTTTCAATAGGTTTCTGAACCAAGCTCTATAACGAATCAGATTCATTCCCGACTTCTCAGCATCTTCAACTCTGAAACCCATTTGTTGTACCAGGACTCGACTTCTTCGATTTTATCCAAATCAGTCCTTCTTGCAATAGGACTTGGTCATCCTGATTGGGCGGCTTATGATAGCTGGACGACCCATAGTATTTTTGGAAAAGCATTGGACCGAACACAAACCTAAGCTCGGCCCAATAATATTATTTTGGGCCCAAACATTGCCCCCTCGCTTCTGAGGTCCTTGGCCCAAAACTCCTTAGTCAAGTTTCAACCTTGAAGAAGTGAAATCAAACCCTTAAGGTATCTTTAAAAGACAATGAAAAGTCTCGAATATTCCACCACCAAGCGTATTTATGAAGCATGATTGCACGATCCCAATTTTGTCAGACACTCTGCCACGTGGCATCTCCTTGGCATGTTTGCCCTTACTTGACATTGAAACGCCTCTTAAAACTAAACTCTCCACCACACGCCATCATTATAACCTTGATCTGCGAAATTTCGGTCTTTTTGAGACGTGCAGATACTCAAACATCTTTTCACCATTAAGCTCGCCGTCACACGCCATCGTGTAGTCTCGATTTGCAAGTTTTTCGGTCCCTTCACCTGGATTCTTTGAATATTCATCATGATTACTAAATCCCCCGGTCGATTTTATCCTTCATTTTAAAACCGCTGGATTTTCCCAAAACGCCTATAAATACTCACCTCTTTTCATTCAATCCTTTTACGTTTTCATAACCCTCAAATCCCTTTGCCACTTTCTCTCGCATCTCTTCGCCATTCTCTTTCGAAACCCAAAAAACCAGCCTTCAATTCCCAGGAAAACCTTCATTTTCTCCCATGGTTGCCAACGTTTTCATCAGCAAGTTAGTCGAGAAGTGCAGCAAATGTCAAAACATTACCGACCGAAACACAATCAAAACCATCTGATTTGAGGGTAAGCCAAACGCCTATCACCAAACCCTAGGCCCATTATTTAAGGACGATATTCTAGAAGCAATTACTGACATGCTCAAGGAGCACTGCCTAAAACCCTTACTCTAAGGGTACGACTAGTGGAAATGGGAATCGGCCAAACCCTAGGGCATTTAGCCCTCGACCACTTTGGCCTGGGTGACCCGGATGGAACCATATTTTAATGGTGAGTGGAAGGCTCTCGGCATTTTCGATGTCGTCAAACTATAACAACCTATCCCGCGATTTACAGAACAAAAAGTGTATTTTTGTATTTTCACTAAGTTTTGGGATATTTTCCTTTTAAAAATGGTTTTTGGGTCTTAATTGGTGAGCCCAAGGGGCCCATATCTTGATTTGTGCCCCAGTTCTCTTCCATTTTTCTTTCTTTTTCTGATTTTTATAACTCTCTTCTTTCTCAATTCTCTATTCTCTCTCATTTTTCCTTTGTGATCTCTCCGTTCTCTCTCTCGAAACCCTCTCACCCTCTGATCCACCCACACGCACACCCTTACCATTTACCTGCAACACCATCACCATCACCCCTACGAATTAAGATTCAAAGAAAGAACACCACATACCCTTCTTTTCCTTTCGGCCGGTACTATTCATCATCTTCTCCGTCATGTTGCGTATTTTTTCGACTTTGGTAAGCTTCTAAAAACCCTTGGGATGTTTTTTAGGGTTAGATCGAAACTTGTTTTAAGTTGTGTATATGTTTGAATCACAGAAAATAGCTCGGAGTAGTTTTTCCAAATTTTTCGACGAGCACCGCCACTTTCGAGGCACTTTCCGGCCAAAACACGGCGAGTTGGCTTGCATACATGGTATCAATCTCTTCGTCTTGCTGAGTACTACAACTTTCCTTTAGTTTCACCCAATTTTATTGAGTATCGAAGAAGTTATGGGCGTTTGAAGTTTGCCCAGAAACCAGCCAAAACCTTGACCTGAAAATGGGTCAACCCGATCCATTAACCCAAGGTTCAACCTAATTACCCAAGCCTAAGTCTGAAATCCAAACCCAGGCCCTTGGGCCATTTCGATTTAGGTTCTTAGGCCCGTGCATCCTAAACCTTTAATCCTTTAAAACCCAAAACCGTTAACCCTTTAAATTATTAAAGCCCTAGGCCCAACCCGGTCCAACCTAAACCCTAAGCCCAGACCGAGTTTGACTTATTGACCCGGACCCGTTGACTTTGACCAGGTCTGACCGTTGACCCGGTCAACGGTCAGCGTTAACTTTGACCGTTAACTTTTTGGGTTTTCATGCAGGACCACTCCTAGGCTAATTTTGATGTCTTGAAGCTGTTTCCGATGTCTATTTTCCCAAATTAAATCTTTTGAGTAGAGTTTGACTAAATGCACCATTTATATGCTTAAAGGCAATTATTTGTGGCGTTTCCGTCTTCGCTAGTTGTGTGGCTCTTCGGCGGCTAAGTATCTGTGAGTGGACCCTTTCTAAAAATACATGTTTTGATAGTAGAAATGCATACATGAAAAACATGATTTGATGATTACGTTTTATGAAACATTTTGTGAGATAACATGCTTATTGACGCTAGTTTGAATTATTACTATTTTTCCTATAACTCGTGTTCTTATAGAATATCTGATGGATGACAATATGATATTTAGAACAAGTTTAGAATACCACTTTATAGTATAGATGATGGATGACTTTATACTATGAAGTTGTTTTTCAATATATATATATATGTTCAAAGGTTTTGTACTTAACTAGTGGTCTCTATTTCGCTACGGGACGAAGGAATAGATTCCGGTCCATCCCAGGCGACGGTTATGGTGTTGGCATAGGGCCTAAAGTGTTTTTCCTCTGGCTATTAGCATAGAGACGGGGTTCGACATGGGGCTTGGAATGTATTTTCCTCTGACTGTCTGCTCAGAGACGGGGAACCGGCATGGGACTTGGGGGTATCAGACATTCACTAGTGATTATTATATATACAAGTTATGATTTAACACATTGCATGACATGCTAGGTTTCAGAAAACCTATTTTATCATGTTATATGTGTTTCCATAAAACCTGGGTGTTAGTACGTTGATGTTTTATTTTATATATATATATATATATCAACTTGGTTCACTTATGTTTGTTTTGCGCCCCCTTCAGGACTTAGAATTGAGGCATACAATCCCCTCACTTCCACATCGGCATCTTCAAGTCCTCTCGGTGTAGGATCCATTCTTTTATTCATTTAATTTTATATTATTTCTTTTAGTATTCTAGATTAGATGTGTGCTCTGAACATGTTCCTTAATTGCATATTCATTATTCTTTTATATTTATAAGTCTTATCTATCCCTTGTTTTCAGCATTTGCACTCTATAAATGGCTTTCATCACCATCGTGTACCGGCCAGCACGTGCCTGTTTTGGTATTCGGGGAATACCGGGATCGGGGCGTGTTAGATTGGTATCAGAGCATACTTAGGATCTTCTATCACTGTAGTAGTGTGTTTTTCATGACATCATTTGGATGTCACGACTTCCGGATTTGGTGTCATTCGACGCTGTTGTGCGAATTTTTCTCTGTTTGAATTGTCACCTTCTAGTTGAAATACAATAATTAATGTCGGGATTGTGCCTCAATAGTGATGACATGGATTGTTGGATGACTTTCAACATTGGATCGATACTCTGCAACATGCATTCCCTGGGAATTGCATACATAATTGGATCTACCTAGGCGTGTTGGGAAACGGAAAAACCTAAGTGAGTCGAATTTGGAAGATATGAAGTGGTGTTGTACTTTGCGACGTGTATTCCCTGGGAATGGTGGGCAGAGTTGGTGTTACTTAGAAGCGACGTGTTTTAGAAATCTCAGTTTGAGGAAGTCTGGTCAAGACCAGCTGTAGATCCGAAATGGTGATGCCACTCTGCAACATACGTTCCCTAGGAATTGTGGACGGAGTTGGCTCTACATCGAAATCTTGGGAAACAAAAAAATCTTGGCGGTATGATTTTGTTAAGATCAATTGGAAATCTGAATCGATGATATAACTCTGCGACATACGTTCCCTAGGAATGGTGGGCAAAGTCATATCTCTTTGGAAATTACTCGAAACTTTTGAAGTGTGTGTTAGAGAAATCGAGTAAGTGCTTGTTGCGATGATGGTTAGTAAGTGTTAGTTGGTGGGAGCAAATCAATGTTCTTGGACTCATTACCACTGAAGAAATTTGTGTGGATCTTTAGAACAATTCTCGTCGATTGTTCTATTGATTATCTTCTTTCTTACCCCAACGACGAAGTCAAGTTCTTTAACCTTTGACCGTTAGCTTTACACTAAATCCTTCAAGCGTTGACTTCGTCTAGAGATTATACTTTTCTTGGGAAACTCCTCGGTAGCAGTTGATATTCTCATTAATTTCCCGAAAAGGAGTTGCGATTCTTGTTGTTGTTGTAGTTGGACTTGGATGATGAAGATCCAGACTTGTTTGGATAAACAGACTCCTTGAACTTCACTTGGACTTGGTACTAGGCGGTAAATCCTAGCTCATTATCCACGTACTTCCCGATAAAGGTGAATTTAGCCTCTTGCGTGTAGCCCAACTGACCAATGCTCTTGTCTATTAACTGTTCAGCCTTGTAATTTTTCAATGTAATGGCTTGAGATTCCACATATTCATCCTTGTGGAAGATCAAGCTTGGCTCTAAACTTCTCTGGCCTCATTGAGCTTTGGTTTGCTCAAGAGCAACACTAAGGTAGCCAATCATGTCACTGCATGCATACACAGGCTGTTTTGTATCTTTTTTCTTTGTCATTATGTTGGTTTAGAGGTTCTATGTTTGATTTTTGAACTTTGATTTAGCTCTCACAAAGTATTGTGAATTTCGAAATGTCTTTGGCCTCGTCAAATCTTAAGCAGTTCTTAACTATTCTTTGAGCTTAGACGTGTTTCCCTTTTGGCTAAGAAACCCGTCAACCTTATTGTGATGATTAACCAAATAATCATAAATAGTGACTTCCATTTCTGCATCTTTACCTTCCTTTGCTTGTTTGTTTCTCAATGTAAACTGGATCATGCTGGAACATTTCACTGAGGGTATAAAAAAAAAAAAAACTTTTGTTCTCAGCATGGTTTCTTTTTCAAAACCAAATATCTTTTACTTTAGTTTTGAAGGACTAGTTTTGACCCTCAAATTCTTGAGTGTTCTTTCAGCTTACTCGACATAGTTTCTCGCTCAATCAAGGAGAAATTCACTATCGATCGATTAGGAAGAAGTGTGCGCCTAATTCTTATCAATTCAGACATAAATATTGAGAGCATAATCTTTTCACAAACTTACCAGACTTACTAGAAAGAGTTCCATGTGGGTATGAGGTTTAAACTGTATTTTGGTAAGAGACTAGTGAAGATTGTGGTGCAAATGAATAGCAGATTACATCACTATCTTCACGTTGAATTGAATGGTCACCACTCATTATCTTGCTACAATTCATAGCCATCATATTGAACTCTAGTAAACCTTTTCGATAATGTAATGTGTTCGCCTCAACGCAGCTTTCCACTACTTCGCACCATGATCTTTCGGTTCGTGAGCACATGGGGGTGAAGTTTGAGCGGTTTTTTAGTAAGAGTTAGATGAAGGTTTTGGTACAGAAGGTTAATGGATTGTATCATTATCTTACTATAATTCATAAGCATCACATCGGTTCTTTTCCAACGTTATATGTTCGTCTCAATGCATCATTTCACTGCTTCACTCCAGGACTCTTTTGATTGTGAGTACGTGGTTGTCAAAACACTTGTAGCAGATATATTTGGTGCATTCTGGGATGGCACTACAGTACGGTTGAGGCGAGAATTGGATAATCTTTACACTTCTCTCGAAAGTTGTGTGCTCTCTTTGGTTTTTAGGTTGATCACTTGCGAGGCCTTCTTCTTTCCACCAACTTTGGCTTTGTTTGACTAGAAATCTACAACTAGGCAAAAATGGAGAGGTGGATTGAGCACTACAACGGCTCTCAAGAGATACTGCTTGTCGAGGAAGATGACTTCTCGTTTTCTGCTTACTTGGCTCGAGCTTCTAGGTCTACTATTAACATGGTAGCCACTTTTCTTGAATCTCTAGGTACAATTTTCAAATATGTTCTTTGTTGACAAAATTTTGGAGTAGTTGGTCACATTTGGAAGAACTGAGGATGATGGTGTGCTTGATGCTCGATGGAGTCATTACAACGACAGTTTTTGGTTTTGTTCGATTTGGGTATGGCATTTTTGCAACATGGTACGAGGATTTCTACAGGCAACACTAGTTGTCAGGGGAGTATTGTGAACTGGTATTCAGAGGATCAAATTTACGACCTGTGACCTTGTGCACCCTCAGAAAATTACTACTTGTTTATCGAGACAACAATATGTTGTCGATATTGCGGGATGTAGACTGTGGTATTGATAACTTATTCGTTGGGTTCATTAAGCAAGTGGCAGGAAGACCCGTCTACAGTAGTTGTCACTAGTTAGCAATTGTTGAGACTCGACCCAAAAACATGTCAGTTCTTGGAATACGTGACGTTCGTATGACTCACTCTCATTTTCAATTTTGGTTTTTCAGTACAAGTATTTTAACTTACCCTACTATAGTTCTATTTTTGTATTTTCAAAGTTACAAATGTTTTGGGGAAGTAATTTCGTTTTCAGTTTTAAGTTCAGCACGAATTTTTGACCTATATGTTAGTACGTATCTATTTTGACGTTATCGTATTTGTGTACTTATTTTTGACCTTACGTCAATATATGCTTTCAGCTTTATATCTGTATAAAGTATGTTTCTACTTTTACACTGATGGGGAAGAAAATATGAGCTTGGAGGCATGGTAGAGGATTTTGCAACCCGCTCGCGACAATGTAGCATATTCTCTTTGATGCACTCATTCTGACTTGATTTCTTCGTTACGTATACATATATTCTTCTTCCTAATTTCAAGTTTTTTTTAGTGTAGCAAATTATTTTAAATTTTGGGACGAAATTCTTTTAAGGGGGGTAGATTGTAACAACCTGTACAGGGATTTACGGAACAAAAAGGGTATTTTTGTATTTTCACTAAGTTTGAGGATATTTTCCTTTTAAAAATGGTTTTTGGGTCTTAATTGGTGAGCCCAAGGGGCCCACCTCCTGATTTGTCCCCTCGATTCCCTTCCCCTTTTCTTTCTTTTTCTGATTTTTATAACTCTTTTCTCTTTCAGTTTTCTCTTCTTTCTCATTCTTCCTCTATGATCCCTCTCTTCTCTCTCTCGAAACCCTCTCACCTTCCGATCCACCCACATGCACACCCTTACCATTTACCTACAACACCATCACCATCACCCATGTGAACTAAGATTCAAAGAAAAAACACCACATACCCTTCTCTTCCTTTCGGCCGGTACCTGTTCATCATCTTCTCCGTCGTGTTGCGTATTTTTCTGACATTGGTAAGTTTCTAAAAACCCTTGGGATACGTTATAGGGTTAGATCAAAACTTGTTTTAAGTTATGTATACGTTTGAATCGCAGAAAATAGCTCGGAGTAGCTTTTCCAAATTTTCTAGCTAGCAATGCCTCTTTCGAGGCAATTTTCGACCAAACCACGGTTATTTGGCCGGCGTGCAAGTATCAATCTCTTCGTCTCACTGAGTACTACAACTTTCCTTTTTGTTTCACCCAATTTCATTGAGTATCAAAGAAGTTATGGGTGTTTAAAGTTTACCCAAAAACCAGCTAAAACCTTGGTCTGAAAATGGGTTAACCCAAGGTCCAACCCAATTAACCAAGCCCAAGTCTGAAATCCAAACCCAGGCCTTTGGGGCATTTCAATTTAGGGCCTTAGGCCTATGCATCCTAAACCTTTCACCCTTTAAAACCCAAAACCCTTAACCTTTTAAATCCTTAAAGCCCTAGGCCCAACCCGGTCCAACCTAAACCCTAAGCCCAGACCCAGTTTAACCCGTTGACCTAGATTCGGTCAACAGCCAACGTTGACTATGACCGTTGACTTTTTGGATTTTCGTGCGGGACCCCTCCTAGATTAATTTCGACATCTTGAACCCGTTTTCGATGTTTGTTTTCCCAAATTAAATTGTTTAAGTAGAGTTTGACTAAATGTACCATTTATGTGCTTAGGGGCAATTATATGTGGCGTTTCCTTCTTTGCTAGTTGCGCGGCTCTTTGGCGGCTAAGTAACTGTGAGTGGACATGCATACATGAAAAACATGATTTGATGATTACATTTTATGAAACGTTTTGTGAGATAACATGCTTATTGAGGCTAGTTTGAATTATTACTATTTTTCCAATAACCCGTGTTCTTATAGAATATCTGATGGATGACGATATGATATTTAGAACATGTTTAGAACACCTCTTTATAATATAGATGATGGATGACTTTATACTATGAATTTGCTTTTCAATTAATATATGTTCAATGGTTTTGTACTTACCTAGTGGTCCCTATTCCGCTACGGGACGAAGGGATAGATTCTGGTTCGTCTCGGGAGACGGTTATGGTGTTGGCATAGGGTCTGAAGTGTTTTTGCTCTAGCTATTAGCACTGAGACGGGGAGCCGCATGGGGCCTGGGGGTTATCAAACATTCACTAGTGATTATTATATATACAAGTTATGATTTGAGACATTGCACGGCATGCTCGGTTTCAGAAAACCTATTTTATCATGTTATATGTGTTTCCATAAACCTGGGGGTTAGTACGTTGATAGCTATTTTATTATTTATTTATCAACTTGGTCCACTCATGTTTGTTTTACCCCCCTTCAGGACTTAGAATCGAGGCATTCAATCCCGGCGTCCAAGCACTTCCGCATCGGCATTTGAGTCCTTTTGGTGTAAGATCCATTCTTTTATTCATTCAATTTTATATTATTTCTTTTAGTGTTCTAGATTAGATGTGTGCTCTGAACACGTTCCTTAATTACTTATTCATTATTCTTTTATATTTGTAAGTCTTATCTATCCCTTGTTTTCAGCATTTGCACTCAATAAATGACGTTCGTTACCCTCAGGTGTCGGCCAGCACGTGCCTATTCTTGTATTCATGGAATATCGGGATCGAGGCGTGTCATAAACTCTCGACCATGGATATGAACTTAGATCGAGAGCTCGTGATGGCCGTATTAAGTTTTTGGTGCTCGATCACCAACACGATGGTTCTCCCCCTCGACCCCCGTGTCCCAACAATTCTAGATATGATTACCATACTCGACACTCTCCAACCGGCCTTTCGGTTGATACCTTTCTCGCCCGGTACAAATTCGACTTGGACCTGAAGATGGTTTTTGAGGAACGCACTATCGAAGTCCTAACGAAAGGAGATCAAAGGTCGTTAAAAGAGGAAGTACAGAAACTGTACAAAAACTTTTTCAATTACAACACCTTGATCACTCACTTCGCCGATATAGAAGGGGAAGACCTTAAGAAAAGAGAACATGCGACTTTCTTATCTTATTGGTACAACAAATATTTCTTTTGTGCTAAGTCGAACAAGTGCTTGGCCGAAAACATGCCTGTTGCCGAGGCCATGGCTAACGGCCACCTCCTGGTTCTCAGTCCAGGTGTCATTACCAACCTTACCCGGTGTTTGGCTGAAACAACCTTTAGGAAAATCGACCCCCATCAAAATGGCCTACTCTGGGTCTTCCAGCTCTGGTTGTAAGTCTACTTCTCAACCCTCTAGTCTGAAATCCTGAGCTTTAGTTCCTTCATAGCTATGGGTCTGGAGTTGGCTTCCCACCCCATCCATACTCACTCGGCCGAACAAATATCTGAAGATTTCTTCGGCCTATAAGATTTGTTTGACAACGAATTCCAAATCTGCTGTTGCTGGACATACCCATTTTCCATCATTCTTCCATAATCGGCATGGGAAGTGGCTAATGATGCTGATCTTCGGGAGTACTGGGGGTCATTCATCATGACTTGCGACCTTCCTTAGGGCTGTGAAGCTCGACAAGGTAGTTGGAAGGTCTACCATCCCAATTTCCTAGCCCGCCAACTAGGTTATCTCCAAGGGTGCCCTTTGCCATTCCTTTCATCTCACTCCCTTTTGAACCGAGAACACCCTTCTGGTTCGTCGGAAAAGGAATGCGAGATAGCCAAGAAGGAGTTTACCAAACTGCACACCAAATTCTGCCTTTGGTCAAGAAACCTAGAATCTTGGTGTACCAGCACCTTCGCTAAGTGGTGGGATGCTTACACCAAGGATTTCTTCCACACGCCGACCGAAGAAATTCTAAAGAAACTTTTTGACGATCACCCGAAGAAAGTATTTGCTCCAAAATCTAAAGAAACGACCTAAGGTATATACCTTGTTACTCTTCTTGCTCATCCATTCATCTCAAACTTTTCTAACTCACTCAGTGTTATTTGGCGGCTATCTCATAAAACGGACCAAGGTTGTGGCGATGGCCATGACTAAAAGGAAACTCGACCCTCCGGTTCATCCTCAAGATGAAAATCTTGGCATTCTTTCTCAAGAAATTACTTAAGCTTTTGTAAGGCTCGATCACTTTCTCTCATTAATTTTATTATAACAAGTCTAAACTGAGAAAAATATTAAATGTCAAGTGCTCAATTATTCATTTCACCGAAAATTCTACACGCCGAAGGGTGTTATCTATATTTTGGCTTCCTTAGTGGCCATCGAATGTCGATAACCTTCCTCGGCCACATGAATTAAGAGGCTCCCTTAAACATTGGGCTCGGCCACTAAGTTCTTTAGGTTCGAGCAATGAACCAAAAGACATGGCCGAAGTGTCCTCTCGGCAGGTCCTAGACAAACTTTCCCTTTTTTGCCATTCCTCTAGCTTGATTTTTCTAAACTTACATATATCCTTAATGCAACTTTTGTGGGAAGTTGAACTCGACGTTTTCTTCGCCAGCTCTTCAAGGACGGTCGGTCCCTCCGCCGCTACAACAGGTTCAGCCAAGACAAATGCCATTACCAAGCTACATGAGCTCTTACCCCTCTCGGCCTTTCAAATCCTTGAATGCAAAGGCCTCAATTCCGTAGAAGAATGTTTGAACGACCTTGCAGCTGATCGCCGTCTGAGCAATGAAGCTGTCACCCGAGTGTCTTCTATCCTAGAACGAACCCGAGAATATTTTGGTATCTTCGAGAGAGCTCTTCAGGTTGAAGACGACTTGAAGGTTGCAACGGTCATTCAAGAAGCTCTTCGTCCAAAGGTCGAGGTACTAAAGGTGAAGAAAGAACAACTGGCCGACCTTGATCATCAAATTGCCGAACTCCAAAATCGAAAGTCGACAGTTGCCTCTAAGCTTGCAAAGGATTTCGAGTCGGGCAAATCTTGCTTAATCGAATACGTGGCTAGCGTGAAGTGGATTGACCAGTTAAAAATGGATAAGAGAAATCGGCAAGCTGAGGTCACAATGGGTGAAGTGAGGTGGTTGGAGTTAAAGGTTGCCCTTGAAGCCTTTCTTCCTTCATCACCCTAGAATTGTTTAGTTGTAAATTGATCGGCCAGCTCTATTTGTACACCCTTTTCGCAAACTTAATGAAATGAACTTTTTATTCTTACATTTTTTAAGTGACTGGGTAATATTTTTTTAAAAATTTCCCATTCATATAGTTTATGAATTAGACCAGTTCGATCTTTAAGGTGGTATGCCCCCTTGCCAAGGACTTTATAGATGATGAATGGTCATTCCCAAATTGGCGACCATTTCCCAAACCTAGGATCTTTGATTCTTAGGGGCTACACGGTTTGCCAAACCCACTCTCCCTCACCGAACGTTTTTTGTCTGACCCGTTGATTATAGGTTCGCTTGGCAATCTTTTTCTGCACCACCAATAAGTTATAAGCATCGAGTCGAGCTTCCTCCAAGTCTTCTAACTCTTGTCTCATGGACTGATTGTATTCAACATTGAACAAACTACTTTGTTCAATTACTCGCAATGAATTTTATACTTAACTCGACTGGTAACATCGCGTTGTGTGCATAAGTTAACGCATACGGGGTCGTACCTGTTGCCGATCGGAGCAAAGTTTGATATGCCCATAAAACCTCATTTAACTTTAAATGCCAGGCTTCTCTTTTATAATTTTTTCAAGAATGCCGATCAATACTTTATTATTTGCTTCGGCTTATCCATTTGCTTATGGGTAATACAACATGGATTGTTCGAGCTGAATTTTTAAACTCATCGTGTACTCTTTGAATCTGTCGGATGTAAAGATTGTACCATTGTCCGTTATGATTGTTTCCAGTACGCTGAATCTGGTTACGATATTTTCTTCCGCAAAATTACTAACTTCTTTAGACGTTAACTTAGCGTATGACTTTGCTTCGACCTATTTGGTAAGGTAGTATGTTGCAACAAGTATCCATGCATGCTTAGCTGATTCGGAAGACGGTGTAATTTTACCGATTACGTCCATGGCACATCCTTTGAACGGACAAGGTTTGGTGACCGACTGAAATAATTCGGCCAGGACCCTTTGTATAGGCCCATGAATTTGACATTCTACACATCATTGTGCGTACTCGATACAATCCTTCAATATACTCACCCAAAAATAGTCGTGTCGTTGAAGTAGCCAACGCATCTTTCGTCCAGATTGATGAGCCCCGCAAATTCTTTCATGTACTTCTGCAATTGCTTACGCAACCTCCTACGAGCCGAGGCATAATAACATTAAACTGTCTTCACCTTTCCGATATAACTTGTTCTGATACAACACATAATTTATGGCATGGACCCTTGTTCTGCGGTCATGTTTGTCACTGGGATTATCGAGATATCGCATGATTGACCTTCTCTAGTCATCTGGTAATGTCTCGACAACACACACGTCTACAGGATCTTCTCGTTCTAACAACGAAGGTAAGAACATCACTCGTGTACGGATCATGTGGTCATGTTGGAGAACTTGTTGATTAACCAAGGCCGAGTGAGATTGTCGCATTATAGGTATCGCCCGGCCTAGCGTACCCCCTAGAAGTTGTGTTTCAGAGGCTATTTAAGCTAGTTCGTCTACATCGGTGTTTCAACCACGGGAGATATGTTTGAATATGATACCAGCGAACAACTACGTAATAGGGTGCTAGAGTGCAACCAACAGAAAGTTCCATTGAGTTGGTTAATCACAAGTTCTGAATCATCAAGGATAAGTACGAAGGCTGCCCTCAAATCATGAAGGACGTTGAGGCCGATAATAAGGGCTTCGTATTTGGCCTAATTATTTGCACAATCAAAATCGAGCTTAAGAGAAAAATACCAGCGATGTCTATCTAGGGATTGAATGACGATCCCAACGCCTGCCGAGGTTGAAGTACTTGAGCCATCAAAATACATCGTCCAATAATTATCACATGTTTCCACCATGCCGATTTTGACGTCAGTGCCCTCGAAACCATATGGAGAAGGATGTTGAGCCAAGAAATCGGCGAGTGCTTGCCTTTTGACGGCTTTCTATGACACGTATTACAAATTGAATTCGGACAGTGCCATTGTCCATTTTCCAATTTGGCTTTTAACCATTGGTTGAGTGAGCATATACCGAATAACATTGGTTTGGGCGATGACCGAAGTGACAGAAGGGAGCATGTAATGCTGGAGTTTAGAAGCGGCAAAGAACAAAGCCAAGCAGAGTTTTTCTACAGCTGAGTAATTGATTTCAAGTGAGTTAAGATTTCGACTGAGATAAAAGATGACCTGCTCACGCCCGACATCGTTGTCTTGTGCAAGTAGGCAACCGATGGACTCTTCGGCTGTCAAAATGTATAGCTTAAGAGGTTTACAACACTGAGGCAGTACGAGGACGGGTGGAGTTACAAGGGAAACCTTGATTTGTGTGAAAGTCACTTGATGGTCTTCCCGCCACTCGAACTTGTCCGAATCTTTAAGTTTCAAAAGTGTAGAGAATGCCTTCATTTTCCCCACTGAATTAGCTATGAAACGGCAGAGAAAATTTATCTTGTCGAGTAAAGACTAGAGTTGTTTCTTACTCGCCAGAGGTAGAGCGTCAATGATTGCGTGAACTTTATTTTCGTCCACCTCGATGCCAATGGTGTACCAGAAAACCTAAGAAATTGCTGGCCGATATGCCAAATGCGCATTTGACCGGGTTTATTATGAGATTGTGTGGACGCATACGAAGGAAAACTTGCCGAAGATCATCTAGATACGTTCGGCGACACTTTGATTTAATTACCACATCGTCGATATACATTTCTATGACCGTGCTAATCAGGTCATGAAAGATGACATTCATAACACGTTGGTATGTGGCACCAACATTTTTAAGGTCGAATGGAATGACTACCCATTCGTAGGTTCCGAGTGCCCTCAAGCAACGAAAAACGGTTTTGTGAACATCGACTTCGGTGATAAAGATCTGATTGTAACTAGCATGGCCGTCCATGAATGACAACATTTCATGATTAGCTGCAACATCAATTAATAAATCATAACTTGGCATTGGATATTCATCTTTGGGAGTTGCCAAAGTCAGATTACGAAAATCGATGCAAATGCGTAGAGCGCCATTTTTCTTTAATACTAGTACAATATTCGCCAACCATTTAACGTATCGAGCAGTCCTAATAAACCTGGCTTTTAAAAGTTTAAATAGTTTTTCTTTTATGTCGAGTTGTACTTTGGTCGAGAATCATCGAAAGGGTTGGTGAAAAGGCTTACAGCCAGCTTTGATGCATAATTCATGCTCGACGAGAGTTCGATCTAGACCAGGCATTTCATGGTAACTCCAAGCAAAACAATCTTTAAATTTGTTTAGTAACTTACAAGGGTCAATTTTCATGGGTTGGGTTAACAAAGCACTAATAAATAATGGCTGAGGGTTATCAGCCGTTCCCACATTTCTTTCCTCTAGTGGGTCTTTGACTTGGGGCCGACTGTCTTCGAGCTTGGCCAGGCCAGCTTGGACTTTGTCAAAGGAAAAGACGGGACCATTATTTCCTTCAACGATAAACTCCATGAGGTTTACGCCTAAATTCGATTGTTTGGAAATGGTATACTAGTGGGCCAGCAGTCATTCCATGGTAGAAGAAACCATGGCCCGTCACTCGGCCTGTTTGGTGTTAGACATCGGGCTCAGTGATGAGGTCAGCCAACCCAAGTCTCGTCGAATCCTGGTGCACAGTCTCGGCGCCAACCTCGATGGCTTTCTGAACTGAAATCCACTTTGGCCGTCCTTCATCATTGAAACCATGTAAGGTGATGTAGCCGACGTAATCGTCATAGTAACGTGTTTGGATTATGTTAGCTTCGAACGGCTGATTATCGGTCGGATGAACCACGACCGATTTGCCATCCTAAGAAAATGAGGACTTGATATAAAGATGATGGAATACAATTTATTTGATGGATCCAGTCCCGATCGAGCAATGCGTTATATTCAATCTTTGAATCGATTATGAAGAACGCAGTCATTTGATTGCGACCTGTGATATTTACTTCTAATAGGAGTACCCCTTGGTCTGGGACTTGTCATTGATGACACTACTCATGGTGATCCCCGATGGAACAAGTTCTTCATTAGAGCGACGTAGTGCCTTCATGATGGAGACGACATGATATTGACCGTCACGCTGCAGTCGACGAAGATTTTGGAAACTGGATACCCCTCGATGTGAGCTGTAACATACAACGGCCTCAAATGATGGAGATTAACTGATGACAAGTGAGGAAATAATTCGGCGAGAGCCGCTTTGAGCTTATCTTCATTCGTTGCAAGCTCGATTTCCTCAACAGCCACAAAGTTGATTTGCGTGGCTTCCTCGACAACTACGTCGCAGTCTAAGGAATTTGGTTAGGACGTGGTTGGCTGAAAATTGGCAAATAAGACATAGACCATACTGATTTCCATGTTGTCAAGGACGGAATGGCCCATCAAGTTGTGATTTTCTTCTTCTTCCAAATTCTCTTCTTTGGGATCCTCTTCTTCTGGGTTTGCATAGAGAGTATCAGTTTCTCATTCCTCGGTTGTCACCAGAGTATGTTCCTGTGATATGTCTACATAAGTTTTCTCATTCCGTTCATAGGTTTCGAGTTCATCTGAAATCAAAACCGGGTCCGGGATTTGTGTCGTGACACGAGCTTGCTCCTGATACATGATACGAGCATCTCTGGTGTCAAGGTAAGCATCTAATTATGCGATACATTTTGTTTCATTGGTCGTAAAGTCGAAAAGGGAGACGGCTGAAAAAACTTCGAAATGGTACCGCAAATATCTCAGGTTCTCGAGAGAGAAGGGAAGCTCGGCTGCGTTTATGTCAGTATATGGATCTACATCAAAGCTGAAGACTCGAGCCTCGCGGATATGTTGGAACCTAGCTTTTAACCCCGGGTCTGAAGTTTTTGGGATGATTTGTTCAGCATCTCGACACGTTAGAAGGAGATCAATAGTATCTTGGTATGTTTTCGGTAAACTGTATAAGTCATTAGCCGAATGCTTTCTGTGAAACTCTCACATGTACTCTAAAGCCTCCCCGAGGAACGGCAGATGTAGATTTAGTCTGATTTTGATCAACAGTTCTGGTATGGGTGGCGAAAGACGTTTGTTTTTGGCTTCTTTCTGGAAGTACTCGAGGCGAGCTTTCATCTCCCCGGGTCGAATGAGGAGTTTGATCCGCTTTTTAGATTCCTTAATTGTGGTTTTAAAATCACGATTGATCACTTATTTTCCTTGAAGTAACTCTGTCATAATAGTTGGAAGTTGTCGTTCGTCGTCATTACTGGCTTTTTCCTTCGGCTGCCACTTGGGGGCCGAAGTTTCCTGGGCTGCTTGTTGGCAGGCTATACAATCCATTCTTTGATGTCAACATTTATGTGACTTAAACAACGCGGATTATACACCATTAGGGGAATGATAGGTATACCAACATTGGTTACGTGGCTCATGGGGCCTGAAGGTGCGCTGGTTCATAGGTGAACTTAAACTAGTAGAGCTGCACGCATAATAATCTTCATTATAAAACAGTGCGTCAAAATCAAGGCATCGTCTAGCCGAAGAAGGCTTGGTATCATGCGTATGAGGACCAAGCCTATTGAAGACCTTATGACGTTGTCCTATTCTAAGCGTTTTTTAGGATGTCACCTCGGTTGTGGGCGTTTGCGGTACTGCCATCCACTGTGGCTTTTCTTTTGGCTCAGCTAAAATGACGTCTGGACTGTTGGCCCGTTAACTTTCTCGACACTGGAGCTTGACATTGATTTGACAACAGCCAGTCCGATTAAATCTTGAGGTGGCTCGTTTAAGAACAAATCAATTCTTAATCATGGTCGACAGTTTTATTTTGGGACATGTGGCATTAGAACGAACTCGACCTTTCCTTTTCCTTTATTCCTAGGTAGACAGGCATCTACCATACTCACCATCACTGTAGGAAATGGATCAGTGTCGACACCCATTTTCTTTTCTAGAAACTTGAGTTTACCGTTGTTAATCCAGCTTTGGATGACATCTCAAAATACGACGCAATTATTTGTCATGTGTTTATTTGAGTTATGGTACTTGCAATACATTTTTCCCTTCAATTCTTAGGCCTTGGGGATATTATGCCACGGCCGAAGTTTGATAACTTTGGAAAGTAGCAATTGATTGAAAATGGCGTCGGCCTTAGTAATGTCGAAAGTATAAACTTTTGACGTTTTGATGGTAGACTATTCAGGGGCCGAGCGAGTTTTGGCATCTTTGGGATTGGCGTGAGCTAACACCTTGCATATGTATGGTTTGTCGATTACTATCTCGTCCACGTCTATACTGGCATATTCTTCAGCTTTGGCTGACGCATAACTGACTGTGGGGTTTTTGTAAATTGTTCCTCAGGATGGGGACTTCGAAACCTTTTCTTCTCGGAGTAAATAATCGAATTGCTTAACATGTTGAGCTAGTTCCTACATGTCATTGAAGTTCGCCCCCAGGAATTTCTTTTTGTATTCTACATCCAGGTCGTTTAGAGCGATCCTAACGAACTCGACTTCATGAAGAGGTATTTGGCACTATTTTCTAGCTGATTTAAACCTCAAAAGATATTCCATTGGTGATTCGTCAGAGGCCTGAGCCATCCTGGCTAAGGAGGACACTAATACATCCATCCCTAGCTGATAGAATTGCTCATGAAATTTCTCGACTAATTCCTCCCAACTCTATCCAGAGTTGGGTGGGAGATTGATATACCACGCGAAGGCTGAGCCAGTTAGCGAAAAATTGAACAAACGTAGCTTATGAAAATCGCTATTAACATCCCCACATTGAGCAGTGAAACGGGCTACATGTTCTAATGATGATAGGGATGATTCTTTAGCGAAAAGGCTGAAGTCCGGAATTTTGAAGCCCTTAGGATACTCAAATTTTTCCACGAATGCGGGATATGGTTAAATGAACTTTAAACTTCGGCCCCTTCTTTAAGGCTGAATCGATCATTCTTTGGACTTCGATTATATTGACAAATACTGTTTCCATGCTCTGGTTAGATCCATCTGATTTACTACTTAATCCCCCTCTTTTCTCCAAGTCAGTCATTTTGAGTTGAACAGATCCTGGCTCTGCCTGTACTGTTGGTAAAGGGTTATTCCCTGGTGGAAATTGTCGGGAGTGATCAACGGGTCCACATTCGTAAGCTTTACTAACCAATAGTTTGAGCAATCTGGTGTGTGTATCACCATTATTGCGTATCATCTCAAGTAAATTGTCTATTTCTCGGCTGACTGTCTGTTCAACCTGCTGGGACTGCTCGTTAAGTCGTCTTCGAAAAAATGACCTAATCGGTGGATTAGAGCCGTCACCACCATCTTCATCGCAATCCTTCACTATCCCTTCAATGAAAACGCATGTGGTTTTGTTAGGGACTTCTGCATTGTAAGGCTGACCGCCAAGACAAACTTTTTTTTTCCTGGCGAGATGCGCTTGTAACCTTAGGTGTCACGGTAGCAAGAGGATTTTGTGTCTGTGGCAAATTTTGTCCTAGACTCTGGACCAGCAAGTTGGTTGTTGATTTTCCCATGACTGCTTTCTTTTTTACTGGTCGTGTCTCAATTGGCATGAACTTTGTAGTTTTAGCATTTGATCCCACTAGGCGTGCCAAAATGTTGACCCTAAAAACTACCAAGCTTACGTGGCGTGTAATCCGAGTAAGTAATAAGCTAACTACGTCATTTGGTTGTGTGCGGGGCATGCCAACTCGTCAGCCAAGTTCGGTCGGGGAGTAAAATATGTTAATGTAGTGTTGGACGTGCTGCTGACTTCTTAATCTTGCCATTGCGGCCGAGGAAGGAACATGGCCTTTGGGTTCTAGAGCCTGAAGACAAGACTGCTAGTTTTGCGAAGTTCAATATCAAATTCGGCTTTCAATGTGTCGAACGTAGTAACCTGAAACACCTCATTTCGCCGAGAAGGCTGATAAGATGACCTCTACCAATAAGGACTCAAAAATCCTTGTCGACCGAGACTTGGATAAATAACTAGTCGGTCTCGAAGCAGTGTTATTTATCCAAACTGAAGGTGTTCCTCAGTCGACTGGTTATACAGTTCCAGTGCTGTTTATCCAAACTGAAGATGTTGCCGGTTACCTTCACAATGTTGTTTATCCAAACTGAAGATGTGTCGGCGAAAAAAGAAAATAAAAGAATCTTAAGGTTGTTGAGAGGTTTCGCGTAAAGCGAGAGTTTACGCAAGGCAATTTGTGTGTTGAATTGGAAAGACTTGAATGATGCACTTCCCTCTATATATATAGCAGCGAACTTACTCCTGGCCGAACCAAAGATGTATCTGGACTAAAACTCCTAAATCTATTCTAACTAAGATTCGGCCAATCCTAGTTCGAATAGGTTTCTGAACCAAGCTCTATAACGAATCAGATTCATTCCCGACTTCTCAACGTCTTCAACTCTGGTTGTACCAAGACTCGACTTCTTCACTTTTATCCAAATCAATCCTTTTTGCAATAGGACTCGTCCATCCTGATTGGGCGGCTTATGACAGCTGGACGACGCATAGTATTTTTGGAAGAGCATTGGACCAAACACAAACCTAAGCTCGGCCCAATAATATTATTTTGGGCCCAAACAAATACGTACTTAACATCTTTGTTTTTAAGTTTTAGTTCAGTTGGAAAAGCTTTCACCTCAATTTAAATTAGTTAAAGTAGACGATGACTTACCACTAACGCTAGTCTTAGTTTCAACTCTAATTAATGTCAAGTTCTATACCAAATTATGATTGACTTATTATGTTGCTTAACCAACCATCACAAGATCCGCTCCTCGTGGTCAACATTCGACCAAATTACATCTAAACCCAATTGTTAAATATTAACCCATGTCATCTTTTAATTGCATTTGTTGTGACATACATTTGGAAACTAACAATTGTATGTGTTTCAAAAAACTCAAAAAGAGTTTTGAGCCACTTAAAATGCAATGTAGAAAAACAATACAATACAGCATGTAGATCTATACCTATGGTTTTCTCTTATATACTGTGCACGAGCGACAGGTCAAAGCCATCATCGGTCAACCCGTGAAGGCTTTCTGCATAAACACATAGAAACATACATATCACAAGACTTGCAACCAAAGCATTCTGCAATGTATGGAACTTTGATCCCTTAAAAGGGCTTTTTGATGAGCCGGTTAAGATAAGCTGTGATAATTTTTTTTTTTTTTAACATACGATATTATCTATATTAACGAGGAGAAGGGTAGACTTAACTTCACAATGAGCTAACAATAATTTGATTTAAATTTATCTTTGACGAGATTATCGAACCTAAAATAGACTTGTTCTACTAAGTTGTTTGTTGTGTCATAATATAATTTGGACAGGATGTGTTGGTGAGTCCACAATAGAGTGGATTATCTAACAAATCCTAACACGGTTACAAATCCCATTTTGAGGCAACGACACTCGATCTTCCTCTCCTTCCTCTGTCATCATTATCAACTCTCTCTCCAGGCCTCCTTTCGCTTTATCTCTCTCTCTCTCTCTCTTCGCAAGCAGCATTCTGGATGGGTCATTGCAAGCAGAGTCGTGGGCGGGTCCTGAGCAGTGACTGACGATATTCTGGTGCAATTCAGTTCAGAGGGTACAGAGATTGACTACTGGTTCACTTGCAGCAGTGACCGACGATATTCTCATTCTACACTCCTCACAAGTGTATTTTTCTATCTAATAATAGAAAGTTTGGAGTGCCAAATGAGGTTTTTGAAGTGCTCATAACACTTCCCTAAATAAATCATGCATCGTTTTGGAATCTCATGACTAGTCATATGATCAAACACAGGATCATCATTTCCATAAAATAAAATAAAAAATATAATCAAACACAAGATCATCATTTCCAAGAAAAAACAAAAAAAACACGGGCTTGTGATTAAGTTGCATAATATTTGTTTAAAATTCGTTTGACATTTTAGACCATCTTCAAATGAGATGTCAAATCTTAGCTGGAATGCCATGTAATCAAATTTGAAGGTAGGAGTGAGCTCCAACCGATATGTAATCAAACACGGGATCATCATTTCCAACAACGATTGAAGGGGGCACTGTTTGGATTAATATTTGAACTTTGGACTTAAAAGAATGGAAGCCCAAAAAAGCTAAAGTGAAGAAACTTGCCCGAAGCCCAGCCATTCATCTCAAGACAATATAGCAACTCCTCATTAATGAAAAGGTTATGTGCTTACAAGAGAAGTGACAGCTGATGGAAATCAACCTACTCTCAGCCTAAAAGCACTTTCTAATGGCTAAACATGTAAAATAGATAATGACTCACTGAAGTACTTTCGAGCAAAGCTTGCAACAACCAAGATAAAATGTGTGACATCCCACATCGCCCAGGGGAGTGATCCTTATATGTATATTCCCATCCCTACCTAGCATAAGGCCTTTTGGGAGCTCACTGGCTTCGGGTTCCATGGGAACTCCGAAGTTAAGCGAGTAGCGCATGAGAGCATTCCCAGGATGGGTGACCCATCGGGAAGTTCTCGTGTGAGTTCCCAGAAACAAAACCGTGAGGGTGTGGTCGGGGCCCAAAGCGGACAATATCGTGCTACGGTGGTGGAGCGGGCCTGGGAAGCAGTCCCGCCCGGGCCGGGATGTGACAAAATGTCCATAAAAGGAGGAAGAGGCCCCAGAAACAAGGACACTCAACCAATCAAACAAATAAACAAACAAACTCTGCTCTCAAGCCAGATTTGCATCTAAAAGCTGTAATCAGCCCAGATCTCAATCCTTTTCAGGATAACTCCCTACAAAAGCCATCTTTTGTCTAGTTTAAAGCTCTGCTATCACCCTTAGTGGCGTAGTGTCGATTCTCTTGTGCAAACTTGTTTACCATCCATCCCTTTTAAACACAACCTTCTATAATCACAAAGAGAAGAGATTGCAAGACGTTCGACCTTGCCCGACAAGGTGAAATTAATAGGAGCATATTTATGCGACTTTGTTAGCCTATTTCCTTGCATTTACTTAGCTAATTTCCATTTATTATAGTGATTTAAGCTATTTTCGTGTGTTTGTAGGTCCAAATGGCAAAAGAGGCAAGAAAGTGCATGTTGGAGCATTGTAGAGTAGTTTTGGGCTTGGAATAGATAGCACATGCATGGAGTGAGGTGGATGGACGAATTTGAAGTTCAAGAGAGGCTAGGAATGTGCAAGGAATCAGGAAGAAATTAATTCAAGACATTGAAGAAAAGGAATTAGCTAAATGGAAGGAACATTATCCAAAACCTTATCTTATCCAACATTATCCAAACATTATCCAAAACCTTATCTTATCCTTATCTTATCCAAGCTAGTCTTATCTTATCCTAATCCTTTTTCACCTTAATTCCAGCTACAAAGGGGAGTTCTTGTCAAACTTGGACACATAAAAATATGATTCTAGAAGCCTTATTTCCTCTCCTAAAAATCTGGCGCCTGGACCCTTTCTAGAATGTCTAGAAGCCTGCCGCACCTCTCTCTCCTTTTCCTCTTTGGTTTCTACCATATAGCTGACCTTTTCCTTATGGATTTGAAGTCCTAAAATCCTTTTCCTAAGCTACTTTTGTGCCACACCTAAGCCTATATATATATATATATATATATATATATATATATATATATATATTTTTTCTGCCGCAAAAATCACCACCCTCTACCATCAGATCACCACACCATCCACCACACCTCAAGAGCCTAAATTCAGAAAATCCCCATTGTGCCGCAGCAAGGAAAGAAGGAGGAGCCACCTGGAGTCGTGCTTGCCATTCAAGACGTTGGATTGTTGGAGCGTTTCTAGGTGTATTCTATCTTTGTTTTCAATTTTTAAATTTAATTATCTTTGTTTTGCGAACATGAGGAACTAAATTCGTTTTAGTTAGAGGTGAATTCAAAACCATGAATATATATGTGATATGAATTGATTTCCTCCAATTATTGTTTCATAAATCGTAAATGCAGTTTACTTATCTGTTTGATTGATAACTTATTCTTGTATGTTGATTAAGGAGGCCTACTTAGTTTTCATGCATGGATTTGATGCTAGAATATAAGGGAGTTTCGCCTAATCGTTATGAACTTATATTTACAAGTAGTGGAGGTTATTAGTCACAATCGTGTTAAGTAAATTCATAGCAAGAGTATCATGCAGTTCATAGTTACAAATGCCTTGTCAATGCTTATGATTTTCACGAAGCTTAATGATCTTTGATTGTATCTCTATTATGCTGTTCATGTAGGGAACTTGATAAGAATAATTTGGTTGCCGATGCGTATTCCATCAAATTCAATGAATTTAGGAAAATCTGAAAGTTAATTTGTGCTTCTCACGATTAATTTGGGGCATTGTTATTTATGGTTTAAAGGAATAATAACTGGAAATCGATTTGTACGTATATATGTCATGTGTGGAGATGAACCCTCTAGCTAGCCATTCACCCATATTTCACCCAATTTCGTCCAAGTTGTTTAGAGTCTTTAAAATCTGTTTGTTTTTACTTCAATTTCGTCAAAACCAATCCCCCTTTAATATTTTGTGTTTGAACTTAGTTAGAATCTGTTTAAGTCTATTTATATTTAGTATTTTGAGTCTTTTTAGTTTAATTTTCATCTAAATTGCTTTCTAGGACCTGTTTTGAGTCAATTTAACTTAGTTTGTGTGTTTTGAGTCTATTTAGCTTGTTTTGAGTTGTTAGAGTCTAGTTTTCTGTTATTGAGTCTAGGTTAGTGATTTAGAGTTTAAATTGAGTAGATTAGCATCCCTTCTGATCCCCGGCCTAAAACGATCCCTACTTTCATATACTACAATCATAGGGTTTTAATTTGAGTGTTAGTTAATTTCACGTCAGAAATCTTGCCCGACTCTCTTTGTTTCGTCTTTCAATTGGTAGATCTAGTATTATGATGTACTCTCTAGTATGTATTCAAGTTATTTCTAGTCATTTGGTGATTAAAAGTTCCATTGATCCTCAAATCTGATTCACTTAGTGGTTTTACTATCATAAAAGCCAAAATGAGGATTGAACTGATGACTTGGTCAGATCTGGATTTCCACCCTTTAAAGCATACATGATAATGAACTAAAAGTCCTTGATCTCAAGACACAGAAAAGAACTTAATGTAGACTTAACCCATGTACAACAATCCTTTGATAACAAGAAGTTAGAATAACTTGGGGCGAGAGTAATCGACTTAAACACACTTGTTCTACATCTGCCATACTGAGATGGCAGTGGCACACCTAAGCACTTAGTTAGTTTTGATTGCGAGCCTCAATGCCTACACCTATGGCCCCACAAAGGCACCTTTCAGAACTAACTTTGTTCTCTTCTTGCAGCCTCTGAACAAGCAGGAGCCCGACAACCAACGAAAGTGCTAACTTCTCGGGGAGCTGTGTGCTCAAGCCAAGGATCATTCCCAGTGAAATTCCTGCCCGAACAAGAGTAGACTATCTAACAAATCCTAACACGGTTACAAATCCCAATTCGAGGCAACAGTGCTCGATCTTCCTCTTTTCCTTCTGTCATCATTATCAACTCTCTCTCCAGGCCTCTTCTCTCTCTTTCTCTCTTCACAAGCGGCGTTCTGGATGGGTCATTGCAAGCAAAGTCGTGGGTGGGTCCTGAGTAGTGATCGATGATATTCTGGTGCAATTTAGTTCAGAGGGTATAGAGATTGACTACTGGTTCACTTGCAGTAGTGACCGACTATATTCTCATTCTACACTCCTCACAAGTGTATTTTTCTTTCTAATAATAGAAAGTTTGGAGTGCCAAATGAGATTTTTGAAGTACTAATAACACTTCCCTAAATAAATCATGCATCATTTTGGATCTCATGACTAGTCATATGATCAAACACGGGACCATCATTTCCAAAAAAAAAAAAAAAATATATGATCAAACACAAGATCATCATTTCCAAGAAAAAAACAACAAAACACGGGCTTGTGATTAAGTTGCATAATATTCGTTTAAAATTCGTTTGGCATATTAGACCATCTTCAAAGGAAGGTAGGAGTAAGCTCTAACCGATATGTCAATCCTATATGGATTGACATATGAGTTTTCATATGTCAAATTTAACATATGAGAAAAGGTGATGTTAAATTTTTTTTTTAATTATTTTATTGTATGGGTCTCATTAATGCACCAATTATAGATCTTGAAAATGTATTTTAATTGATTTCTTTTTAAAATGGGACCTACAAATATCATTTATAATAAAGAAACATATCGGTTGGAAAAAGAGAAAATCTAATATTACCATGTCAGTTATCAAATTAACATTTGACATTTATCTTTTAACATCTTCTTTGGAGATGCTCTTATATCTTCCAGTTGTTTTAAAATGTGTTAAATAAATCATGCAACGAAATTCCTACCGGAACAATAGTGGATTATCTAACAAATCCTAACACAGTTACAAATCCCATTTCAAGGCAACGGCGAAATTCACTTGTGTATTTTTCTTTCGAATAACAGAAAGTTTGGAGTGTCAAATAAGATTTTTAAAGTGCTAATAACACTTTCCTAAATAAATCATGCATCGTTTTGGAATCTCATAACTAGTCATATGATCAAACACGGGATCATCATTTCCCAAAAAAAAAAAATATATGATCAAACACGGGATCATCATTTCCAAGAAAAAAACAAGAAAACACGGGTTTGTGATTAAGTTGCACAATATCCGTTTAAAATTCATTCGGCATATTATATCTTCCAGTTGTTTTAAAATGTGTTAAAGAAATCATGCATCATTTTGAAATCTCATGACTAGTCATATGATCAAACACGGGATCATCATTTCCAAAAAAAAAAAAAAATATGATCAAACACGGGATCATCATTTCCAAGAAAAAAACAAAAAAAACACGGGATCATCATTCATGTCTAAAGTGGACCTCCCTTATCTTAATACTATCAGAATCTGTACATTTGCTAGTTTTACAGTTCAATCAGTGCATATACATTCAACATGAAAACAACAGTTTTCAAAAGAGAGAGAGAGAGAGAGAAGAAAAAAAAAAAAAAAAGCATAATCAAAATAACAGTGGATATAATATTTTGTTTCACTTATGGTAAATATATAATGCATCGATAATCAGTTATACATAATGTTAATTAAACGGTCAATCAGCATTCAAGTATGAGGTAACGAAGCATGTCGGATGGAAAGACAGACACGGGCAAGAGAGGTGGAAAAAAGCCGAAGGATGACTTCGGAATTGAATTGTTAATCAAACAGTTCAATGATATTTTTACAAGAAAAATGGGTATAGAATGACTGCAGAATTGAACGGTTTCAATGAGCATTCTACGTTGCACTACGAGATAATGAAACATGTCAGAAAAAAGTCCAAAGGGAGGAGTCATTTCAAATGGAGCTATCAATATTGCATGGGCCACTAGTGTGATTTCATAATTGAGTCTCAAATGATATGTATATGGCTTGCTGCAATGCTGCTGAAGAAAATATCATGATCTAATTTCCGAAGTTGGCTTTTAAAAAATTCAATTTCTAAAGTTGCGGAGTAGAGAGCATGTTAAATCAATAACGTGAATTGCATGCAACTTAATAATGGTGAATGGTGGGGTTTATGAACTGAATTCTAAATTGCTATATAAACCCAAAAGCGATAAGAGCATCTGTCTTTGTCTACAACACATCTCATGTCTGTCACACCTCAACCTGGAATGTCTATTAGGACTCCGAATCGAGCTGTGCTGGCCGACACCTGGAAGGTGACGAAGCCATAAAGTATAGTGACATGGAAAAATATGATTAAATTTAAACCTAAAAGTGCCTAAGGACCAGAGTGCACTGCTAGCGTGAACGAGCCCGTTTCACACGCAATGTCAGAGCATAAGTAAAATACAGTAGTGTGGGTAAGGATCATACCTTCAAAGGTAGCCACCTATACTGAGATTTGCCACAAATCCTCGTCGATACGAACATCTCTGATGATAACTGTGATGGTGATTGCCTATTTCATAATCATATATAGCTTCCGCCCTCATTTGGTATCAGAGTCAAGTGGTTGGTAATTGCATTAGCATCTTTATAATCTACAAGTTATAATTACATTTCAGCCTTTCAATTTACAGTTTATCTTATCTCTCAGTCCTCATAATTGTTTGTTTAAACTCTCCAACCAAACAGTAAGACGTGGTCCAAATAATAAATCCCAGGTAGAGGCATGAGCGGGGAAAGGGTTTAGCGAATACATGAGGAAGGTGAATGAGCATAAGTTTTCTGTATTTTGATTGTTTGATTTGTGATTGTCATGAGTATATTATTTAGATCTAATTCAATGGCCAGCACTAGCTCTAGATCCAGTTTAGGTGCTATACCAAACATAGCAAATGAAGAACAAAAACTTGATTTTCAAACTGATGACAATGTCGACTTTGGAGATTGGACCCCAAGGTTTCAAGTAAAAATATTTACAAAAAGAAATGGTCAGTAGCCTTATTTAGAAGTGAACATCATGTTAAAATTGTTGAAAAAGCATATGCTCTTAGCAAAGAACATGAAACTTGTCAGTTGTTTTCACCAGAACAAATTAAATCCCATAGGAAAGATGGTCATAACTATATCCACATTGGCTTAGTTCAAATAGCCGTAAAACCTTTAACACGTAGAAGCCTTAACACCTCTATTTTATTATGTTTCCAAGATGCTAGATTCACTAACTTTAGCGATAGTATACTTGGAATGATCGAGTCAAGTCTTTACAATGGACCTATCCATTTTGATTGTTTTCCAGATCTTACTATAAGCCTTTCAGACCCCCACATGCTGAAAGCACTCACTCTCAACATCAAAACCTCAGGATACCAAGTCCTTGAAAGAACACAACCTTTGGCCTTGATATATAGAGTATATTATAAAGTCACTGGCACAAATATGAATTTCCAAGCCTTAATTAAGAGTCCTAGAGACCACACACTTTTAATTCAAACCAACCACGAAAATGCCAACATTAAAGTCCCTAGAACCATAAGGTGATCAAATATCAGTCTACCTTCAGATTGGTGTTTGATTAATGAAAGTAAACCAGTTGCTATCCAAAACAGTCTAGTTAATTTAGACAACATAGAACAATATTTTGATGGAACTGTTAAAATCAACTTTGATCGTCCAGCCAAAAAATCTTGTGAGTCAACCCAGTCACATGGATCATTTACTTCTAGCAAAAATTCTTTCTCTGGATCCATACCAACCGATATGATGGGTCAAGATCAAGAGTTAATCAATTCAATAGCCAATAGGAAACTAAAGGCCGTAGCCTCCAGTCCATCGGTCACCCAACAAGAGTTAATTAATGACTTAATTAACATCAAATTAAAATCAATAGAAACAACCTCTCAGGTCACACATCCGGTTTACCAACCCCAAACCCAAGATCTAGGAGAACAGACTTCTCCAACAGAATCTAATTTTGACTCAGGTCAAATTCATCATCAACTTTTAGTTTTAAATAAACCTTTTAAACCAGACAGGAAAATGCTGATATTGAAGCTGAAGAGAATATTCCAAGGAGGAATATTTTCAGAAATAAATATACAACAAAAGAAAAATTAGAAATTCATAAAAAATGGAAAGAATTTATGCAAACACACAGATTTGAAGTATTTTTCTTCGATTATGTTGAAAAGTATTATGAGTCTGAAAAGAAATTAGAAGTAATAACTAAAGAAAATTGGCTTAAAGAAGACAAAACAATTGTCTCTTCTAGTGATCCCCCACAAGAAACAATCCTAATTACAACCGCTAATAAGCAAATCCCAGCTACTCCTTCTAAACTTCCCAAAGAAGATGTAGGAGTAAAACCAGTCATTGAACAAAACAATTTTACTAACCAGAGTCTCCACACAATTGGAAAACAGTTAGATAAAATTGAAACCAAAATTGATAAACTTTCTCAGCCGAAGTCATTAATTAGGGAGAAACCCCTGGTTAACTTCTCAAAATCCTCTTCAAAGGCAGTAGCCTCGAAAACCACTTCCACGAGTCAAAAAATTGATCAAATGCTTTTAGAATTAAAACAAGAAAAAACAGTTCATGTCTTACAACATCCCAATGATTCTTCATCAAAAATATCTTCATCCTTTTCTAGGTCAGACGATGATTCAGATTCTATTTGAAAAGTTGAACAAGCTTTTCAAAACCTTGAACTCAAAAGGATTACCAATAAAAGAGTCAACCCCACATCCCTTACCAAAAATTGGTATCCCAGGCCAACACCTCCAGATATCTAGTTTGAGGAAAGAAATATCCAAAACCAATTCTCAGTCTCTTCTGATAAACTTTATGAATGGAATATAGATGATTTGTCAGAACAAGAACTTTTAAACAAACTTCAACATATCTCTATGGTTGCTAATAGTTACATTACCAATCATAATCTCAACCAAACATAAGTTGTCGACCTTTTAGTCACTGGATTTACAGGAATGCTCCATTCCTAGTGGGAGAAACATCTTACTGAACAGTCCAAAAATGAAATAAGAAACGTTGTTAAAAAAGATGAAGAAGGAATACCAATCTTTGACGAGCAAATTGGACAAGGTGTCCCAGATGCAGTCAATACATTGCTTTTTATGATAATAGAACATTTCATAGGAACACCTAGTAATGTTACCTCCATAATCCATGATCAACTCAACAATCTTAGATGTCCAACTTTAAGCGATTTTAGATGGTACAAAGATGTGTTCATGTCTAGAGTCATGCTCAAAGAAGATAGTAATCAACCATTTTGGAAGGAAAAATTTATAAATGGATTACCAAATCTTTTTGCACACAAAATTAGGAGTGTCTTAGTTAACGAAGAAGGTGTCATACCATATCATACCCTTACTAATGGAAATATAATTAATATTATCCAGAATGAAGGATTAAAAATGTGTATAGATATGAAAATTTCAAAACAGGTTAACAAAGACAAATCCATAGCTAAGTACGAGCTAGGAACGTTTTGTGAAAAATATGGATTACCTCCTATTGCTCCCTCCAAGAAAAAGAGAAAATCCCAGATTTATCATAAGTACTCCAACAAGTACTCAGGTAAATCTTATCCTAAGTATAGTAAATACAAATCAAAAAATAAACATTTTGAAACTAATAAGTTTTATGAGAAACCTAAAACCAGCAATTGGAAAAGGAAACCCTCTGGCAAAATACACTCCAAAAACCCAAAACAAAAAGGAAATTGCTACAAGTATGGCAAATATGGCCATTACGCCAATGATTGTCATGTTAAGAAAACCATTAATCAATTGAAGATCTCTGAGGAAGAGAAACTTCAATTAATCCGAGTTTTAGAACTTAAAGACACAGACAATAGTCAATCAAAAGATGATCTGGAATTATCCTCTTCTAATAATAGTTTATCAACTAACATTTCATCTTTAGACATCAAGCTAAGATGTACCGATACTTGTTGTAATAAAATCTTAGTGCTTAATAAGCAAGAAGAACAAGAAGATCTTCCTATCAAACTAATAAGTAAAGTCGATGACCCTGAACTCAAATCTTTCTACCTTAAGAAACTTAAGAAGTTAGTTTCTTCTGATGAATTTGGCACTAGCCAACCTCAGCCAACTCCAAAAATCTCTCTTAGCACAACCTTAGAAAGGTTTAAGAAGACTAAGAAAGAAATCACAATCAAAGACCTTCAACGTGAAGTTAATAAAATCAAAGACGAAATTAGGTTTTTAAAGACCGAAAACCTAGAAATTCGTACGCATCTCAGTAGAGTCCAAACTCAAACACTAGTCAATGAAAATGATGAAGAACAAAGTAGTTCATCTTCATATCATCATTCTGATGCTCATCCGAGCAAATCTTCTTCGAAAGATTCAATTTTAAGTCTTTTAGACAAGATAAGAATCCCGAAATGGTATTCTAAAATCAAAATAATAATTGATGATTTTCATTTAGAAACTATTGCTTTGATGGATTCAGGTGCAGACTTGAATTGTATTCAAAAAGGGTTAATACCTACTAAGTATTATCATAAGTCCAATGAAATACTTAGTGCTGCAAACCAATCACCAATGCAATTAAAATTTGAAATACCAAAACCGCATGTTTGCCAAAATGATATTTGTTTTAAAACCTCATTTGTTTTAATCAAAAACATTTCTGATCCAGTCATATTAGGTCTCCCCTTCATGGCACTTATATATCCTTTTAAGGTTCATCACAACAGGATTACCACCCATGTCTTAGGACAGAAAGTCACGTTTGAGTTCTGTAAGGAGACAAATCTCAAAAAATTAAAACATCTTCAGAAGGATAGCATATCGCGATCCCTCAATCTAAACAATCATAAATCACAACAAATTAATTTCTTAAAGAAAGAAATTAATCACAAAAGAATTGAAGAACAGCTAACAAATAAGTCTTTGTTAGAAGCCATTAATAATTTTCAAATGAAACTTGTTAGTGACATCTGTTCAGATATTCCCAATACCTTTTGGCACCGAAAACAACATATTGTTAAACTTCCTTATATCAAGGAATTTAATGAATCAAAAATCCCAACTAAGGCCAAACCAATCCAAATGAGTCAAGAAGTCTTGGAATTCTGCAAAACAGAGATACAAGAACTTCTTAATAAAGGAATTATCTGAAAAAGTAAGTCACCATGGTCATGCCTTACATTTTATGTTCAGAAGAATGCAGAGTTAGAAAGAGGAACTCCCCGATTAGTTATTAACTATAAACCTTCAAATGAAGTTTTGGAATGGATTCGGTATCCGATCCCCAACAAAAGAGATTTGATAAAAAGATTTTCTCAAGCAGTTATTTTTTCAAAGTTTAATATGAAATCAGGTTTTTGGCAAATTCAAATCCATGAATCTGATAAATACAAAACAGCGTTTGTAGCTCCTTTCGAACATTATGAATGGAATGTAATGTCTTTCGGCCTTAAAAATGCACCAAGTGAATTTCAAAATATCATGAATAAGATTTTCAAACAATATAGCCATTTTTTTATTGTTTATATTGATGATGTGCTTATTTATTCAAAGTCTATAGATGAGCATTGGAAACACTTGCATTTGTTTGCTAGAATCATTAAGTCCAATGGATTAGTTGTATCTGCACCAAAGATTAAACTGTTTCAAACCAACATTAGATTTTTAGGATATAACATCCATCAATCCACCATTCAACCCGTTGATTCAATTTGCTGATAAATTCCCATATCAGATTACTGATAAAACTCAATTACAACAATTTTTAGGTTCTTTGAACAATGTATCTGAATTTTATCCCCATCTTCGTCAGCAGTGTAAACCATTGTTTGATCGTCTCAAAGAAAATCCTCCAGCATGGTCTACCATTCATACTTCCATTGTCAAACAGATTAAAACTCATGTTAAGACTTTGCCTTGTCTTGGCATTCCAACTCCCAACTCTTTTAAGATAGTTGAAACTGATGCATCTGACATTGGTTATGGAGGTATCCTCACGCAGCAAACTTCTTCCGAATCTCTTGAACAAATTGTTCGTTTCCATTCAGGAGTATGGAATCCTACACAAAGTAATTATAGTACTATAAAGAAAAATATATTATCTATTGTATTATGCATTAGCAAATTTCAAGATGATTTATTAAATCAAAAATTTTTAGTTCGTGTTGATTGCAAATCTGCAAAACATGTCTTACAAAAAGATGTTCAAAATATTGCATCCAAGCAGATTTTTGAACAGTGGCAAGCCATATTAAGTATTTTTGATTTTGATATTTAATACATTAAAGGCAGCCACAATTGCATCCCAGATTTCTTAACAAGAGAATTTCTACAGGGGAAGAATGACAGGAAACAGCAGTAGCCAGATAAGGCTTCCAGCCACTCTTCCACCACCACCAGTAAAACAGGAATTTATTCCCGACTCCTCATCGGCCTTAGCCATTACCAACAGATTCACTCCATTAGGATCCACCATAGGAAATTTCCGACCAAACTACCAAACGGCATTAACCAGTTCATATAATCCTTATTCATCCATCCAACCTCATCATCATCCAAACCACCTAGCTTTTCTAAAACATCCCCATATGTCAAGAAAAACCTAATGGAATACCTAATTTGCATCCCCATCATATTGACAAAAAACAAAGCCCATAAAAAATAGCCAAAACTATTTTTCCTCCAAATTCCCATCATTTACTAGAAGTATCTTTTAAAACCCTAAAATATTATTAAGCCATTCTCTCTGAGACATAAAGTATTGATATTAAGCCCATTTACAGTACCACCTATGAACGCAAAATACTCTACCATTCTCTTCATATTGGTAGATTTCTTACAGAACAAGAATGGGGAATCCCCCTCTATCAAACTAAACCACTTCATACCCAACATGTTCTCATCCCGAACAACCATTATAATTAGTTTGATTACATTCAAGCCTGGACTAATATATTTCTTCATCAAACGACTGATTTCAGCCATTCATGGCTTGTAACCTTTGACAGAATTTCAGGCTAATCTTTCCAGCATGGTTTCCCAATTGCTGGTCAGTCCATGGTCCAACAGCCAGCTTACTACCTGAATAACGCATGCAGGTTCTATCATCTGGTTTCCAGCAAAGATTTCACAGAAGACGGTTCGATGGCAGAATTACCCTTATATCATTGTTCATGGCCAAATACAAGGTCCCCTGGATCTTCCGATGGAACTACAAAGCTGAAACAGGCCAAATCTACAGGTCCCGATGGGTCAATGGTGGGACAAATTCGACTGCCAAAAAATTATCAGTCTAGTCTCATCCGAGTTTCCAGTTGCTCCTATTCCAATGGTGCCTCCACCAGCTCAAAATGCATTGCCAGAAATCCCAGAAAACACTCAATCTTTATCGGACATTAGTCATTCATCCTCCCTTAAGAGCAAATCAAAGTCATCCAAATTATCCAAAACAACACATTCAAAGAAGATAGAAAAATCTTCACAACTCCAAGAAATGGCAGATAAGCTTATGGCAGAAGCAACCTTGCTGCTCAAAGAAGAAGAAGAAACAGATTCAGATTCATCTGACGCTTCGTCTCAACCTGTCAAGTGGTCTGACTATCAAGATTCTTAGGATCCATTTGAATTTTGAATTTTTCAAAATGTAATAGATTATAATCATTTCAAGGGTTTTACCCATGTAAATCACACAGTTCTAGCCATGTGATCAGCAGTAGCAGTAATCATTCCAACAAGAAACTATTCATCAGCAGTAGTTGCAGACAAGTCACTATTCATAAATAGTAAAACCATTTTTACTATTTATCCTGCTTTTCAGAAGACAGAATGTGAATCCATAATGAAAGTTTCATCATTTGCCAGCCTTTAACAACTAGCATCACATGCAAGCGGGAATCCCAGCTAATCCCTGCTCAATTATCTCAGTCTCAATCATTCCTCTCAGCAGGATAAAAGAAGAGCTCATTCTAAGAGCAAGGGGACTCTAGTCGCCATTAAGCTGTAACTTCTGCGAAATCTCTAAACACAGAAGTGATCTAGCTTCATCCTAATATCAAATACCAAACACTTGTATTTTAATTTTCAATCAAGGATGCCTGCAAGCACCATCTGTTTTCTTATCAATCGTTAGTAGACGAAACTGTAAGTTGGTTTCCAAATTTGAAATAAAACATGTTTTCAAATTATATCTCTGCATCATTAACTTAAATTCATTACTTTCATTATGAAAAATATTTTCATCACCACTTACTTTAATTGGCATTTATGTTTATCTCCCAATCAATTTATTGAGTATCTCAAGTATAAGGTAAATACCGATCAATCATTCGTCCAATTCTTCTTATTTGTTTAGCATAATTGGTATCATGGCATATTCAACCCAGAAGTTCATGAACCTCATCTTATTCCTTTTCCATCTAACATCTTTGAGGATAACTATGATGGTGATTGCCTATTTCATAATCATATATAGCGTCCGCCCCTTGCTCGATGTTTAATTGTCTGCAAAGGTAATGAAAGTAGTCAAGAAACAATATTATTAGTGATGGTGCAAGCATGTGAAATTGTAAATATAAAATCCCAACATGGTAAAAGTAAGACTTTTCGTTTAGGTTACCATATGCTTTATACAAATCATTATGTTGAAATAAGTTTGATAAGTGAGAAGAACTAGTTAATTATTAAAAATTAATTAAACTATCAAAGTAAGAGAACAAGAATGATGATTATAAAAAGAATAATGTTTGGCTACTTAAGGATGAGTAGGAAATCTTATTCAAAACTCTTCATGTTTAAATTATAGAGGTTTGTGCTTATGTTCATAATTGTTCATATTATAAATCACTTTGTAAATATTATCTTTGCAAGCAAAACCAAAAACAAAACAAAAACAAAAAAAAAAAAAAAGAATTGCAACTAAAGTTGTTTAGTCAATCTATTGTAACAAATAGATAGACGGTTCGTAATGGTTTTACCAATTCCGTTAATCTATTTTTATACAGTTTGATGACTAAACAACCTTAATTTTAATTGACTTTTTGCAAAGGTGATCTTTATAGTATCGTTTGGTATGCAGACGGGACGGGACGAAACGGAATGGGACGGGACGGGATGGGACAGGATGGAACGGAACGGAGCGGGAGTAAAGATGCCCTCGGATGGAACAATGAGGAAAAAGAAGGAGACAGAGAGGTTATAATTTTGTATTCCACGGATGTGGAACGAGTCGTTCCAGGGGGTTGAGGCGGAACGAAAATTCACCCAAAACTCGTCCCGTGGAAGAGCTCGTTCCACCCATTTTAGGCGCACCAAACGTGGGACGGAACGCCTTGTCCCACTCTGTTCCGTCCCGTCCCACGTACCAAACGGTAGAATGATTTATAATATGAACGATTATGATCATAAACACGAAGTTATATGAATCGGCAACGAATAGTTTTTTACTAAATGAGTTTAGTTTTAATTGATTTTTATTTGCAAATGATCTCTTAATTTGAATTTATACAATGAACGGTTCTGATCATAAGTAAATCGGTCACAAAGTGTTTTGAGGAAGACTTCCTTCAAAACTTTGAGTATCCAAGTATTGTTCTTCATTTTGCTCTTGAATGGGATCCATGACAAGGGTTAAAAAATAAAAGAAATGTCCAGTCTTGTAGGTCTCGCTTCTATTACAAAGTGCATAATTTTGTGTGTCTAAATAATTTTATTGTGAAAAAATGTATTATATGAAATAATTTCATGATATAATTATTAAGAATAGAAAAACGTTGCTAGATATTTTAATTTCATGATGACCCTAATTAATCTGCTAGTTTTATTCTTGCCCACAATAATTCTCATGTGCAATGCTTAAGTTGCGGAGTTCTTTATATTGGTTTGAGTGGTTTAGATCCATCATAATATGAGTAATACTATTCTTACCACAATTTTATATCATATTTCTTTACCATCTTAGATGGCAGATGATTTGAACAAGTTACATCATTTAATTTCAATCTTTTTTATTAATTAAAACACTTAAATAATCTTAGGTGGTAGAAGGAGACTCCTCACATACCACAATAATCATTTAATTAACAATCTTTTTATTAATTATTGATTAACATTTTGAAATTAAATGCTAATTAATTTAGATGATGTGGCTGTCCACATCAAATGCCACCTAAGATGATATACAATTATGGTACAAAAATATGGTAAGAATAGCATTATGTGGTATAATAAGATGGTAAGAATAGTATTATTGTTTTACAAATCATATGGGTGACCCAATTACTAGTAAAACTCGAAAACCAGAAACTCATCACTTGATGAGCATTGAGAACAAACTGGTTTAATCATCAAAAGAAAATTTGGTGATTTGAAACATGAAAATACCCGAAAGCCGCCACCTGGTTACTTGATCGATTTTCTACTAAAAGATAAAGCCGTCCCATAACAGAAGCTGCGAGTTTGGGTGTGACAAAAGATATATATGAAAGCCACGGAGGAAGATGACTCCGACCCTTTGCTGGGGAGTAGAAGAATTGAAAGGCAAAAAGCGAAGAGAATGAGTGGTTTGATGGTCTAGCAACTTTTAACGTCGAATTACAGGAAAGAAAACAAGAATTGAAAGGCAAAAAAGTGAAGAGAATGAGCGTTTTGGTGGTCTAGCAACTTTTAACGTCGAATTACAAGAAAGAAAACATGATGAAAATGCAGCTCCAATGCATGGAGAAACATCTGCATAAAAGGTATGGTTTTTTCGCCTCTCATTACGCGCATGTTTAACCAATTTGTAACTCAATTAATTAAGAACTTTGTTCTCCAATGTTCCATGTACGAGAAGGTTGGAAATTGATGATGTTTGACTCGATGAAACCCTAGCTAAAGAATCTTCTCCTCGTACGTCACGTGACGTGACGTGGAGGTTGGGCAAATGGCAACCCAACTCGCTTGTTGGTACATCACGCGACGAAATCACTATACATTTTCCTTTCGTGATCGTAACTACGTGCATGTACATGTACAAAATAAAATTCATTTCGTTTATTTCCCAGAAAAAAAGTTTGTCTTGGAATTTGGATTTTGCATGCCGGCGAATACTACGCGTTACATTGGATACTTTTCCAATACTTCATTATTCGATTTCGATTTTCCTTGTTTGCTTTTGCACTACTACCCCGCAAGGAAACTACGAGCAATGACCATTTTTCATTATGGAGAAAATTACAAATTGGAATACTTGGTACAATCCGGGTTTCGTTTTGAAAGATTCCTTTCAAATATTAGTAATCATCGTCAAGGATATTATGGAATATTGTCTTGCATGATTCAAAACAATTCAAACAAACTCACCATACTCGATTAATCTTAACTTGGATAAAGTTTTATTAAAAAGAAAAGAAAAATTCGAAACTCAAGCGTGTAATTGACACGTGAAACAACTTATAGATCATCACCATGACCTCCCGTCCAAATGATACAAGCCATGTGGAGAGAATTTCCTTCTGGATTGTTTCTTAGGTAGGCCTCTCATAAGTCTTCCTCTTCCTACTTATATGTGTTAGTGAGTACTATGTAATTGGAAGTTGAGTAACGATAAGAAGATTAAATTTGTAAACTAAATTTTGTAAACTAAATAATATAGAAATTGATAATTGGATTATTACTTAAACGTTGATAAACGTGCTCATTTCTTATTGATGAAAAATCATTTAGTTCGCAAATTTAGTCTTCGTAGCATTACTCATTACGATGTTAGGTTTTGAGAGTGATTCAAACACAAGTTGAATCTTCTCCCATTATTAGTTGAGTTTACTTTTCTTCTTCTTCTCTCAAATTTTATACTATTTCATTACGATGTACTAATATTATTTTTCGCTTACAAGTTAAAGGTCTCAATAATAAATCTTAGTCCTAATAGGTTCGACTCTCATAAATTATAATTTCTATGCGATTCTTCTACCTCAATATTATATAAGTATAGTAGTAAAAGAGTATTCACTAAAAAGACATTGGGAGAACAGGAAGCGGGGCTGGGAAGACAACGCCAAAAGCACCAACCAGCCACTTGCCGCTGTAAATTCAACAGCGCCCACCGCCTGTAAAACTTTTCTTCTTCTTTATTCAACCAAACTCTCTCCAGTCTCCCCGCGATTTTTTCAGACTGACACAGAAATGGAATTTGCCACCAAATGGCTGGGATTCGTCACCGCCGTCTGGGTCCAAGCTATTTCCGGCAACAACTACACTTTCTCCAACTACTCCGCCGCCCTCAAAACCCTCATGGGCCTCACCCAGCTTGAACTCAACAACCTCTCCGTCGCCAAAGACGTCGGCAAAGCCTTCGGTCTCCTCGCCGGGCTGGCTTCCGATAAACTGCCGACCTGGGTCATCCTCCTCATCGGCTCCGTCGAGGGTCTCGTCGGCTACGGCGCCCAGTGGCTCGTCGTCAGCGAAAGAATCAAGCCCCTCTCCTACTGGCAGGTAAATAAAAAAAAAGAGAAATTAGGTTATCATCATTCCTTTTACTACTAGATTAAAATCCTATTTATTTTCAATTTTTGATCAAGGTGGTATTAGTAACATCATTAATTATTTCAATAATAAAATATTTTTTTATTTCTAAATATATTCATTTAATGTTAAAAATGTTACAATTAGTATATTTATATTTATGACTAAATTTGTTATCATATATTTTTAGTTTTAGTTTGTACCCATTTTTAATTTGTACCAATTTTCTTTTCAGTTTTAATTTGTACCCATATATTAATTTCTTTTTGTGCCCATATATTTTGAAAGTTTATTTGTATTTGTACCCATATATTTTTTTTATTTGTACTTTTATTTTGCTAAATGTACCCATGCTAATTATATGTACCCATTCATGTAAAAGTTTTTAATCTTAAAATGTACTCATTCTTAAATATACAAATTTGTTATATGTAAAATATACAATTTTTTTATATAAAATCTATTCAATTTTTTTCTAATCCATTTTTAAACTTATATGGGTACATTCTTTTTTTCTTTGATTTTAAAATGTATCCATGTCAAGTTTAATCGAAGAAATTTACTAATGTTATTAAGCCTAATATCTTTTCTTTTCTTTTCTTTTTTGTGATTTTGAAGAATGTACCCATGTTTTGATACAATTAATTTTTTGGAATGTACCAATGTTTATATATATACACATACACAATAGTATATTTGTATTTTAATATTTGTAATCCCACAAATTATAGTTTTTTTTATTTAAAATCTCATTTATATAAACAACTAAAATTTCTAATTTTTAATTTAAAAAATATAGTAACGTACATAGAAATAAATTATTACATTAATTTCAAGGACATTGATCAAAAATTAAAAACCAACAAGATTTCAATCAAAGAAAATTCATAACTAAGGACTGCATTTAAAGTCTCCCATTAAAAAATCGGTCGGCACTTTCGTGGAACACTAAAGAGTGCAATCAAACTAACAATTAGTTTAATTTTTCTCTCAGATGTGTATATTTCTCTGCATGGGCGGCAACAGCACGACGTGGATGAACACGGCGATTCTCGTCACATGCATCCGAAACTTCCGGCGAAACCGGGGACCAGTTTCGGGGATTCTGAAGGGCTACGTGGGTCTCAGCACCGCCATCTTCACCGAACTCTGCGCCGCTCTCTTCAACAACGACCCCGCTAGCTTCCTCCTCATGCTCACCGTAACCCCCTTCGCCGTGTGCGTAACCGCCATGCTCTTCCTCCGCGAGGTCCCCCCTTCTTCCTCCTCCTCCCAAGACAACCGCGACTCCAGATACTTCTGGGTCATCAATGCCGTCGCCGTCTGCGTCGCACTCTACCTCCTCGCCTACGACTTCATCCCAAACCCTTCGAACCTCTTGTCCCTAATCTTCTCCGTCATTCTGTTAATCCTCCTGGCGTCGCCGCTCGCGATTCCTGCGTACGAGTTTTGCACCGCGTGGGCCTCGAAGCCGGACCTGGTCGCGTCAGAGTCAGGTCCAGATCCAAACACCCGATCTGACGAGCCACTTTTGAGGCAGACGGCAGCGGACGACACACAGCACAAGCCAGAGGTGGCTGCTGCGGCGGCGGAGGTGGTGGAGGCGAAAAGGAGGCCGGTGCTCGGGGAGGACCACACCATCTTCGATGCGATGGTGACGTTGGATTTCTGGATTTTGTTCGTGTCGTTTTTGTGCGGGGTGGGGACGGGTCTGGCGGTTATGAACAATATGGGGCAGATTGGATTGGCGCTCGGATACGTGGACGTGTCGATCTTCGTTTCGCTGACGAGCATTTGGGGTTTCTTCGGGCGGATCGGTTCGGGTATGATTTCGGAGTACTTCATCAGGTTGTTTTACTCAACGCCCACTCTTCCTCTTTACGTATACTTCATCAGGAGAATTAAACTAACTATTATTCATATTTTTTTTGCTACGCTTTTTTTCCTTATTTTTTTTTAAACTATTTTTGAAAATGTCAAGTAAAACCAGAATTATCCTTTTTCAGAAGTGTTTGTTAGAAATTATATGTAGTATCTTTTGGGGTATAATTCTGAAGAAGTATAGGAAGATTCGGATTTTTCCAATAAAATTTTCAAACTAGGAATTAATTAGAGCATGACAATTGAGAGGATAGCCGACGGCCTTCATTGTATAATATCTATGCTTGGAAAATCCACAAGCCTTCATTGTCCGAAGATTTTTGCCAACTAACTTTCGGTGGCATACTAATGTGGCCTAAGAAAATCAACCAACATTTCACACTTCTGGTCCCAAATGTAATGTCAGGAAAGCTGCAATACCAAGACCTCTATGGAATGCTGCTTCTCAGATTCTAATGGCTGTTGGCTACATCCTCATGGCCATTGCCATGCCCGGTTCGCTATACATCGGTTCGATCGTCGTTGGCATTTGCTATGGAATTCGTCTTGCCGTCACAGTCCCCGCCGCATCTGAACTATTTGGTCTCAAGTGCTATGGAATTATTTACAACATTCTAATCCTCAACCTTCCACTGGGCTCCTTCCTCTTCTCCGGCTTGCTTGCCGGACTATTGTACGACATGGAGGCTACCACCACGGAAGGAGGTGGCAACACCTGCGTCGGCGCACATTGTTACAGGCTCGTGTTCGTCATCATGGCCATTGCCTGTGTTATTGGGTTTGGTTTGGACATTTTGCTGTCCATTAGAACCAAGAATCTTTACACGAGGATTCAAGCTGGCAAGAAAACAAGGAGAGTGGTTAATGGCACACAGTAGGGTAAACAAATGTAGCACTTGGTCCCTTTAAATTTTGGTTTGATGTAATAGGTAAATTAGACTATTTTATAGGTAAGAATTGTGCGGAATATATGGCTTTTGTTTTGTGTATTAAGGATTTGAATATTAGCTGAAGCTGTTTTAGGTTTATTGTTTTGTTGGTAGGTAAATTAACTTATATATGTAATGCACAAAATTATGAAATTAGTATTATTATTTTTCAATTGGCACGTTATAACAATTTGAAAGTTAATACATTGAATATACAATGACTGGCATGAATTATTTTGTAAACTATATAAAATTAATTAAATAGATATAACAAGTAACTGATCCAAAAACCTCATCCAAGTATTAATTGGGGTAGTTTAGGCATTCGAAAAATACACAATTTGAAAAGTCAAACTTAATTAAAGAATTTGTTTAGTTGGAGGCTAGTCAACGAGCTTTATTCAAGAAAACAAAAGGAGATGGGTTTTAGTAGAGGAAAATATAATTTCAAGCGGTAATATCAAATTTTCAGTTTATTTTAAGTTTGAATTTTCTTTCCATTAGTTTTAGAAAATGTTGGACTTGGGAGGTGAGGATTGATGGGCTTAATTTTAGTCCAGTGATATCCTCCATTTAGAATTTGAATTAAGTTGGATTTGTGAATTTTTGAGGCCTGCATTATGTTTGATGGGCTTCCTTGGGCTGCGAAATTTGTATTGATTAGTTCTTGTTGTATTTAGTCTGTAATTTTTTTGATAATCGGATTACATTCCCACCAATGGGGTTGGCTTTACGTATTTACCAACCATTCTTTGTTTCTTTTTTGGCCTCTATCTAACATTAAAATATTTTAGTATTGATCCATGATCTTGTCACAATTTGAAGTAATGATCCTTCCGAGTTATTGTTTTACAACTTTTGCTCAAAATAAAAGGTTTTAAGGGAAAACAAGGACATAATTATTATGGAGCTGTCTAAAAAGACCATTGCACCACATTTCGATAGGGTTAGGAACCAATACTCTTCAAAAATTTTAATCCATGAGCCAAGCTCTAATTGAAACAAAGTTTAAAAATCAATACTCCAATTTTCTCTAAATTAAATACCAAATGAAAAATGCTATTTTCATCTTAAATACGTACTAAACATTTTTGTTTTTAAGTTTTAGTTCAGTTGGAAAAGCTTTCACCTCAATTTAAATTAGTTAAAGTAGACGATGACTTACCACTAATGCTAGTCTTAGTTTCAACTCTAATTAATGTCGAGTTCTATACCAAATTATGATTGACTTATTATGTTACTTAACCAACCATCACAGGATCCACTTCTCGTGGTCAACATTCGGCCGAATTACATCTAAACCCAATTGTTAAATATTAACCCGTGTCATCTTTTAATTGCATTTGTTGTGACATACATTTGGAAACTAACAATTGTTTGTGTTTCAAAAAACCCAAGAAGAGTTTTGAGCCACTTAAAATGCAACGTAGAAAAACAATACAATACAATACAGCATGTAGATCTATACCTATGGTTTTCTCTTATATACTGTGCACGAGTGACAGGTCAAAGCCATCATTGGTCAACCCGTGAAGGCTTTCTGCATAAACACATAGAAACGTACATATCACAAGACTTGCAGCCAAAGCATCCTGCCACGTATGGTACTCTAATCCCTTAAAAGGGCTTTTTGATGAGCCGGTTAAGATAAGCTGTGATTTTTTTTTTTTTTTTTTCTGAACATACGATATTATCTATATTAAAAAAGAGAATAATAAACTTAACTTTATAATGAACTAACAATAATTTGATTTAAATTTGTATCGAACCTAAAATAGAACTATTCTGCTAAGTTGTTTGTTGTGTCATAATAGAATTTGGACAGGATGTGTTGGTGAGTCCAGAATAGAGTGGTAACAAATCCTAACACGGTTACAAATCCCATTTCGAGGCAACGGCGCTCGATCTTCCTCTCCTCCCTGTGTCATCAATATCAATTCTCTCTACAGGCCTCCTCTCTCTCTCTTCGCAAGCGGCGTTCTGGATGGGTCATTGCAAGCAGAGTCGTGTGCGGGTCCTGAGCAGTGACCGACGATATTCTGGTGCAATTCAGTTCAGAGGGTACAGAGATTGACTACTGGTTCACTTGCAGCAGCGACTGCAGATCGAATTCGGGTTCAACGCCGCATCGTCTTCCGTCGTGAGCTGTCTGGAAACAGGGGCTGGTGGAGATTTCTTCTGTGAATTGTAGTGAGCGTTTGAAATTGAAGAGCGTGGAAAGGAGTGAGGTGGAGGGAAAGAACAATGGAGACGACGAGATGGTGAGGAGGAGCTTGCAATTTCATGGTGGAATTATAATGGCGGAGTGATGTTTTTTGGTTTTGGGTTTGTTTTTATGGTGGAATTTTAATGGCGGAGTGATGGTAGAATTTTAATGGTGGATTGATGGTTGTTGGGTTTTTTATTTTTTCTGTGAGTTTTGGTTGGATTGGAAAGACAGAGATTGGGAGACGGTGGAATTTTAATGGCGGAGTGATGGTTGTTGGGTTTTTTATTTTTTCTATTTGTTTTGGTTGGATTGGAAAGACAAAAATTGGGAGATGGTGGGATTTTAATGGCTGAGCGATGGTTGTTGGGTTTTTGATTTTTTCTTTTTGTTTTGGTTGGATTGGAAAGACAGAAATTGGGAGAGACGGAGGAGGAGAGAGAGGGTGGAGTGAGAGAGGGAGTCGGAGAACGTCTAGTCTAGTCAAACTTGGATTTGAGATAATTTTATAAGGCTTTAAAATTCTAGTGTAGTCAATTAAAAGATTATAAAGGATTTTAGATTCCATTCAAATTTAGATGTAGTTAATTAAAAGATTTTAAAGGATTTTAAAATCCATTCAAATCTAAGTGTATTAAAAAAATTAAGATGTTGGAAGATTTCAATAAATTGTGGATTTTGTGAGATTTGAGAGTTATAACCAAGACTAAAAAGAATCCAACATCACCCCCTAGAATTTCAAATCCTTCCACCACAATCCATTCAAATTCTTTAAAATCCATATGAATTTTGTAGAAATCTTTAATCCTCTTAAATCCTATAAAATCTATCATTTTTAAAATCCTTTAAAGTCTTAGTTTGACTAAACCACCAAATAATAGATTAATATTACAAGTATGGATGACAATCCAAACAGTTAAGCTCGATAATCGTGGATAACCGTCTGAATGAAACGGATTTAAGAATGAAAATTTGGTTATATTTCGGATATGGGAAAAATTAAAAATATTATTCGAATATGGTTAAAGGGGTCCTTGATCTGTACCCGCTCACGAAACTGACCCTAATAATAGATATTATATATAATAAATATAGTATTGTAATATAATATATATATATATATGTATATTCACCGAACCCATTAACTTGAGAATTAGAATCAAAACCAATAAGATTAAGAAGTTTTGAATCAAAACCAATAAGAATCCAAGGTGCTTATGGAAGAGATCAAACATAAGCCAATATCATCAATGTATCTATTATTATAATGATGAAATTAGTATGTATCATATTATAATGCCTCAATTGAATGAATATTTTTTTTGTATTGATGAAGATAGTTATAACCGTTAACCATTGGGGAATCCGTTACACGATAAGTATGGTTATGGATAATCGTTGACGGTTAATTTACGGTTATGGATTTAATTAATTTTCATAGTTATAGGGATGAATATAACATTTTCGTCTCCAAACCAAACCATTGACATCCCTAATTAAAAGCCTAACCAATCCAATTTTATTCCTATTGTCTAAGCCCATTCAGCCCACCAAACAGAGCCTAAGATTTTGAATCCCCCTCTCAACGAGAAATTAATTCTTTCATGTCCCAATTTCATTACTTGACAATTATTCATTTTGACGGTAATGCACTTTTAGACATATAACAAATGTCATTGAACAATAATATCACTAAAACTAAAACTTATTCGCGGGAGAGAATCTCTCCTAATCTAATTAAAGTCATTCTATGTAACAATTTTGGATTTGTTGTACATTTTCTCACACAAGTCATTCTATTCTTAATTGGCACAAATAATTAGCCAAACCCTTGGTTTGTATTTTTCAAATAGGCCAAGCTGCTAGTAAAAAGAGGTCACCAATTGTGACACAATTACCTTATTATTGTAATTATACGTAGCTAACTGTTAAATTGTAACAGTGACATAAAGCTTTACTTTTTATGATATACAACCCAGTTGCTACGTACTGCTAATTCCAATCCAGTACTTACAAAGACTCCAAAAAAATATTCACGAGTCCTCCGTACGCAGTTGGGAGCCAAGTCTAATCCCCTCAATAGTTAAGTTCTTAAATAGTTTAAACATGAAGTTAAGTAGACTAAACACAGAAACGACTTTGTGTGTGACCCGTAATATCAGATGATGTTACTCATTCATATTGGTATTGGGTGATGAGTTTATATTTTATATGTGACGTTAATACATAAAAACATGATATATCATGACTCAACTAGGCCAATTCATCTAGTTAGTGAGTGTACATAGTTGCCCCTGTCCACCTGTATTGCTACACGTGAAACTTACTAACGATTTTGATATTCTCCTTAATCGTCACTACTACAGAAATAAGATGTCTGACAAAATGTTTCAAAGAGATTGATGTATGGTAACTAGTAAGTAACGAGAGGCAGACTACATCTTTACCCTTCTTAAAAAAAAATTTGAATCCGCCACTAACACTACGTGGTGGTGGTGTTACGATTAACAACGAATATCATGACCATGTTCTTCTCCACATAAAAAACAAGAATGAATTCACGTTTGGAATGTTTGATGCGTCCATGAACTAATGGCCATCACATGAAGCTTTCACGCTCACACAAACATGTGACCAGCCCACGGACTCCTCAGTGTCCCCTTCGGGCACTGTAACCCTTGTGACCTCCACCTCCTCATTTTCAACTACGTTCTTTTATTTGAACCTTCCATTATTTTGGATTATATTTGACCTAAAAATAAAAGAAGTGGTCCAATATAAACTCTTCTTACTTATAAATTAAACCCATAACCTCAAATTTTCATATTCCATTCTAACAAAAAGTAATATATTTGGCTGGTCTGCATAAGTTTTTCTTTCTTTGTTTTAATGAGTTATACCTGTATATACGTATCAAACTGCAACTTGTAAGAAAGATAAATGACTCTATCTCAAAAAGTAGCGAAGCAGTGTCCCTTATAAAAGCCGTTTCAGATTTGCAGTAGTAGAACATTACACAACTCAGCCTCCAACCTCCGAGCAAAAATGGAAGACACAAATATCACATTTAGCTTCCTATTGTTCTTCTTTCTCCTCGTGGACTCCTCCTCCTTTGTTGTTTCATTTGGTTCACTCTTCTTCCCCCTTCCTCTCTCATTTCGTCTGGTTTTTCTACAATGCATAGATGTCCAATTTTCACAACTTACTAATTTTTTTTTTTTTTTACTGTTTTTCCACATTGCAGATGGCCCCCTGTATGATCCTACTGCTTACACTGAGGTAAAAGATAAATGCGAACAAATCATATGTGGGAATTGTGGTTTCATCACCCAGATCAATTGTTTTGTTAGGGCAGTGTAAGTTGCAGCCGGAGGAGCCTCTGTACGGCGGCGGGATCATCGTTGATCAGTTGGGAACCTCTACAAGCAGTGGAGTTTATTCACCATCGTTCGTACTGCACAATCTCACCCAGGGCACCATTTACTGTTTCTCCAGTTGGGTTTCTCAACTTTTTATCCTTCTCGTTAATTAACTATTTATTTCTCGGAAATTTAGGGTAAAAAATTGGTGGAGAAACGAAAAAAAGATTCCGTTGCCGGGACTTGAACCCGGGTCTCTCGGGTGAGAGCCGAGTATCCTGACCAACTAGACTACAACGGATTGCTGCTATGTTTGTCTTGTTCAACATATTTCTAATATAATAGATGAGCCATGAGCATACTGGGCTAAGCTTAGCTAGGCATTATGTCTAAACAAATTACCCAGAAAGACCAAAGCCCAGCCCAGCCCAGCCTATTGTGTCTAAAAAACTACCAAAGCAAGCATAAGCGTTATAGGAATAAAACTTAGGTAACCCTGATTCTTGAACTTGCATAAACCAGTGTCGAAGGCTTGAGGTCATTTGTAGATTGCTTAATATCTTTTGCATAAGGAAAACAAAATCACTCATGTACGCGTGACTGCACTGCACTAATTAGAGACTTACAACTTTAGCCACTTGTGGATATGACATTGGGCTCATATGGTTTGTGCTTAATCTAACAGGTTGGGTCAAGATAGAGGGTACAGGCTCAGGTCTCATAAGGGCAAGCCTAAGGACAGAAAATGAAATATATAACTGTGTAGGAACTGTTTTGGCTAAGGATAGATGCTGGTCATTTCTCAAGGGTGGCTTTGTCCTAAACTCGCCATCCCAATTATCCATCCTATTCTTTCAGGTAACTTTTCCTACTCGACGTATTTCACCACTTATCTTTTACTGTCCCCAAAAGTTTCAAAATTTAATGTAAATTTTTAATACTTTTGTTTCGATTGTGTATAGAATGCAGATGACAGTGCTGTAAACATAGAAATTGCCAGCTCTTCTTTGCAGCCATTTGGTGTTCAACAATGGAATGCATATCAGGAATATATGATCAACACTGTAAGTATATATATTTTCATCTGATTTGGATCTCTGGTTAATTTAACTACGAAAGACTGAAAGTTGTTAATTTTGTGTAATATTTTCTTTGTTTGTCAATAGAAACGGAAGCGTGCCGTGACGGTTCATGTCTCAGATATGCAGGGAAAGAGGCTGCAAGGAGCGGCAATTGACGTAGAGCAAGTCTCCAAAGATTTCCCATTTGGATCCGCAATTGCCAAGACCATTCTAGGCAATCTGCCCTATCAGGTTAGGATGCAGTCCATACTCATAGAAAAACTTGCGTGGATATTTGATGTAGGACAGAGTATGGCAGCGGAATTTAAATAATTTAGCGGAAGCAAAAACACATTAAACTTATCTTAAAACAATAGTAAAGGATAATTGGAATCACTCCAGCCCGTCCGCATCATTATGCTATCGTGTGACATTGTTGAGTGGCAGAACAGTTTAGTTAAAAAATGACATGTATTTAAGAAATAATTTTGATCATCAAATTTAACCAATGTTATCTTAATTTTAAATGAATTGTTTTGATACTCAACACTTTCACGTGACAATAATTGACCGATATAAGTTTTTCTCATACAATCGAGCCTTACGCTTGAAAGAATTGCCCTTTATGCAAAAACCAATCTCATAAGCAACATTACAATAACGAGAATGCTAAGCTAAGAATAGATTTTTATTGTGTTCAGGAAATAAAAATTTTGATCCTCAAATATAAACAAAGTCATCATTTAACTAAACTGTTATGTCACTCATCATTGTCACGTGACAGGAACAACCTCACATAAATTTTTGGCTTTTTAGCCAAAATGGTCCCTAATATATGCATAACTCCTCACTTTGGTCCCTGAGGTTTCAAATCAATAGAAGTGGTCCCTGAGATTGTCCATCATCCATCATTTTGGTCATTCCGTTCAAAACTCCGTTAAGTGTCCTGGAGCTCTTGGTTGGAAGTTTGGGCAATTTTCAAAACTTCATAACTCAATCGTTTCTTAACCAAATTCGACCCATAATACATCAAAATGAAGATAGGAAAGTGTAGAATAAGATTATACCTATTTAGAAGCCCAATAGTTACCGGAGATGGTCGGAAAATAGCCTCAAAGTTGACTGGTCCGAGGAAAAACTGGAAAACTCGCCGGAAACTAGACAAACTTTAAACGTTCATAACTTCTTCAATACTCAACTAAATCAAGTGATTCAAAAACAAAATTCATACTTCTCAATATGATGAAGATAATGATACCTTTTTCAGTGGTCAAATCGCCGTGTTTTTGCCGTAAAACGGCTCGAAAGTGGCTAACTCGAGACCAAGACAGCCACTTTCGAGCTGTTTTTCGGCCAAAAAAGAGCGAGTTATCCACTGAAAAAGGTACCATTCTCTTCATCTCATCGAGAATTATGATTTTTGTTTTTGAATCACTTGATTTCGTCGAGTATTGAAGAAGTTATGAACGTTTAAATTTTGCCCAGTTTCCGGCAAGTTTTCCAGTTTTTCCTTGGACCAGTCAATTTTGAGGCTATTTTCCGCCAATCTCCGGCAACCATTGGGCTTTTCAAATAGGTATAATCTTATTCTACACTTTCCTATCTTCATTTTGATATATTATGGGTCAAATTTAGTTAAGAAACGATTGAGTTACAAAGTTTTGAAACTCGCCGAAACTTCCGGCCAAGAGCTCCAGGACACTTAAAACAGATTTTTTAATGGAAAGACTAAAATGATGGATGGTGGACAATCTCAGGGACCAAAGTGAGGAGTTATGCAAATCTCAAGGATCATTTTTGGCTAAAAAGCCTAAATTTTTCTCGTAAAATCGAGTCTTAAGTTGTTTATGCAATGCATCAACATAGTCACATTGAGAATGCTAGCTAATAACAAAATTTACAATCCAGAATTGGTTCGCAAAACGATTCAATGCCGCGGTGTTTGAGAACGAACTCAAGTGGTATGCAACGGAACCTGAACAGGGCAAAACCAACTACACCGTTCCAGATCAAATGCTGCAATTTGTGCGTGCCAACCGAGTCATTGCTAGAGGTCACAACATATTCTGGGAAGATCCCAAATACACGCCGCCATGGGTTCGAAACCTCACTGGCAGCGAGCTGCATTTGGCGGTAAACTCCCGAATCCAAAGCCTAATGAGCCAATACAGAGAAGAGTTCGTCCATTGGGACGTCAGCAATGAAATGCTTCACTTTGATTTCTATGAGCAGAAGCTTGGCCCCAATGCCACATTGCATTTTTTCGAGACGGCACACAAATCTGACCCTTTGGCAACCCTTTTCATGAATGATTTTAATGTGGTCGAGACTTGCAGCGATGTAAATTCGACCGTTGATTCCTACATTTCAAGGTTGAGGGAGCTGAGGCATGGTGGAGCATTGATGGATGGGATTGGACTAGAGGGTCATTTTACAGTACCAAACCTCCCTCTAATGAGAGCAATCCTTGACAAGTTGGCCACATTAGGCCTTCCAATTTGGCTCACAGAGGTTGATATCAGCAGCACTCTAGACAAAGAAACACAGGTAAATAAGTTGTTACGCATAGGAACAGAAACTACGGTAGGACTGCCTGATTAGGATAGCTCTCACACTAGATGGGATCAACATCCCATGCTCTGGTGAGAGTGTCATACATATGACGTGGTCGGGCGTTCCTACCCAAGTTTTTCTCTACATAAAGGGCACGAAAAACTACGTGGAGTTGTTCCAACCACTTGCCTAGTTACAAAATGACATGTGTTCAACTTTAATGTTCGGGTTTTAAGCAAAGCATTTGGCACGACAGAAACAATCTCATGTAAAATTATTTTCTACTCCGGGACTAACCTACTACATTTTTTGTTGTTGTGCATAGGCAATTTATCTAGAACAAGTTTTACGAGAAGGCTTCTCACATCCATCGGTGAATGGGATAATGCTTTGGACTGCATTGCATCCTAATGGGTGCTACCAAATGTGCCTAACAGACAATAACCTTCAAAACCTACCTGCTGGTGATATGGTGGACAAGCTCTTGAAAGAATGGCAAACTGGGGAGGTAGAGGGCCAGACAGATGAGCATGGATCATACAGCTTCTATGGTTTCTTGGGTGAATATAGAGTAAGTATCAAGTATGGCAATAGGACTTCAAGCTCAACATTCTCACTGTGTCAAGGTGAAGAAACCAGACATGTTAGCATTCAATTGTGATACAATTGGATATCATATTCGAATGGACCTCGTAATCCTAAGAAATAGGTTGTTTAGCTTAGTAATTCTTTGATTCTAGTTAGTAAGAGGGATCTTGAACTAAGAAATAGATTCTAGAAGCTAAAAAAGGGTACCGAAAAATTAACGATACTTCTTTATCTTTGAATTGTTCTACCTGATCGGTCGCTCATGACCTTTGGTCTTCACCTCGACCTGATGATAAAATGGGTTATAAATTATGTCTCGCTAGGACATGTATTTCTATTACTAGGAAATTCATAAATGAAGTAGTTAATGGTGGAGTTACCATTTGTAGTGACAAATCTTGTATGTGTTCCAAAGAAAAGGAAGCTGTCCATTTTTGGGGTCTATTAGGGGTGTGGAAATACATAAGAAAAGGTATAATGACAGACCGAAAGGCTCAACTAGAAGGAATCGACAGAGAAGTTTTGTGTTATATATGATTCAAACTTAGGTCCAAAGCGGACAACATTATTTTATGACGAACTTGGCTACGCCCATATCTCCTAACTATATAGAGATTTAGTTTCAGCAAAAAAGTAGAAAATCCACAATTTAATAAGGAAAATCTATAATTTTGTATACAAATGGTTTTAGATAACCTACCGTTTGACCTCCTGAACTATTACTCGTGTTAAATTTGTCATCCTAAATGTGAGATGTAGACTACATAGGGGGACAATATTCTGCATATTAAAGCAACAACACAAAAAGAATTTAAGATGGGCAAGAGAAATGCTAAGAAAACTCTCTCAAAAGTCAGACTCTTTATAGACTCTCCGCCACCTCATCTTTTTGGCACAAATCCCGTGCTAATATTATAAAACATTATATCAAAAACATGAAGTGCGCGGAGACTCTCACTTTGGAGTCTCCTTAGCATTTCTCGATGGGCAATTAAGGATTCTAAATTCTTTAGAACCTCAGGAGTTAATGTTCTACTACATAGTTAGAATTATTTAGTAACCTACGGATTGACTCCTTGAATACTACTCCAGTTAAAATGGACCTTCCGAACTACTTTTTGATAAATTAACCTCCTAAACTATTTGAAATCAAAAAATTAACTCCTCACTATCAAAGTCGATGAAATTTCATTTACTTCGCCGTCAAATACTGGCACGGTTTTACCCTCAAGAGTTAATCATGTGCTAGTATTTGACAGTAAAATGGATTGAATTTCATTGAATTTGATGGTGAGGAGTTAACTAACTAATTTAAAACAGTTCAGGGACCAAAAAAAATAGGGGAACTTTAACGAAAAGCTCCCGGTAGTGTTTATTTTAACGAAAAATCACATTTTTACTCTAAAAAGTCAATCCTGGTACTATTCACTTACAACACATTTTTGTCATTTTCGTTAAAACTCAAAGTTTTTAAGCATTTTTCATTAATTTTCCTAAAAAATAATCCGAGAGATCAATCAATTTTAACTGGAATAATAATTCACGAGATCAAATGACAGTTTACTCGATAATTCTAACTAAGTATAAGAACATTAAGTCCTGAGGTTGTGAATAATTCAGAATCCGTAGTTGCCCATCTTAAATTATTTTGGTGCTGTTGCTTTAATCTGCAGAAATTGTCCCCCTGTGTAGCTTGTATCTCACATTTACTCCACACCAACTTCTTTACTACTTTTCTAAGATGCCATGATTCCCAGCAGACTTAACCTTTTGATACTCATGTAACAATTGCAATTAGGCCAAATTGGTGAATCTGCTTTCTAAAGTTTAGTCAAATTTGTCGACAAAAGTAGCACACGAGTGACAAATGTGACGGAGAATACAAACTTTTTGTAAGTATGAAAACACCTTATATGTGACCCAAACATGTATATTTTGCTGAAAAATTCATTAAAAAATGCAAATGTTAAAACTACATGCATCAAATTAGAACTTCGCCCAAACTACATTGGCCCAAAATTATAGTTTGAACTTGTAATTATGCACTCAAAAAAAAAAAAAAAGAAAAAAAAAATCTAAGGGAAGGGTCATTATTGTTTGTGTAATTATCCTACACAAACAGTGGTTAGGATATAATTGAAGGGTAATTATTGTTTGAGAAAAACTTGTCCAGGCACCAAGCGAGGTCATTAGAACGCAATAAATTGAGGATTTGATTCTGGTGGGAAGGGAAGGACCCACATTTTACTTAATGGAGAAACTGCTTAATACTACTATAGCATTATGAGTCCCCTTGTTCATTAAAATCTGATTGCCTGCAGATCAACATACGCCATCTTGAGTAACTTCCGTCAGCACGTAAATAGTTTGTAACTCAAGTAGTTAAAATCATTTATATAGTCATCTTTAGTTTTCTCTGCCTGATATCACTTGTATCAAAAGAAATGGCGAAAAAACTTCGATTAGGACTAATTAAGCTGTTCGCTTACGCCAATGTAAATAATCACTATGCGAATTTTGCAAGGATTGGTCCAAAAAGTCATTTGATGTTATGAAAATTTTCAAAGGTGGGCCAAAAAGAGCCTATATTCTCATCTCAAAAACTTCAACATCATGTTCCTTTTATGCAAATTTTCGGCAGAAAAGTTGATGGTCTATGATTACATCAAACATTAGAAGGTAGCTAATTATGTCATTTGCACAAATCTGCCACTATTCCTCCAAATCCCTCTTTATTTTAGTTGTAAAGATTTGTTTTGCATTTGTTCTTGGGTCCCCAAAACCCACTGACGATTAGGTTATTTCCCTTTGAAAATCCAACCTACGATTTCAACCCCAATGCACTCTCTCACCAAACAAAATAATAACATGGAAATAACTTAGGATTTCGTACCACCTCTTGTCTATAACGCTCATTATACGAACGCAACATGGTATGAAAATTTATCATACATAAGTTTTGCTCGATATTGAGTAGGAATGAGTGAGCAAAAAACGAGTTCTAAACTCAATGTAACTCCCATGAACACGACATATTTTCTTATCTTGTAATTGCACGTATTCAAAGTTTACTTCAACACGTGCTTGAACTCTCACAAATCGTAGGAAAAAAAAATTTAGAGAGATTAAACATAAACTTGAAATGCCCGCAAAGTGGTGCCTCTCAAACGGAAAGCAGCCTACAGTTTTACTCACGCATTCGATTATACACTTCCTTTTCAAGAGAAACCTTCACAAGCCACACACAAATTCTCTTTCTTTTGATACAAAATCAAAGCAGAAACAAAACCCAAAAACAAAAAGGCAGTCGAAGACCAAAAGAACGGTTTTCAATCCTCATTTGTTGCTTTAATAAGTACATAGCGGCGGAACCTTCAGACTTCAGAGTTCAGACAAGCTTTAAGTGGGAAAGAAAAAGGGCACTTACTACTACATGAAGGACTTGAACTACACCTCGGAATGCCAGTATGACATTCCAGACTAAATATATGACGCTAATGTATTAACTTTTCCACGTAGCATTGCATAATTAATTTAGTTCGAAATGTTAACCTATACAATGATCTCCGGATCTACGCTTATTTTCAACTCCCTAAAGCATTTCGTCTCTTACTATGCCTTTCCTTGTCTATGGGTACCTAGGCATCCAAGCATTTCCTCGTTAGAACCTTGCCCTTAACTTTATTTATGGGCTATGTCATCCTCTAAGGTGCTGCTGAATGGAGGGATATCTTTAAGATGTTTGAATGATCGATATATCATGGCATGGATCGAACTGCTTTTGAGAGACTGACACTTTAGCATTCTTGTTTGACATATGTTCTCACTGCGATAAAAAAGGGTAAAGAGCAACTCTTCTGATGTGTATGTTGCAATGATATTTGGAGGGAATGTTGATGGATTTTACAATCTTGATGAATCTGTCAGCGTTTCCTACCAAAGGCAAAACTCCGGTGACCACTTAAACACTCAAAACCTCGTGAAGAATTTACATTGAGGACCAACAAGCCAAGGAATCATAGAGTCGGAGGAAAACTTCCCATTGTCTTACATTTATGGTCACGTGCTATTCACATGATGGTGCATGAAAGTCAAGGGCTACAGGTAGAGATAGGACAAGAGGATAAATAAAGCTGCAGAGGCAGTGAGTGGGTGTAGAGTAGGGCGAGGTACTGCCTTAGGTGAGTCTCCCATGGCCAAACCAGCTAACCATGACCCATCTGCCAGCATTGCTTCACCAGCCCCCGTGCCGGAACCTGCCCCAGTACCCGTACCCGCACCTGTACCAGAACCAGACACTGCACCGCCTGAGCCGGCACCGGAATTCGAATAAGTAAACCCGGGATCCGACCCGGAAGTAGCAGCCCCTTGTGATGGTGTTGCTGTCATTGGTGTTGTTGAATCTCTAGAAGATTTCTGACTGCATACCCACATGATCAAATGTTAGAAGAAACCATATAAAACCAGCTAATTAATCAGAAACCCTACAAAGTGACAGTCCAAAGTGATGAAAATAATACATAAATCACATGCAAAAGCAATCTTACCAACCTAAATTAATTACATAAAAACCCAAATATTATAAGTAAAATACCCCAAAACTTAATCAAACATTAAAAGGAGAATCTTTGGCAGCATGGCATTGGCAATTAGCCACTAAACCACCCACAACAAAATGAAAATCACAAAAAGAGAGAATATTAGATCATATTTATATTTTAATTTTTCAAGGAATAATCATTAGCTTGTTGGGATTTTATCACATGTCAAAATTTATAAGGTCTCGTATATGAATTCAGCTCATAAAAATTTAAACGTAAATCCCTGAATGATGAAATACGTTCAACAAAAGTTTGTGAAGCAATAAGGCAAAAGCATATAGCTTTAATCTTTTTACCTTGGAGAAGAGGGGCAAAAGGTCACCGTATAATCAGCACCGGTGCACGTAAACGTACTCGTAGCATCGTCGTAGGCGTAGCTATATGACTTGGGGCACGCCGCCTTAAACATCTGCGAGTAAACCGACGGGCTACAAGTGTTAGGTGTGGCATACGCGCCGCTGCAACAATATTCGGGAGTTCCAAACGCCTCGCACGCGCTCTTACACGCGTCGCCATCGCCAACCCTCAACTCGGTCGGACACATCCTGTTCAGATCCGTGGAGCACCCGGTCGAAGCGCACTGACCCGACCCGCCAGTCCCTTCGACAAAAAGGGGCAAGTTGTACCCGTCTACTAGGCTGACGTCGTAGAAGTCCTGACCGCCGGTACCAAGAGTGAACTCGGCTAGCGTCGCAGGCGGGGCGGCTCCGGCTCCGTTGCATTCCACCTGGCCGGAGCCACAGTCGCCGGTGGTGCAGGACCCCGAACCGGATCCGTCAAAACTGCAGCCTGTTCGGGCCCAGAAACGACCTGACCAGCCGGTCGGGGCTTGGAATGTGCGGGCTGTTTGTTGGGGGAGCTCGAATCCGGTAGAGTCGAGCGTAGGACTGTTCGCATTTGCGAGAATGCCGGGCCATACTGTGTAGTCACATCTGTTGACGAATGTGAATGTCGTCGCTAAAACACCTGAAACACAAAATACATAGGGGGGAGAGAGAGAGAGAGAGAGAAAGTTGTGAACTTGTTAGTGAAAATGTGAGTTTTGACAGAGACCCAGATGAAATTACGGAAAACCCATGAAAGCAGAGAAGCCGAGAGAGTGGAAGTTTGGAGATTTACCTGTGGAAGCCATGGCAAGTAAGAGAAGAAGGCTGAAAGTGAATGAAGGTGAAGACGTAAAGAAGGGATCCATGTGGAGTATCTTATGATTTTTCTGAGTTGGGACCTTTCTCTAAAACAGGGAGGAGGTGGAGAGTGGGAATGAGCTGCGACGGCCTGTGAGGGAGGAGGATGGCGGTGATGTGGGAGGCTTTGGGAGTGAGGACAATGCAGGGGTTTAGGGAGGGAGGGAGAGAGAGAGAGAGAGAGAGAGAGAGAGAGAGAGAGAGAGTGATTGGAGGAAGGAAGGGAGCACTTGAGCGGGGATGGTGATTGCGGTTCAGTATGACAGCTAAAACGACAAAGTTGTTATGGGGGACTGAGCATGAGAGACACAAATCAATTATAAAACAGTAGCTAACTAGCTATGCAGTCTCTCTGACGGTCTCACCTTTTATGTTATCCTTTTTTTTTTTTTCTTCTCTCCTCTCTCTCTCTCTCTCTCTCTCTCTCTCTCTCTCTCTCTCTCTCTCTCTGTGCGAAAACTAATGAAAATGTTTTGAAAATTTTAAGTTTGAGCGAAAAGAACAAAATAAAAAATAAAATAAATAATGTCATAATTAATTTTTTAGTATAAAAATGTAGTTTTTTATTAAAGTAAACAGTAAGAAAATCTTTTTGTTAAAATTACCTTTTTCTTTTCCTCAAGATTATGACAAACAATATTATACTGATTGTCACCGCAAAAAAAAAAAATAATAATAATAATATTATACTGATTATTTAGGGGAAGAAAATAGAGTACATTCTTTTTTCTTTTTCTTTTTTTTCTTTTCAAACAAGATTACTTTCATAAAAATTAGTACAAGATCTAAAAAGATCTAGCTAAATAACAAGGAATAAAGTAATAAGTCCAAACAAAAAGAGAGCTGCAATTCAAAATACAACGAGAGACTCACACAAACTTAAACTTGAAAAAGGCAAAAACAAACAACAAAAAAAAAAAAACTAATCTCAACCAACGTAAACCAAACTCCAAACTGAGAAAGTAGATAACAAATTCAACTCTCTTTCACGAACCCCTGCAAATAAACAGAGTACCTTATGTATAGAAAGTGAGGCTAAGGAGTTATGTAAAATACCCATACTGTGGTGGAGGCCTCGATGGGAATCTGACATGTCAGTTGCTGGAAGGGAGGTGAGGGAGGAAAATGGATCTGATATCCAATGTGTGATTGGAGTATGCAAATCTGAACATGGGATGAGGTGGGGATGGAATAACACTGCTAAGACTATCTCCAACTCTTGGATTAAAACCTAAAATTTTTAGCTCAGAAAATTTAGGTTTTAATCCAGAAACACTTTTTTCTGCTCCAACCCTTCTGGGTTAAATTTTTAGCCCAAGATTATTAAATAATGAACTTAGGATTATTTTTTTCTCTTAAAGTAACATTTAAAAAAAAAATTATGTAGACTATCCTAATTTAATTTGATGAACATTATAACTTAAAAATATTTAGATTCCAATAAATATTAAAAAATCACTAAACCGACACCATGAAACTCGTGGATCACTATGAGAATATGAAACACATGAAAGAATTTTTTTTAATTACTTTAGTCGTTGGATTTAAATTTGGACCGTTGGATTTTTTTTATCGTTGTATTTGATCATATTAGATCTTACCTGTTGGATGCAATGAATTTATAAATATAAAATTAAAAAGAAGTACACAGATGTGGTGTAACGACTTGTCCCCAGATATTACAATTTTTATAAATTTATAACGTGAAATTACAAAAATGCCCTTCGAGACATTTTTGACCGCCTTGCCATGTCATGTAAGATCCATTCTCTTAGCATATCCTTATTGAACTCATTGCTACAAGCGCGTAGGTGCAAACGGAATTGGATTTGGAGTTACGATGAGCGTTTTGCGGAACTACGAAGTCAAAGGGCAAAATAGTCATTCCACTATTCTAGATATTAAAGTTTAGATGTTTTATTATTTAATTGATTTCTAGCACATGGGGCTCGCACCTCACTTCTCCTTCTACCACGTGTCTTTTCTTCCCCAATCTCTGGAACTCTCTCTCTTTCATTTTCTCTGTCATCTCCCCCTTCCCCCAAGCAACACCCACACACCTTTCTCTGGTAATCCACCCTACAGACTACCACCTTAACTCCTAGTTCTCTCTCGGCTTTCTTTTCCGCAGACTCTCCCCTTTCTCTCTGTTCCTCATTCTCACATCCCTCATTCTCTATTGAACCATCACCGGCCACCCCCACCCGCCATATTCGCCAACGAGTCTTCGCACTACCAAATCCCCACCATCACCTCATATTTAAGCTCTGAAGCAAGGACTACAACACGTAGGAAAATCAACTCAAGGACTCTAGACCTCTGTAACGATCACAGAGCCTTTTTGGTGAAACCTCTACTGTTCACAGGCTAGGCACGCCTTGAGGTTCATCTTCTCTTTTCCTTTTGATGTTTAGTTCGATTCCAAAGTCGACGTGCTCGTTTTGGTGAGCTCGGGATACAGAAAATATGATGATAGATTTCTCCAGTTTTCCGACGAGGAATCCGGTGGCTTCGAACCTTTTTTCGACTAACTCCGACCTCAGTCAACCCTCAAATTGGTAATTTCTTGTTCCCCTCTTCTTTAGCTTCATTGTGGTTCAAAAATCACTGAAAATGGTGGAGACTTGACCCCATATCGGAGTCGGGGAAGTTTCCCGACGAAAACCCTTGGATTTCCGGTGTTTTCCTTTATGGGGTCTGGTGACCCGCGAAGCCAATCGGGTCAACCTAGAAATAAGCGAAGCCAATTTGGGGATATCGAGGTTATGGCACGTTATATGGTAGGCCATCCTACTAACTCAGGGGGAATCCTAGCCTAAATTTACCCCTGAAATGAGTTTTAGGTTAAAATTCATATCCGCCCCAAGGGTTGGATCAAGTTGGGGTGAGTTTAGAATCTAAAATTTGAGTTTTACTCCAAGGGTTGGAGTAGGTCTACGGAAGAGGGATGAAGGAAAAGTAAATAACATAAAGCAATAAAAGGAGGCGAAAAACTCGGATAAGGGGCATGAAGCCTAAATATGAGACAATCTCAGGGGATAATTGAGACCAAACTAAAAAAAAAAAAAATTGAAATAAATGAAGAATGAAGAAGATTGGAAAGTATGAAGGAAAAGGGAGTGGGAAACTGTGGGGGGGAAGGGGCAGAGGAGATGAGAGAGGAAAGAAAGGGCAAAGGAGAATGGAGGGAAGGAGGAAGAAAAGAGAGAGGGAGTAGCAAGTTGTTGTTGACCTCGAGTAAGAGCAAAAGGCAGCGGCTGAAGCTTCAATCTAAGGTTAGGTTATTGAAGCAACATAGAAAGAGTTTACAGTTTACAGTTCACATCAGCAGCTTTATATTGAAGTGAGGTTTTCGAGAATAGAGTACATTCTTATTGTATTATTGATTTGAGGTATCATAATAATTGTATATTCATACCGTATAAGTTTCTTCACAAAAAATAAAATAAAAAATTGTATCATCTCTCTTATAGAAATGAGATTCACATGTGTTGGTAGACTCTACCTCTGTTAGAAAGATGGTACAAATATGTGTTAAATGTAGCATTACTATAAAGAAAAAAAAAAAAAAACACACACACACACACATATTGTAACAATCCACATCGCACAGGGGAGTGGATCTTGTAAGCCGTATATGTATATTCTCATCTCTACCTAGCACGAGACCTTTTGAGAGCTCACTAACTTCGGGGTTCATCGGAACTCTGAAGTTAAGCGAGTTCGCACAAGAGCAATCTCAGGATGGGTGATCCACTGGGAAATTCTCATGTGAGTTCCCAGAAATAAAATCGTGAGGGTTTGGTCGGGGCCCAAAGTAGACAATATCGTGCTACGGTGGAGCGGGCCTGAGGCCGAAGCTGGGATGTGACACATATATATATATATATATATATATATTAAACATTAATGCTTCATTACAAGTGTGGAAGAGAGACTTTAGCATGATGGGTTCAAGGTCACTGTGGTGTTTCAAACCATTAATATAGGTCATGCGAAAACTCTTACATAGTGCTAGTGGCGAAGCCACCTCAGCATAATGAGTGGTGGCCGCCCTCAGGTCTTCAGAAATCCTCATGAAGAGCGAGGAATCCACCCATGTAAACCTACACGGAAAGTGTTTAACAAAATGCTTGAATGTATATCTTCCCCCATATCAGAGATTTCATGCAAAAATTGGTCACTATTCGTGAAATTGCCAAAAATTAGTCAATATTTCCATGATTTTGATGCCCAAACACAGCCTCAGTGGATTAGAATCTCCCCTAAGCAAATGGTTAGGATCCTCCTGACCAGGCCCATCGGGCTGTTCAAATTTTATCCAACGACTACAAACAGGGGGGCCCTCTAAAAGTTATAATAATTATAGCCGTTAAATAAAATTTGAACGGTTCGATGGGATTGGTCAGGAGGATCCTCACCATTTGCTTAGGAGAGGACCCTGATCCAACCTGAGTGACCAGAAAAAGATGCCATGGTTGCCTCTTTGTGGCAAAAGCGGCCATGTAGAAGAAAGCCTAAATCTGACCTAATTTGATGATAAGACGACGTCGTTTTACTGAAAAATGTGTTTGGTATCTTTTTTTTTTTTTAATTTCTTTTAGTACATTGATATTTTTACCCTAAGGAGATAGGGAGTTCGACTAAGCCACACAATGAACAACCTAATTTGATATTGAATTTGCCATCCACAAGATTCGAACCTAAAACCTCTCACTTCTAAGTAAAAAGGAATACCATCAAACCGTAGTTCTGAGTGACGTGTTTGGTATCTTGGCAATTAGCATTATTCCGTTTAATTTGGATAAACTCCAAAAAGGTACACAAGATTAAAAGATAATGATGTTAATAAAATGTTCCCAGTAGGTAGTAACTAATATTTACATAAAACAAATTTACCTATTTGACATAATATAGATTGGAACTTTAATAGCAAAATATGCTATATAATGAAATTAATTAGAAATAAAATACTTAATTCTATACCAAATATTACTTTTACTTATGAGATATCTTTTCAAAATATACGTCAATATCTCTATAAATTGAGTTATCAATATTTCTGTTAACATCAATATTTAAAACCTTGAATATAATATGATTATTGATTAATTGAATTGTTGTTTAATTAGTTATTAGTCATAGTACACTTTAGGACTAAGACATGTTTTCTCATTATACAGTTACGTAATGAGACAATACTATAAGAAATGGTGCTTAAATCCTACTTTAAACAACACCGTTAGTTCAATCCACTTTCGAATATTTTGGTTAGTCCAAATCCTCCTTTGAATATTTTGGGCAATTCACAACAAAGTGAGGTCACTAAGTTGATAATAAATCTATTATGCGACGTTTTTATGACATGAAACCTCGCCAACAACAATTATAATTTGTTTGTAATGATAAATTATGAATGATATTAATATTATCTACCATCTAAGGGATTTAGTTGTCTAAATTTTGTTGAGACCTTTTACCCTTTTATGTTTCGCCCCTCCCCCTCCGTCCTCGACAATTTCTGACTTCACCATTACATAAGACCATATATTAGTGATTGGGGTGACTGGAACGCCACAACAATAGTGACCTTGTTTCACTTAGGTCATTTTCTAGGATACACATATTTGTCCACCTAACTATGATTATGTCATGATATAATTTCTTTATTTTCAACATAATCATTCAAAGATTATATGTACCCCAAGCCAATTAAAATCATTTGGTTATTAATATGTATTAAATTAATGCATAGTACACCACAAAGATCTCAATTGTTTTTGAAATATCACTTCGTTCAGTACATATAACTAAACGATCTTTACATCAACTAAATTTTAGTATAAATGATCTTTAGATAATGATAAAGGAAGAGAAATGTTACTGGCACTTCAAAAATCTCATTCTACACTTCTCACAATTGTATTTTTCTTTCCTAATATGGAAACTTTGGAGCGTGGAATGAGATTTTTGAAGTGCTAATAATAATTCCCTAAAGAAAATGAATAAATATGATTTTGACATCTATACGGTGAAAATGCGTTAATCATAAATAGGTGGACAATGATATGTACTTTTAGAGTGAATGCAAGTATTATTCGAATGTCTAACGACCCCAAACTTCATAAATTTATTTTAAAATTTTGATCTTTCTAACATTACTTATCGGGCATACGGGTATATGTTTGCAAAGAATGGAATCATAGATTATGAACTAGTTCTCAAACATTCAAAATTGGACACGAATTCCCTGCAATTAACACGTGCCTTTTAGCAGAAGAGTTAACCCATGTTTATATTGCGAAAGATGAAAATGAATGCTTTTTCTTTTTATACCATACAAAATCATTTTTATTTACACCGAAAAAACAAAACACCAAATTAACGCGGGAGCGAAGCCGCTCCAGTACGCGAGCCCCTACAGTTTCATGGCTAGGGCAGTGGATTTTTTTTTTTTTTTTGGCAGAAGTTATAGTAATATTAAATACGAATCGAAATGTTTACATCAAATGTCAAAGTGTTAAACAACCATATTGATTCAAAATCATCCCAAGAATGACTACCCCCCATACATATGATATAAGATGCCACCAAATACGCAACCTGATTACAGACATGAGGAGCATATAAAAATTCAATAGATTCAAATTGTTGCTTTAACGTACTTATATCTTACAAGATACCATCTAAAACCGTCTCCCGTTGTATGCGGCCATGAATCATATCAACAAGAACCTGGGAGTCAGTCTCCAATTGAATAGAGGTAAAGCCTCGTCCCACACAAGCCACCATAACCATCCGCATTGCTTCCGCTTCCGTCATAAGACTTGAGACACAGGGAATTGCTCTATTACCACCAGCACCATTAAAAATGCCCACAAAATCCCTAGCCACCCACCCAACACCACCTATACCCGTCTCACTACACGCACCGTCACAATAGATTTTAACAGTTCCAAAAGGTAGGGCAGTGCATTATATTTATTGTCCTTATTTTCATTTGCCCACTCGAGGAAAGTCAACAAACAGTCGTACCTTTGGGAAATAATGGGGCCCGCCGAGTGCTTTTGCGTTTCTTACTTGTCACATCAACATCCATAGTAAAAAATAATGTTTTGTTTTTATAGAAAAGGAATCTGATTTGTCACAACGACTCATTGTTCAGGAATTTGAAGGATTTATAAAGGTATTTAGTATCTCATGATCATTATCGTTACGAATTGAATTTAAAATATATAGTGTAAAATACAGAACCACTCCAAGGTAATAGAAAAAATAATGATTTCATCTGGTTACTATTTCGTGCGGTGGGGCCTACTTAAGAACATCTAATCTCTTACCACGTCTGATTAAGTGACCGTTGATATGTTCCACGTGGGACAGTGGCACTCGTGGTCCTTGCCAGTTGCTACTTGCTAGTGCAAATTATGGGGGAGGGCATTGGATTCCCTACACCTCTCTTCCTATTCATTTTTTTTCTATTTAGAAGCTGAAAATATTGACCTTAGTAAATTTGAAAAGCGATCCACGGCACTCATAATAAAGTGCATCTCAAATGCGATCCACACATTTTCATTGACCGTTTTCCAAAGGCATCTTATGTATACGAAAAATTGAAAGCAGCAGCGAAGCTTCACTGTAAATTAAACAATTTATTTCACAATTGATTATTATTATAATACTGTAAAAGTCATAGCCACTTAAAATTTACAAAAAATCGTATCGAGCAATGTACTTATAATTGTTGTCAAGTTAAAGGTGGACAATGTAACTTATTTAAGAACGGTGTTCTCATAAAATCATGTAGGATGATGTTAAGTTCTTTAAGATGTGTTTAAATTATTCGTTTTTCTCTAGATAAAGTGTATGCCAGAAGAAAAACGGTATGTCACTATTTAGAATACATCTCAATTGCATATGGTTCAACATACTGAGTTCTGAATTCAAACTCTCATTCTCTCTTTAATAAGAACGTACCACATCACTCATCCGAGAATAAAGAAGTGTGTTCTAGGCTCTTGATCTTATCCCGTCGGTCACATTTTCCTTGTAAAATATACGGGCCAAACTTGCATTTTTAACTTTTACTAAACAAGGGAAAGCTAATTACATCAATCATTTGACTTATTTTGAACTTGTATTTGGATCCAAGCAATGGTATCTTTTGCATGTGATGATTTATGTTCTTCTATCTAGGGTTTGCATGAATGGGGTCCAAACTGCACGATTGCAGAGACCATTGAACCACCCACTGTGAGCTCTGAGTAATATAATTTGTCGATGAGCGGCTTTAGTGTTGGGAGAATATGAAAAAGTAAAGTGATGTTGTTTTTGATTTCTACCTTATGTTAAAAGTGAATTTCTTTATTGGGTACAAAGGAGGCCAGAGAGGGTCCTTCCTTTGTCTTCATTACAAAAGCATACTTTTCGAGGAATAAAAATGAGTGGTATAGTATGCTCACAAGCTATTACTTTCGCTTGTTTTAATTTGCTATCTGATTGGGTTAAAAATTTATTTTCATTAGTTCAAATATTATACGAGGTTCGTTTAGCATATGAGATCGTAATGAAGGACGAAGCTAGAGATCTGCATAGATGAGAGCATCCTCAAATAACAAAGTTACAAATTAAAAAGTTCAAGAATTTACTCAACAAAACACTTATATATTAATCCATAAGGTTTTTTTTATACAACTTATTACAATATCTCTCGACACGTTTCATATTTTCAAACGTTGAATGACAACTTCATTACTAATACCATGAAATCTCTCTCTCTCTATAAAAAAATAATTATGTTATCATTTATTCATTGATATCCCATCCAATTTGTCAACGAAAATTTTACGGCTGAATATGTTTTTCCAACGATGGCAATAGTGCATAAAAGAGTTAATACTAATGTCACAAGCAACTAAAAGAGTATGTTTTTTTCAACAAAAAATAATTGATCGAGTGGGGGCATCCGTCCCCGCTGAGCCTAAGCCAGCTCTGTCCATGATCGTAATGAATGCAATCACGATCTATATTAACTTGATAATGATTTACACTTTAACACAGAATGATCTATCCAATCAAACAACTAAAATTGCGTTTACATCCAACTTAGTGGCCCCTTGTATGCCCCTTCTTATACAAAGCATATGGATCTACCGATGGCATACCCATTCCTACCATCTCAACAGCTACCTTGCCTTACTTCTTCCTTCCTCTGTTAATTCAATATATGTCTCAATTGCGAATCCTTTTTCTGATATGAGATTTGCCTGCTATTCCTAACAGAGGCGTTGAATATCGTGACTATTGGGATAACATATAAATATGACTCTATCAACGTGTTCAAATTAAAGAAAAGTTGGAATATATGACTTATGAGAGTCTAAACAATCACATATATGGTATTGAATATTTCATATAGACCTTTTACAGGAAGCGATCCCTATTTTTTTGTTTCAAAAAATGGAGATTACTTGTGGAACTCATTGAATATCGAACATTAACGATCCAAACTGTTTATTTTGAAGTCTCAATTCATAGATCATCTACGCAAAAATTCAATTCAATTCAAAACCATTTGCCCCTCTAATGGTCACGATGAAATGTCAATGTTTATTAGAATGCAGTGTTCATCAATTTCTTTGAACTCAATTAAATGACTTAAATATTTCTGATTTGGCTAATATTTTGCAAGGTTATCTATGAGGTACAACTTGAAAAATATACTTTTTAAATCGTTGAATTTCGATGTGATGTGAATTCCACAATTGATCTTTATTTTTTTGAAAATAAAGTGAAAATCCATTCCGTTAAAGAATCTAATATTGTTTCATATTAATTCCATTGCATAACAGTACACGCACTACTCTGTAAAACTTTGCAGTCTGCTGTGGGCTGTCTTCTTTCGGCCATAAGGTTGTCTTTTACATTTTCAAAGTTTAACTAGCAAAAGCTTGCCACCTTTCACATATCTTTACTACTTTAGAAATTAGCAGTGTCTAGATTCATATAACAAGCTTAGCTTGCATCCTAAATTTTGAAATAAAGGACTACTGTTACTTATTTGACATCCGAATTAAACTAGACTTCAGATTGCCAATAATTGTGATTTTTTCAAGAGAGCAGGTGTAAAAACAAAGGGGTCCACGTAAAAATGGATTCGAGGGTACGCAAATGGAGAGAAAAAGGGCAGTAGAAATCGTTTCCCTTCTCTTATTGAAGCTATCACATGTTCTTAGTCAATATGAGCAGTTCATGGTGAGCCCAATCATGTGTAACTTAGGATTCCTTGAAACACGTTCATGTATTATTACTGATTCACATGTTATAATGAATGAATTCAAACTTAATAATCAATTATGTTATAGCCTTAATAACCAATCCACATGTTATAACACGAGTGAACAAGCTACCTACATAACTGCGTTAAAGTATAATGACTATAACAACACTTCCACTGGGGGTGGGATAGGCCGGCACCAGGAAGTCTCTCCAGCCCACGGGATTGCCTGGCACCCAGCCCAAGTTGGTCTCCAGGCCAGCCCAAAATTGACAGACCTTGGGCCCAAAATTGACAGACCTTGGGACTGGCCGGTATGACACCATGCTGACATTAGGGATGGAATCGGCGGCTTGGATCTACAGATGCGATGCAGTCGTGAAGTGTGAGTCCACCACGGAGAGAGAGAGAGAGAGCGTTTGAACCCGGAGAGGGATTCGAATTGCTGAGAGAGATCTAGCAGCATTGAAACCCTTGGACCCGCAAAAGTGAACAAAGGGAGACAGATCTGAGGAGAGCTCAAGCTCTCGGCTTCAATGGTAGGACTTCACACCATGCACTGATGTCGCATGCAAGGTCATGGTTGGGTTCCTTGAGCTCCAATGATTACAAAAATAATATTTTGTGTTTGATTTGTTGAAGGTTTTGGAAAGGAAGGAGAAGGAGAGCTCACGGGAGTGAGCTGGAAAATAGAGAGAGGGAGAGAAAATAGATAGAGAGAGAGGAAGAAAGAAAAGAGAGACAACCGGTCAAATGATTAGGTAAGGAAATAGGTTTTTAAAACCTATTAAAATCATTATTTTAAAAATCCAATAGAGATTCATTTTATTTAATCAAATTTTAATAAAATGGACTAGGCTATTTTTTGTTAGGGGTGGAGATGCATTTGGTCTATTACTATTTATTGGGGTCTATCACTGTTCACTAAGTGGATAAATGGGTGAGATGCTGGCGCAAAATCTTTAAAGGTGGAATTGTTCTAAAAGGATGATCCCTACAAAAAGAAGGGGACGCTAGGTTTCTTGGTGGATTTTAATTTGGTAGGCACGTTAAAAACCCTACGACCTAAGAGAAATCTAGATGAATGATACTATGCAATAATTACACAGATGATGCCGGATTAATTAACTCTTAACATAACAAATTGGCTATTTATTTTTCATTCCGTAACAAAAAATGATAGGGAAACAACATTTTAAGCCATATTTATGCACCACGTGATGTGACAAGCGATATATACATGCCATGTAATTAATGAGTTTATCTCATTATTTATTGGGTTTGTTTCAATTGCCACATCACATTATACATGAATGTGGTTAAAAATTGACTTCTCCCTAACATTACTTTAACATAACAACAAAAGGTACTTTTATTTAGTGGTTCTTGCACTCTTTTGTAATATCATTTTTCCTTTTTATATAATTATGTAAAAACTATTTCATTAACTAGTACTAGCACATGGGCACACACAAAGTATGTGAAATTTTTTTTTATTTTTGTTTTTGAAATAAAAGGAGAGAGGAAGAGAATGATAGAGAATGTGAGAACGAGAAGTTTTTTTTTTTTTTTAATTTTTTTTAATTAGAAATATGTTAAAATCACATGTATGTGTGAAGCTTTGAAAAAAAAATTTAAAATTTAATTGTATGAAATTACATTTCTACCTCTTATTTTTTATTCATATTCTGTTTTAATTAGAGGATTAAACTGATAATTTCATAAAATTTTAATTAACAATAAGTGTTTTGTTAATCAGTAGAGATAACACATTTCTTTCGACTAAAAAAAAAAACATAACAGAAAATAACTTCTCTTTTTGGGTCACCCACTTTTCATCTTGTTATATTTGAGACGGGAAGTTTTAAGGCCCAGAAAGCCCAAGATGCCATGTGCAACCTTCGATTTATGTTTGCCATCCAATCGTGGCAACTGCACAAGTGCATCACATAAATTTGCAGCTTTTCAACTGAGAAATTCGGAGTTTCTCCCAATATTACACTGAACTTTTGAAGTAACAAGTCATCAGAGGCAAAATTCGAACAGTCCTATGTATACATAACTTCATAGGAGTGATCAACTACACAAAACTTATCTACAAGATTTTTGTGGGACGGTGGAATTTTTTTCCATTAATCCTTACCAGTGAACTCATAGCAAATGCAACGACGACGGTCAGGCGGAAAGCTAGTCATCGACCTTTGCACCTGCCCAGCTGGGATTTGTAATACTACCTTCCTGAAAATGTGAGCAACAAGGTTATTCATAAAGCACGTAAAAGAGACCGAAACTGGAAAGACCAAATATGTGCTGCTGCACATGCAGTAGAAGCTGAATGAACGATTAGAGGCATCCAAATCTGACCTGTGGAAGCACCCCGTGCATGTTGGCTCCTTAGAAGTACATCATGGTCTTGTTAACCAGTGGTAGTGGGGCCCCATCTTTTCGAGCTCCCAACACCTTTAGACTGAAAGTTCCAAACAGGGCACCAGTTATGTCACGAAGCCTTACTCAATTGCGTAACATGATGAACCCAACATATCCATAAGGTAGACGAAATAACAGAGTTCTTTTAACTGTCTGAAGTACAATGCAGTAAGTTGCAGCTTCAAGAGGAAATGTAAGAATACAAACAAAATCTTCCAGATTACAGCCAGTAAAAGAACAGAGCAAACACGACTTCAATAAAAGAGAGTAAACGATCCTAAGGGAAAATGTGATGAAGCGAATTTGGGTTCATTAATTTTGATGCTCAAAGGGTCTATAGGTCTCAGTGTCTTCCTCACGAACGCTAGTGCAACTGTGCAACATGTCAGACTTTTATTGGGCTTACATCTATTTAGGAGTCCTAATTGATTAAGAATACGGGATAGGATGTAATAATTGATTATCCAGGATTACTTGACGGTGAAGTAAAGAAATAATTAATGGGAATATCCATCCTATTAGGTTGTGGATTCTAGAGGTGCTAAATATATTTACTAGGGTTTTCTTTAAGGGCAAGAAATCTAATACTCTCACCTATAAATATAAGGCCTAGGTCCCCACTCTTATACACAATATTCTAGCACAAAAACCTACCCCATATAGGAGTGCGTAAGGCGTGTAGAGAGAGCGGAAGCGTACATCGCCAATTTATAAAGGCAAAAAATTCAATCAATTTACCACAGATATCGCAGTGCCGGTTCATTATATCAAGTACTGCCAAACCAGACACAAATAAACAAAATGATGCATTTGTCTCAGATGCAGAAATTTCTACATGTAACTACAACGTCTAAACCGTATTATACTTTCTGCTGTACTGACAACATTGTAAACATAAAAGTTAGAGCTTAAACCCTAACTAACCAACTAGTTTTGTTCATTTAGAAACAACCCCACTTCTACTTCCAGCTTGTTGTCCGTCTTTAATTTTATTTTATGTTCTTGTGGCATTGAAATAACATCCTTGCTACGTTTTCGAGGCCGCCAAAAACGCTGCCATTAGCTCTAAGCAACCTTTGGCGCATGAAAAGGTGCAAATTAGGGAGCATGCACCCCGCACCTTCAACATCCCATCACATTCCACAGCTCCAATAATTCATGGAAATAATTTAATTATATCCTAACAGGCCCTTTCCAGAGGGAACCGCATTTTTTGAGTAAAAATGGGGACTACTTGTAGGGCCTACTCTACGTCGAACTTCAACGATTTGAACAATCTATGTTGTAAGTCTCGATTCATAGATCATCCTTGCAAAAATTCAATTTAATCCGAAACCATTTGTCTATTAAATTATCACAATAAAATTTCATTGTATCTAGGAGAACAAATTATTCGTTAATTTCTTTGAATTTAATTAGATATATCAAATATTTCCGATTTGGCTAATATTTTGTAAGGATGATCCATGAGATCCAACTTAAAAAATAAACAGTGAGCCCACAACAAATCCCCAATTAAAAAGATAATGGGAATCCCTTCCAAAGGCCTCCTATATCCTAAAACCCTAAACATATTAGGTTATAATGACGTTTTTTTTTGATAGTTTGACCTGTTATGTATACTCGATCCTGTTATCCCATCGTGTATAGCATGAGCAAATTAGTTGTATTAAAGCACTTATTAGGCTAACACATTTTACAACCAACTATATCGTATTTACTTCTTCTAATCAAAACACATTCCATGTATAACACAAAAAAGGTTACCTTGTATAAGGCAAGGGGCAGAAAATGATGACGTAGTCGGCGGAGGCGCACGTGTACGTACTCGTCTTGTCGTCGTACGCGTAGCTATACGAGCGTGGGCAAGCATGCTTGAAAAACAGCGAGTACGCCGACGGTTGACACGTGTCGGGCGTGGCGTACGCCTCACTACAACAAAACTGCGGATCCCCAAACGCCTCGCACGCGCTCCTACACGCCACGCTCCCCCTTCCGCTCTCACGCACCCTCAGCGCCCTGGGGCACTTGCCGTTCAAGTCGACGAGGCACCCAGTCGGACTGCATCCCCCTCTTGTACCTCCACGTGGCACCACCAGCATCGGCAAGTTGTACCCGTCCACCAAGCTGACGTCATAAAAATCCAATCCGTTGGCGCCGTTGAGCGTGAACTCGGCCAACGTAGCCGGCGGTTTCGCGCCACCTCCGGCACACTCGATTTTTCCCGAGCCGCAATCGGCTGTGACGCAGGAGAAGTTACCGGGCGAGTATCCGGTGCATAGGGTCCGAGCCCAGAGCCGACCCGACCAAGATTTGGGTACGGAAAGGGTCCGGGACTTGCCGGGCTTGAGCGCGAAGCCGGTGGGGGATAGCGGAGCCGTGTTGGCGCCGGAAAGTATTCCGGGCCATACTTCGTAGCGGCACTTGTTGACTAGTTTGAAAGAAGCTGAGTTCACTTCTGCAAGAACCAAAATTTTTTAAATAAAAATGAAATTTTGAGAATTGGGTTTTGATATTTATGGAAAATTATGAATTGGGTCGGAGAGAGAATTTGAATTTAGAGTTAATTACCTGAGAAGAAAGAGAGGGCGACGAGAGCGACAAGAGAGGCAGAGAGTAGAGGACGATCCATCGAAGAAGAATGCCAAAGAACTTTACTTTTCTTGCGAGGGGAGAAGGCAGAAAGCAAGAAGAAGGATATATATTTTTTTTCCTTTTATTTTTTATTTTTTGTTTTGCTTTTTGGGTATTTTTGGTTAAAGAATTGGAATGGTATTGTGAGTTGTGAATTTGAGCAATACATTATTATATTTGGCTTGTGATTATCCATTTTTGGTGACATTTTTAAAGCACCATCGCATCAGTCTGCTGTCTTCGTGTGCACAATGGACCAATGTGCTAGGTGGGAGAAATTTGTATGAAAATGAAGGGCAACGTCAAAGCGATAATGTCTCAAATAAGTTTATAAACAAATACAAAAATAATTCACTGTTAGGTGTTCAAAAAAAAAAAAAAAAAAAAAAAAAAAAAAAAATAATTCACTGTTATAAATATGTCAAAGTTTTAGAGATAACTTTTTTTAATGGTATGTGCCAGGTAGATGTAAAATGTTACACTAAAATATAGCACAAGAGAATAACAAATAAAGACAGAAAAATAGATGATGTTACTGATATTTTTCTCTCGTTCTCTTCTTCTTATATTTTCTATAACTTAAAAACATACGGAGTGCTCTATTTATAGAGCAACTCCAAACTGATGCATTAACTGCATATTGAAGTTTACGACACTTCCTTTGACAATACAATCTCTTTGTATTTACATATTCAACTTTTACTTTGCATGGGCATTGAAAACTTCTGCCCATGCTGAAAAATTCTGCTAATGAACTGTGGGCATTCATTACCCACCAGACTTTTCAACATTCACAAATTTATTTGAGATACCACCATTTTATCATTCTTGATTTATGCAAGTCATCGTTGGGTTCGTTGATAAATTGTGTGTGTGTTGGTTCAACCAGGCTTTGAACATTTGGTATTGTCCGGGACCCAAAAAAAACAGAAGAAGAGAGAAATGGAGTTGTGAGAGAAACAAGCATCAAGCGGCACATGGTGTGATGATACGAGAGGATTCTGTAATCTGCATATATGGCATATCTCAATTAGTAAATGCCACATTCATTCATTCACTACCCAAATAATAAATACAAGTCACTTTCTCTAAGTGGTTTAAGGTCAAGTTTTATAATCAATGATGGTATTTTGATTTTGAGTTAGCCCAAGCGCTTGGAGCATATATCTGAACATAATGGACTGGCCGACAACTCAGTTGATCAGAGACCCGAGCTCCGGACAAGTTAGTGCAAAGGCCCAAGGGCCACTGGGTAGGGCACTGGGCGGGGTTGCTGTGGGTGCGCAGAATAACGAGAGATGATCCTCGTTGGATCCTTTTTGTGAGGATCTTGGATCCTCCAATCATATCCACTCATCGTATATCGGAGTGGTCAATTTTTGTCAGGTACTATTTATATTCAATTTTAAATAAAAAATTTACAATAATTTTTTACTACACAATACACGATGAACCAATGTGATTAAAAGATCCTCAAAATCCTTACAAAAAGGATCCTGGGAATATCCTCTCGGCAGAATAACGAGAGAAATGTTGCGCGGGAGTAGCATTATAAATCGCACTGGAATGATTTATTTCACACTTGGACCACTAATAACTAGATGATCTCAGCCGTCCAATACATTTCTTTTTCATGGGCTGTGTATCACATGCCAATTTAATTGGGCTTCACAAAATGGCCTATGAAAATTTGGGTCTTGGGCGTACTGAATTTAGTTTCATAGTATTATATTACAAGAAATTTAAAAGCTAGAAAAATAATTTCTCGCTCTTTTATCCTTTTGCACTACTTCTTTTGTTTCTATCCACGTGATTGAATTAAGAAACACAAGCAAAGAGAAGGACGAGAAATGGGAGTGTGGATTTTTTTTTCCACCTTAAAAAGTGATCAAGGTGGAGTATTTCTAATTGGGATAAACTATCGTTTTATCCCAACGATCGATGATTCTCAATTACTTCTTCTTTTTTTTTTTCTTCAGTAAATTAAGGTCACAAACTATATTAGAATACGAATGTGGATTACCATCTAATTTTTCAAGCTTCCTAATTCCATTGATCCAATAATTATAGTTTGGACTGCAAGCCAAAATGGACAATGTTCTTGCACAAACCTTTTGTATCTATGTCAAAAACCAGTAGCAACATCATACCAAATGTACGATTGTGTATAAATTTGTCACTTTGGGCCAAAAAATTCAAATTAAAAGGCCATTACTTAGCTTAGAGACTCGGCTGAAAACAATATAAAGAGTCTATTCAACAAAAATATTAGATCCAACATACCCTTATACTTTTCATGGTTGTGCAATGTCAAATTGCAGCTTTAATGTGTTGCCCACAGCCCAAGGTGGCAAAGTTGTACACATTTTTAAAGAAAGGGTTCTTTGGCTCCAAAAATTGTTCTCAGAAAGGAGGGCCATAAAGCCAATCTACCATTATTGTGTTTTGGACATTATGTTTTCTTCAATTCAATTATTTTGCACCAATAATAATAAAATTTGACCCACTTCTTGTATTTTGCTAATGGGGTTGACCATATTTTCAATTGATCGTTAGCACAAAACCAAGGGACCCACTTGTTCTAGTTGAATTTCAGGTCAATATTGTAGGGTTTCCAAAAAGCCAAGGATGTTCTCTGATGAGCACAAAAAGACAACCTTATGAATTGTTCATGACCAGAACAAGAAAAAGAAGAGCAAAAGTTTGACCAATTATGGAGCTTTAATCATTTTGTAAGGATAATCCGTATGTAAGAGTTTAACTAGCATATTTCCCTTAATCTTGGAAAGAAAAAAAACAGAAGAAAACCACATTCATGCAACATGTTTTCTGCTCATAGAGATACAAAGATTAATGAGGTTATTGTATGGGAACTATTATTAGTATTCCAATAATCTCATTTGCCACTTCAAACTTTATATAATTAAAAAGAAAAATACACTTATGAGGAGTGTATAATGAGATTTTTGGAATGTTAATAACAATTCTCTATTGTATTTGGAGGGAATTGTTCTCGTGTCAAAATTTTAGATAAATTGTTAATCACGTTGAGTTTTGTCATAAGGTGTGATCAAGATTTTTCGTATTTCGAGACACATACTTAGCTAAGTACTTACTTGATATGATAGTATGTTAACCCAGTTCTTGCATAGTTGATGCAACGTGAACTAAAAAAGGTTCAAGAAATTATTGTTCATGATAGGGCTGACTTAAGCTACAAGGACCTGCTCGCGTGCTAAGAAACTTTACCACTCTTTGAATTACTTAGTTGCCAATTTTGGTGTTCCTCAACATTTTGAAAGATTTGGTTTCTTCTTAATCAGCATTACTGATTAATTAATCTCAATGATATGGCTTTTGTGTTTTGGTCCCCAACCTTAAAGACTCCAAAACATTTCTTGGCAACAAAATGCATAGCAATTGACATGCTTTGTCTCTAGATTTGTCACACATGTGACGTTTCAAGAGAGGAGAATTTCAGAGACAAAATTAAAAGGGATAAACATGCTTTGTGCCTTTGTCTGGGTTTTAGCTTCTCGTCACACTAGCTATATGAATATTAGAATTAGTCTGAGTCGGTAACCTGAGATAATGGACATGCTTATACGAATAGTGAATCCTAAACACAATCGAGCAAGCACGGTGATCTCACGATTGATGAATGCAGTAATATACATCGATAACTGGCAATTGTGACCTGGGATGTCTTATCGGGCACTTGGCTGGAGTTTTTTGTTAATTTCACATAACAAAACTATAATGGCCACCTAACTAGGGCATGATTTTTTATCTGATGTTGCTTTCAAACATTCTATCAAACCAGTACTCGACGGCTAGCACTGCTTGTTGATCTGACAGGGGAATGTAAACCCTAGATATCCATCTGCATACAGTACTCCTAGATCTCAAATCATATGATGAACAGCGGATACCATCATAGGGTCCGGATGATAAGATGCAATATGTGAGAATAATCTTGTAGAATATATGCAGAATCATATGGTGCCGAGGGCTCACAGTCAAAGGAGACACAAGTCACAGGGAATGTTTCTGGTCCTAGAGAATAGAAAGCATGCCCAAACAAAGAATAAGATGTACTTGGGTGCCCAACAAAACCCATGAATATGTTGCCCTGCACCCAAACAAAACTTTTTACACCTGATGAATAACGTGGTGTGATTTCTTAATATCAGTAGCATATGCATAAATGGGTTTTATCATCATTTGGTGGAAGATAATCAATAATCTCTCCAGGTGACTGTTGTTCGAATTCAAAATCTTCACACTGCTTTGGAAAGGGTGAAAAAGTTGAGAAAATTATATATGTTCTTGGTGTAATATTATTATTGATAGTTACCGAAATTAATGTTTCTCAATTGGTTAAAACACTGTAATATATATTTCTTAATATTCGTTTTTTATTTTTCGTTTATTTAATATTAGTCTTTATGTGTTTTGTTTTTGTTATGTATTATTCAAGCATGGTTTAGGAAGGCTGTCTGTTTCAATTCACATGTTTGTGTTAATGGGGAAATTAAAGGACGGTCAAAGAATCTCATTGACGTATCAGAACCTGATATATATGTTCATATGCTACAATACTTTGCTGCTAGGTTAGCCACCAATTTGGTAGGTCATCACGGGGTGCAATATATGCCTAGTTTTCTTATATTTTGAGTAAAATACATCAACTAAATAAAAAAGGATCTAGTTGGTACGTAGTTCCTCTTGCAAGTACAAAGAGCTGAAAAATAAAAAAAAATCTTATACAGAGTCTAGACATATTACAAATCAAAAGTTTGTGTTCTTCCATCAAACGCTTTACATATTATATTGTCAGACTAATATAACATATATTCAAATAGGTAGGTTGTTTTTACTTTGCTGGAGAAGGTCTTCCGTTCAAGTCATTTAGCTCACAATTGTTGAATAATTAACTAAATTAAAATAGGTGATAAGCTATTTATTAATCTAGAAATATACTTCTCGTCTCATGTTAAAAGATGTCTTAAGATATTAATCCCCGCAAGCCATTGAGAAAAATGCAGCAGTACTTAACTAATTAGGAGTGATAATATAAAAGGAGATGCTGTTTTCCAAGCGCATGCACATGATGCAGCAAGAAAAACTGTGGAGAGTGGTTTTTATATTGGCTACATATTTTGTCCACAAAGTGAATTATCTCTTGAAATCAATAAGGAACCATGTGAGAGAGATTGTGGAGTGAGTAAATAAGTAAGTTTCGTCAACTGCAAAGAGGTGAGATTTCCAGTTGGAATTTGGACTTATTTTAAGAGTAGCAGCGGTGGTGGTGGTGGTGGGAGTGGGAGTGGGGAGGTTCTGTTCTCGAGTCTACCACACCACACCAGAAAGCAATTGAGGGAGGACGAGGTTTTGAGGTTGCCAATAGCAGCATAAGAGCCATGTGAAAAAAGCAGCTTTCTTCTTCTTGTAAAGAGACCACGCCCGTTTGGCTGCAATCATGTGGTCTACTTTGTTATAATTTCCCTCCCTTCACTCTTTCCCTTGCCCCATGTCCACCCCCTCCCTAAGCACCTTGTTCTTCTACAACAAATATGAAAAATAAATAAATAAATAAAATTTAACACTACTTGCATTTTGGGTTTTACCATCTTACCCTTTACCAAACCATATCTTTGCTCATTTTAATTTCCTTCTAAAAGCACTTCTAAAAAGTAAGTACTTTATCCAATATTGGCTCTCCAATCTCAATGAATAGTAAGAAATGCATGCATGGGTACATGAGAGAGCACATTCCACATGTAATAAAACGTAAACATAAACTAGTTTCATGTAAGTTAATATTATCTTCATGTAATGTGTTACAGAATGAAAATGTAGACATGAACCAGTGTTATGTAAGTTAACATTATATTTAAGAAAATGTGTGTGTAAAGAAGTTGTATGGCATGAAGGTGATTATGGATAGTAAACAAGGTGATTATGTAACTAAACAAGTGTAATAATTATCTAGCCAGCTCGGGAAGCGGGTAGACCCACTCGTGCGGACAAGCCACTCACGCTCCACATAATTAATTAGTTTAAAAACAAAATTTTGATTAACTTAACACCACATATTAATTAAATATTATGAACTAAACAACAAAAATTCCCCAAATTTTAATTACCAAAAAGGGCCCGAGAACCATCAGATTTCGTCAAAGCCACCCACAAACCCCCAAAAGGGATTTACTCTCCTCTCAAAAATACCTCTCACAAACATACAGACTGAGAAAACGAGGAGAGAGAAAGGTAGAGAGGAGGGAGGGAGAGAGAGAGAGAGAGAGTGTGACTTTCTCAGGCTTCGAGAACCAGAACCCACCTCGTGTCTTGTATATATATACCCCTACCGTCACTCAACTTACCCACCATTCAAATCAAAACCCACCTCACTCCTGCACTGAACAAATAACAAAAACCCAGTTTTTAGTTCAACCCATTTGAGAAAAGGCAATGGAGTCATCAGATAAGGTGGTGGAAACAGTGATAGTAGGAAATTATGTAGAAATGGAGGCAGATGGGAAGGCCAAGAGCTTCAAGAGCAAGCTCTCCAAGTTCTTCTGGGATGGTGGGTCTGCTTATGATGCTTGGTTCAGCTGTGCTTCTAATCAGGTTTGTGAAAAGTCTGTGTTTTTGTAGGAAAGAGGTTATCTTTATTTTTATGTTTGTGAGGTGTTTGTGTTAATGTCTGTGTGTTTTGCAGGTGGCTCAAGTTCTGCTTACTTTGCCGTACTCGTTCTCGCAGCTGGGAATGCTCTCTGGGATTCTCTTCCAGCTTTTCTATGGCTTGCTGGGCAGCTGGACTGCTTACCTCATTAGCACACTCTATATCGAATACAGAACAAGAAAAGAAAGAGAAAAGGTTGATTTCAGAAACCATGTCATCCAGGTACAAATTTCAACTCACTCTTTATTCATAAGCGTCGTCGGATGTTATGTTGTTAAACTGTGAATCTTTATGACGTGCTCCAGACAAGTTTTTTGGCCAAATTCTGACATGGGTTTTGATTTTGGTGTCAAATTCTTTTATGGTGATTAGTGGTTTGAAGTTCTTGATGGGCTGCTTGGGAAACACTGGAGGAACGTGGGGTTGGCATTTAACTGCACATTTCTTCTGTTTGGATCTGTCATTCAACTGATAGCTTGTGCAAGGTACCCAAGCATCTCTGACCCCTACCTTTAATTCCATCTCCTTTTTTAAATCAAATCTCCCACAAAATATCTAATTTTTTTTATTAATTTCCATGCAACTGTGGGCATCTTTCTAAATGTTGCTGTTAATTTGCAGTAATATATATTACATAAATGATAATCTGGACAAGAGGACTTGGACTTATATCTTCGGAGCTTGCTGTGCCACCACTGTCTTTATCCCTTCATTTCACAACTACAGAGTTTGGTCATTTTTGGGCCTTGTTATGACCACTTACACTGCTTGGTACCTTACCATTGCCTCCTTCCTCCATGGCCAGGTAAATAAATTTGGTAACTTTAACCACCTAATTACCCGACAAAAACTCCGTACGTGTTCATTGCTCATGGTAATTTCGGTGTAGTAAAACTGTGAAAATTTTGATGCTAGGTTGAGGGAGTGAAGCACTCTGGTCCGACTAAGGTGGTGCTATACTTCACTGGGGCCACAAACATTCTCTACACTTTTGGAGGACATGCTGTTACTGTGTAAGACACAACCCTCAGATATTGGGTTTTATTTTTTCTGCATTTTAATTTATGTTTTACACATCTTAAATTTTCAACATCAATCCAGACCAGGACAAACTTGAAATGTATTAACCAAATTACACTGTTTTTTAAATGCTGATAAAAGAAAAACCCGTGACTTTTTTTTTTTTAATTTACAAAATTTACACATGTTTATCTAATTTTTTTTAATTTTTGATACTATTTGATGGGACAAAAATAAGCAGAGAACAAGGGGCTTAACGTCATTTTGAAAGTGACTAAACCTTATGTTATTGGGGACATGATCTAATGACCAATCATTTTCAAGAAAAATCATATAACGAAAAACTCTTAGTACTATTTACATTAACGAAAAACTCATGGTATTGTTTACTTTAACAAAAAATCACATTTTTACATTAAAAACTTAATTTTGATACTATTCGCTTTACTTTTTATTTTGCCTTTTTCGTTAAAACTTAAAATTTTCAAATCATTTTCATTAGTTTTACTAAAAATCAAATCTTCTTGTTTCCCTGCACAGTATTTACTTATTGACCACTATCTTTTAGAATGATTATTAATTGTTGATGATGATGAATTTTATTTGATTAATTTTGGTGGGGGGCAATTGGATATGCAGGGAGATCATGCATGCGATGTGGAAACCTCAGAAGTTCAAGGCCATATATTTATTTGCTACCCTGTATGTGCTGACATTGACCCTGCCCTCTGCATCAGCAGTGTATTGGGCATTTGGAGACTTGCTTCTTAACCACTCCAACGCTTTCGCTCTCCTCCCTAAATCTCCCTTCAGAGACATGGCTGTCATTTTAATGCTCATCCACCAGGCATGTACACATACACATAACTCATTACGCTTTTCGTCACACTTAGGTTGTAAAATCTGACTCGTTGTGGTCTAGATTCACGGTTTGAAACAGTTTGACGAGAGAACATTTTCTCAAGTGTTTATTGTTGAATTCGTGTGATCTAAATTATGGGTTTTGATGTGTGTTGCAGTTTATAACATTTGGGTTTGCATGCACACCACTATACTTTGTGTGGGAGAAAGCCATAGGCATGCATGAATGCAAAAGCTTGTGCAAGAGAGCAGCAGCAAGACTGCCTGTGGTGATCCCAATCTGGTTCTTGGCCATCATCTTCCCATTCTTTGGACCCATCAACTCGACCGTTGGATCACTCCTAGTCAGCTTCACAGTCTACATTATCCCAGCCCTGGCCCACATTTTCACATACAGATCAGCTGCTGCAAGAGAGGTACGGGTACCCCATTACACCCTCACACATGCATTGAATTTACAAATTTACCACCTTTAGCTGCATTGCATTTGCATAGCATGTATGATGTCCAAATCTGCAGACCAGAGTGAAAATTTTGACCCAAAAAAAAAAAAGAAAAAGCCATTAATCAATAAGATAATCATTAAAAGAATAAGAATTTAATTAAAAAGAGAGAGAAAGAAAAGAACAGAGAGGTAGCGTGTGGTCACAGTCTAGCAGACCAGACCCGGCTATCTCTCCTTCATATTTTAACCTGTAAATTGTATGATCAATTTGGATAACTGGGGAATTCATTATTTTCTACTTTCGATTTCTTAATCCAAGAGAAAAAGCAATAAATAATAAATATGAATATGTGTGTGCGTAGAGTTCAGAAAAGGCACGAGATTCTTGCTGCACCAATGGGTCAGATATCGGTATCGTACCTGATACAGTCTTGCATTGATGCTCCTTTATCTGGGGAGGGAACTGGATCCTCTCCTGAGCTCAGGAGAGGATCCTCTTGGGCAGTCCATCCAGACCGTTGAAATTTGATCTAACAGTTTTAAACAAGAGACTTCTTTAAAGCTATAATAATTGCAGCCGTTGAATCAAATTTGAACGGTCCGAATGAATTGCTCATGAGAATCTCCATCTTGAGCTCATGAGAGGATCCAGTTCCTCTGGGAGTGCTCTGAAAATCACCAACTGGGTTTTTCCTTTTATTGATAGTTGATGCATTGCATGTGCCGTACTCTCTGCACAGTTAAATACCCAGATGCCGACTGTATGTGGACCCTTTGCGTTCAAGCAGAGATTCTTCTCTAGGGTAAAATCTCTTTGTTGGTTACCGGTACTAATTTACAGTATGTGGTTTAGGATTTACAATAGGTCTCGTTTAGGATTTACGGCCATAAATTCCTAAACCCTAATAGCGGTCTATACTTTGGCATTATCGATCATGTGACGGTTTAAGGGTTAATATGTCTATGTTTTGCTAATACCAGTCTCAGGCCCCTTTTTGTGTAACTGTGTATACAGTGTTTTTTTTTTTTTTTTGGTGACATGGTATGCTTAAGTCGGATAGAGCAACAAGCTTTTTGCAATGGTTTTTTACTAATCACAATTTGAGTAATGTTTTTGTGATGATGCAGAATGCTGTGGAGAGTCCACCAAGGTTCCTAGGAGGATGGATAGGATCATACACAATCAATGTGTTTGTGGTGGTGTGGGTGTTTGTAGTTGGATTTGGATTCGGTGGGTGGGCGAGCATTACGAACTTTGTACACCAGATCGACACGTTTGGCCTCTTCACCAAGTGTTACCAATGCCCTCTGCCGCCGCCGCCCGCGATCTTCAACACAACCTCAGCTCCTCCTCCTCTCCACCACCCTCTGCCTAGCAATCACTCCCATACCCCATAATTCATCCACTCCCACTTTTGATTATTCCGTCCCAAGTAGTAGGCCCCAATGGACACAACAGACTTAGAGTTGAATGTGAAAATCCATGGAGAGAGATGTTTGTGGCCTAAATTACCACTTCCACCCCTTCTAAGTACACAGCCCCTATTTTTCTCTTTAAATTTTCTGCCTTGGTTGTTTAGGGTTTAGGGTTATTGCCATGAGTCAAGAAAAAGGGGCAACAAAATGTATGAAATATTTTGAACTTAAATTTCTAATCTTCGTTATACAATGATCAACTGGTTGTCCTTCAAGTCCTTATTTGGATACCATTTCATTAGAAACTTTTGATTCCTTTCAAGTTTCAAATTCGGAATGGTATTTCGTTACGGTTTCTAAAAAAAAAAATCTAATGATGAAAGAGGTCTATAACTCAAATGGTTTAAAGCATTATTTGTATACGTCTGAACTTACACAATGGATTTCATTTTATCTGGAATACCGGCTTGTAAAAAATAACGAAATCAATCTCGTGTGACAATGTGGAAAGAGGATAATCATGGGTGCCAATTATGAAAGTGAAACACATACTAGGGCTACGGCTATCATGAAGGCACCTTCACGAACTGCCATGACTCATGAGTACGCTTAGTTACTCTTTTTTCAAAACAGAATAAGTTGAAAAATGAGCAGTACAAGAGGAAGAACTAATGATCAAAATGTTTATATCCTCCCATTTTCCCTCCATTAATAACATGAAATGAATTATTTACGGTACCTGAGATCTTTTTAGATGTAATTTGTTAAAGAGAAATATTAAGGGGACTTTCTCTTAAAAGTAGGATTATCTATGGACTTTTTGCCACCTCAGAGTCTAAAATCAATTCCCGAGCCAATATTATAAAACATTGTGTAAAAACATGAGATTACAGAAAGTCCATAAAGAGTTCCACTTTTGAGAAGGTCATCTTAGATAACAGAAGGTACGTCTACAATAAATTGAGACACATAATGCTAGAGTTATAAATAGATAACAACCTTCCTTCATCTTCACAACCCAAAACCAATGCGATACATTATGGTGTAATGTTCTCTCGTATGTCTTATGTTGTCATGAAAATACGTAGAATTCAGACTATTTAATCAAACGTTTTAGTAAGAATCAACTCAATTTAGGGTTTAAATTCACAATACTTTGAACCTTGAACCACCACTATCATGAGTAATGTTTTTTTTTTTTGTCATAATTATGTAATAAAAAGCATACATCTCGTCTCGAAATTTATGTTTATTTATTTTACAATTTGGAAAATATGATTTCAAGGGCATTTTGGTCATTTTAAAATTTGATTTTGTGTTTGGAGGTGGGTTTAGAATAGATGGATAGAGCAAAAAACGTTTAGGCGCAAATTGTTCGCGAATCGGAGTTGAAACGAAGAAATTACAAGCGTCCAAAGTGAGGGGCATTTTGGTTCTTTGCACTTACCATAAATAATATGTTTCTGTTTTGGTACTTGATAGAAATAGAACTATCCATTTTAGGAACCTAAAACCCAAACCACTGACCTGCGACTCTTACCGACCGTTTCCCTTTCGAATTTTCCAACTCAATTTCCTGTCTCTCTTGCGGAATTAGTCGGCACCACTTATCCAAAATTGAAGCTCTCACTTCCCTACAAAACCCAACCTAGAACCATCCCGATAAATCACCCCACACGGCAGTGTAAGGCCGCAATTTTTTTAGGGTTACACTGGCTCTATTCGTTTTCAGGCAGATCAACTAAGTGACGACCATCGCCACCATCTGAAACTTGTAGCCCATCATCCCAAGAGTAAAACTGAAGGAAGATTTGTGAAAAACATGTTCATTTAAGCAACATCAATAGCATGCAATTAACAATTAAAGGCGGAATCATGCTTGTATGCACTTAAAACAAAACATTTACCCATGAAATTCAAAGCCTAGTAGATAGGTGAACCAAGACTCAACTCAAAACAAAGTGAGTTGAGAAATCAATACCTTTGTAGATTCCTCTTTGCATAAGCAAAGGCTAATCACCCAAAGAGAGGGCCTTCATTCCTTGCATCTTAGATCCATGGATTTGGATGGATGAAAAGGTTTCTCCAAGTTCCCAAAATTGAGAACCTCTAAGTCTCCACACCAAGGTAAGATTGAAGAAGAAATGAGTGACCTTGAGGAAGTAAGATTGCTAGATGTTTTCCTCAAGGGTGGCTGAAATTTTAGAGAGAAAAGAGAGCTTGTGTTCTCATCCTTTCCCCCAAAAATAACCCTTAGTAAATTTTAGGCTATAAAGTCCTTTATATAGTCTCTTCAAATAAGTGACCTAATGGACCAAAAGCCCTATTCTTTTACACATGGCTAGCCTATAGGTTTATTGGGCTTTCAAGCCCTTTGTTTTATTCAAGTTGTCATACAACTTGAGTTAATGGGCTTGACATTCAAATCCCATTGGGCCTTGCGGCCCTAAACTAACCCGAGGTCTTTAACGAACTTATTCGTTTGATTAATTAACATATTAATTAATCCTAGCCTTAGAAAATAATTAAACCATTTAATTATTCTTACTCATCTCCGTTGAATCTTCAATCTCTACCTTACACGGTGTACGATCCATTAGGTTCCTTTTAGCGAGGCAGTGGGCGATTCAAACTCTTTCAAATCGATTGTGAATTGAAACTTACTTTCAATTCTCCCGTTAGTGATAATACACTTTTAGGGCTTCCACAAACCATGAGTGACACCTAGCAGCATATCATGGTTACCCAAGCTAATCAGAAGAGGTGGAGAACCTATTCAGTTTAGGATTACAAATGCAATACGGTCTTTCTCTAATACAATACTCTTGACCACATTGTTTGGTTTGATAGTTTATTCATGTCTACTATCCAATGTGAATCTTTGTACTTATATGATTACCTTGAATGTGATCTGGAACGCATTCCAACATCTCATTCATACTCTGGCCAGAGATTCCAAATCATATCATAGAGTATTCTCCCTCAAATAGTTTGAAGGTTAGAGATCCCTTGTTGCGCATTCACTTGCCTCCATGGCTAAGTGGCTTAACCCCAACGATGCCGTGGACACCCTGATAGAGTGACGTTGACATAATCAAAGATTAAGGACCTAACCACAAGACAACTGTGATGCCTCAGGTCAAAAGACTAATTTGCATTATCCCAACCATGAGTTCTCATGTGACATGAATATGAGAACTCTTCGTTGATCGTGTTCAGTGAACTCATTCTCTATTGAGCACCTACGTACTTGTCTTGATGTCACACACACCAATGACTCGAGACTAGTCACTCTCCCTGAGAGAAGACATAGCACGTACTGATCTTAACGGACTGTCAATGCCCAATTGACAATCCTATGATCAGGAACGTTTAGGATGTGTCAACGAAAGAATGGTCTCATGAATCTAACTTCTTTAGATCGCATTCTTCCAATCACATATTCCTTGGACTTATCGTTTAAGCATATAACATTTATATGAGACGGCTCAAACAATAATGTTTGCCCTTTAAACTATATTAGTTTGAAATGTCCGTAAAGTATCATCATATGATTGGTTTTAGGGCACATTTCCAACAATCTCCCACTTGCACTAGAGCCAATCAGCTTAGTCATCATTGATGATACCTCTTCTGTAATTCATTTCATAAATGGCTGAGTAGTAGGCCTAGACAATGGATATCTATATGTTATCCATAGAAGCAACCTTGAGAATAACGACGTCACCATTATACATGATTCTCAATCATGTGGTTCAGTCTCTCATTTGAGTTCGGACCTTGATGAGACCTTGATTCCCTGGCTTGAGCTATCGCCCCATTAGTGTCATACACTTTCTGGTTGGAACCGAATGGAGAGTTCATGAATGAACTTTCCCATCCAAACAACAATGTTGTAAGCTTCTATATGGCAATATATTTTGCATACATGATGGAACACATTAAAGTCATTTACTTTTAACGTTTCCACCCAAATATCTCTTTAGTCATAATAAAGAGATATCTCTTTATCACTTCATTCATAATGAAGAGATATTCTATGATGGATTAGATTCATAATCTAATACATTTACGCTTCCATTACGTTACTCTAATTCTTCCTCATTCTTGAGGAATCCATCCTTAGTATTTCTTAAATACCTAAGGATTCACTTGACAGTTGCCATGGTTCTGATCCTGGGCTTGGACTGATATCATCTTGTACCGTTCTAGGTACGACTTATATCAATGTTTTCATACAATATGAAATACATAAATCACCTTTCTGCGTATGCATAAAGGATTCTATTTACGCATTATTTCTTTGGGAGTCAAAGGGTACATTCCCTTTGAGAAGAACAACTTCCTAGTCTCACTAGAATTGTCATTCTAATTGAAGTTTATCATCATATGAGAAACTTCCTAGCATCTCTTGTCTATTTTAGGGATTGATATAATCCAATTATATCTTGAAATCTATCATTATAGATTTCCATCCCATGTATATAGACTATGTCTCCCATATACATTCTATCATTATAGAATGTTTAAAGTCATAACTTTAACGATGAAGAATTCCTTTCATTTTCAAAATTAATATATATCATGTATATATATATTCTAATTTAGGAATATGATCAACTCCCACTAATCTTTTGTAAACCTAGTAAACAAAAGATTCATTTACATCTTTATGAGAAATCAAACAATTGATCTTTTCTCATAAGACGCTTATAGCTCCCACTAGCTTGCTAAGATCCATGATGGATGGATCTTCTTACAACTAACATGTCTTAGAAGTATATATCATATATATATGGGTAATTGATAATGTCCAACGAACTAAATCTTATTTATGTTCATTCTCTTCCTAATGGAGAAATTCATTATCTTATGATGCTACTTTCCTTGATATTTTTCAAGGAAATTAATCTAAAGTGTTACTTTTTCCTTGGATCAAATCTAAGGAGGTAAATACTTTAGACGTCTTACTCATCTACTTACATTTCTTGAATTCTTTGAAACCTTTTGCAAAGTATTCGGACTTATGTTTATTCAAAATAAACTATAGTCCAACCGAGAGTGATCTTCGGTGAATGTCATACAACATGAGTAGTATTATGTTGTGGACAAGTGCCACTAACATCTAAGTGAATTAACCTCAACAACTTTGTGATTCTTTCTTCTTTCCAAAAGAATAAAGATTCGAACATTTCGCCTTTATGCAATTTTTAACAAGAAGGTATTGGATCCGGATCTAACGATCCAAAGCATCCATCTATGACCAACTCGTAACTTATGTTTTAGAGGTATCACAACTCAGTTGGGATTAGTCACTACCTTGCAACCTTTTGGGTTTTAAGCATCATCGTATTCTAAACAGTTAAACTACCACATCATCTCTACTATAGAGACAACCAATTAAATTACAATAATCTAATTATTGATTAATAAAGAACAATGTTTTTGTCAAACAAAACATTTATCCATATCTACTATAGTGACGGATTTAAGTTCCTTAAAATTGGAATGTAAAGACAATCTTTAGTATTTTCAATTTCTTTGGTAGTTCATATGAGGAAGTAAGTACAATCCGCTTTTGCAGAGATCTATATTCGATTCACGTTTGGAATGTGAAGTACTTTCTCTTCTCTCATTAATCTTCTACTTCTTATTAGCACACTTTTACAACAATTGTAAAACATAGTTACTAATACGGAATCAAGCATTCAAGTAGAAGAACCAACTGTTTTGAACTATTTCAAGAACATATTACAACACCTTCGAAAGGTGTGTTCTTGACACTTGCAAGACATTTCTTGCAAATACCCCTTCCAATGTCCATCCTTTCATAAAGAAAGTTTGTTCCCTTGGAGTTATTTTGCCTTCTTCATTTGACTTCCCTTTTGATTACAATAGTCATGGTCCCTAAACTCCCACTATCTCTCTTGAAACTTATTTCAAATGTGTTATACACATCAAACGATTTGGAGAGCGTGCGGTTATTGTTCACTATATAGTTTACAATAAACTTAGTGAACCATTAGGATAGGGACACAAAGGTGAAGTCCTTGCCTAGTTTCCGTCTCGTTAAGTGGTTTAACACTTCAACACTCAATGATTCAAAATCATCATAAGTCCATATAAATGGACTATTTTTGTCAACCAACCATTATGTTCTAAACATAATAACAAACTTTCAAGAGTTGTTCAAGGCAACTCTCATTTCTTCATACAACATTTTGTAAGTGAAGAATCATGGCACATAAAGTGTCCATGCCCTTGTGCTTACTTCTCAAGTTCCTTGTTCGTGTAACAAAGAGACAAGCACTAAAGTTTGTGTTGATTAAGGGTTGTTCAAAGCAACTCTTATTTCTTCATACAACAATTTGTATTTGAAGAATTATGACATTAAAAGTGTTGTCCTTCTCATGTTAGACTTATCTAACATATTCTTCCAATGATACATTATCAATAGGAAGATTGTGAGGATGAGACTACTTAGTTACATCTACAAGCCATTAAAGACAATCTATAGGATTGTAGAACTAAGTCCGGAAATTAAAGCGTTTGGTTTTTCTTTGTCAAGTTTTGGATAGCGTTTGCAAATATATTGGTAAACAAATACATAACGAATATAAATTGATTGATTTTAAGCTATTTGATTCGGGTCTTTAAATCAATTAGCACCACCCACTATTTTTGGCAAATTCCATATCCCTCATCGGAATTCGAGAGTTTTGGAGGAAACTCTTAGTAGGGTATGGGAGGCTCACTATTACCAAGCCCACCTCACGATGATACGATATTGGCTAGCATTAATAATAATGAGAGAGTACGCTTACTCATTTGCATCTTATGCAAGTACCCATCTTATTTGGCCTCTAGAGAATGTTGCCTCACAATGATATGATATCGGCGCCATTGCACTTAGTTAAGTTATTCCCACCATGCTTAGTTCATGAAGGGGTTCAAGAATAACCTCACAATGATATGATATTGGCCATCCTCGTTGCCTACACTCACCTCATCATATGCGTATAGACTCCTCCTGAGTGTAAGCATGCACTTTGTACTCCCCCATGATAGGGTGAAGCCGGTGTACAAGTCACAAACGATTGGAGCCTACCACGGTGGAAGGCCACGAAGAGATATTCAAAGCATCTCTCGCTTATCAACTTAATATTGATTTGGTTGAGGGTTTTTAGGTCTCATCACATATAAACATACATTTTAATCTAATTAAAACATTTTGATCCTATTACAACTATTGGTCCATTTGATTGATTTAGTTGTATATAATACTCCCACTAAGCTTTTAAAACGGTTTTTAAAGCAAGAGTATATGATACTACTAACATAAGGTTTGCATTCATTGATGGACTATATAGTTGCCTTAGGGCCTTAGGATGACTATGAACCTTTGATTCGATTCAACACGAGCCTAGTGTTGAATCTCGGTCTAGGGATGGTGATTGATTTTAGTTACGCGTTTAATCACATTAAGGCGTGTTGTCTTATTGGGCGTTGGACCCAACTACTCCATTTTTCATGCATATCGAATAAAACAAGAAAGGAGTACTTCAAAGTAAATAAGAGCTTATGCTCTTTTACAACAATTGATCAAATCAAATTACTTTAAAGTAAAGAAGAGCTTATGCTCTTTTACAACAATTGATCATATCAAATTACAACCAAAATTTAATCTACACATTCCCATGGTTCAAACAAATTTGAAACGGCCTTTCACATAGCTCAATTATCGTAGGCTAAGGTTCATAATCACCCTTTCTTTAATTAATTAACGCTTTAACTAATTAAACTTGAATGCAACATTTTCATTTGGTTTTTGTATCCATAGAATTGATTTAAATGGAGCTAAATGAAATGAAAATCCAATTCTCATTTAAAGAGACAAAAAAATTTTGTTCTCTACCTAATTTGGGCCAAAATGCTATGACCTCAACTTGTTTGGGCCATAGTGCAATTAACCTCAACTTTTGGGCTATTTTGCAAAAACTTAAACTTTTGGGGTCACTTTGTAAAAACACAAAAGTCCACTACTTCATGTAATTACAACTAGAACCCAAAATTTTCCACAAAAAATAAAACTTCATTAAAGGAGCAAAACAATTTGTCCTTTTAGTGATTTTGGACCTTTACGTAAAAACGTAAACTTTTGGGTCAAAATGCAAATACACAAAAGTATCAAAACTTTATATAATTGCACAAAAGCCCCACAAGGACCCTAATTGAGTAGGGTGGCTGATTTTGAAGCAAAGTAATAAAAAAAAATTTCAAAGTTTTTGTAAGTGGGGTGTGTGTAATGGAATAAATCATTACATACCAAACCCACTAAAATTTCTTTAATTTTTCAAAATAAATATCTAATATATTTAAACATAAGAAATATTTCAAAACAAAAACTTTATGAAATAAATCAAAACTTTGAATCAAAACACCAAACCTTTTGTTCTTGGCAAGAACATATCAAGAACAATGAAGAACATTCATGAAAACCCATAAGAGCTCCATGAACATTCTTCACCCAAAAACATACCAAAACCACTCAAACTTAAGGGAAATAACATACAACCATACTAGGGTACATAGGGGTTCCAAAAGTTACTTTAAAACACTTTTAACAAGTCAAACAAGAACCCAAAATTCCACCCTTTGGATTTGGCCGAATTTCCCAAAAAACTTGGCACCAAATTTTAGCTCCAAAATTCATGCTCATATGAACTACATCTACAACATTTGAGATGGCAAATTTTCTAACAAAATTTACATTCAAAGAAGCAAGAATAAAGCTTGTAACAATTACAACATTCAAATCACAAACTATGAACTACAAAACCCAAAAGGATTCACCAACTACTAGACTTAGGCTCTGATACCACTTGAAGGAAGATTTGTGAAAAACATGTTCATTTAAGCAACATCAATAGCATGCAATTAACAATTAAAGGCGGAATCATGCTTGTATGCACTTAAAACAAAACATTTACCCATGAAATTCAAAGCCTAGTAGATAGGTGAACCAAGACTCAACTCAAAACAAAGTGAGTTGAGAAATCAATACCTTTGTAGATTCCTCTTTGCATAAGCAAAGGCTAATCACCCAAAGAGAGGGCCTTCATTCCTTGCATCTTAGATCCATGGATTTGGATGGATGAAAAGGTTTCTCCAAGTTCCCAAAATTGAGAACCTCTAAGTCTCCACACCAAGGTAAGATTGAAGAAGAAATGAGTGACCTTGAGGAAGTAAGATTGCTAGATGTTTTCCTCAAGGGTGGCTGAAATTTTAGAGAGAAAAGAGAGCTTGTGTTCTCATCCTTTCCCCCAAAAATAACCCTTAGTAAATTTTAGGCTATAAAGTCCTTTATATAGTCTCTTCAAATAAGTGACCTAATGGACCAAAAGCCCTATTCTTTTACACATGGCTAGCCTATAGGTTTATTGGGCTTTCAAGCCCTTTGTTTTATTCAAGTTGTCATACAACTTGAGTTAATGGGCTTGACATTCAAATCCCATTGGGCCTTGCGGCCCTAAACTAACCCGAGGTCTTTAACGAACTTATTCGTTTGATTAATTAACATATTAATTAATCCTAGCCTTAGAAAATAATTAAACCATTTAATTATTCTTACTCATCTCCGTTGAATCTTCAATCTCTACCTTACACGGTGTACGATCCATTAGGTTCCTTTTAGCGAGGCAGTGGGCGATTCAAACTCTTTCAAATCGATTGTGAATTGAAACTTACTTTCAATTCTCCCGTTAGTGATAATACACTTTTAGGGCTTCCACAAACCATGAGTGACACCTAGCAGCATATCATGGTTACCCAAGCTAATCAGAAGAGGTGGAGAACCTATTCAGTTTAGGATTACAAATGCAATACGGTCTTTCTCTAATACAATACTCTTGACCACATTGTTTGGTTTGATAGTTTATTCATGTCTACTATCCAATGTGAATCTTTGTACTTATATGATTACCTTGAATGTGATCTGGAACGCATTCCAACATCTCATTCATACTCTGGCCAGAGATTCCAAATCATATCATAGAGTATTCTCCCTCAAATAGTTTGAAGGTTAGAGATCCCTTGTTGCGCATTCACTTGCCTCCATGGCTAAGTGGCTTAACCCCAACGATGCCGTGGACACCCTGATAGAGTGACGTTGACATAATCAAAGATTAAGGACCTAACCACAAGACAACTGTGATGCCTCAGGTCAAAAGACTAATTTGCATTATCCCAACCATGAGTTCTCATGTGACATGAATATGAGAACTCTTCGTTGATCGTGTTCAGTGAACTCATTCTCTATTGAGCACCTACGTACTTGTCTTGATGTCACACACACCAATGACTCGAGACTAGTCACTCTCCCTGAGAGAAGACATAGCACGTACTGATCTTAACGGACTGTCAATGCCCAATTGACAATCCTATGATCAGGAACGTTTAGGATGTGTCAACGAAAGAATGGTCTCATGAATCTAACTTCTTTAGATCGCATTCTTCCAATCACATATTCCTTGGACTTATCGTTTAAGCATATAACATTTATATGAGACGGCTCAAACAATAATGTTTGCCCTTTAAACTATATTAGTTTGAAATGTCCGTAAAGTATCATCATATGATTGGTTTTAGGGCACATTTCCAACAAAAACTTGACCAACCCCTGACTTCGTGGTAGGTATAAAAGTTGTTCCTTCTGTTGAGTGATACATGCTTACAAAATTTTGTAGGATTTAGAGTTGGTTGGAAATTTGAGTTTTCATTCGCCAGAAACCTCCGCGCATTGAAGGGACCAAACCGGACCTGGGTGTAAAAGAAACGGCCCGGGCGGGGCTGGGGATAACATATTTTAATATAGGAATCGAACCTAACCCAGGCCAAGTCCACGGGTCTTTGTTTCTTTTTCTTTTTCTTTTTTTTTTATGCGAAACTACCACCTTCCTTGACGTCTTTGCCTCCATCCGCCGAGGCCATGCCGTCCTCTCCTTTGACGCCGAATCCCTCAAGCCCCTAGAGTCTCAATCCCAGGAATTCTGACCCCTTAACTCATCTGCTTTCGTAGTGAAAAGCTAAGTCCATCACGATCATAAATTTGCAAAACTCGTATGAAATCGAAAAGGGCATAAGCAATGCAAATTGTCCATCAGACACCAACCCCAAATACACAAAACCCAAATCAAATAATGAAAAACAATAAGAGGAAGATGAATTGTAAGGTTGATCAGCACCTTCACCATAGCCGAGCCAGTAACACAGAGAAATTGGTCTGCCGTCGGGCTTCGGCTGATGGTTCGAACTTGGTAGCCTTCTGATGGCTCGAGTTGCCGAAAAGACTGCAACTTTGAATTCATTCCCTGGAAATCGTACATCCGCACGAAGTAGTCGTAGTTGCCGGAAACAACTCGAGACCCGGTTTGATCGATGGCAATGGCAGAAACAACTTTTGCATGTCCCTTGAGAGTAATCTCATTGCTCACCAGAATCCGAAACCTGTTTTTGAAATTCACCTCCGAATCGGAATCGGAATCATCCATATTGTGGAAGACTAAGAACATAGGAAAATCGAGAGATGAGTGGGAGGAGAACTGGAATCTCGCGGTGCTGATGATAAGGGTCTTTGTTGAGAAGGAGAATCGAGAGATGGGTGGTGCAACGGCTGCTGCGGTTCTGAGATTGATGTCGTCGAGGTCAAAGAGGAGAAGACGAGTAACAGAGAGTATGTGGGTGAGAGGAAACGAGATACAGACTGGGCTGGGCTAATAGACAATAAAGGGTAATAGGCAATGAACGTCCGGGCCGGGGGCACATTTTCTCCAATCTCTAGAACCAGCCCGCCCCGTTATTTATCAAGAACCGGCCCACCCCGCCCCGTTTTGTATTTTAATTTTTGGGCCCGCCTCTAACCACAAAGACCTGCCTCGACCCTTGGGTCCAGGACCCGTTTGCCCACCCTTAGCCGCGGCGCGTGAGGAATTCAGGTGACTAGATTTTAGGCATCTCGGTGTTCGTGATGCCTTAAGCCCATATCCAATGTTTGTTTATTGAAACTCAATGTGAAGGTTCAATTATTCAGTTTTTGAGTTCATTGTATCGCCATTCAATTTTCGTAATTAACGATAATTCGACAGTTGAATAGTCTCAAAATTGGAATATGATGTTTTTAGGGTTGACAGAGCTTAGTTGGTTCATCATGATGATGTTTCGATCTCTGTTGAGATGTCTGTATCAATTCACGTGCAAGTATCATTGTGCCTCATTTTGTGTGTCATTCTTGAAAAGATTTCTAAGTGGAGTGTTGTGTACAATATTAAGTTTTATAAGAAGTATTGTTGGCTCATTACATGTGAGGTCTCAGTGGCGTGCACATCATTTTGCGTGACGACTCAATTATGTTGATTTTGAAAGTCCGTCAGGCTCTGGGTTAGTGATTTTAATATTATGTGATAAATATTTTGCCTATGAAAATCCCCATGTTGGTATACTTTGTGGATATAGCATGGATTTATAAATGTGTTTAATGCCAATCATCAATTACTTTATGAAATGTATAGATATGTATGTTTGAAAGGTTTGCAAACTAAGGGGGCTAGTAGTTGACTGAATCCTGGAATACTTTCTTTATGAGTTCATGTGTGGATCTTAAATCCCTAGTGTATTACCTTTCTTTCTGATTTCATGAATGCGTCTAGAACCCTACTAATACTCAATGTATGGACACCATTGAGTGCGTCTAGATCCCTACAATCTGCTCGATTCCATTGAGTGTGTCTAGAACCTTTCATCTCTTATGGATTCTATGGAGTGAGTCTGGAATCCTACTTCTCATCTTGTGTATTAGTTCTGTTCGATTCTTTGAGTGCGTTTGGAATGTGGAACGTTTGTGATTTATGCTAGCCTACCAGCCGTATTATTTTATTATAGATATGAAATAGATGATTGAATGCATGTGTGGATCAATTGGATGCTTGGGTAGATCCAATCGAGATTTGTGAGTGAGATTTTATACATGCAAGGGATTTTATGAAATGTTTTCTATTGACATCAATTGACTTTTAATTCACATATCTCGTATTATTATCACTCACCAAGCTTCGTAGCTTATTTGGGTTTTTGCTTTGGGTTATGTACTATTTCCAAGGTGTAGGGCTGCTACCATTTATTGTAATTTTGTTTCCATTAAATACCTAATGTACATTATGTATAAGTCCCAACTAACTCTATGTATTATTATACGGCTACTTTTAGTTATTATGTGTTGATCCTGAGCGTATCTCAGAATCGAGGTGTGATATACATTATGATAACCAACATTTTAACAATAACAATCTAATCAAAATTCACAATATGACAATAAAGTATTTGTATTGTGAATGTGGATTGTCATCTTAGCTAGTGTAGACAAATCACAATATAGGACCACAACATAGGAATATGCATAAAATATTTAGTTCAATCGATTGCATATTCTTGACCGATTTCCTTTGATTGTTTTGGTCATTCAACAACTTAGCTTGTGCGTATGTGGATTGTCCTCTTTGAGCTTATGACATTAACCTAATAGATTCTGTTGTACAGTTTCCAGCATATCACTTTTGATTTTAAATTTCATGGGATTCCAAATGCAACGCCTCCCACTTTACGCAGACCTTGAAAACGAAAATTCATCTAGTAAAAGCACTTTGCATGAAGCATGCAAGCTATCCAGCAGTCACCGAATATTGCTGAAACAGCTGAAAGCATCTCTCTTTTTCCTTTTACTCAAAATTCTGCATTCCCAGCTCCCGGTAGTTTCCATGATTTGGATAAAAAACCCTGAGCCACACACAAAGACAAAACCCTAAACAATACAGATTAAAGGAACATGAAACAAAAAAAAAAATAAAAAAAAGTGTGCCTGACGTAAGGGAAATTATGATACAACTGACAAGGCTGCATGCATTGCTGCATTTTATTTTTTATTTTGTGGTTGTGGAGATGAAATATATTGGATTGGCGGGTGTGGTGTGAGAATCTAATAATCTAAAAACTCTGATCGCAGAGAGAAGTGTCGGAGAAGAGAGAGCTACAAAGTTCACTTTTTTGAGAGGCCATATGTGTAAAAACATTAGATTAGCTTGCGGCCCCCCATGAAAAACAAAAGCTTTGTACCTTTTCAGTTAAAAGTCCTAATTTTTTGGTTCTCTCTTTACATGGTTTTGTTCTTGCTTTATTCACTAGAGAACAAGACAATGATTCAATCTGGAAGACATGCAAGCTTGGTGATATATGAGTAGAGATTATTGGTGGAATTTGGTCCATAGGTTTTCTAAAGTCGACATTATTTATTTATGTACTACTGTTACCAACTTACCATAACCTTTTTATCCCCTAGATCTAACTTGATGTAACTTCTAACATGCATAGCTAGCTACCGTGAAAATACAATAAGATGAGATATATCCCATATTCAAGAGAGCTACCAGACGTAGTAGGTGTAAGACTACCTCATTGTGTATGTCAATGGTTTGTCGGTCAAGTCACTTGATCCTTTCGTAACATGATAATCAAGTGATCTTGCAGCCCTAATTGAGCAAGAATCGTGGAGTTTTAATTTTGTTGAACTAAATGAACTTTTATTTCGCATGAAGAGAAATGTTAAGAAGACTTTCTAAAAGTGGAACTTTGTACTCTACCACCTCACAGTTTAAGGATAAATCTCGTGCCAATATTATAAAACAGTATGTCAAAATATGAGGTGGCAGAGAGTCCCACTTTTGAGAGAGTCTCCTTAGCATTTCTCCTAATATTAGTATGCTGAGGTGTACAAAGTCAAGGGACTTGATAAAAATCTAAAAATAAAAAGGTTTTAATCAAAGAATAGTGGTGGACAAAGACCACATCTAAAGTCTCCATTTATTCGAACAATTTGAAAGGTTTCTTTGGTAGGGATATTTTCTTTATGGCATTTAATCTGTTTCATGCTAAGAGAAATGCTAAGGAGACTCTCTCAAAAGTGGGACTCTTCATGGACTCTCTGCCACCTCATGTTTTTGGTTCAACATTTTATAATGTTGGCAGAGGATTAACGTTAAACATGATGTGCCAGGCAGTCCATGGAAAGTCTCATTTTGAGAGAGTCTTCTTAGCATTTCTCTTAACCCAATTTAGTTTAGTGAGGCTTGGTGAAGACAAACAAACGCAACTTAAAATGCTGGCATATGATTAACGTTAAACTGTGAGGTGGCAGAAAGTCCATGAAAAATCTCATTTTGAGAGAGTTTTCTTAGTATTTCTCTTATAGTTCAATCCAGTTCGGTGAAATCTGGTAAAGGCAAACAAATGCACCTTAAAATGATAGTGACTTTTAAATCTCAAAATATTTATTAAAGATTCTCAAACATAAGTCAAACATAAGAAGTAAACGTCTTTGCACAAGCCCATAGAACATGTCAACCATCATGTTTGGTCTAACCATTGCTCTCTATGGGCCTAGAAAGATCACACTTTCACGAAGTTAGTATGCGGGCGTCCAAAAGTATACGAGACATTGACCCAAAAAAATTCTATACAAGACAAAATACATAGGCTAATTCATGTCAAATGCTTTGGTGGATAGTTTTAAGAAAGGCCTTTGGACCGATGTTTTCATAGCAATACCCAGATGTGGTGGGTGAAAATTTCTGGGTTTTATATTTTTTTTATATTAAAGAAAAGTCTTTTTCAGTACAAGAGTTATCAAAATGCAAGACATTTGACGTATCATAGAAATTGAGTTATTTGACATGTAACAAATTAAAAGAAAGAAGCAGCGTCTAATGAAGAAAGTGATTGCAGAATTGAAAATTTCAGAGTTAGAAGATTAGTTGCCGTTGTTATATTGCGAGAGTTAATGTTCTGGACTTTTTGAGTAACTCGACAAGGAAAAAAACAAAGATGAGTCAATTTTGACAAATCTGGATTTTTAGTCTCAAGACTTCTTTTTCATAAATTAGGGGTCTATTGTCGGTATTATGGATTACCTGAGACTTATTTAACAAAAATCTATATTTCGAATTTTACCCGTTTTAGGAAATCTTTGGGAATTAATTATTCTTATTTTATTTTTGGGTTAAGTCCGGATAACTACCCAATTTTTTGTGGGAATCCTAAATTGGTCTTAACTTTTTAAAACATTCAAATAACTACCTAAAGTTTAAAAAAATGGACTCTTTTTTTTATTTTTTTTTATTGTCAAAGGTAAATTTTATTACCAACAGGACAAATTTATACATAAGAAGGTCCAAATACAAGTGAAGCACAAAGCATAATGATGGACCTCCCACACAGCAAAGAAAGCCCAACCCAAAACAATGATTTGAGCCCAAAGCACAAAACAAAAACCTAGCAACCTACTATCCCAGCTACCCTTGGAGCACCTTGAACCAAGCAAACTCCAACCCAGCACCAGCTAATACCTCCAAATGACACCGAAGATCAAGCCACTCCAAGCCACAAAATTGTAAAATAAGCAAACTTCAACATCCACAAGCAACCACAACAAAGATCGAAACCACAAAACAAAGGAAGCCAGTGGAAAATTACATCCCACAAGCAATGAACCCGAAAACGGCAAACACAAGGTGGTGGTGTGGACACCCGAGTCGGAGCTCTAGACACCCAATAAAGTTGTGAAACGCTATGGAAAGAGGTGGTTGCAGATCGGGACAGTTGTGGAACTGAGGGATGAAAACTGGGACTTTCCGATCTTGGGCTAGTTTGGGGAACGATGAAAATTGGGCTGGAAACCATGGGGAAAAGCAGGCAGACAAAGACAGAAGGAAATGAAAACGAAAAAGAAAAGGGAGTGCCACCAACCCTTGCCCAGGCAAAGGTCGACGGCTAAACTACTTGACGGAATTTGAAAGCTCACACAAGCAGTGAGAAAGACTCTCACGAAACGGAGAGAAAGGCTCTCACGAGGAGAGAGAAAGTTGCATTTCAAAACTGAAAAATGGACATTTGTTAAGTTCACTATCATTAACAGATGACATAGACAAATACGAAAGCATGTCTTAAGTCTCAAGTCATCTATGATGCATTAAATCTCAAAACCAATGCAATTAGCTAAGCGAATTTATGGTTTGACTTGGTTAAAAGTAGTTGATTTAGGGGATTACAACTCCAAAGACAACGATTAGTGAAAACCTACTTTAGTATCCTCCTCATCATTTAATTCTAGTAATGTCATCACTTAATGTTGGCAAAGTCTTCACTTAATGTCAGTGACCTAACAAATGTCTAACTTTCAAAACGTTAGTTAGTTATTTAAAATGTTTAAAAGGTTAAGATTAACTTGAAATCATCCTAAAATGTTGGGTTGTTATTCTTACTTAACTCTTTGTTTTACTTTTGAAGCTATAGTTATATAAACAACTTTTTAGGGTTGTATTTTAATAATTCATTCGTATTATTATCAACAGACTTTAGAGTTTTTTTCTAATTTTTTTTGGATTCAAAATTAGAATTACTGATGAACTTCAATTTATGTTCTAAGATTTAACGATGGTCGATCCTACTTATCTTCTGGTCATAACTGTATCATGAAAGTTGAGTGCACTAACCCAAAAGGTGAGGGAGTAGTTGAAAAGAATAAAAAATATTTGACTGACAAACGAAAAACCGAAAGTAAAAACATTACCCGAAATTGGTCCAATAATCTTCTGAAAAGGATGAAGCTTTCTCATCGTGTCTTTTATCATTTCTTTCACCTTTGTATGAAACTTCAAAGAGAGATAAGAAGAAATTTTTTTATTGTGAATTTCTGATTGTTGTTTATGTTTGGACCTGATTTTGTCACTATCGGATGCACTATCTTCCTTTAACCCTTTGGGCGAAATACTGTAAAAGAAAGAAAAATTCATGGACCGACCCCATCGTCTCCATCATGTAAGAACTATGAGATCATCCCAAGGACGCCTTCAGCATCCAAGGATCGCGGACCAACCATAGAACACTGTTCAATAAGTGGACCGCATTTACTGTCCACTTATAGTTAGGCAGTAAGGGTCAGAGAAAGGCAATCACTCATTCTTAAAACCAACATTCTTAAGACCAAAGAGTAGGGTGTAAAAGAGTGGAAAGCTCTCCGTTCCTAGTTCTCCTGTATCTAGATCCTCCAAAACCACAAGAATCCTTATTTAGAATGAGATTCCAACTCAACACCTTTCCTTCTGAAATTTCGAGAAGAGTTATGTTTAGATTTGATTTTGTCACTATCCCCCCATCCGATTGAAGCCGTTCAATGAAAGAAGAATTCCAGTTTTACACGTTTGACTCAAGATAATTGTCAATGATTTTTAGAAACATTATTATGGCATTATCCTAATAATTATTTCTAATTAGCGAATATCTTGAAATCTTTTTAAGATGAGATGGACAAGTAATATGGGACTCTATTTCGGATGATTAACATGGAGGATATCCACAGCATCAGATAATAGAGCATGCAAGATGAGATGATTATCACATGAATAAAAATGGCATATGCTTGTAGATAATGTTTTGGCCAGGTGGGTAATCTTCAGAGGAGATTTGACTCCTAATGCAAGTGTGGATCAGGATTAAGGATGAGCGACAATTATGGCAGACAGATAATTGCGGTTATTGAATCATAACTATTTAAGCCGTTGCTCGTATACCCATTTACCTATTTACCCGGTTTTAATCCATTTACCGTTTGTTACCCATTTACCATTTTTTACCCATTTATAGGTACATTTAACATACGTTTCTGTATTTCAATATTTTAAGTCCTCATACCATTCCAATTAAGTTTACAGACAATATTTTTATCTGTTATCATTCAACGTAATATATATATTTGCTAAGAATTGATTTATTTGCTAACAAAATACCTTTCATTACTTGAGCAAATTAACAAGCAATGCATTACGCCATTAACAAGCAATGGATATATGTAGAGGTGATAATTTGTAGCATTTTTTGTATTGGGATCTAAAATGGGCAACAAACGGACGTCTTGCTTATATGTAGAAGTGATAAGGTGATCCAACCGACCCGGCCAAAGGGTCATAAAGCTAAAAATAGCTCGAAATGACACGAAAATCATCTTTAGCCTAGGGCTAGGCTAAAGGGCTTGTGGGCCTCACACGGCCAAAACCACCAAATCCGGCCAGTGGGCTAGCCATTTCCAGCCAACTCGATGAGCCCAGCACACTTTTTTTTTTTTGACAAACTTTTTTTTCAAAAAAAAATATTTCTAATTTGTTTTCCTACACCATTTCTCACATACTTTTAATCATTCCATACTATCTTACTTCATTTTATTTCAATTCTTCACATTCTATTATCTTCCAATAATCTTTCCTTTAATTTTTTCAATAATTTTCAAATGGCCACCACTTTCAATAATCTTCCAATATGTCCGAAAATCTTATTTTAATATGGTAGTTTAATTTAATTAGCTATATTAATTCAATTAAAATAATAAATTATGTTTAGCCTATTGTCATTTGGCCCTCTCGGTTGGAGATGATTTTTTTATCAAATGACTATGTTAGGCCTATGATCCTTTGGCCCACTCGGTTGAAGATGATATAAAATATGATTTGATATTGTTCATTACAATATAATTTCTTGCAGGACTATAGGGCTAAACGTAGACCTTTAGCTCTCATTCGGTTGAAAATGACCTAATAAGCAATGGATAATATGATTGTTTTAATTATGAGTGAAAGGTCTACTTATCCTAGGATGTAGCATAAAAATGTGTCTAATTGTGGAACAACCGAGCTCCTGATTCACTCGGTTTCTTTTTACTTCCCCACAATGTTCTCATATACAACAACAAATATTCGATGTCAATATTCAAGCTAATGTGTATGTTAAAAATTAAACCAGCAGTGACATTTGGAACTGCATGTTAGAATGTAGAACGGGCACAGACCCAAAAATGCAGTGGGATGAAATCTTAAGCTAATTTTCCTTGGTTAAACATTATACAGTCCCCTTTGCTTTTATGACATTTCCCCAATTTTATGAACCTGTTAATTCCTTAATCTGAACACTTTTAGGGTTTTTAGTTTTTATTTTTAATTTTATTTTAAATTTTACATGTATTAAAATACTATATAACCGTTTATAATTGCGTGTAATACTCTTAATCATACATTTAAATTTTATTAGTAAACAGTTGTATTCATAATCATTTATTTCTCTAAATAGTTATTTAACCCCAATTTTAAATAAGTAGATAACAACAATTATCCATACTCATGATATTTTGTCTCTCTGTAATCAGGATGCATGCATTGGACAGGGTAAAAGATGATGGCTGATGGCTTTGGGTAATCATGAGATAAGAAGCCTAGGTAAGCTAGGTTTTTGGGCATGATGCGATAAGCCTACATAGGCTTTTATTTTGTTTGAAAAGTCACCAATGGCTATCTGAAAGATAGATGACCTTCCCAGAGTTTTGAGTTGCTGTTGAATTCTAAACAGAGTGATACTATCCACATTTTTTTTTATTTTTTTTTTATATATTTTGTTTATTTTTGTTTTTTGATTTTTTTTTAATTTATTCAATCTAAAAGCTAAAAATTAAAAATATGTACGAGAAATTAAATAAGATATGTGAATAACACACTCTTCTACAAACACCATCAGGTCGTGCTAAGCAATTATTCAACCCTATAAATACAAGACTTTGTGCAACGAAAAGAGGTCTTTTCAAATCAATACACAAATTTGTTCTGCGCAAACTCTGTTTTACACAAAATCCTCTAATCCTTGAGAAAATATTGACCTTTCTTAAATTCATCACACACTTTCATCAAATAGTTCTTCAGTTAGGTTTAACAGCACTGTGGTTGGTAATCGGAGACATCTTCAATTAGTTTTAACAGCACTGGAGCCGTAGAATCAAGCGACCTAGGAGCACCTTCAATTAGGCTTAACATTACTGCTTCAAGACCGAATGGTTATTTATCCAAGTCTATGTCAACAAGGATTTTCCAAATCCTTGTTGGAAGAGGTCATTTCATTAGTCTTCTCGATAAAGTGAGGTGTTACCAAGTTACATCGTTCGACACATTGGAAGCCGAACTTATTTTATGTTTGGATATTCATAAGTAAATTTCAGAGTTCTGAATTTCGACAGTCAAACTACATTTACAATCAAAACGCCTATCTCTTTTGAGTATTTGTGTCCGTACAGTTTAGTACTGATTCGGCGCACTTATATTTGCACAAATATAATTATAGCGGCCGAGCTCGGTGCCGATGATTCATGAACTTCGAAGAAACTAATAGCCTTGTCTTCAGGCTCTAGAACCTACAAGCCAAAACGAGTTCCTTCCTCGACCGCAGTCGTAAGACGCATAATTCAGCAACGTGTTCGACATTACCACCATCACAGTAGTTTTTAGGGTCAACAGTTTAATACATAAATTTATTTCTCAACCACAAAAAAAGTTTATGAATTTATATGATGCTGCAATTTTATTTTGTGAGAGTAATTTTATACAGGGTTCCACACACCCATTTTTATTTCTTACACCACCTTTTTTAATTTTCGACCGATATTTTCGATTGGTGAATCAAATGAATTAGAGAAGATCAAATGAACAAAAATAAAAAGAAAATATGTGAGAAGTAAAAAAAAAGGAAATTGGATCCCCTCTTGAGCAAATGGTGGGGATCCTCATGACCCACTACTATTGAATTTTGATCTAACGGCTACAAATATTGGATCTATCTAAAAATTATAATAATTGTAGTCGTTAGATCAAAATTCAACGGTCCGTGTTAGTGAGTCATAAGGATCCCCATCATTTGCTTAGAAAGGGATACAATTCAAAAAATAAAGTATATGAATAGCATTACCTTTTTGTCCATCAATCTTTACCCGATTCGACCAAAATAATAATAATAATAATAATAAATCAATCTTTACCCCGAGATCCAATATCAAAAGTGTTTATTTATTTAATCACAGTTGGAATTTTATCTCCCCAATTTTTGAACAATAATCTGGAACAAATACTAATGGACAAATGATAATCATATATTTATCTTCAAAAATTAATGACAATGCTTCATGATTAATCTCACTCAATTGGAGTTCTTCAGTTTTTGGATTTTAATTTTCGTAGCTGAAAATTTCCAAAATAATGTCACATGTTCTTCAAATTCATCATTATTATCTAATATGAATCTTCAAATTCAAATTTCGTCAAGATTTGAGCCGAATTAAAATACTACAATAAAAGGATACAAACTTTCAAATTAGCATAGATTATACCCAACACACTGCTAAACTTCCAAATTTCTGAGTAAAAAATTGTACCAAGTTTGAATCCATAGGGTCAGCAAAATTATCATTCCAAAATCAAAATGGGTACAAACTTTAAACGTAAAAACAAACTTCAGAGTCTGAATAAAAATAGGAGTAGCATAAATTTATATTAGAATTGAACAAGTCATGACATACTGATGGTCTGGCTTCCTGCAATGCAGATTTGATCCTTTTTGATCATTGGTCTACCACGTTGCTTCCTTGTCTTAGGAGACTTTACTATAAATCATAGCGCTCAAATAATCCCTAGGGTAATCAAAAGAGCTTGCACCATTTTTCAAGATTGGAGCAAGTGCGTATGAGCAAGGAAAGCCTCTTATTTGCCAATGCCTACCAACCTGTACAGATGCAATCACCTCAACCTCCATCTCCAAACATAAGAAAGCGGTTCAACTTTCAAAATTCTGAATAAAAATGTACCAAATTTATGAATAAAGAATGTACCAAATTAGACTTAAAGGTACCAAAATCAGACTAGAGCAAAGTAAATGTACATTCAAACCAGACTTGATGTTTAATGTACCAAATCATCGAAATTTTGAAATCGAAGGAGCCATAAGTCAAATCACTAAACCTTGAGCAAACTTCATGATACACTTCAAAGAATGCAGTGTGGCAAAAAATTGGGAAAGATATAGTGGTACCCTGATGAGTGCATCTCTCGAATATAGCACCTTCCATATCCAAAGAATAAAGAAAAAAAAATCCAAACTAAGCTGGTTTTGCATATATGAAATGAATGCGGTATTTGTAGTTCACATAGTTTGATTGAAAAGCTGGTTTTGCAGTCGCATGGCCTTGTAAAAGGAAAAAAAACTTAATTCACGCATTTTTTACAAACACTTGTTGTGCATCGTAAGCAAAAACATACAAGCTACAACAAAGTACTCCGTTCAAGTCATCAAAATGAAGATACAAAACACCTGGTAAAAAAAGAAGAAAAAGAAAGTAAAATAATATACCTCGAACTGGTCGTAGGATCTCCAAGCTTCCTCTGCAAATGCATGCGTAATTCTTCCCCGCTTGAAATACCTCCGACTCGGTAGAACTATGGGTTCAAAGATTACCTGAGTAAAAATCTTAACAAAGTTTCCGCAATATAAGAATCCTGAGTGAAGTAGCTTGGTATCGGTTATTTCAGTTTCGAGGGCTAGAGCTAATTCTTATAAGAAAACGCAGTAATTCCACGGACGATACGCCGGCGGAGAACCGTCCGAAAACCGACGCAGTATCTTCAAAATCTTCTGCAAAATATGCGTAACGATGGTGGAGGGAAAATGGGTCCGACTCAAATTCTGGGAATTGGACGATGGATATCCACGTTGATATTTATGAATTTGAATGCAAACATAAACATAAATACCAGAAACTGAATAACTTGACAAAGTCTTTTCCCACTGGGTGGAGTCTGCCTAGAACGCTATTGCGCTCGGTTCTGTGACACGTCTTCCGTTAAATAGGGAGAGAGAAATTATAAATTAAATTTTTCAAAAAAAAAATAAATAAAGTTGCCAGGGAAGTATGTGAGAAGTGAAATGCTAATGCCTGCACAGTCAAGGGACTTTGGTAATAAATTGAAATTCAACAAGGTTAAGTAAAATGACATATGACAAAAGATTAGGTGTATGGTGAGCATACACTATAGTTATGATAGTGAGCAAAAATACTCTCTATTGAGTCATAGAGAATTGGAGACTGGGAACAAGATAAGTTAAGAATGTTGAATTTGGATTCTAAATGTCTATACAAATCCAAGTATACTCAATCAAATTTGATTATAAAAAAATCAAGATTTGATTATAATTTTAAAAAATAATTAATTTTGGTAGATTAAGAGGGATTTTAAGTGAATTCTATGCCTAAAAGCATTTACAATAGAGATATAAATTTGAGATGTGAAAGCCACATTTACATCTCACTTTATATTTTCGAAATATGTATATTTTAGTTTTACTTCAACGAGAAAGATGTAAATTAAAGATTCTATTTTAGTTCACCCTCAAAATATGTAAAAAAAAGTTGAATATATTTATTTACTTAAAATGAGTGTTAACCATTTTTGAGCCAACAAAAAAAAGAGTCCATTTTAAGGCATTTTTCATTGAAGATGCTCTTGGTAAATCTAGCATCTCCCATTCAGATTTTGAAGTAATTCACTCAGAGTTCGCATAAGTTTGTGAAGGTGCATTAAAATTTTACCCACCCTGAATTTAATAGGATTTTTATTTTTTTTAATGTCATATGAAATTATACATTTTTTAAATTTCTTTTTATCAAGGATAGTGCTATTCATATTTTTTTTTTACCCTTCACACACTATTATTAATTTTGACCATGGATCTTCTTCATTCATTTAATCCGATGACTACAACCTTTTATAAATAATTCAACTAGCGTGTGTCGCTTTATTATACACCTAGTTGAGTGATAAAGTTTAAAATTAGAATCAATTATAAGTCGTGTTAGATTAAATTAGTTCTTTATGTATGCACATTGTTTTTTTTTTTTTTGAACAAACGATATTATCTACACTAAGAGGTGAGAGAGTGAGCTAAGCCTCACAATGAGCCAGAAATAATGTGCTTCAAATTCGCATTTGGTGAGAATCGAACCTAAGACATATCACTTACAAGAGAAGAAGAATACCACTAAACCGTAACACTAAGTAACTTTTATGTTTACACATTTAGAATCATAACATAAAGTCTTATGAGATAAATGAATTACTTGATAATTTTCTTGAGAAAAATTATTTCAATTCCATTTAGGGTGATGCTATCACACTATTTTTACTTTTCACATATCATTTGTTTCTTTTATCTCTTAATATTTTTCAATTCACGCAAATTAAAATAAGTATGCAGTGATAAAAAAAAAAGTGTGTATACTGTATAGTACAGCTCTTCCAATGACTCTCCCAAAGCATGAACCCTATCATTGGAAAGACGCAGCGGATTAGACTCTACCTGCAGTGGCTTTAACCATCTATTTGACCAGTTGACCTCACCCAAAAAAGAAAAGAAAAACCTCATTTTTGTTTTACGTGAGGACATGGGGATTGCATCGTAATTTAACACCATATTTCCCCCAAAAATCATCTTAAGAGTGGTATTACGCCCACCTTACTGTCTTATTTTCTCATCTTATTTTATTTTTTCAATTTCAAAAGTGTTAAAAGAAGAAAACACTTTTTTCTCACCTGCCATTTCCTAAAATACCCTAATGTGATTTCAGCCCTTGACACCCTTACTCCGCTGGAGTGCCGCACCAACTCCCAACATCCAACCCAGGTCCCCCAACCATCGGAACACCACCATGGTAGCAAAACTGCCTCACCAACCATCTTCTTGTTCCCTTGCATAGTCTAGATATTTTATTTTTCGTATGAATTTCAAGTATTGCATATTGCAATGGAATTCAACGTGGGGGGGGGGGGGGGGGTTGGGGGGTTTATGTATTTAAAGTTTTAGAAAGAAGGGAAATGAGAGAGAAGGGAGGTGAGGTTTGGGTTGGGATTAGAACCAAAGAAGGGGCTGGGAGGACAGAGAGTTTAAAGCCATGTATGTTATGAAGTAATGATGAGTGATATATAATCGGTTGTTTCGTATTTGATTAAATCCCTAGAATTAAGGTCTTGGAAAAAGAAAAAATGAAAGTAGAAATACTTGTTTACAAGAGATGAGATTTTGTCCAAGAAGTGCACAATAATTAAATTGAAAGAAAGAAATTTTTTTTCTTTTACAAAGATGGTGCACGGGCATAAGGAAATGGGCAATCCAGCAATGTGCAGTGAGCATAAGGAAATTGGCAATCTATAGTACATGTTTGTTTTGGTCCTTACATGTCATTTTACAAGAGGGTAAAAGTGACATTAAATTTATACTAGAATATGGGTGGAAAAAAAAGACAATAGGATGAGTTTATCAACACTCTTACCTTAATTAAACATTTTTTTATTGAAACCAAGCACCACAATGTTCCAGATTCCCGAAACTGCCCCTCCACCTTGGGTTAAAATGGTAAATAACAAGAAGTACATGGAGGAAAGAAGAGGAAGATATTTTGGGTGGGAATGAAAAGACGAAAAAGCCACTGGAAATGGACTATTCGAATTCCATCGTGCCATCCCAATGCCGAATCCAGCGGCCCATATAAATCTGTGTAAATAAAAAATATCCCAGCCGTCGGATGGATCGTGGGCAAAAGGGAGCCGTGGGTTGGGTTCTCTAGAGTGCCACGTGGCAGTGGGACTTTTTCGTTCAAGTTGGATGTATAAGTAGCTGTCAAACCCTGAGGCCGAAAGACCCACAGTGGTAGAGAGAGAGGGGAATTTCTAGGGTTAGGGTTCTGAGATTTGCGAGAAAGATGAGTGAGAGGCTGAGCGGCACCGTCAAGTGGTTCAATGACCAGAAGGGGTTCGGCTTCATAACCCCCAACGACGGCGGTGAGGATCTGTTCGTTCACCAGTCCTCGATCCGATCCGAAGGTTTCCGCACTCTTGGAGACGGCGAGACGGTCGAGTACACCGTCGAGGAGGATGCCGGTGGCCGAACCAAGGCTGTTGACGTGACCGGCCCAGAGGAGGGTCCCGTTCAGGGCAGCCGAGGCGGTGGGGGTGGTGGACGAGGCCGTGGAGGCGGCGGTGGTGGAGGCTACGGTTTTAACGGTGGCTCTGGAGGGCGAAGCGGTGGCGGTAGAGGTGGCCGAGGAGGTGGTGGGTATGGCGGAGGAGGCTACGGCTCGGGTGGTGGTGGGTACAGCTCAGGCGGTGGATACAGCTCAGGCGGTGGATACGGAGGTGGAGGCGGTGGCGGTGGCGCTTGCTTCAAGTGTGGCGAGTCTGGACACATGGCGAGGGACTGCTCTCAGGGAGGTGGAGGCTACGGAGGCGGTGGAGGCGGCTATGGAGGAGGCGGCCGTAGCGGTGGTGGAGGCGGAGGTGCTTCTGGAGGGTGCTACCAGTGCGGTGAGTCGGGCCATTTCGCTCGGGAGTGCCCGAACAGGGGTTAAAGCAGTCGTTTCCAGTTCAGCGTCTGTCTGCCTGTGTTGGTGGTGCTGGTGTGTTTGGTTTTTGCTTAATTAAGTGTTGGTTTCTATGAATCAAAAACTCGTTTCGAGTAGTCGTGGTTTGCGGTTTTATGGGTCATCTCTTTTGATTTCAATCTATGGAAACATGAAGTAAATGATGATTCCTTTTGATGTAGTAATTTTTCTTTCTTTCTTTTTGGTTAAGGTTTTTTTAGTGAGGATTTGGTGTTAATCTGGCAGAAAATGTGGATCTGTGGTTAGTGGTTGGATGTTGATTCATACACATTAATATACTCTGCTCCTCCTTATTTTGATTTGTTTATCGCTGCGCAACAACTGGATCCTTGTGGTTTTAGGGTTTATCTGATTTGGGAAATTTCAATTGACCTAAATCGGATGTAAAAGGACAATAATGCACCTGTCATTGTTAACCATTTACAGAAACGTACTATTATGGGACTGTTTGTGGCCACGCTTATGTTGTGGTTGGGTCAATTGGCTTTAGGTAGGTGAGTGGAAGGCGTCTACTCAATATGTTACACATTTAATTGCGTATTTACTTTAATTGGGTCAGATTCTTTCTCTCTGAACCAACTTGAGCCAAGGAGGAGATTATTTGTTGATGTCGACCAACCCTAATTAAAATTTAGCGTACATTAAGCAAGGCACAAAATCCTTGATTGGCGTCTAGGACTGGATTAGGTGTTCGATTGACGTCAAGGATCGGATCGGATAATATACTAGATTCAATCTGTGATCAAGGATTGGATTGGATAATATAATTATTCATCAACATTGATGAGTACATGGAGGGATATGTTTTCTTCCAATCTCTCCGATCTTACCAAAATGTTTTAGATGTAATTCAATTCAATCCAATTAAGGAGTAATTCAATTCAATCCAATCATGAACGTCAAAGGAGTCCAAAAAATTGTTCATGTGTGCAAACAAACCTTTTAGCGTGTGACAATTGAAGTAAATGAAATGAGAGTCAATCGTAAAGGGTAAAATTTATGTCTGGCAAAGTTTTAAAAAACGTTAGGCGTTAGTCGGGCGGCTGATTGGGACTCAGAGCTTAGGCGGACTAAGTAGATTTAAGTAAATCTATTATATTTTGTATAAATAAGTGTCTGCTTATACTTGAATATATATAACTTCATCATAAATTATAAAATAGAATGACATATTTATTATGAAGTATTGAAGCTGTTGATCGTAAAAACTACTAAGCCTACGTGGCGTGCAGGCCGAGTAACTAATAAGCTAACTACATCATTCGGTTATGTGCGGGGCATGCCAACTCGACGGTTGAGCTCGACGGGGGAGTAAAATGTGTTTATGTTGCGTTAAGCGCGCTGCTGACTTCTTGATCTTGCTACAGCGGTCGAGGAAGGAACACGTCTCGACTTTCAGGTTCTAGAGCCTGAAGACAAGACTGCTAGTTTTGCAAGTTCAATATCAGATTTGGCTTTTAATGTGCCGAATGTAGTAATTTGGTAACACCTCACTTCACCGAGAAGGTTGATGATATGACCTCTACCAACAAGGACTCGAAAATCCTTATCCACCGAGACTTGGATAGGTAATCAGTCAACTTCGAAACAGTGTTGTTTATCCAAACTGAAGGTGCTTCACGATCGGCTGACTCTATGGCAACAGTTCTGTTTATCCCAACTGAAGATGTCACCGGTTGTCTTCACAGTGCTGTTTATCTAAACTGAAGATGTGTAGGCGAAAAAAAGAAAATAAAAATCTCAAGGTTGTTGAGAGGTTTCACGTAGAGCGAAGGTTTACGCAGGGCAATTTGTGTGTTGAATTGGAGAGACTTGAATGATGCACTCCCTTCTCTATTTATAGTATCAAACCCCCTTATGGCCGAGCTAGAACCGTATTCGGATTAGAACTCCTCAACCTAATCTTATTAGGTCTCGGCCAATCCTAACTCTAATGGAACTTTGAACCAACCTCTTTTAACGAACCAGATTCATCCATTAAATCTCAGCATCCTTAGCCTTAGCCGTAAGACTCCTTGTTGCACTAGGTCTCGACTACCTTACCTTTATCTAAACCAATCCTCCTAATAGTAGGACTCGGCTGACCTTGACTAAACAGCCCATGACAAAACTCTCAGTAGTCACTGGGCCGATAGTTACTAAACTCGGCCCAAACTATCATTTTGGGCCCAAACAGAAACATAATGAAAACATGGGAAACAAGCATATAATGTGTTCATTTAAGTATTCAACAAGTCTCTTACAATTTATTGAAAAAAATAAAATGCAAAATCAAAGTTATTTATTTTCCATCAAAGTGAGTCGCGACCTAGGCGAGTATGGGTGGGCTAGACGGTTTGGGCGGGTGCCAACAGGTCTGGGCGCCCTGTCTTAATTTTTAAACTCCTAGGCATTAATTGGGGCAATAGCTAGCCGGCTAGCGCCTAGGCTAGGTGGTGTTAAGCGGTGATTTTTAGAACAGTGATGTCTGGTGATTGGGTAAATCAAAAGAGAATCTAGACTTTAAACAAGTTGAGAAGTAGTAACGAACAAAATTTGGGTGAATTTTTACCTTGAAGAAAACAGCAAAGTTTCAGTTTTTTTTATTTGCATGCATATATGCAAGTGAACTCGGAAATTTGTGGGGTTAGTGATGGAGTTTGTGGGGTTAGTGGGGTTTAATTTAGAGTTAAGAAATTTGGGAGTGTGTGGAGGACAATTAAATAAGAAGTGGACAGCAAATAAGATGGATTAGTCGTGATTTTTGCCTGGTTTAAGGTTTACATGTGCTTCACAGTCAACGTGATTTTTGCCTGGTTTAAGGTTTACATGTGCTTCACAGTCGACATGAACCCAAAAGTTCAAACTTATTTTATACACAATGTGGACCTACTTTACTAGACCAGTTTATGGGCTTTGATAGTGAGGCCGAAATATGAATGGATGGGCTTTCATATGTTTTCTACGGACCCATTAGGGAATCTGATGGCCTAACATTTTACCTCCAATGGGTTCCCACGTATGTTAGTTGGGTATATAGTAGGATCTTCTTCAAACACCACTTCGCTGGCCTATGTGGCACTTTTTCTTCGAGCAACAAGAGTGAAGTAAGTCTCACAATGAGTTAGTCATAGTAATTCGGTTTAAATTCGTCTTTAGCGAAAATCGAACACAATATCTCTACTTACAAGTGAAGAACAATACTTATAAACAAAATAGTATGCAACACTTTAAAAATTCAAAGTTTATGCCTTCTCAATTTTTCGCTCTATCAGGCTTTACAAATTTGGTTATTTGAATGTAGAAACTTTAAAGTTTGATGAGTTCATGTATAATTGTTGGAGAACAAGAAGAAGGTGATACGGGTGAACCAATTAAGCATATTGTAGACGCTTTAAGGCCACGATCTAGGGTAAAACCAAAATCCGATCAAATATAGGTCACCTACTCTAAGACATAACTAACGAGCAACAACGCAGATTTAGGATCACATCAGACATGTAAATAGGAGACAAAAAAGACCTAAAATTTCAGTTAACTGCAGAAGAACTGAAGAAGACATGCATGGCTTCCAAGGATCACAAGGCAGCAGTCGTCTACTCTCAGCAATCAAGATATACTAGCTATTTAGAACGTATATTGTGAGAGCAGGGACGCTATATATAGTGATTAAGGTTTTAAATTAGTCAAGAGGATTCACCAAATCACCATCATATCAATTAGTGTTGACATCAGGGCATGTATTTTTGTAATTAAAAGGTTTTATTTATTTATTTTTATTTTTCAAATTTTCAGTTTTGATTTGTTTAAATTTTACTTTTGACTTTTAAAATTGCAGCTCATTGATTTAGTGTCGACATCTCATGGAATTAGTGTCGACACCATGGTGGCATGTATATTTTGTAATTTATTCATATCATTTATTTTGGAGGTTATGGGTGCTTCCATTTTCAGATTCAATAATCATTCCCAGGTTGCTCTGGTTATAAAGGAAATAATTGTTGTAATTAGTGTATAATATTTGTTTACTTGAGAATTGCTAAGAATACTCTATTTCAAAAATGAAACTCTTCATGCACTCTCTGCCACCTCGTATGTTTTGGAACATTATTTTTTAAAATTTTGGTGCGAGAATTAACGTTAAATTGTGAAGTGACAAAGAATCTATGAAAAATCACACTTCAAAAGAATCTCTTTAGCATTTCTCACCTTATTCTAGTCTAGGTCAATCCCTCGTATTGAGAAGACTGTCTAACTTCCCACAATCTCTTTGTTATCTTATAGGTTAGGTTCATTGTATGAAAGATGTATTGGTGTGCCTACTTGGATATAATCCTTGTACGGGTGAAAAACATATACCCTCAAGATTGGCGGCAAATCTAACCGCCTTTTTTACTCACTTTGCACGACAACTAGTTTGTTGCGCAATAGCACTTCATGGGGCGAAATTAATTTCGTCGCGTAGACTTTATGCGACAACAAATTCGTCACATAAACATTGAAGCGACAAAGGACATTGATTTTAAGTATTTATTTTTAATTATGAAATTTACATAAACAAAGTATATTGTCCATGTTTAAATAAACTTCATAATTACAAACAAATACTTAAATTCAATATTTAATCTTAGAATTAAAAACTTAATTCGATTAAATTAACCAAATTAATCAACTAACCAATTAAACTAAAAATTTAATCCAAATACATAACAAAGAGATAATTACAAACATCATCCTCAAATACATAAATTTAAAATATAAAAATATGTTATTTGTCCATAACGCTTAATTAACACTTCTACTCCACTGATCCGTGAGGACTGCCACTGCCGGTAACACTTCTTGAACATCTCATCGATAAACTTCATCAAGTCTTGGTTCGTAACTTCAATAATATAGTTATATTGTTACAAAAAAAAAAAAATTACAAATTATTCATTATAATATTCTATTTAACAAAAATAACTCTTATTTTACTAATCCACACTTACTGATAATTCATCTAGCCTAGACTTCTTCAGTCCTTCGGCACATCACCCACTTCGTAGAACAGTTGATCCGCACATCATGCATAAACTCCACACATCTCGGCATACTCATTCCTCTCATATCATAGTAAAAGATTCACTTATGTTGTGCACTCCATTCGAGTCCGTACCGACGCTCTCCTAGTTTTTATTTTTTATTTTTTTAATCTCCAGAAACAAACGTAAATTTTAAAATTAAAGTAAGTAATACATATCTAAAATTGTTTTTTTTTATTCCAAAAATATAAATATTAGATTCATGTAAATTGAATTTTTACCTTTCCCAGATCCTTCTCCCTCGAATCACTTAGTTGTAGGAGCATCGGAATTGACCATCTCACCAAAATTAAAATAAGAGGGTTTTGGGATGAAGAAAATGGGAGGAAATTTAGGGTTGTGGGAAAATAATGTGAAAAAAGTGATACTGAAATTGTGCTTATAAAGAAACCGTAGGACTTCGTGTGACAAACATTAAATCAAGTGTTTTGGTCCCAAAAACTTGCGTGACGAATCATTTGCCGCATAAAATACGTAGTAAATGTAACATCCCACATCGCCCAGGGGAGTGATCCTTAAATGTATATTCTCATCCCTACCTAGCACGAGGCCTTTTGGGAGCTCACTGGCTTCGGGTTCCGTAGGAATTCCGAAGTTAAGCAAGTAGTGCGCGAGAGCATTCCCAGGATGGGTGACCCATCGGGAAGTTCTTGTGTGAGTTCCCAAAAACAAAACCGTGAGGGCGTGGTTAGGGCCCAAAGCGGACAATTGTCATATCCCGGTCCGAGGTGGATTACTTCCTGGACTCACTCCACCACCGTAGCATGATATTGTCCGTTTTGGGCTTACCATTCCCTCACGGTTTTGTTTTTTTGGGAACTCACGAGCAACTTCCCAATGGGTCACCCATCATGGGATTGCTCTAGCCCCCTTCTCGCTTAACTTCGGAGTTCCTATAGAACTCGAAGCCAGTGAGCTCCCAAAAGGCCTTGTGCTAGGTAGGGATGGGAATATCCATTTAAGGATCACTCCCCCGGGCGATGTGGGATGTTAAATATGACAACTTCAACGCACACCGACCATTTCAGAGCCCCTTTACATGACAAAATATTCGTCGCCCAATGTTTACTTGAAGTGTTTCGTGCGACGAATTATTTGTTTACCTTTGCGCGACGAAAAGTAAATATCTATTTTCTTTTGCCTCAAAAACAGTTTCTTAAAATACTAATGTCATCAAACTTTGCAATTAACTAACTTTTCCAAGTAGCACAGATTAGCAAATCTGTGCTAGTTGAAGAAAGTAGTTGACTCCAAAGTTTGATGACATGTCAATAATAGTACTTTAAGAATCTATTTTCAAGACGAAAAAAAATAAGTACCTAAAGTCCAAATTAAATTCTTATTCCTAATAAAATATATTTTTTTAATGATATTGTCAACAAATACATGCGTAATCTTTGTCTTCTTTTCCAGATACTCCTCCCTCACACCCATTACACAGACCACTGGTGGAATCGACCATCGTACGAACTGGGATATGAGGGATTTGGGGCAAAAGAAAATGAGGGGAAATAGAGGATTTTAGGGAAATTGATTTGAGTAAAAGGGGGAGATAACCTGTCAATTTATACAAACTAGAGGAACAATGTTTTTCAACTGGCTTTTAGTATACATATAATATCTTAAAAGATGTAACGATTGACATGTTAGGTCCATATATGTATGTATACATATACACACACACATGTAAAATTGTATTTTGGTTTGGGTTCAACATCCTTTCTTTAACAAAAAGCCAAAACAAATGTGAATGTGTAAGAATTTTTCAGTTTTATTGTTGTGTTGTCATGTGATGTTACAATACCTATATTGTAACACGTACTTTATTTATTATTTTTATAACTTCGAATATAAATTCATCGTCCACCTATGTTATAAATAGGAATTGACAACACGATATCGATGGCGGTGGTGTTAGGATCGTAGCCAAGACCTTTTCAATATGCAGCAGGGTGAGGAGACAACAAGATCTCAAGGTGGTCGCATACGCATTGAGGCAGCATTTGGTTGCTTTTATACATATACAAGATCTCTCGTTGTACCAATGACTCCATATTTTTAAATCAGAAGTTTCCTGACATCATCTAATATTTCAAATCAATAGACTGTCTAACATCGTCTTAATATTTTCCTATCTTATCTTTTGGGTCCTCATATGTTTTGTAAGACAAACTCTGCCACCAGAAGAATGAAAAACTGCACTCCCTGCCAATTCCAACTGTAGAATTCACCGGCAAAAAAAAATTACTAGAGGCCGGAAGTGTTGGCAAAACAACAATATATATATATATATATATATAGTACTATATATCTATATATATACATATAGTACTTATATATATACACATACATACATATATATATATATATAGTACTATATATCACAATCGAATAAAAGGAACAACGATTGACTTTATATATAAATGAGCAGCATCTGATAATTCAATTAAAATAATTCAGTAACGGATTTCGCAGATAGAAACTTGCAAACTTGCAGCGTCCTTGAAATATAATTTCACCTGTACTCATGCTTGCAGTTCTACCGTCGTAAATTTAATTACTTGGATTTCCCCAATGTGGAAAAAAGAACGCAAAAGAACTCAAACTACATTACACCTCTGACAGAAGTTTCAGTTTGAACAATGAAGAAACTTGAAAAGAAAAAGGACCTAGAAACTAAAATGCAGCGGCTAGCGCAGGCAATTCGGCACCCTGAACCCTAATTCACATAAATATGTTATGTACATCTTCAGATAACGAAGAAACAAAAACAAAACAGTTAACACTGAGATTAAATCTTTTTTGGCTATATCCCCTAAAAAGTTAATATTGTACACCTGGATTACATCAATAAAATCCTCTTGATCCTCTAGACTGATAAAGCTCCAGCCTACTTTTAGCTTCCGGTAACAATTGTTCGACTGATTCATCATTCGCCAAATGAGCCTGCTTCGTCGACCACTCTAGCACAATTAGTACCTCCTCCTGAGCAAGCGTCTCGCTATCCGGAATATGCAGTGCAATGTAGCACAGCAGAATCAACGACGGAATCTGCACTCCGGATTCCCCAAAGTAAACCAGTTGAATCAGATGCTTGGTTCCCCCAGCGTCTATAATCGCTTTACAGTGATTTACGTGGAGGAAATTTTCAGTGCATGCAAACTTATTCAGTGCAATCACAGCCGCCGTAGAAATACTCGTTTCTGTTTCGTCGAGCAGCTTCACCAATGGGCCAATGAATCGCGTCTCTGTCGCTCTGAAAGTTCTTGCTAAGTTTCCGATCGCTTGTATGCACGGTTCAAGCAGGTCGGAGTCTGCCTTTTCGACTATTTTCAGAAGCTGCTCGACCACGGCTTTACAGGCGGGGGATGTTGGCTTGAAAGCCGACCGCCTCAAGTCCGCACTCTGCTCAGCCACCGCGGTTATCTCCATCAACGCCTTGGCCGAATTCTGCTGAACGTCCCAAGAACCTTTTTCTAGTAAAACTGCGAAACATAAAAGCGCTCTTGACTCCGTGATGCTGCCACAAATACTCGCATTCCCCTTGGAAAGCTTCCACAGCGCCCTCGCCGCCATTGCTTTCATCTCTGCCTTGGTTTCGGGGTCCTCGTACTCCCTCCCCTTGATGCTAGCCCCGGACAGTGCCACATGGTGATTGTGTGGTCTCGCAGTGTGGTGAGTTGGAGGTGGATGATGAAGGTTCTGGTGATTGCTATTCTGAGTTGGCTTCCCTTGGCCATGACCAGAGTCAGGGGGAGTCGAACCCTGATTCTTCATAGTCACTGCGCTATTCACAAGATTCTGCATCTGACTAAACGTGTTTTGATTCCCCGTTATAGGGTGTGTCGTCTGATGCTCGGTGTTCTTGCTGCTCCCCATGACAATCGAGTGCAACGACATTTGTTGCTTGCTCGGTATGGCGTACTTGCTATGCTCCTGAATCGTCTCAAAAGCGAGATGACTCACGAGCAATCGGATAACATTGTTTTGGGCAAAAGGGTCTTGGCATTTCGGATGATTCTCTGCCATTTCGGAGACCGCCCAGGCGACAAGCGCCTGGACTTTCATGTTGCCTTCTTTGAGGATTTTCGCAAAAACTGGGCAGACTCCCGCGTTCACAATCTGTTCGACGCTTTCGGGGTCCTTTCCTAACAACCCAATTGCCCTGGCTGCGCTCTCTTGTCCTTCGCTTCCTCCTTCCTTCAGCATCTTCAGCAGCGGAGGCACCCCGCCTTCCTCAATAATCAGCCTCCCGTACCTGTCGTTGTCTTTTGCTAACGACACTAGAGAAGCTGCCGCATCCGATCGCTCCTCCATCGAGCCAGTGTGGAGGGTCGCAATCTGTTCCCAAATGAGGCAGAGTATGGGCTCGTTGGAGGCGATCGGGGGAAGCCCCAGATACTCGTCATCGCGGTCGTCGGAGGAGGCTGAGACTCGGAGGAGCCACGACACGTCTCCAATGTTGTTGTCGAGGGACTGACCGATCCTTTTGAACGAGCCGCTGGGGATGATGGTGAAGATGCGTTGCATGAGGCCGGTGGCTCGGCACTTGATGACGAGGATGAGGGCCTTGTCGAGGGCTTGTTCCGTATCGTCGATGATGCGACGCGTGGGGCGCTCGTAGAGATCGTTGCTCGCACGCGCTGCCTGGCGGAGGAGGCCGGCGAGCTTCTCGGTCTTGGATTTGAGCTCCATACACTCTTGTTTGTTTGATTGTGCCTCGTCGGCGGCCTTGCTCACTTGGTCCGCCAATTGTATTGGCCTTGCCAGGATCTCCTTCACAATCGCCGCCATGGCCAAGGCCCCCCAAAACCTGAAACACCTTCAAACTGAAGAAACCCACCTCAGAAAATCCCAATCAGAGATGGGTTTTTGTCCTTCAACAATGTCAACAATGCAATGCGATTCTTCCTTTAATCATCGTATATTCATGTTTATTTAATCAAAACATTAACGTAACAATGGGATCATTTTTATGGCAGATGGAGTTTCTTTGGTGTTCCGGTAGGGAAGATTATGGATGCGTTTACATTCCCAATTGTGTATCAGTGATGGTGATGGTGGTTTTGGGGGTGGAAGAGGAGGGTGGCGCCACCGGTACGAGGAGGAGGAAGAGGAGTTAATTGTTACGGTGAAACGGGTTTTTCTCCAACTTACAAGTGAAAAACCTACAATTCATGTTGACGTACGTTATATATAGCAAGTGAATATTGATTGGTCTAAACTCTCTTTGGATTTATTTATCCAAGAAAAAACTCACTCTTGGATTTTCAAATAATATTTTGTTACATGAAGTTGTCCATAATATACAGTATTGCATTGTCGAATTGTATTATGACAGATGCATATATACACCCATGTAGCAAACATTTTCTCTTTTGGATTTTTCACTGCCGATCAAGGTCTTCTTTTTAAGGACTTGTGAAGACCTTTTTTATATGAACCATTAGATTAATCTAACGGTAGCAAAACTGATGAGATTATATTATCCTGTTACATCTAAACAAAATGAAATGCAAATAAAAAAATAAAATAAAATAAAAAAATCATGCCGTCGGCAGATTTCGTAGAAATTATAGAACCAGTATTCGAAATCGAAACGATCTAGTTATCGAGTCAAAAAAGCAACAAATTGTGAAGGTTTTTTCTTTTACAACAATAATAGTCAGGCTCCATAATTTGGTAAATCCACCACCACCTCCCCTTTCCTTGATCAAGGCTGATCCAAACTGTGAAGTTTTTTTTTCTTTTCCTCCTTTTATTTTCTGTTTAATCTTTGTGTTATTTCCTGATGAGAGAAGGAGAAGATAATTGTAATCCATAACAGAATCTCAGATGCAATGCAATGCTAGATCGATCAATGGATGTGAAAGATTTGAGATTAATTAAGGAGTAATGATTATGGAAGAATGAATGCCAGAAATGACAAAAACAAGAAAGAAGAGGAGAGGAAAAGGGAAGACGAGGGAGAAGAAGACATGGCTGTTCTCCCAAGTTCGAGGATCCTGCGAAATTTGAAATCACGGCCTGTTCTCCCTTCAACCTGAGAAATCTGAAGTTGTGAACGGTTGGAGAACAATTTAGAAACAATAAAATAACAGAAATACAGAATCGAAATACTTATATTTTATTATTTAAAAATACTTGCAATACAGAATGCAATTACACAATAATTACAAAAAAATTAAAATGATACTAACTTGAATGAATTGAAGGTAGAGGCTAGCGCAAACGCTATGTCATTCGAATAGTATTTCCGTCTCACTCGTGTGCTTGTGGTTCTACAATGTCTGTTTGACTAGGATACAACTACCTAATTCTACAACTCGCACTGGATTATAGAATTCTAGTGAATTGCTTTATGTGTTTACTCTTTGGAAATTTTGTACGGAAGATAAGGAGGAAGAAAAGATGATCTTTGATGGAACTGAGGGCTCTAGTTATATAGGCTATTTCATAGCTCTTCAAACATCTTTTGGATGTATCTGAAGCTATACAACTCTTTCCAAAGAGTTGAACGTTTTTAATTAATTTAATTTGAAATTAAAACTAATTGATCAGATTAATTTTAATTCCTTGGCCCCAAGGCCCAAGGTCCTTGTCTTGATTGATTAATATTAATATTATAGTATAATCATCAAGCCTAATCCACACAATTAGTGGCCCAAACCTCAATCCTCATTCTAAACGGTCCAAGTTCTAATTACTAAGAAGAAGGAATAAACCTATATAAAGGTTAGTGAAAAACCATTGTTGCCCGATGTGGGACAAGAGGGATCTCAAAACTCCTACAACCCTATTTTTGTGGAGTTTCATTTTGTTTAGGTGTAACATGATTATATAATCTTATTAGTGTTGCTACCGTTAGATTAATTTGATGGCTCATATAAAAGACGTCTTCACAAGTCGTCAAAATGACCTTAGGAGAGCAACTTTGTTCGCCCCATAGCGCTATGGATGTTTGTAACTTTGTTGTGGTTACTATATGTACATTTGTTTTCTTGACACCTCTCTCAATGTGTATGTACATTGTGGCATACATCTTATCAATTGTATATGTAACTATGAGTGTAGCAGTCTCTCTTACATAATAAAATAAATAAATTCATGATTAGATACAACATGTTTCACCTAGGATTTTCTTGTAAATATACAGCCATATATCACCTAGTGTGGGTGTTTGTGTGGGGGAAAAAATCCAAGGTGTACCTACAATATAGGACAGGCGTACCACCAGTTAAAAATTGGCATGAAAGGTGGTGAATGATAGCAGAGGCAAACTGTTCTGGTTAATCTCCTTGCAGTTTGTTGGGATTATGAAATCCGTTCGTTCCTGCTAGCTACAGGCCATCACATGTAATCTATGGAAAGCGCGATGAAAATTCCAAAAAGGCCAAGGCCAAATTGCATTGCATGATTCTCTTGTACGTGCTCTACTCGGACTAAGGCAATGCCATATGGACACAATTTACATACATGGATACGGACTCTACTAGTCGATCGTATAATTTTGCTTTGGTTATCATCACAAAGAAAACTAGCTACAATTATTTACGTACGTGTTGGAAGTTACTGCAGATATGAGAAAAAAAAAAAGAACAATGATTATGAGAGAGAAAAGAGTTTGTGATAAAATATGTGATTAGTGGCTTTAAAAGTGACTCTTGGAGCATCAATTTACCGAGAGAAGCTAAATTCAGGGAGTTAAAACTTCTAGACAAAAAAAAAAAAGAAAAAAAAAAAGAAAAAAAAAGAAAAAAAAAGAAAGGGGTGTTGTAAATGAATTTTTCTTGGACAAAGGAGAGCTAATAGGGGTACAATTTTGTAGCAACTCCTTTCAAATCTTATAGAATAATATTAGAGAGACAAAATTTGGAGACAATTTTGAAAACAAAAAGATATGGAAGTTGATGATTGATTTATTACTTAAATGTTGATAAATGTGTTTATTTCTATTGGTGACACATCATTTAGTTTACAAATTTAGTATTGCTAGCATTACTCATTCCTATATCTCAGTTGATTCCCCCTTCACACACTCCCCACCCCCCTTCATCTCGGTTAAAGCATCAACAAGCTGTAAATACGACATTTTCCGGGGTTGCTACAAAAATAAACATGTATTTACTCATTCTTATATCTCAGTTGATTCCCCCTTCACGCACTCCCCACCCCCCTTCCTCTCAATTGAAGCATCAACAAGTTGTAAATACGACATTTGCCGGCGTTGCTACAAAAATAAACATGTATTAGCTACCCGTTATACGCTATAACTGGAGAGATGCTCTTATGTCGTATGGGCTTTTATTTATTTATTTTTATTTTTATAAATTTTTTTTTAATACAAACATTGAATTATAGAACTTTCCTCTTCATCCTTCTTCTGTCGGCCTGTTTGGACCAGCATAGGTAATGAAAAATTGGATGCTTTATTAAGAATTAATATACATGAAACCAAACTTTTTTTGGACTCCAAAAACAACAACATCGTACAATATCTTAATCTTACCTTAGAAGGGGACATTACAAATTAATTACTAAGTAAGCTAATTAATATTTCTTCTTCTGCAGCCACTTGATGAAATATGTATATTTGTGGAAGTTTGGCCTAGGCTACAGCTGTACAACAAATACTATATTACTCTGCATCTGCATTTGTTTTGTTTACAATATATGGGGCATATGGAGTTCCATTCATTTCTGTTCGTCAGCAGTGTAATGAAGGAATCTCTCATCTAACACTTGAGACTTCAAAGTTCTCTGCATGCACTTTTTTCAGCACATGAATTTCAGCTCAATCATTTCTTGTTCACCCTTTAATCTTATGTAAAAGTGTCATGAGTAGGTCTTTGAACACAATCCATAGTCTAAAAACTTTGGAATTCCATGATTTCCACAATAATTTGAACCAAAAATTTAGCATAGATATATAAATGAGATGTCTGTTGAAAATGCTAGTGGGCAATGAATGCCCACAGTAACCTTGGCACAGTAATATTGAAATCCTTGGCAGATGAATGAAAACCTTGGCAGATGAATGTGGACTTTGGGAATACAGGAGATCATATTTTCCAAAAGGGTGCTGTAAATTTTCAATGTATAATTAATGCATCAATATTGGAGTTGCTCTATAAATAGAGCACTCCGTATGTTTTCAATACACAGCAAAAAACATACAAATAGAAAGAAAGAAAGATCAATAACATCATCTATTCCTCCGTCTTTTATTTGTTATCCTATTTTGCTACAGTTTCAGTGTGACATTTTACACCTACTTCGCTCCATTCACTAAAAAGGTTATCTATTTAACTGTTACATATTTATAACACGTTATCAGCACGACACTCTAAATATAACTATTCTCTCATTTCTCTTTGCCGAACGAAAAAAAAAAAAAAGTTTCCTCGAAGGTTTTTACTGTTCATCTTCTTCCTCTACCTCAACTGCGCGATATACCCTCGCGACGAACTATTTGCTCCATGCCTGCTCTTAGTTCTCAAACTAACAATTACATACATCTTTGATTTCTTGTTTGGTGTAGATCTTGATTACTAACCCAATATTTATTTATGTTAATTTTACTACAATCCAAGATGGTGCGGTACAATCGTCCATTTTGAATTGCAAATTTAATCTTATTGCGATCTAAGACGATGCAGTATCATTGTCTATCTTGGACTACAGATCTAACTTTACTGCAATTTTAGATGGTGCGGTATAATCGCCCACCCTACCTTGCATATTTAAATTTTCCTGCTGTTTAATTTCATTGCAATTTTAGGTGGTGCGGTATAATTGCCCACTCTACTCTGCGTATTTAAACTTTTCCTGCTACTTGAGTGGTACGGAATAATCGCCCATTCTATATTATATTATTTCAATGAGAATGATGAACTTGACGAAGCTTGATTATGCTGCCCTGGACATTACCGAGAAGAATTACCTTACCTGGGTACTGAATACCAAGATTCATCTGGAATCAGGGAATCTTGGGGATGCTATAAGGGAAGTGAACAACTCATCCTCTCAAGGTTGGGCAAAGGCCATGATTTTTATTTGTCGCCATCTTGATGAGGGACTAAAGAGCGAGTACTTAACGATTGAAGATCCGTTAGCTCTATGGAAGGCCTTGAGAAACAGATACAATCACCAGACAACGGTGATTCTTCCAAGAGCTCGTTATGAGTGGACTCACCTAAGGATCCAGGATTTCAAGTCAGTGACAGAGTACAATTCTGCGTTGTTCAGAATTACCTTTCAGATGAAGCTCTGTGGGGATACTATTACTGAGGAAGATTTGCTGGAAAAGACTTTCAGCACATTTCATGCCTTTAACGTGCTTCTCCAGCAGCAGTATAGAGTGCGAGGCTTCACTGAATACAACCAGCTGATATCTGTGCTTTTGGTAGCTGAGCAGAACAATGAGCTCCTGATGAAAAACCATCATTCCCAACTGATGCGAGAATTATACGCGCACAAATTAAACCCTCTTTTTGACAATTGTAGTATAGATATAAGTAGGGATCGTTCTGGACCGGGGATTAGGAGGGATTGTTAATCTCTTGGAAACTGACTCAAAAACGTAAAAACAATATAAAACACTAAACTAGACTCAAAGAATGTGAAACTAAACGTTAAAACACTAAGACAAACCAAAAGACTCAAAATGTTTTAAAAACACAAACTAAATTGATTTCTAACTAAATTGAACATTAAAGCAAAAGGGGGATTGAGGTTTGACGAAAATTGAAATAACGAAACAAGTTAATAAACTAGACAGAATGTAAATATGAAATTGATGAAATGGAATGAATGGATGCTAGCCAAGGGGTTCATCTCCACACATGTTACACTTGCATAATAAAAAGATTTCCAATTGCATTTCAATAAATTATGAAACTCATCACCCCGGGTTAATTAGGTCCGCTTAAATTAACCTTCAAATCTTCCTAACGTTATTGAATTGGATGATTGCATACGACAACCCAAAACATTCCCCACAAGTCCCCTACATGATTGCATAATAGAGATACAAGCAAGAATCATTACGCTCTATGAAAATTATAAGTGTTGACGAGGCATTCGTTACTATGATTGCATGAAACTTATGCCAAGAATTCGTTTAACGCGATTGTTTATAAGCAACCTCCACTACTTGTGAATATAAGTTCGTAACTATTAGGTGAAACTCACTTATATTCTAGCGTCATATTCATGCATGAAAATTAAGCGTGCACTCTCAATAAACATACATAAATAAGTTATCAATCAAACAGTTAAACAAATTGAATCCACGACTTATGAAATGCAATTAGAAGTAATCAAATCAAAACGCAAGCATAAACATATATTTCGAATCCACCCCTAGCCAAAGGGGGGTTTAGTTCCTCATACGTACAAAACAAAGAGAATTGAAATTAAACATTGAATTCAAAGGAAAAGAAACACCTAAACATTCCAACAACTCAAACTTGAATTGTATGAACGTTTAGGCCCGCTTCTCTTCCTCTTTGTCGTAGCACAAGGTCTAAGGATAGTTTGATGGTGTGAATGGTTTGGGAAGTGGTGGAAATGGAAGGATGGTGTTTGGATTGTAAGGGAGAGCACGACAATGGTGGTTTGATGGTCTACATTCTGAATATGGAAGAGTGAATGAGAATGAATTGAGGTGTGTTGTGTTGTGAATGGAATGAATGAATTGTGGCTGCAATGGATGCTTATTTATAGGTAAATAAGAGGGAACATGACAGCTAGGAAGTGGGTGGAAATGTGGCTGCAATGTTAGTGAATGATTATGAGTGAATGCATGTGGATGTGGCTAGGTTGGAAAGCTGGAATTGTGATGGGAAAGCCACGGCAAAAGGGAGGAATTTCTGCGGCTGCATGTTTGGGTTTGTTTAAAGGGTGCATGTGGGTGAATGTTAGGTTGGAAATGCATGTGGAATGCTGGAATTAAGGTGGGTTATGCACGGCAAAGATGGGTTGATTGATTGAGTGTGCATGTGGCTGTTTTATGGAGGGAATGCTAGGTTGGAAAGCATGTGCAATGGCTGGAAATGAGTGTGTTTTGGACGGCACAAGGGTGGAAAATGAATGTGTGGCTGCATGGTTAAATGATTAAAGGGTGAATGCATGTGAGTGACAACTAGATTTGCTTGGTGGCTGCAATGATGAAGAATGAGAGCTGGAAATAAAAGGGAAAGCTGGAAAGGCATGTGAAGATGCTGGAAATGCAAAGAATGCCCACGGCAAGGATGTTTTCTTGCTGGAAATGCATGTGAATGCATGGCATTTGAATTGGGAAATGAATGATTAAATGTGCATGGCTGGAATGATGAAGAATAAAGGGTGCATGTGGGTTGAAAATGGCTGGAACAAAGGGGGAATAATGATGAAGACAAGCTGGAAATGTTAGGGAATGTGCACGGCACAAGGTTTTCAGGATGCATGTGTGTGTAAATGGTGGTGAAAATGCAATGATGAAGAGTGAATAAAGAAATGCATGTAGGGTTAGCTAGGTTGGCTTTGTTTGGGTGCATGTGTGTTGGAAATGGCTGGAACAAAGGGATGCACGGCATGGAATTGTTTTGGTGCATGTGGCTGCAATGTTGTGCAATGATGGAGGAATAAGTGCATGTGGTTGAATTGGTGGTGAATGTGCATGGCAAAGAATGGATTTCGCTGCAATGGTGTGTAATTGGGCTAGGGTTTAAGTGCATGAAATGGACCCAAATTGCTCCCCCTTGCATGGCAAGGAATGGTGTTTGTGTTAAGCCCACGGCAAGGTGAATGTAATTGGGTTAGGGCCATTGTTTTGTGTCCTCAAGTGCATACAAGGCCTTCAATTTCATCCAACACTTGGGCTCCAAGCATAAGCTATCCATCCTTAGCCCAATAGTGCTCCAAAAGGCCCCAAAACACTCCACAATGCATCCTTTCGTCAAACACGTCTTATGATCCTGAAAACACACAAAAGAAGCATAAAGGACTAAAATAACTAAAGAAACATAACGTAAATGTACGAGAACAAGCCATTTAAGTCGCATGAATATGCACCTATCACCAACCTACTGGATCTGCACCATTCCCAGAAGTGAATGCTGCTTCCCTCAAGGTGAACGCCACATCCTCTGGTGGCGATAATCATAAACGAGGACGTGGCCACAAAAGAGGTCGATGGAACAGGAAAGGCAAGAACCATGGTGGTCAATTTCACAATCAGGTTCCAAGGCATAATTCAGGCCTGAGCTTCAAAAATATGAATCACCACAAAGGCAAAGCTCATATGAACAATGTTCCCAAGAACTCTGAATGAGCCTGCCATAGGTGTGGTGGTAATGGGTATTGGGCACGTACTTGTCGTACCCTAAAACATCTGGTGGATCTGTATCAAGCCTCCCTTATAGAGAAGGGTGTCGAGACCAATTTTCTCGACCAGGCTAAACCAATGCATATACCTAATCCAATGTGTGACTTATCAGGGTAGTTGAACACAACCCACTTAGATGTTTCAAATTTTATTATGGAAAGAGGAAATGAAGTATACCGGTCCGACTGAATCGTTTATGCTTAATGTACTTTTATTATGCTGAACTTGTAGTTTAAAACTAGCATTTCAGATTCAATAAAAGTGGCATGTAAATTTCCTGTTATAACTTGCTTTTAACTCTGATTCCCTTACTCAGAGAGCATGGATAAAAATTATGGTCATTCTCAAAACTTGAGAAATGGTGAAGATACTTGTCTTGCAGACTGCGCAACTACGCATACAATACTTTGAGATTGAAAGTATTTCTCAAGATTGATGCTTACAAAAGTAAGGGTAACAACAATATCAGGACCTTCAGATGTAATTGAAGGCTCAGGGAAAGCCCAGATTATATTACCAAATGGAACAATATTGTCCATACGGAATGCGTTGTACGCTACTCGATCCACTCGAAATTTGTTGAGTTTCAAAGACATACGTTTAAATGGATATCATATTGAAACGAACAGTACAGAAAATGTGGAGTATCTATGCAGTACCTCAAATGATACCCAGAAGCGTATATTGGAGAAGTTGCATGGTTTGTCGAGTGGATTGTATTATACATACATAAAGACAGTTGAATCACATAATGTCATGAACCAGAAGTTCATTGATTCAAAAGTTTACATGTTTTAGCATGACCGTTTGGGTCACCCAAGATCTACCATAATGCGTAGAATCATTTCCAACTCTAATGGACATCCATTATTGAGCAGACACATTGCTATCTCAAATGATAACCCTTACAAGGTTTGTTCTCAAGGGAAGTTGGTAATTAGACCATCACAACTAAAGGTGGATGCTGAATCCCCATCATTTCTGCAAAGAATTCCAGGGGATATTTGTGGGCCTATTCAACCATCATGTGGACCATTTCGATATTTTATGGTTTTGGTTGATGCATCTACCCGATGGTCACATGTTTATCTATTGTCTACTCGGAATGTAGCTTTTGCGAGACTTCTTGCTCAGATAATTAAATTACGAGCACAGTTCCCAGATTACCTCATTAAGTCAATCCGATTTGATAACGCTGGTGAATTTACTTCTCAAATTTTTGATGATTACTGCATGACATTGGGCATTGATGTTGAACACTCTATTCCTCATGTCCATACTCAAAATGGTTTAGCAGAAGCATTGATTAAGCGGCTTCAGTTAATAGCTCGCACTCTATTCATGAAAACAAAATAGCCAGTTTCTGCATGGGGACATGTCATCTTACATGCTGCATCATTGGTTCGATTCAGACCTATAGCCAGCCACCAATACTCCTCAGTACAACTCGTATTTGGACATCAACAAAACATTTCACATTTACGAGTTTTTTGGTTGTGCTGTTTATGTGCCTATTGCACCGCTGCAACGCACTAAAATGGGACCTCAGCGTAGACTGGGAATTTATGTGGGTTTTGATTATTGCACCGCTGCAACGCACTAAAATGGGACCTCAGCGTAGACTGGGAATTTATGTGGGTTTTGATTCACTATCTATCGTTAGATATTTGGAACCCCTGACAGGTGATATGTTTACAGCTCGTTTTGCTGATTGTCAATTTTATGAGACAGTCTTCCCGTCGTTAGGGGGAGAAAAGACCGTTCCAGAAGAACGGCAAGAGCTGACATGGGTTGTACTCACCTTGTCTCATTTTGATCCTCAAAGCATTCAATGTGAAAATGAAGTGAAAAGAATTGTTTATCTTCAAAGTATTGCCAATCAAATGCCAAATGCATTTAATGATGTTATGAAAGTGACAAAATCACATATACCAGCTGCAAACGCACCTGCAAGAATTGATGTCCCTGTTGGACAAAATAAAGTGGCAGTGAATGATTCATCTGGTACACGCTTGAAGCGTGGTAGACCTCCAGGTTCAAAAGATTCAGCTTCTTGAAAGAGAAAGTCGAGGGCACAACTGAATCCAAATGAAATCATTCAAGAAGAGAAAATGAATGACAAATCCACAATTCATGATTCTGTACTTTCAGAAAAGGAAGTTGTCTTTGATGAGACACATGTCCCTCAAGAAACAGAGGTACATGAAAACAAAGAAATCTCCATAAATTATGCTTGTACAAATGAATTATGGGATCGAAATGAAATAATTATCGATGACATATGTACTTTTGCAGTAGCCACTGAAATCATATTAAGTGATGATATTGAGTCCCGCTCTGTTGATGAATGCAAACAGAGACATGATTGGCCTAAGTGGAAAGATGCAATTCAAGCAGAATTAAATTCCTTGGAAGGCAAAATGTTTTTAGACCAATAGTCCAAACCCCGCTTGGTGTAAACCCTGTAGGTTACAAATGGGTATTCACAAGGAAACGTAATTAGAAAAACGAGATTGCAAGATATAAAGCACGACTCGTTGCACAAGGTTTTTCGCAAAGACCTGTAATTGATTATGAGGAGACATACTCTTCTGTAATGGACGCAATTACGTTCCATTACTTAATAAGTTTAGTGGTTTCAGAGAAACTTGACATGTGACTTATGGATGTCATCACTGCGTATCTATATGGAGAATTAGATACTGACATATACATGAAGGTCCTAGAAGGACTTAAGTTGCCTGAAACAACTAACAAACCACGAGGTATGCTCTCGATCAAATTAAGGCGATCATTGTATGGGCTGAAACAATCTGGACGAATGTGGTATAATCGTCTCAGTGAGTATTTGATCAAAGAAGGGTATATCAACAATGTCATTTGCCCTTGTGTGTTCATTAAGAAATCCAACTCTAGATTTGCTATAGTGGCAGTATATGTCGATGATATGAACCTAGTTGGAACTCCTGAAGAGCTCATTAAAACTGCTGAATATCTGAAAAACAAATTTGAAATGAAAGACCTTGGAAAAACAAAATATTGTCTCAGCCTGCAGATCGAGCATTATGCTAATGGAATTTTGGTCCACCAATCAGTTTACATTAAAAAAATCCTGAAGTGATTTGGCATGGACAAGGGTTATCCACTCAACACTCCAAGGTCGTTTGTTCTTTGGACATTACGAAAGATCCATTCCGTCCAAAAGAAGATGATGAACTGGTCCTTGGTCTAGAAGTACCATATCTAAGTGCAATAGGTGGTTTGTTGTATTTAGCACAATGTACTAGACCAGATATAGCTTTTTCAGTTAACTTGTTAGTAAGGTATATCTCTGCTCCAACAATTCGTCATTGGAAGAGTATCAAAGATGTATTGCGATACCTTCGTGGGACAACAGACATGGGTCTCTTTTACTCAAAGAACTCCACAAATGACCAGGTCCTTGTTAGATATGCAGATGCTAGTTTTCTCTCTGATCCGCATAAAGCCCGCTCACAAACTGGATATGTGTTCAAGAATGGAGATACAGCAATATCATGGCGCTCAACAAAGTAAACATTAGTTGCTACATCTTCAAATCATTTAGAAATACTTGCTTTACATGAAGTAAGTTGTGAATGTTCTTGGTTAAGATCCATGATCCATCATATTCGGAATTCATGTGGTCTAACTTCGAAGACAGACAATCCAACTGTCATTCATGAAGATAATGCAGCATGTGTTGCCCAAATGAAGGAAGGATTCATCAAGGCGATAAAACTAAACACATATCTCCAAAGTTTTTCAGTGCACATAAGCTTCAGAAGGCTAAAGTTATTGAAGTCAGACATATCCGTTCTAATGAAAATCTGGCAGATTTGTTCATCAAATCTCTACCAAAATGCATGTTTCAGAAGTTAGTGCAAAGTATCGGTCGACTTACCAAACAACTGAATTTGGAGAATGTGGCATCAATGGGAGATATATATCAGGGGGGGCATCCATGATGCATGCCTGTTGTACTTTTTTTCCTTCGATTAGGATTTTTCCCACTGGGTTTTTCCTATTAAAGTTTTAATGAGGCAACATAAGCATATTTAACATTATATCAACAATCCAGGAAAAGTTGTACTCTTTTTCCTTCACTATGGTTTTTTCCCATTGGGTTTTTCCAAGCAAGTTTTTAATTGATATGTGGGCATCCAAGGGGGAGTGTTGAAAATGCTAGTGGGTAATGAATGCCCACAGTAACCTTGGCACAGTAATATTGAAATCCTTGGCAGATGAATGAAAACCTTGGCAGATGAATGTGGACTTTGGGAATGCTGGAGATCATATTTTCCAAAAGGGTGTTGTAAATTTTCAATGTATAATTAATGCATTAGTATTGGAGTTGCTCTATAAATAGAGCACTCCGTATGCTTTCAATACACAGCAAAAAACATACAAACAGAAAGAAAGAAAGATCAATAACATTATCTATTCCTCCGTCTTTTATTTGTTATCCTTTTGTGCTATAATTTCAGTGTGACATTTTACATCTACTTCGCTCCATTCACTAAAAAAGTTATCTCTTTAACTTTTACATATTTTTAACAATGTCTTCTTTTTTAGACTATAATTATATGTTTTTTTTTTTAAATACAGTGATGAATAAGAGAACAAAGAACTTCCGATACATGAGTAACTTTTCCTAACAATTTAAGCTGCAGGTTAAAACATTGAACTCTTCTCTTCAATTCATTATACAGGATTCTCTACAATTCTAAATATTTTGCGTGTTGTATTGACCAAAGTTTTGGATATGAGAAGCGAGTAGCAATATTCAAAAATGTATGTTTAAATGCCCAAGATGGTTCATCCTCGTGTAATTTAGTGAACTGTGATGCAGGGAGGTCTGAAATTTGTTGATTCTTAATAGGTTTTTAATTTTTGACAAGAATCGATATTCTATTTTAATTATTATAATTTATGTGAGGGTTAGTGAACTATAATTAATATCTCAATCTTCATTATTCCACATCAGTAATATCTCTTGATTACTAGTTAACAGTTCAATCATACAAACAGAAAGTGTATGGAATTGAGATTAAATTTAGTCCGGTCCTATAAAATCTCACTTTCTTCGATGAAATAATTGAGATTAATTTCAGTCCAGTTCTATATTGTCTCTCCATTTTTGAATGCATAAGTTCATTAAACATGCACGAGACCAAAACTTCGTGCTTTAATTGTTAATATTACAGACAAATAGCTGCAGGCTAAAAACCAGCATTTCATTTAAATGGCTACGTTTCCTAATTCTCATTTATAACAATTATGCTTTGGGCATCAACAATAATGTTCAATTTTAACAAGCAATAGCCTTCATGCATGTTTAATGAACTTATGTTTTCACTCCAGTTATAACAGGTGTGTGCTTTTGTGTTAATTAATATACCTTAAAAGTGGAACATGTTAGTCACATGCATGTAATGGTCAAGGGATCAAAATTTGAAACTTATGATTAAGTGTTCAAGTTACACCACTTGCCACGTGGTGTATCTCCAAGAATGATGCATAAAAAATTTCAAAATTTTCTTGCACACTTATATATTTTTATCTTTAAAGTAGTGAAGATAGTACATATTGCCACATGGTGTATATCATAGTTGCATGTGGTCCAATATTTTAATGAATAGGATGTTGAATTTATATCCATTTGTCCTAGGGGCAAAACTCCCTATCCTGTAATTTAATGAAAAAGTTCCGAATCATCTCTCTCTCCTTAATAATAATAATTTTTATTCTTCTAGTTCTTGTCCTTAATATGTCCAAAAATATATATGTTGTTTTTTTAAAACACAAAACAACATCATTTTGAATATAAGCACGAAATCAACACAAAAGGGTAATCATATGATTCACATTATTAGGGAATGGAATACAAGACCTAAGTTGCTAAGTGAATGTTCTTAATCACTTAAGTTGATAAAAGTTTTTTCAAATAATATTTTGTTACATGAATTTGTCCATAATATGCAGTATTGCATTGTCGAATTGTATTATGGCATGCATTGTCCAATTGTTCATATACCCATGTAGCAAACATTTTGTCTTTTGGATTTTTCACCGCCGATCGATTTCTCTACCATACATGTCATTAGTTGTATATATAACTATGAGTGTAGCGGTCTCTTTTACGTAATAAAAGAGATAAATTCATGGTTAGATACATGTTTCACCTATGATTTCTTGCAAATATACAGCCATAGATCACCTAGTGTGGGTGTTTGTGTGGGAGGGAAAGGAAAGAGATCCTCTCCAGATCTCTTCCACCAAGGCCACCAGATCAAGTGATACGAGCCTTTCAAATTTCATCCAACAACCCACCTATTTTGACCCCTTAAAATCTGTAATAATTTTTGGCCGTTGGATAAAATTTGAAAGACCCAGATTACTTGATCCGGTGGCCTTGGTGGAAGAGATCCGGAGAGGATCTCTTTCCGGGGGAAAATCCATGATGTACCAACAATATGGGACAGGCGTACCACCGGTTGAAAATTGGTATGAAAGGTGATGATTGATAGAAGAACTTTTCTGGTTAATCTGTTTGCTGTTTGTTTGGATATTATGAAATCCTTTCCTTCCTGTTAGCTACAGGCCATCACATGTAATCTATGGAAAGCGCGATGAACATTCCAAGAAGGCCAAGGCTAAATTGGCATTGAATGATTCTCTTGTACGTGCTCTACTCGGACTAGGGCAATGCCATACACACACAATTTACATGCATGTATACTAACTCTACTAGTCGATCGTATAATTTTGAACAATGAATATCTAGAACTAGAATAATTCGTTCATCTAGAAAAACTAAAAGAAAAAGGAAAGAGAATAACGAAGTCGATTTTATTGTGGTTGTCATCTCGAAGAAAACTTGCTAAACTATTCACACGTACGTGTTGGAAGTTACCACAGATATGAGAAAAAAAAAAAAAAAGCATGCTGATTATGAGAGAGAACAAAATTTGTGGTAAAATATATGTGATTAATTAGTGGCTTTAAAAGTGACTCTTGGAGCATCGATTTACTGAGAAAAGCTAAAGTCAGGGAGCTAAAACTTGAGACAAAAGAATGGCGTTGTAAATGGATTTTTGCTCCGACAAGGGAGCTAATTGGGGTACAACTTTGTAGCAACTCCTTGCAATTGTCGTATTACAGCTCATTCCCATCTCAACCCAACACCTTCCCCACCCCCTCAACCAGTGGTCACATGGGCTTTTTCTTATACAGACATTGAATTATCGAACTTTCCTCTTCATCCTTTTTCTGTCGGCCTGTTTGAGCCATAATAAAACATTGGATGCCTTATGAAGAGTATACAAGAAACCAAACTGTTTTTGGACTCCATGAACAGCAACATTGCATTGTACACATCTTAATCTTAGCTTATATAGGAGATTACAAATTATCACTAAATAATCTAATTAATATTGTCCTTCTTTTGCCGCCACTTGATGAAATATGTATATTTGTGGATGTTTGGCCCAGGTTTCAGCTGTACAGCAGTGTAAAGAAGTTCGATTCATTGGATGTTGCATTGTATGGTTTTGTTTTGTTTACAGTATATGGGGCATAGAGTTCGATTCATTTCTGTTCGTCAGCTGTGTAATGAAGGAATCTCTCTTATGACACTTGAGTAGGTGACATTGGACACAATCCATAGTCTAATTTTTTTATTTTAACAAACGATATTATCCACACCAAGGGGGAAGAGATGGGCTTAGCCTTACAATGGGCGAGCAATAGTGTGGATCAAAATTCGCCTTTAGCGAGAATCGAACATAAGACCTTTCACTTACAAGAGAAGAGAAATACTATTAGATTGTAGTACTAAGTGATAAGTCTAAAAACTTTGGAATGATGAATATATATAAGGATTGTTAACAATCAAACCCTAAGCCAAAAACTTGACAATTTAACATTAAATGATAACTACTGCAATTATTGTAGTATCATGCATGCAGTAATGACAACAAACAATAAGGGTTTACTTACTTGTAGTAGAAGACATTGATAGCAAGTTAATCACTTGTCTTCTCTTCTCTTGATTACGAAATTGATCCAAGAACACTCAATGGGACTGTTTCTAGCGTGAAAGATTATACATACCCGAGAAGAGAGACCAAAGTGATAAATATATATATATATATATATGTACTGCAACTCATCCTCCCATCAAGGATGCAGTTACAAGCAGTTTATCCATTTAACTGCTAATTAATTTAAATAATTATAACTTCAAGTTTCCCTCCTTTGTGGCTCTGCTCTTGTACGAGTCACACATACAAGTACTAAATGAAATACAACCATTTTGTTCTATACAATTGCACTAAACGTGAACTGATGAAGCTCACTTCATTTTAGGGTTTCTTACATTCTCCCACATGAGCAAAATTTGTTCATTAAATTGAATTGCTAATATACATACAAATGTGATCACTGATTGCATTTTCTCAATGACTTTAACAACTATTTATTGAAAATTTACCGGTTGAGTTTTAGAGCTATTCAACATTGGATACAATGTCAAAACTCTAAAACCACAAACTGATTAACCTTCAATATATCTATGTTGTATTCGAGAGAACAAAATTCTTGGGACATGATTGCATGAAAGTCAAATACTCCCACATTTCTTTGGTCACAAGGTACTGTAGATACCTTGAATACTTGAATAATCATTAAGCATCTTAAAAACATTAACCCTTAGCATTACAGCACATGTATTAGCATTATTACATTACTGATGGCTTACACAATACATACAGATTTGTGTAGCTTACTCCCACATTTAAAGAACATCAAATGTTGACTGCAAACCCATTTTCTGTACATGTTTATTGAAGATTGTAACATTCAAAGCCTTTGTCATTGGATCTGCAACCATGTCATGTGTGCTGATATGTTGAATGTCAATCACACAATCTCTAGCGTTATCTTGAACTTTCAAATACTTAATATCTATAAGTCTTGATGCCTCTAATCTCTTGTTGTTTTTAGCAAAGAATACTGCAGATGTGTCATCACAGTAAAGCTTGATTGGTCTTTCAATGCTTCTCACAATCTTCATCTCATAAATTAAGTTTTTTTTTAATCCAGTTACACTGTTTCATTGCCTCAAAACATCCAATATATTCAGACTCCATAGTGGATATTGCTCTTGTAGTTCGTTTTTTGCTCCTCTATGAGACAGCATCACCGCACATTAGAAAAATATAGCCATTGGTAGACATTCTGTCATCTATACATCCACCTAAGTCTGCATCAGTATAACATACGAGTTCCAGATTCTCTACATGATGATAGCACAACACATACAACTGAGTCATTTTCATGTATTTCAACACTTTTTTTCCTGCATTCCAGTGAACCAACCTTGGATTCGATTGAAATCTTCCAAAGACACTTAACATAAAAGCCAAATTAGGCTTGGTACAAACCTGTGCATACATCGCACTACCAATTAAGGAAGCATAAGGCTTATCCTTCATTGTTTGCACTTCATAGTCAGTTATAGGATACTAAGATAATGACAACGTATCATCTTTGCCAAGTGGTAAATCTCCACCACTGCAATTCTCCATATTAAACCTTTTGAGAACCTTATCAATGTAGGCTCTCTGTGACAAGCCTAACCATCTTTTAGACCAATTTCTAGCAATCTCAATGCCTAAAGTATAGTGTGTTTCACCTAAATCTTTCATGTCAAAGCTATTGGAAATCATGCTTTTGGTTTCTTTAAGCAAATGAACGGTAGAACTGGCAAGTAAAATGTCATCCACATAGAGAACCATAAGGATAAAAGTGGACTTTACCATTTTGAAGTAAATACAGTTATCAATCTTGTTCTCTACAAAACGAAAATCTGTCACAACTTGATCAAACTTTTTATACCATTGTCTATAGGCCTGTTTAAGTCCATATTGATCTATTAAGTTTACAAACCATATATTCCTTCCCTTTTCCAATGAATCCACTTGGTTGTTTCATATATATCTCTTCATCAAGACCACCATTTAAGAAGTTGTTTTAACATCCATCTGGTGCAATTCAAGATCAAAGTGAGCAGTGAGTACCATGATCACTGAAAATGAATCTTTGGTTGAAACTGGAGAAAATGTTTCATTATAATATAGACCCTCATTCTGTGTAAAAACCTTTGCCACCAACCTTGTTTTATATCTCTCAATCCTTCGTTGTGAATATCTTTTAGTCTTATACACCCATTTACATCCAATGGGTTAACCGATGTCCAAACATTGTTCTTATGCATTGATTCCAATTCATCCTCCTTAGCAGCTTGCCATTATGAGGAATTTGAACTCTCCATTGCTGCTTGGTATGTGGTTGGATCATCATGATCACCAATGTCAAATTCTACTTCCTGCAAGTAACACAGATAATCACTGGGAATACCAGACCTCTTAGGCTTACTAGACTTTCTTGTTTGAATTGGTAAGGTCTTTAGCATAGGTGCTGAAGTGGATGCAGGTGCAAGTACTTGTTAAGAAGAATTGGAAATTGATACATAAAGGGATTGTTGCAATGTATGATCATGAAAATCGTGTTGCAATGGATCTGCAACAACATCTTGCATTGTATGCCTTGGTGAATAAGGCACATGTGCAATATTCCCTGTTTGTGAACTCACCATTGGCATAGGTATCAAACCATTGATAGTGGCATTTTTAGTCAACTCACTCTCAATGATTGAAGGTTTTTCATTTCTCTTCAAACACATATGAAGTTTTGGATTAAGAATGCACATCATTGCAATCTTTAATGAATTTGGCATTGTTACTCTTCACTATCCTAGTAAATGCATTAAGACAATAAAACCTGAAGCCTTTGGACCTTTCTGCATAACCCACAAAATAACAACTAGTGGTTCTTGATAGGAATTTTACCACACACGCAAAAGGGTTAAAAACTCCTATATTACTTGCAAGAATGACAAGGTTATTGTAGTATAAATGGATCTTGCAAGGTCGTTCTCCACAATGATTATTAAATAAATCGAAGCAAATCAAATTCCAATTAATTGTTGTAAAGGAGAATCTCCACAATGATTATTAAATAAATCGAAGCAAATCAAATTCCAATTAATTGTTGTAAAGGAGAAAATTGAGGTGATTGATTTTTATGATCCAATTTAATAAAGCGAATTTAACTAATAAAAATAAGACAATCTGCAATATTGAAGCTGAAGGGAAAAGAAAACAGTGTTGGAAAAATCAAATTAAGAAAGCACTAGGCAAATAACATCACCGGGCAAGTACCAACACCGGTGCAGCAAACGATGAGCAAATAACATCAATATAATCATGCCACAATAATTCGATAATTCTAGTCAACATAAATAAGATATTACTCATGGCCGTAGTAATAAATAAGATATTACTCATGCCATAGTAATAAATAAGATATTACTCATGGCCATAATTAAAACCCCATAAAAGTGCGCATATCTGTGCATCCCGTAGGATTTCTGATAATTTCAAAATTTTTCGTTATTTCGCTAATTCTTATAAGCATTAGTCTAATCTAGGCATGCGTAGGAAATTCTTTTTCAAATGTATAATTGGAAACTAAATAAATATATAATATTTAAAAGTAAAGACTCACTCACAGATCATGTCGTTGAGTCGAACCCGTTCGAACTAGAATAGCCGAAGTCACCAATAATAATTGCACCTAAGCATAATATTAGGACCCATTAGTAAAACTTCACTAAAACAATTAAATTTGGGAAAAGAGAGTGCAAATTTAGAATCCGGGCATCGAAAGACGCTAAGGAGGGTCCTTAGTAAATTTTACAAAAAGTCAACGGTCAACCCTAAAAAGTCAACTGAGATGTCTCAGTGGTCAATTACGTTAAAACTTTAGAATTTCACTAAATGGATGCCAAAAATGGACTCAGGGCGTCGAAATTAGCCTAAAAGGGTTTCCGAGAAATTTCCAAAAAGGCCAACATAAGGAATATTCCAGAGAATATTCCAAACCCAACTCAGAAATGGGTTTGGGCCGAATTTGGACCATGAATCTGGGCTTGGATCGTGGGCCAACATCCCAAAGGTTTGGACCAGGTTCTGGCCGGTTGCCACTGTAACCGTCGGGTAAAGCCCAGCTTCAACCACCTAATTTCTTTACTAAACCTAGCCTTCCAATATATCAAATCAAAGCTCGAATAACAAGGAACTGAAATGTACCTTTGGTTTCCTCGATCGTGGCCGGAGGTGGTCGGAAAATGACTCGAAACCGTCGAGCTCTTGCAGGAAAATCTAGAAAAGTACACTTGAGGTGTTTTTGAGCCAAACCATTACCAAAAGTCCATCAAATTACTAGAATCACACACCACATCACGATCCACAATAATTTGAGGTGGTTTTTGGAACTTACTGTCGTCGGAAATCCAAAAACTTGCTGGAGAAGGAAGATAAACAGTGGCAGTGGCCACTGATAGTGTAAGTCCTAGTTTTTGGGCTGAGAACTCACAGATCTTATCGAAGCAACCTAGTTAGCAACGGTGATGGAGCTCGCCAAAGCGGCAAGATGTTTGTGTGTGGGTGCTGTCTTGGTGGTTCACGGGAAGGAGAACGAGAGAGATGAAGGTGCGGAAGATATGAGAAAGAGAGAGACAGTGAAGAAATTTTTTGAAAGAGAAATGAGTAATGCTATTCTTACCACAATTTTATACCACATTTCTTTACCATCTTAGGTGGCAGATAAGTTGGACAAGCTACATCATTTAATTTCAATCTTTTTAAATGATGATTGTGATATACGATGAGTCTCATTCTTCCACCTAAGATTATTGAATTGTTTTAATTAATAAAAATATTGAAATTAAAATGATGTAGATTGTCTAACTCATCTACCACCTAAGATGGTAAAAAAATATGGTATAAAATTGTGGTAAGAATAGCATTACTCAAGAGAAATAGGTCCAGGAGAGTGGGAGTGAGAGGACACGGGAACAATGGTGATTGGAGACCCACGTGGGTGGGTCCCATCATGCAGAAAATCTACATAGAAAAATTAATAAAATAATGAAGGGTGTTTATCTAGAATAATGAATCTTCCAAAATGCTCTTGAACTTTGTAAGTCCATAAAATCTCCATCTAGCTCCAAATTCAATTCCGCTTGCGCCCACGCGTTCATAGTGACGAGCACTATGAGGATATGCTAAAAGAATGTTTCATAAGTCTCATGACACGTTGGTCAACTAAGGTCAACATCCTCGCCTATAAGGGCATTTTCGTAAATTCACTCTTTTAATATTAATAAAATTGTAAAACTAGGGACGGGTCGTCACACTAGTCCTTTATTGTCTGTCCATTTTTGAATGTATAAGTTCATTAAACATGCACGAAATTCGACCAAAAAAAAAAAAGGCATGCACGAGACACCATATTGACAAGAACATTTGAGCAACTATTGTGGGGAGCTTTTCATCAACCATTTGTGTGTTGAACTTTTGTTTCTCATAAATGATTTAGAGTGTATTTTTGCTCACTGTCCTGAAGTGATAGTAATGCTTACCATTCTATTTATCATCGTTGAGTGGGTTTAAATTTTGAAATTTATGTTTATCCACTACATAAATCTCGAATTTTAAACTCATCTGACAATAATAAATATGATGGGTGATGAACATTATCAGAGCAGTGAGTAAAAAATATTCCCAATGATTTGGGCCTTGTCTAGCTAGTACAAACAATATAAAGGCAAAGTGAATATATAATAGAGCAATTAGCCATAATATACATATTTTGACATTTAGTTGCAATTTTGATCACACTTTCTAAAAATTGATGATGATTCGTCAATTATGCCTTTGAAAAGTCCATAGCGTCCTTTATATTGTAAAAACTTGCGTGCAATTTTTTAGAAAGGGGACGAACGCTGCAAAAAGGGAGAGTGTCGTTGTGGTGTTGTCTTAGAGGGGGTTCAACGTCGAAAAGGGAGAGTGTCGTTAGAACGACGATGTGTTTTTGTTCTTTTTCTAATTAACGAAGAATAATATGCATTTCTCACAAGCAAATTTGATTAAAAGAGCAATTTTAGAAAGTGTGATCAAAAGTGCACCCAAATGCCAAAACATCTTTATTGTGACTAATTACCCTGTGTAATAATATAAAGGCATGTCCCCTATTTGGACAAGATATTCGGTGCTTTTCATTGATATTTGTAGTCTTGTTTATTGGTAATGAGATTGTATATCAAAACAATTTTCCAAACTATGAGAGTTTCTTGAAGGGTTTGATAGTTTCTGTACAATTTTTTTTTTCTTAAAAAGGAACTAGTTAGTGACTTCGTAACGATAATCCATTATTTCGGAAGCCGGGAAGACTTACATAGGCATTTCAACTTCTCCTTAACCACCATCGTGTGATTCACCAACAGTAGAAATTAAACTCAAAACATATCGTGTGAAATATATGCTTACATTCGTTCTTAATCACTGAAGTATTCCGTGGTGGTTAGTTTCTACACAATTTGATTCTTATGTTTTAGCAATGGATTTTTTCTTCGTCCTGAAAATGGAGCAAGAAAATGTAGTTCAGCTCATGGGCCTTCGAAGTCGCAATCAAAAATGTGGGTGATGGGTAAGCCCAAATTTCAGCTGGCTAACCCACAAGTATCAGAACGCAAAATCACTGGAGCATGATTCACTCTCAAATGTCGATGAACAAAAATAAGAAGAGGAAGAGAAAGGAGGAGCGACCAGCGACCCACCTGAGAAACAAATACTCCGAGAACCCACCCGACTTCGCTCACTTGGCTTCTTTGTACCCCTCTTTCGAGCCCTTCGTCTTCTTCTCCCGAGATGGTCGGCCCAGAATTGACTGGACCGACTTCAACGCCACCCGGGAACTCACTCGGGTCCTCCTCCTCCACGACCACCGCCTCATCTGGTAATTTTTTTCTCATCCAACTCTGCATTGCATTTGCTTAATTGGGCAGCTTTTAGAACTTGGAATCGAGGGGTTTTGACTTGAAAGTTTGTATCTTTTTCGATTTTTGAGGTTACCCAGTTTCTTGTTTTGGCTGAATATTCTTTGGTTCTACTTGTTTTGTGTAGCGGCTGTGTCGAAAACTTCTGATTCTGTCACTGAATTTATAACCATGCCACCTTAATTGGCTTCAAAAGTTTTACTAGGATCCCAGTAGGCATGCAAGTATGAAACGTTGCAGCCTGTTCGGTTTACTTGGATGATCAAATTAAAAAGGTTCCTAATCTTGGTACCATCTTCGTTACGCAGATAAAATCGTAGGTTTAATGTTACATTGAGGACACAATTATACTTAGCTTAGTAATGTGATAAAGCTCTTGCGGCTTTAGCTTTTATATCTTCGAGTCCCAGCTTATTATAACTCCTAACTCATTGTATAGTTCCCTCTCAAGTCTCGCCTTTTTGTTACGGTGTGTAAACCCAGTTGAATCCTTGATTCCCGAAGTCTATTCAGTTAATGAAGAAGCATTTTCATGGGGGTTCATAATATAGGACGTTCAATTTGAATTTGATTTCCCAGGTGGATTCCAGATGGGCAGCTGTGCCCCACTGTGCCCAATAGATCGAATTACATTCATTGGATTGAAGATCTTCTCTCATCTGACATCATTGTGAAGACTACAAGCAATGGTGATAAAGTTAGGGGCTTTGATATTGGAACTGGAGCAAACTGCATATATCCGCTTCTTGGTGCTTCTCTTCTCGGTTGGAGCTTTGTTGGGTCAGGTTGTTTATTAGTTGTTTTAGTTAGCATTTTCATACTTGGTTTTTTGAATACATCAATACTTTACAACTTAACAACGCTTCATTTTCACTGACCTTGGTTGCAGATGTGAGTGATGTAGCACTAGAGTGGGCAGAAAAAAATATTAGAGATAATCCACATATCGCGGAACTTATTGAAATTAGAAAGGTTGAAAGTGTTAAAGAGACCCTTCCACTGGAAGGATCGCCAAATGGGATGTTGGATAGTACTGAAAGCAAAATAGAATTGACCGAGAATATGGAAAGGGAAGCAGTGCCTTTGCCCTCCTCTTCATCCACATATCACGGGCCAGCTATTCTCCTTGGTGTGGTTAAGGATGGTGAGGAGTTTGACTTCTGCATGTGTAACCCTCCATTTTTTGAGACCATGGAGGAAGCAGGACTAAATCCAAAAACTGCATGTGGTGGGACCCCAACCGAGATGGTTTGTCCTGGTGGAGAAAAGGCTTTCATCACTCGCATTATTGAAGATAGCGTCACATTGAAGCATACTTTTCGGTAATGTTCTTTATTACCCATTATGTTCTTTCCAAATCTCTTCTGTCTCAGGGTAATCTTCTCAGAAACTTAGCTCTTATGTCTCAACATTGACTTGCAGGTGGTACACATCAATGGTTGGTAGGAAACTGAATGTCAAAATCCTAACATCAAAGCTTTGGGAAGTTGGAGTCACCATGGTAAAGACAACTGAATTTGTCCAAGGCCAAACTTCGCGATGGGGGCTGGCCTGGTCCTTTTTGCCTCCTGCCAAGCAGTTAGTATCATCTCATGTGGCTGTGAAGAACAACCTCTCTTTCATGCTTGAGGTTTGTTTGTCTTTCTTTTTTATTGTTTCAACGATCTCTATTTTTCCCAATATAAAAAATGTACCTACCTGATATTCTGAACGTTGCAAATCAGAAGTTGTGAGTTTTCAACAAAAGGTCAAGGATTCCCTTAAACCCAATGACCCACCTTACAAATACCCATCCATTTGATTGTTTGAATGACAAACCTGCTTTTAGAAAAGACTAGGAACAATTTTGGTATAAAGGTTGGTGGCAATTATGCCATTATTCTAATGTCAATTGGAGACCTCCAAGATTGATATTCTTGAGTTTTTTACGAACAATTCAAATTTTTGAAAGATGAATACTTCTTAGTCCTTCCCTGCAATAACTAGTACAACATTACGGCTTCCCTAAAGTTGCAATTCCAGGAGCAGTGAGCTGAAAAGATTTTAAAATTCCTTCCATTTTTTATGCCACAGTTTGCACTAGCATATATCATTTGTTTCTATAATAAGCAAATGCGTGCTTATTTAGGAATACACTAAGCATCTATGAGGACTGAGAAGACTGACTTACATAGTTTCGTCTCATAATTTCCATTATCTCTTGCATTTTGTCATTGTCTTGTCTGCTTTGCAGGGCCTCGACCGAAAATTTGGTGCTATACATGTATTGGAATCAACCAAATCCTTTTTCAGCTGTGGTGGTGCATCATGTAACTTGAACACATCCTCATTTACGCTCGATGTATGCTCATCTGTTAATTTGTTTTTTCGGTTTATTTATCAAGTGATATTGGTGTGTACTTACAAGCAGCACTATCTAACTTTTAACAGATCACCATGACAAAAGATCACTCAGATGCAATCTTGAAGGGTGGGCCACAAGATTGTGATAGAGTTATCAGTTGTGAAGATAAGCAAGAGGCATGCACAAGCTCAAGCTGTTTGAACTTGCCTTCAAATAATCTAGGTTTTCGTGTTTCGGTACGATGATGTCATTACTTGGCTTGTATGTGGTGGCTTTGTCTTTAGAATTTGTGCTTGACTTTTACAAAGTTTTCTTTCTTATAGGTCTTTCAGCAAAACCCTGGCACACTTCTGGTGAAAGGCTCACTACAGCAGAGAGCTTGTCAACTTTCAGGTTTTCACCCACCTATTTCTTAAATTTTGTTTATAAATTTTATTAATATAAACATTTGTACTACACTCGGGTGATGCTTTTACATTTTTTTTACTAGCTTTGAGCTGTCGCCAACATTAGTGCAATCTATATTTCCTTGTGTGTGTGAATGATTTGGATCGCCAAAATGATTGACCTACAAATGTCTCAACTGCCTTGTTGCCTTGCATTCATACTGTTATGAATTATCGCCATAACTTTTTCATATGTTACTTGTTCTCATCCACTTTAGTTTCCGTTATAATCGGTTGGATGTCACTAAATTTTTAAAGTTGTATATTTTCAAATTGGAGGCAGCTCAAAAAAAAAATATGCTAAACACTCTCATTAAGAATGATAGTGATGATCACAGCATAAGTAATCCAAATGTTTTTTTTTTTTTTCACCATTTGGCCAGCAAAACAACGTTCGTATCTTTTGTTTACTTTCCCAAAGAAAGAATAATCATTACATCCAACATATTTAACTTGCAAGACCTCTCTCCAAATGTTTTGGATGTAAAATGTATAAGATATGGTTCTATTTTAATTGCAGGAGCATTCTCACCAATATTCCAACGACTTGAGGAAGATCTGAAACAGAAATTTTGTAGAAGGAAGTAGACCATGGTAAAGCTTTCCTTGTCTGATTCCAGCAACATGGCAGCATTGGATATACAGTCATATCTGAAGTGGTTAGTTCTTAACTAGAAGATATTGAGCAGCAAATATTTTTGTTTTTGCTTGCCCTGCTTTTTCCCTTGTAATCTCCGGTCCATTTTTCTCATCCCCTTGTAGTTTTCCCATTTCTTTTGTATGCCCCCAAACTCGTAAAACATACCTGCAACGGTGTGTATATTGCACTCGTAATTGATTGTACTGACTTGAACACATCTTGTGCTGCTCTTCACTTCACTTTGTGTTGTATTGTATGCCATACTCCTAACATGAATAAATTAACGTGGCAGACATTACTTTCTTTCTTTTAGAAAAGTGATAAAAGTTTTCTTCTTGGCAACCAAGTGTTGCTCATGATGCCAATGAAAAGGAAAGCTGCATCATTACCCATCAATGTCGTCTCTTTGGTATATCAAATCTGATATGTTGTAGTCATGTTGAGAGTGAATCCCACATCAGGGAAAAGAGAGACCCGCATTTTTTTGTTTTAATTTATCATCGTGGAAGAGGGGATTCGGAGCTTCTTATAATTTGGAAGGAGGATTTACTACTAGTTCAAAAGTTGGATGGTCGGAAATAACGACGAGCTACTGGGCAGGAAGTTTTTCTCATACATTTATTTACCTCGGTTAATTATGATACATGTCAGACGGAGAAATTTGGCCTTGATTCATGTCGTCGATTTTTCAAATGAATGATTATCTGAAAGCTTTTTTAGCCATTCAAAATTCAGGCCTGAGCTAGTCATGAACTCGAAATTCTTATTTGAAGATCTTTATGCTGTCTTTGGACTCCGTGGCATGCTCAAACTTGCATGTTGCAGCTGATTAAATTCATTAGAATATGTAGCTTTACTGCAGAGACATATCAACTTTTATTCACAGAAAAGGTTTCTTCTCCAGCAAGACTCTGCGATCACTACATCTACTTTACACCCTTCATATTTTACATTACAAACACAAATAAACCTGCAGATAATCAAACTAACAGCAGAACGACGCATGATACATTTGGAACTCCGCCACCTTGATATTCCCGCTATCCCTTAAGAATAACAACCCAAACTCTATGGATGTAGAAAATATTAACAAAGTAAAAGGGACTGAGTTACTGTGGGATGGAAGATTTATCAACAAGAAAGCAAGAACAAGACTGCACAGACATGGAAGCTTCATGCTTTCCCTTCAACTCTTGCATATGTAACCGCAACGCAAGCGTCCACGAAATCCTCGTCTATAAAATCTGTAGAAAAGATCTGCAACCTATCCGCAATACCTCTAGAGAAGCACTGAGTTATAAACAGCCTCGCATATCCATGAATCCGTCTGGTCACAGGCTTGACACACAAAACCGGGTTATCAGCCTTGGGCGTGACCGTGTTCTCCACCCTGTAAAAGAACTTCCTTGATGAAACCGGCGGCTGATTACTCAAATGTTTCAGGTTGCTCTCGAATTTCGTGGATGGCAAGTCCGTGTCGATCCAGTTGTCCTTCAAATGCCCTGCATTCCACAGAGGACTCCCTGCCTTTGGCTGAGGTGACTTCCTCGGCTTCCACACGCATATCACTCTCTTCGGCAGCAGTTCCGAAATAGTCTTGTCGAAAACATGATCATCCTGGGGGATTAAAAACTCGCCGAGCTGATCAACCAAGTACTTATCAAACTCAGGAGGATCTTCGTGTCCGAATTCAGTTCGGATTTCGAGTATTATGATCTCATACTGCGTTTCGGACAAAAACTTCTTGACGTCGCTGATCACAACATCAATGTTGTAAGTGAGGAGGACTCCGTGGCAGACTTTTCGGTCCTCCTGGATTCGAATATCGACAACTCTGGCGCCTATCTCGAGCTGCTGGTAGATGGACAGATTTTGACACTGAGCAAAAGGCCTAGTGATGCATGGAAATCCAATCTTGTTGGTTGCAGAGTCATGAGTTCCAGGCCATACAATCTTGTTTATGTGAAGTTTCTCAGGGTTGATCCCAGCCATCCAGTTTTTTCTGTCCGAAGGCTTGTAGGCACATGATGGAAACTCTTCACCACAGCTCTGGTGAAGATCACAGAGTGTGTGTTTTTCCACCGCGATCGCCTTCCGACGTTCTACCTGCTTCGAGACATGGGAACCCATCTCCAATATGAAAATTGAAGAAGAAGAAGAAGAAGAAGAAGAGAAGAAGAAAACTCTTTTGCTTCTACCCTTTGGTTGTAAATGGAGGAAGTTGTGCAGAAAAGACTTTATTGTTGCAGGACCAATTGATGCGGAAAAAAAAAGATTATTGTTTATATTAAATGATTTTCGTCTTTTATTTTTATTTTTTTTTTCTTTTCAGTACAGCTGTTTATTTTTTGTTCTTTTTTTATTTATTTATTTATTCAATTCGAAAATTAAAAAAAAAAACAGTGAGAAAAAGGTTTGTGGAAATTGTTTTCTTTGTTTTCGTGCATAAATATTTATAAAATATATCTTCAAGGTTTGATTAAGAAGAGGGCGAAATGTAATTATCTTTATCTTGGTGGGTCGCTGGTTTGATTGAATTATTGGTGGAGAGTCATGATCGATGTGTCTGTTTTAATTGGTTGGTACAATTGTATGGTTGTCCTAAGCTGTATGAGCCTTTCGCTCCTGTTAGGTTTGATATCTTTTGTTTATCTGTTAACAAGAACTGTAGTACCTAAAACATTTCTAGAATGTTTTTGCTCATCACCCTTAACCACGGTAAAACATTACTATGCCACTCGATTTTGCGACGTGTATATATAAAAATTACTCATAACTTCATACTTTAATTCATGAGATTGTCGACCGTCAATCATTTTGATCATTAAAAATTTCCGTTAAATTGAAGAAACCATCAGTTCAAAGGAAGGGATTGATTTGATAACTAACCCCTTAACTTAACGGAGATTTTTCATAGAATAACTAAAATGATTGACGATAAACAATTTGAGAAACACTTTTATCGATTTTAAATATTAGAGATCAAAATAAGAATTTATATCAATTTCAAAGATCATTTTAACTAAAAAAACCCTTGGTACACGTGACAGGTATCGAGTTGAATAGTAACATTAGGACATCTCTGTAAGTTTAAGAACTGTCTGGATTAACCATAAACTATGGCCTAGAAGGATACCCACCTGATCAAGTCAGAGCACCAAATGCCAAATAATTGAAGGAAATTGCAACAATTGCTAACACCACTGAAATTGACATGGATAATCACTACATCTGTTGAATGTGAACTCTAACACTGGTTTGAAGGTTAAAAACAATGTTTACTTGTCATCTAATCAGTAATCATCATTAAGCATCATCCGATCAGACGGTTTTCACTACATATGGAAAACGTTTTAGTCAGAGAGAAGACATGAATGAACTGGAAGGTCATCTGAACAATTCAATTTCAGTGGTCCGCAACCACATTCCTAAATTAGACAAGCAACAAAATTGACAAGCTAAAACCATGAAGTTTCATGGGGCCTGCCATGTGAAAAATTGAATGTCGTTCCCGTTCAGATCTGAACTCAATAGAGTAAGTTCGTATTCAGGATAAGGATCACTTGCAGTCTCGATCGAAATAGAAACGGTTCAGAAGCAATGAGCAAATGTTTAAAGAGATTATGAGACTTTCTTGAGGGGTTTAGCAAAACATGAGCTGGCACAGTTTTAGCAGCATCAATCCAACCTAATAGTTTCCACCCATGTTCACTTCTTGTGATCGGAATGAGAAATAAGCATACTATGCAAGTTCAAGTATGGTAGTCCTTTATGAATAAAAAGAAGTGAATGATGCAAAAACTAAACATAATACCTTCCATGCGATCAGAAATTTAGATTTTATTGCACAAATCTGGCATGTATATCATTTTTTGAGATTCAAATCTAAAGAATCTGAAAACAGTAGCTTACAAAAATGCTATGAACTACAAAAATTGAATGGATATGTTCTATCACCAGTTCTCCCTATTAAAACCCCGCAAAGTAACAAATCAACAAACTTTTACCTCAAGGAATTAGGTACTGAAACATCTTCTTCCATCTGGCCAGCTAAATGTTCCAAAACTGAGTATATTTCTTCTTTCAAAGGATGCAACCGATCCGATACAGTGAAAGCATTCACTCTATTTTCAACTTCTATCCAACTAAGGGCTCGCTCTTTCCTCACTTGTCTCTCATCCATAAGCTGTCTCACCTTCTCTACCAACTCCCATTTCCCATGTTCGGCATATATACTTGAAAGTAATACATAGGCACCAGAAGATTGAGGCTCCATCTCAATAAGGTGCTCAGCCACTTTTCTTCCCAGCTCTGTGTTTCCATGAATTCTACTAACACCAAGTAATGCATTCCAAACTTGATCCCCACCATTACCTGGCATATTCTTGAGCTGGTTGATTAACTCGTCAAAACGTCCAGCTCGACCCAAGAGATCAACTACGCATGCATAATGTTCTACATCAGGAACAATGCCATGATCACTAGTCATGGACTCGAAAAAAGTAAGCCCTTCCTGCACTAGACCAGAATGACTACATGCATTGAGAATGACCACAAAGGTGGTCCTATCCGGCTTCATTCCTGATCTGACCATGTCCTCAAACGTCTGCATTGCCTCTGTACCGTTACCATGCTGTGCTAAGGCAGATATCAACGTGTTCCATAATACAGTATCTTGCTTATCACCCATGAGCTCAAAAACTCGCCTTCCTGCCCCTAAATCCCCACATTTTGAATACATGTCGATAAGAGAGCTCACAACAATTGTGTTGGGTCTAAAATTACTTCGTATTAAAGACGCGTGTACTTGTTTACCATGCTTAAGTGAAGCTATACTAGCACAAGCACAAAGGCAACTACTATACGTAAACTGATCAGGCCTAACTTGATAGAACATCATCTCTGTAAAAAATGCAAGGGCTTCATGCCCCAAACCATTTCTAGCATAGCCAGAAATCACAGCTGTCCACGATACAGGGTTCTTCTCGGGCATCCGATTGAACAATTCACTAGCTGATTCCATATCACCAAATTTTGCATACCCCGAAACCAGTGTTGTCCAAACAAGAACATCCTTCACAGGCATGCTATCGAATACTTTCCTCGCATCTCTCATCTCCCCGCATTTTGCATAAGCATCAACAACCGAACTAGAAAGCACAACATTTGACAAAAACCCGGCAACCAAAACCTGCGCATGAACTTGCTTAGTAAGCCCCAATTCCTTCAACTTCACACAAGCAGTCAAAACACCCGCAAAACTAAACTCATTGAAACCAATTGACAACCTTCTCAACTCTCTATAAAACCTCAAAGCCTCATCACAAACTCCACTCTGGGCATAACCAATGACCATGGTGTTCCACGACACGACGTCCTTCTCCGGCATTTTATCAAACAAACTCCTGGCCTCGCTCAACTTCCTCATCTTAGCATAACCAGAAAGCATATTGTTCCAAGAGTACAAATTCCTCACAGCCATTTTATCAAACACCCTGCCGGCTTCTACATCATCGGCACACTTAAAGTACATATTTACCAAATGGTTGGCTAAAAACGTAGTGGGGTGCTTGAATCCAGTGAGTTTCATATGGATGTGAACCCATTTGCCTTCTCGGAGGGACCTGGCGGCGCCGCACTGTTCCAAGAGGAAAGCGAGAGTCTTGGCGGGTAAGCGGATACCCTTTTGGACTAGAAGGTCGAGAGAGGAGAGGGCTTGCGAGAGATTTCCCTGAGAACAGAGCTTGAGGAGAGACTGGACGACGCAGGGAGGCTTGGTGGCGGCGAGGCGTTTAGGCTTGGTCAGAGGAGGGAGAGAGGAGGAAGAGAAAGAGGGCATTTCAGAGTGATACCATGAGAGGTTTGGATTGAAGTCTTCATCTATGGTGGGTTTGTGGCGGCGGCGGCGGCAGTTGTTGGATCGGTGGGTCTTGAGGGTTCAGCTCCGGCGAGCATTGCCGATAGTGGATAGCGGTGATGATTGAATGGACAGTGACAACTGACAATGGGCCTCTGGACATCGATCCGACCATTGATTTTTGATCCATCCCGTGTTAACCCGGTTCGGCCTTACCCGGTGACCCAATTGCTCCTTTTTTCTTTTTTTCTTTTTTTTTTAATGAAAAAAATCAAGCAAACGTGAATTAAGCCGGCCAGATAACACAACGGGGTTTTTTGAAATAGGTCCAAAGTAACTAAAAATTGGACCTATTTCAAAAGTCAAAAGTCACTAAAAATTGGACTTATTTCAAAAGGTGGTCTATAAAATTGGACCTATTTCAAATTTTCCCTAACACAACCATTTCATCCGGGTAAGTTAGAGTAGTTTTAAGATAATGATTGGTAAAAGACTAAGGATAGAAATCAAGTCTACGGGAATTACATTTGCAAATGTTGGCCTTAAAACATCTCTAATGGGCATTTTAAATAAGCTCCTAGCCAAAAGATGGGAAGAATTTAGAAAATTTAATGTACGTTCACACTCCCTATCTTGCTTCTAGGATAACAAAATCTCTATGAGCTCATAAATCTATAAAATGTAAAAGGAGTTCTTAGAATTGATTACTATTGTTTTAATAATATTTTAAATAAAAGCTTAAAAAGCATGTCAATACATTCTGGTACAGATTTGATTTCTACCGATCTTCGTGCCCTCTAACAACTGACAATTTAATTCAATAGCGCTATTATATGTAAAACACAAAACATATTAGAACATACATTTGACTACTTGTATTTAGTCCAATTAGTACAACTTAACAAATGACTCCTAACTCTCTGTTATTAGAAGTTCACGCTGTGTACTGATTTTGACTTTCATAATGCAACATGTATGGGTCGTGAATGACGACTCAAAACTTACACCTACCCTTACCATGCCATTGACTCATTATATAAACTTACAACCTAACATGTAAATGCTTCATATGAGCATGAATGTTAGAATTAGATGCTAATCTTATGGCAAACTGATAGTTCTACCATAAATCATAAGGAGTTGATAGAAAAGAACCACATCTGGAAGATATAAACTCTTGCTTTTTAGCATACAAGAACATAAGATTTGGCACTAGAAACCACACAAAATTCACTTGTGGTTCTTCTGTCAATGGGACGCTTAATCCAGTAAGCATTGGAGAAAGCTTGAATCCCAGAAGTTGCTTTGTGAAACCAATTATCATGATCCATAATCCCTTTGAAATATTATATAGAATTTGTTTTTTTAGTTCCTAAATGACATTCCTGAGGCATGTTCATATGTTAACAGGCTTGATTGACTGCAAATGAAAAATATGGAGTTGTCCAGTTGTGGTATGGCAGTGCACTTATTGTTAACTTATAAAATGTCGAATAAACTAAATAATCTCTCTAAGAGTTTTAGAATCCCGCAGGTATAAAACATACTTTAGTTCCAAAAATGCAAGCTACTTTCAACAATCCGTATTCATATACTTGACTTGTGAAATGAAAACACCTTTATATGATCTCATGACCAAGGAAGTAATGGATTGGTTTAAGGTCTTGAGGAGGGCAAAATTTACCCAAATAAGGGATAACCTCTTGGCAGTATTCATCATGGTAGTCAGAGAACTAGATCGATCAGCTCTTCGTTGCTAACTACTAAAATCGTACATATGATATAAACTGTGGATTTAGATATTGATATATTTAGATTTCAATTTTCTCCAGTATCTCCATATATATATATATATAACTTACACTGGAACTTACAATTGATTTACTGACAATTGAGTCAGCAACTAAGAAAATGACTGATGAAAAGGATATTGGTGCACGCAGGCATCCTTGACATTTGAAAATTAAAAGTGTTTACAATTTTGATTTCTTTGGGTTCAGTGTGAACTCAAAGAAAGTTTTTCTGAGAAATTATGGAAATTTCAAACTTGAGACTTTCTTCCTCCAGAGTTCCCTTCTTATAGACTTGGAAAAATGTCTTGGATGACTTGCTTTTACTATTGATGAATGATGACTTGCTTTCACTATTGATGAACAATAAAATTTGTTGGAATAATTGATGTTTTCACTGTAGAATGTGGATAATTGAATGACTCCAAACTTTGTCAGAATCATTGATGGGGACATGTCAGCTGACTAAATAATTCCATGCTTTGTCGGAATTATTGGTGCGAATATTGTCTAAACGCTTCACATGGTGACTTTCGAAAGATGATTGAATGACTCCAAACTTTGTCAAAATCATTGATGGGAACATGCTGGCTGACTGAATAATTCCATGCTTTGTCGAAATTATTGGTGCGAATATTGTTTGAACGCTTCACATGGTGACTTTGGAAAGATGACTGAATTTTCACATGGTAATTGTCCTAGTGTTCACATGGTAACTTGACAAGATGACTGAAGTTTTCACATAACTTTATGCAAATGGGTCCTGGGAATTCTGGTAATCGACCCACTTAGCTAACTGTGTTTTTTGACTCGTTGACTTGGTTGGTTGTTGTGAGGATGCATGTCAAGATTTGGAGTCTGAAACTTCTTCTTCTTCAGTGTGTAGCATCGCTGCTTCTGCAAGTAATTGTTGTGCTAAATCTTTGAGCTGAGTGGCTTTATTCTTTTTTGAGCCCGATGATTTGGAAGACTTGACTGTTTCTTTGAGGGATGTGGATGGACTAATGTTTGATAATGATTGTTTTAGGATGACTGGCAGTGATGGATATGCTGGTTGTGCTAGAATGATTGGAGGTGGAGTAATGGGAAGTTCGGTGATGACCTAATTGATGGGTTTTTTATGGTTGAATTTATCCCACTACTTGACTGATCTGATTATGTAGACTTCACCTGTTTCGACTTCATAATCCATGGGACTTTGTAATTGGCCATGAATATTGGGAGAAGTGTAATTCTATAGTTGAATCGGCTTCTGTCAAATTTCTGTTGGAAATTGGCGGAAATGACTTGCATAAGTTCTTTTAGTACGAGACTGGCTGTTGGGTCATGGATTAACCACCACTTTGAGAACCATGCAAGAAAATTCAATCTGAAACTCTTGTCAAAATTAATGAACCATGAATGACTAAAATCTTCTGTTTGATGGAGAAAGATGTTAGTCCATGCATCAATGTAATCAAAGTAATTGTAATGGTTATTGGGAATGTGAACATATTGGGTATGAAGAGGTTTGGTTTTGTAAAAGGGGATTCCCCAATCTGATTCAGTTAAAAACCTTTCAATGTAAAGAGAATGGTAGAAGATTTTGTTTTCATGGGTTTTGCTGTAGAGAGGTTTGATTGAAATGGACTCGGTTTCACTGAGTATGGCTTGATAGTATTTCAGTGTTTTATGTGGTGTTGTAGGATCATATTGGTTGAATGGTAGACTGGTGGATATTGTATCCTAAAAATCTAATTTTGGTCTGGAATAACTTTATTTTGGTTGCTGATACAACTAATCCATTTGACTTAATTATCCTAGCAAACATGTTTAAGTGTTTCCAATGCTCATCTATTAATTTGGAATAAATGAGAACATCATCAATGTAAACAACTGAGAAATGACTGTATTGATTAAATACTTCATTCATGATATTCTGAAACTCACTAGGTGCATTCTTAGGACCGAATGACATTACATTCCATTCATAATGGCCGAAAGGAGTGACAAATGTAGTTTCATATTTGTCATCCTCATGAATTTGAATATGCTAAAATCCAGACTTCATGTCGAATTTTGAGAATATTACAGCTTGACTACGTCTCTTAATTAAATCTCTTTTGTTAGGAATTGGATACCGTATCCATTCTAAGACTTCATTAAGAGGTTTGTAATTAATGACTAACCTAGGAGTTCCTCTTTCTAATTCAGTGTTTTTTTCTGGACATAGAAAGCAGGACAAAACCAGGGTGATATATGTTCCCTAATGATTCTTTTATTGAGAAGTTCTTGGATTTTTGTTTTTCAGAATTCCATAACTTCTTGACTCATTTAGATTGGTCTGACTTTTGTTGGTATTTTCTTTTAATTAAATTCCTTATTGTAAGGAAGTTTAACAATGTGTTGTTTTCTGTGCCAAAAGACGTTGGGAATATTCGAACAAATTTCATTAACAAGTTTCTTTTGAAAGTTGTCAATGCTTTTTAACAAAGATTTGTTTGTTAATTGTTCTTCAATTCTTTTGTAATTAATTTCTTCTTTTAAAAAATTAATTTGTTGTGATTTTTTAGTACTAGATTGATGGTTTTTGAGATACTATCTTTTTGTAATTGTCTTAATTTTTTTTATTTGTTTCCGTGCATAATTCAAATGTGATTTTTTGTCCTAACATTTTGATAGTTATACGGTTATGGTGTACCTTAAAAGGATATAGGAGAGCTATGAAGGGGAGCCCTGAAATGTTTTTTTATCAAAACAAATGGGGTTTTAAAACAAACATTGTCCTAACAAACATGGGCTTTTGGGATTTCATATTTTAATTGCATTGGCCATTGACTCATTATATAAACTTACAACCTAACATTTACATGCTTCATATGAGCATGAATGTTAGAATTAGATGCTAATCTTAGTTATACCATAAATCATAAGGAGTTGATAGAAAACAACCACATCTGGAAGATATAAACTCAATACAAGAACATAAGATTTGGCACTAGAAACCACACAAAATTCACTTGTGGTTCTTCTGTCAATGGGATGCTTAATCCATTAAGCATTGGAGAAAGCTTGAATCCCAGAAGTTGCTTTGTGAAACCAATTATCATGATCCATAATCCCTTTGAAATATTATAGAATTTATTTTTTTTAGTTCCTAAATGACATTCCTGAGGCATGTTCATATGTTAACAGGCTTGATTGACTGCAAATCAAAAATATGAAGTTGTCCAGTTGAGGTATGGTAGTGCACTTATTGTTAACTTATAAAATGTCGAATAAACTAAATAATCTCTCTTGAGAGTTTTAGAATCCCGTAGGTATAAAACATAATTTAGCTCCAAAAATGCAAGTTACTTTCAACAATCTGTATTCATATACTTGACTTGTGAAATGAAAATACCTTTATATGATCTCACGATCAAGGAAGTATGGATCGGTTTATGGTATTGAGGAGGACATAATTTACCCAATTAAGGGATAACCTCTTGGCAGTATTCATCATGGTAGTCAGAGAACTAGATCGATCAGCACTTCGTTGCTAACTACTAAAATCGTACATATGATATAGGTAATGGATTTAGATTTTGATATATTTAGATTTCAATTTTCTCCAGTACCTCCATATATATATATATATAACTTACACTAGAACTTACAATTGATTTACTGACGATTGAGTCAGCAAATGAGAAAACTATTGATGAAAAGGATATTGGTGCATGCAGGCATCCTTGACATTTGAAAATTAAAAGTGTTTACAATTTTGATTTCTTTGGGTTCAGCATGAACTCAAAGAAAGTTTTATTGAGAAATTGTGGAAATTCCAAACTTAAGACTTTCTTCCTCCAAAGTCCCCTTCTTATAGACTTGGAAAAAGGTCTTGGATTACTTGCTTTTACTATTGATGAACGATGACTTGCTTTCACTATTGATGAACAGTGAAATTTGTTGGAATAATTGTTGTCTTCACTGTAGAATATGGATGATTGAATGACTCCAAACTTTGTCAGAATCATTGGTGGGAATGTGCTGGTTGAGTGAATAATTCCATGCTTTGTTGGAATTATTGGTGAGAATATTGTCTGAACACTTCACATGGTGACTTTGGAAAGATGACTGAATTTTCACATGGCAATTGTCCTAGTGTTCACATGATGACTTGACATGATGACTGAAGTTTTCACATGACTTTATGCAAATAAGTCTTGGGAATCCTGATGATTTGGAAGACTTGACTGTTCCTTTGAGCAAAATAGGTCTTGGGAGTCCTGATGATTTGTTGTGCTAAATCTTTAAGCCTAATGATTTGGAAGACTTGACTATTCCTTTTAGGGATGAGGATGGACTAATGTCCGATAATGACTGTTCCAAGATGACTGTCAATTATTGTTGTGCTGGTTGTGCCAGAATGACTAGAGGTGGAGTACTGGGAAATTCGGTGAGGACCTGACTGATGGTCTTTTGATGGTTGAATTTATCTCACCACTTGACTAATCTGATTATGTAAACTTCACTTGTTTGGACTTCATAATTCCACTTCATAATCCATGGGACATTGTACTTGGCCATGAATATTGGGAGAATTGTAATTCTGTAGTTGAATCAACTTCTGTCAAATTTCTGCTGGAAATTGACGGAAATGACCTGCATAAGTTCTTCTAGTAGGAGACTGGCTGTTGGGCCATGGATTGATCACCACTTTGGGAACCATGCAGGAAAATTCAATATGAAACTCTTGTCAAAGTTAATGAACCTTGAATGACTAAAATCCTCTGTTTGATGGAGAAAGATGTTAGTTCATGCATCAGTGTAATCAAAGTAATTGTAATGGCTATTAGGAATGTGGACATATTGGGTATGAAGAGGTTTGGTTTTGTAAGGGGGAATTTCCCAATTTGATTCGGCTAAAAACCTTCCAATGTAAAGAGAATGGTAGAGGATTTTATTTGGGTAAATTACACAGTACCTCAACTACTAGGTCATTAACAATTTCATACCTCATCTTTAAAAAGTTTCAATGTCATACCTTATCTTCGAATTTGTTGCAATGTCATACCTCCTGTCAGTTGTCTATTAATTCCTCCGTTAAAATGCTGACGTGGCTTGAGGCGGGACCCATTTTCTATTAAAAAATTATATTTAAAAAAAAAAAAAAACCAAAAATCCCAAACCCATATCCCCTCCCCCCCCTGGGGAAACCCCCCATTCCCTTCCCCCCTAAACCATATTACCCATCGGTCCTCTTTGTCACAGCGAAAAGTTCGAATAGCTAGAGGCGCTGGTTCTATTGTTCTGTAGTGACAAAGAGGACCCGTGTTCGAACTTTTCGCTGTGACTTGTCGTGTTGCATAAGGAAACAACAAGCAGCCAACAGACACCAACACATACACCCAAAGTGCTAACCTCTCAAGGGAGTTGTGCAAGAGGTCATCCGTCTTTGCCTTGAACAGTTTCTGTGCTTGTACCTTGGTGGTTGGGGATTTTAATTATGATGTCATCCTAATTTGTTCACTATTTTTCTTATTTTCTCTGCTAGGAAACAAACCCTAACCTTGCAAACCTTCAGCCGTTGGTCCCTTGCCTAGGTTTGGGCCAGCGGCAGCCATTCCTACCTCTCTCTAGCATCCCCCTCATCCTAACCTTTCCACCCCTCGCTTTCTACTCCTTGGCCTTGCTATTTTCCACACTTTTTTCCTTTCTATATACACCCCCGAACCCCTCCAATAACTGCTTTCTCTTTCCTCTCTATTTCCTTGGTCTGACCTACACCTTCTCTTCATACTCTTCTGTGCATTTCCAGTTCTCATGGCTTCTGCGAGCCTCCGACCCACTCCCTCGATCAATTGCCGCACTTGGCTCCTATTTGGGGCTTAGATTTGCGTTTTGGGTGGGTTTTCTGGGTCGGTTTGTGGTTATTGGACTTGCAGTTCTTTTTCTGCTCTTGTTCTGCTCTTCTTACCTGGTTGGTGGCGGTCTTGCTTCCCGAGATTTTGTTTTTCGATTTCGTGTTGCTCCTAGGTGAGGTTTGCATATTTGTTGGTGTGCTTCCCGACGGCTTCTTGGAGCTTCCTGGCGGCGGCTTCTTGGTCTCCCGATTTGTTGGTTTGCATATTTGCCAACTGGTTTCTCTTGGTTGATTGGACATCTAAGGGCTCTGCCCTTAGAACTATCGTTTTGTCCTTTTAGGTTTATGGTGGTGGTGGTGGGGATGGCGGGGCAACCGCTTTTTCTTGCCATCACTGCGACCAACTCTGGCTGGAGGAATCGCTGGCGATTCTTGGTACTTTTATGTTGGTTTTGGGGTGTGGAGCGTTCTGATGACTATAATGGCACTAGCTGGATCTTTCTCCCTACCTATCTGAGCTCATCATTTCTACAGCTGGCCTTCCACTTCTCCCGACATTCCTGCACGTGCCTTTGCATTTGTTACCCACATCTACTGCCAACTTGCAGCTGCATCTCCTTGTGGACACGACACACGTCATCCTATTCTTTTGTTTTTTAGTCTAGTTTTTATGACTGGTCTGTGTTGCTTTGGCAATTGGTTTGTGTCGTTGCTGCGATTTTGTAGCCTCGCTGTCTAGCGTAGGTTTTGGTAAGGGTTTTGGTGCTTAGTATGCCACTTATGGGTTATATCAATCTCGAGACTCCTCGTTGTAGTGGTATGTTTTGAGTGATTGTCGTATCATGGTTTTTTAATTCTTTGTAATTTGTGCTCATTACCTCCAGATCAAGAAATTGTTCACTGGAGCTTATATACCCATCTGGCATCCTTGTAAGTGGATGGTTATGGCATCCTTATAAATGATTGGTTATTAATGAAATTTTATTGTTTCTTTGAATAAAATAAAATAAAAAATAAACTACAAAAGAATTGAAGAACAATTAACAAATAAATCTTTGTTCCAAAGCATCAACAACTTTCAAAATATGAAATTTGTTCGGATATTCCCAACGCCTTTTGGCACAGAAAACAACACATTGTTAAACTTCCTTACAATAAGGAATTTAATGAAAAGAAAATACCAACAAAAGCCAGACCAATCCAAATGAGTCAAGAAGTTATGGAATTCTGCAAAACAGAAATCCAAGAACTTCTTAATAAAGGAATCATTAGGAAAAGTAAATCACCATGATCTTGTCCTACTTTCTATGTCCAGAAAAACACTGAATTAGAAAAAGGAACTCCTAGGTTAGTCATTAATTACAAACCTCTTAATGAAGTCTTGGAATGGATATGGTATCCAATTCCTAACAAAAGAGATTTAATTAAGCGACTTAGTCAAGCTGTAATCTTCTCAAAATTCGACATGAAGTCTGGATTTTGGCAGATTCAAATTCATGAGGATGACAAATACAAAACTACATTTATCACTCATTTTGGCCATTATGAATGAAATGTAATGCCATTCGGTCTTAAGAATGCACTCAGTGAGTTTTAGAATATCATGAATGAAATATTTAATCAATACAGTCATTTCTCAATTGTTTACATTGATGATGTTCTCATTTATTCCAAATCAATAAATGAGCATTGGAAACACTTAAACATGTTTGCTAGGATAGTTAAGTCAAATGGATTAGTTGTCTCAGTAACCAAAATTAAGTTTTAGATTTTTAGGAGACAATATCCACCAGTCAACCATTTAACCAATAAATAGAGTAATTCAATTTGCAGATAACTTCCCAGATGAAATAATTGACAAAACCCAATTATAGAGATTTATATGATTTTAAATTATGTTGCAGAATTTTATCCACATCTTAGGTAACAATGCAAACCATTGTTTGATCATCTAAAAGAAAATCCTTCACCCTGGTCCAATACTCATACTTCCATTGTCAAACAAATTAAATCACATGTTAAGACTTTGCCCTGTCTTGGCATTCGAACTCCCAATTCATTCAAAATTGTTGAAACTGATGACTCTGAAATTGGTTACGGAGGTATTCTCAAACAGTCAATTTCTTCCGGATCTCTTGAACAAATTGTTCGTTTCCATTCAGGAGTATGGAATTCAGCACAAAGTAATTATAATACTATTAAGAAAGAAATATTATCTATAGTATTATGGATTAGTAAATTTCAAGATGATTTATTAAATCAAAAGTTTTTAGTCAGAGTCGATTGCAAATCTGCAAAACATGTTTTACAAAAAGATGTTCAAAACATTGCATCAAAATAGATTTTTGCACGATGGCAAGCTATATTAAGTATTTTTTATTTTGAAATCGAATATATCAAAGGTAGTCAAAATTGCCTTCCTGATTTCCGAACCAAAGAATTTCTGCAGGGGAAGAATGACAGCAAGAAGACTTGATCAGAGGAGGCTTCCAGCCATTCTACCACCACCACCAGTGAAACAAGAATCAAGTTAGCTATTACCAACCGTTTCACTCCCTTAGGTTCCACAATAGGAAACCTTAGGCCAAATTACCAAACACCACGTCCCAATTACCAAACAGCATTAGTCAGTCACTATGATCCTTATTCAACGCTAACATACCAATCATCAGCATCCCAACCAATCAGTTATACCAAAACATCATCATACATCAAGAAAAACCCCAGTGAATATCTTTTCAGTATCCCTTTCAATCTCAATAAAGAACAAGCACCAGAAAAATTAGCCAAAATAATCTTTCCACCCAATTTCCATTATCATCCTACAGCACCACATAAAACACTAAAATACTATCAAGCCATCCTTAGTGAAACCGAGTCCATTTCAATTAAACATCTCTACAGCAAAACCCATGAAAACAAAATCCTCTACTATTCTCTTTACATTGGAAATTTTTTAACCGAATCAGATTGAGGAATCCCCCTTGACAAAAGCAAACCCCTTCACACCCAATATGTTCAAATTCCCAATAACCATTACAATTACTTTGATTATATTGATACAAGGACTAACATCTTTCTCCATCAAACAGAAGATTTTAGTCATTTGTGGTTCATTAATTTTGACAAGAGTTTCAAATTAAATTTTCCTACATGGTTCCCTAAATGGTGGTCAATTCACAGCCCAACAGCCAGTCTCCTACCAGAAGAGTTTATGCAGGTCTTCTTTGCCAATTTCCAACAAAAATTTGACAGAAGCCGATTCAACTACAAAATTACACTTCTTCCAATTTTCATGGCCAAATACAAAGTCTCGTGGATCATGAAATGGAATTATGAAGTCGAAACCGGTCAAGTCAATAGAATCAAATCAGTTAAGTGGTGAGATAAATTCAACCATCAGAAGACCATCAGTCAGGTCCTCATAGAATTTCCCATTACTTCATCTCCATTAATTCCGGTACAGCCAGCACAACCATCTCTGCCATTCATCCCAGAACAGTCATTATTGGACATTAGTTCATCATCATCACTTAAAGGAACAACCAAATCATCCATGTTAACTAGCTTAAAAAGCAAAGAAAAAGCCACCTAACTCAAAGACCTAGCTCAACAATTACTTGCAGAAGTAGCGATGCTCTATACTGAAGAAGAAGAAGAAGCCGTAGACTCCGAATCTTCAAACGCATCCTCACAATAACCATCCAACTCAGCAAGCTAAAAAACACAGTCCACTAAGTGGGTCGACTACCAGGATTCCCAAGACCCTTTTGCATAAAGCCATGTGAAGACAATTAATCACCATGTGAAGCTTCAGTCATCATGTCAAGTCACCATGTGAACACTAGGACAATTACCATGTGGAAATTCAATCATCTTTCCAAAGTCACCATGTGAAGCTTTCGGACAAAGTTTCATCAATAAGTCCGACAAAGCAAGGAATCATTCAGTCATCTGCACATTCCACAGTAAAAGTAGTAATTAACAAGACCAATATTCATCAACAGTAGCAAGCAAGTTACCATCCATCGCGTGCTTCCACAGTAAAGCAATCAATCATCCAAGTCTATATGAAGGGGACTCAGTTGAAGGAAACATCAAGTTTCGAATTTCCATAATTTCTCAGTAAAAACTTTCTTTGAGTTCACACTGTACCCAAAGAAATCAAAATTGTAAACGCTTTTAATTTTCAAATGTCAAGGATGCCTGCGTACACTAATATTATTTTCATCAGTCATTTTCTTATTTGCTGACTCAATCGTCAGTAAATCAATTGTAAATTCCAATGTAAGTTTTGCAATAAAACTTATTTTCAAATTATATTTGCATCATTATTTTAAATTCATTATTTTCATTATGAAGAATATTTTCATAACAATTGATTTTGAATGGTATAAAATCCTTACTCACAGTCAATTCATCGAATATCTCAAATTCAAGGTAAACACAGACCAATCATTTGTTCAATTCTTTCTATTTGTTTATAACAGTTGGTTTCATGGCATATTTAATCCTGGTTATCCTCCACATCTTATTTCTAATAATTCAAGTAACAGTTCATTCAATTATGATCATCATTGCCTTTGGTTCAATTGCTCTCATTGTTATTATCATTAGATATTCCGCCATTCCGCCCCATTTGGTATCAAAACCAAGTGACTATATATATATAGCATACATTTTAGTAAATTTCCTAAATTGTTTTGGGAAAATAGATAGACCAACACATCCATATGTTGACATTTGTAATTAGTTTTATTTTCCTCCTTGTCCGATATTATATTTTCCTTGTTCAGTCAGACAACTTCAATTTTAATATTGGAGTGTTGTTAAATGAACACAACTATGACCTATGGGCACCTCTCATTGAGATGCACATAGGCGGACGAAAGAAGATGGGATATTTTTTGTGGCTCGAGTAAGGTTCCAGCCAAAGACGATCCCAAGTACGATGATTAGTACTTCGAGACCAGAAAGTCAGGAGCTAGCTTCTATCCTCCATGAAGCCAGAGCTGAGGAAGCGATATATTCGCTTACTGACTGCAACTAACATCTGGAAAGCCTTGAAGATTGCTTTCTTTGATGAAAAGAACGAAGTGCGATTGTATACCTTGAGTCAGAAGGTATCTCACCTCCGAAAAAATGGATGACTTGTGTCTACCTACTTTGGTGAACTCACTTAAAATTGTCAAGAGTTAGATCATTACAGTAAGTTATCCATGCTTTGTGAAAAAGATATTAAGATTTATCATGAATCACATGAGTGGTAACGAGTTTAACTTTTCCTAGGAGGCCTTGCTGATAAATTTGAATAAGTTCTTGGTGAGATTATAAGCAAAGAACCAACTCAGGCCTTGAACCATTATATGCCTATGTACGTTGCGAGTCAAACATGAAAGATGTTATGAAGGGTGAGAAGGAGAAGACTGAAGCAATGGTTGTTCGTAATCGCCACAGAATCGGTCTAATTCATTTGGTTTAGGGGGTCGACCGTACACTGATTCATCTGAATGCAATGAGCGTAGCAAGTATGCCTATTGCAATCTTCCTTATCACTCAAAAGCTATATACTACGAGCTAATTGGTTATCCCGAAGGGCGAGTTAAAAATTGTGAACCTTACCACAACCAATAACGTGATGCCATTGCTAAGACAAAGGATGAACCAGAACTTATGGTTGAGCTAGCCACGACCTTAATCACTTCTATAGGTAACAAGCTTTTTATTCTGTTAAGAATAATACTTAGATAATTGACTCTGGTGCTACTACATATATGTATGACATTTGATTCTAAACATGTTTGAAACATAAGACCATCTATTTAGACTATTACCATGATTGATGATGGTGCCACCCTTATTTTTGGAGAGCTACGATATCCCTTACTAATAATATTAACCTTGATACAGTTCTCATGGTTTCGTTACTTGCTTATAATCTATTGTTTTTTTTTATGGCTCAAATAAGCATTATCTTACATTGTTTGGTTGTTGTCGTTGTTGTTTTTTTTGTTTTTTTTTTGCCTCATTTTTTGTGTTTAAGGACATTCAAACTTGGAGGACAATTGGTTATGGCACTAGGAAGTGGAAGTTGTATTACCTGGACTTGACATTAGAGAGCAATCGTCGTTTGACTCAAGCTTTGTCAATTAATAGTTCTCTGGTGGAGCTAAAGTCTATGTCTGAGATTTGGTTGTGGCATTATCATTTAGGACATGCCTCGTTTGATTATTTATAGAAACTATTTCTGACTTTGTTTTTTAAGTGTGATGTTTGTGAACTAGCTTATGGCCAATGTGATGTTTTCAATTTCACCTAGTTTGACTAAAAGTTTGGTACCATTTATGTTAGTTCATTACGATAGTTGGGTCTATCTAAGCTTGCTACTTTAGGCAGTGCCTATTCGTTTGTAACCTTTATTGATGATTGCACTCGCATGGCGTGGGTTGTTTTGATGAAAAACAAGAGCGACATGTTTTCTGCATTTCAGAAATTCCATAAAATGAGACAGTTCAATATAAAAGCACAGGTACCCGTACTTTGTAGTGATAATGGCTAAGAATATGTAAATAATGATCTCCAAACCTTTCTTAATGATCATAGTATTGTTCATCAGATAACTTGCCCGTATACACCACTAGTATTACTAAGGGAAAAATAGACATCTTTTCAATGTAGTCCGATCATCTTTGTTTGATGCAAATGTACCATTGTATTATTGGGGTGAAGCCCTTGTTTCTGTTGTTTACTTGATTAACAAGGTGACATCTTGCACTATTGATTTTCAAACTCCACATGATACTTTACACTTACTTAGTGCCACACCACCTACATTGAATCTGCCGCCACATGTTTTTGGATATGTTGCTTACATACATTTCCATAAGCAACAACGTAGTTAAGTTGGAACCTAGAGCTTTGAAATGCATCTTTGTTGGGTATGCATGTCGTAAAAAAAGGTGTCATTGCTATCATCCTCCCACCAAGAAGACACTTGTCACCATGGATGTGTCGTTCAACAAGTCCGTTATGTATTATCCGACATTTGAGTCTTCACTTTAGGGGGAGAGGCAACATGAAGTACAGACGTTTGACTCTATTGTTGTGTCTAATACTGTTGAGAGATGTAATAAAACGGTTAAGAGATGTAGCAATTATCCAACCCAATTACCATCAACATCGAGCTACCAACATTTGTTAATGAACCAGACCAATTCTGAGAGTTCAACAGTTGACACCGATGTACCAGCAGCTAGCATTGAGCAATAGTACAGCCGGAGGCAGAGGTATCCACGATTTTCCCTTTGCCTGATCCCGATAGCCATAACCAATCTCCTCCAGTACTAGATGTTCTACCACTATCACAACTTTCACCAAGAAGTAATCAAGGTATTCCAAAACCCACATATGAGTCTGATCCTAAATGCATAGCAAAATACCCATTGTGTAACTATGTGTCCACTGTTCATTTTGTAAAAATCAAATAAAGCATTTGTAAGTCAATTATCCTCTGTATTTATTCCTAACATAACCATAACTGAACTCAAAACAAAAAAAATTTACATAGACGAAATTTAATCCTAGAGCTGAACCATTTAGATCGATTACCTGCAAGATTTGAATTTGACTGGCTATATTGCCATTGATATTTATGAATGAGAAATATTAAAGAGACTCTCAAAAGTGGGACTCTTCATGGACTCTTTGCTACTTCATATTTTTGGTTGTTTTATAATATTAGCACGAGAATTGAGAGTTCGTAAGAAATATCACTTTGTGATGCTTAGCATTTCTATTTATGTATTGAGAGACCAAATTTTGGTTATAAACGATAAAAACTCTCGTTAAACATACAATCATAACGCAAGTAAGGCACCCTATGACAAAGAGTAATGCTAAAAAGATTAAAATTCTAAACCAAATTTGCAAATCAAATGATGTGTCACCAATAGAAAATAAGCATGTTAATCAACTTTTAATTAATAATCCAATCATCAACAATTATATCATTTGGTTTACAAATTTGGTTTAAAAAATTTGGTCTCCTTAGACCATCTCCAATCCTTGGGTTAAAACCTAAAAATTTTAACCTAAAAAATTTAGGTTTTAAGCCAGAAACATGTTTTCTGCTCCAACCCGTCTGGGTTAAATTTTTAGTCTGAGATCATTAAAAAATAAATTTAGAATTGTTAAAGTAACTTTAAAAAAAGAAAAAGAAATTATGTAGACTATCATAATTTAATTTTATGAAGATTTTAACTTAAAAATATTTAGATTTTTATAAATATTAAAAAATCACTAAACTGGTATCATGAAACTCGTGGAACGGAATATGAAATACATGAAAGAATTTAAAAAAAATTATTTTAGCCATTGGATTTAAATTTGAATCATTAGATCTTTTTCGTTACTGTTAGATTTGATCGTATTAGATTTTAGCCGTTGAATTCAATGAATTTATAATATAAAACTAAAAAAAGTACATATATATGGTGGACTAACCCAGGTTGAATTCTAGGCTAAATTTGCCTAAAAATGAGTTTTGGGTAAAACTCATATTTGACTCATGGGTTGAACCGTTGGAGCAAGTTGGAGTAGATTTATAATCTAAAATTTGAGTTTTACTCTAAAAGTTAGAGTATGTCTTAACATTATCCTCTTATAAATGTGAACTGCCCAAACTCCAAAGCAAATTCTTGGAAACGGAAAAGGATCCTCATCGGATCTTTTTTATGGGGATTGTAGGGATTCAGTGATTGTGTCTGTTCATCAGACATTATGCGGTCAGAAATAGTTTAAAATTTAAAATTTAAAATTAATTATAAATAGTACCTAACCAAAACTAATTGTACGATATACAATGAACGAACACAATCATGAGATTTCTAGAATGTCTAGAAAAAGGATTGAAAACTACATAAATTTTTAATGCAAGGATCTGATTGGAGGGACTCTTTAGATGAGTCTTTTCTTTTTCTAGTATGTAGGAGAAATCATTTCCTCAACCACATTTTTTTACTCAAAATATCCAACCATCGATTCAAAGGAAGAGAGGCTCGTGCAACTGCTTGGAAAGTGGTGCCCTAAATTTACCACGTGACCGTCACGTGATATCACTCGTAAAAATTGGACAAGCAAACGAACACCTTCCCACATCCGTCGTCGTGATCAATCAAAAGAGTTGATGATCATCATCAACTAGTCGTCCAATCGGACGGTGGGCACAAGTCACGTGACAACTGAAAGAGCCACCAAACCCGCCGCTGATCCGCACGTGCGAAAAGCCCACCAGGCAAATAGTAGACCCAACAGAGATCCCTTTTCCAGGTTCCCCGTCCACGTCATCCTGATTGACGACTTTCACGATGATACCGATGAAAAACTCTTGACCGTCAGATGAAATCCCCAGAATCATTTGTGACCGTCCATCAGACTCTTATCCTTTAATTACTCTGCTGGTTGAAGCAATGAAGCCTAGTACAGATATCGGATTCACAAACTAGAAGAAAATCCTCGAGCCTCAGTCTCTCTCTCTCTCTCTCTCTCTCTCTCTCTCCTCTCTGAATCGAAGCGAGGCGAAAGGCAGAGAGCCTTTATCTCTGTTAACCCAGAAAACCTGGTAAGCTTTTTATCTGCTATTTATTATTTTATAATTGCTCTCCTTTTCTGCATTATTTCTAATTACTCTCCTTTTCTGTCTCGTATTGTTGTTGTTTTTTTTTTTTTTTGTTAATTCTTTTTTCTGCATAAACCCTAATAAAAAATAAAGCTAGGATCTGTGGTGTTTCGTTTCAATTGGTTTTTGTTATTAGTGATTGATAGATACGTACTGGAAATGTTCAATTTTTGGGGATATAAGTTGAATAATCTGATGCTAAAAAGGTTTTTATATGTTCATTCCAAAGCTTGATAATTGGGTTTTTCCTGGTTTTTGTGAATCTAGGGTTTTGAGGCTGCATTCTGAGGATTTGGGGATGGAAAATGGTGATAAGAATGCTGGTGGGTCTGAAGTGGGGGAGAACAAGAGTGTGGAAGTTGAGGTTGTTGAGGAGAGGGTTGTAGAGGGGTCTAATGGACTCAAGGATGACGCCGAAGATGAGGTTTTTAAGGAGGCAATAAAGACACAGGAAAATTTGCAGCAGCAGGGGAGCAAAAAGGATTTAGTGGATGCTGCTGCTGTTGGTGAAGAAAGAAAGGCTGAGATGGTTGGTGGTTTGGGGTTGGACTCTCTTATAGAGAGTCCTAATGTCGAAAAGTTTGAAGAGGCAATTGAAGTTCCTGATGAGGTTGGGAAATCTGATGGTGATGATGGGGAGGAGGCAATCGTGGCAGGTGAAGTGAAGGTGGAAAACATGGTGGGTAAGAACAGTGATGATGAGGTTGGAGTGCCAGTTGGAATTGATGATGGACAGACTATAAAAGAAGTAGTCAGTGAGGAAACAAATGGATTGACAGATGATGGGTTGGTGGGCAGCCAAGAAGATGGAGTAAAAGAGGTTACTCAGGTTGGGGCTGGTGGAGGAATAGCAGGATTGACAGGTGGGGATGAGGCTGATGTAAAGTCTGTAGTTCTTGAGAATATGAAGTTTGAAAAAGTCAATTTTGAATCAAATGGACTTGTGGATGATGGATTGGTGGGTAGCCAAGACGTTGAGGTGAAAGAAGTTTCTGAGATTATTACTGGTGCGGAAGTAGCAGGTTTGACAGATGTGGATGAGGTTGATTCAAAGCCCAATGCAGTTCTTAAGAATAAGGAGCCTGAGAGGAATGATATTGATAGTTCAACTTCAGAGCCAGTGCCTACAGATGAAAAATTAGATACTGAAGATCTTGATTCTCCTCAAGTAACTGAATTTACTAAGGAGATTTTGAAGGAAGCTGGTAATAGTCAGGAGTTAGAGGAGAATTCCTTGAGCATTGAGAATCAGGATGAGAAGACTGTGGACCTAGCAAGTGCTTCAGATGGCGTTCCTTTGAAGCTTCAAGATGATAATGGTGTAGAACTGCATGATAGAAACATGGATACAGTGCATCAGGAAGGTCATAGTGCTGATTCAAATGATGCCACCCTTAGCATTGAAGAAAAGCAGGAGGATAATAAGACTGAAAAACCGAAAGATACTTTGACTGTTACAGATGCTGAACATCAAGGTTTCAGTAATGGGGAAGTGAAGGACTCTTTCACTGTGCCGGGTTCAGAGCATCACGAGGAAAAATCTGAACCAAAAAGCGTTTCATCTGCTAAACAGCTGTCTGGGGAGGGTGGTGAGGAAAGGATTGTGACATCAGAAAGGGAGATCTCAGCTCTTTCTGAAACATCTGCAACTGAGAAAACAGAGACGATTCAGGATGGAGCCACTAATTTGAGAACAAAAAGTAACAAAGTTGATCAACCTCAGCGAGTTGGTGAAATTGCATGTGAAGTTCGCGACAACATTGCTGTGCCTGAAGAGCCTGAAAAGAAAGAAAACATTCAGGGAGAAAGGGGAATCACTAAAGTGAACAAAGAACAAGAGATTCAGCCTGCACCAGCTCTTTCTTCATCTTTAAATTCTACACAACCAAGTCCCCCTCCTGCTCGTCCAGCTGGCCTTGGTCGTGCTGCCCCACTTTTGGAACCTTCTCCTAGGGTGGTACAGCATCCTCGAGTGAATGGTACAATATCTCATGTGCAAAACCAGCAAATTGAGGACCCTGTTAATGGAGAGGCAGAGGAGTCTGATGAGACTCGTGAAAAGCTTCAGATGATAAGAGTGAAATTTTTACGTCTTGCACATAGACTTGGGCAGACTCCGCATAATGTTGTTGTGGCTCAGGTTTTGTACAGATTGGGATTAGCTGAGCAGCTGCGTGGTAGAAATGGGGGCCGTGTTGGTGCCTTTAGTTTTGACCGTGCAAGTGCGATGGCGGAACAGCTTGAGGCATCGGGGAATGAACCCCTTGATTTTGCTTGTACCATTATGGTTCTTGGAAAGTCAGGAGTTGGTAAAAGCGCAACCATCAATTCTATATTTGATGAAAAGAAGTTCACTACTGATGCTTTTCAGATGGGGACAAAGAAAGTTCAGGATGTTGTGGGTACTGTGCAAGGGATTAAGGTACGGGTCATTGACACACCTGGACTTTTACCTTCCTGGTCAGACCAGGGACAGAATGAGAAGACTCTCCTCAATGTTAAGCGCTTTATCAAGAAAACACCTCCGGATATTGTGTTGTATTTTGATAGGTTGGACATGCAGAGCAGAGATTTTAGCGATATGCCACTCTTGCGCACCATCACAGACATTTTCGGGGCCTCTATTTGGTTCAATGCAATTGTGGTTCTGACTCATGCTGGATCAGCTCCACCTGAGGGCCCAAATGGTGCCGCTTCTAGTTATGACATGTTTGTCACTTCACGATCTCATGTTGTTCAGCAAGCCATTCGTCAGGCAGCCGGGGATATGCGCCTCATGAATCCTGTTTCATTAGTAGAGAACCACTCCGCTTGCAGAACTAATAGGGCTGGGCAAAGAGTCTTGCCAAATGGTCAGGTTTGGAAGCCTCATTTGTTGTTGCTCTCCTTTGCATCCAAGATTCTGGCCGAAGCAAATGCATTATTGAAGTTGCAAGATAGTCCACCTGGAAAACCTTTTGCAACTCGAACTAGGGCACCTCCTTTACCTTTCTTGCTTTCATCACTCCTTCAGTCAAGACCACAGTTGAAGCTGCCTGAGGAGCAGTTTGGTGAGGATGACAGTCTAGATGATGATCTGGATGAATCTTCAGATTCTGATGATGAATCAGAATTTGATGAATTGCCCCCATTCAGACGTTTGACCAAGGCCCAGGTGGAAAAACTGTCTAAAGCACAGAAAAAGGCATATTTTGATGAGTTAGAGTACAGGGAAAAGCTCTTTATGAAGAAACAATTGAAGGAGGAAAAAAAGCGACGGAAGTTGATGAAAAAAATGGCAGCTGCAGCGAAGGAACTGCCAAGTGATTATGTCGAAAATGTTGAAGAAGAGAGTTCTGGTGCAGCATCTGTACCTATTCCCATGCCAGATTTGGCATTGCCTGCTTCCTTTGATTCTGATAATCCAACTCACCGTTACCGGTACCTAGATTCCTCCAACCAGTGGCTCGTAAGACCTGTTCTGGAACAGCATGGTTGGGATCATGATGTTGGTTATGAGGGTATAAATGCAGAAAGACTGTTTGTTGTTAAAGAAAAGATACCCTTATCTTTTTCTGGCCAGGTTACCAAGGATAAGAAGGACGCCAATGTCCAAATGGAAATTGCTACTTCAATAAAGCATGGAGAAGGGAAAGCGACTTCATTCGGGTTTGATATGCAGACTGTTGGAAAGGACTTGGCTTATACTCTACGAAGTGACACAAGGATCAGTAATTTTAGGAAGAATAAGGCTACGGCTGGTCTCTCAGTTACTCTCCTGGGTGATGCTTTATCGGCTGGTATGAAAGTTGAAGACAAATTTATTGCTAATAAACGGTTCCAATTGATTATGACTGGTGGCGCAATGACTGCCCGTGGTGACGTTGCTTATGGTGGTAGTTTGGAGGCTCAGTTGAGAGACAAAGACCATCCTTTGGGTCGTTCCCTATCAACCCTTGGGCTCTCAGTCATGGATTGGCATGGAGATCTTGCCATAGGGTGCAATATACAGTCTCAGATTCCTGTTGGACGGCATACGAACCTGATTGCTCGTGCCAATTTGAACAATAGGGGGGCAGGACAACTCAGCTTGCGCTTAAATAGCTCTGAACAGCTTCAGTTAGCTTTGATTGGCCTTGTTCCTCTGCTCAGAAAGTTTTTCACTTTTCCTCAACAGTTGCAGTATGGACAATGATGAAAATTAGAATAATGATTGTGCCGTGGCAGCATTGAGGTATAGGTCGTCATCAAGAGTGAGTGAGGAGTTCATCCTGTGATGGCCATCACCACAAGTGAGTGATTCTAAGCTGCTGGTTTCATGTCCTTTCAATCTAGTATTTAATTGATCGTAGTGATTTTAGCTTCGTAACTATATATTGGCAGTTGTTAAATTAAGGTAGTGGACGTGGTGTTGCTTCTATTTCACTCAGGCCTTTGTCTTAATTATCTATATGGGTGTGAAAATTCATTTATATTGCCAAAGTTGTTGATTGCTTGGTATCGCTTCCAATCTCTGCTTATTTAGGTTCTCATGCTCGTAATTCAATACGCATTTCATTTACTTTATATTGTTTGTGGATGGTTGAGGGCCTTGAATATGAAACCGAGTGTTTACTTTCAGTCATTGATATTGTTTGTGCATGGCAGAGGGCTTTGAAAATGACCAAGTTTTTAGTCTTTTGCTGTTGGTGTTTGATCAATGTGAGCTGCACCTAAAGGAAGCCTGGAGTATGAATAATTTTCTGCTTTAACCCTGTCCTTCCACTCGTTTTTGTGAGGGAAGGAAAAGAGCAGCACCAATAGCATTCCTCAGATTCTCTTCTAGTAGGGGGAGTCATCCGCAGGATGGTGGAAAATAACGAGGTTATCTTTTGCTCAACGCTGTTTTTCTTCTTCTCGTGTTTGTAATGCAATTTTGACAGAATTAAGAATCGTGCATCAGTTAGACCATTGTAAACTCTTCTTTGTAATGCACCGGGAGTTCATTTTTCCGTTTAGATTTTTAAGAGTTGTGCCGTTGCTCGAGTGATTAGATCGGAGTTACGAGGTTTCATTTTCTTCTTTAGAAGACAGGACTATTACTAGTCTTGGTAATGCTTGCCTTGACTTGGCTCAGTTTTCCTGTCGCGGTGTGTGGCTCATAATTTCGAATTTACTGTGATATTAGAAGACTGCCAATTGCTAGGTTCTACTTGCAAGGTGCCAAAAGGGATAACAACCAATGACCGGCGGCACCCTTTCAAGTGATATATTTGGTTTAGGTGTTTTCATACTGTTGAAATTTTGTATACATCTTTGAAGGCGACGGCCTTGGGAGTGGTGAATGGAACACAGGACGTGAGATGCTTGTAAATGCTATTAATTACTTGAGCTCCGAGCCTTTTAGTTTGTCTTGAGGAATTACAGTTTAATATTCAAACTTCACTGGTCTGCACAACATTTCTTTGATTTTGGAATTTTATTTTCTGATTTAGTGTAAAGATAAATTTACATAATGAATTGAGTTGCGATAGTATTTTAGGTAGTAAATTTTGTTTAAATAGAAGTTGGTTCTTGAATTAAAAATAATATGAGTGTAAAAGGTAAGTTGGGTATAAAAAGATGTTATATAAGTCAAATAAAATCTCCTTTTGCATTATCATTTAAGATTTTGATTGTAGTGTCTTGAATTATCCTATGAAATTATTTTGAGCACTAACGGATAACCATTATCACTATCACCTCGGCTACCACCGCATTACCACGGCCATCACCACCACTCTCACTGTTATGCCGCCACTATCACCGTGACTACCGCTTTCCCATCACTACCGTCGCCGTTTCCACAACCATCATAGCCGTTTCCTCCACTAGTAAGTTAGTAACACTACTGTACTCGTTTCTAGATTTATACCTCCATCAAGTTAAACTATTAATTCTGGAACCTTAAAACTCAAACTCGAAACACCGTCATTTTCCGTTTGGAATTTCTTTAACTTGCTCAATGAAACAGTAAAAAGATCAAAGTTGTAACTTGTTTTTTAGGGGTGTGCAATTCTTTTTTACTTCTCACACCCTCTTAATTTTCGGCCACTTAATTTTTGGCCGTTGGATTGAATGAATTGAAAAAGATCAAATGATATAAATTAATAAGAGGTATGTTAAAAATAAAAAGAAGTGTGGATATCAGACCCTGTTCTTTATTAACGTAAAAGAGCAACGTTAAAGGTCTACAACTTCATTTTCTAATTTGGTTCAACTTTCAACTCTTATTTAATTTTTTTACTACATCGATATTTTTACACTAAGGGAAGAGTGCTGAACCACACAATAGGCAACCTAATTTGGTATCGAATTCGTCATCCATAAGATTCAAACCGAAGACCTCTCACTTCCAAATGAACAGGAATACCACCAGACCGTAGTATTGAATGACTACCCTTATTTAATTTAAACAACATACATCCAACTCTGCTTCCATATCATTTTAATTGAAAAAAAAAAAAAAAGGAAAACTAATGAAAATGGCTTGAAAACTTTCAGTTTTAATGATAATGACAAAATAAAAGGTAAAGTGAATAGTACTAGAATTGACTTTTTAGTGTAAAAATATGGTTTTACGTTAAAGTGAACAGTACCGTGGATTTTTCGTTAAAACTTCCAAAACAAAAAGTTGTGATGATTATAGTATTCATTATCTTAAGGGTACACCAATGGCTCATATAAATATGTTTTTAGGTGCATTATCTTTTGGACAAGGATTGTCTACCCTCCCACTTTCGGTGTCCTCTCGTGCCCTATTGTTTGTGTGGTCATGGTTAAGCCACGTCAACATTTTATATTACTATTTATTTTTGTCTTATTATCTATAAAAAAAATTAATATAAAATGTTGATATGGCTTAACTGTGACCCTACAAAACAGGAGAACACCGAAGATGAGAATGCATACAATCATTGTCCTTATCTTTCATATCGCCGGCAAAGAATTCAAAAGTTTGCTCATCAAATCCAAACACAAAGTACAAAATTTCGGCTGCATAAACCACAAGGCAAGCCACTTGTCATTTGGCAACGTCCTACAACTTCTTGTGTGCGGAATATTTGCCACAGTTTGTAACATTTTACGTGTATTATATGAGAATAATGTGCTTAAGTGTAAAATACAATAGCTTTAATGAAAATAGGTTTTAAATACTTTTTCTTTACCCAAATAATTCAATATACTTCTTTCTTTCCTTCCATGAGAGACCTTCACTCTATTGTGAGAGTTTTTCCCCTCTTTTTGTAAAGGTTTCTAATCTTGCTCAAAATCGATGGCTCCGACTCTAGTTTTGGCTGGAGTCGGTTGCCAATTTCCCCTTTCTTTTTCTATCTTTTCTGTTCCCCTTTTCTGCTGTGTTTTCCTCCTCTACATCTCAATATGTCCTCCTTTTTTATCTTTGTGGCATCCCTTCCTCTTGTTCATTTGGGCTTCAATCTCCTTCTTTTGGTATTCGTATTTTAGCCATACTTTCCATCGAGATGGTGTGTAGAGTTCTTGTTCTTCAATCAACTTAGGTGTTTCCAACACCACCACCTTCTCTCTATTGTCTACCGTTTCTGGCAGTGTTGCTCATGGTTTTCCATGGGCTTCTTTCTCTTGATAGTCGACTGATTTCTATTTCTTTTAGTTGGTTATCTCTACTTTATGGCTGTGCTCGGAGAAGCTGTTCAGGTTTGGATGATGAGTTTGGTGAGGCGATGCTCAGTGATGGTCATGGATTTGTGCAGATCGAGATGTACTGTTTCGGTGGAGGCGGCTACAATGGATTTCTTGGTTTTGTGTTTTTTGGTCGTTCGGCTTTAGTTGTTTGGCTGGGCTCTTGTTGGATTGTCTGGTTGACCCCTTTTTTTTCTTGTTTATGTTTCTCTCTTTGTGACCTTTTGTATGTAATCTGGTGTTAATAAAATCTTCCTTGACCATAAAAAATAAAATAAAATAAAATAAATAAATAAAATTCAACATACTTTATTTAATGGGAACCCACACGATTTACACCACAAATCTCATTCAATAATGCAAAATTGTAACATTATATTCAACAATGGCACCACTAGTATCAAGGAAATAAGTCTTGACCAATGCAAATCCATGCGCCAACCGGAAAACACCGGTTCCGGCGATGATGGGCAACTCTCTTACCGACTGCTCAATCGGGTTCCGCCCCAAAACGGTGAGACTGCTGCCGCTGTGCTTCCCACTCGTGAAAACAAAGTTCATAGCCGTAAGCAGGCTCACTTCCTCCTGCGAGCTAAACCCATATAGCCCTTGCGCCCGACCAACGAGCTTGGAACCGGGTTTGGGTCCCTTGGTCAAGGGGTTGTCGAAGATGTTGACTAGGCCGAAGTAGGGTGGTGTTGTGGAGGTGTTGGATGCGTTGGCCACCGTCACCAAGGTCCGATGCGGGCCAAAAACGACCTCGTGCAAGTAGAAGTGCAGCATGGTCAGCTTCTGTTGTGCATGGGGGAGGTTTTGATACCATTGGTCAATGTTCTCCCTAGGGTTTTCAATGGCGCTCTGTACCATTAATTGCGTGGACAAGCATGTTATGAACAAAAGGTTGAGAAATAGTATTGTACCGACCCTTTCCATTGCTCGCTGTATGTATCAAAGCTTGAAGGGCAGGGAGGCATTATATAGTGGAACTCTTGAAGCATCCAAAATATATATTTTGTTTTCTATAGCTATATTTTAATTGTTTTGCCCATTGGTGGTGGCCCATTTTTAAAGTTTTGTATTTTGTCAAATATTATGGTATTTAAGATTTTATGTCGGACCAACATTTTCATCCTTCAACGATATGATCCCAACCTCCCACCATTGACGGAGGCATGTTAAGGGCTACCCTAGTAGTTTTTGGTGAAAAATAAAATTTTACGGTAATTTTTATTGATTTTCATATGCAACCCATCATATATGTAGTCATTAATCCACTTTCTCTTGGTTTAATTATATAAAATTTATATAAGGAATACTTTGGATGCGGTCTCTAATCCTTGACATTCTTTGATTAAAACCTTAATAGTATTCAAAGTTTGATCAAAGTTCCTTGACTTTGTACACCTCATTATATTACTATTAATATTTATAGTTTTATAGTTTTGACATTAATTGTTTGATATTTGATGACATTTATAATCCTATAAATTTAAAATCCACTAGTACAAAAAAGGCTTTGCACGACGCAGGACCTTCGTCGCGCAAAGTCAAAAAAACGTCATGCAAAAATTAGCCCAACAGACGTTCGTCGCGCATTCACCGTTGCGCTAAGTGCGTGAAAGCAGGGTTTGCGCGACGAAGAAGTGATCTACGTTGCGCAAAACCACTTTGCGCGACGAATTTCCTGCATCACGCAAAACCACTTTGCGCAACCTAGGTCCTGTGTCGCGCAAAACAACTTTGCGCAACTAAGAACCAGGGTCGCGCAAAGTGGTTTTGCGCAACGCAGATCACTTCTTCGTCGCGCAAACCCTTTTTTTTTTTCTTTTTTTTTTTTGGCCAAAGAATTTTTTTTATTTAATTTTTAATAAATATTGTAATGAAATTCTAAACAATAATTATTAAACCAAGAAAAAATATTTAATTATAAAATATATAAAAATGTACACACATGATGTCCAAACACAAAAAAAAAACTACTAGTCTTCTAGGATACATCATGCTACTGGGTATCAGCTGGGTGAAGTGGCTGGGAAGTTGAAGGTGGAGCAACATCACGTGTTGGCATCGGGATCTGGAGGCCGGACATCGCTAAAGCTTGTACAATCATACTCATCCTCTCGTCCTGGGCCCTAATGTGCTCGCCCTGGGCCGCAAGCTGACCTTTTAGGGTTGTCACTTCCTCCTTCAAGGCATTGACCTCTCCTGTGGACGATCTGGAAGAGGAGGCCGTCTCACGAACCCCCGCCTTCCCCATACATCGAACAACCTTGCCATAACGACGACCCAACTTCTGATCCAAGACCTCAGTCACGATCTGAATATCTGCATCCTCGGGTACATTGACGTCCTCGATCGGGGTCTCCGGGGGAAGCTGGGATGTTGCTTCTTGGAGAACAGCAGTGGACTTTTCCACCATAACATCCTGTAATAATAAAGAACAAACATATAATGTTCAATAACAAAATATAAATAATATTTGAACGATTCGTAAAAATAAGAATAATAAGAATTACATATGCTTACATGAAGCTCCTTAGCGGTCTCATTGCCGGGTCGAACATAAACGTCATTGAACAAGTCAATCTGTGGGAACTTAGAACCCTCCTAAAAAAAAATCATTAAGTAAATTTTATTAGTCAATAATAAAGAATAAAATGTATAAAATTTAAAAATTAATATACTTTTACCTGACGTCGTGCCTCAAGCCTATACGAAAAGGGCTTCGAACCGGAATGGTGGAGAAGTGTCTTTGAGTCCCGAGCTTTCTTGCCAGCAATAGATTTCTTCTGTTAAACATACAATATACATGTTAGTGCGATTATTTGAATGAAATTATTAAAAAAAGCTTAAAAAAATAACAAAAACAGTAAATAATTATTAAAGTATTATGTACATACCACAAATTTTGGATCCATAAAATGTTTACAGAGCCACTCCCAATCCTCTGGCCGGTCCCTCAACTCGTTTGGGCAACCCTCTAGGCGAGCAATCTCCGGATCATCCCATAGCTAAAAATGCGTGTGAAAAGCGCTCTTCCAATCTTTGTACCGGTTTGCTAAGGTCCCCTCTAAGTAGGCACTGACCTCAGGGGATAAGTCCTTAACATCAAAATTGACCTACAAATATGAAAAACAATAAAATAATATTAAGAAATTTAATAATATTAAGATAATATACTTTGGTTTATAATATTTGTAAACAAAATTTAAAAAAAAAATGATAAGGGCTAAAAATTAATTTACTAACCGACAACTTGTCTCGCACCAGTTTCTTCGTCTCCTCGGGAATTTGTGCCCAAGACTCCCACCGCATAGGACAACAATTCCGAATAACATAACCACAGCTAGTAACAATGCTGCTATGCTACTGTGAGGTAGCCGCTCCACGATGTTGCGAGTCATATGCAATCTTGATCAAGGAGGCAGACATACGTACAGCCTGTGCCTCCTTTAGCATTCGATTAGGCCCCCTGGTGTTTTTTTTAGCTGCCCAAAAAAACTTAAATGGTAAAAAGCTTAAATTTGTACAAAAAATTAGGCAAAACCTCCCCTAATAGTATATCATTTCCCAAAACCTTAAAACAGTAATTCACAACCCGCAACATATTTTCACAATCCAACAAATTTTCACAATCATAAAATAATAGTTTTAAAATAGAAAAAAAAATACAACGTAGTGAGAATTAGAAAAAAAACTACCTGTTTGGGAGGCCCCACCATCGACTTCGGAGGAGGAGGAAGCGTGATCACCAGGCTTCGATTGTCAATTTAAAACAATTTACACAAGTGGATACCACAAAATCTTATGTTATACTTAATGAAAGTATAAATAAACTCCAAGTGTTAGTGAAGCTAATGTTTTGATGGGATACGCATTGTACGAAACTAGTTTCAACGATCCAACCGTCAAACTTGTTTGTATATGCTTCGAGATCGCATACGCCAAAAATTGCAAAAAACAAACATTAAGAGATCAAGTAACGGGACAAACCATTTCGACGGCTATAAACGAAAAAATCTTGATTTAACGGTTATTTTAACTCTGATTTTGATGATTTTTTACAACTACACTCTTTAACCCTATATGAATACAATGAACTAATTCGATTGTCAATTTAAAACAATTTACACAAGTGGATACCACAAAATCTTATGTTATACTTAATGAAAGTATAAATAAACTCCAAGTGTTAGTGAAGCTAATGTTTTGATGGGATACGCATTGTACGAAACTAGTTTCAACGATCCAACCGTCAAACTTGTTTGTATATGCTTCGAGATCGCATACGCCAAAAATTGCAAAAAACAAACATTAAGAGATCAAGTAACGGGACAAACCATTTCGACAGCTATAAACGAAAAAATCACAATCTAACGGTTATTTTAACTTTGATTTTGATGATTTTTTACAACTACACTCTTTAACCCTATATGAATACAATGAACTAATTGGATCATCAATTTAAAACATTTACACAAGTGGATACCACAAAATCTTATGTTATACTTAATGAAAGTATAAATAAACTCCAAGTGTTAGTGAAGCTAATGTTTTGATGGGATACGCATTGTACGAAACTAGTTTCAACGATCCAACCGTCAAACTTGTTTGTATATGCTTCGAGATCGCATACGCCAAAAATTGCAAAAAACAAACATTAAGAGATCAAGTAACGGGACAAACCATTTCGACGGCTATAAACGAAAAAATCTTGATCTAACGGTTATTTTAACTCTGATTTTGATGATTTTTTACAGCTACACTTTTTAACCCTATATGAATACAATGAACTAATTGGATCATCAATTTAAAACATTTACACAAGTGGATACCACAAAATCTTATGTTATACTTAATGAAAGTATAAATAAACTCCAAGTGTTAGTGAAGCTAATGTTTTGATGGGATACGCATTGTACGAAACTAGTTTCAACGATCCAACCGTCAAACTTGTTTGTATATGCTTCGAGATCGCATACGCCAAAAATTGCAAAAAACAAACATTAAGAGATCAAGTAACGGGACAAACCATTTCGACGGCTATAAATGAAAAAATCACGATCTAACGGTTATTTTAACTCTGATTTTGATGATTTTTTACAGCTACACTCTTTAACCTTATATGAATACAATGAACTAATTGGATCATCAATTTAAAACATTTACACAAGTGGATACCACAAAAGGAAAAGGCAATGCTCCTCAAAAGAAAAGCAAAAGGAAAAAAAAAAAGGGGAAACTTGATATAGGTCCAATTTTTTAAGCCAATAGTAGGAATAGTCCAATTTATTAAAATTAGTCCAATTCCTTAAATCTTATTATTTTATTATCAATAATTATCTCTTAAATGATAAGATTTATTATAAAAATCAAATTTCTTCCTAATTATCTCTTTGATTATTTATTTATTTTGTTCTTTCTTGTTCTTTATCATGTTTTAAACCCCATTTATAGATTTTAGTTTTTATTTTTATAATCAACCTATATCATAAGTTAATTATATTTATCTACCTATATGACAGATTCTTTTTTATAATCAAGTAAGATTCATGTGTCTTGTTTGTAGATATATTATGTTTTTTCCACCTTTTAGTTAAGTTTCATATCTTACTTATAGGTATAATATACATTCATATATTTGTTACTTGAGTTAGGGTAGAATGATTTGCAGATAGATTTATGTCAATATATTATTTTTTTTGTTATAAGATATTAATTATATTTTTTGGGGTTGAAAATTCATAATATTAGAAGATTTTAATTGATTTTTAATATTTTTAGAAAATATATTATGAGCATTAAAAAATAAATACATATAATTAGGTAATCGGACTCACTCCTAAAAACCATCTATGTTTTTGGACCTGGATCTAAAAGCCCCAAAAAAAAAAAGGATTTTGCGCGACGTAGGTACAATTACGTTGCGCAAAACATATTTGCGCGACGTAGTTGTACCTACGTCGCGCAAAGTTTTTTTTTTGTTTTTTTTTTTTTTTGCCCTTTTGCTTATGAGTACAAAATAAATAAATTGAAATCTACTTAGTAAATACATATACCATTGAATTTGATGGGAAACGCATTGTACGAAACTAGTTTCAACAATCTGACCATCAAACTTATTTGTATATACTTCGAGATCGCATACACCAAAATCGCAAAAAACAAACATTCAGAAATCAAGTAATGGGACAAACCATTTCGATGGCCATAAACGAAAAAATCACGATCAAACGATTATTTTAACTCTGATTTTGATGATTTTTTACAGTTACACTCTTTAACCCTATATGAATACAATGAACTAATTGGATCGTCAATTTAAAATATTTACACAAGTGGATACCACAAAAGGAAAAGGCAATGAAAGAACCCCAAAAGAAAAGCAAAAGGGATTAAAAAAAAAAAAAGGGACTTTGCGCGACGTAGGTACAACTGTGTCGCGCAAAAGAGCTTTGCGCGACATAGATAGGTACACGTAGCGCAAAGTTGGTTTGCGCGACGCCTTCCCAACTACGTCGCGCAAAGCTATTTTGCGCGACGTGTTTCTGCCTTCGTTGCGCAAATTTGAAAAAAAAAGCGGTAAAGATCCTTCGTTTGGCGCCAAAATCTTGCGCGACGCATATAGGGGTCACGCAAACGTCTTTTGCGCAATGAAACTTTGACCGACGATGTATTCGTCGCGCAAAGCTGTTTTGCGCGACGTTGTCTTCGTCGCGCAAAATAGCTTTGCGCGACACTTTTTGTATAGGGTTGCGCAAACACACTTTGGGCGACGAAATTTGATGCGTCGCGCAAATTTCCGTCGCGCAAATTGATTTTTGTACTAGTGATCCCTCATTATCATACTATTAGAAACGGTTACAATAAAAAAATTCAAACATTTTGATTGAATAAATGGATAAAAACTATGCAAAAATAAGAAATACTAAATGGCAAAAGAATGTATCCATAGTGTTAAAAAAATTGGTACATTTCACATATAACAAAGTGGTACATTAATAAAGAAGAATGGGTACTTTATAAATAAATTAGGGTAAAGATAAAAGATTAAAAAATTATGAGTACAAATGAATTTAAAAAAAAATATAGGCACTAAAAGAAATTAATACATGGGTACAAAATCAAACTAAAAAGAAAATACTACAAATTAAAAAAAAATGTTGCAAATTAAAAGTGGGTACAAACTAAAAATATAAATATATGATACAAAGTTTAGGCATAAAACATAAATATACCATATGTAATTTTTCTATCAATGATTAAATATACAATGTCACGTGACGATATACTCATGGTTACAAACACAAATAAAACTTTAAAAAATATGGGCACAAAAAGAAACTAATATATGGGTACAAATTAAAAATGAAAAGAAAATTGGTACAAATTAAAAAATATTTGCAATTTAAAAATAGGTACAAACTAAAAATAAAAATATATGATAAAAAATTTAGCCATAAATATAAATATACTAATTGTAATATTTTTAACACTAAAGGAATAGATTTTGAAAATAAAAATATTTTATTATTCAAATAATTAATGATGTTATTAATACCCAAGGACCTTGATCAAAAATTGAAATGAATAGGATTTTAATCAATGGAGTAACAAAAAGAAGGATGTGAACCTAATTTCTCCTTTATATAATACAGTTTACAAACATTCTCTTTTTCTTACATCCTTTTTTTATTGCTTCTTGTACATGTACAAGTTTGAATTTGTTTGAAATTTAACACATATTTGTTTGGCCACTTAGTACTATGATTTAGTAGTATTCCTCTTCACTCGTAAATGAGAGGTCTTTAGGTTCGATTCTCACCAAAGGCAAATTTGAAGTACATTATTGTCAGCCAATTGCGAGGCTTAACCCACACCTCCACCCCCTTATTGTAAATAATATTGTTTGTTAAAAAAAATGTATTTGTTTAATAACGAAAATTCTTAGTTCACCTTGTGAAAATTTGCTTTAGCTAACTAATACTATGAAAAATACAGTGTCATTTTTTTTATAAAGATTTAAAGCTTTAAGCTAGCCACCTGTGAAAAATTTCTAGCTCCGCCATTACCTACCACCTACTAACACAACAATTATGAAGTTGTATCACAAAAGACTTCAATTCAACTAGAAGTAGAAATGTTTATTCTGTATTATGATTTGTGTTGTCAATTTTTCGATTGATGTGAGAGTTTTTTCTTTCTTCAACAAATATTGCATTAATTGACACCTTGTTGCATGACCAATTAGAATTAACAAGGGAGTTGATTGATAACCATTTTCTTTCTCCTTTTCACTTTTTAAAAACTTAAAGTAGAAACTAAAGGAATGTGTAGAATTATAATTGTATGATTTCCCAGTCAAAACAATGTCACTGACATAAAGTAATAAGATAAGATGAGTTGTAAAACGATGAAAAGTGAAGAGAGAAGGATCGGGCTAGGCTTTGGACAAAACCATGACAGATGATACAAGTACTTAGCGCTGGAACCAAGCACGGGAAGCCCGATTGAGACCATAGAGTGTTGTAAGGAAGTTACATACATTATGAAGGCGATGAGGATCAGTTGGACAAATGGACCACCCATGAGTAACTGCTAAACTAGAACAAGATGAATAGTAGCAGGCTTAACAATGGAACTAAAGTCTCATCATAATCGAACCCATGTTGATGCAAAAATTTAGCAACCAAATGGACCTTATACCTCTCAATAAAACCATCTGCATTATGCTTAATCAGACAAAACCATTTGCATCCAACTAAATCTTGAGAGGGATGTGATGGAAAAGGAGACAACCTACTAGTTTTAAGTAAAGCATTAAATTCCTCTGTCATTGTTGCACGCCATTCAGGGAAAAGTTGGTAGGCTTGACAAGATCAGAGACAAAGGCAGTGAGTGCATATGGAAGTGGATAAGGGACGGTGGATTGTATGTGTTTGGAATGACCGGTATAAGAGCGGATTGCCATGGGATAGAGGGAAGAAGGCACGACATGTTCTGGATGGGGCATGCCAGTGGCTGGATTGGGCTGCTGAGGAATAGGCACGTGGCTGGGTTGCTGCAAGCCAGCGGCTGGAGGATTGGGAATGGGTTGCGGTCGGATGGCTCGCGCTCTGGGCTGAGGCACTGATGAGACAACATGGTAGTATGGTGGCTAGAACTGGACCAGGCCTGATGAAGCAGTGGCCAGATGAGAGACAGGCTCTGGGCTTTGGGCTGCGCCCATGTGCACAAGGAAGTGGGCTGGACAGCAAGGGCTGAGCAGCAGCCAGGCACCATGAGGAGAAGCATGGCAGTAGACAGGGCTGCAGGGGCAGTAGGGTGAGCAAGACCAAATTTCATTTCGAATGTGACATGGCGGGAGATGAAAACTCGATTTGTCTCTGGATCAAGGCATCAATATCCTTTATATTGCAACTTGTAACCTGCAAAAACACCTTCTTTGGAACGAAGTCCCAGTTTGTAAGTAGTATAAGCTTCTAGGTGCAGGTAACACGCAAAACCAAACTTACAAAGAGAAGACAATTTTGGGTGACGACCAAACTCAAGGGTTTTTTGGATGAACATGATGCAATACAAGCTATCCCACCTTGTAAATGTGGAACCATAAAGGAAGTCAAGAAATACCGCGCGAACCAGAAGAGTATGAAGTCCTCATGGGATTAGACGATACATATGCTGCTGCCCGTGGCCAAATTCTTCTAATGGACCCGCTTCTTCCAGTTAATCAAACCTACTCACACATTCTACGAGACGAGAAGCCACGCAATGTTTCATCTGCTACCACAGCCACACTCGATATTACAGCAGCATTTGCGGTTCGAGATAGTAACTGTGGATTTGGTAGAGCCCCACGCAATCTCCATCTGAGTGTGACAAATGCGACATGATTGGACATATCTCCAAGACCTGTGGATCACATCTCAAGTGTGGCTTTTGTAATTCGAAAGAACACATAATTGATACCTGTCAGAAACCAAAGAAGACCAAAGACACACAATTGATACCCATCAGAAGCCCATGGACCTACGCACACCCAAAGTGAATCATGCTCAGACCAACGAGGCCTCATGCACACAATCTAGTCCTTTCTCTATACAACAATACCAAAACCTTTTGGCTTTACGGGGCAGCAATAAGTCACCAATCACGGTCAATCTTGTAGGTGCTTCCTCCAGTCCCCATAGCCCCGCAAGTCACTTCGGGGCATCGCTTTTTGGAAAGATTTAGTATGAATCCTTGATTTATAGGCGATTGACCACATATTGTTTGTATTACAGGACCTACGCTTGGGGTCGATGATTGGGACGAGAACTTAACATGAGGGACTCTATTATCTCACCATTCCGAGGACAAGACAGCATGCAACTTTGTTGGAGTTCAGTGGCATCACCCAATTCTCCACAGATTTGGCGCCAGGCCCTTGGGCACTTATCGAGTAAAGTTTTTTCGATTTCATTCCAATTTTGTTAAGAACGTTAATTTTTGTGAAGTAAATAATTGTTCTACTTGCCCTCTGGTTAAGCACACGTGTTCTCTTTTTTCAACAAGTTCCGTGAGCACTCAAGCACCTTTAGAACTTATACATGTTGACATTTTTTTTTTTTGGGGGGGGGGGGGGGTGGGTACTGATTTGAAATGTACAATCACCACCTCTATTTTCTCACCATTTTAGATGATTTTACAAGATGCACTTGGGTTTTATCTCATATATCGAAAATCTGATACCTGTCATTGACAAACTTCGTCTGTCTTGTAGAAACTTAATTAATTCTCTACCAAAATAAAAACTATCTGAAGTGACAATGGTCCCGAGTCCCACAAAAGAAAATATGTCTCTCAGTAAAGACACAGGGAATGCCTACCTGATGCCTCATCGTATAAAGACTAGTTGGGCGACTCATCTACGTATCCATCACACGTCCCGACCTTGTCTACTCGATTCACGTACTCAGTCGCTTAAATGGATAAGCCACGAACAATACACATAGAGGCATCACATCAGGTGTTACACTACATCAAAAGCGCACCTGGGCAAGATCTGTTTTGCCTTCACAAAGCTCCATCCAATGAAATGTTTTCTGCGACGCATATTGCGCACAATGTTGTGACACTCGACGATCAGTCACCAGGTAATGCATATTTCTCGGAAGATCATTAGTTTCTTGGACAACCAAGAACCAAGCCACCATATCTCAGTCAAATGCAGAAGCGGAGTGTCGACCTATGGTTGCTGGATGTTGCGAAACCGTTTGTTTAAAACACATCTTAAGTGACTTGGGGATCTTGCACACAACATCCTGTCAAGCTATATTGTGATAACCAAGCTGCACTCCCCATTGCCTCGAATCTTGTATTTCATGAACGGACCAAACCCATAGAGATATATCGTCATCTTGTTAGAGAAAAGGTTCCAAGCGAAATGATCAAGACAGCCCACATTACCAACATCACAACAACCAGCTGACATTATTATTATCTATACTAAAACCAGTGTTCATTAACAGTGCAATTCTAGTTTTGCCCCTAATCCAACGCACAGTTTTCAGCCTTTGCTCTTGGTGATGTGTGCCCGTGTGGTGTGTGCGTGTGCGCGTTGTGTTTTGTGGAGAAGATGGTTTGATTTTGGTTTACATTATGCCACGTGTTGATCATCCCTTTTCATTTGAGAGAGAGGTCTGGTGGTAGTAACGAAAGTCCATTTCTCTAAAAGAGATAATGAATGCGAAGTGGCAGAAATATATATTTATATATATATATATATATGTATATGTATATGTATATGGTTGTGGTAGTAATGAAGGTCCAATTTTAAAGTCAGAAGACATGACGAGAAGTGGCAGAAAAAAAAAAGAGATATATTTATATTTATATCTACTATAGCTCAATTGGCCTTCACTGTTCATCATGTGGGAGGGGCAATTGTTCACCAGCAGTGAACTCCCTAAGCTGTCCTCCCATTCCTTCGTTGCTGGGCCATTTTCCCTTCTCTGCTGCAGAAGAATGACCTCCTTACTCTTATTGTTACCCTTCTTTTCTTTGGGATTCTTTGGCTCTTTGGCCACGTGTTGATCATCCTGATTATCTTTTTTGAAAACAGATTATCTACCCTCTTGTTTGAATGCTCTTCCCATCCTCTTTTATTTATACTATCATGGTTAAAACACGTTGATATTTTATATTTCTGTTGTTTTTTACCTTATTATCACTAAAAAATATTAATATAAAATATTAACGTAACTTAATTATAATCGCATAAAATAAAAAGAAATAAACAGGGCACTCAAAAAGAAAGCAGACAATCTGCCTCCATCATTTTTCCCATTCCAACTCCCTCTTTTATTTTACTTTTGCGTCGCCATCCGACTCTCTCTTCGACTCCTGCATTTTATCCTTACCTAATTCACACAGGACAGCAATGGTACATGCATTTCCACCAAAACATAATTAAAAAACCAAAACATAATTAAAAAACCGTACCTCACCACACCTGGAAGCAATGATGCATGCCTTGCCACCAAAAAATAATTAAAAAAACAAAAATCTGGAACATGCACAGAAAAGCTGAGCATGGATACTGAGTGAGATAGGACGCCTCTCACCAAAAAAAAAGTAATTAAAAAACACAACCTCATGACATCTAGAACAGTTCCCCACAACAGTTCATCACGTCTTTCCTTTCTGCTGCTGTCCTCCTCGCAAATGCCCTCGGGTTCTTCTTTGCTTTCTATACTGTTTACGTTTGCTACAGTAAAATGTCCGTTTTGTCCTTATTGGCCTCTCGTCCATCGACCCGTTCTTGCTTTTTTTTTTTTTACCCACGTACATCATTTGGGAGACAGAGAAATATAAAATAATAATTAAAAAACTGGTGGTAGCATAAATTTTTTATTTAAAATGGGAGTTAAACCAGGCCATGGCACGGTAAACAATAAACAATTATAAAAAAAAATTGGATGCATGGGTGCCAGGACCAAAAAGATATTTGAAAAATGGGAATTAAAGCAGGCCACATGGTTTGTGGGAGCAAACGATAAACAATTATAAAGCGAATTGAATGTATGAAAAAACAATTGTTAAAAAGGAACCATTTTTCCTCATCATCGTTTAGTATGATCTATGTTTACGGTCTTATTTATCATAATTAAATGAGCTTGAATTTAAAAATTTGTGTAGTAGATAAGTATAAATCTTAAAATTCAAACTCATCTAACGGTGATAAATAAAATAGTGAACATACACCACACTAAATGGTAGTGAGCAAAAATACACTCTATTAAAATGTTAGGATGCCAGATGGCATCATATGTGATTAACAATTGTATAGTAGATATTAGTAGGTTAAAAGAGTTAGTTAGAGATTGTTAGGAGTTGGAGGTTAGTATTAATAGAGGCTTGTAAAGAAAGAAGGGCAGTTAATGAAAAGTATATTGTTTTGGTATCTCTCTCGGTACAATCGTAGAAGAAGTAGAGCAGGTGCTAACATTGGTATCAGCCAGTTCGATCCTCTCAATCCTTCGAAGTTGTATGTCGCGGCAAGCTTCGTGCAAGAATATGGAGTCTCGAGTTTCGAATTTGGAGACGATGATTGATGAAGTCTAGCAATCGCATGAGAAGGTTCAGGCGAATTTAGAGCTAATTATGGGGCAATAACAACCGCTCATGGCAAGGGATAATGGGGGATCTTTGGGGGATTCTTCAGAAGCAACCTTGGGCGAGAATCAATTTCAAGATTGCAGGAACCTCAAACCTAGATCATCAAGAATTTGGGCATAACTTCAATTAGCAACATTGGTCACCGTTGTTGAAGTTGGAGTTTCTAAGATTCAATGAAGGCGATGATCCATTAGGGTAGATTTACAAGGCTGAGCACTACTTTGATTTTTTCAACATCGACAAGTCCAAGAAGGTGAAATTGGCGTCCTTTCACATGGAAGGTGAAGCTTTACAGTGGTTTCAATGGGCGAGATGTTTGACGAATTTCCCCAATTGGAAAGATTTCACTGCAGTGTTGTGCCAAGAATTTGGTCCCTCAGAACTTGAAGACTCGGCTAAAAGTTTGGTTAAATTGCAACAATCTGGCACTCTTAAGGATTATGTAATGAACTTTCGAAGGTTGGCGAATCACACAAAGGATATCAGCTTTTCCTTACTCAAATCTTGCTTTATCGGTGGTCTTCGACCGAAATTACGCCATGATGTTAAGCTGTTAAAACCCAGAGATGTATTGGAAGCAGCAGCTTTTGCCCATCAAATTGATGCTAAGATTGCATATTTGAAGGTGAAATCTAGTACTAAAACTCCTTTTGTGCAGTCAAATTTTCGAACTCCATTTCAGAATATTAATTCTAATATTATGTATGAGAATCGTGTTCAACCCACTAATATCAGAAAGTTAACACTTGAGGAAGTCGATCACTGTCGAAAAAATGGCTTATGCTTCCATTGTAAGGAGAAATATGTTAGGGGTCATAGTTGCGAAAGGAAGCAATTGTTGTTGATAGATGTGCAAGACTCTGAATTGTGCAATAATGTTGAAGTGGAAGATGATGAACCAGAAATCACAGCATGTGCCTTGTTTGGGACCCCTGCATCTTCATCAATTCAAACCATGAAAGTCCCAAGTTATATCAAGAATTGTCCTGCCACCATTTTGATCGATTCAGGTAGTTCTCACAATTTCATAGATGTGTGATTAATTAGGAGATTGAAAGGTTTATTGGACACCAAACATGTTTTTAACGTGAAAATTGTTGATCGAGGTAAGGTTGCTACTCAAGGAACCTTGTCTCAAGTTCCTATAACAATTCAAGGTTTCAAATGTGTCTCGGACCTTTATGATATAGCTTTGGGAGGATGTGATGTTGTACTTGGAGTGCAATGGCTTAGAACCTTAGGCCCTATATTATGGGATTTCAATAAGTTGTATATGCAATTCACAAGGCATTCTCAGACATTTTGTATCACTAGACCAAAGGTATCTCAGGATCATCTCCAGGATATTTCTGCATTGCAGATGCAGAAACTACTGCATCAGGAGACAACAGTGGGGGCAGTTTTGTTCCATATTGAATCCAAGGAAGTGGGTTAGTCTAAATAGATGTTGCACAGATAGACAAGCATACTCAAAATCTCACACAGTTTCCAACAACAACAACTGCATAATTTGCTGGATAAATATGAGATGGTCTTTCAAACTCCCAAGTCCTTGCCACTTCACAGAATTCAGGACCACAGAAGTCCACTGATTCAGGGTAGCAAACCTCCAAATAGTCGACCCTGTAGATATGGATTGGTTCAAAAAGCTGAGATCGAGAAGTGTGTTGCTGAATTATTGGAAGCAGGTTTTATAAGAGTGAGCAACAACCCATATTCTTCTCCAGTGATCTTGATGAGGAAAAAAGAGGGAACTTGGTGCATGTGCATGGACTACAGAGGTCTTAACTCCATCACCATTAAAGATAAGTTTCCTATTCCACTTATTGATGAACTGTTGGATGAGTTATGTGGTGCACAATATTTTTCAAAGTTGGACTTAAGGGCAGGATATCATCAGATTAGAATGCATCCCGATGATGTTGAAAAGACAGCATTCAGGACCCATGATGGTCATTATGAGTTCTTCGTAATGCCATTTGGCTTAACTAATGCTCCTGCCACTTTTCAATGCCTTATGAATGACATCTTTCGACTATATTTGAGGAAATTTATTCTTGTCTTCTTCGACGATATACTGGTCTATAGCTCATCTTGGCAATTGCATTTGGATAATTTACAAGTAGTTTTCGAGACATTAAAGCCGCATAATCTGTTTGTGAAACAATCTAAGTGTGCATTTGGTCAGTCACAAGTTGAATATCTCGGGCATATTGTTTCCAAGGATGGTGTATCTACTGATCCTACTAAACTAAATTTTATAGCCAAATAGCCTGTTCCTAAGTCTGTGAAAAGCTTTGAGAGGGTTCTTGGGATTAACGAGGTACTATAGGAAATTTATTCCTCATTTTGGCAAAATCATAATTCCATTGACTGCATTAACATGAAATGACAGTTTTCATTGGTCTAATGCAGCCACTACAGTTTTTAATACTCTTAAGGAAGCAATGTTATCTCCTCAAGTTTTAGCATTACCAGATTTTACTAAGCCTTTTGTGATCGAAACTGATGCCTCAGGTCATGGTATTGGTGCTGTGCTCCAACAGGACGGAAAACCAATTGCTTTCACTAGTAAAGCGCTTTGTCCAAGAAATCAGGTGTTATATGCATATGAGAGGGAAATGTTGGCAATTTTGCATGCCATTCACAAGTGGCAGTCTTATTTAGTGGGAAATCACTTCATCATTCAAACTGATCACCATAATTTGAAATATTTCCTTCAAGGTAGAGCCTATACTCCATTTCAACAGAAGTGGGTTACCAAACTACTTAGGTTCGATTATGAAGTTCAATTCAAACAAGGTTGTAATAATCAAGCTGCTGATGCCTTATCAGGATCTCATTTGAATGTTTCCAATTTTGATGATCAACTACTCACTGGAATGGAAATGTTGGCTATTTCTTATCCCTATTCTTGATGGTTGGATGAACTGAGAAGAGAAATGGACAAGGATCCTTGGATATTATCAAAAATTCGAAGCCTGATGTCTACAGATGACAATGCTACCATAATGGCTACTTTGAAGTTTCAAGTGGATAATGGTCTTCTTAAATACAAGAACCAAATTGTTCTTAGTCCTACTAGTCACTGGAGGAGCAAGGTGTTCACTGAGAACCATTCTACACCCATTGCTGGTCATGAGGGTTTTTTGAAGACATATAAGAGGATATTCCATATGCTTTTATTGGGAAGGAATGAAGAAGTTTGTGAAGGAAATGGTAGCGTGCTGTTCAATATGCCAACAAAACAAATATGAGACTTTGTCTCCTCCTAGATTGTTGAATCCTTTACCTATACCCACCAAGATTTGGACTGACATATCCATGGATTTCATTGTGGGCCTTCCTCTATGAAGAGGTAAATCTGTAATTTGGGTTGTTGTGGATCGATTGTCCAAATATGCTCATTTCACTGCTGTTGGTCATCCCTATTCTGCATCCATGATTGCTCAGCTCTTTGTTGATAACATTTTCAAACTCCATGGCATGCCTAATTCCATAGTTAGTGACAAAGATTCGGTTTTCTTAAGAAAATTTTGGAAGGAGTTCTTTCATCTTCAAGGGTCTTCCTTGTGTTTCAGTTCTGGTTACCATCCTTAAACAGAGGGTCAAAATGAGGTTTTGAATCGATGTCTTGAAACATATTTGAGATGATTTTGTAGCTTGCAACCAAAGAAATGGGTTTCCTGGCTTCCTTGGGCAGAATGGTCATTCAATACAAGTTTTCATTCTGTAACTAAGATGACTCCATTCGAGATTATGTACGGCTAAGCTCCACCGACATTGCATGCTTATGAAACTGGTACCACTAAGGTAGATTCTATGGACCAAGCTTTGAAAGAAAGGGATCGAATCTTATCCTTACTCAAAAGCAATCTAGAAGCTGCTTAATGTCGAATGAAGGTTCATGCTGATAAAAAGAGGTCTAAAAGGGTATTTGAAGTAGGAGATTCAGTTTATCTGAGATTGGTTCCATACCAATAATTGTCTTTAGCTTCCCACCCTTTCATAAACTTCAACCAAGATTTTATGGTCTATTTCAAATTCTGTCCAAAGTTGGTCATATGGCTTATAAGCTCAAGCTACCACATCATTCTAAACTTCACATTGTGTTCCACGTATCTTCTCTAAAGAAACATTTGGGTTCAAATATCCAACTTATTGTTCCATTGCCTGTTATCACAGATTCAGGTATTCTTCAAGATGTTCCACTGGCAATATTAGACCGAAGATTGGTGAAAAGACATAATTCTGCAGTGACTGAAATTCTGGTGCATTGGTATAACGACTCCAAGGAGGATCCTACGTGGGAAAACTATCAGGAGCTCAAACTTAAGTTTCCAGAAATTACGCAGTTGTGATATACTTTGTTGATGTTATCATGTTCTGTCTAATTCATTGTATGCATGCTATTGTCAAATTAGTTGAGTTTTTTGTTGTGTTGTGTCGAAGTGTTTGTGTTTGATGGGGGTATTGTTAGGATGCTAGATGGCATCATCTGTGATTAACAATTGTACGGTAGATATTAGTAGGTTAAAGAGTTAGTTAGAGATTGTTAGGAGTTGGAGGTCGGTATTAATAGAGGCTTGTAAAGAAAGAAAGGCAGTTAATGAAAAGTATATTGTATGGATGACCCACTGGGAAGTTCTTGTGTGAGTTCCTAGAAACAAAACCGTAAAGGCGTGGTCGGGGCCCAAAACGGACAATATCGTGCTACGGTGGAGTCGAGTCCTGGATGTGGTGGGGGCCCAAGCCGAGATGTGACAATTTGGTATCAGAGCCAAACCCTGGCCGCGTGTGTACTGACGAGGACGTCGGGCCCCTAAGGGGGGTGGATTATAACATCCCACATCGCCTAGGGGAGTGGATCCTGTAAACTTTATATGTATATTCATATCTCTACCTAGTGCGAGGCCTTTTGGGAGCTTACTGGCTTCAAGTTCCATCAGAACTCCGAAGTTAAGCGAGTTTGCGCGAGAGCATTTTCAGGATGGATGACCCACTGGGAAGTTCTTGTGTGAGTTCCCAGAAACAAAATCGTGAGGGAGTGGTCGGGGCCGGGGCCGGGATGTGACAATTTGGTATCAGAGCTAAACCCTGGCCGCGTGTGTGCCGACGAGGACGTCGGGCCCCTAAAGGGGGTGAATTGTAACATCCCACATTGCCCAAGGGAGTGGATCCTGTAAGCCTTATATGTATATTCCCATCTCTACCTAGCGCGATGCCTTTTGGGCAACCTGTACGACAAGGTCGGAGTATATTGCAACATGTACGACAATGTCGGAGTTGCCTAAAACATAAATGTAGTCATGCCATAACTCATCATTTCAACTAATACCATAAACTCACCTGAACTTACCTGTATGTCCTGTGTTCACCTTTGCACTTCAAAGCATTCACAATAATTATGTGCAGATAATATTCATATGGATTTGCCATGATGCAATCTAATACTCAACTATAACATAATGTTTCCAAATACACACACACACACACACACACACACACACACACACATAACATGGCGTGAAATGCATAATCTATAACACCCCACTTCCAAACTCTTTATTTTCGGGAATAATTATCGGTGATAAGCCCAACTAGACACTAGTTTAATTAACTATCATTACTTACGTTTCCTTACTTTAATTTCTTGATTCTTCTCACATTGATTTATGACCAACATTTAACCACTAAATCATAAGGTTAAATCTCACATTTTCCACCAATGTCCCTCACATTGCTCATTTCCCCAAACAAGGCTATTGTCTTAATTATTTAGTCTCATTTATTATATGGTTGCATCTAATGTCTTGTTAAACTTTCTACGTACCCTAAACAGGGATCAAGCCATTGGTAGTTCGTACTAGTCCTCCAAAGCATTCACATAAATTATATGAAATATTCAATTTATAAATGTTTGTGGAGATGTCAATCTTATATATATACACGATAGAAAGGAACAGACCCACTCGCCTTAGGACTGCGCTACAACTCCTAAGCACGAATATCGAGATGTCACGAACGATCATCACTTAGAAAAATTATTCAGTTATGTCTTAGAAGTCTTATCCATAGAACCCATAGTTTACATAAAACACATCCCAAGGACGTTCTAGAATGATTTGAGATCCATTGACCAAAAGTCAACCTTCTGTCAAAGAACAACGATAGGGTCCACAACCCTACGTAACTCAATCTGGAAGATCCGCATCTCGGATTTCCAATCCGAAACTTCTAAAGATCCACATTAAACTTCTAGAATATAATACTAAAGTTTCATTACGATTCAATGGTTGGATCTCCGCCAATTGCCAATTCAAGTGGCGATCAATGTTTTATTTTATGAACTTACAAATCCAATTTGGGAAGATCCGTAAGTCAGATTTCTAATCCGTAAGTTTCTAATATCCTAAAATATTACATACCATAATCAATTAAAATTTGGTGACGATCCAATGGTCGAATCGTCAATTCATGCAAGGACCTCTTAATGGCCAACTAGGTGGTCAACTATGAAACTATATTAAACATCATAATTTCACTAAACGGATGTCAAATGTGGAATCAAGGCTTCAAAATTAGCTTAGGAAGGTCAGGTGGAGTCTCGGCCCATGCGCCACCACATGCGCCGCTGCGCGTGATGGCTGGTCGCCATGGTTCACCGGAAAATTTCACTATTTCTAAAAATTCTCAAATTTCACAGAAATGAAGATCTCAAAGAGAGGAACAACTTTCATACCTGCCATGAAGTTCAAGAGTGGATGGAAGATGGTCAAATTTTCCCACGAAGCCGACGGGTGCCTAAAGCTTCCCAGTGTCGATTTGTCGTGTACGGTGGTCCAACGGTGTCAACGTTCGTTGGGTTTTGCTCCTGGGATGATGGGATACAAAGCCCAAGTGGTGGCATCAGCCATCGCTTTGCCATTTTGTCGAAAAAATCAAAAAAGGTAGCCGGAGCATCGTGAGAACCGTCAACTTTCGTGGCCTCAAACCGCCACATACAGAGGTTAATCAAGGTGGTTCTAACTCGTAGGTGACCCGTGATTATTCGCATGGCCTTCACGTGATGGTAGCACTTGAGCGTATTTATTTACACCCAGTCTTGTCGTACAGACCACTTTAGATGGTTCCGACTCGTGTGCAAGTATACTTATTGAGCTACTGGAACTTTAGGTGGTTCTTACTCGTGTGTAGGTATACTTATTGAGTTATGGGCTAGCATGTTGATGAGTTATTAGCTAGCATGTTATTGAGCTATTAGCTAGCATGTTGATGAGCTATTGATTCAGTCGTACAGGTCACGTGAGGTGACTCCAGCTAGCATGTTGATGAGCTATTGGCTTGCATGTTATTGAGCTATTGGCTGGCATGTTGATGAGCTATTGGCTAGCATGTTGATGAGTTATTGATTCAGCCGTACAGGTCACGTGAGGTGACTCCGGCTAGCATGTTGATGAGCTATTAGTTTAGTCGTACATGCCACAATAGGTGGATCCGGCTGACATACCATTTCATATTGATTTATTTCACCTGGGTTACTTATTCTTGTTGAGATATTTGACACGGCATAGCTGTGAGACTGTTATTTTGGTTATGGTTTTGAGTTATAGTCACGCTTGTTATTTTTTGGGAAATTATACAAGTGTTACGGCAAGGGGTTACTGCCTTTGGTAATTGAAATTGATTTGAAATTTTTTGTTTCGCTCACTCATATTTTCTATTTTTGCACCCCTCTAGGTTCTAGCAACAGAGTTCTGTATCGACGATGATTCGTGATACTTTTCAGTACAGATGTCTTCTTATGATGGTATAATCATTATCTTATCTTACTGTACTATACCTATGCTCTGTATCACACGTGAAATGAGTCCAAACCCGCTCATCGCGCACTCGTGTACTTAAGCATTTTTATGTTTTAATTTATTCACATTTTATACACTATCACACTTTATGGCTTCGTCACCTTCCAGGTGTCGGCTAGCACATCTCGAGTAAGAACCAGCATCTTGGTAGGAACAGGAGGTATATCATTTGACCCCAGAGGAAATTGCTGACTAGGAAGTTCTTGTGTGAGTTCCCAGAAATAAAACCATGAGGGTGTGGTCGGGACCCAAGGCGGACAATATCGTGCTACGGTGGAGTCGAGCCCGGGATATGGTGGGGGCCCGGGCCGGGATGTGACATTTGGTATCTCTCTCGGTACAATCGTAGAAGACGTAGAGCAAGTTTTAACATAAAAGGTATGAGAAGCCGGTTTAGTGCTTTTCTACCCCACATGTTTGACCCTGTTTGATGCCAGCTTGCCCGTTGCTTTTCTTCTTTTACACAGCCTTCCCATGCGTTCTCCACTGTTTTGCCACGCGTCGATCATTGTGGATAAGTTTTCTTCAATTGCATCTCTCCAAATCTCCTTCAGTTTCCATTTTCTTTTCTTTTCTCAACCTTTGGTTTCCGATCTTCTCATCTTTCTCAGCCAAATCATCTGTGCAAATTTCTTGCGTTTAAAACCCTTGGAAAAATAAATAATTGCTGCATCTTGCGTTTAAAATCCCTGGGCATTACTGATTTTGTTGGTTTTTCGATTTTATCAGGGTGGATTTGTTACCACCAAGGTCCACCTCTGTTTGGTGGTGAGTTTTTTTAACCTTTATAGTATTGTTGTTTTATTTTATTTTATTTTATTTTGTAGTTCAAGTGGGATTTTTGTATGAATTTTTTTTTCTTCTAATTCTGGGTGTTTTCTTTATATCGTTAGATCTGATGTCTAGGTGTATGATTTATTTTCGTTTCAGAACATGTTGCTCTATATTTTTTGGAATTTAGTTTTTGTAATTTTTGGTGTTTTGTTTTATCCTTGGACCTGTTGTATGGTTGTATGATTTGCATCTTTTTTTGTTTCAGGACACTTTGCTCTTTGCTTTTTGGGGCTTCTATGTGTAGCTTCGAAGCCGTTTATGCTTAAGGTAAATAATTTCAGTTTTTTCCTTTTAGCATTTTATGCAACAAATTTTATTTTATTTTATTTTAATATTGTGAAGTTGTGTTTTCTATAGTGTGAAAGTCGAATATGTGGGAATTATATATATTTTAGATTTTGGTGTCTTTTAGGGTTTTATTCTGGAGCTTGCAAGCCATTTTTGGGTCAGGTATATACTTTATCTCTTTGCTGTTAAATTTATTTTTTATTTCGGTTTTTTTATTGTTTGTGGTTCAATTTTTCCCTGAAAATTTAAAAAGAGAGGAATTGTCATGATTAATTTTTCCGTATTGAATGTCAAATTATCAGTGTATGGAGGCAAGATAACATTTCTATGTCAAATGGTTAAGTATCACGACTTGGTTTCCAGTTTTAATGTTCTTTTTAAGTCTTATCTTTCCTTTCATAAACTGATACTTTATTGTTGATAAAACTGATTTGGTTTTGCAGACCATAATTTTTAAGCAACAAAATTTAGCTGGAAATTAAATTGAGGTATGAATGCTTCCACTTATTTAGGTTTTTCAATTGATCTTTTCCTTTACTGGATTTTATTTTTGAATGTTGTTTGATAAAACTAATTTGGTTTTGTAGATTAAGATTTTAAGCGAGAAAATCAAGTTGCAAATTCAATTGAAATTGTAATGAATTTGCAAATTTGTCAAGTATATCGTACATTCGTGGTTCCATGTTGACTTTACCCATAACTATTGAATTTTGTCTCTTGACTGTATGGATTTTTATAGTTTCCAAGATCTACAGTTGCAATGCCTTTGATAGATAAAACATAGAGGACCCAGCTACTCTTATAGAGCTTCTTTAGCATCGTAAGTTAAAATTGCATATCATTTTTTTTTTTGCTTCATGGAATTCATTATGTTTAATAGCATACCAATTATGTGATACCAATTGTTATCTTAGCAGTTTCTAACAATTTGTAAAGTATGAATAAATGTGTAGAAGTTTGAATTATACATATGAAAGCTTCGTCTATTATACTCTTTTACAAATTTTTGTTACACAATCAATCATTCACAGGTAATGCTATTCAGAGTGGTTTAAAGAATTTCAAGAGCTTCATTCATCCAATTTATGATCTTCATGTAAAAATTCAATAAGTCCAAACATCTTTTGGTATAGATAACATTAACATTCTGTAACAATATATTATAGCTTTGAAACATTTTTTTCATAAGATTTCTAATCTCGCAGCAATGCTAGGGCAATATTTCTCGTGTTCACTAAGCCCAAATTTCCCATTCAAATTCTAGGATCTTAAGTCATCTATGTATTGTATATAGCCTTGTATTGATTCAATGGCAGAGATACAATTTTCCCATTCAATTTCTAGACAATAAGCCCAACTTTGAAGCTAAATGGCGGAAAAGCGGATTAATATAGACACATTTACACTATCCTATATGTCTATGCGCACGTCTACCTGTAATTGGATGATCAATTTAGAATCCATTAGCTATACATTTTTTTTTATATAGTTTTTTGTCACAAAATTTCAATTAGCAGAATTAAATGCACGTTCTACTGATCTGTTCCCTATTTCATGGGTATAGGAAAATAATGCTCATAAAGAAAGCATTTGGTCCCGTCCTAAGAGAGGTAACCATAATAATTAATACTTTGGCTCATCAATATAATCCAACGCATTTTTTGTATAAAAAAGAATTGAAGCTATGATCCTAGCATGCAGTTAATTAGTACGTGTTTACCAAATTGCTTTTGATTTTTTTGCGTCTTTTTGTTTAATGGAGTGGGATTATAAGGATAGCATAAATAAAATACTTGATTTACTTGTTGTCGATAGTATATTTTGACAATCTTCATTTTGTTATCTTGAGTTGAGACTAAATTATCTTCTCACCCTTTCATGTGCTTTATAGCCTTGACCATTGAGAGGTTGATAAGATATTAAAACGAGAAATTTTTATTTAAAAGTTGTTCAAAGTTTTTAATATTCTATTTATATTCTTACAAAACAAGTTAGAGCATCTCAAATATACGATTCAAACTTCTGCATAGTAAACTTGTTAACTAGAAACTCTATACAACTTCTCTCACATTCAACTCCTCGGAATTGGTAACATGCTAGTCTTTCAATGTGATGCGCTTTGTGAGAGAAATGTGTACAACAATTGAAAAACACTTGTTTGACAATATTTTTAAAATGCTTAATTGGATTAATAGTGTATGTGGTGATAGGATAGTTGGAAGACAGCTCATGTGATAAAAAAATTAGGATTTAAGCTTCTGTGCTGAAATCTGTTAGGATTTATGCCAAAAATTGTAAATTTCGTCAACCCTCCATTAATTGTTTGCACGTAAGGCTCATATGTGCGCCTAAAATGATAAAGTTAGCCTCACATGTACAATTAAGGGAGAGTTCTGTTTTGGCCTAATATGTTTGGCTCACATGCTAATAATTAATGGAGAATCAATGAAAATTTCAATCTTGGGCATAAATTCTAACAAACTTCGTCACAGGGGAGCTTAAATCCTTTTCTTTTTTGCTTTTTTTTTTTTTTTTTTTTTTTTTTTTTACCTCATGAACTATCTTCCAATTATCGTATCACTACGGTTAGTAATAATCCAATTAGGCCTTTTTAAAATTCTTATAAGGGCTTTGAGATATATAGTAAAAAAAACGTTTCTTACAATTTCAAGAAGAAAATTATAAGAAAAATTTTAGTACTTTCTTGCTAGTGCATCTACCAGCAATTAAGGCTTCATTTAAAAGTGTTTTTATAATGTCGAAAAGCATTTTTGGTGAAAATAATTTTTAAATCAATCCTTAGTAAACATTCATATGAATATTGAAAAAGTACTTGAAGTTCTTCTTGTAAAAAGCACAAATCTTGTGCTTCTTCTAAAAAGTACTTGAAATACTTTTGAAATCCAAAATCAATTCTACCAAAAAAATTTTCAATCATTTAAATAATATTTCCAAATTAACCCTAATTTATAGCAAAAAGTACTTTTTGAGAAACAACTTGGAGACAAACCATTTATTATGTTTCTTTTCAAAGATTAATCAAAACTATTAATACTACAAACATATTTTATAATCCTAATCTATGGGACCATACCATGCGATATATATTTACTTTTAGACAAATTGATTGAAAGTGAAATAAAGATGTCATCACGAGAAGAGATTAATTTTTTTAATGTGTTTAAAACACAAACCAGTATATCACGTCTTATAACACGTTAGTAAATTTACTTTAGACAAATTGATTGAAAGTGACATATTTTATTTCTACTTATATTATAATATAGGGTAAATCGACTTATATTTCTATTACATAAAAATATCTCTGTAATTAAATTATTCATTGTATGACTTAACTGAACTATCATTTTTCTTTAGTATAAAATATATTGTGGTACTAAAAAAAAATATCTGCATAAGGGGACGGCATATCTTACAAAGAATCTATGAATGCCATAAATAAACGAGGCAAAAAAGAACAAAAAGATGTCTCTTTTTGCATGGACAAATCATCACCTTCCCTTTATTTCTTGTGATAGCAAATGAAAGAGACAGTAAAGCTAAAATTATAACCAAATATCTAGCTATGATTTTTTATATTTTTTATTACAATGTTTTGAGTAATGTCCATTCAATCTCAATGTCGCAGGAAAAGGTTGAATATTTCGGGAAAATGGCTTATTCCCTATTACTCGAGTAAGATGTGGAAAGAATTAACTGGAAAACGTGTGGGGCTACATTAGGAGAATTTGTTGACAACAAATGATTAGATATTTTTGTACAAATTTTATGCTACAAAATATTTCAATCACATATGACCATGAAGACATCAGAAAACTATTTCAATCATTGTTGTATTTAACTGATGAAACTTTCTAAAGGAGTGTCGTTATTACAGGAAAGCTCAATTATTTAAAATTGACCTCGTTACTAATACACTCTTCAATACAGATACGCACAACTCACATCTAAGCGATTTCAATTATGAGGTATGTCTTGTGTGTAAACATAATTATTGTTGTTTAAATGATATAAGCTCGCTGGTGTTGTAGATTTTGGTGCCAATTTTGCAATCTAGAATTTAGGCTACCAACCCAAATAAAATGGCATCAAACTAGGGAGACAGAAAAAAGATTTTAGAGATAATTACTCTTATTATGTCTAATACACAACATACATAATAAAATCAGTAAACCGATCACCTAAAACCAAATGGTAACGAGGAGAAACCAAGATCTCATAAGATGCACTAAAACTGCCAGAACATACCACGCTCAACAATCAAGCAAACCAGAAACTAGTAATTCAAAGTTTAATTGAAACAACAAAGAAAAGAAAAGCAAACTATATATGAATATATATATATATATATATATATATATATATATATGAAAGATCTCATAAGTGTACTAGCTAGCTAGCTCTAGTGAATTAGAGTGACATTGTATCCAACAATTGCATCACCCATAGTATTAAACCAATGCGTCTTGGCAATTGCATAACCCCGCGCCAACCGGAAAACGCCGGTTCCGGCCACTACCGGCATCTCCCGAACCGGATTCAAAGCCGAGTTCTTACCAAAAATACTGATCGAGCTCCCATTGTACATGCCATCACAGAACGCGAAGCACATGGCCATAGTAAGCCCAAACTCTTGCTGCCCGGATGACCCGTACATCCCCTGCGCCCGGCCCACGATCTTGGACTTCGGGTCAGGCGTTTCGGTTAGTGGGTCGTCTGCCATGAGCAGAGCTCCGAAAAGGGTGAGGGACTTCTCGGTCTCTGGGGCTTGCGCCACACGGACGGCACTTGGGTTCTTCCCACTGACTGTGTCGTGGAAGTAGAATTGGAGGTTGGTCACTGTCTCCGACCTCGTTTTCTTCCTTGTCTTGAGCTTCTTGGCCCAATTGGGTTGTGTGGAGCTGCTCTGAGCTCCTTCGGTGGTTGCAGCGACGACGGCCATGATGAGCATGAGCATCACAGTTACGGCTGCGTTTGCCATTTTTTTTTTCTTTTTCTAGCGAAGAAGAAGTCGATGTCCAATTGAGGAAGTTGTTGGGTTTGTGTGGGATATCGTTGGGTTTTGCAGAAGGTTAAATAATGCGAGAGGACTCAAGGGCAGGTAAGCAACCACATGAAATCCTAAGGAGATAATAAGTGGGGCCCAGGAAAAGAGACAGTTTACTTACATCAAATTCACTTTAACAATCAATTCAGACATTTGAAATTTGATCAAACGGCTACAAATAAGATATTCCTTTAAAAGTTATAATAATTTTAGCCGTTAAATCAAATTTCAATGGCCCGAATTTAGTGATTGGATGAATTTGGTAAAAGGGATCCGAGGATACCCTTCCTTCAATATCTTCTCAACATCGAATTATATGTCATGTTAATATACAAGTATAAAAAAATTATTTTTTGAAAGTGCTCTATTTATATAAAGATATATGACGTATGTATTTATGTATCGGATCCACTAAAAAATCTTTTTAAAATAAAAATTTGACACTGGTTGGTTATTACGACGCATTATAATTCAGTAATACAATATTGTGTAAATATACTTTACATTATTGTATTATCAAATAAAAACGCTAGGAGAAGATAAAATTCCTTTTGCACAATTGCTCTCCTAACCTACTGTTTGAAGTGCAAGTTCTTTTTTCTTTGGTTTTTTTTGTTCAAAAGGTACAAGTTCTTCATGATGGGGCCACCTAGTTGTCAAGTGGGCCACCTTCTTTGACCAGTTAGTGTGTCTGAGATTTCCACCGAAACAAAGAAAAGTCAAAATCACAATCTTGGACGGTTGGACTTGGACCTTATAATTTGGACAGATTTTGTAATTTCATCGGCGACGTTTATAAATATTACGTTACGTTGCAATTTCAAATCTTAAAGCTGGCCATTTTTTGTGTTATCAAGAATAACAAACACTAACTAAAGTAATTAACAACATTTATTCTTTTCATCCATGATCTGAAATATGATTTTTCTTCTTCTTCACTCAATAAGAGATCTGGTAGTATTCATCTTCACTTGTAAGTGAGAGGTCTTAAGTTTGAATCTTGTAGATGACGAATTAGATACTAAATCAGGTATTGTCCATTGTGTGGCTTAACCAAACTCTCGATTTCCTTAGTATAAAACATATCATTATACTCAAAAATAAAAAATACCATTTGTATAAATAAAAAGAAAAAAGAAAAAAAAGGTAGCAGAGTAGTCAACTAGATACAATAACTTGAAATTACTCACTGAATACAATAATTTGAAACTACTCCTTATTGAATCTCTCCAAAAAAAAAAAACATAAAAAAAAAAAAGTAATCATTTTAAGAGGGACTTTGGGTGTTTAGACTTAAATCAAAAAGGAGAAAATATTGAAATTCAAGGACTGCACACACGAATTACTAAAGGAGAAAAAGAAAAAAAAAACGGCCAGTATAAAAGTCGTATCAAATTAAACATAAATTAATTAACTTTGCCATCCAAAACAGAAAGGTATACCTTCTTTGGAAAAACACCAAAAACAAATTAAACTGATGTCTTGAAATTGCATTGGTCACCATTACCCACCGAACCACTCCATTCATTGCTCCATGTACCAAAAAGCTTGGTTGGCCTCTGATTCTTGCCGACCCAAACAATGGATCCGGGATTCAATGGGATGTGCTATATATGCACGTTTGTTTACCTAAATAGGATAATCAGGAAAAAGAAAGACATATAATCAGAACGCACGCACCCATATATATTTACCAGAATATATATGCTGAAAAGAAATTTCACAACTACATAACAAAATATTATTGACGTTTCAAAAATAACATGAAAAAACTTATTTCTATCAAATATCATGTAAAATTCTACAAAAAATGAATGTTATGTCTGTTTAAGAGAAGCCATAGGAATGCTATCATCGCAAAAAGGCTTTCCATGTCAGATAGTACTCTTAATCTGCCAAGAAAAAGGAAACTACATTAAATTAAAATAAGAGCAATTAGAAGACATTTCGTGTCGGCCGCAAATGACAGTAATGGCTGAGCAATCCCGTCTGATGCAGGTGACATTAATGGCTAAGTAATCCCGCCCATACAGAAACAACCATGTCGTCCGTATCGAACATAAAAATCTGTCATATATACTGCCACCAAAACACTTAATAATAAAAAATAAATATAAAAATTAAAAAAGAATTATTATTAGTATTTCAAAAATCTCATTTAACATTCAAAATTTTCTATAATTAGAAAAAAAATACACTTATGAGAAGTGTATAATGAGATTTTTGAAATACTAATAACAATTCCCAAACTAAAATTATGTTTTGAATAAAAATAAAAATCCAAAACTAATAATTATCCACTATAACAAACATAATATCCGCCAATGTAAAATAATAGCCGATATATATATACATCAATTTGAAATGAATGTCATCTACATCTGCCACACTACATAAAATAAATGATAACTACATCCGTCATATATATACATCAATTACTAATTTGACTTGTTTAGTAATCCGTAATCAGATTGAGGGGGAAACAAAATTAAATTCTTTTTAAAGTTGTTTACTACACTTTTTTAAAATCGGAGTACAAAAAATGTTATACAAATTGCTTATTAATTCACTTGAATCGAAATTAAAACTAACTTTATTACTAAACTGCTCTCATTTAAAATAAATAATTTTTCATGCTAATTAATGAAGTTTAATTTTATATAATAAAATTTGTCTGTAAAAAATAATTCAAGGAGGTTCCCTTTGATAAAACTCAACCCCTTCCTCCCGATCTCTCTCCCAACCTCTCATCCCATCCATTTGCTCAATTTTCTCTTTCTCCTACCTCCACAGCTCTCCCACACGTCTCCCCCTTTCGTCCTCATGCTTTTACACTAAAACCTCTTTAAAGTAATACTACTTTTATTCACGGAGGTAGATGATTGGCCCACAATGTATAAGGACAATTCTTATAATAGAATAAGCTTCTTAAATTCATAAAAATTTCAGTCCTAACTTGGAACCGGTTATATATTGGTTTTTCTGGATCATATCTTAAGGAAACACGTCTTTAAATAATTATAATTTTCAATGAGGATAAAAACATGTAAGGAAAAAATATTTATCGCCCAAAGAACCCTATTTAGAAAATACTACATTCATTAAGGATAAATAAGTAAATAAATAATATTTCAGTTATGTATGGAATAAACTTTATATTGTAATAAGTTATAATTTTTCTTGGTTTCATTCCACTAAAAGAAAATACGCCTCCACATAGTTATAATTGCCAATGAAAATATACAAGAAACAACGACCACGTAAATCAGAAACTAACGAGAATAAACTCACAATATGTATGCCAAGAAACATTCAATTCTTAAAAGAAGACAATTATGCTATCAGTATTATATATAGCAAAATTGTCAAATAAATGGTGACATGCATGCAACTAAAACGATGCAACTTTTCAATCAATACATAAGCCCTTATGCGTAACTATTAAATAGAATATATATACATATGAATGATTGCTACAAAGAAATAAATTCAGTTTCTCAAACCAACCTTTGTTAATCAAATATAGCAAATAAACCAATAAACTTATAACGGTTATTTAGTTCAATTAACTATAACCATACCATTTACACAAGGCAGAAGACAAAACGAACAAAATAATGGTGAAAGGTCACAAGTTGGCATCTTTTGAATCAAATTAACTTGCAGTACATTTGGAAGCAGTTAACATATGTACTTCTTTATGCAAAACTAGAAACCAAAAGATTCTATCATGAAAAAGAAAATGCATGCCAAAACAGACATGAGAGAATATTGTTCTCAAACAAACATAGCAATCAAACCATAAACTTGTAATGAGTAATTGTTTAAGTATGTCAAGGTTGGAGACCTTCTTACAAATACCTGAAATGTGGGGGAGTTTACTCAAGTGTTGGCAAATTACTTATCAAGTCCGAACACATGTTTGGAGGAATTACGTTGGAAAACAACTACTCTCGAATGAAATATAATTTCATAAATGGAAGTCTACACCATAAGTGATAGTCACCAACCTAATGGATCCAATTAATTAAAGGTTTGACTAGAGAGTAAGTTGTATCATCGAGGAGAATGAGTTAAAAGCCTACGTCTTAAGAATAGCCATAATAGCAACCCAACCTAGCTGACTAGAGAGTAAGCTACATGATACTCTTAATGGGATAGTATTAGACCCAATTTTTTCTAACAATCTTGAGACAAGTTTACACCCCACTACGGTGCTCATGGTTGATCGGCGCTTGTCTCCCAAGATACAATGACCACGTCCTTGTAATAGTAGCACTCCAAATCACAAGGCTCCATAAACCACGATTGTGTTGAAAACTCTCTAATATGGACTCAATAAGACTCTATAATATTTAGGGCACTCTATGTATGATTAATTATGTAAACAATGAAAAGTTATTTAATGATTATAGGGGCTTTCCTATTTATAGAATTTGAGATACCTCTTTGGAAAAAATGTGATTATTCATGAAAAGTCAAAAGTTGCAACTCTTTGTTTGAATAAACACATCTTTGTACCAAAAAGGTTTCACTTCTAATTTTCATTCAATTAATAAATTTAATATAATAATAATATTATTAAATTTTCCAACACCGAAAACATACATATGAATGATTTTGCAATTTGAATGTTGGTATAGCAGCCGATCGAACGACAAAAAATCTCTGGTCGATCAGGATTCACATTTCACAGTAATTATTCCGCCTAGAAAAATACACACACACACACACACACACACACACACACATACATACATATATATATATATTTTTTTTTTTGATGCGTTTTGATATAGGCGCCTCGTTTTTTAATTTTTTTAGACTAAACATATACTCCCTTTGAAAATTTGATCAAGCATTTTCCTAAAATTTTGGTTATTAATTTCAGTTTTTCACATAAGTTTATTTTGTTTAGAATTTTAGTTTTTCACGACTTTTCCTAGACATTTCGTTTTTTTTTTCTTTTCCTCTTATCACTATATTTATGCATTTATTATCCATCTCTATGCATTTTTTTATTGTTTGTTATAATTTTACTTTTTTTGTTTTTTCTGTGAATATAGTAGAATATTTATAAAAAAAAAATTGTCAGATTTTATTATTTAGAAGACCCAACACATAATAAAGATTTATTTGATTATATAGCTACATCTAGTTACCTATAATATGGAACATTTAGTTTTATGGTGGATTTGATTTTTTGTATTTCATGATACATTTGGAATGTAAATGTACCAAAAGGGTTATCAGAGACATTTGGTTTTGTGGTACATTTGTGATTTTTTGTTCATTTGGTCTTTTGGTACATTTGGAATCTAAACGTACCAAAAGGGTTACCTGACAATGGGCACATTTGGTTTATCTGTACATTTGAAATATAAACGTACCAAAAGGGTTACATAACAATGGGTACATTTGGTTTTATGGTACATATGAATTTTTGTACATTTGGTTTTATGGTACATATTGAAAACAAAAGTCTTCAATATATATTTGAAATCTAAACGTATCAAAAGTCGATACTTTTGTTTTCAAATGTACCATAAGTTTTAAGTTTATTTTTTATATATCTATACGTGAAAAAATATATATTGAAGACTTTTTATTGAGACATTTTTAATATAAAGAGAAATTTTTTTTTATACTAAGAATAAGGTAATGAGGAATTAGTTAATTAATTTTTTGTTTTATTTTATTAAAAAATGTCATTTAATGTGTAGAAGGGGATTGACGAAATTAAATTCCTATATTGCAGGCAATTAGTTGCTAAGTTATCTTATGCCTCTATATAAATGCATTTAAATTAATGATATGAAAATTAAATAAATAGAAAATTATTGAGGTGACAATTGATCAAAGCACCTTAATCAAATCTTTAAAAGGGATGAATGTTTAATTTAACAACTATAAAAAAGATGCGGGGCATTCTAATTTTTACAAATGATAACTTTAATGGATTAATATTAGTTACGAAATGTTACCGTATGTTGTCCAAATATAATGGTAGACTTGACTCCAATTTTTGGAGTAAGAGCTATTTTGTACATGGTATTCTGCTATTTATACATCGGTAAAAAAATTGAATATAAACAGATTTATTTTAATTTAATTATTCCATTAAAGCCACCGTCATTACAGTTGCACGATATTATAACCATGAATCAATCAATATTGCTCAATATTCAATAGTGGATGAGAGTGACCATATACTCAATAATGGCATCACCATTGGTAACATTTAAATAACTAGCTTTCAGCTTCGCAAACCCTCTCGCCATTCTAAACCTCCCTCTCCCTCCCACAACGGCCAACTCCCGATTCGTCTCTGTCACCGGATTTCTCGAAAACACGCTGAATGAGCTCCCCTTAAACTTACCCTCAGTAAAACCAAAATCAACGTACATTACAAGCCCCAGCTTGGTCTCGTCCTGGACTGACGACACGTAGAGCCCTTGAGCGTTCCCAATAACTTTGGAAGTGGCCTCAGGGCCCTCTCGTAGACGGTCGTCGATGGCCCACACGCTGCCGAACGGCGTGGGAGAACTGTCATTCTTCGTGCTGTTTGGACGTGCGACTTCTACAGCACTAGGTTTGTCGCCGCTGATGATGTCGAAGAGGTAGAAGTGGAGGCGCGTGACCTTTTCTTCGTGATGGACATTTGGAAGTGTGTGGGAATGGTAGCTGCAATGTGTTGGTGTGGCCGCGACGGTTAGGAGAGTCAAGGCCAATCGAAGAACCAAACTACCGCGTTCCATGTTTTTAACTATTTTGCTTTGTTGTGCGAGGAACTGATGGGGTTAAGGACCAAAGATGTTGTTTTATATAGCAAACCAATATCGATTATCATTGATTAATTTCTAGTAATAAGTTAGTCCTATAAAGTAATAGTAGCTAATAAGGTAAAGCTAAATTTTGTGCTTAAATATTTAGAGGAGAACATTTGGATAGGTTCATTCTACTTAATCATACCGATATAATCATCATTATATTATTTTGTAATGGATATTTTCCCTTTTTTTTTTCCTTATTTTTATTAAGAATGAATCCGGACAGATAATTTCGTGTTGGTAAAGATTTATTAGGGTGTGTCCGTCATACTGCATGGTGTTATAGTCTATTCACGCTTTTTTTTTTTTTTCCTGTCAAATTATAGTCCATTTATGTTTATAAAACATCTAATTAGACTCGTCAATCACTCATATTATAACATCTAGATGTAACACCATCGGTACTTACGCAGACTTAGGAGTCCGAGATTTGAATAGGAATGTAGGATCGTATCTGCACATGTTTATTTCCCTTTAGAGTTCCTGATGTATATTAGCAACCATAAAAGAAGCTAAATGAGAAGTAAAGGACTTGAGCATGCATGCACTCACGTAAGATGAAATATATCAGTGCTGATGTTGTAGACTTTGGTGCCAATTTTGCAATCTAGAATTTAGGCTACCAACCCAAAGAAAATGGCATCAAATTAGGGAGATAGAAAAAGATTATTAGAGATAATTACTCTCATTATGCCTAATACACAACATACATATCATAATAAAATTAGTAAACCGATCACCTAAAACAAAGATCTAGCTCGTGAGATAGACTCCAAGAAGATAGTCATCACGCTCAACAATCAAGCAAACCAGAAATCAGCATTCAAAGTTTAACTGAACCAACAAAGAAAAGCGAAGTATACATGAAAGATCACAAGTGTACTAGCTAGCTCGCTCTAGTGAATTACAGTGACATGGTATTCAACAATTGCATCACCCATAATATTAAACCAATGCGTCCGGGCAATTGCATAACCCCGGGCGAACCGGAAAACGCCAGTTCCGGCCACAACCGGCATCTCCCGAACCAGATTCAGAGCCGGGTTCTTACCGAAAATACTAATCGAGCTCCCATCATAAATGCCATCACAGAACGCGAAGCACATGGCCATAGTAAGCCCAAACTCTTGCTGCCCGGATGACCCGTACATCCCCTGCGCCCGGCCCACGAGCTTGGAATTCGGGTCAGGCGTTTCAGTTAGCGGGTCATCTACCATGAGCAGAGCTCCGAAAAGGGTGAGGGACTTGTTGGTGTCTGTGGCTTGGGCTATACGGACGGCACTTGGGTTCTTCCCACTGACTGTGTCGTGGAAGTAGAAGTGGAGGTTGGTCACTGTCTCTGACGACGTCAAGTTCTTCCTCGTCTTGAGCTTGTTGGTCCACTTGGGTTGTGTGGAGGTGCTTTGAGCTCCTTCGGTGGTTGCAGCGACGACGGCGATGATGAGCATGAGCATCACAGTCACGGCTGCGTTTGCCATTTTCTTTTTCTTAGCGAAGAAGAAGAAATCGATGTCTAATTGAGGACGGTGTGGGTTTCTGTGGGATATCTTTGGGCTTGCAAAGGGTTAAATAATGCGAGAGGATACAAGGGATAAATTCCTTTTGTTCAAATTGCTCTCCTAATTAACCTGCTGTTTGGGGTGCAAGTTCTTCATGATGAGGCCAACAAGTTATCAAGTGGGCCACCCTCTTTGACCAGTTAGAGTGTCTGAGATTTCCACCAAAACAAAGAACAGTCAAAATTACAGAGGAGAAAATATTGAAATTCAAGGACTGCACACATGAATTACCAAAAGAGGTAAGAATAAAAATAAAACTGATGTCTTGAAATTCAAGGTACGTATAAACCTTCTTTGGAAAAACACCCAAAAACAAATTAAACTGATGTCTTGAAATTGCATTGGTCACCAGATTCTCACCATCATTACCCACCCATAAATTCATGCTTGATGCAGGTACGAAAAAGATGGGTTGGCCTACTGATTCTTGCCGATCCAAACATAAGGAATCCGGGATTCAATGGGATGCTATTGCTATTATGCACGTTTGTTTACCTAACTAGGATAATCGGGAAAAATAAAGACGTGTAATCAGAATGCATGCATGCACATATATATTTAGCAGAAAAAATGCTAAAAATGAGATATGCATGCACCTATGTTAATACTATTTGGCTCGTTTACTAATTCATAATCAGTTTGAGGAGATGGATTGACGAGAAAATAAAATTAGGTTTCTGTTAAATTTGTTTACTAAACTATTTAGATCGGAATAGAAATGATGTTATATAAGCTAGTTCACTCTAATTTAAGGTAAAACTAACGTGATTAATAAACTGCCCTTGTTTAAAATAGATTATTTTTCATGCTAATTAATGAAATTAAATTTTATAATATTAAATTTGATTTATATAAAATAATTAAAGAAGGCTTTCCTTTAATAAAAAGGATGGTTCTTCTATAAAAAAAAATTGCCATCCTCAACCTCTTTATCCCCATTCCCCCCCACCGGCACCCCCCAAGCCTCTCATCCCATCCCTTTGCTCAATCTTTCTTTCTCCAACCTCCACACCCTCCCACACCTCCCCCTTCCATAATCAAGCTTTTTTATTTCCTAACCCGCACAGCCCTCCCACCCCCCGATCTGCAGATCCCCACGAATCCTCATTTGTCACTCTCGTTAATAGGTTCTACAAGCAACTAAAATATCGTTTGTTAAAAAAATAATAATAATAAATACAGTGTTAATGGTCTATTAAGTGTATAGACACGTGTTGAAAACTTAAATAAGGAGACACAAACTGGACATACATTCTGAGACAGCAGACCCGCAACCCTTTTTAAGAGTGTATAAGTTTCTTTCCACTTCTACATCTTTTCTATAATGGAATGTTGGTTGAGCACAAAAATTAGGAATTTTTGATAATCATAGATTCAAAGTAGTTTTCAAAACAAATGCTTATATTATCACATTAAGGATCTCGATCTTGCAGGTAGAAATTAGAGATACAAACAACATTACAGCCAATTATTTGACCAAAGGTCACCATTTCTTTTCTAGGACGTATGACAAATTGCTAGCTATTTTGAGTAGCCAAAGTAATTAGCTACTGCAAAACCAAAAATAATTTCGTCTTAGGATAGTTGAGAGATGTAACAGTCGATCAATCGGTAGAATGTAGTTGTTTGATCAACATATAGGTGTCAATCAATCGACGACATTCGATGCTACGAATTTAGGATTTCAAGCTCAGGAGATCCGAACATAAAAGCTCAAAAAAAGAAAAAAATATTAGACTAATTTGGTTCCGTATCACTATTTTCTACTGAATTTGGTTCATTGAATAAATCAAGATTAATCTCAAAGGTAATAAAACGAACAAATTCTCCTCAGCAACATAACGCAATTAGTGACTCTACAAAGATAAAATTTATTAATGTAACATATATATTATTAATTGGGAGTTACAACTAGAGTTTAGGATTAACTTGGGTTTACTATAGAGAAAACAAAGATATTTTAGTTTTTAAATTTTTTATAATGACCTGGCTCAAAAACACTGTCGATTTGACTAGGTCTTTTAAAACAAAAATTAAAAACCTATTCTTCTTCTTTGTTATAAGCACTGCTGTCTATGTTGTGTGGAAGCTTCAAATATGAAACCAAAGCTAATACGGCAAAATATGACAAGACAAATAATCCAAAAAAGGGCACAAGGATTTATACTGGTTCGGCGTAAGCCTACATCCAGTTCCGAGAAGGCGAGGAAATTCCACTAATATCAAAAGGAGATTACAAATAGAGTTTTAACTCTCAAACCCAAATCCCACATACAACCAATAGCTCTCACTCAAACTAAGAAACAAATGGAGAAGAAGAAACACATATCAAAATCCTTCTCTCCCAAAAGCTACACAAGTAGCACCAACATCTTTGATTGAGTGATTACTAACAAAATGGGATTATTACAAATGGTGGGAAGGAGCAGCTCATATTCAAATGGGAGAGCCGAATGCTCTCCCTGGTTTCTCTCATCTGCCGCTCCCCCCACAACCAAAGGCATAACCAAATGCCTTAATATAAACAAAAGACCCCACCTTCTCTCTCTCCTCTCCTCTCTTTCGGCTGCAAAGGCAACCACCAAAACATAAAGGACCAAAAACCAAAGTTTCCTTTTCCCTTTTTTCTTCCCCAAAACAAGGTAAGGTGTTGTCCACCTTTTTCATATTTTAATAGCCGAAAGTTATATTGTCTTGTTGTCCACTTGGTCACAAATCCAACAGTCTACACATCCATGGAGGTAACAAACATCTCCATTGCACCTACCGAAATTGTTGAAAGGTCCTGAAAGTCGATCACAAATATTTCTTCGGACTTCCGAAGGGTCCCGGGACCCCGGGTCCCTATACGGATCCGCCACAGGCTGCAAGTATTTCGTACTTTTGGTTCCGTTATGGAGTTCTTTCTAAGAAAATATAAATGTTAGTTTTGAAAATAAAAAGCCACATTTTAAAAGTGAAATTCCTTGTCTAAGTTTTTGGAGCTGAACTATATTTTGTGCATGGTGTTCAGCTATTCGCACATAGGCCTTTCATTTTTTTTTTTTTTTTTTTTTTTTTGTATGAGGGAAATTTTATTGATATTAAAAAAAAAGGGTACACCAGGGGAATGTAAACTTAACCCCTCATTATACAAGAAAAAAGGATAAAAAAACAAATACATGAAAAGAAGAGGGGACATAAACCTTACCCTTCTAGAAACAAAAACAACAAAGATGCAAGGAAAAGAGGAGAAGGACATGAAATCTAACCCCTCTAAAGCCGAACCTAAAAGTCTAAACCTGCAAAACATAACAAGCAACAACACAAGGTTAAGAAAAAAAAAAGTGAGACCAACCTGCATGCCGAAATGCTCATTAATTTAAAAAGCAAAAGCCAAGCAAACCAACATAGTTTGAAAACAAAGCAGCGCGAACCACCATTGGAGAGGAATCATGCCATACCAAAGTCGGAGAAGACAAGCCCATATTAGCAAAATTGTCCGCAACTACATTTCCTTCACGATATATCTGAGAGGCAGAGGCATAGAAAGTCATCTTTCGAATGCAACCAAACAAATAGATCATTGCGTACGAAGAGGCCAAGGAGGATCAAAATCAGTCGATTGGAGGGCAGGAATAACACCTAAAGAGTCATTTTCCAGCCAATGGCAATGCAAACCTTTTTGTTTTTGGTAATTTGGTTTTGTTGGGGGGGGGGGGGTGAACACCCCAAAAACACTAAACTATCTGAGAAGTACAAACTAAGCGGTTCCTAGCAACTCCCAAAATACATCAAACAAGAGATCACCAATCCAAATAGGAGATTCTTCAAGAAAATAAAAGCCCAGATCAAGATTGTAGCTCCAATTGGCTAAACAATCTGCCACAAAATTCTCTCTCTGTAAATATGCTTGAGTTAAGAGTAGGGATGGGTAACGGTTATGGAGGGCGGGTAACCACGATTATTTACCCATAACCGTTTATGTTCATATGAATAGCCGTTTAGTAAAATGATATCTTCATTAAATTCTTTAATGTGGAATACTCTTAGCTCATTTATAGATATTACAATACACCACCGTTCACGATTCGAAAACAGTAACTCTAAAGCTTCAAGGCAGAAATGTAGGAGCCTTTCTAACTTTAGTAGCTTGCTCAAAGCCATAGGCAATCTGTATAAGCTTTGGCTCAGAACCCTTCAGTCCCCCAAATGTTATCCCAAATGGTACACCCTTCTTGTCAAACCCAGCAGGGACACTGATTCCTGGGAATCCCCCAATTGCAAGCACGGGTGAAACATCTGAACCAGGAGTCACCAATGCATCTAACCTGTTGTCCATCAACAATTTCTCAAATCCATCTTTTGTCAGCTTTGCCAAATTCAACAATCCTGCCTTTTCATTGTTTCCTATCCCATTTGTTGCTTGGGCTGCAAGAAAAATATCTTGCCCAAATTCCTTGATCATTTCCTGGAAAATCAATCAAAGCATAATGGTCACCATTGAGGAAAGGCTTGAGTAAGTCTACGTCGGTGAAGGAAAATTATTGGCTCCATACGTATATGAAGTCATTCCTCCTTACTTAAATATCATCGTATGGCACATATACCAATGACCCAAGCAATGTAAGGATGAATGACTTTTCACATGTAAAGAGCCAAAATATATATATATTGTACGTATTTACTTACCACACACGAGAACTTGAGGTTGAAGGCAATTACATCTGCTAAAGATCGAACCGGAGATTCTTCTAGGTCTTTTAAATACGCATTCAAGGCTAGTTTGAACTCAGCCAGTGAAGCTGTGGCTTCCCCACTCAAATTGAAGTTCAATATAACATCAATGTTCGCTATTTCTAGATGGTCTACCAATACAGCACCTTCTTGCCTGCAATTTGCAAAAACAACAGGGTTCTTCACAAATAAGCCCCTCGAAGGCTAACGGGTTGATAGAATAGCAGTTGGGAAGAGCAAATGTTTTTACCTTAGAGTCTTGAAATGTTTCTCAAACGACTGAAGTTGGAGATATCCGCCGCCAGAAGTGAAGAACGGATTCCTGACTATTCCCAATCTCTTACCTTTGAGTCCATATCTCTGAAGGAATTGTTTATAGCCACCATGCGGAATGTACTTGGACGCCTCTCGGGTTGCTTGATCGTTGTAGTCATAGCCTACAATTGCATCAAGAACATCAACCGCGTCTGACACTGTCCTTGTGATGGGTCTGATACAGTCAAACACAACGCAATTCATCAGTAACCGTTGCCAAAAATTGTTGAAACAAGTAATGAACATTACACTTGCAAAATATATTTTTTGACATCTGATTATCCATCACATACTCCAATTTTATTGCTGATTAATTAACATAATTACCCAATGGTGTCCTGTCTGGGAGTTACCGGGATCACCCCAGCACGGCTGGTGAGACCAACGGTTGGTTTGATGCCCACTACAGAGTTGAAACTTGCTGGACAAAGTATTGAGCCATCAGTCTCAGTCCCCAGAGTTACTGCTACCAAATTTGCTGCAGCTGAAATTGCAGATCCACTGCTTGAGCTACATGGAGTTGCTGATAGCACATAAGGGTTCTGTTCACAACACCAACCATAGTGCATTTGTATTATAACGAAATGTTACACAAATGGGCATAAACTAAACCAGTTACAAACTTTTATTAAAAAAAATTAATAGAATTGCCAGCATTACGTAGACAATAATCCGTAAATAAACCACGGTTTAGTGCCCTTTATCGTCTGTTTAGTGTCCTTATAATTCTATTTGATTAAAAGTTTGTAACCGGTTTTATTTGTGCATAGTTTGAGTCAAAACTCTGAGTTCACAAGCATTACAAACTTTTCATAAATAAAAAAATAGAATTGCCAACATTACATAGACAATAATCTGTATATAAACCATGGTTTAGTGCCTTTTATTCTTTGTTTAGGTTCCATACAATTCTATTTTGATTAAAAAATTGTAACCAGTTCTGTTTGTGCATAGTTTTAGTCAAAACTCATAGTTCGCAAGCATTTGATAAGAACTTCATACTGACCTTTCCTTGGCCACCTCTGGGACTCCAACCAGCAGGTGCTGTAAGAGACCTAAACTGAGCCCACTCACTCAAGCTAGCCTTCCCCAATATGATGGCACCGGCATTCCTCAACCTGGTCACCACGCCAGCATCCCGAGGCACCACAGAACCAAGCAGCGCAAACGAGCCAGCAGTCGTGTTCAGCTTATCTTTCGTTCCAATGTTTTCCTTGAGCAAAACCGGAATGCCATGCAACCCAGAGTGATAATTGGGGCCCTTACTCTTTCGCTGATAGTCGGCCTTATCAGCTTGGTAAAGCACGTCCGGGTTGACCTCTATGACGGCGCTAAGGAGAGGGTTGAGCCGGCGGATTTCTTGAAGGTAGAACTCAACAAGTTTTCTTGAAGTGAGTTGGTTTTGTTTGAAAGCTTGTTGGAGGTCAGAGATTGTAGCTTCTTTAATATAGAACCCATGGACATACAAAGTTTGGGAACCAAATGAAGTTAAAGACAGAAGAATCAAGAGCAACAATGGAAGTTTTGTGGCCATGGAAAGGCAATGGAGTAGCAGATTGCTGAGACAAGTAATTTGCCTAGTTTCTTGATCTGGAATTCATTTAAATAAACAAAAACTTTGGACCAATTGGCAATTTAATTAATCCCAATTTGGCATGGTTTATTTTTTAAATACATGCTAAGACTGAGTAAAATACTTTGTGCAGTCAAATACAACAACGAAATTAGCAGAAAAAGGCTAAGAGCATATGGAATTGAATCAACAATGGGCGATATTCTGCGGCGTTGCCAGAAGAAGACATAGTCCAGATAAATGCAGAGACGGTTTTCAGCATTATATTTTTTGCTAGACACTTGTTTTATGACCAATTCAGAGCCTTGGCCGTCCCAGTTCCAGTACATGTAACTTCTACTGCTTAATTGTTTGTGTTTGGAACTTGATAGGCATTTGTCTTGTATTTTCGCATGCGTTGAGGCAAAATGATTACTAGGGTTTTGATACATCAACAAATTGTAGGTGGAATCTGTGACTTGATATTACACACATCAGAACAACTTGCAGAACCAGACACTGATTGTTCATGAGCCGCATAATTTTTGTTTTGTTTGCTGTACAACATGATTGTGAACTTTACTGTTTGGAGGGTCAAGCATCATTGTAGAGCCCCTCGTGTCGACTGGGTTCTTGCAAGGGACTGTGTTCGAGGTGTTCTTGAGTGGCCAGGCGGGATCTTTCTTCCGATGTGGTGAAGGTGGGTATCAAGGACTCAACTTCAGGAGTGACATTGGCAGTGTTGGACATAAATTTGGTCTGGGAACCAACAGGTGGTGGCTTCCTGATCTTAGTTGCTTGCTCAAATGCGTACGCAGCCTCAATCAGCTTTGGCTCTGAACCCTTTAGTCCCCCGAAGCAAATGCCAAATGGGTACTTTTCAGTGTCATGATATCCTGCCGGCACAACTATGCCTGGAAAACCACCAATTCCGAGGATTGAATGAGCAGAGTTGGAATAAGTTACCAAGGCATCTAGGCTGTCTTCTTTCATCAACTTCTCAAATCCATCTCTAGACAATCTTGCTAAATTCGACAATATTTCTTGCTCTTTTGCTTCTATACCGTTAGTCTTCTCAGCTGCTTCTAAGAGAGGTTGTCCATATTCACTTAACTTTTCCTGCAAATGACCCTTAAGTTTCATTCGTAATTTGTTCGTCCATGGTTATCGAATCCATTTAGTTTAAACTTGTTTGCACACAATATTTTGGGATAACAAAATGATGAAGACGTCAATGCATAAACAAAGAGTCTTGTACTCAGTACTCATACTCACCAAAACTGAGTTACTCTTGTTGAATGCTATCACGTCTCTCAAGCTTCTGACCGGAGATTCATCTAGTTCACTTAGGTATGGGTTCAAAGCCATTTTGAATTCCGCTAATATTGCTACAAGTTCACCGCTCGAAGATGAATCCAGAATATCTTCAATATTGGCTATGTCAAGATTCTCAACCAAAACTGCGCCTTGTTTCCTACATTGCAGCAAGGAATAGTATGTCATATTTATAGACTAGAAAATGCACAGAAAATGTATTCTGTTACCTCAGTGTGGTAAAGTGCTGCTCAAAAGTTTGATTCAAGAACCGATCGTCCTTGACTTGACTCAACAAGCGACTTACTATCCCCAATCTCTTTCCTTTGAGACCATCAGCCCTGAGAAACTGTCCATAGCCACCCACCGGAATGTACTGTGATGCTTCATTTGTAGCAATATCATTGCTATCAATGCCAACAATAGCATCCAGGACATGAACAGAATCAGCTACGGTCCTACAGAATGGCCTGTTCCAAGTTCCAAATGATAACTTTGTTACTCTCAGTTTTGAGTTAATCAGATAAATTAGATGTTACTATTGATCAATGAATACAAAATACCAGAGCAACGGAAAGTGTAAATGTACGATCACTTAAAGAAACTGCAAAACTTCAGGCACAGAGTAAATTTGTTAGATAACAATAAGCATCACGTACCCAACTGTGTCCTGTCTTGGACTGACTGGGACAACTCCAGCTCGACTAGTGAGACCAACGGTTGGCTTGAAGCCTACCGCCGAGTTATAACTGGAAGGACAGAAGATAGAGCTGTCAGTCTCTGTCCCTAGAACCACAGCTACCATATTTGCAGATACAGATATTGCTGGTCCACTACTTGATCCACAAACTTCCAGTGACGGATTATAAGGATTCTGCATATCAAAACAAAATCGCGAGTCTTTGATTCTAGTTCATTCCAAATTCGTTTATTAAATCCACAGATGAAGTACAATTTAGATACTGATCCATGCATACCGCACCCGAATTTCACAAAAACGGAAATCACAGTTACTAATCACAACTCTTAAACAAAACACAGAAACGTTCTAAAGGTGATCACTACTCGGTGCAAACACTAATTTAGCAAAACATATCACTAGTTTTCGGCATTGTGAACAACTATCTATCAGTATAAACAACACAACTTGATACTGAACAAACCTCGAAACTTTATAATGCTACTGCATAGATATGTCATGTGTTAAAGATTCAGAAACGGTTAAGTGAGCCACCACTAATCACACCGATATCGTATAACATTTAAGGAGCTGGTAATCAAGTCTAAGTACAACTCACCACACCTTGGCCGCCTCTGGCACTCCATCCGTCCGGCGCAGAAAACGACTGTTGAGAATCAATGTCAAGCCCAAAATCATAAGTAATCCACAACCCAATTTAAAGTCCAAGTCCATATCTAGTTTGATGATGTAATTGCTTACAATTGCAAAGTTAGGTAATGTTAGGTATGGTTGAGTGGAAAAAATTAGGTGCAATTAATGGGTTTTGTGTGGTACTAAATAATCTTAGTTTAATTAAGTGTGTGGTATAGCTTTCATTTGGTTTGCTATAAATACCTAAGTCCCCAAGCATTGTATATCATCCAAGGAAAACAAAGCCTAGAGCTAAATAAGAAAAGCTTTGCTAATTAGTTTGTTTTGCGAGCTTTCTTTAACAGTGTGCTCTATTTTCTTCTTCTTGAGATCATTAGAGTTATCTTGGATACTCTTCTTATTCAACAACGACCGGATATGCAACCACTCGCTCAAGCTACCCTTTCCTAGAATAACAGCCCCAGAGCTCCTCAGCTTCGCCACAACCCCGGCATCACTCGGAACTTTGGAACCCAACAGCGCAAACGACCCGGCCGTGGTGTTAAGGTTGTCCCTAGTTCCAAATTGTCCTTGAGCAGAATCGGAATCCCGTGCAACTTCGGCAGCGGTCTGCTTCTGGCTGATGGGTTGGATTCCCAATCCCGGCGTTGTTCGTCGGCGGAATCGGCCTGGGAAAGCGCATCTGGGTTCACCTCCAGGACCCCTCTGAGGTGGTCGTTGAGGATTTGGATTTTTTCCAAGTAGAACTGAACCAGTTGACGTGAAGTCAGAGTCTTGAGCTTGAAAGCGAGCTGGAGGTCATCAATGGTGGATTCTTCGATTGGGGTTTTGGGTGGTTCGGTTTCGAACCCATTTGAGAATTGGGGTTGAATTACAAGGAGAAACGAGAGGAGAGAGGAGAGAGCAACCATACGTTGTTTAAAAATCATTGTGTTTTTATATTTCATTTTGTTTACTATTCTGCAGAGATATCAGGTAAGTTTATGACCCCAATTGCAAGCAATCGAGTTGAACAGTGACTCCAGCTCGACTGGTGAGACCAACAGTTGGCTTGAAGCCTACTACCGAGTCCCAGATGGCAATATAAAAAATAGACCAATCTTACGTATAACACGTGGCAACAAGCGGGATGCGTAAAGTACGTCTCATGGGCCAACTTATTATGATTGGATGAAGAAAATTAAAATTCTATCATAAAATCAATTGACAATATAAGAAGTCGTCAAATATCTTGTAAGCCCATACAAGGCCACTATTCCCGTGGGATCTATTCTCAACAAAACAGAAGATGGAGCCGTCTGTATCTGTCCCTAGAGCCACAGCTACCGTATTTGCAGATACAGGTATTGCTGGTCCGCTACTTATCTACAAACTCTCAGTGACAAATTATAAGGATTCTGCAATAATGCTGCTATAAGCAATCAAATGTGGCTCTAAAGGTTCAAACCTTTAAGTGAAGGAGGCTTCCTAATCTTTAGTTGCTTGCTCAAAGTCATATGCCATCTCAATTAGCTTTGGCTCCCAACCCTTTAGGCCTCAGCTCCCCAAAGGAAAGGCCACCTGGTACCCCATCATCATATCCTGCTGGGACAATCACACAGGGGAGCGGCTAATCGCAAGCAATGGCGACACGCCTTGAACAGGAGCCGCCATGGCATCTATATATATATATAGGAATAGGATCCGAAAGGAGAATCTTTCTTCTTTTTTTGTGGGGTAGTAATTGTTCCTTGGCATGCCCATTGTACCAACCATGTGTATCACATTTTTGACGTTGGTATGGAGTTGAGTATATTTCATTGTCAATTGATTAATTTTGAGTTTGGTGCTCTAATTCTAAATCTTCGGGGCAATTGACAGAAAACTCTAAAGTGTAAGAAAAAATAAATAGTTAAGACCACAAGCAGGCATGTTGATAATCTCAAGACATTATGTTGCAGATTTGTGGTTGTGGTAGCTTCATTTGATAAACAAGTTTGATGCCTTACTGTTACTATCAAATTATTAATAATGCCTCATCACCATAGTGTAGAATCATCCTTTGTTTCATTGAAGAAAATGTATTTAAGCTCACACCATCCTAAACTTGGCCCCACCAACCACTGCAAACTCCTGCTCAACCTCCGTTACCGGGTTTCTTGAAAGTAGACCGATGGAGCTGCCATTGAACCGCCCACTAGTAAACCCAAAGTTAAGGTAAGCCATAAGCATTAGTTCATCCTTTACCCGTAAACACATATGCACCTGTAGAGACTAGAGTTGCCAATAACTGGGAAGGTTTCTCCTTCGATGAGTCGACCATGACTCATCGGGGTCGGCCCGGCCCCAAAATTTAAAAATGCCCGATGGGCGCTGCCAGAGCCTGACCAAGCCCAATGACGAATCGTGCTTGGTATGTAGTTTGCCTTCACACTCACCATCCTAATGGACACCAACCTTCGAACCCGGAACCGAGAGGAATAATGCTTGGCACTTATCGACTAGGTTCGGAGGAAGGCCGGTTACTTGTTATGTAGTAATTGTTTTGTTTTTACCTTTTGCATTCAAGTGTTTGCTCATTCTTATGAGTCTAAAACTTTAAATTTGTAATTAATTATAAAATTTGGATGATGGATGAACTACAACTCATTAACTCAAAATATAGATTAAGATGAACTATTGTTCAAATAAAATACATAAAAACGTCTTGTACATATCATAATATGCAAGAGATTATAGCTTCAGCAGCAAAACACTTTAACTCTATACTCGTAATTAGAGTTCGACTCTCAACCTCTCTCTCTTTAGAATAAAAAATACATAATTGTAGCTTAAGATAAACATAGAAAGAAGCTTAAACATAAATCACTTGCAAGCAATAAATTTGCAAGGGACTTTCCCAGAACCTGAATTAGCCCTAATGAACCTCAGTCCTGTGAGGAGGACATTTCTGTTGGAGCCAATCAAGCCCCAATTCAAATGCTGAACCACAGCAATTGAATTGTAAGGATACTGAAGACTGTTGTAGGAGTTGAGAAGGGCAGTAATCCCTTCCCTTAGGAGTGTCCTATAAGGGTCTCCTCTTCCTTGTAAGCCTTGCCACAATGTTAGGTCAGTCCCATATCTCCTAGCGGCCAGCGGTCCGAAAATAACGGCTACCTTCGTGTTCGGGTTCACCGCCCTCCAGTAGCATTTGTGCTCCCGCAATGTCCACTGCCTGAGAGATCACAATCCAATCAATAGTCAGCTTTTTTTCATTGGTAAAAAGGAGAGGAGGGATTCAAAGTTGAAATTTGTTTCATTATTGGGAATACATATATCACTCTATCAAGAGTTAGTTGGTAACTATAATACAGTTGTAACGCATTACATCATAGTAAACTATGTATTTTGTGTTTTTACGGAGCAACGAATCTAAATTATTCGGTGTTTGATGTGCTAAAGAACCTTGAAACTTCTTACAGAAATACAGTATATTTCTACAGTCTAGTACAACTTGGTCAATTGAACGGTAAAAGTCATTCCTACTTGCTTCGTAAATGATAGATTGACACAATCCTATACGGCTTACTTAATGAATAACTTACTGATGTGGGCATGCTGTAGCTTCCACGAATGGCATTGGTGGCATTGGAGGCAATGAGGGCAGTGGTGGCAGTGGGGGCAATCGAGGCATTGGGGGAAGCCTAAAAGGCGGAGGGATCCAAGGCGTCACTGGTTTAGGCGGAGGGCTAGCCGGCGGTACTGGTTTAGGCAAAGGGTTAGTTGGCGCTACTGGTTTATGCGGGGGGTTAACCGGCGTTACGGGTGCAGGCACAGGATTATAAGATGACTTAGGGCAAAAAGACATAGGCTGAGCAGGCTGAGTGAGCAAAGAGTCGACGACATACATCTCCATGTCAAACATCCTAAACATAAGTTTAAGACTTTGAGCAGGACCGGCACTAACCACACAGCCACTACCTGTGCTTGAAGAAATCTGAGCATAACAACCACTCAAGTCTGGTGTCCCATCAAACTTGATGGCATAGTTTCCGAACAAATTTGTAGTCTCCTCCCTTGACATTGTGATCTGCCCATTACTGTCACTACATGCCACTTGTACTTTAACTCCTGGAAAAATCAAAGCATATAAGTTTAGCATTAAGAATCTAAATAGAGAATGTGATCCAACTGCCACGAAAATTCTATTAAGTTATAGTATATAGCAGAGCATACTAAAAAATCTCCAACTGCGGACATGTCAGCTAAAGGAAAATGATTTCCATACACAAATTTTATCCTTCTGTACACTTCTATATATACGTGTCCCTTTAGCGAATGTGCATAAATAATTTTCCTAGCTAAAACGGGGACCGATCTTATACCGGTTATCCCATTTTGGAGGTCTAGATTGATTGTTTCTCAGTTTCTTTCGGCTTCAAACACCGAAAATAAATTTAAAAAGAGAATGTGGAACAAGGAATCAGAGAATAGGGAACTCACCATAGATGGGGTAATCAAAGAGGGATCTTTCACCATCTTTGCATTGGTCACAGAAGACAGTGCCACTCACCATTGTATTTGCCTGAGCTCCATCAATGGCTGCACACAAAACCAGAATTGCTGCCAAAATTAAATTCTCCGGCCAATCCATGAGAGAGAGAGAGAGAGAGAGAGAGAGAGAAGGTTGTTGGTGTAAGAAGAATGTGAAGAACTACAATACACTAGCAATAGTGAGAAGAAGAAGGCAAAGTTTTTTATATTTCCAACTCTCAACAGCCAATATTTATGCAGGCCGTCTCTGACACTTGCCAACTTAATAAAGTGACCCTCCTTATTTAAAAAATAATAATAAATAAAAATTAAACAATATATTCATACAGAGTTGAACAATAAATATTCAAACTTAATTGAAATCAACATCTCATTCTTACTAATTGAATAATCTCCAATTGCCATGACATTATGATTTATGGTTCATCTATGAAAAAAAATGGAGCACGACTGAAAGACAGATGCATAAATACGTTTGTGTTTGTGGAAGAAAGTAATACACAAGTTAGTTTTTTTATTACTAAAGAAAAGTGAAAGAAAATAATACACTATTTTTTCTATTGCTAGATAAATGTTTAAGTATAAGCTCCACTTAATCAATTGATAATAAATAAAATAACAAAAAGTCAAAAAAAAACTTTAGTTTTAATGAAAAATGACAAATAAAGGTTTAGTGAATATTATCAGGGAAAAGTAAAAATATGATTTTTTATTAAAAATGAACAGATGAGGAGTGTTTCGTTAAAACTCCCTTAATAATATTATATGATGTTGATTTTCTTTTTAATAAATTTTCTTTTTTCATTGTAAAATTTATACATTTATGATATATAGGAGGATAAAAAATTTAGGATCATGTGTCACTGCACTTTTTACACACCCCCAACGCCCCTCTGTATTCATGGTGTGTGGAAAGGGAAAACAATTTTTCAAACTAGGAGGGACGTGGTACAGATTGCAGAGGTACATTTAAGGCTTGGCACTAATTGCCCAATTTTCATTACAACTACTGTTGGAATCACGATTGTCATCCACCGACAATTAATGGCCTAAATAATCTAGATCTACAAATTTACAATTTGAGACTTCTCTGAACTTTGACTGAAAGTCATAAGTGGTACTTGCGGTTTATGGTAATTAGTAAATTTAAGTGTTGATTGTAATTTTACCAATTTTATGCTTACGGTTTACTTCCGATACTAGTTTTGATTTAAATGTTTATTGTCAATGATTTGTATAACTTCACATCCATATGTATCAAATCTACGTGCATGATTTCCAAATTATATGTACTAATGAAATCTAAGACTCGTCGTAAACTTAACTAGTTACTTCCAGTTACATAAGTTAATAGTGGAAATCGCTGCATTCTCAATGTGGAGTTCAACTTTAAGTAAATTATAGATGAGTAAACGTTGTTAATTTTGACAATTGGCAAAAAAAAAAAAAAAAAAAAAACACTAGCCGGTGGGCTGACATTTTAGTTTAAGAGTCACTCAATACACGGACATGGAATTCACATTGAGAGAGACCAAAAAAAAGGTCCATGTTGGAAGTATCAAGAAACGTGGGTCGGTTTGCTGCCAGATATAGACATGAATTTCAAGCCCCTGCTGGCCGTTGGATGGAGGGTATTAGTTGGCCGTCAAAGTAGCAACACACATTCATGAGAGAGAGAGAGAGAGAGGAGAGAGAGAGAGAGAGTGTGTGATGAATTGCAAAGCCAGCAACTCCAAAGAATGGGGTTTCTTTAATGTGTTTCAACTGCACCTCCTCATACGTCTGCAAAAGATATGGGCTTTCTCTTCTGTATGTCTATATGATAGCTAGGGCACATAAAGAAGGTGAACTTTTCATTTGATGTCCATGTCTCAGTTCTTTTCTAGACGGGACGTCGTTCTTGTGTCGGAAAAGCTGGAGTTAATAAAATTTTTTAGATGTGTCCGGCTTTTAAGAAAGAATAGACGTCATGCATAGAGAATCTCTATTCTCCAAATTCGCGCCATTTAGGTTCAGATATCAATTATACAAACCAAATGTTGTCGCTATAGCAACAGAACAAATGCATGAACAATTTTTTATTTTTTTTAGCACATAGATATTTTTATACTAAGAGAAGAGGGAGTTCATCTAGACCAAATAATGAGCAGCCTAATTTGGTATCGAATTCGTCATCCATCGAATTCGAACCTAAGACATCTCACATCAAGTCTGGCGAAATGAGAAAATGATTTCAAACATCTTTCTCGTAATAAAGCATACAATACTTGCCCCAGTGTATGACTCCACCCCTACCAATACATTACATTTCATTCAATCAGAATGTCAACTTGCTATAATTTACTCGAAACTACCATGCATTCCATGGAGGTAAAAAATAGGCATTAAACTTCACAAAACACTAACACTGCAAAATTGCAAATAAACGAACAATCAACACACCCTCTTCCAGTATTGTTGTGAAATCCCATCCCAAATTATGTGTATTTTCATATTAACGGATTTATAAAATTACCATTTTGCCCCCTTATCCCCTCACCTACCCGGATCTCCCCTTTTCCCTTTTGGGATTTTCCCTATCCTTTTTTTATTATTTTTATAACACTCTCCTCTTCTCCCTTGTCTCCCTTGAGTTCTCTCTCTCTCTCTCTCTCTCTCTCTCTCTCTCTCTCTCTCTCTCTCTCGCATTAATCTCATCTCCCTCTCCCTGATCTACACACACCCACACATCCAAATCGAAACAAACGACAACGACGACGGCACCACCATGTTGGGTCTCTCTCTTTCTCTCTCTCTCTCTCTCTCTCTCTCTCTTCTCCATTGTGAAGCATAGAGAACCCAGGAAGCTTTCTCGGCGAGTCCAGTGGCTTTCGAGCCAAACTCCGGCCAGCTCTGACCACCACACAACGTGTTTTAGGTTGAATCTCTTCCTCTCATCCCAAACTTCAATTTGGTAGTTAGATCACACCTTGGGGTTGAGTAGCAAAGTTGATCAGAGCTCGAGAAGCTCCGATCTTCTCCCTCGTTGAAACCGGGTCAGACCTGGATCGAAACCCAACCCAAAGCCAAAGCCTTGGCCGGGCTACTAATGTGGTAGAAACTAACACACAAATTAAACCCTTTAATTATGCAATCGTAGTACGAGTAAGTAGGGATCATTCTATTTCGGGGATTAGAAGGGATGCTAATCAACACAAATTAAACTTATAAAACTGAAAACTAAGTTAAACTAACAACAAAACAGTGACTGGGGGGATTTTGGACGAATTTAATGAAAACAAAAGTAAATAGCTGCAAGTAAATTAAGTTGTGAATGAAATATGGATGAAAGGATAGCTAAAGGATTCTTCTCCACACATGAAACATATGCATACAAATCGATTTCCAGTTATTCTTCCTATAAACCATAAATGACAATGCCCCAAATTAATTGTGAACAGCACTAATTAGCTCTCAAATTTTCCCAAGTTCATTGAATTGGACTCAGCGACGCAACCAAATTATTCTTCTCAAGTTCCCTAACTATGAAAAGCATGATAGAGATACATCTCAAAGATTATTAAGTTCTGTAAAAATCATAAGCATTGACAAAGCATTCGTGACTATGAAAAGCATGATACTCGTGCCAAGAATTTACTTAACTGAATCATGACTAGTGACTTTTACTACTTACAAATATAAGTTCATAACGATTAGGTGAAATTCCCTTATATTCTAGTATTAAATCCCTACATGCAAACTAAGTATGCATCCTTAATAAACATACAAGAATAAGTTCTCTATAAAGCATATAAGTAAATCGCATTCGTATCTTACAAAACAATAACTGGATGTAATCAATTTATATAAAACATATGATCATGGCTTCGAATTCATCTCTAGCTAAAAAGAAACTTAGTTACACATGTTCAACATAACTGAAAAACAATTTAAAATAAACATTGAAACTTAAAATAAAGATAGAAAGAACTCTGAAAGTTCCAACAACTTCAATGGATGAATGGTAGGCATGACACACCCTAAATCTCTGCAGGAATTTCATATATATAGGGGGAATGGCTAAATCCAAGGAGGAAAAGGTTTTGGCATTTTGAATTATTTTGGGACTCTAAAAATCAGGTAGAGAGTCTTGGAGTGTGATTATGATTCCTCCTTGCAGCTGGAGATAAGATAAGATAAGATCCATTTAGCTATTTATTGTCATCTATACCAACTGGACCTACAATAATACGAAAATAACATAAGTTACCAAAATAATAGAAATTAACGAAGTAAATACAAAGAAATAAGATAACAAAGTTGCATAAATATGCTCCAATCAGCTACCAAGCCCAAACCTTTTAACCCAAAACCTAGGGCCTTCAGCCCACTAAGCCCAACTCAAATCCAATCCCTTGGGCCGGGTTACAAACCCAAAACCTTTAAACTCAAACTCTAAGCCCAAACTCCTTGAACCCAAGTCCTAAACCCAATTGGAACCAAGCCCAACCTAGACCCGGATCTGAACCGACCCGATCGGATCCCAAAAATTAGGTCACGCTTGGGCTTGCGCGTGCGTGCACGTTTATGTCGACGCGTGGAGCACACACGCATCCACCAGAGGCATTGTGCTCCACTGTCCTCGATGGCGCTGGCGACTTTTCTGACCAACTTTCCGGCAACCCATCACGTGCATGGCGTCGGGGCCACCACCTTGTGGTGACCCGTGAGGGTGCGTGTGGCGGCGCCTAGGGATACTCGAGGTCCTCCTTATGTTTTTTGATGCCCTAAATCAGTTTATGACGTCCATTTTTCAAAATTTAATCATTATGGTAGAGTTTTATTAATTAGACCCTTTATGCGCTTAGGTGCATTTATTAGCGGCATTTCTATCCTTCCTATTTCGCACAGCTCATCAACAACGGAGTATCTATGAGTGGACCCCTTCCAAAATGCATAATTTTTCTATTAGAAATGCATACATGAAAAGAATGATTTAATGATTACGTTTTATGAAACGTTTTATGAGATATTATACTTTACTGAGAATATTTTGGAATACCATGCTTTATCGATTTCATATTCTTTGTAGTATATATGATGGATGACTATATACTATGAAGATATTTTGAGATATGATGTTTGAGTTACTGAGCTCCGTTGAGATATATGTACTCATGTTGGAAAGATTATATACAATGATTTTCGTGCTTATCTAGTGGTCACTATATGCCTTCGGGTGTGATTGATACTATATGCCTTCGGGTGGGTGTGATAGGAGCCTACGGGCGAATGAAGCGACTGAAGAGTTCTATATACCTTTGGGTGATCCTGATACCACTATTTAACACACTATATATGATATATGTTTTTGAAAGGTTTTATAGCATGCTAGGGTTTTCGGAAAACCTACTACTTATTATGCTATATGAGTTTTCATAAACTTTGGAAGTTAGTACGTTGTTGAATAATTATGTTAATACTATTTATATATCAACTTGATCCACTCATATTTGTTTTGCGCTCCCTCAGGACATAGGAACGAGGTATACGATCCGAGTTACGAAGCATTCCCCTATCAATGATATCATGTCATCCTCTCTGCTTTTGACATCACTTGTAATAGCACTCTCTGTCACACCTTCCGCTTGTACTCTGCATTAGATGTATGCCCTGAACATGTCATGCATTATCACTATCATTTTATTGACGAATGAATATTATTATATTCTTTTGGTAAGGTTTGTATTAGAATATTACATTATGTAATTCGCGTGAAATTTATATGCATGCTTCACTTGCTCTCAGCATATACCTTCACAAAATGGCTTGCGTCACCCTCAAGTGTTGGCCAGCACGTGACCATCCCGCTGTCCCTTGAATATCGGGATCGGTACATGTCAATTGTCTACCTATTCAGCTCACACCAAGCCTACACATCCAGCAACATATCGATCACACCGTAATGCACAAAGTTATACAGCATCCGCGTAAAAGCAATGAAAAAGTTATCCAGATAACATACGAAGAATCGTGAATCATCAAATGCACAACACATGAACATCTAGATTTACTTGATCACAAATTTAAACCAAACTCAGCAACCGCGCACAAGCGCTCAACAAATGTGGGAACCAAGAATTCAGGGTCAAAAATAATAATTAGAGTAACAGTAGTTCCCAATCTTAAATCCAAGATACAAACAAATCCTATGAGCAAAACTAGTATAACTGTTTAAAAAAGCCTACAAAAATCGTCTCAAGTTCAACGTATAACAGTCACATCCGAGAGCATAAATTATAAAAACTGAAAGTTCAACAGCTTCATGGATCCAACATCTCGAGTAACCTAAAATATTTTCCCACGGCTTACACCAAACCTGTAAAACCTCCTCTTCAATTCTCATCAACATGCTCGTTCTCTGGTTCAACATGGTCGCCCTCTGGTACCTCAGAGTTGCTCTTAGTCTCACTTTTATCAGCACTGCACCCAAATAAAACAATGAGGATCAAAGTTTAATAAAAATCTGAAAATAGCAAACACGTAGTTAGAAGCACATGCAATTGCACGGTGACACGTTACAGAGTTGAAACTAACGGAGGAGGAAAGCATGGTTGCATTAGCCTTAAACTCTAAATGATTCCATTCAAGCTAGCTATATCCTTCTAGCCCAATATTCAGAAATTAGCATATACTTGCAACTGCAAGTAGTGCATAAAACACCTTCTTTCTTTATGCAGTTGCCGGGATAGGGGGCCAAGTGTGTGAGTGTGTGTGTTCAAACAGAAGGATGAACATCTATGGATCACTGCTTGGCCTTCAAAATATGTAATAAGGTAAAAAATGAAAAAGAAGGGTGCTTTAAAAAAATACATTACAGGAGGGACCGGTAAAGAGATAATAGTGCCACTAATTTAAGTTTTTCTACATGAGACAGATCATGACAAATTGGATTGCAAACCAACAATTTCGTAAAACTCTACCAATTAATAAGATAGCGGGCAATGGTCGGCAAAGTAAAATTCTTTTGAATACAGAAACATCGTTCAGAGTTCGAAAAGCTTCATTTGAACATAGATGTGTGCATCAATGCCCAACAACTTCCCACAAGGTTCCTAGAGCTAACCTAAACAATCCCTTTATACAAAGAAAAACTGAAAGACTCAGCACACACAACACACAACTAATACGCTAATTCACTGTTCCATCAAGCAACATTTCCCAAAAATTCATTCAAAAAATTCTAACAGCAATGCATTGCTAACATGCAATCAAGATCAACATGCAAGTACCGAAAGGATCAACTTTACAACTAAGCATCCTGACTACGAGTATTTGAAGTTCCCAATCGATCATATTACTAAAACAACAAACCTCTGGGGGCGTGAATCAGGCTTCCTCCAAGCTCTCTCAGTTCGATCACCAGCACGCCCACTTCCCATCCCAAAACTCCTCCTCCCGAACGACTCGCTGTTAGCTAGCCCCGCCACCTCCTTAATCTTAGCAGACTCAAGCTGCTCATCAATCTCCTTCCAGTCCTTCCCTTTCTCCGCCAACACCTCCTCCCTCGGCCTTGCTGCACCAAATGGGTTCGAGCCCTTAGGCTTCGGTGCAGTGGCCGACCCTGGTGAGGTCTCGTTGCTCACAGGCAAAGTCCTAGGCTGCAAATTGAGCCTCGTTCTCGCAGTACTCTCATTAAGACCAAAATTACTCTCCCCCCTCTTCTTCCCCCACACATCAGAATCCGCACCACCGCCACTGGACACGTACCCAACCTTTCTCTCTCGATCAAATCCAGACCCACCATTAGTCTCCTCCTTCTTCCTCCCCCAATTATCAGAATCAGCACCTCCATTAGACGGGAACCCTACTTTCCTCTCCCGATCAAACCCGCCACCGCCACCACCACCGCCAACTCTCCGTCCCTCCAACGGCATGGAGCTCTTATTCGACACCCAGCTGTCGGATTCATCAGCCTTCGACTGTGACCCACCCAAAAAACTACCTCCTCCTCCTCTCTCCCTCCTCTCAAAGGAATTTCCCGACATCGATTTCTTCGCGGCGCCCCAATCATCAACCTCATCCGCCCTCGAAGGTTCATCTCGATTCGATTCCTTCCCAAACCCACCTTCCTTCCTCTGACCCCACTTCGAATCCGACGACTCGTCACCGTTGGAATACCTACTGTTTCCCCGATCGCCCCCATAAGTCTTGAACCCGCCGCCGAGCCCATTCCGTTCAAGCTCCTCGGCGGTTCGCTCGCGCGGACCGGTCGGCAAAAGCATCCGGTCCTCGTGGGTCAGGCCCACGGGATGCTCCACGGCGAGGGAGGTGGTCTGTTTCTTCTTCTTGGGCTTGGTGGCGGCGGCTGCTGAGAGAGATGGAAAGTCAGCGGAGGGCGGCTCAACGGCGCGCTGTTGTTCCTCTTTGGCTTGCTGTTCGAGTTCGGCTTCCTGCTCCTCGGCGGCGAGGGCCCAGGCGCCGGGCTTGGCCCACGGAGACACGGTGGCCGCCATGGTTGCCGTGGTAGCTCTGTGGAAAACTGAAAATGGTCGCTCCTTTTTTCTCTTGCACGAAGTGAGTTTAGGGGTTGCGTAGAGGAGATGCAGTGAAGAGGTTACGAATGTATAGGGTAAGGTAAGGGATGAGGATTTAATCCGACGGTTGAGATTGGAGTTTATGATTTTCCTTGTCAGAGACGGAATCTGTGAGGTTTTATTTTTATTTTATGTAAATTATATATTCACCGCATCAATTTAAGTCATATAATAAACTTATACACATTGGAAAAAGTTATTGGCACTTTAAAAATTTTATTCTACACTCATCACAAGTGTATTTTTCTTTCCAAATATAGAAAGTTTGAAGTGTAGAATGAGATTTTTAAAGTGCCAATAACAATTCTCTACACATTTTATGAATATTGCAGTATCATACATTAATTAGCAAATTTGTTACAATGTCAAACATCTATCTCATTTTCTGTGAATTAATTTGTAAATTGTTGGCGTGACAGGCGAGGAACTTATTTCCTTGCTCAACTAGGTTGAGAAGTTAACTAAATATAATCCAATTAAGATTTTTTTTTTTTTTTATGTCTTAACAAAATTATAGTTAATGAAAAAAAACTCTTATTTCCATTCATATCTTCTATGATTCCTATTTGAAATTCACGACAACTCTTCCACCCGTATTCGTGTCCAAGAAAACCAAGTCCGAGGAATGACACGGAGGAATCCAGCCGATTAAGCCGATGTTAGAGATAGAGGCGGATCTATTAAGGGTGCAAGGTGGTCCTAGGACCAAAAATCCAAATAGTTGGCTGTGAAGACCACTGAGGACCATCTAAATCTGGGCATTTGGTGGTAGCGGCTGCGGGGAATGAAAACCAGAAAGGGCAGCCTGAGGAGGAGGAAGAAGAAAAACAGCTTTTTTCAACTTTTTACACTCAACAATATGAGAAATTTTTAGTTATGACAGGAATACGGATAGTATACCATGTGTTTTTATATAAGTGGTGAAAAATTTTAAAACCTTTTAACACACATATCTTACTATTTATATAGAAATATATGGTGTACCGTCTTATGTGACGGTCATATTGAAAAATCTCTTCAACGATACAGCGTCGTTTCATCCCGTCATTTAATAAGCATTTGCTTTATGGCCATTTGTTTTTGGGCCAAGGCGTTTTCTAGCTTTTAGAAAATTAAGCCACGTCACTTTATTTTACGTCTTTGCTTTTCTTTTCTATTGTTGTTGAAATTATATCCTTTTGTTCTCTACCGCTTCCTCATTCTTCCCATCTTTTTTTGATCTATTTTTTAATTGCTATCAATTTCATCTTGTTTGTTGTGTGTATGTTCTTCTCTTTGTTTTATTCATTTTTTATTATTTTCATTTGTTTGCACCGTTTTCTAATTATAGAAGACAATTTCTATGTTTATTTTACAATAAAGGAAGAAAGAAAGTTTGAATCCGGGACGTTGTGGTTGAATAGTAAAACTCTAACCACCAAAACAATGCATCACTTGCATTGTTTGTTTCGTTTTAAACCAGTCATAAAAACTGAAAATAAAAACATTTAGATATAAAATGCCGAAACTGAAACCTTGTTGTTCATTTTGGAAATGATCTCAAGCTGTAGTATGTAGCGTGTAAATGAAAAGTTAGTAGTTCATCATTTAATTTTTCAAGGTTTTTTGTCTGATTTTTTTAAAGCTTCTAAATTGGGATCGGACCATCCGATGTTAAAATCCTGGATCCACCACTGGTTGGAGAGGTCCAATCCTAGAGGTTTCTGAGTCGACCTAACAAACTGAGAATCTCACCGACTAAGTTGCACTCGGTAAGCCAGAGGACCCCGAGTTTCATCAAATTTTCGAGCTTTGCCTCCCCCGTCGTATGCTCCCTCTTCCTCCCAGCGACAACCTCACCAACTTTTTCCTAACCTTCCTATGCCGCCTCCTAAACCTCACCCACCTTTCCCTCTACAACAACTCCATCCTCCTTTTTCACGTGTCAAACTCTCGAGCACCTCGACATCGCCTAGAACCTCCTCACTGGCACCCTACCCGCCACCCTCCCTAACCTCTCTAACCTCAAATACCTCGAAGGCTCAACCTCACAGAAATGTCACCTCCTCACTAGCGCGTTGCTAATGTCACCCAATCGCGACGATTAGAGTCGAGGTCGAAGATCGAGAACTGGATTTGAACAATGAGGCAATGGATTGATGAAGACGGCTATCAAATTCAGTGAACGGCATCGAGATAGGTATCTTGAACAAGCGGTTACGCGCCAGCCACATCAGCAGTTAACAGATAAATTGACGAACCAGAAGATGGAGGCCTGACACTCCAACCAATTTGTAAGTTTATGTATGAAGTTACAATGTTTAAAATATGAGATATGAGTTTGTTATGTGACTCAGAATTAAGATGGTAAAATGTAATTTATTCTTTTATTTTTTTGGTTTTTGATATGGAAAGGAATCTGACTCTGGTTTTTTCAATTTTTCGAACTTTAAAAACCTACTCCACAATAAATCGCTCAAGAGGACATAATCATAAGGGCGCACAACCGGAATTCTTGTGCATGAAATTACCTCATTATGTAACGCACTTGCATTAGAATATATTCATTAAAAAGAACCGATTTAATACATTTCTTATGTATCCATAGGTGCTATATTGGATTTGAATCAGATTTTGGATCAATCTATATTGATTGACTGCCTCCATTAAGTTGTTGCTAAAAAATACTACTATTTTTTATTTTGAATCTTCCAAATCATTCCCGCAAGAGGTCCGAACCCTTTTTTTTTTTTTTTTTTTTTTTTTCTGATCCTTCAATAAAAAGATTCATTTTCTTCATAAAAAATGGGAGGTAGAACCAATAAAGATTTCTTTTTCGATTCATCCCTAGAGTTGAATACCTCATTCAAGAATTGTTTTTTATCCAATCCAATAGAAAAGGCAAATCCCTTATGATACACCAGATCCGGCTCAATTATTGATAGAGTGAATATATCCGTCATTTCTTGACATCTCTCTTCTTATTCAAAATTGTGGTGTAACATGTATCCCCTCTTGTTCCGGTCATGGAATATATGAAATAAATAAAAAAATGGATTTTTGTTCCAGAATGAAATCTTATTGGAACTGTCCATATCCAATTCATCATTCGGAACCATATCACATCCCGACTCTGATGAAATAGGATGAATTATGACGCTATTTTGTAAATACGTAATTATCTTGAATATATTAATTATTTCTTTATTTTCCGATCGCCTGGAAGAAACAAAAGAAACATCTTGTTCTTTCTTCAACAATTTCTGATCTCTAGTGGACCTCTCAGTACGATTCGAAAGCAGATGAAGTTCTAACCAACTGTCAGAGAAAAAAGAATGAATGGATCTTGTAGGATTCCCAATAAATTCTTCAATTTCTTCCGAAAGCAAATGCTTATTCATTTACTTCTCACGTTTCGTGAATAGCCCGAACATTAAGGAATATCCAGAAAGGCATTTAGGGAATCAGTTTGATTCTATCTCTGTTCATTCCGTTTGAAGAAAAGAAAGATCCCAAAGAATCAATCTTTCTTTTAGTTGTTGAATCTTTCTTTGATTGATCGATGTGTGATATTCTAAATCCTCATTACTAATGAAATCAAAATGATCTCTGGATTGATCAGAAGATCCTTTAAATTGGCTAGAATCCGTTACTTGAACGAAACTAGATCTTGTGGAATCATATTGAATATTTGACGATGCATTATGTACCTTGCTAAAAAACCGATCCTTGCTTAACAACCACACATTGTCTAACCAATTCTCTCTCAATATGTTCCTCAAAAAATTCGATTCGTGCAGATTTTTCCCCTAACCAAAGAAGAGATCTTGGCAGAATTGCAGCATATGAAATTGAGCACAATTTTGCATAGCCAACTTGTTTCTCGAGAAGAGATAGGAAGCATGCTCAATTTCATTTGATTGAATAATTGACCTAGCTCCTTGTTGTTTGAAGAAACCCTCCTCTTTAATTGGTATTTTTTTCACGAAAAGCAAACATGAGATAACAAATCCAATCTTTCACTAAGATTTCAAATAGCTGACCCGAATTCAAGTTGATTATGTTTTGCCTCTTCCTCAGGGAAAAACAATCAAACAATTCCCAATCATGGTCCTTGCAGATCGGATCATCCATATAATATACAAAAAGAAACTCCAGATATTTGATGTCTTTCTCTTTGAATGAGATCTCAATTCCAACTGGTAAAGTCGTGGAAACACTTGTTTCTTCCATATTTTGGACCTTAGCTCCATGGAACAATATACTAACTACTGCTGAAACATGGAAGAATTGAAATAGGGTAAATTACATTTTACCACCTTAGGTTTGGGGTCTATTACAATCACATACAACATCTTCAAAACATTTCAGTTTCATACCTTACCTACTATTTTATTTCACTATAGTACATCCATTACATTTTCTATTCATATATCCATTAAGAGCTGGTGCTACCAAATTTGTGTTACGTGGCAAAAAAATAATTTTTATATTCATTTAAAAATAATTAATTAAAGAAAAGTTATTAAAAAAAAAAAACCCAGAACCCATATTCTTCCCCCATCCCGCCTTCCCTGCAACCTAAACCCCCCCATCCCAGCCCACCCCCACCTCCCCCGTAGCCCCTCCCCCCCCCCCCCCCCCACCCAAAACCCATCTTTTTCCCCATGTTTTTCATGATGGGCATGGTAGATTGGCACTGCTTGATTGCTCGGTAGGCTTGAAGGGCGTTGCATGGCGGAGCACCGGTGCTTCAGCAATGGAGGGCGCGGCAGGTGCTAGCAGTGGGAAAGTAACGGTTGTAGGTTCAATGGGCTTGGGTTCCGGCTCGTTCCAGTCGAAAGAGGTTAAGGTTCTCCTGGAGACGCGAGCTATGGCTACCATTGGAGAGAAGTAGAGAGAGAGAACTACGATGGGCTCACGTTGGAGAATCCGAGATAAGAGCGGTGCAGCCTTGGACGGAGGAGGTTGCTGTTGTGGTCAGAGGAGGGGGGTTGCGAGGGAGGTGGGGGTGGGGTGGGATGAGGGGTTTAGGTTGCAGGGAGGGGGTTGGGGAAGAAGATGGGTTCTGGGTCTGTTGTTTTTGGTTTTTTTTTCCCTTTATTTAAATATTTTTAAATGAATAAAAAAGCACAAATTTGGCACGCACGTGACACAATTGTGGCAACCACGTCAGCTCTTAACGGATCAATAGATGGAAAATGTAATGGAGGTACTATATTGAAATAAAATAGTATGTGAGGTATAAAAGTGAAATGTTTTAAATATGTTGTATGCGATTGTAATAGACCCAAACCAGAGATGGTAAAGTGTAATTTACCCATTGAAATATTATATCAAAACATTATGTATAGATGGTATGAACTACCTAAACAAGAATTCTTGAACAACGAACAACTAGAGCTATTACTCACTACATCAATTTTTTCCATTAATGAAAAATGTAAATCCATTGAAAAATAAAAAAATATGCATGTCGGATGAAATGAAGAGGGACATGATTAAAAGCAAAGGGATAACGATTCATGATACATCATATATAAAAATAAATTGTGAAATATTGAATTTGAAGTATTTCTTTTGTAACCTTTATTTACTAATGGGAAGAAAAATATCATCAAATGAAAAACTAATTGGTACAACTCTGAGTATCTGAACCAAGGTGCCAAGGTTTAAGAAAAATAAAGGGCTTTAATTATTATAGAAGTTGTTAGAATATGTGAGAATTTTATGATTGCATTTCTCTCCATAAGAAGGATTATATGAAGATACCATAAGAAGTGGGGAGAACAGGACACTAGGTGTAGTTACTCTATCACTCCCCCTCAAGTTGGTACATAGATGTCACTAATACTCAACTTGCCAAGTGAGCTATGAAACACTTGCTTTGATACAACTTTAGTGAGAATATCTGCCAGTTGATACTTTACGAAAGGAAAACAAATAAATTCTTTTTCCAGTTTTTATTTGATAAAATCTTTATCCACTTTAACATGTTTAGTTTGATCATGTCGAATCAGATTATGAGCAATATCATTTGCAGCCTAATTATCACAATTAATTCCATAACTTTTCCAAGTCTTAAAACCTAAATTTGACAAGACATTACATTATGAATTCATAACAACTCACAAATTCCATATGACATACCTCGATAATCAACTTCAACACTTGATCTTGCAACAACATTTTTTTTTCCTACTTCGCCAAGTAATAATTTGCACCAACAAATGTGAAATAAACTGAATTAGTGTGTCTATCAATGATGGATCCAGTCAAATCAGCATCAGCATACATAGGGATGTTTAGATGTCCATGCTTTGCAAACATAAGCCCTTTTACCCAGTGTAAACTTCAAATATCTTAATATACGATCCACAACATTCCTATGGTCAATATTAGGTGCATGCATAAACTGACTACCAATACTCACAACATATGAAATATCTAGCCTTGTGTGTGCTAAGCATGTTAACCTTCCAACAAGGCGCTAATATTGTTCCTTATTAGTTCGTGTATGACCTTCTTGCTCACACATTTTTGTGATTCATCTTAATTGGAGTGTCAACAAGTTTGCATGCTTGCATTGAGATAAGAAAATACCTTGTTATGACCTGTAAACTTTAATCCCAAGAAAATATTTCAAGGAGTCAAGATCTATCATCTCAAACTCTTAAGATAAATACTTCTGTAATGAGTCCTTTTCTTCTTGATCATCTCCTATTACCACCATGTAATCAACATACACAATTAAAGCAGTAATGTTATCTCTTTTACGTTTCAAAAACAAAGTAATTATTTTGTTTAAACCCAAATGCCTTCATAGATTTAATGAATCTTCCAAACCACGCTTTGAAGATTGTTTTAGTCCATGTAGTGATTTATTCATTTCAAAACCACGCTTTGGAGATTGTTTCAGGCCATGTAATGATTTCTTCATTTTACACACAACTCTTCAAAACCATGTTACACCCAGGTAGGGGAGCCATATAAACTTCTTCTTCCAAATCACCATGCAAGAAAGTTTTTTACAACAAATTATTGCAAAGGCCAATCAAGATTTGCAGCTAAAGATAGAAATCCATAGAAGTCCAACGGTGTTGATTTTTACCACTAGCTAATGTTCCATGATAATCAATTCCATATTTCTTAATATACCCTTTTGCTACTAACCTTGTATTGTATCTTTCTATTGAGCATAACTTTGACTGTAAAAACACATTTGAACCCCACAATTCATTTTCCCTTTGGAAGAGGAACAAGTTCCCACATACCATTCTTTGCATATCTTCATTCATTGCCTTCTTCCACTTAGGATCTTTGAGAAATTCTTTTGTTGGAACATGCCCAAAAAGCAATTGACGTGACCACACGTAATTGGTTATTCATAACAGCCCAATATCAATCCATCGACGACAAGTGCAAGTGAAAACATCTTTCAATCAAGCACGTGACCTGATAGCAGATTAGGAAGGTTTGTTGTTGATTAGGATGAGCCTAAGGAATACCTTAAGTTGTAGGGACAAGATTGGAAAGAAGTTCCAATCTTGATATACATACCCTAAGAATATTAAGTCCTAAACTATGATCCTAGTCATAGGATGACCGAACTATCGAACATCTGCAAAAGCCGGTTTGTATGTAGTAAATCTCATACTAAGCATGTAGTGACATATAATAGACATAAGGGTGATCGTCTATGAGATTGAATTCATTGAACATTGACCAACCATAGAAGTGTACAAATGGAAGATTACATAGTTGTCAATCGTACCACACTTCCAAGTATGGATGCAACTAGTTCTTAGTTCTGAAGCATCATTGGTTATCTCATGTTAGTGAATGTGATCTTTGGCCACACCTTAAAGCTCTCAAATGATAGAAAGGCCCCATAGAATGAGGATCGGGGTCATATGTATTAATATGAAGATACGTGAATGCACAATAAAGAATCTGCAACCTTCTAGGTAATCATGAAGGTAGATGTTCCTGGATCCCTTTGATCTATCTCCATAAGTCTTTGGCCAAAGCAACGTACATGAGATACATATAGGTGATCATGTTTACATGGAGAATTTGAAAATAGTTTCATACTCTACAATTATGATTGGAATGTAGAATACAATGAAACCAAATTGCATTGTAACCATAGCTAAGATTCTAAATATGTGTGGTATGAATTCAAACATATTCTGGCTAATCTGGATAGCCGATAGTCATAGCTAGATGTTACTAGTCAGTTTGTGGATATTCCTACAAGGTTAAATTAGAATGGTTTCTAATTATGTAAAACTAGATTAATTAAATTATCCACTACCAACTTTAGTTGAAAACTACAAAGTCACACATGGTAGAATGATATCAAATGATAAAACTGGTAAGCACCAAATTTAATATAAATTATTTATGTTAAATGTTTTATTTTATAATTAATTAATTGGTTTGAGTCTTCTATTTATTATTAGTTATTTGAACTAAAATAAAATAAAAAAGCTCAATCCGAAAGAAAATATCGAATAAATTAAATAAATAAAATATGAGTGAATCAGGCTAAAGCCCAGTGGCTAAGGGAGGTGCAACAAGCCCAACGAAAGACATAAATTGTATTCCTATTGGCTTATGAAACATACCAGTGTGCTTTGTAAGTTCAGTAATTATAATTTAATTAAGACTCAAATAATTGGTTAAGCAAAAGACATAAATTAATGCAATTTTAAAACCTCAGGTATAATGTAAATTAAATTTAAACCTCAACCCAATTTCAAAATTACCCTAACTTAAAGAGTAAAATATAGTTAGCCCAAACAAATAAAGTGCACTTCATTTGCCCTTAAAAAATTGAAGATGTCCAAAACAAGAAAACAAAATTGAAGATCCCAATCGAACTCATCATTCATCAACAACAAAACCCAAAATTTCAAGAGTTTATGCAAGATTTACAGATTCCATGTATTTGCCCATTACATGGCAACTGTGCCTAGCAGCTCCATTCTATCATCTTTCAATGCCGGTATTATACACACTAGAAATAGAGGAAAGAATCAAACTCAATCTGGATATCAACGAGAATCATAAACGAAAAACTAGTGAATCAGAAACCGAGCATCAATATATACAGATGCAATTAGCCATCACGGAGAGATAGGACATCGCCACAATGACAAGAAGTCTCTTCATCCCCTGGTATTGATACAGAACTGCAACCCCATTCCAGAGCCGAGGATGATTCGGAACTTAGCATTCAGAGGGTTCCAGAAACACACCACACAAAATTAACTTTGTTTGAGTGTCCGGCTGAGGGTCTCATCTGCTGGCCGGTGAAGTGCATAAAATTAACTCCGCAATCTGCTACTATCCACAAGGTCTGCCTCGGACAAACTAGGAGCTCCCTACTATACACACACTCTTTAAAGGGTGGCTCTATTGGCACCCAGCACATTGCTAAAGAAAAGAAATTATAAAACAGGCCAGCCATGGGATTGAGGGGATGTGAGGAAAGGGGAGGAAAGGTGAGGAGACGAAAGGGGATAGTGAAGGGAGGGGAGAGGGGGACCAACTTATTAAAGAGTAAGGGTAAAATGGGTAGCAATGTGCTGGATGCCCATAGACTCACTCCTACTCAAAATGATAGTTGCAGTGCAGCTTCATCGCTTGGGATTGCATTCTTCAAGATGATTGTTTCAGATTAAAATTGGCATCACGGTTCTGGATAATCTGAATTCTGTAAAGTGAGCAAACGTTCATCTTCAGAACTCTTCACTGAATCTCCTCTAATGTACCATGTAACAGTTCCTGCTATGACGAGAAGAACTACTGTAAGCTCAAGTCAATACTCAATACAAAGATTTACATGATATGTTTTAAAAGCACTAGGAAGAAGCATCCCCTCGTACCAATCATAAGCAAAAAAGGAAAATATTACTGCCAACTGTAAGTGTAATATGACCCTAAGTCAAACCAATGTGTTAATCACAACCTGAAACAGTTCAACCTGATAAAGAAACAGTACCCGCAAAATTTTTTCTCTTTTGGTGCTCAAACAGAGTAGTAGTTACAAAGATGATGGAATGTTACAACTGAGTAAAGCTTCAGGCACATTGTAAATATTATTCCTGATCACTGTTTTCATATCAAGAGGAAACCAAATGTCTCGCATCATTGGGATCAAATTTAGCATGCATCTGTTTTATGTTCAACCCGTTTATTAGAGAAGAATTTGTACTTGTCATATTGATCCGAATTCAAAGGACAAATTAAAAGGTAACAAAGAGCCCCAAATCCCATATAATACAAGTTAAGGAAAAAAAGTCCATATAAATACCTTGTGGTTGTGGAGCAGATGGTTCCTGATCTCTTGTTGCATGGAGTATGATGGTTCCTGACAGCACAGTAATGAATCCACATATTTCAGAGGCTATGCTGCTTACATTCTGACCAGACCAATCCTGTATAGAATATAGAAAACAACATGAAATCAGATTCTCATGTCTTAAAAATGCATGGAAAACAAGTAACAAATGAAGGCATCAGAAGGAAACCCCACTATATAGAACAAGCGATCTACCTTGAACATTATTACGCTAGCAATTATGGTCAGAGTTGTAAACATCACATAATATACTGGGGCAACAATTGCTGCATTGAATGTATCCAAAGCCTGAAACAAAGATGCAGCCAACATCAGTGATATGAGACGGAGCACATAATAATTTATAATCTGAACTTCCTAGAGAGATCTGAGTTACAGATGGCTGAAATGAAATACCAACAAGATTAACATCCAAGCAGCATGTGATACGTTGCATTTTTCAATAAGTAGGCCAACTTAAAGTTACTTTCAAACTCCAATTAAAATTTTAGATTTTGAGAAATTTAAAAATTTATCAGAACGCAAATACTGTATGCTTTATCTACTGCTTTATATTGACAAGTTATATAGCAAAAGTAGAGTACATCAAATTCCCCTCCTTTATAGGCTAGGAACACAAAGTAGTTGAAAGGTAACAAATGGGCTGAACAGGATCTAAGAAAGCCAATAAAAGTTAGGCATTCAGGTGGAGCAAAGACTTTTAGCCAAAAAAAAAAAAGGCCAGTCAAACGCCAATGACGATGGTCGTGGAGGAAGGTGCCAAAATTAAAAGAGCAAAACTGACCTTGTTAAGATAATTTAACTGTGTAACAACACAGATTATAGCAACTGTCAGAAAAAACCACGTCTGAGGATAAGCAATCTGACTTACTCCCTCAAGAGTTAGCTTTACTGCAATTCCAATTGCCTTTATGCTTACAACCTGAAGTAGCACAACAGAGGTACACAGCCAAGCCTAACAATATTTGAGCACATAAGAACAAAATGACTATACGTGCTTAGCAAACAAGAAAAGGATAGTTACCGTAAGTGAACCCATCAAGGAACAGATTCCCAAGTAGACTAGTAGATTTGTTTGCCCATATTGTGGTTCAAAATGCAAGACCAAAACTAACACCAGGGAAATTGTAGCTACAACATAAACCAGAAAGGCTGTGTAGAAAAGGAAAACACAAAAAGTTAATTACAACTTACAAGTCAATGGAGGTTTTACGACAAGTAGCATTGAAAAAGAAAAGGAAGAGATATGGGGTCACGAACCTGTTTGGGTAGCCAGGACCCAGATTTCCTCTACAGAATTTAGAGTATGTTCCTGAGGTGCATGGATCACGATCACGACTGATCCCACAATGCAGGTAACACATCCCACGATACCCATTTTCGTTATTCGTTCCTTCAACAAGAAGTGAGCCAAAACAGCACTAGACAAATCCAACAAACACCTAAGTCGGTAACAAAAACTTTCAAAACAATAATCAGCACAGCGATGAACTCAGCGTCTACAAGTGCATTTACCTGACAATTATACTCAGTGCACCAAGTGGGGTTACAAGAACTGCCGGAGCATATACATAGGCCACGAAATTGGCAACTTCCCCAACAATCACTACCCATTTGAAAAAATCGAAAACCAAATATAATTTCAGTAACTCATGATCATATCTAGTTATGAGTTCAGTAAAATTTTCTGCAGAAAAAAAGAGAGAGGGAGCTACACTTACTAGTGATCATGCCAGCCCACCAGAGTGGTTCTAATAAGTATGTATATCCACCAACTCCTACCCAACTCAAACAAATCCAAGGGAGCACCATAACAAATTTTGATTAAATCTTTGTAAATTACTCCAAATTTTCAATCAACACATCACTAATTATTTTTAAAAATTGAACCTTTGATTAAACAATTGCAATTTACTCCAAATTCTCAATATCTGAGATTGAAATTCATATAAAACTGACCTGCTCGGGTGCCGGCGGCCCCGGCGCGCTTGAGACCCTTCTTTTTCAGGATGAAGCTCGCGCCGATGAACGCACTCGACGCCATCGCCAGTATCAACCCCTTCGTATTCTCCGGAACCCCCATCTCTCTTTCTAGGGTTTCGATTTCCCGCCAATCAGAGTCGAACAACTGGTTTCTCACTCCTCTCTCGCTCTCTCTGCAAATTGCAATACGCCTGTGAAGCTCTCGAGAAGACAGAGATCTGATCGCGATTTCTAATTTCTAATAATTCTAATTATTCCTGATTTATTTTGCTAAACTGAAATTGTCTCTCTCTCTCTCTCTCCGTCTCTTGACTCGCAGGTTCCGTCGTCTGGCCGGAAGTTTCCGTGGCCGTGCGGAAGGAAGTAATGATCCCCTGCTTCGCGTGCTTCTTACCATGTTGCGGGAGCTGATTTCATTGGTCCGTGATGGAGCCACACTGAAATGAAGAGAGTATCCTTCCTCTTCTGGAAGGTGCCACGTCAACAAAAGGTACACTTGGTTGAGAAATACTCGTAACACAAATGGTACATCACGTGTTATTATAAAAGCAATAAAAAAAATTATATTTTATGATATTGAGCACGGATTGGCTGCCTAAACTAGAGGAGTTTCTTATCAAGTTACTTTAGGGCTTATGAGATAAGATCATATTTCTACGACTTTAATATTTTTTTTTTATATATTTATTGACTTAGTAGATTTTCCTTTTTTATGATTTTTAATGTCATTTTCGTTTTGTTATCGGTCCAGTTTGGTAAGGTGACAATTAGAGATTACATAGAACAAGAAGGAACAGAGTTGGACTTGATTTTGGATTGCATTGGAGGGAGAACAAGAACTAGGCGTTTTGGAGCTTATGGAAGTGTCAAACATGTGCAAAAATCTTGAGGATTTGAAGATGAGGAATATCAAGGAAGATGATCCTAGATGGAGTGAAACACTATTAAAGAGATAAGGGAGTTGTTGTGCACTTTATCTTATCTTATCTTCGACTGCACAGAGGAGTCCTACTAAGCTTTACATATTCTCTAACTAATTCCCTAGAGTCCTACTATAATCTAAACTCTTTTTGTGACATCCCACATCGCCCAGGGGACTGATCCTTAAATGTATATTCCCATCCTACCTAGCACGAGGCCTTTTGGGAGCTCACTGGCTTCCGGTTCCATAGGAACTTCGAAGTTAAGCGAGTAGCGCGCAAGAGCACTCCCAGGATGGGTGACCCATCGGGAAGTTCTCGTGTGAGTTCCCAGAAACAAAACCGTGAGGGCATGGTCGGGGCCCAAAGCGGACAATATCGTGCTACGGTGGTGGATCGGGCCCGGGTTGTGGTGGGGCCCGAGCCGGGATGTGACATTGGTATCAGAGCCTATCCCTGGCCGGAAATGTGCCGACGAGGACGTCGGGCCCCTAAGGGGGGTGGATTGTGACATTCCACATCGCCCAGGGGACTGATCCTTAAATGTATATTCCCATCTGATGCGAGAATTATACGCGCACAAATTAAACCCTCTTTTCGGCAATTGTAGTAAGTATGTAAGTAGGGATCGTTCTGGACCGGGGATTAGGAGGGATTGTTAATCACTTGGATTTTGACTCAAAAACGTAAAAACAAGTTTAAAACACTAATTAATGCGAAGAATACAAAACTAAAAGTAAGAAAGACTAAGACTTAAACAAAATAAAGGGGGATTGGATTTGGACAAAATTTGAAATAACGAAACAAGTAAATAAACTAGATAGAATGTAAATATGAAATTGATGAAATGGAATGAATGGATGCTAGTCAAGGGGTTCATCTCCACACATGTTACACTTGCATAATAAAAAGATTTCTAATTGTATTTCAATAAACCATGAATTCTCAACGCCCCGGGTTAATTAGGTCCGCTTTAATTAACCGTATAGTTTTCCTTAAGTTAATGAATTGGATGATTGCATACGACAACCCAAAGCATTCCTCACAAGTTCCCTACATGAATTGCATAATAGAGATACAAGCAAGAATCATTAAGCACATTGAAAACTATAAGTGTTGACGAGGCATTCGTTACTATGATTGCATGAAACTTATGCCAAGAATTTGTTTAACGCGATTGTTTATAAGCAACCTCCACTACTTGTGAATATAAGTTCATAACTATTACGTGAAACTCACTTATATTCTAGCGTCAAATTCATGCATGAAAATTAAGCGTTCATTCTTAATAAACATACATAAATAGGATATCAATCAAATAGTTAAACAAATTGAATTCACAACTTATGAAACGTAATTAAAAGTAATCAAATCATATTGCAAGCATAAACATATATTTCGAATCACCCCCTAGCTAAAGGGGGATTAGTTCCTCATACCTTTGAAATCAAAGAAACACCTAAACATTCCAACAACTCAAAACTTGAATTGTATGAACGTTTAAGCACTCTTCTCTTCCATTCCTTATACGTACAAAACAAAGAGAATTAAAATGAAACTTTGAAATCAAAGAAACACCTAAACATTCCAACAACTTAAACTTGAATTGTATGAACGTTTAGGCACTCTTATCTTCCTCGTTGTTGTAGCACAAGGTTTAAGGATAGGTTGGTTGGGGGGATGGAAGTGTGGAATGGAGTGGAAATGGAGAAGATGGAGAAGGGGAAGTGTTTGTGTATTACAATGGAAAATGAGATGATTTGGTGAATGGAATGAATGGGTATTTATAGGAAGAGAATGGGTGTTAATGGATGTTTGTTTAAGGTATTTGGTGGATGGGAAAAGGTGTGGATGGTGGGAATTATGGTGGATGGATGGTTTAGTGGATGTAATTTAGGGTTTATTTAGGTGAATGTGGATGCATGGTTTAGTGGATGTAAAGGATAATGGGATGGTGTGGAATTAAAAGCTAAAAAAAATGGGATAATGGGCATTTAAGTGTGAATGGAATGGTGGGATGCACTAATGGAAATTATGGAATGGAATGGTGGGATGCACTAATTAGGAGGAAGAATTAGGGTGAAGGGCTTAATGCATGGATTTGGGCCTAAAATGCCTCCCCTTGCATGGCAAGGGAAAGGACTTGGGCTAAAGCCCACGGTAATGGCTCTAAAATGGGCTAAGGTTAGGGTTTAGGTGCGGCATAGGCTTAGGGTCCACAAAGAGTTAGGGTTTAGGTCATCTAAAAGCCCAAAGCCAAGAATAGAAACTCACGACAATGGAAACCTCCAAGAATAGAAACTTCCAACTTTAGAAACTTTGGTTACCAATTCCGACTTCCTTGCTCTTCACTTTCATTTCTTCATTTCTTAAGCTCCTTTGACCTTCAACCTCGTTCATTCCTCGTGCTCCATTTGCATACACCACATTCCAGCTCAGTTTTGCTCCAAAAGCTCCCAATTGCATTATTTCATGTAATATGTCCTTTAAACCTGAAAACACATGAAAGTAGCTTAAAAGACTACTTTAACGAATAAAACATAACAAAAATGCATAAGAACTAGCTAACTAAGGCGCATAAATATGCTCCTATCACCATCCTACCTAGTATGAGGCCTTTTGGGAGCTCACTGGCTTCGGGTTCCATAGGAACTCCGAAGTTAAGCGAGTAGCGCGCGAGAGCACTCCCAGGATGGGTGACCCATCGGGAAGTTCTTGTGTGAGTTCCCAGAAACAAAATCGTGAGGGCATGGTCGGGGCCCAAAGCGGACAATATCGTGCTACGGTGGTGGATCGGGCCCGGGTTGTGGTGGGGGCCCGAGCCGGGATGTGACACTTTTACACACACATAAACTTACTAGTACTACAATTACATAATTTAATTTGAGTATTAATTTCTAGCATATTATGGTCGAAACTGTTTATATTATATTACAAATCATTGTGTAAAGATTATTTCTACAAAAAATCAATTAAAACTAAGATTATTTAATCAAATCAATTGTAGAAAATGGTTTGTAATGTTTTTAACGAATCCATTTATTTGTTTTATAAAAGTTCGATGACTCAACGACATAATTTTTTGTTACAGTTGTTTGATTTATAATATAAACGATTCCGATTCTAAATACAAAGTTCTATAAATAAACCACGACGTATTTTAAAAAGGCATTCCTCTTCAACACTTGAGGAGCCAAATCTTTATCCCCCAAAAAAAAAGAAAAAAAAAATGCATATCGTGGTATAGCTATAGTAATGCATTGGACATCTCAAATAAAAATTGAAACAATAACAACGTCCCTTTTGTTTTGTATTAGGTCGCGTGGAACACATTCCACTTTCTTAATGCCGGGAAACCCAATGAGAAAGAAGCCTATGCGGACGTGCGGGCCAAAAACATCTCCAATCAAGAAAACACATCTCTTTTGTTTTGTATTAGATTTAGCAAGGGGGTTGAGGGAAGTACAAAATTCACCAAAAGCCTCTGCCATCTCAAGAAAACACACTTTCAACTTATAGCATGTTGAGCAGACGAGAGAAAAAACAAGGACGCCAAGATAGCGGTTTCTCAAACTTTTAAACATGTCGACATGCATTTTAATAGTAAATATATGATTGACTACTCCAACTTGTTCTAACTCTTAGATCAAATATGAGTTTTAACCCAAAATTCATTTTTGGGAAAATTTAGACCAAGATTTTTCCTTAATTTAGTGGACTTGCCCACCATATATGTGTATTTTTTTTAATTTTACATTTATAAATTCATCAAATCCAACAACTAAAGTCTAATATTATCAAATCTAACGGTAATAAAAAATATCTAATGATCCAAATTTAAATTCAACGGCCAAGATAATTATAAAAAAAATATTTTATGTGTTTCGTATTTTTTCATGATGTTCCAAGAATTTCGTATGCCAGTTTAGTGATTTTATTATTTATCGAAATCTAATATTTTTAAATTATCTTTAAATACAAAAACATATATATGTGATATAAATGTAGATAATAACATTGGGTGGACCACACAGAAAGCTGACACAAAGCTGCATCATCAAATATCAGCCATCCTCCAATACCCATTCTTACCTCTACCTGAGCATTTAAAGCATTTAAAGAGATAAATCAATTTACATCCAACGAGTTCGTAAATGTCACGTTACATTATTAGACTCGCCATATCAAGGCCCATTACAGACAAGTCTTTCTCCAACTTTATCCACTAAAATCTCGTTTGGCAGCTCAGACTGTACTGATTATTTCTATTAGATAGTATAAATAGTTACCGGATAATATTGATTAAATTAATCGGACGTTTGATGCAGTATCAGACTAATAACCGTATTATTTATATTGTGTTTAGTACTGAACAGATAAGAAAGGGGAAGAAAAAAAAATTGACATATCTTTGTTTCTTTGTTTGTTGAGATCCGAGACGGAGAGCCGAAGAGTTTGTGGTGGAGGAAACAGAGAGAGATGCAACGGCAGAGAAGAGGGAGGGAACTCCTACAGTAGCCAGAAGAAGATGTAGGGAGAGAACCGAAGAGTCTGCGGTGGAGGAAGTAGAGAGAGATGCAACGGCGGAGAAAAATGCAGCTGCGAAGAAGAGGGAGGGAGATCCTGCGGTAGCCAGAAGAAGATGCAGGGAAAGAAAAGTCTTGTTCTGGGTGGTTGGATGGAACTTGCTGGTGGTGGTGGTTCATGGTGGCTGGCGAAAGAATTGGGTTTTGGGATTTGTGGGATTTTTTCGTTTCTTGGAAGCTACTTAGAATTTTGGGGAGTTTTGATTGGGAAAATGGAGGAAATGTGGTTGGTTTTTGTAAGCAGAGAGAGCAGCTGGGAAGAAGAAGAGAGGGGAAACGAAGAAGAACAGAGGGAGAGAGAGAGCCCCGACTAAATTGTCCGTGGTTTTGGAGAGTATAAGGAAGCGGGTATTCACCGTATAAAATAGATGGCTCGGATTATTTAATCCGATGACTATTTAATACGAACAGACATCAAACATCGTATTTCATATAATTAGTACTATTCGATGCTTTATACGGTATGCCAAACAAGGCTTCAAAGTCCATGGATATGCCAACTAACACCACAATCCAAAAACCTAAATTCATATATTTGACCATATTTAGAAAGAATATACTAAAAATCTTTTGGTACTGCAAACTAATTAGAAAAAAAAAAATACTTGTAAAAAATATAAAATAAAAATTTTAAAATACTAATAATAATTCTCTATTTAAATACCGAACATATCATGCTAAAATACCAATTTTTAATCTACATTTACAAATTATGTCACTAGTAAAAATTAAACACGAACAACCATCCTCCAATCGTTTTGATTTACAAATTTTGACTTTTGGTTCAAAATTTCAGTCACCTTAAAATTATCCTAAAAGCCAACGGTTCAACAACCAACAATTAAACAAGAATATTATTATTAACTCTCCAAATTTCTCATTCTGCGTTTCTATATTTAGAAAAAAAATACCCTGGTAAGACGTGAGATTTAAAGAGCCAAAAACACTTCCTTGAACAAAATTAAACTGCATAATTAGATCACAAGCAATAAGCAAGCATAATTAATATTATAATATAAAGCACTGGAAAAAAAAAAAAAGAGGGACAAAATAACTGAGAACAAAGTCTAATTTATTTAACGATAATAGATCACATCGACAGAAAAAAGAGTCTCAGATGAGAAACCACCGGAAGAGCATTAGACGGAAAATCAGAGAATTAAACCATAATAAGGTCCATAACCCAAACCCTAATATGACGCCACCTAATTAGTACCCAAATTTAAAGACTCATAATAACAAAGACATAGAACGACGACGTTTCCATCTCATCCACAGATGAGCAGTCGAAACGGCATCGTCTAGGAGAGCTGGCCACAGTCGGCAATCACCACAGGCTTCGAGGTGCTTCCCTGTCCAGACCCCACCTTCTCGATTTTCTTCACCACATCGAGCCCCTCGACCACCTGCCCGAACACCACGTGCTTGCCGTCGAGCCACTCGGTCTTGGCGGTGCAGATGAAGAACTGAGATCCATTAGTTCCGGGACCGGCGTTGGCCATGGACAAGATTCCGGGTCCGGTGTGCTTCTTGTTGAAGTTCTCGTCTGCGAACCTGGCACCGTAGATCGACTCGCCTCCGGTGCCGTTTCCGGCGGTGAAATCACCTCCCTGGCACATGAAACCCGGGATCACGCAGTGGAAGGCGGATCCCTTGTAGTGGAGGGGCTTGCCGGAGCGGCCGATGCCCTTCTCGCCGGTGCAGAGAGCCCTGAAGTTCTCAGCGGTGCGGGGGGTGGTGTCGGCGTAGAGCTCCATCACGATGCGGCCGGCCCGCCGGCCTCCGATCTTCATGTCAAAGAAAACCTTAGGATTTGCCATTGCTAGGGTTTGAGCGGTGCAGGGGGTGGTGTCGGCGAAGAGCTCCATCCCGATGCGGCCGCCCGGCGGGCATTCGAACGTCATGTCCAAGACAACCTTAGGATTTGCCATTGCTAGTGTTTGATTGGTTCGTTGGAGAGGAGTGACGAGGACGAGGGGATTAATAAAAGGGTTTCTGCGGTGGATATCCAGGGCAAGCTTTTTTCAGCCGTTGGATGGGAAAACGTGGAGAGAATCCGAAAGGGGATGGGTTAACCGTGGTTGGGTCGGGCTTTTAACCGTGGTTAAGTTATCGAGCGAAGTTACTGAAGTAGGTATATGCTTTTGTCATTATTCGGATAAGGGTTCGTGGACATCTCAGAAGAGAAACGACGCCGTTTGGAGGGGGATTATGTTGCTGAGGCACACGTGGCGCACATGATCTGGAGCAGATCCAACGGTGGGTTGATCCTAAAGACACACATTATTCTACTCAGTCAACCCAACAGTCAACAGTGCTAAAGTCCAAGTCATCTATTGCTTAGTCCTTAAGTTTTCTATTGTAACTAATTCATAGATTAAGCTTAATTAGTTACATTAGTAGTTAACTAATATTATTAGTTACTGTGTATAAATACATCCAATGTAACTCATTTTAATTCAATGAGAATATATTCTTAATATGGTATCATCCCTTTTTCGCTTCACTGCTTTTCTTCCGATCCTCTTTTTCTTCGTCGCTCCCTGTGTTCTCTGATTTCTTCGATCTTTGATCCTCTCTCTTCACTTTCTTGTGGATCTTCATCGATCTCTCCTACTTTTCTCCTCTCTGATTTGTTTTCGATACCTTCGTCGAGTTCATCTCCCATGGATCCTGATGTTCTTGCCCCAAATTCGTCCCCGATGAACCCTAATTTTCCTCCGGTTCAGCCTTCTCCCTCTATTTCTACGATTTCGATTCAGAATATCAGCTGTATGGTTCCTACCAAGCTTAAACGGGACAACTATCTTGTTTGGAAGGCGTTGTTTGCTCCAATTTTTCGTCGCTACAAGCTTACTGGGATTGTTGATGGATCTGAACTTTGTCCTTCTCCTTTCTTACTTGATGATTCTGGCAAGCTTACTGCTACTCCAAATCCAGATTTTGATCTGTGGTATGAAAAGGATCAAAATATCCTTATCTGGCTCAATTCCACTCTCTTGGAAGATCTCATTCCGTTCACCGTTGGTGTTACTTCCTCTCGCGAGCTATGGTTAAATCTTGAACAAAGATTCGGAGGCGTTTCTGCTGCTCACATTCACCAGCTTCGCTCTCGCCTGCATAATGTTCAGAAAGGGGATCTTGCAATTTCTGAATACATTCAGCTCATCAAATCCATCTCTGATGCACTCATGGCTACCGGTGCTCCGATCTCTGAAAGTGACTTAATTCCAGTCACTCTTAATGGACTTTCTGATGACTATGAGTCTTTTGTTGACTCAATTCTGCTTCGCATCTCTTCTACCTCCTTGGATGAACTCCATGGCCTACTGATTAACAAGGAACTGTTCATGCAGCGCAAGAAGAAACCTGTTGTTTCTGAACCATTTCAGGCCTATGCGGCTCAATCTCCCCAATCTCAGCCGCCTCTTCTTCCCACACCACAGGGCTATTCTGTTCCAAGGCAATTTCATCGTGGCAAAGGTTCTTATCGTGGTAATACTTCTCGTGGCACCAACTATAGGGGTAATAACTATCGCAGCAACAACTATCGAGGCAACAACTATCGCAGCAATTCTGGCAATTCTGGCAGTTATCCTCGACCTTCTGGTTACTCCCATGGTCATCGTGATTCATGTCAAATTTGTCATTCCCCTGATCATGATGCTCTGGATTGCTTTGAACGCATGAATCATGCCTTTGCTGGTAAAATTCCTTCTGCAAAATTGCCTGCTATGTGTGCTCACACTAATCTCCCCTTTTCTGCTCCCACTTGGATCATGGACTCTGGTACCACATCTCACATAACCAATGATATCTCTGCTCTTCAGTCTCCAGTGCCTTATAATGGTCAGGACAAGGTTTATATTGGTGATGGTCAAGGTATGCCCATCCACCATACTGGTAGTTCCTTTCTCACTACTCCTGCTGCAACTTTTCGTCTGAATAATGTTTATATTGGTGATGGTCAAGGTTTATATTGGTGATGGTCTGAATAATGTTTTACATGTTCCTGCCATGAAACATAATCTTCTTTCTGCGTATCAATTCTTACGAGACAATCACTGCAACTTAACTCTTGATTCTGATGGCTCTACAATCAAGGATCGTATGTCGGGGAGGATGCTTTTCCGAGGGCCCGTTAAAGATGGGTTCTATCCCCTTCAAGGTCTTCCTCCAGTATCTCCTTCTACATTTGCTCTTGTCAGTAGCAAGGCTTCTTTACCAGTTTGGCACAATCGACTCGGCCACCCCTCCTCTACTATTTTTCGCAAGGCTTTACATAATGGTTCTATAGTTTACAATGGTAAAAAGTTTACTTCCTTCTTCTGTTCTGATTGTGCAATTGGTAAGAATCACAAATTGCCTTTCACTGCCAGTCTCAGTTCTATCTCTGTGCCTCTGGAACTTGTTCATTGTGATGTTTGGGGACCTGCCCCTACTCTGTCTGTTACTGGTTATAAGTACTATGTGTTGTTTGTTGATGAATTCACCAAGTACAGTTGGTTGTTTCCTTTAAAGCTCAAGTCTGAGGTGTTTTCAGTATTTGTCCATTTCAAGGCTTATGTAGAAAACTTGATTGGTAATAAAATCAAAGTTCTTTGATCAGATTTTGGGGGTGAGTTTACCAGCTCATGTTTTAATTCGTTCCTTCTGCAACATGGCATTTTACATCAATATTCTTGCCCTCATACACCAGAACAGAACGGTTGTGTTGAACGCAAACATAGGCACCTTGTTGAGACTGCTCGAACTCTTCTCACTGCATCAAATGTCCCTCATCAGTTTTGGGTTGAGGCATTTTCTACTGCCTTGTATCTGATCAACAGGCTTCCTCTCTCTAACCTTGATAAATCTCCCTGGGAATTACTCTTTCATCAATCTCCAGATTACTCCAAGCTCAAAGTTTTTGGCAGTAGTTGCTATCCATGGCTTAAACCCTATTCCACTTCTAAGCTTGATGGGAAGAGCATTCACTGCGTTTTTCTTGGTTACAGTTTGCACCACAAAGGCTATCGTTGCCTCGATCCTCTTACCTCTCGAGTTTACATCTCTCGCCATGTTCTTTTTAATGAATCTCATTTTCCTTTCCATACATCCCTCACGTCCCCTCCAGTGCACCCCAATCCCTCTTCCCAATCTTCCACCTTCACTCTTCCTTTCACTTTTACCCATCCTACTTCTTCTACCTCACCTTCTGTCCTTCCTTCCACTTCTTCATCTATTCCCCCTGTCTCCCATTCTCCCCCTGTCTCCACTTCTCCTATCCAGCCTTTATCCTCCTCTCCTACACTGCAGGATTCATCCCCTGTGCCACCTTCTCCACTCCCACATCCACCTCCCCTCTTTGTCAACACTCATTCCATGATTACTCGATCCAAAGCTGGGATTTTTAAACCCAAAGCCTTCGCAGCTACTAAACATCCTATTAATTCCTTAGACTTTGTTCCTACCACTTTCCTTCAAGCCTCCAAACATGATCATTGGCTGCAAGCCATGACTGAGGAGTTTCAAGCCTTGCAGTCCACTGGAACTTGGTCTCTTGTCCCTTCTACACCAAACCAAAATATTGTAGGCTGCAAATGGGTGTTTCAAATCAAACGAAAACCTGATGGTAGTGTGGACAGATATAAAGCCCATTTGGTCGCCAAGGGGTTCCATCAACAGGAAGGCATTGACTTCCAGGAAACCTTTAGCCCGGTTGCCAAACCTGTCACCATTCGCATTCTCTTGACATTGGCAGTACAATTTGATTGGTTTTTAAACCAGTTGGATATAAGCAATGCTTTCTTACATGGGACACTCAAGGAGGAGGTGTTTATGCAACAACCTAATGCGAGTTTTATGCGCACACAAATTAAACCCTCTTTTTGTCAATTGTAGTGAAGTGTATAAGTAGGGATCGTTCTGGACCGGGGATTAGGAGGGATTGTTAATCACTTGGATTTTGACTCAAAAACGTAAAAACAAGTTTAAAACACTAATTAATGCGAAGAATACAAAACTAAAAGTAAGAAAGACTAAGACTTAAACAAAATAAAGGGGGATTGGATTTGGACAAAAATTGAAATAACGAAACAAGTAAATAAACTAGATAGAATGTAAATATGAAATTGATGAAATGGAATGAATGGATGCTAGCCAAGGGGTTCATCTCCACACATGTTACACTTGCATAATAAAAAGATTTCTAATTGTATTTCAATAAACCATGAATTCTCAACGCCCCGGGTTAATTAGGTCCGCTTTAATTAACCGTCAAGTTTTCCTTAAGTTAATGAATTGGATGATTGCATACGACAACCCAAAGCATTCCTCACAAGTTCCCTACATGAATTGCATAATAGAGATACAAGCAAGAATCATTAAGCACATTGAAAACTATAAGTGTTGACGAGGCATTCGTTACTATGATTGCATGAAACTTATGCCAAGAATTTGTTTAACGCGATTGTTTATAAGCAACCTCCACTACTTGTGAATATAAGTTCATAACTATTACGTGAAACTCACTTATATTCTAGCGTCAAATTCATGCATGAAAATTAAGCGTTCATTCTTAATAAACATACATAAATAGGATATCAATCAAATAGTTAAACAAATTGAATTCACAACTTATGAAACGTAATTAAAAGTAATCAAATCATATTGCAAGCATAAACATATATTTCGAATTACCCCCTAGCTAAAGGGGGTTTAGTTCCTCATAACTTTGAAATCAAAGAAACACCTAAACATTCCAACAACTCAAAACTTTGAATTGTATGAACGTTTAAGCACTCTTTTCTTCCATTTCTCATACGTACAAAACAAAGAGAATTAAAATGAAACTTTGAAATCAAAGAAACACCTAAACATTCCAACAACTCAAAACTTGAATTGTATGAACGTTTAGGCACTCTTCTCTTCCTCGTTGTTGTAGCACAAGGTTTAAGGATAGGTTGGTTGGGGGGATGGAAGTGTTGGGGAATTATGGAAATGGATGAGGATTGGTGGAAATGGAAGATGGTTTTGGATTCTAAGGGAGAAAGGAATGTGTTTGTGGTGTGTTGTTGTGTTGTGAATGAGATGATTTGGTGAATGGAATGAATGGGTATTTATAGGAAGAGAATGGGTGTTAATGGATGTTTGTTTAAGGTATTTGGTGGAAGGGAAAAGGTGTGGATGGTGGGAATTATGGTGGATGGATGGTTTAGTGGATGTAGTTTAGGGTTTATTTAGGTGAATGTGGATGCATGGTTTAGTGGATGTAAAGGATAATGGGATGGTGTGGAATTAAAAGCTAAAAAAATGGGATAATGGGCATTTAAGTGTGAATGGAATGGTGGGATGCACTAATGGAAATTATGGAATGGAATGGTGGGATGCACTAATTAGGAGGAAGAATTAGGGTGAAGGGCTTAATGCATGGATTTTGGGCCTAAAATGCCCCCCCTTGCATGGCAAGGGAAAGGACTTGGGCTAAAGCCCACGGCAATGGCTCTAAAATGGGCTAAGGTTAGGGTTTAGGTGTGGCATAGGCTTAGGGTCCACAAAGAGTTAGGGTTTAGGTCATCTAAAAGCCCAAAGCCAGGAATAGAAACTCACGACAATGGAAACCTCCAAGAATAGAAACTTCCAACTTTAGAAACTTTGGTTACCAATTCCGACTTCCTTGCTCTTCACTTTCATTTCTTCATTTCTTAAGCTCCTTTGACCTTCAACCTCGTCCATTCCTCGTGCTCCATTTGCATACACCACATTCCAGCTCAGTTTTGCTCCAAAAGCTCCCAATTGCATCATTTCATGTAATATGTCCTTTAAACCTGAAAACACATGAAAGTAGCTTAAAAGACTACTTTAACGAATAAAACATAACAAAAATGCATAAGAACTAGCTAACTAAGGCGCATAAATATGCTCCTATCAAATTCCCCCACACTTAGCTTTTGCTAGTCCTCGAGCAAAACAAACAAAAGAAAGAAAACAAAAAGAAACAAACTAACCAAAACCACAAACTAAACCTTCCAACATTCGCCTCAGGGATTTCCAATGCACATGACATGTTAAAGATCGTTATCCCTACAGATTTGAGTCCTCTTTACACAAGCAAATACTGAATTAAAGCCACTACTCACTTGTTCACAAGTAATCAATTAAAACAATGCTTTGAATGTAGTAACATGCCTTAGAGAATTCCCTCAATTCCTTACAAGATATACACTCTATTTTCACTCAGATTTTCTAACTCCACACCCTAAACTAGTCATATGTGAGAAGATTGATGTAGATATGAAAACGAATGCTCACATATATGTTTCACAACGAATGCAATTTCTAGAGTTAAGAAGCATGTTTAGATATGATCTCATGAATAGAATGCTACTACTTAGATGCGAGAACCAGTGACACCATATGCTCATACCAAATTCAAACTCCACAATTGAAATGCACAACACTCAAGATAGAAGTAGAGGGTTGTAATGGGGCTTGGGGTGTTGGCTAACAAGGAAAGGTAGGGATAAACAAAAGTTCTTTAAGCAATAGCAAGTAAAGCAATGAAATTAAGACCTAGAATTCCCTTAGAATGCAAAAATCAACTTTTAGACAAATAGGGGAAACTCAAACAACTCTTAGGGCCTAATTCATTGTTTTGGGCCCTTACTTCAACAACCAATACTTTTCAACTTTTTTTTTTTTTTTTTTTTTTTTTTCAACTCTTTTCTAGCCGTGCCTATGGCACATAAACTCACATCAATAATCCTTCCCCCACACTTATTTTCTGCAACATATTAATCAAAAGGAATTCATTGCTTACTATGCTTCGAGAACAAGGGTAAGGATGGTCCTAATCTAGGCTAGGTGAGGATAATGTGGGTTAACAAAGAATATGGGCTAACACGGCTCAATGGGGTTAAACTTAAACACAAAATGAGTGAAGGGCAAATGGCTGTTTGGCTTTGATGGTAGTCACTACACAACTTCATCTTGAATATGTGGTATGCAAATCAATGACATGCTTTGAATGAAATGGGCATGAGTTCTAGCATTTGGAACTAAGTGAGGAAACGCCTTCTAAGTAGTAACCAAACAAAGAATAATGAGATCATGCAACGACTTTAGAAAACAATGACGCACAGATTATTACTCTCCAAATAACTTTTAGGCTCAAGTCTCACAGGGATGTAGCGTTTGTTTGAGTTCCTTCCTTCAAGCATGTTACAAAAACTAATTTTTATTATTTGTGATTACATGTGAATTCGTAAACTATAATGACAACCAAGCATAAACCAAAGAGTATATCAAACGTCCTTCCATGTTTGTAACTTTCTTTAACCATCATGCAATTAAAAACCAAATCCTCATCATTGTGTTGGAAGGTGACCTACGACACAAACACACAAAAACAACTCTTTTTGGGTTTTTCAAAACAATTTTTCAAATTTTTATGGTATTTTCGGATTTTTAAGTCAACACACACTAAAACAGTTTAAAAACATTTTAAAACAGCAAGGAACAACACTTGAAGTTATGGGTGATAAAATCTAACAATTTTGCATCAGCATACTTAGTTACCCCCCCCACACTTAAATCAAACATTGTCCTCAATGTTTTAAGCTTAAAACACACCAAACAAAAGAAAACAAATAAAACAGCAACTAAACATACTAAACATGCTAAACATGGCAGAATGTATCTATCAAAGAGAAGAGTTTTAGAGATGCAAATCTGGTTGTGGAGTGTAAATTCCATCTTCTCCTTGGTGATTGCAGTGAGGCTTCATCTTGAGTGATTCCACAGGCTTACTCTTGAAATACGCTGCTCCCATCGTTGATTTTCCTTTGTGCTACTCGTGAACTGGGTAGCAGGCTTCCTTTGGTCTCCCCCGAAGGTCTGAGCTTCCTCCTTTTATCTGTTTCTTTGTTCAATCTCTCCAATTCGTATTGAAGAGGGTTAGAGGATAGCTCGGCAAAGCTAGGTAAGCAACCAGGGAATAGAGTCCAGATAGACTCCAAGTGCCGGCTGATTGCTTCTTTCACTTTGTCATGCAAGTAATATCAAGGACAAAGGAAAAGACAGGGAAAGAGCATGATATGAGATACCTTTGCTTTTGCCCTTGATGATATGAGATACCTTTGCTTTTGAAGAAGCGGTGAATGAATCAGCACATGTATTTGTGGTGCTGTTTCCTCCTGGGTCATCTGTACTCCAGGCATCTGGTATCATCTTTGGGGAAGAAGAAAGAATTGAGTATTTTGAAAGGCTTTGCTGGGAGTGCGCCCTCAGAGGTGAGAAAGAGTTGGGCATTTTCTTCAGTTCTGCTTTGCCAAAAAATGAAGGTCGACATATATAGGGAATTCAATAGCAAGTGGTGGTACTGTTCTTTTACCGTTGTCGACAAACGTTTTGATCCCGCAAATCCGGCTTTTTGAAATAGTGACGACTCTTCGATCTTTGAATTTGCCTTTTCGATTTCTGAGCAGTCGCCCCTTCGATTTCTGAACGATGCCCTTCGCTTTCTGAACGACACGTAGTAGCGCGGATGCGGCTCTGTCTGAGATCTTTTGACAAGTGGCACGCGTTTTCTGCAAAGCCGGGAGTTTTCGACAAATATGCACACGCTTTCTGGAAAGCCGGGAGCTTTCGGCTTTGTCTCCCACATTTGTCGGCTAAAGTGTGCAGCTGATTTCTCGCCTTCCACGCGTCTTCTGAAAAGCTAGGATTGCGTCTGACGAGCTGGCGATCTTTACGCCGGATATTCCGGTTTTGAAGAGTAGTGTCTCTTCATTCTGAATTGGTGAACGCCTCTCCTTTAATAGAGGTGATTGATCACCTCTAGCATGCACACTTGAAAATTGCCCAGAAATCGTCTCCGGCCCGTTTGAAAATCTACTCCGTCCACCCCTTCTCTTTTAACTTCGTGAACAATGGCTAGCTCATCCAACCCATCGAACCTTTGCTTAGATTTGAGTCTAAGCAGTGATCCAGTCGCGTCTCGTCAGGGTAAGGTATGGTGCCCGTTTTTCTTATCTTCCCATGGCCCTCTTACAGATGAGGACTCTGTGATGACGGATCCCACAACGGCTACGATAGTGGCTCGGAACCTCCTCACTCCCAAAGACAGTCAGCTGCTTTCTGGACGGTCCGATGAGTTGGCCGTTCAAGAGTTCTTGGCTCTTAGCGTTCAGTGCGCTGGCTCTGTGTCCAACATGGGCCAACGCCTTCTTGCTCGCTCCCGTTAGGTTGAATCCTTGATGGCGGAGGTGGAGAGTCTTAAGCAGGAGATCAAACAGCTTAAGTACGAGAACCGAAGTTTGCACGTGCTTGCCAACAATTATTCGTCAGGCATGAAGAGGAAGCTTGATGAGCTTGATGACCATCAAAAGCTTGCGGCTTTCTTCCAGAGGCACCTCTTTCCTGGGTCATCCAGCGTTCCACCAAGGTTTGAGGCCTTGAATGATCTATCTTTGGTACCTCCCGCTCCGATGCCTTCCGCTCCGATGCCTCTTGCTCCGATACCTTCTGCTCCGAGACCTCCTGCTCCGAGAGTATTGCCATGTAGTGGGGCCTCACGTACACAACCCTTGTGAAGGCTCCATCTTTCTGCCATGTTTAGATACAATTGTAATTTCTCAAAAATAAATGAACAAGTTTTTTTTTTTCTTTTTTTTTTTTTTTTTTTTTTTAATTACAATCACTCGGAAATCAATGAACAAGGTTTATTCACTGTATTGGGTTGCCTCCCAAGTAGCGCTTTCTTTTACGTCTTGCAGCCGGACGAAACCTTCTTAAGCTCATTTAGGACTCATGACATGGAATTTATCTCTGAATAGGGGGTGATACTTGAGATGATCCGGTAATGGTTCAAATTCTAAAGTGGGTGCCTGGATCATTAACAACATATTAGTATAAAAGAAAATTGAAATTCGGGGAGGCGGCTTACCTGTGTGCTCCGACAAGAACTCAAGGATAAACACATCTTCTTTGAACGTTTCAGGGACTTTGCACTCGCCCAGATGTGGTGTGAGGATTGGTCCTTGTCCTGTGTCATAAAATTCAATTTCTTTGGGGTTGTTTGCCTCAAGTATATCCTCTTCTAGACATTCCCCAGTCACATCTTGCTCTTGATTCTTTGGAAAGGATTCGAAGATGCCTTTCTCACCCTCTTCTTCCTTGGATTGCATGATCCTGCAAGGAATAGGGACATTCAGTGGAATGGGGTTAGAATTAATTAAATTTGGAACAACCTTACTTGAATTAGATGGCGTGAGAGCAATAGGTGCCTGCGGCAAAGGTGTTTCCACCCTTGCCATAGGTTGTGTGTGTTCCTCTTCCTCAAATTGCAACCTTTCATCTTCCTTGTAATTTGATTTAAGGTCCGTTCCAACCTCCATAGCATTTCCCAAAGTTATAGCATTACGGATTTCAAAATCTTCCTTCGAGTTTTCAATAGTTGAGTTGGAGAGTTCACTTTGCTCTTGAATTTGTTTCATGAACCCCATAATCTGCTCAATTTGCTCCTCCAATTTACCCAACTTCTTGTCTTGATTTTGTTCGTCCTTGTTTTGAGTTTGGACTTCATTGCTTTGGGCAGGTTGTGGTGGCTGCATAGGTGCTGTATAGAACTCCTCATATGGTTGCCAATATGCTTCTTGTAGAGCCTCCGTGGCTTGATTTTGTGACCCCTGCACCAAAGAATTTAATTCATTAAGAATTTGGTTATAATCTATTGACGAACTTGAATTTAATTGAACATATTGCATATCAAGTTGTGGTGGCTGCATAGGTCTTGAATAGAACTCCTCATATGGCTGCCAATATGCTTCACGTTGAACTTGTTGAGCTTCCCACCACATAGAGTTTGAATGATCCCTCCAATCTCTTTGTGGACATTGATTGGCTTGAAATCCTTGCCTATATGAAGCACCAAATGTAGGGATACTCTGCATTGTGGTCCCTTCGGCATACGGCGACAATTGAGAAGTAAGATTTGCCAATTGAGCTTGAATGCTAGCAAAATCCATTTCTTACTTCTCTAGTACCTAACATCAAAGAAAGAGAACTAAATCAACTATCAAAAGTAGCAACAAACAAAGAAAACAACACTAAGTTAGAAACTAAAACGAAAACAACTAAACCAAAAAGAAAAGAACCAAAGGATTAGCAAAGTTGCTAATCCCCGACAACGGCGCCAAAATTTGATGCGAGTTTTATGCGCACACAAATTAAACCCTTTTTTTGTCAATTGTAGTGAAGTGTATAAGTAGGGATCGTTCTGGACCGGGGATTAGGAGGGATTGTTAATCACTTGGATTTTGACTCAAAAACGTAAAAACAAGTTTAAAACACTAATTAATGCGAAGAATACAAAACTAAAAGTAAGAAAGACTAAGACTTAAACAAAATAAAGGGGGATTGGATTTGGACAAAAATTGAAATAACGAAACAAGTAAATAAACTAGATAGAATGTAAATATGAAATTGATGAAATGGAATGAATGGATGCTAGCCAAGGGGTTCATCTCCACACATGTTACACTTGCATAATAAAAAGATTTCTAATTGTATTTCAATAAACCATGAATTCTCAACGCCCCGGGTTAATTAGGTCCGCTTTAATTAACCGTCAAGTTTTCCTTAAGTTAATGAATTGGATGATTGCATACGACAACCCAAAGCATTCCTCACAAGTTCCCTACATGAATTGCATAATAGAGATACAAGCAAGAATCATTAAGCACATTGAAAACTATAAGTGTTGACGAGGCATTCGTTACTATGATTGCATGAAACTTATGCCAAGAATTTGTTTAACGCGATTGTTTATAAGCAACCTCCACTACTTGTGAATATAAGTTCATAACTATTACGTGAAACTCACTTATATTCTAGCGTCAAATTCATGCATGAAAATTAAGCGTTCATTCTTAATAAACATACATAAATAGGATATCAATCAAATAGTTAAACAAATTGAATTCACAACTTATGAAACGTAATTAAAAGTAATCAAATCATATTGCAAGCATAAACATATATTTCGAATTACCCCCTAGCTAAAGGGGGTTTAGTTCCTCATAACTTTGAAATCAAAGAAACACCTAAACATTCCAACAACTCAAAACTTTGAATTGTATGAACGTTTAAGCACTCTTTTCTTCCATTTCTCATACGTACAAAACAAAGAGAATTAAAATGAAACTTTGAAATCAAAGAAACACCTAAACATTCCAACAACTCAAAACTTGAATTGTATGAACGTTTAGGCACTCTTCTCTTCCTCGTTGTTGTAGCACAAGGTTTAAGGATAGGTTGGTTGGGGGGATGGAAGTGTTGGGGAATTATGGAAATGGATGAGGATTGGTGGAAATGGAAGATGGTTTTTGGATTCTAAGGGAGAAAGGAATGTGTTTGTGGTGTGTTGTTGTGTTGTGAATGAGATGATTTGGTGAATGGAATGAATGGGTATTTATAGGAAGAGAATGGGTGTTAATGGATGTTTGTTTAAGGTATTTGGTGGAAGGGAAAAGGTGTGGATGGTGGGAATTATGGTGGATGGATGGTTTAGTGGATGTAGTTTAGGGTTTATTTAGGTGAATGTGGATGCATGGTTTAGTGGATGTAAAGGATAATGGGATGGTGTGGAATTAAAAGCTAAAAAAATGGGATAATGGGCATTTAAGTGTGAATGGAATGGTGGGATGCACTAATGGAAATTATGGAATGGAATGGTGGGATGCACTAATTAGGAGGAAGAATTAGGGTGAAGGGCTTAATGCATGGATTTTGGGCCTAAAATGCCCCCCCTTGCATGGCAAGGGAAAGGACTTGGGCTAAAGCCCACGGCAATGGCTCTAAAATGGGCTAAGGTTAGGGTTTAGGTGTGGCATAGGCTTAGGGTCCACAAAGAGTTAGGGTTTAGGTCATCTAAAAGCCCAAAGCCAGGAATAGAAACTCACGACAATGGAAACCTCCAAGAATAGAAACTTCCAACTTTAGAAACTTTGGTTACCAATTCCGACTTCCTTGCTCTTCACTTTCATTTCTTCATTTCTTAAGCTCCTTTGACCTTCAACCTCGTCCATTCCTCGTGCTCCATTTGCATACACCACATTCCAGCTCAGTTTTGCTCCAAAAGCTCCCAATTGCATCATTTCATGTAATATGTCCTTTAAACCTGAAAACACATGAAAGTAGCTTAAAAGACTACTTTAACGAATAAAACATAACAAAAATGCATAAGAACTAGCTAACTAAGGCGCATAAATATGCTCCTATCACAACCCCCTGGATTCGTTGATCCTTCCCTGCCATCTCATGTCTGCAAGCTTTCTAAGTCCTTGTATGGTCTCAAGCAAGCCCCACGGGCTTGGTATGATAAACTATTTCAAACCTTACTGTCTCTGGGGTTCCAGAACTCTCAATCTGATTGCTCTCTGTTTGTGAATTTCAAGCCCTCTCTTGTGATTGTCCTAGTATATGTTGATGATATACTTGTTACTGGACCTAGTGCTCCTGCCTGCACTGCTTTTATTCACCAGCTCAGTCAGCTTTTTCCTGTCAAAGATTTAGGTCCACTGCACTACTTCTTGGGGTTAGAAGTTCATCGCACCTCTGCTGGCATCTTTCTCAGTCAACATAAGTATGCCATGGATCTTCTTCTCAAGACTCACATAGATGGCAGCAAACCCTGTACTACTCCATTTGGTACTCAGAAGTTAGACCACAGTGGTACACTTCTCTCTAATCCTCATGAATATAGGTCTATTGTTGGGGCCTTACAGTATTTGACCTGAACTCGTCCTGATCTTTCTTTTGCTGTCAATCAACTCTGTCAATTTCTCCATTGTCCGAGAGATACACACTTTCAATCTGTCAAACGTGTCTTACGTTTTCTTAAAGGCACTGTGAATGATGGCATCTGGTTCAAAAAAGGCTCTCTCACTCTTACTGCCTTCTCAGATGCTGATTGGGCTGGCTGTGTCTTTGATCGACGCTCTACTAGTGGTTACTGTGTGTATCTTGGTTGCAACTTAATCAGTTGGTGTGCCAAGAAACAGCCCACAGTTGCTCGCTCCTCCACTGAAGCTGAATACCGTTCTTTGGCTCACACTTCTGCTGAAATCACCTGGATTTGCAAAATTTTCAAGGATATTGGTTTTCCTCTGTCCCGGGTTCCTCTTCTCTGGTGTGATAATGTTTATGCGATTTCTCTTGCTTCAAATCCCATGTTTCATGCTCGAACAAAGCATGTCGAAATCGACTACCATTATATTCGAGAACTGGTTTTAGCTTCTCTACTGAAAGTTCAGTTTGTTCCTAGTCTCCATCAAATTGCAGATATTCACACTAAGTCCCTGTCCAAGGGTCGATTTCAGTTTCTTCGTTCCAAGCTTTCACTTGGTTCCCCTCCGTTCAGCTTGAGGGGGTGTAAAGACACACATTATTCTACTCAGTCAACCCAACAGTCAACAGTGCTAAAGTCCAAGTCATCTATTGCTTAGTCCTTAAGTTTTCTATTGTAACTAATTCATAGATTAAGCTTAATTAGTTACATTAGTAGTTAACTAATATTATTAGTTACTGTGTATAAATACATCCAATGTAACTCATTTTAATTCAATGAGAATATATTCTTAATAGATCCAACAAACAGTCAGATTAAATTAAAGATTAGTTGGTTCTCAATGGAGTAAGCAAATAGACACTCAAATCTATTTTGATAAGCCACAATCACGATTCACGTGGGTAAAAACCTGCTCCAATGTAGTAAACTTCGTATGCAATTTTTGCCTATACTCACAAGTCACAAAGTAGGCATTTTTCACTACTTCCAACCAATGTTCTAAAAAACTCTGCATAGCACTGTTTAAGCGGCTGGTTACCGTCTCAATTAATTCTTATCAGTTTGAAATTAATAAAGGGTGCTTAGACCCGCTTAGGCGTCCGCTAGCCAGCCTAAACACCCGCCTAAACTTGTTTTGGTCGTAACTCACTTAAACAAAAAACCAATAACTTTCATTTTCCATTTTATAAACTTGTTGAATACTTAGATGAACGCTTGTTATATGCTTGTTCTCATGTTTTTAATATGTTTTAATACTTTATACTTTATGTTATAATTTATATGTTATTTTATTTTACAATTTATATATTCTAAAACAATTATGTATTTTATTAAGAATAAATATACACTTATTTATACAATATATAATTAACTAACTTAAATTTGTCTAGGCCTCCGTCTAGCCGTCTAGACGCTAGGCCTTAGCCTGTCGCCCGACTAACTCCTAGTGCCCGACTAGCGTCTAGCATCTTTTAGAACACTACTTTCAACATTATAGGAAAATGTGTCTCACATCACTATTTTTATAATAAAATATTCCATGTAGAAGGAAAAAATATAAAATGAAGTATAAAAGTAGATGTTATATATGAAATAAACTAAAATTTTGCCTGCTTAGTTTTAACTATTCTATTGAAATGATAAACTTTTTCTATGTCGCAATTGAGTGGCCAACTCACCACGTCAATAATTATAAGATAGTTTGTATATTTTATTTACCTACACCATTGGAGATGCTAATGGAAAATATGAACCCCATGTCAAACATGCTTGATAGGAGCATATTTATGCTACTTAGTTATGTTGTTTCCTTGCATTTATGAAGTTAATTACGATTTATTTCAATCTTTTAAGTTATTTTCGTATGTTTTTAGGTCCTAATGGCAAAAGGAGCAAGAAGGTGCATTTTGAGGCTATTTGGGGCATTTTTGGGCATGGATTGGATAGCTTAACCATGAAGCAAAGAGGATGGATGAAATTGAAGACAAGAAGAGCTAGGAAAGGCTACAAATCTGGTGGAGGAAGTCCAAATGCAAAGAGGATAAGGAAGAAGCAAGAAACAAGCAACCTTATCCAACCTTATCCAACCTTATCCTATCCTATCTCTAACATTATCCTATTCTATCCTATCCAAATCAGGTTAGGACTTAAACCTAGCTAATTAGAGGGAATTAATTACACATTTAAACATCTAATTAAGTTCTAGAAGCCTTATCCACTCAAGTGCTGCAAGAACTCCATTCCTTGTAGGTTTAGGAATTGCAATCCCCCTCCTACACAAATATCATGTATCCTTGGCCCTTTGGGTTTAGGAATCTGCCCTAAACCATCCCTTCTAGAAACCTTATCTCAGCCTTATACACATGCCGCACCAAAACCTTCTAGAATCCCTAAATCCTAGCCGAACTCCCTATTTCAATTCCCATTTAATTTTTGCCTTGAATTAACCCTTTTTCAATGGGATTGTGCAATCCTTTTCCTTCACTAAGTGTGCCTAATTAAGCCTATATAAACAGCCCTATGCCGCACCATTCATTCATCCACTCACACATTCATTCATTCATACTTTCATCCATCAAACACCACAATCCATTCTACAACCCCTTAGTGCCGCAAGCAAGGAAGCAAGGAAAGGAGGACTTGTGCAATCTGCCATCCAAGGAGGGTTCGAAATCTGCCATTGGAGTGTGGAGAGTTTCTAGGTGTATTCTATCCTTAGTCTTAGTTCAATGTTTAAATTTAATTATCTTTGTTTTGCGAACATGAGGAACTAACTTCTCTTTAGTTAGAGGAGAATTTGAAGCCATGATTATATGTTTTATATGAGTTGATTAAGTCCGGTTATTATTACTTAAGGCATGAATGTGATTTGCTTATCTAAGTTATTAAAACTGGTTTATGTATGTGGGTTGGGGGTTAACACTTAATTTGCATGCATAAACTTGATGCTAGAGTATAGGAGGGTTTCACGTAATTGTTATTCACTTATATTCACAAGTAGTGGAGGTTGCTAGTCACAATCGCGGTAAGTAAATCCTTGGTATGAATCTCATGAGTTTCATAGTGATGAGTGCCTTGTCAATGCTTATAGTTTTCACAAAACTTAATGACTTTTGATATGTATCTTTGTTATGCATCTCATATAAAGAACTTGAAAAAGATAATTTGGTTGTAATGCATTTTCATTCAATTCAATGAAATAAGGAAAACTTGAGGGTTAGTTGTGCGATGCAACTAATTTGGGGCGTTGTCATTCATAGTCTAAAGGAGTAATAACTGGACATTGGTTCGTATGCATATATCATGTGTGGAAAAGGACCCTCTAACTAGCCTTTTACCCATTTACCTAAATTCGTTTTTATATAAAGTGTTTTCTACAAAGTTTTGTTTTAAGTTTTATTTTCGTCAAAAACAATCCCCATGTTATTTAGTCTTCATATTTGAGTCAAAACTTGTTTTCCTTGAGTCTTTTGAGTCTATTCAAGTCCTATTTTCGTCCAAAACCTTTGTTGAGTCTAAAAGAGAGTCTTTTTGAGTATTGGTTGCTGTTTTAAGTGTCTAAAGTTAGTTTTGAGTCCATAGAGTCTAATTTAGTGTTTTTGAGTCTTATTTACATAGATTAGCATCCCTAGTTAATCCCCGGTCTAGAACGATCCCTACTTACATATCTACTACAATTGTCACAAATAGGGTTTAATTTGTGTGTTAAGTTAATTTTCACATCAATGCTTTATAGGGTTACTGTTCCCAAAAAGAGGAGGGCACTTTCTTTACAAAAATTGTGGGATTCTCTTCAAATTATTCCAATTTCTTCCGGAACTAGTAATGAGTGCTTGGCCATATCTTTTTCCAACACTTATCACGTGACAGTTACTAAGCGACAGGTCCCATGACAAGCATTGCTTCAACAATTAGACGCAAAGAAATTTAATTATGACCAAACCAAAATCATGACAAAAAAGAATCATTCTTTTCGTTGGTTTGTGTATTTATTTTCAATTTGCGTTAATCTAAGAACTAGAAAAAAAAACATGAAATTCATGCTCTTCAACTCTCACAAAGTCTTACAACAATTAGAGATGCTGAAGATGATGCGAGCAACGATTGCTGCTTCTTCTTCTTTGAAGGTTGGTTATGGAAGCAGCAGCACCAGATGTATGCTGCCTTGCCCTCTTCAATCTTCTCCTATTGTTGTTTTCTTCAACAATTACTTGGCTTTGTTTCACTCTCGAGCTTCTAAATCGACCGAATCTAGAAACACTCAACAACACCAGCTTGTGAAAATCAGTAATATTGAGGATGCTTTCAATGTGTTCGGCGAAATGCTTCAAAGGCGTCCTCTACCTCCCGTTGTCCCTTTCAACCAAATCTTGACTCAACTTGCCAGGATGAAATATTATTCGGCAGTCATCTCCATGAATAACCAAATGGTTGTGTCTGGAATTCGTCCAAATGTTTATAATCTAGCCATTATCATTAATTGCTTTTGTCATCTCAACCAAGTGGAGTTTAGTTTGTCAGTCTTGGGTAACTTCTTCAAATTAGGTTTTGAGCCAGATGTCACGACCTACACCACTCTAATCAATGGTTTTCTTCTTAAGAATAGAGAGGCCGAGGCTGCATCACTTTTCAATAAAATGTTGGAGAGTGGTAACTGTAAACCGAATGTGGTTACTTTCGGTACCCTAGTAAAGGGCCTTTGCGCAAAAGGTAACAACACTGCAGCAATCCAGATTCTTAAAAAGATGGAAGAAAGAGGTTGCAAGCCTAACTTAGTTGTCTATAGCACGATCATCGACAGTCTTTGCAAGGATACTCAAGTTGTTGATGCATTGAAGCTCTTCTCAGAAATGACGAGTAAGGGTATTGCCCCAAATGTCATTACCTATACCTCTTTGGTTCATGGAGTTTGCAAATTAGGAAACTGGAAAGAAGCTACAAGATTGTTGAATGAAATGGTGAGTAAACATATCTTTCCAGATGTGTGCACCTTCAGTGTTTTGGTTGATACATTTTGTAAAGAGGGGATGGTCCAAGGAGCGTGGTCGAAATGATGACGCAAAGGGATATAGCACCCAATACAATTACGTACAATTCACTTCTAGATGGTTGCTGTTTGCAAGGAGAAATGGACGAGGCAGAAATGGTTTTTGAAGTGATGCTTAGCAAAGGTTGCGTGATTAATGCTCGTAGTTATAACATATTAATAAACAGCTATTGTAAGCATAAAAGGATAGATGAGGCCCGGATGGTTTTTCTGGAAATGTCTCGTAAGGATGTTGTTCCAGATACGGTTACTTATAGCACTCTTATTGATGAGTTTTGCAAGATGGGGAGAACATAAGATGCACGTAACTTGTTCTCTCAAATGCAAGCTTGTGGCCAACTTCCAAATGTTCAGACGTATAATATTTTACTAGATGGCCTTTGTAAAAACCAAGAATTTCCCAAGGCAGTTGAATTGTTGGAAAAGATGGAGGGAAAGAAATTGGAATTTGATATTGTAACTTACAATATTCTTATTGAAGGATTGTGCAAAGCTGAAAAATTTGAATATGCATGGGATCTCTTTTGTAGTTTATCATCAAGGGGAATTCAACCTAATGTCAGGACATATACCATAATGATTAGTGGATTTTGTAACCGGGGACTAGCAAGTGAAGCAGAAAACTTGCTTAGAGAAATGGAAGAGAAAGGTTGTTGTCCAGATGGTTTCACGTACAACTCAATTATCCGAGGGTTTATCAATAACAACGAGACATCAACAACGGTGAGGCTTATTCAAGAAATGGTGAAGATGGGTTTTTCTACAGATGCATCAACTATGGAGTTGGTCGTTAACTTATTGTGTAAAGATAAAGTAGATCCCGCTTTGTTGGCATTTATAGAAAGACCGTGATGAAATTGTTTTGCATCTTTTCAGTTTTGACAAGTTTCAGTGCTTCCTTCTCTTGAATGCTACATTGGAGAGAGTTGTTTTGCTACTGAGTGCAGTTCAGGTAGCCATTCATTCGTGCATTGGCTAGTGATGTATGATATGTGTTATTAATTGAATCTATCAAGTGATAGAGCAACTTTTATGATACTCTTCTTTTAAGATTATGAAATCTGTTGAAAAAGCCGAGTAATGGGACTTAAACTTTTCGATTGTTATTTGTTGACGTGCATACATGGGCTTTGCCGTTTTCTTTCTTGCACGTAAATATTATTTAACTTAAAACATTTATAAAGTATATGGGATACGCAGATAAGATTGGAAATCACATTTCAGTGGTTGCAAGCACTGCCTTGTTCTCAAATATACTATAGGATTATGAATTACTTCATTTGTTGAAAGAAATATTTCTTTTGTACATTTTCTATCTGTTTAACATACAGGTATAGGTGCTGGTTGCCTTGTTGGTAAAGCAATTCACTTTTGATATTGTAAAGCACACCCAGTAATGAATTACCATATACAGTTTACGCTGGAATCATTTTCAGAAACTTTCTTGTGTTTGAGCTGCGTAACATATACATTAAATTGTTTGTATGAATATATTTTGTATATCATAGCAGCTGTACATAGGTAGAGATTTATACAAGGATGCGATGCTATTCTAGGTAAAAGAAAGCTAATTACAATCAATCACTATAATTACTCCAATCCTCTTATTGTGTCCTACAATCACTCCAAACAATATATGTTAGTTGACTATTTTATTTTCTTTAACACTCCCCCTCAAGTTGGAGTGTGGATATCAATAACACCCAACTTGCCAAGATGCGAATGGAAGATAGGTGCTCTCAGTGGCTTTGTAAACATGTCTGCTATTTGACGTCCCATTTGCGCATGAGAGGTCTTGACTTCTCCCCTCTGAATCCTTTCACGAACAGTATGACAATCCAGTTCTATGTGTTTGGTTCGTTCATGATACACAGGGTTCGCTGCAATATGTAAAGCAGCTTGATTGTCGCAAAACAATCTTGCTAGCTCATGATGGTTTAAACGCAAATCTTTCAATAAATTCCTTAGCCAAGTAAGCTCACAAGTGGTTGCAGCCATGGAGCGATACTCGGCTTTTACTGAAGATCTTGCTACCGTGACTTGTTTTTTACTTTTCCACGACACAAGTGATTTACCAAGGAAGATACAAAAACCTGTCACTGATCGGCGTGTGATCGGACATCTAGCCTAATCCGCATCACAGTAGCCAATCAAATTAAGTTGATTCACCGTAGGAAATAGTAACCCTTGTCCTAGTGCTTCTTTCAGATATTGGAGAAGACGATGTGCTGCCTTAAGGTGATGAAGTGTCGGTTCTTACATGAACTGACTGAGATTATTTACTGCATACGTAATATCTGGCCTTGTAATGGTAAGATAGATCAATTTTCCAACCAAACGTCGATATCGAGTTGGGTCCTTGAGGGCATCACCACCTGTTGTCGTCAACACTAAATCAGGTTCCATAGGTACCTTGGCAGGTCTTACGCCAAGCAAACCAGCTTCCTCCAATATGTCCAGGGTATATTTTCGTTGGCAAATGAAGATCCCAGCTTTGGACCGTGCAACTTTGACACCAAGAAAATATTTTAATGGTCCAAGGTCTTTAATTCGAAAACATCCACTAAGAAACTTCTTGAGTTAACTAATGGCTTCCTCATCATTTCCTGCAATGATCATGTCATCAATGTAGAGCAACACCACAGTAATAGAGTGTCCACAAACCTGAGTGAATAACGAGTAATCTGCATGGGACTGTTGAAAACCAATTTCTTGAATGGTAGATGAAAAACGTTGGAACTAGCTACGAGATGCTTGTTTGAGTCCGTATAATGACTTGTGAAGTCGACAAACCATAGTCTCCCCTTGTCGATGATAACCAGGAGGCGGTAACATATAGACTTCCTCATGTAGTGCACCGTGAAGGAAAGCATTTTGGACATCCATTTGGTGAAGAAACCAGCTGCGAACAACAACAATAGTCAAGAGACAGCATACAGTAATGAGTTTAGCAACGGGAGCGAACGTCTCTTTGTAGTCAATGCCTTCGCGCTGCGTGAACCCTTTGGCGACAAGGTGAGCCTTGTAACGTTCGATGGTACCGTCGGAATGGTACTTGATTTTGAAAACCCATTTACAGCCAATGGGGCGTCGATAAGGGGGTAAAGGAACCATAATCCAGGTGTGATTGGCTTCAAGGGCTTCAATCTCAGAATTCATAGCTGCAAGCCAGTGAGGATCATGGCGGGCCTGCTCATAAGAGGCTGGTTCAACCAGGTGAGAGACATTGTGAACAAAAGAGCGGTGAGCAGGAGAGAGACGAGAATAAGAAACATACCTTTGAAGGGGATAGCATGTGCCAGACATGGTGGAAGAGATGGCGCTGGGCTGAAGCAAAGCAGCATGATGGGTCTGATAGTCACGAAGATAGGCAGGTGGATGTTTAATGCCGTCGGAGCAACGAAGGGGAAGAAGGGGTAGCGGAGGAGACGGCCCAGAAGCTGGCGAGGAAGTGGTGTCTGGGGGTGAAGGAGGGATGTCAGCAGGAAGTGAGGGAGTGGGTGATGGAGGGAGGTCAGCAGTGGGAAGGAGGTCGGAAGGTGGAGGAGGTTGAGCCGAGATGAGGGCAGGAATAGGGTCGTCATGAGGAATAGGTAAGACAAGGAAGTCGAGGTCAGGTTCTGGTGGTGAGTTAGTAAGAGGGAAAAGATGTTCATGGAAGATGACATCACGGGAGGTGAAAATGCGCTTGCTATCGAGGTTATAGACTCGATAGCCCTTTGGCCAAGGGGATAACCCAAGAAAATGCAGCGACGAGCACGAGCATCAAATTTGTGGGAGGAAGTAAGGTTGGTAGCATAGCATAAACACCCAAAAACCCGAAGATGAGAGTATGTAGGTAGTATCCCATGCAAGAGTTCATAGGGAGATTGATGGGAAAGTAAGGGTGTTAGAAGGCGATTGATAATGTAACAGGTTGTTTGTATACTCTCCCCCCAGAACTTTAAGGGTAGGTTAGCTTGAAATTGTAAGGCACGCGCAACATTCAAAAGGTGACGGTGTTTGCGTTCAACGACCTCGTTCTGTTGAGGGGTGTGGGCACAAGTGTGTTGAAAGAGGGTGCCATGGGTGTCTAAAAATGATCGCAGAGAGACAAATTCTCCCCCATTGTCTGCACGGAGGGTTTTAATGTCACGATTAAACTGGGTTTTGACCCAAGAAAAAAACGAGTGCAACAAGGTTTATGTGTCTGATTTAAATCGCATGAGATGAACCCATGTGAAACGAGTAAAGTCGTCTACAATGGTGAGGAAGTAACGTGCCCCAAAGGGTGTATGGATTTGGTGTGGCCCCTAAATATCACAGTGGATCAAATCAAAAGGTGCAACGGATTTTATTGAACTGGAAACAAAAGATGAACGAGTTTGCTTTGCTAAAGGACAAACATCACAAACATGTGTAGAATCAAAAATAATTTCTGGAATGGTCTGGGATAAAGAGTGAAGAGGAGTCGAGGATGGGTGCCCAAGACGTTGGTGCCACAGTGCCAAGGTATGGTTGACATGGTGAGCGAGATGAGGGTTTTGTGTTGGAGTAAGATAGTAGAGTCCATTAAACTGCTTGCCCAGGCCAATCATCCTCTTCGTAGCCATGTCCTGCACAACACAAAAACCCGGGTAAAATATCACAATACACTTCAATGCCCAAGTCAACTTACTCACAGATAATAGATTCACACGAAATTGTGGCACATGAAAAACTCCATCAAAGGGTATCTCAAGTGACAGTTTAATAGACCAAATGGATTCAATCGCAGCCTGTTCGCCATTTGGTAAACCAACAAAATCATGTTGGGTTTTAGTGTGATTAAGGCTGGGTGATAAGTGAAAAATATGATCTGTGGCCCCGCTATCCACGATCCAATACAATGTTGAATGCAGATCATGTTGTGTAAAATTGCAGTTGGGTGTATAGATACCTGTTGCATGTGCAAGTGGCAGATTGGTACCATTCTTATTGCGAAAAAGGGCCATGAGTTGATGGTACTCCTCGGTTGTGAACGTTGGTTGATTGCTGGAGGTTGTTGCTTTGGTTGTGTCAATCTGACCAGCTGGCAACGGTAGTGTTTCAACATTATTGGAGGCTGGAGGTGCACGCCTATTTCTGGGCTGCACATTCCTGAAGTGCCATTTGTGTCCTTCAGGGAAGCCAATAAGGAAAAAACAACGTTCGACTGGATGTCCTCCGTCACAGTAGCTGCATTTGAAAGTCTTTCGTGAATTAGGGTTGTTGGCACCATAGCCTCCTTTTGGTGCTGTCGAATGACTGGTTTACATTGCATGGGCAGTGGGTTCACGACGATTTACCACATCCAATTGGTGTTCGTGTTGAAGAACCAATCCATGGACTCGTTGTGTATCCGGGAGTGGGCTCATCATCAATATAGAGCCTCGTATGGTTGAGTAATTCTCATTCAGTCCCATTAAGAACTACATGACTTTCTCTTTCTCTTCCCTATCTGCATGTGCCTTGGATCCCTCGCATTCACAAGCAATGGGCTCATGATAAGATGCTAATTCATCCCAAAGAGCTTTTAATTTTGTGTAATAATCTGAAACAGATGGCTGTCCTTGTCGGTGTTCGGTAATTTCTTATCGAATTTGATAGATCCTGGAATCGTTGCCTCAAGGTCGCTCCATGCTGCTGTCGCAGTTTTGCAGTAGAGTATACTGTGAGCAATGTTGCCCTCCACGGATTGCCGAATCCAGGACAAGACCATATCATTGCATCTCTGCCAAATTGGATATTTAGCATCAGTGGTTGCAGGGTTCTTGATTGATCCATTAATGAACCCTAGTTTGTTTTTGGCCCTGAGAGCAATTCGCATAGAGCGGCTTCATTGTCCATAGTTGTATCCATCAAGAAGTTGGGAGACCGAAACAAGACTTGGTGAGTCTGAATGATGCAGAATGAGAGGATCAAATACATGAGGTATCATCTCAGTTGATTCTTTGTCGCCCATGGTGGCTGTGTTTGATGAAGAGGAATTGGTTGTGTTTGTGGCCGAAGCAAAATGAGCCTTCTAAAGTCACCAAGATCGGTGCTCTGATGCCATATTAAATTGTTTGTATGAATATATTTTGTATATCATAGCATCTGTACATAGGTAGAGATTTATACAAGGATGCGATGCTATTCTAGGTAAAAGAAAGCTAATTACAATCAATCACTATAATTACTCCAATCCTCTTATTGTGTCCTACAATCACTCCAAACCATATATGTTAGTTGACTATTTTATTTCCTTTAACCTAGAATAACATCGAGCTTCTAAATTGACCGAATCTAGAAACACTCAACAACACCAGCTTGTGAAAATCAATAATGTTGACGATGCTCTCAATGTGGTCGACGAAATGCTTCAAAGGCGTCCTCTGCCTTCCGTTGTCCCTTTCAACCAAATCTTGACTCAACTTGCCAAGTTGAAACATTATTCTGGCAGTCATCTCCATGAATAACCAAATGGTTGTGTCCGGAATTTGTCCAGATGTTTATACTTTAGTCATTATCATTAATTGCTTTTGCCATCTCAACCAAGTGGAGTTTAGTTTGTCAGTCTTGGGTAACTTCTTCAAATTAGGTTTTGAGCCAGATGTCACGACCTACACCACTCTAATCAACGGCTTTCTTCTTAAGAATAGAGAGGCCGAGGCTGCAGCACTTTTCAATAAAATGTTGGAGAGTGGTAATTGCAAGCTGAATGTGGTTTCTTTCGGCACATTAGTTAAGGGTCTTTGCATGAAATGTAACAATAGTGCAACAATCCAATTGCTTAAGAAGATGGAAGAAAATGCTTGCTTGCCTAACGTAATTGTCTACAACACAATCATCGACAGTCTTTGCAAAGATGCTCTAGTTGTTGATGCACTGAATCTCTTTTTAGAAATGATGAGTAAGGGCATTGCTCCCGACATCATTACTATACCTCTTTGATTCACGGAGTTTGCAAAGTAGGGAATTGGAAAGAAGCTACAAGATTGTTGAATGAAATGGTGGGGAAACATATCATTCCAAATGTGCACACCTTCAATGTCTTGGTTGATACATTCTGCAAAGAGAGGATGATCCAGGAAGCAAGGAGCGTTGTCGAAATGATGACACAAGGAGAAATGGACGAGGCGAAAAAGGTTTTTGAAATAATGCTTAGCAAAGGCTGCATGGTTAATGCTCGTACTTATAGCATATTGATAAACGGCTACTGTAAGTGTAAACGGATGGATGATGCCCAGATGCTTTTTCTGGAAATGTCTCGTAAGGGAGTTGTTCCAAATACTATTACTTATAACACTCTTATGGATGGGTTTTTGATGCGAGATTTATACGCACACAAATTAAACCCTCTTTTTGTCAATTGTAGTATAAGTATAAGTAGGGATCGTTCTGGACCGGGGATTAGGAGGGATTGTTAATCACTTGGATTTTGACTCAAAAACGTAAAAACAATATAAAACACTAAACTAGACTCAAAGAATGTGAAACTAAACGTTAAAACATTAAGACAAACCAAAAGACTCAAAATTCTTTAAAAACACAAACTAAATTGATTTCTAACTAATTTGACAATAAAGTAAAGGGGGGATTGTGTTTGGACGAGATTAAATTAGATGGACAAATTGTAATTAAAGGCAAAACGTAAATATGAATGAGATAAAAAATATGGATGAATGCTAGCTAGAAGGTTCTTCTCCACACATGTCACACTTGCATACACTTTGATTTTCAGTTGGTCTTTCGATAAATTATGGAACTCGACACTCCAAGTTAATTAGGTCCGCTTAAATTAACCTTCAAATTTCCCTAGAATCATTGAATTGGATGAATATGCATCGCAAACAAATTATTCCTAACAAGTTCTCTATATGAACAGCATGATAAAGATACAAGTTAGAATCATTACGTTCTTTGGAAATTATAAGCATCGACAAGGCATTTGTAACTATGAAAAGCATGATACTCTTGCCAGGAATTCAATTAACGCGATTGTTTATAAGCAACCTCCACTACTTGTGAATATAAGTTCATAACTATTAGGTGAAATTCACTTATATTCTAGCATCATATTCATGCATGAAAATTAAGCGTGCACTCTCAATCAACATACATAAATAAGTTATCGATCAAGCAGTTAAACAAATTGAATCCACAACTTACGAAATTCCAACCAAATATAATCAATTCATATTGCAAGCATAAACATGGTTTTGAATCACCCCCTAGCTAACTAGGGGGATTTAGCCTCTCATGTTCACAAAAAGAGAATTACAATTGAATTTAAACATAAAGCACAAAGGAACGATTACACCTAGAACGCCCAACGAATCCACGTGAATTGGTGCGCGTCGAAGCTCCTCTTTCCTCTTCTCCTTCTGCGGCAGATTGGTTTTCTTGTGTTTTTGGTTGATTTTCTGGTTTAGGGATGGATCTATGGTGATAAGGTGGTGCAGCAAGGTAGTGGAGTGATGGAGGATGGTGTGGAATGGTGTGAAAGGTTGGAGGAATGGCTGCGGCAATGGGAGAAATTGGGAGATAATACTACGGACCCAGAGAATATGGTGTGAAGGTCTAATATATTCTTTTAGGGTTAGTGGAATTAGGGTTTAATAATGGGAGTAAATGGAATGTTATTAGGGTGCGGATTGTATATGGATAATGGGAAGTTAGTGGCTGAATAAATAAATGGCAATGCACGGTTTAGCATAAATAATGGGAAGTGAATGATGGATGGAATTGTTTAGGCTTATGGAGTTAGAATAATGGGATATGGTGGCTTAATCATTTATTAGTTTATTAGCCCTAATGGCAATGCACGGTTTGTGAATAAATAATGGGAAGTGAATGGATTAATGAATAATAATATATGGTGAATGGCTAAATAAGAAATGGAATGGTGGCTTAATGGGAATGCACGGATTAGAGGATGTAAATGGGATAGTGGCTAATTAATAAACATGGAATAAATGGGAAATGGGGGGGTGCCACGGCTTGAATAAAAAAATGGTTAATTAGGTTGTGAATGGATTAGAATTATGGGATATTAGGGTGATGGAATAGATGTACCAATTATGGACGGAAAAATGAGAAAAAGTGGCTGCAGCAATAGGTTAAACAAATGTGAATAATCAAGAGTTTTCTTATGGTGAATGAGTGGAGTCCCCTCTGAAAGATTATTGAATCTAGGTGATAATGGCTACGGCACAAAAGAAAGAAAATGGGAGAGAATGGAGGAATTAGGGTGATTAATTAAATGGGAGCCATGGCTTAATGGTTGAATAATGGGAATGTATGATGCTATGGTGGCTGATTAGAATATGGAGGAATTAGGTTTAATGGAACAATCACATTCCAGCTCAGTTTTGCTCCAAAAGCTCCAAATTGCATCATTTCATGTAATATGTCCTTTAAACCTGAAAATACACAAAAGTGGCCTTAAACACTAAAATAGATAAGTAAACACAACATAAATGCACGAGAACAAGCTAATTAAGTCGCATGAACAAGCTCCTATCAGTTTTGCAAGACGGGAAGAATACGAGATGCACAGAACTTGTTCTCTCAAATGCAAGCTTGTGGCCAACTTCCAAATATTCGAACTTATAATATTTTGTTGGATGGCCTTTGTAAAAACCAGCAACTTTCTATGGCAGTTGAACTTTTTGAAGAGATGGAGGGAAAGAAGTTGGATTTTCATATTGTAACTTACAATATTCTTATTGAAGGATTTTGCAAAGCTGAAAAAGTAGAATATGCATGGGATCTCTTTCATAGTTTATCATCAAAAGGAATTCAACCTAATGCCTGGACATATGCCATAATGATTAGTGGATTTTGTAACCGGGGACTAGCAAGTGAAGCAGAAAGCTTGCTTAGAGAAATGGAAGAGAAAGGTTGTTGTCCAGATGGTTGCATGTACAACACAATTATTCGAGGGTTTATCAATAACAATGAGAAGTCAACGGCGGTGAGGCTTATTCAAGAAATGGTGGAGAGAGGTTTTTCTGCAGTTGCATCAACTACGAAGTTAGTCGTTATTTTATTGTGTAAAGATAAAGTAGATCCTGCTTTGTTGGCATTTATAGAAAGACCGGGTTGAAATTGTTTTGCATCTTTTCAGTTTTGACAAGTTTCGGTGCTTCCTTGTCTTGAATGCTATATTGGAGGGAGTTGTTCTGCTGCTGAGTGCAGTTCAGGTAGCCATTCATTCGTGCATTGGCTAGTGATATATGATATGTGTTATTAGTTGAAACTATATGTGTTATTAATTGAATCTGTCAAGTGATCGAGCAACTCTTATGATACTTTTCTTTTAAGATTATGAAATCTGTTGAAAAGCGTAGACATATTTGTGGCTTGGTTTAACTTCTCTTTTATTTTTTGGTAATAATTATCTTGAGGAGATTATGTATAATTAATTTTAAAGGATATGGGTCTGATGAAAGAAGCAATGGAGGAAATGATAGCTACAGCCTACAGGAGGAGGACTTAATCCATTTCTTAAACTTCGCCCCAACACCAGATCAAATGATGCAATTTACAATTCACATATGATCAAATGATGCATCCGAATTCCATCATGAAAGGTACAATCTGTATCCGATCAAACAATGTCAGATGTGATTAAACAAAGAATATACGAATTCCATCTTTTCTTAATCATTTTTCTATCTGCACTAAAATATCGCAAGTTCACATTGAAATAAATGCCTTGAGTTGTTGATATGGAGTTTAACGAGTCCTGTTGGTAATGTATGTGCAATAAGAAGGCAATTGCAAGTAAATGTTTGGCTCTGTCAGTCTTCCATTTCTGAATCTAGAACAGGGAGGATGCTCAGGGCTGAAGAATTAAGATGCATGCCCCGAACAATCCCCTCGTATTAAGAGGTGCACGCGTTGAGTAAATTTCAATAGTGCTGGCACGATAAACAGACTGGATGACTAGTAATTAGTAAAAGACCAGCAATTTGGAAGAGATCAATTTGGATTAAAAGTGGAGTTAATCATTACGGTTATGCCTTGTCCCAACTGACGGTGTTTAATTAAGCGAGCATGTGCACGTAAGTACCAACCTGAAGAGAAAGTTGCAATTTCATATCCCAATACGAGGCAATAACTGGCGGACTTTGCCATCCAACTGCGAGTACTACAAGCTCCTGGTTGAAAAGCAGAAGGGACACCTGATACAACGGCTGTGTACTTCTCAGGAAGCCTTTCCTTCCGAAAACGAGCACCAGCATAAGAAGATGTAAGAATCTGGATATCTTTACAGATTACTACCGTGAATGAAGAATGATTTGAGTTTGCAACTATTTTAAGTCTAGTGATCCAAGAGACCTGCTGGTTTGAAGCTCGATGCATGAGTTGACATATCCATTGGTGGTATAGGCTTGGAAATGTAAGGCTCCCTTTTTATTGGATTACTATTATGACCTCGAATTACAAACCCTGCAGCAGCATTACGATAATACCATTAGCATGAACAAAACCATCAAAGCTAATTTAAAAAATGTATAGATTAGCCGGATAGAAATCAAGTGAAACGCTAATGAGACTCTCTCAAAGTGAAACTCTCCATGTACGCTCCGAACAGTGCTCCCTGGAAATTTCACAAGTCCAGTTGGTAATATAAATTTGTGAATGGTAGGATATTACTATTTTGACCGTATTTTATTAGGTAGTTGTCTTTAATTTTGTCCGTCAAATAGGGATATTGAAGGTTGAGAGCTTTAACCTTCTCGTTTTCAAACTAAGATGAAAAACAAAATCGCGCTAACAGGTTGAAGCAGATTCTTTCCTCCACAAATCATCCTCAGCAAACGTTTTTCGAAAAGAGGATTTACGCACGGACTCGCTGACTGACTGAAAATGATGCGGGCAACAACAGCTGCTTCTTCTTCTTCTTCTTCTTCTTCTTTGAAAGTTGGTTATGGCAGCAGCAGACTCGGACTCGAATTCGGAGGTATGCTGCCTTGTCTTGTTCAATCTTCTTCTGTCGTTGTTTTCTTCATCAATTACTTGGGTTTGTTTCACTCTCGAGCTTCTAAATCGACGGAATCAAGAAACACCCAACAACACCAGCGTGTGAAAATCACTAATATTGAGAATGCTCTCAATGTGTTCGACGAAATGCTTCAAAGGCGTCCTCTGCCTTCCATTATCCCTTTCACTCAAGTGTTGGGTCAACTTGCCAAGTTGAAACATTACTCAACAGTCATCTCCTTGAAAAACCAAATGGTTGTGTCCGGAATTCGTCCAGACGTTTATACTCTAACCATTATCATTAATTGCTTTTGTCATCTCAACCAAATGGAGTTTAGTTTGTTAGTCTTGGGTAACTTCTTCAAATTAGGTTTTGAGCCAAATGTCACAACCTACACCACTCTAATCAACGACTTTCTTCTTAAGAATACAGAGGCCGAGGCAGCATCCATTTTCAACAAAATGATGGAGAGAGGTAATTGCAAGCCAAGTGTTGTTACTTTCGGCACCTTAGTAAAGGCCCTTTGCATGAAAGGTAACAACATTGCAGCAATCCAATTGCTTAAGAAGATGGAAGAAGGAGCTTGCAGGCCTAACATTGTTATCTATAACACGATTATCAACAGTCTTTGCAAAGATACTCTAGTTGTCGATGCACTGCACATCTTCTCAGAAATGATTAGTAAGGGTATTTCCCCAACTGTTGTTACCTATAACAAATTGATTCATGGAGTCTGTAAAGTGGAAAGAAGCTACGAGATTGTTGAATGAAATGGTGCATAAACATATCTTTCCAAATGTGCACACATTCAGTGTCTTGGCTGATACATTATGCAAAGAGGGGATGGTCCAAGAAGCAAGGAGCGTGGTTGAGATGATGATTCAAAGAGATATCAAACCTAATACAGTTACTTACAATTCGCTTATGGATGGTTACTGTTTGCGAGGAGAAATGGACGAGGCGAAAAAGATCTTTGATCTAACGCTTACAAGGATTGCATGGTTGATGCTTATAGTTTTAACATATTGATAAATGGCTATTGTAAGCGTAAAAGGATAGATGATGCCCGAATGCTTTTTGTGGAAATGTCTCATAAGGGAGTTGTTCCAGATACGGTTACTTATAGCACTCTTATTGATGGGTTTTGCAAGATGGGGAGAACACCAGATGCATAGAACTTGTTCTCTCAAATGCAAGCTTGTGGCCAACTTCCAGACATTCAAACTTATTCTATTTTATTGCATGGCATGTGTGCAAACCAACAATTTCCCAAGGATTGTTGGAAGAGATGGAGGGAAAGAAGTTGGATGTTGATATTGTAGCTTACACTACTCTTATTGCAGGATTGTGCAAAGCTGAAAAGGTTGAATATGCATGGGATCTCTTTCGTGGTTTATCATCAAAAGGAATTCAACCTAATGTCAGGACATATACTATAATGATCAGTGGATTTTGTAATGGGGGACTAGCAAGTGAAGCAGAAAACTTGCTTAAAGAAATGGAAGAGAGAGGTTGTTCTCCAGATGGTTGCACATACAACACAATTATCCGAGGGTTTATCAATAACAACGAGACATCAACGACAGTGAGGCTTATTGAAGAAATGGTGGAGAGGGGTTTTTTCGCAGATGCATCAACTGCGGAATTGATTGGTAATTTATTGTGTAAAGATAAAGTAGATCCCGCTTTATTGGCATTTATAGAAATGCCATGATGAAATTGTTTTGCATCTTTTCAGTTTTGACGAATGATAAGTGTTAATAATTTATGAAGTGATAGAGCAACTTTTATGGTATGATGAAATCTGTTGGAGAAGCAGAGTATATGGACTGATATGAAATTCGTAGACGTTTATGGCTTAGTTTAGCTTTTCAGTTATTTTTTTTGTGATAATTTCCGTTAAGGAGAAGCAATGGAGGAAATGATTGGAAAGTAGAATTCATGAACACTGTTAATCTAAACAACATAGCCGATGATTGGAACCCGTGTTCTACGGGGGAGGGCACACCTCTCTCTTTAGAAGATGGTCTTAAGCCATCTCCAACTGATTCGGTCAGAGGTCCAGAGGGCTGAAAATAAACCGAAATGACACAAAAATCGTTTTCAACCGAGGGCTAGGCCAAAGGGCTTGTGGGTTCCACGGGGCCAATAAAGGAGAAAAAGGCCAACCGGTTGGCCCAACCCAGCCAACTAGCCAACCCCAGGCTGGGCCAAATTTTTTAAACCAACGACTAGTTGACATCAATTATCATTGGATTTGAATTTTTTATTTTTTTTGCCAAATTTTTTTAAAATTTAAAAAAAAAAACAACCCATTTTTTCCCTATAAATACCTAAGCCACTCATACACCATTTCTCACATAATTTTCACCGTTCCATACGATCTCACTTCATTCTATTTCAATTCTTTACATTTTATTTTCTTACCTTTTCCAATAATCTTTCCTTCAATTTGTTTCAATAATTTTCAAATGGCCACATCTGCAATGAAAGGTAGGGCTTGGACCCGAAAAGAAGATGAAGCTCTTTGCAGGGCTTATAGATGAGTCTCAAAAGATAGTGTGAGGGGGAGTTCTCAAACAAGTGAAGGTGTTTGGACTCGTGTGTAAAAAAAAAAAAAAAACACTATGAGTTCTACGAAGGCACCACTCCACCGAATACCCGAAACAACTAGAGTTGTTCTTAAAGATGGAAGAAACATCTTCATCCAAGTTTGAATAAATGGCATCAAGCACTATTAACGGTCGCAAGTAGACATGAAAGCGGCGCCAATTACTGCGACGAAGTAAGTGTTTTCACAATTTATTTTAAATATTTAATTATATTACATTTAATTTTATAAATTAATTTCCTTTAATTTTTGTAATTATATTTTCTAGGTACGTGAAGCGGAGGAATTGTATATGGAGGACAACTCGAAACCCTTTTAGCATCATGGTTGTTGGGAAATTTGTAAAGGGTGGGTGTTATTTGAAGATCCACCTCAACATAGTGTAGGTCCTACGTTGGTCTTCAAAACTGCATCCTCATCTGTAGATGGGGATGAAGATGGATCTTCTACCATTTAAAAAACAAGGGTAGAAAATCCGTCTACGGTGAAGGTTTCATACCTAGGGTTATGAGACGAAACAAGGCCCAAAAATTGAAGGAAAAGGGCAAGGCAAATGATGATATCGCCTTTCAATAGGAAATGGCAGCCTCTTTACGATTAATGGCGGACCAAAATGCCATTGCCGCGGAAGAAAGGAACTGTAGGCATAAAGAATGGGCCAAACAAATACAAGAAGAGATGGATGATATGAATATGCAAAGGAACACTTTGGATTACATTCCAATGAGTAAGGCCTATTTTAATAGGAAAAAGAGGGAAATTATGGCCCGACATTAGTTGTTTACCTCTGACTATTATCCTACAATGGTGGATGATGATGCTGATGATGATTTTAGACTTTAAATTTAAATCGTTGTAGTTTTTAAATTTAAGTTGTAATTTTTAAATTAAAATAATAAATTATATTTTGTCCTATGACCCTTTAGCCCCCTCGGTTCGAGATGGTCTTTGGCCACAGGGCTATGTTTTGTCTATGACCCTCTGGCCCCTCGGTTGGAGATGGTAAAAAATATGGCTTGACACTGTTAATTAAAATATTAATTTCTTGGAGGGCTATAGGGCTAAAACGAGACCCTTATTCTGTTGGAGATGACCTTAGTAATCCTGTCAAATTTGGGAGTTCTCACTAAGAAGTTCTAGCTAAGGGGTTAGTCGGAGCGAGTCTGATTTAATCTCATTAGACTTATGTTTCCTGTTACAAACATGGGAACTATTCACCTATATGTGTAAATCGTCAATTTTTGTTTTCAAGACTACTGGTTTCAGATAAAAAATTATACGGAAGAGTCAGAAGGCTAGTTCCAAATTCCAACCTTGCGCAAAGTGAAAAACTAGTCATGTTTTTTTTTTATTTTTTTTATTTTTGAACAAACGATATTGTTTACATTATAGCCATTATCATTAATTGCTTTTTTTTTTCACAATGCTCTAGCAATTAGCAATAATGTGGTTTCAATTCGTCTTGAGAATCGAACTAAGATCTCTCACTTACAAGTGAAGAAGAATACTTGTAAACCATAGTATTAAGTTGCGACAAACTAATCTTGTTTGAATGCAATAGCTGCTTGTTTGTTTTTAATTTTTGAAATTAAAAAAAATCCTTTCAATTTTACTATTTGACTCTTACATTACACAACCTTCTTCTGTTTCAAGAGTTATATTTTTCTGCTTTTATGTCCAAATATTTTTTATGAAGCCTTCGAGCACAGTGAATGAGTCGGTTTTCAACAAAAATAGGGAAATCACTCGTTATTAAAGCTAATAGAAAAAAACACAATATCGTGCTAACAGGTTGACGCAGATTCTTCCCTCCATAAATCATCCTCAGCAAAAGTTTTTCGGAAAGAGGATTTACGCACGGATTCGCCGACTCACTGGAGACGATGCGGGCAATAACAGCTGCTGTTGCTTCTTCTTCTTCTTCTTTGAAGGTTGGTTATGGCGGCAGCAGCAGCAGACTTAAACTCAGAGGTATGCTGCCTTGTCTTGTTCAATCTTCTTCTGTTGTTGTTTTCTTCAACAATTACTTGGCTTTGTGTCACTCTCGCGTTTCTAAATTGACCGGATCTAGAAACACGCAACAACACCAGCGTGTGAAAATCACTAACATTGAGGATGCTATCAATGTGTTTTTTGTAATGCTTCAAAGGCGTCCTCTGCCTTCCCTTATCCCTTTCACCCAAGTGTTGGGTCAACTTGCCAAGTTGAAACATTACTCCTGTCATTTCCTTGAATAACCGGATGGTTGCGACCGGAATTCGTCCTGATACATCTACTCTAGCTATTGTCATTAATTGCCTTTGTCATTTACACCAAATGAGTTTCAGTTTATCTGTCTGGGGAAAACTTCAAATTGGGTTTTGAACCAGATCCCGCAATCTTCAACTCTCTAATCAACGACTTTCTTCTTGAGGATAGAGAGGCTGAGGCAGCAGCACTTTTCAACAAAATGATGGAAAGAGGTAATTGCAAGCCTAATGTGGTTACTTTCGGCACACTAGTAAAGGGCCTTTGCTTGAAAGGTAACAACACTGCAGCTATCCAATTGCTTAAGAAGATGGAAGAAGGAGCTTGCAAGCCTGACATTGTTGTCTATAGCACGATCATCGACAGTCTTTGCAAGGATACTCTAGTTCATGCACAGAACCTCTTATCAGAAATGACGAGTAAGGGTATTGCTCCCAACGTCATTCCCTATACCTCTTTGGTTCATGGATTTTGCAAAGTAGAGAATTGGAAAGAAGCTAAAAGATTGTTTAATGAAATGGTGAGTAAACAAATCTTTCCAAACGTGTGCACCTTCAGTGTTTTGGTTGATACATATTGTAAAGAAGGTATGGTCCAGGAAGCAAAGAGTCTGGTTGAAATGATGATTCAAAGAGATATCAAACCTAATACAGTTACATACAATTTGCTTATGGAGGGTTACTGTTTGCGAGGAGAAATGGGCGAGGCGAAAAAGGTTTTTGAAGTAATGCTTACCAAAGGCTGCATGGTTGATACTTGTAGTTATAACATAATGATAAACGGCTACTGTAAAAGTAAAAGGATAGACGATGCCCGAATGCTTTTTGTGGAAATGTCTCATAAGGGAGTTGTTCCAGATACGGTTACTTATAACACTCTTATGGATGGGTTTTGCAAGATGGGGAGAACCCAAGACGCACAGAACTTGTTCTCTCAAATGCAAGCTTATGGCCAACTTCCAGACATTCAAACTTATTCTATTTTATTGCATGGCATGTGTGCAAACCAACAATTTCCCAAGGCAATTGAATTGTTTGAAGAGATGCAGGGAAAGAAGTCAGATTTTAATATTGTAACTTACAATATTCTTATTGATGGTTTGTGCATAGCTGAAAAAGTTGAATATGTGTGGGATTTCTTTTGTCACTTATCATCAAAAGGAATTCAACCTAATGCCAGGATGTATAATACAATGATTAGTGGATTTTGTAATAGAGGGCTAATATGTGAAGCGGAAAACTTGCTTAGAGAAATGGAAGAGAAAGGCTGTTCTCAAGATGGTTGGACGTACAACACAATTATCTGAGGGTTTATCAATAACAATGAGACATCAATGGGAGTGAGGCTTATTCAATAAATGGTGGAGAGGGGTTTTTCTGCAGATGCATCAACTACGGAGTTGATCATTAATTTATTGTCTAAAGATAGAGTAGATGCCATTTTGTTGGCATTTATAGAAAGACCATGATGAAATTGATTTGCATTTTTTTAGTTTTGACAAGTTTCGGTGCATCCTTCCCTTGAATGCTACATTGGAGGAGGGATTTGTTTCACTGTCGAGTCCAGTTCAGGTAGTCATTCGTTCATGCATTGCCTTAGTGATGTATATGTGTTATTAACTAAATTTATCAATTCAGATTATGCAATCTGTTTCTGAAGCAGAGCATCTGGACTAGTATGAATTATGTAGACTTAACGGGTGGGCAGTGAGCTAAGCCTCATAATGGGCTAGTAATAATACGGTTCAAATACACTGTTGATGAGAATTGAATCAAAGATTTCTCACCTACAAGTGAAGAGAAATGTTGTTAAATCGTAGTACTAAGTGGTTATACAACGTTTTTCAATTTCAAGATTTAATTTTTTGTTTGAAGGGCTTTTATGTCCAATTAGTTTAACTGCATATCAATAGAACTTTGATTGTCAACTAAAATTTTATAAAATTAACAGTCTAACCTACTAATCAAAATTGAATAGAAATAAAAGATATGGGCTGCAATGTAATTTCACACAAATCAAATTTTGTTGTTTTTTAAAAGGTAATGCTACACTAATCACCTATTTACACATTTGAATCATCTTTCTAATAGCAGTGGAGCCATCATCACATGTGGGTCATATCTCTGTTAGAGAGATAATACAAACATGTGATAAGAATATCAATTTTTTTTTTGAAGTTTCACCCACGTGATTCTAACATATCTTTTACCCACATGATTCTAACATATCTCACCAAACATCAGCATCTTCTCTTTCTTTTTGTGCAAGGAAAGGGATCCTCTTCAGATCCAGTTTGTGAGGATCCGAGGGAACCCCACATCCTAGCCGTACATCGTACAATCAGTTTTCGTCAAATACTATTTGTGTTTAATTTTAAATAAAAAAATCAAATGATTTCTGATCACATGATATACGATGAACAGATAAGATGCGGGGATCCTAGGATGGGATCCAATTCATTTGTGCAAAACCCTACAATTGTAAGACTTTAAGAAATTGTTACATACAATCATAAGAAAGTTTGCTGGAAGAGGAAGAAGAAGGAGAAAAAAATGAGAGAGAGTGTGAAATACCAAATATTTCTGTTTGCCCCTTCAGGTTTTGCAGTTCTTTCCTCGACCGTTGCACATTGGCTTTTATTTTTTTTCTTGGAAGCTGTAATTTCCTTTGTTTATTAATTTTACTTTTCATTAGGGTTAGAAATTTGAGCAATAGTATGCTATTGTGATGTATTTTGAAAGGCTAAAGACACTTCTATGCATGTTTGAAGGAACAATTTGAGTTTGTCAACCACAATCTTAATCATACACATTCGGTTTTCTCAATGGCAATCTTAATTGTTCATGTGTTGTACTATCTTGCTTAACTTGACGCCTTATTATTTTATCGTTTTGTTGTAACTTTTAGTTTGCCTTCAGATTTTTGGTGCACAATTACCTAATTAGTTTGTAAATTTGATACGACTTAGGGCTATATTTCTACTAATTAATAAAACACTCATTGTCAACCAAAATCTTATAAAATTACCAGTTTAATCTTCTAATTAAAATAGAACATGAATAAGAAATCTCTACTAATTAATAAAACACTCATTGTCAATCAAAACCCTATGAAATTACTAGTTTAACTCTCTAATTAAAACAGAACATGAATACGAAATATGGGGCAGAAATGTAATTTCACACAACCAAATATTTTTTTTTTTCAAAGCCTCACCTACATGTGATATTAAAATACCCCTAATATTTATTTTTAAAAAATAAAAATAAAAAATAAAAAAAACCAAAAACAAAAACCTCCCACTCTCCCCACTTTCTCTCTCTCCCTCTCTCCTTCTCATTTTCTAAAAAAATGTGTTCATACACACAAAATGTGTAGCCAAATGCTAGTGTATTTTAAGTGAAGAACGAAGGTGAAGTTTGTAACTCACACAATTCGGACATGGACAATTGTTGAATACTTGTGCTCTTCATTGCTGACTTGTTTCACGGCTTTAAGCACGCAAAACTTTCATGCTTAGTACTTATCACTTTTGCATCTAATAAATGGCTTCAATTTCCACTTAATACAACGGCTTAGTGATATTCCTCTTCACTTATAAGTGAGATGTCTTAGATTTGAACCACATTAATATGGCTAACCCATTATGAGGTTTTGCCCACTCCCATCTCCTCTCTTGGTGTAGATAGTATCGTTTGTTAAAAAAAAAAAATTATTATTCAGTTTTAATGTAGTACTGGTGGTTTTGTCACAACAGTCCATCCTTTTGGAGGCCAAAAAGATTTACGGAAACATTTCAGCCTCTCCTGACCATTATCATGTGATTCACCAAGTTCAATAATTGAAATCAAGACGTGTCATATGAAATACGGGGCTTATTTGTATATATAATTGTCGGGGTGTTCTTCTTCATGCTTATATTGTCCCAACAAAAAAGAATCATTTTTTTTTCGTTGATTTGTGTTTTTATTTATAATTTGCGTTAATCTAGAACTAGAAAAAAACATGAAATTCATGCTCTTCAACTCTCACAAACAGTCTTAAAACAACTCTTTGATTTGTGAGCAACTCTCAACTCTCTGACTTAGAGATGCTGAAGATGATGCGGCCAACGATTGCTGCTGCTTCTTCTTTGAAGGTTAGTTATGAAAGCAGCTGCACCAGAAGTATGCTGCCTTGCCTTCTTCAATCTTCTCCTGTTGTTGTTCTCTTCAACAATCACTTGACTTTGTTTCACTCTCGAGCTTCTAAATCGACCGAATCTAGAAACACTCAACAAAAAACCAGCTTGTGAAAATCTGTAATATTGAGGATGCTCTCAATTACTTGGCGTCCTCTGCCTTCTGTTGTCCCTTTCAACCAAATCTTGACTCAACTTGCCAAGTTCAAACATTATTCGGCAGTCATCTCCTTGAATAACCAAATGGTGTGTCTGGATTTCGTCCAGATGTTTATACTCTAGCCATTATCAATATTTTCTTTTGTCATCTCAACCAAGTGGAGTTTAGTTTGTCAGTCTTGGGCAACTTATTCAAATTAGGTTTTGAGCCAGATGTCATGACCTACACTACTCTAATCAACGGCTTACTTCTTAAGAATAGAGAGGCCGAGGCTGCAGCACTTTTCAATAAAATGTTGGAGAGTGGTAATTGCAAGCCGAATTTGGTTTCTTTCGGCACATTAGTTAAGGGTCTTTGCATGAAAGGTAACAATAGTGCAGCAATCCAATTGCTTAAGAAGATGGAAGAAAATGCTTGCATGCCTAACGTAATTGTCTACAACACGATCATCGACAGTCTTTCCAAAGATGCTCTAGTTGTTGATGCACTGAACCTCTTTTTAGAAATGATGAGTAAGGGCATTGCTCCCAACGTCATTACCCATAACTCTTTGATTCACGGAGTTTGCAAAGTAGGGAGGCAGAAAGAAGCTACAAGATTGTTGAATGAAATGGTGGAGAAACATATCCTTCCAAATGTGCACACCTTCAATGTCTTGGTTGATACATTCTGCAAAGAGGGGATGGTCCAGGAAGCAAGGAGCATGGTTGAAATGATGACGCAAGGGGATATCGCACCCGATACAATTATGTACAATTCGCTTATAGATGGCTACTGTTTGCGAGGTGAAATGGACGAGGCGAAAAAGGTTTTTGAAATAATGCTTAGCAAAGGCATGGTTAATGCTCGTACTTATAGCATATTGATAAATGGATATTGTAAGTGTAAAAAAATAGATGATGCTCGGATGATTTTTCTGGAAATGTCTCATAAGGGAGTTGTTCCAAATACGGTTACTTATAGCACTCTTATCGATGGGTTTTGCAAGATGGGGAGAACACAAGATGCACTGAACTTGTTCTCTCAAATGCAAGCTTGTGGCCAACTTCCAGACATTCAAACTTATTCTATTTATTGCATGGCATGTGTGCAAACCAACAATTTCCCAAGGCAGTTGAATTGTTGGAAGAGATGGAGGGAAAGAAGTTGGACTTTGTTATTATAACTTACAATATTCTTATTGAAGGATTGTGCAAAGCTGAAAAAGTTGAACATGCATGGGATCTCTTTCGTAGTTTATCATCAAAGGGAATTCAACCTAATGTCAGGACATATGCCATAATGATTAGTGGATTTTGTAATCGGGGACTAGCAAGTGAAGCAGAAAACTTGCTTAGAGAAATGGAAGAGAAAGGTTGTTGTCCAGATAGTTGCACGTACAACACAATTATCTGAGGGTTTATCAATATCGACGAGACATCAATAGTGGTGAGGCTTATTCAAGAAATGGTGGAGAAAGGTTTTTCTGCAGATGCATCAACTATGGAGTTGGTTGTTAATTTATTGTCTAAAGATAAAGTAGATCCCGCTTTGTTGGCATTTATAGAAAGACCGTTTTGAAATTGTTTTGCATCTTTTCAGTTTTGACAAGTTTCGGTGCTTCCTTCTATTGAATGCTACATTGGAGGGAGATGTTCTGCTGCTGAGTGCAGTTCAGGTAGCCATTCGTTCATGCATTGGCTAGTGATGTATGATATCTGTTGAAAAAGCAGAGTAATGGGACTGATACGAACTTCGTAGACATATGTATGCCTTGGTTTAACTTCTCTTTTATATTTTGGTAATAATCATCTTGAGGAGCTTATGTGTAATGAATTCAAAAGGATATGGGTCTGATGAAAGAAGCAATGGAGGAAATGATAGCTACAGGAGGAGGACTCAATCCATTTCTTAAACTTGTGCAGTTGCTCCAACACCAGATTCAAATTACAGTACACATCTGATCAAATGATGCATCCGAATTCCATCATGAAAGGTACAATCTGTATCCGATCAAACGATATCAGATGTGATTAAACAAAGAATATATGAATACCATCTTTTCTTAATCATTTTTGTATCTGCACTAAAAGACTGCAAGTTCACCATTGAAACAAACGCCTTGAGCTGTTGATATGGAGGTTCACGAGTCCTGTTGGTAATATATGTGCAATAAGAAGGCAATGGCAAGTAAATGTTTGGCTCCGTCAGTCTTCCATTTCTGAATCCAGAACAGGGATCATGCTCAGGGCTGAAGAATTAAGATGCATGCCCCGAACAAAGTCGACATATTAACAGGTGCAGGTGTTGAGTAAATTTGAATAGTGCTGACACGATAAACAGACTGGATGACTAGTAAAAGGCCAGCAATTTGGAAGAGCTCAATTTGGCATAAATGTGGCGTTAATCATTACAGTGATGCCTTCTCCCAACTGACGGTGGTTAATTAAGGGAGCATATGCTAGTACTACAAGTTCCTGGGTGAAAAGCCGAAGGGACACCTGATACAACGGCTATGTACTTCTCAGGAAGCCTTTCTTTCTGAAAACGAGAACCAGCATTGGATGTTGTAAGAATCTGGATATCTTTACAGATTACGACCATGAATGAAGACTGATTTGAGTTAGCAACCATTTTAACTCTAGTGAACCCTAGAAAGTGTGGTCGTTCTACCTCTCAGAGTGATCGAAGAGACCTGCTGGTTTGAAGCTTGAAGCATAAGTCGACATATCCATTGGTGGTATAGGCTTGAAAATGTAAGGTTTCTTTTTATTGGATTACAAACCCTGCAGCAGCATTACCATAATACGATGAGCATGAATAAAACCATCAAAGCTAATTTTAAAAATGTATATATTAGACCATCTCCAATAGTGATTTAAAATCTAAAAATATTTAATCCAGAAAATTTAGGTTTTAGCCTAGAAATAGCTTTTCTGCTCCAACCCTTCTGGCCTAAAATTTTAGCCCGAGATTATCAAATAATGAATTAAGGCTAATTTTTTTTAAATTAACTTTAAAAAAAAAAATTATGTAGACTATCCTAAATTAATTATATGAACATTTTAACCTAAAAATATTTAAATTCCGATAAATTTTGAAAAATCACTAAATCAATACATGAAAATCATGATAAACCACATAAACTTAATACAAACGACATTTAATAAACCACATAAACTTAAAAAAAAAAAATAATAAAAATAAAAGACAATTAATAAACCACATAAACTCAATACAATCGAAAACTCATAAACTTAATAATGATATCCACCATCTTGACTTGGTGATAGACTTGGGTGATAGTCTTGAGATGAATCATCATCTTGAAATATACTCCTTGTGGCATTCCTTTGTAAAATGTCATTTTGCTTACCACGCAAGTATTTCTTCCTCTCTGGAGTGTATTTGTCGAGGTCCTTCATCATCAAATTAATTTTGAACCTTTCTTGCTTCCTATCCCCTTGTTCCTTCATGGCCAAACGCATTTGGGCCAATTCTTCTTGTCGAGAGATATGGTTTTCATTCATTCTTGCCATTTCGCTAGCAAATTGTGCATGCATCGGATCTTGGGACTTCCCTTTTCTCTTTGCTTCCTTTTGCTTATCTCTACCTGGGGGCCTTGCAAAAGAAGGTGTTGGGGTCATTTGTTCGACACCTTCATTGTCGGTAAAATTCACACCTTCATTGACATCATTTGGGGGTGGGGCATCACGATGAAATAATCTTCCACATTGTTGGTTCGCATCGGTTCCCCACCTTGGACAATCCTTGAGGATGTTCCAAGCATGATGCAACTTAAAAGCTTGATTTTTTGGTGTATTTCTTGTCTTGTAAATTGCCATTGGTTTGTCACCCTATGCAACAAATACATAAAAATTATTAGTTGCAAAATACTATTATGTACATGACAACTAAAATATCAACAAAGAAACTCACAATTTCTGAGGTGCCCCTTCCACTAGGCATGTCAACTGTGGCTCTCTCCAAGCTTCCCTTCCACAAAGTGCACGCTTTGTTGATAATCTTCCACGATCATAAACACCACCAACTTCCCTTTGACCGGCGTTGGAGTTTTCATGGAACTTATCAATGATTTTACCCCACAAAACCTTTCTATTTTGATTTATGCCGACAACACCATCTTCGCTAACAGAAATCCACGTCAAACATAAAGCAATATCTTCATCAAAGGTCCAATTATGACCTCTACCATGCTCTTTTGCCATCTTGAAAAATTTGGAAATGAGAAGAAATGGTAGAAAGAAAAATTGGAAGCATTGTAGTAGAAAAATGAGTTTTGTGTGGATGTTTGAACAAATACATAGGTATTTATAGAGTTTTTGGTTGAATTTTAAGTTAAATAATTTTTTAAATTATTTTAGCCGTTGGATTTAAATTTAGACCGTTAAATCTTTCTTTTTTGCCGTTAGATTTGATTATATTCGATCTAAGCCGTTGGATTTAATAAATATATAAATATAAAACTAAAAAAAATATAATTTGAACCTGGACCGTTGGATTAACCAACGGCCCATTTAAATGAAGTCGTTGGATGAAGAAAAGTAGCCCAACGACTACTTGATGGTCTGACATAGGGTGAACAACCCCACGTGGGTTGGTACAAAAATATGAAAGAGCCTAGTGCATGCAGTGCGTAGATGAGTAGGGATTGGGCAGCGGGCCTCACAACCCCGGTTTCAATCTCAGTTGGTGGGGTCCAATTTGCTTTATGGCCTAAAATTGGGCTGGTATTTGCCCTTCATTTGGGTTTTAGGTTAATTTTAGGTCATGGTTTGGAGTGGATTTTTGGGGGGGGGGGGAGGGAAATTTTAGGTTTTAGCCCACCATTGGAGATGGCCTTAGCCAAATAGAAATCAAGTGAAATGCTAATACGACTCTCTCAAGGTGGAACTCTTCATTTACGCTCCGAGTAGTGCTCTCCAACAAGTTTACCATTGAAACAAATGCCTTGAGTTGAAATGCAGGATCACAAGTTTTATTGGTAATATATATTTGTGAATGGTACGATATTACTATTTTGACCCTATTTTATTAGGTATTGTCTTTAATTTTCTCCGTCAAATAGGGATATTGAAGCTTGAGAGTTACCCTTCTTGTTTTCAAACCAATAAGAAAAACAAAATCGTGCTAACAGGTTGAAGCAGATTCTTTCCTCCATAACTTATCCTCAGCAAAAGTTTTTTGAAAAGAGGATTTACGCATGGACTCGCTGACTCACTGAAGATGATGCGGGCAACAACAGCTGCCGTTTCTTCTTCTTCTTTGAAAATTGGTTATGGCAGCAGCAAACTCGAAGGTATGCTGCCTTGTCTTGTTCAATCTTCTTCTGTTGTTGTTTTCTTCAACAATTACCTGGGTTTGTTTCACTCTCGAGCTTTTAAATCGACGGAATCAAGAAACACCCAACAACACTAGCGTGTGAAAATCACTAATGTTGAGGATGCTCTCAATGTGTTCGACGAAGTGCTTCAATGGTGTCTTCTGCATTCCATTATCCATTATCCATTTCCCTCAAATGTTGGGTCAACTTGCGAAGTTGAAACATTACTCAACAGTCATGTCGTTGAATAATAAAATGGGTGTTGGGAATTCATCCTAATGTTTGTACTCTAACCATTACCATTAATTGTATTAGACGATATGTGGTGACTGATGATGCATAAGTTACCCTACTGATGCTGCATACGGATATTAGACAATATGGGGTTATTAATGCAGCCAGATTTTATGTTCCCTCTTTCCATGGGATTCTCTATTAAGTCTAATCCCTAATTTGAGGAAGATTGACATCTAGGTGACTTGTTGATAGCTGTGTGCTAGCTACTTGCTGCACTCCCATAATTTAAGGAGTGACAGCTTTAGGGTTTACCGGGTTAGTAGGATTTGCCAAGGTAGGGTTGCTTGTAACCTTCCATCTCATTATATATCCCCCATTGTACATTCAATGAATTTATGAAAAGTACATTGAAACTTAAAGCTAAAATATCCACATGGTATCAAAGCAGGTTTTGTCGTAACCTGTCTCTACCATTCTTGCTGCTGCGTTATTCCTTTCATCTTTGAGCCATGGCTAAAGAAATTTCAGTAAATCGCGATGAAGAAACTCAGCATAGCCTCTCCCTAAATTTCTCAGATGTTGAGGTTAACACCAATCAACGTCTGTGTTCAATTATTTTCTTTGGTTTGGAGCTGTTTCACTAGCTCTCAGAGGCAAAGGGAAATTAGGGTTTATCAATGGAAGCGTGGTGGCTCCAGATAGCTCCTCATTAACATATAGTGTATGGCTTTGCAAGGATCAGTTTGTCATGTCTTAACTCCTCAACACCATGGAGAGACATGTTACTGAGATTTTCAGCTATTACAATTTGTCACTTGATTTTTGGAAAGCCTCGCAGGATATGTATGGAAATCAAAACAATTATGCATGAGTTTTTCAACTTAAGAATGACATTGCTAGTGCCGAACAAGAAGGAAAGGCATTTGTTCAACATCTTGGGAGTCTCAAGACCATGTGGAATGAGTTGGATGTTTATCTCCCTCATACCACAGACCCTACCACTCTCTTGAGCTAAGGAAGACAAAATCTATCAGCTGTTAGGGAGTTTGAACTTCGAATATGAAGACCTAAGGAGTCACATATTGATGAGTCAAAAATTGCCCACCTTCAACAATGTATGTGCAACTATTCAACGGGAAAAAGCAAGGAAGAAAGTGATGAATGCTGAGCACAGATCAAGATTGACTGGGACTCATGCATATGCCTCAAACTACAAGAACTTATAGGCAAAGGGGTACAAGGGAAGAAATACACACCTAAAATGCAAATACTACAATGGTGTTGGTCACGTGGAAGACAAGTGTTGGGAACTTCATCCTAAACTCAATCATAAATTTAGTAAAGATGGGAAAATGATACCAAGATCCTCACAACAATTTCACTCTCAACCTAAGGCTCAACTTGCTAATGCTCATTCTCTTACTGTCTCATAAGGATCTATGGAATTCACTGCCAATCCATTGTCACTCATCAATGAATTTGCAGCCTATATTCAAAGTAAAGGACATGAAGGAGGTTAACAAGCTTAAGGCAAGGATGAGGGCAGTCATACAACTATGTTGGGATCGTTTGTCGGCTTGTTTGCTGGAAATGAGAAGGTATCACAAGAGGAAGCACCAGGTATACTCAAAGCCTTCACTACTGCCCTATTGACTAGTACTGAAAATGATTGTTGGGTAATAAATTCAGGCACCACAGATCATATGACAAACTTGCATCATTTTAAACGTTTTTCGAGTCCTTAACATGTTTCAGTTGCAAATGGAAAAAATGTCTTAGTTTTGGGCAAAGGGAAAGTAAACTTACTCTCACACAAAACACCCTCCATTGCCTTATATGTACAAACCTTTCCTTTCCAACTTCTGTCAATTGAAAAAATCACAAACACCCAAAATTGCCGTGCTATTTTCTCACCAGATAAAGTAATTTTTCAGGATGTTCTGACCATGAAGATGATTGGTAAAGGGGTCTTCATAAATGGACTTTACTACTTGTGCAAGAATGCTTGCTTTTCTCAAGCTCTTCAAGCTCAATCGAAGTCCATGGATGAAAACTAACTTTGGAATAAAAGATTAGCTTATCCCTTAGAAGCTGTTTTGTCAAACCCATTTCCACTTTTTTGTAAATCTCATCTTACTTGTGATACTTGTCAAATTTCTAAGTTTACTAGACTACCTTTTGGTAATTCAATGTCTAGGATAAGTAAACATTTTGAAATGGTACACACTGATGTATGGGGACCAGCAACCGAATCAATTAAGGGTTTTAAGTATTTTGTTCTATTTTTTGATGACTTTTCTTGAATGAGTTTTTCATACCTTATGAAAGAGTGAAGTCAACATTTGCAATGACTTTCATCTACATGTTCAAACTCAATTTCAATTAAACATTCAAGTCTTAAGATCTGACAATGGCACTGAATTTCTATCCAACAACATGCTTCAATACATAAGTTCTCAGGGCATCATACATCAAACCAGTTATGTAGGAACTCCCCAACAAAATAGAGTAGCCGAGAGAAAGAATAAGGATCTCTTAGAGAAAACTAGTGCCCTTATGCTTCACATGAATGTTCCAAAGAAATTTTGGTCATTTGCAATCCTCACTGCCACTTATCTCATCAATCGACTCCCAAGTCGAGTGCTAGAGTTCAAATCTCCATATGAAGTACTCAAAGGTAGAAAAATTGATTTGACACACCTCAAGGTATTTGGATGTGTTTGCTTTGTTCACATTCAAGCCTTGAATCATGACAAATTAGATGTCAGGGCTACGAAGTGTGTGTTTATGGGTTATTCTTTCACCCAAAAGGAATATAAGTGCTTCAATCTAACCACTAAAAGTCCATTGTGTCAAGAGATGTGAAGTTTAAAGAAGACTGTCCTTATTTCACTTCTAAATGAACTACTACAAGTCAGGGGGAGGAATTGTTTGAATTATTTCCATTCCCTCAGAACTTTAATCCTTCTGTGTTGGAAGAAAACTCAGTCTCTGTGATTTATGATGGTGAAGAAGTGCAAACTGACTCAGTCATTGCTAGTCTGATTCTTGCTAGTGAAGAGAATGATGAGTCTTACTCTGATCACTCTCAACCTCTCACAGAGCCTTAAGCGATTAAAAGAAATCCTCCTTAAATAAGGAAACCTCCAACTAGGTTGCAAGATTATGTTACTTATGCCTCACGGCACCCTATCACTGAAAGCATCAGTTTTCGTGAGTTCTCTACATCTCATGCTGCATTTCTCAGTGAAATTGATAAACACTATGAACCTAGGAGTTTCCGAGAAGCATCACTTCTCCCACAATGGAATCAAGCCATGGCAGATGAGCTTCATGCACTGGAAGAAAATAACACCTGGAGTTTAGTTCAACTACCACCAGTAAAAATGGCAGTTGGAAGTCGTTGCATTTATAAGATCAAATTCAAGGCTGATGGTTTTATCAAAAGACACAAAGCTAGACTTGTAGCTCGAAGTTTCACCCAAACCTTTGGGGTAGATTACAAAGAAACATTTACACCTGTGGCCAAGATGAATTCCGTGAGGGTTTTACTTTCAGTTGTTGTAAATTGTGGGTGGTCCCTCTATCAAATGGATGTGAAGAATGTTTTTCTTCACGGACAGTTACAAGAAGAAGTGTATATGCAGCCTCATCCAGGCTATAATGGCTTTGAAGGCAACATAGTGTGTAAATTGCATAAGGCAATGTATGGATTGAAACTATCCCCATGAGCTTGGTATGCCAAGCTCAGTTCAATACTCGAGAAGGCTGGTTTTATGCGAAGTAATGCTGATTCCTCATTGTTTGTAAGAACTGGTACCGGTGGGAAATTAGTGGTTCTCAGCTACGTGGACGATCTTATTATCATAAGAGACAGTGATGTTGAAATTAAGGCACTGAAACGTTCACTACATTAAACATTTGCTATCAAAGATCTGGGGTAGCTCAAGTATTTTTTTGGGTATTAAAATGACAACATCTTCAAAGGGGCTATTTCTATATTAACGCAAATATGTACTAGATCTTCTCCAATAAGCAAACATGCTTGACTGCAAACCCGCCATCATTCCCGTGGATTGCGAACTAAGGCTCAATATAGATGGAGAAGCCATGCATGATGTGAGTTATTACCAACGGGTAGTAGGGAAGCTTATATATCTAACTGATAGGAGCATATTTAGGCGACTTACTTAGCTTGTTTTCGTGCATCTATGTTGTTAATTTATAGTTGTTTTAGTAGTTTAAGCCATTTTCGTGTGTTTTTAGGTTCATATGGCTAAGGAAGCAAAAAGATGCATTTTGGAGCAAAATTGGGCTTGGAATGGATAGCATATGATTGGAGCCAAAGTGTTGGACGAATTTGAAGGCCTTGTATTCACTTTGGACATAAAACAAAGGGCCTAGCCCATTCTCTCTTACCAACCCCAAGGCCATGCATTTCCTTCCAATTCCAAAGCCCACAATCACTTCAAAAGCCATGCAAATCCATATTCAACACCCTAAACTACAAGCATGCATCATTACACCACCTTCTCCATCTTTATTCCACATGCATTCATTATAATTCACCCCACTTTCCTAGCTAACCCTACATGCATTCTTTATTCACTCTTCATCATTGCACCACAAATCATTCAACCACAAAGCCACATGCACATTCACCCCTTTCTCCACACCAAAACCGTGCATACACACTTCATTCCATTCATTCATCATTCCATCTCATGCATCACCATTTATTCCACCCTAGAGCCTCATTATTCAATCCATCATTCAGCCATCTTCCACCCCCTTTAATCATTTAACCCACATACATTCACACACACTTCACATGCAAAACAACAACCATTCACACACAAAACATCACCATTCACCCTTGTGCCGTGTATCCCAATCCCTTTCCAGCTTTCCCTTTTATTTCCACCACTCATTATTCATCATTGCAGCCACCTACATGCATTACTCATTAACCTTTCATCATGTAGACAGAAAATAACACAAATTCCACTCCTTTGCCGTGGCACACATTGACATTCCAACACCTTCACATGCAATTCCAGCTTGCATATGCTTTCTTAGCTGTTTGTTCATCATTAATTAGCCACTTGCATGCTTAAACAAACAGCCATTTACACCTTCATTCTCCTATAAAAGCCCTTGCATTCTCATCATTCAATTCATTCCTCATTTCATACACAACACACCACAAACACACCATTTCCCAAACCTTTGCCGTGCATATCCTTCCATTTCTGTGCAGTTTTTCTCCTCCATTGCAACCACTATCCAACCACTTCCCATCCCTCCAAAACACTTCACACCATCACACAACCTATCCTTAGACCTTGTGCTACAACAAAGAGGAAGAGAATAGTGCCTAAACGTTCATACAATTCAAGTTTGAGTTGTTGGAATGTTTAGGCGTTTCTTTGATTTCAATGTTTAATTTCAATTCTCTTTGTTTTGTAAGTATGAGGAACTAAACCCCCCTTAGCTAGGGGGTGATTCGAAATATATGTTTATGCTTGCAATATGATTTGATTACTTTTAATTACGTTTCATAAGTTGTGAATTCAATTTGTTTAACTATTTGATTGATATCCTATTTATGTATGTTTATTAAGAATGAACGCTTAATTTTCATGCATGAATATGACGCTAGAATATAAGTGAGTTTCACGTAATAGTTATGAACTTATATTCACAAGTAGTGGAGGTTGCTTATAAACAATCGCGTTAAACAAATTCTTGGCATAAGTTTCATGCAATCATAGTAACGAATGCCTCGTCAACACTTATAGTTTTCATGTTGCTTAATGATTCTTGCTTGTATCTCTATTATGCAATTCATGTAGGGAACTTGTGAGGAATGCTTTGGATTGTCGTATGCAATCATCCAATTCATTAACTTAAGGAAAACTTGACGGTTAATTTAAGCGGACCTAATTAACCCGGGGCGTTGAGAATTCATGGTTTATTGAAAAGCAATTAGAAATCGTTTTGTATGCAAGTATAACATGTATAGAGATGAACCCCTTAGCTAGCTTCCCAAAGTCTTCTAACCCAATTTCAATTACAGTTTCCACTAATAAGTTGTTACCCTCAGTGATTCAGGCACCCGTACTTGAGCTTAAACCAGTGCCCGATCATTTAAAGTACGTCTTTCTGGGAGACAACGAGACATTGCCCGTCATTGTCTCCTCATCACTCACGGCCCAAGAAGAAGACAAGTTGATAAGGGTGTTAAAGGAGCACAAATCTGCCATTGGATGGACCTTGGCGGATATCAAAGGCATTAGTCCCACCACGTGCATGCATCGCATCCTTTTGGAGGAGGGAGCCAAGCCATCTCGTGAAGCTCAACGTCGCCTTAATCCACCCATGTTGGAAGTAGTGAAAAAGGAGGTTATAAAATTGCTTGATTGTGGTGTTATATATCCTATTTCTGATAGTCGTTAGGTGTCACCTGTGCAGGTTGTTCCGAAGAAGTCCGGAGTCACGGTGGTGAAGAATGAAGAACAAGAGCTTGTGCCAACCCGTATCCAAACAGGTTGGCGTGTCTGTATTGATTACAGGAAGCTAAATACTGCAACAAGGAAAGATCACTTCCCTTTGCCATTCATTGATCAAATGCTTGAAAGGTTAGCCGGTCATTCTTTTTATTGCTTTCTTGATGGTTATTCGGGATATAATCAAATCGTCATAGCGCCGGATGATCAAGAAAAGACCACCTTTACTTGTCCATTTGGTACTTTTGCATATCGTCGTATGCCATTTGGTTTATGCAATGCACCAGCCACTTTTCAACGATGCATGATAAGTATATTCTCAGATTATGTTGAAAAGATAATTGAAGTATTTATGGATGATTTTAGTGTCTTTGGGGACTCATTTGATGATTGCTTGCATAATCTTACTTTAATCTTGAAAAGATGCGTGGAAACTAACCTTGTTTTAAATTGGGAAAAATGTCATTTTATGGTTAAACAAGGCATAGTTTTGGGTCATATCATCTCTGAAAAAGGAATTGAAGTTGATAAGTCTAAAATAGATCTTGTACGTTACTTACCCTCTCCTACTTCTGTTAGAGAGGTTCGTTCTTTCCTTGGCCATGCAGGATTCTATAGGCGATTTATCAAGGATTTCTCCAAGATTGCACAACCCTTATGCCGTCTCCTGCAAAAAGAAGTGACGTTTGAGTTCAACGAGGAGTGTGAGAAGGCATTCAAGCTTCTCAAGAACAAGCTTACCACGACACCTATCATCCTTCCACCTGATTGGACGTTGCCTTTCGAGCTCATGTGTGATGCATCCGATTATGCAATAGGGGCTGTTTTGGGTCAAAGGAAGAATAAGCAATCCCACGCCATCTACTATGCTTCTAGGACCTTGAATGATGCTCAACTAAACTATTCTACCACGGAAAAAGAACTTCTTGCCGTTGTGTTTGCTTTAGATAAGTTTCGTTCATATTTACTTGGCACTAAAGTGATTGTATTTTCTGACCATGCAGCTCTTAGGTACTTATTCACTAAAAAGGAGGCTAAACCACGGCTAATTAGATGGATGCTTCTTCTCCAAGAGTTTGATATTGAAATTCGAGACAAGAAAGGGAGTGAGAACGTGGTGGCTGACCACCTAAGTCGAATGGTACATGAGGAAGTAGCGCCAATTTCTGAAACCTTTCCCGATGAGCAATTAATGTCTATCCAGGTAAGTGAGCCTTGGTATGCTGATTTGGTTAATTTTCTGGTGTCTAAGCAAGTTCCTAACACCTTAAGCAAGGCTCAACGTGATAAATTAAAAAAGGATGCACGTTTTTATGTTTGGGACGACCCTTATTTGTGGAAAATATGCCCTGATCAGATTGTGCGTCGTTGTGTTCATGAATCTGAATTTAATTCCATTTTGAGTTTTTGCCATACATATGCATGTGGTGGACACTTTGGCACACAACGCACAGCGTTTAAGGTTCTTGAGAGTGGTTTTTATTGGCCTACATTGTTTAGAGATGCTAGGGCTTTTTGCTTAACATGTGATAGATGTCAAAAGACCGGAAGTATAGGCCAAAGAGACCAAATGCCGCAAACCCCAATCTTTGTTGTTGAAATCTTTGATGTTTGGGGTATTGATTTTATGGGTCCATTCCCTATGTCTTTTGGTTTTACGTACATTTTACTTGCCGTTGATTATGTGTCAAAGTGGGTGGAAGCTAAAGCCACCCGAACTAACGATTCTAGAGTTGTTGCAGACTTTGTAAAATCTAACATTTTCTCTAGATTTGGGATGCCTCGAGTGCTCATAAGCGATGGTGGGACTCATTTTTGCAACCGCACCATTATAGCATTGCTCAAGAAGTACAACGTGATGCATAAGGTTTCCACACCTTATCACCCCCAAACCAGTGGCTAAGCCGAAGTTTCAAATCGAGAAATCAAGCAAATCCTGGAAAAGACCGTTGGGCCGAATAGAAAAGATTGGAGCTTGCGCTTGGAGGATGCACTATGGGCCTATCGAACGGCGTACAAAATGCCCATTGGTATGTCCCTATTTCGGCTAGTCTATGGCAAGCCGTGCCATCTACCCGTAGAGCTTGAGCACAAGGCACATTGGGCGGTCAAGACCTTCAATATGGATGTGGACGCGGCTGTAAACCATAGGAAGCTACAATTGAGCGAGCTTGAAGAGATTAGGCATGAAGCGTATGAGAATGCCCGGATTTACAAGGAGAAGACCAAGGCCGTCCATGACAAGATGATTAGAGGCAAAACCTTCTCAATTGGGCAGAAAGTGTTGTTATTCAATTCTCGTCTTCGATTATTCCCCGGTAAGTTACGTTCTAAGTGGGTTGGCCCTTTTATTGTCACTAATGTTTTCTCTCATGGTGCAGTGCAAATCAAAAGTTCAAGGACGTAGCAAGAATTCAAAGTGAATGGGCATCGATTGAAGCCCTATTACGAGACGTTTGAGGAGCATGTCGTGGAGGAGGTACCCCTCCATGCCGTGGAACCTAGTCAAGCTTAAACGGAGGTACCGTCCGGCTGCAAGACGTAAAAGAAAGCGCTACTTGGGAGGCAACCCAATACAGTGAATAAACCTTGTTCATTGATTTCCGAGTGATTGTAATTAAAAAAAAAAAAAAAAAAAAAAAAAAGAGCTTGTTCATTAATTTTTGAGAAATTACAATTGTATCTAAACATGGCAGAAAGATGGAGCCTTCACAAGGGTTGTGTACGTGAGGCCCCACTACATGGCAATACTCTCGGAGCAGGAGGTCTCGGAGCAGAAGGTATCGGAGCAAGAGGCATCGGAACGGGAGGTACCGAAGATAGATCATTCAAGGCCCCAAACCTTGGTGGAACGCTGGATGACCCAGGAAAGAGGTGCCTCTGGAAGAAAGCTGCAAGCCTTTGACGGTCATCAAGCTCATCAAGTTTCCTCTTCATGCCTGTCGAATAATTGTTGGCAAGCACGTGCAGACTTCGGTTCTCGTACTTAAGCTGTTTGATCTCCTGCTTAAGACTTTCCACCTCTGCCATCAAGGATTCAACCTGACGGGAGCGAGCAAGAAGGCGTTGGCCCATGTTGGACACAGATCCAGCGCACTGAACGCTAAGAGCCAAGGACTCTTGAACGGCCAACTCATCGGACCGTCCTGAAAGCAACTGACTATCTTTGGGAGTTAGGAGGTTCCGAGCTACTATCGTAGCCGTTGTGGCATCCGTCATCATAGAGTCCTCATCTGTAAGAGGGCCATGAGAAGATAAGAAAGACGGGCACCATACCTTATCCTGACGCGGCGCAGCAGGATCATTGCTTAGACTCAAATCTAAGCAAATGTTCGATGGGTTAGATGAGCTAGCCATTTTTCAAGAAGTTAAAAGAGAAGGGTTGGATGGAGTGAAATCTCAACAGACTGGAGACGATTTCTGGGAAATTTTCAAGTGTGCATGCTAGAGGTGATCGATCACCTCTATTAAAGGAGAGGCGTTCACTGATTCAGAAATGAAGAGACACCACTCTTCAAAACCGGAATTTTCGGCGTAAAGATCGCCAGCTCGTCAGACGCAATCCCGGCTTTTCAGAAAGCGTGTGTAACTTTGTCAAAAGCTCCCAGCTTTTTAGAAGACGCGTGGAAGGTGAGAAATCAGCTGCACACTTTTGCCGACAAGCGTGGGAGACAGAGCCGAAAGCTCCCGGCTTTTCAGAAAGCGTGTACAACAGAGCCGAAAGCTCCCGGCTTTTCAGAAAAAGCGTGCCAATTTGTCAAAAGCTCTCTGACAAGCTGAAGACACGTGGAGGTAATTTCCGCATCCGCATTGCCACTTGCCATTACAAATCCTATATACATCAACATTCATGGCAAGGAATACACCCAGAAGCGCATAACTTTCCTAACGGCCGAAAATGTAAGCTTCAACCAACCCTCTCAAACATGCTCAGTTTTCTCCTTCTCTTGAGAACACATTTTCAACCATGGATGTATCCCCCAAAGAAGATACCAAATGCCTGGAGTACAAAGGAGGCAAGAGGAAACGGTGGATCGAAGCATGTGGATTCATTCGCTGCCTCTTCGAAAGCAAAGGTATCTCATATCATCAAGGGCGAAAGCAAAGGTATCTCATATCATGCTCTTTCCCTGTCTTTTCCTTTGTCCTTGATATTACTTGCATGGCAAAGTGAAAGAAGCAACCAGCCGGTACTAGGAGTCTACCTGGACTCTATTCCTTGGTTGCTTACCTAGCGTTTGCTGAGCTATCCTCTAACCCTCTTCAATACGAATTGGAGAGATTGAACAAAGAAACAGATAACAGGAGGAAGCTCAAGACCTTCGGGGGAGACCAAAAGAATCCTGCTGCTCAGTTCAAGAGTAGCACAAAGGAAAATCAACGAGTGGAGGAGACCAAAAAGAATCCTCCAGCCCCGTTCAAGAGTAGCACAAAGGAAAATCACCGAGTGGAGGAGACCAAAAAGAATCCTCCAGCCCAGTTCAAGAGTAAGCCTGTGGAATCACCAAGATCAAAGGAAGACCGAGAAAGCACTCCAATTCCAGATTTGCGTCCCTAAACTCTTCTCTTTGTTAGATACATTCTGCCATGTTTAGTATGTTTAATTGCTGTTTATATGTTTGCTTGTGTTTAGTGTGGTTTTAAAACATTGAGGACAATGTTTGATTTAAGTGTGGGGGAGTTACTAAAGTGTTTTGATGCAAATTCGTAGGGTTTTATCCACCATAACTTCAAATGTTGTTTCTTGCTGTTTTTAAGTGTGTTTAGTGTGTTTTGACTTAAAAATTCGAAAATCACATAAAATTTTGAAAAACATGTCGTAGGTCACCTTCCAACACAATGATAAGGATTTGGTTTCTAATTGCATGACTGTTAAAAAGAGTTATAAACATGGAGAAAAGTTTGATTTACTCTTGGTATATGCTTGGTTATGGTTATAATGTATGACTTCACATGCAATCATAAAAGAAAAATTCGTCTTTGTAACATGCTTGAAGGAAGGAACTCAAAGAAACGCTACAACCCTGAGAGACTTGAGCCTATAACGTTCTTTGGAGAGTATAATCTGTGAATTCTTGTTTTCTAAAGTCGTTGCATGATCTCATTATTCTTTGCTTGGTTACTACTTAGAATGTGTTTCATCATATAGTTCCAAATGCTAGAACTCATGCCCATTTCATTCAAAGCATGTTATTGATTTGCATAACATATATCAAGATGAAGTTGTGTAGTTGCCACCATAGCCAAATAGCCTCACTTCCCATATTTCGTATATGTTGTAAGTTTTACCTCCGATGAGCCGTGTTAGCCCATGTTCTTTGTTAACCCACTTTATCCTCACCTAACCTAGAATATGACCGTCCTTACCCTTGTTCTTGAAGCATAGTAAGCAATAAATTCTTTTTCATTAAGGTATTGCAGAAAATAAGTGTGGGGGAAAGAGTGTTTATGTAAGTTGATGTGCCATAGGCACGGCCAAAAAGAAAAAAAAAAAAAAAAAAAAAAAAGAGTTGAAAAGTATTGTTGGTTGAAGTAAGGGCCCAAAACAATAAATTAGGTCCTAAGAGTTGTTGAATCTCCCCCTTATGTCTATAAGTTGATTTCTGCATGCCAAGTGAATTCTAAGCCTTAATTTCATTACTTTGCTTGCTATTGTTTAAAGAACTTTTGTTTATCCCTACCTTTCCTTGTGAGCCAATATCCCAAGCCCCGTTACAACCCTTGACTTCCATCTTGAGTGTTGTGCATTTCAATTGTGGAGTCTGAATTTGGTATGAGCATATGGTGTCACTGGTTCTCGCGTCTAAGTAGTAGCATTCCATTCATGAGATCATATCTAAACATGCTTATTAACTCCAGAAATTGCGTTCTTTGTGATACATATATGTGAGTGTTCGTTTTCATGTTTACATCAATCTTCTCACATATGACTAGATTAGGGTGTGTAGTTAGAAATTCTGAGTGAAAATCGAGTGCATATCTTGTAAGGAATTGAGCAAATTCTCTAAGGCATGTTACTACATTCAAAACATGGTTTTAAATGCTTAATTGTGAACTAGTAGATGGTGACTATGATTAAGAATGTACTTAAGTGTGAAGATGACTAAAATCTGTGAGAATGATGATTTTTAACATGTCATGTGCATTGAAAATCCGTAAAGACGATTGTTGGAAGGTATAGGTTGTGTTTTACGTATTTAGTGTCGTTTTGTTTATTTGTTTTTATTATGTTTTGCTCGAGGACTAGCAAAAGATAAGTGTGGGGGAGTTTGATAGGAGCATATTTAGGCGACTTACTTAGCTTGTTTTCGTGCATCTATGTTGTTAATTTATAGTTGTTTTAGTAGTTTAAGCCATTTTCGTGTGTTTTTAGGTTCATATGGCTAAGGAAGCAAAAAGATGCATTTTGGAGCAAAATTGGGCTTGGAATGGATAGCAAATGATTGGAGCCAAAGTGTTGGACGAATTTGAAGGCCTTGTATTCACTTTGGACATAAAACAAAGGGCCTAGCCCATTCTCTCTTAAACCAACCCCAAGGCCATGCATTTCCTTCCAATTCCAAAGCCCACAATCACTTCAAAAGCCATGCAAATCCATATTCAACACCCTAAACTACAAGCATGCATCATTACACCACCTTCTCCATCTTTATTCCACATGCATTCATTATAATTCACCCCACTTTCCTAGCTAACCCTACATGCATTCTTTATTCACTCTTCATCATTGCACCACAAATCATTCAACCACAAAGCCACATGCACATTCACCCCTTTCTCCACACCAAAACCGTGCATACACACTTCATTCCATTCATTCATCATTCCATCTCATGCATCACCATTTATTCCACCCTAGAGCCTCATTATTCAATCCATCATTCAGCCATCTTCCACCCCCTTTAATCATTTAACCCACATACATTCACACACACTTCACATGCAAAACAACAACCATTCACACACAAAACATCACCATTCACCCTTGTGCCGTGTATCCCAATCCCTTTCCAGCTTTCCCTTTTATTTCCACCACTCATTATTCATCATTGCAGCCACCTACATGCATTACTCATTAACCTTTCATCATGTAGACAGAAAATAACACAAATTCCACTCCTTTGCCATGGCACACATTGACATTCCAACACCTTCACATGCAATTCCAGCTTGCATATGCTTTCTTAGCTGTTTGTTCATCATTAATTAGCCACTTGCATGCTTAAACAAACAGCCATTTACACCTTCATTCTCCTATAAATGCCCTTGCATTCTCATCATTCAATTCATTCCTCATTTCATACACAACACACCACAAACACACCATTTCCCAAACCTTTGCCGTGCATATCCTTCCATTTCTGTGCAGTTTTTCTCCTCCATTGCAGCCACTATCCAACCACTTCCCATCCCTCCAAAACACTTCACACCATCACACAACCTATCCTTAGACCTTGTGCTACAACAACGAGGAAGAGAAGAGTGCCTAAACGTTCATACAATTCAAGTTTGAGTTGTTGGAATGTTTAGGCGTTTCTTTGATTTCAATGTTTAATTTCAATTCTCTTTGTTTTGTAAGTATGAGGAACTAAACCCCCCTTAGCTAGGGGGTGATTCGAAATATATGTTTATGCTTGCAATATGATTTGATTACTTTTAATTACGTTTCATAAGTTGTGAATTCAATTTGTTTAACTATTTGATTGATATCCTATTTATGTATGTTTATTAAGAATGAACGCTTAATTTTCATGCATGAATATGACGCTAGAATATAAGTGAGTTTCACGTAATAGTTATGAACTTATATTCACAAGTAGTGGAGGTTGCTTATAAACAATCGCGTTAAACAAATTCTTGGCATAAGTTTCATGCAATCATAGTAACGAATGCCTCGTCAACACTTATAGTTTTCATGTTGCTTAATGATTCTTGCTTGTATCTCTATTATGCAATTCATGTAGGGAACTTGTGAGGAATGCTTTGGATTGTCGTATGCAATCATCCAATTCATTAACTTAAGGAAAACTTGACGGTTAATTTAAGCGGACCTAATTAACCCGGGGCGTTGAGAATTCATGGTTTATTGAAAAGCAATTAGAAATCGTTTTGTATGCAAGTATAACATGTATAGAGATGAACCCCTTAGCTAGCTTCCCATCCATTCATTTCCGTCAAATCCATATTTACAATTTGTTTTGTTTCCAAGTATCCATTTTAGTTTAAATTCGTCCAAATCCAATTCCCCCCTATTTCGTTGAAGTCTTAGTCTTAATCTTTCTTATTTTTAGTTTTGCTTTCTTCGAGCATTAAATAGTGTTTTATATTGTGTTTTTACGTTTTTAAGTCAAATCCAAGTGGTTAACAATCCCTCCTAATCCCCGGTCCAGAACGATCCCTACTTACATACTTACTACAATTGACGAAAAGAGGGTTTAATTTGTGTGCGTATAATTCTCGCATCACTAACCATCACATGTCCTGTTTGTACCATACTTGACCAATCCCGAAACTACTAAGCACCGGTCAACAACATACCGTGAAGGACCCACAAGAGTTTTCCTCCAACCAGGAGGCCAATCATAACACGACACATGTCGGTATCAAAGGCCAATCACAGCACAACATGTGTCGATCTCACAACACGACATGTGTCAATGTCAGAACAAAACTAAAAACTTTCTTCTATGAAAGGGGATCATTCTCCCACAATAATCCCTAATGTCATTTGTACTAAACTATTCACTAGAAGTCACTAAAAGAGAGCTTGAACCTATGTATTTGTGTAAACCCTTCACAACTAATGAGAACTCCTCTACTCCGTGGACGTAACCAATCTGGGTGAACCACGTACATCTTGTGTTATTCGCTTCCCTGTCTTTATTCATTTACATACTTATCGACACTAATGACCAGAGCAATCTAGCAAAGGTCATAAACTTGACACTTTTTGTTGTACCAAAGTCCTCGCCGATTTTGTGCATCAACATTTGGCGGCGTCTGTGGGAATCGCACTTATTCTTACTCTCCCCAGCTTTGTCAAGCTGGTTTCCACCATTCGTACACTTTCTTTCGACCAGGCACCTCTCTCCAACATGGGGAGTGAAGGGAGCCACAGCACACAGAACGACACCCCCCTCGCACTTAGTGCAAAGCAACGAAAGAAGGAACGAAAAAGGTTTGCTCTTCAGGCTAAAGTTGATGAGCTAAAGGCTCAGAACAACAAGATAGCGATAAAGAATGAGATCCTCCAGGAGCAGTATTCGGAAAGCTCCATGAAGCTAGGCATACTCAAACACACGAACTCATTGCCCTTGGGGAAGTTAACCACCACTTGGGTGCCCCTCCAACACGGGGGATCACCTGCCTTCAACATGGATATCCCTAATGGGGAGCGAGTTACTCATCAAGATGTTGATCTACATGAGACCTCTCTCGACCCAGCTGCTTCGTCCCGAAACAAGAGAAGTGGAGGAAAGCATCTTCTTGCAGAAGGAGTAGAAGGATCAAAAGCCGTTTATCGCGACTGTCGGGACTTCCTGAGGCAACGTCGAGAGAACCCCATCCACATAAGCTCGAAGGTCAATGACCCAAGGGTTTCTGAAAGGTTCGGTCCTCTCCTATGCCCCAAGCCAATTGCCAATCTAGGGAACGAGCGACATGTCCTAGAGGAATATGAAGGTGCGGGGGACTCGGCGGCGTTTCGACAGGCTCGCCCTGGAAGTCAGTACGGTGAGTCCAAAGAAAAATCCCATGCCCTTGACCAAGCTTTCCTACTTCCAAGAGGAGATGAAGACTTACAGAAGAAGGATCCAGCAGTATTTGACTCCACTCAGGACCCCTTTGTCCTACAACTCCTTGAGGAAGTAAACTAGTTGAAGGCCGAACGTCAGGCCGAAATACCTGACTGGAACCAACCTAGGCCTGGCCCTCTTACAAGGAGGATCCTCGACACCTCCCTCTAAGCAAAGACAAAGCAGAAGCTTGGCTTACAACTCTACATTGGAAGGAAGGACCCGATTGAACACCTTAACCTCTTTGAGTCCACCATGGCATACCAGATGCACACTGACGAAGAACGATGTCTTCTCTTCCCCTCTACCCTCTCTGGTAGAGCTCTGAATTGGTATTGCCGTCTTCCACTTGAGACAGTAGACTCATTTGAAGAACTGAGGAAACTATTTGTCTCTTAACACATCTTCCAGACAAATCGCTTGCAATCCGCAGATGACTTGTACACTATTTGCCAAAAGCCGAATGAGTCACTATGAAAGTATGCTAGCCGTTTTAGCCATGAGTATTCTCGCTGCACTGAGGCAGATGACAAGACCGCCCTTAAAGCCTTCACGGCAGGCCTACGCGACTATTTTTTCAAGTACATGATCAATGCTAACATTTGGAAGACTTACTCTGAGGTAATGGCACAGGCTTATAACCATGCCTCCGCCGAGGCAATGACATATCAAGGGAAACTCCCAACAACTATCCCTTATTAGCAAATGGGGAGTGGAAGCCAAATCTAACCGAATGAGAAAACCTCAACCTTCCAAACAACAGTGACGCTTCCCTCTGCCCTACCTAATACCTCGCCAAGTCAACATGCGTATCATTCTAAGGGCAAGAGGTAAGACTTCCATCTTCACTAGTCTCATTTTAATAAAAAGAGTAAGGGGCACTATCGCGATAACCAAAGGTATCACCACGATAATACTCGCCCCCATGTAGTCAATGTAGTGGGCCAAACACGTATCAAGAATGGTCCTACCCCGAGGTATGAGACATACACACCTTTAAACGCCACATGCACGACCATTTACCCCAGTATGACTCACTTGATACCAAAGCCAAGGCCGAGGGAGCCAGATTTCAAGTCCACAAAGAACACATACATGTTTTATAGTTACCACGAGTATAATGGCCATGACAGCGAGAAATGTATCACCCTCCGTGATCATATAAAAGTTTTGGCACGTGAAGGAAAAATTGACCAGTTTTTCCTTCACCCTCCAAAGGATAACTGCAACCAACGCCAAGTGAATGTGATATATTCCATAAACGGTGGCACACCCATATCTGAATCTTCCAATAGGGCAATGAAAAACAATGAACGAATGTTGAAGCCTGGCCACCAAGTGTTTCACGTGGAAGACATCAGGGGAGGCAAGTGTTTAATGTGATAATTATAAGCACACAAATTAACCCTCTTTTTATCAGTTGTAGTGAAGTATGTAAGTAGGGATCGTTCTGGACCGGGGATTAGGAGGGATTGTTAATCACTTGGATTTGACTCAAAAACGTAAAAACACAATATAAGACACCAAACTAGACCCAAAGAATGCAAAACTAGAGTTTAAAACACTAAGACAAACCAAAAGACTCAAAACAGCAAGAAAACATTCAAAACTGCCTTAAAACTACTTTCTGAGCAGTTTTAAGCACTAGAGAAGAATTTGGACGAAAATAGTTATAACTTGACTCAAGATACTCTAAAAACACAAACTAAATTGATTTCTAACTAATTTGACACTCCAAGTAAAGGGGGATTTTGATTTTGACGAATTTGGAAACAAAACTTAATACTTTGTAAAACGAACAGATTTTAAAAATGAATTTGATGGAATTTAATGGATGGGAAGCTAGCTAAGGGGTTCATCTCCACACATGTTATACTTGCACACAAAACGATTTCTAATTGCTTTTCAATAAACCATGAATTCTCAACGCCCCAGATTAACCGTGAATTGCACTAATTAACCCTTAGATTTTCCTAACGTTATTGAATTGGATGATTGCATACGACAACCCAAAACATTCCCCACAAGTCCCCTACATGATTGCATAATAGAGATACAAGCAAGAATCATTAAGTTCTTTGAAAACCATAAGCATTGACGAAGCACTTGTTACTATGATTGCATGAAACTTATGCCAAGCATTTACTTAACGCGATTGAGATCATCAACCTTTACTACTTGTGAATATAATTCCATAACGATTAGGTGAAATTTCCTTATATCCTAGCATTAGATTTACGCATGATGATTAATCGTGCACTCTCAACCAACACACACAAATCAATGTAATTCACATAGATAAGTAAATTGAATTCACAACTTATGAAACGCAATTAGAAGTAATCAAATCATATCGCAAGCATAAACATGTATTTCGAATCCCCCCCTAGCCAAGGGGGGGGGTTTAGTTCCTCATACGTACAAAACAAAGATAAGTAAATTTAACCATTGAAATCGAGGAAAATAAACACCTAAAAATTCCAACAACTCAAACTTGAATTGTATGAACGTTTAGGCACTCTTCTCTTCCTCTTTGTTGTGGCACAAGGTCTAAGGAAAGGTTTTGGGGTGGTGTTTGTATGTGGAATGGAGTGGGGAGTGGTTGAAATGGAAGGGGATGCACGGCAAGGGGAGAATGGTGTTGGAATTGGAAGGTGAAATGCTGGAAATGAATGTGTTTTGCACGGCAAAAGGGAAGTGTGATGGTGTGTATGGGATGCATGGGTTTTTATAGGGGGAATGGGAGAATATGTGGCTAATTGTTTAAGAGTGCATGTGGCTCTTATGATTGAGAGTGCATGTGGCTGAAATAATGATGGAAAAACAGCTAGGAAAAGAATGATTAAAGAGGGAATGCATGTGGAAGTGTGGCTGCAATGAAGGAGAAAAGCTGGAATGGATGTGTGATGCACGGCAAGGGATGAATGGTGCTGGAAATGAATGTGAAAGCATGTGAGTGACAGCTAGGGTGAATGATGATGAATGCATGTGGATTAAAGAGGGAATATGGAAGAGAATGTGGTGCAATGATGAAGTAGGAAGCTGGAAATGCAATGTGAAAGCCACGGCAAAGGCTTGTTGCTAGAATTGAAAGGTTTTGCACGGCTAAGGATTTGTTTATTGGGCTAGGCCCTTTGTTTTATGTCCTAAAGTGCATACAAGGCCTTCAATTTCGTCCATTCCTTTTGGTCCAAGCATATGCTATCCATTTCAAGCCCAATTTTGCTCCAAAATGCTCCAAACTGCACCTTTTTGCTTCCTTAGCCATATGAACCTAGAAACACACGAAAATGGCATAAAGGACTAAAATAACTAAAGAAACACAACGTAAATGCATGAGAACAAGCCAATTAAGTCGCATAAATATGCTCCTATCAAATTCCCCCACACTTAGCTTTTGCTAGTCCTCGAGCAAAACAGAAAAACAAAACAAAACGAAACAAAACAAACAAACAAAAGACAATCTAAACCTTCCAACGTTGCCTCAGGGATTTCCAATGCACATGACATGTTAAAAATTCATTATCTCCACAGATTTTAGTCATCTTCACACTTAAGTACATTCTTAATCATAGTCACCACATACTAGTTCACAATTAAGCATTTAAAACCATGTTTTGAATGTAGTAACATGCCTTAGAGAATTTGCTCAATTTCTTACAAGATATGCCCTCAATTTTCACTCAGAATTTCTTACTACACACCCTAATCTAGTTATATGTGAGAAGATTGATGTAAACATGAAAAGAACACTCACATATATATATATATATATATCACAAAGATAGCAATTTCTGGAGTTAATAAACATGTTTAGATATGATCTCATGAATGGAATGCTACTACTTAGATGCGAGAACCATTGACACCATATGCTCATACCAACTTCAAACTCCACAAATTGAAATGCACAACACTCAAGATAGAAGTCAAGGGTTGTAATGGGGCTTAGGGTATTGGTTAACAATGGAAAGATAGAGGGAAACAAAGGTTCTTAAAGCAATAGCAAGCAAAGTAATGAAATTGAAACTTAGAACTCACTTTAAAACACAGAAATCAACTTTTAACACAAAGGGAAGAACTAAGCAACAATCAGGGCCATATTCAACATTTTTTGGACCCTTTTCTCAACTACCATAAACATGTGAACTTATTTTCATTTATTTCATACTCTTTTTTTTTTTTTTTTTCTTTTCACAACTTTTTCTTTTCTTTTTCTTTTTCCTTTTCTCTTTTCCACCCGTGCCTATGGCACACTAACTCACATGAAACCTACTTCCCCCACACTTGGGTTCTGCCAAACATTAATCAAAGGGAGTTAAATTCAAATCATGCTTTGTTATGCTTCAAGAATAAGGGCATGGAAAGTCCTAATCTAGGCTAGGTGAGGATAGTGTGGGTTAACAAAGAATGTAAGCTTAACAAGGCTCAATGGGGTTAACTTAAACATATAATGAAGTAGGATACACGGCAATTTGGCTTTGGTGGTGGTCACTACACAACTTCTTCTTGAATATGTGTTATGCAAATCAATAACATGCTTTGAATGAAATGGGCATGAGTTCTAGCATTTAGAACTATATGATGAAACGCCTTCTAAGTAGTAACCAAGCAAAGAATAATGAGATCATGTAACGACTTTTTAGAAAACAATAATGCACAGATTTTAACTCTCCAAATAATGTTTAGGCTCAAGTCGCACAAGGTTGTAGCGTTTGTTTGAGTTCCTTCCTTCAAGCATGTTACAAAAACTAATTTTTCTTTTATGATTGCATGCGAAGTCATACATTATAACCATAACCAAGCATATACCAAGAGTAAATCAAACTTTTCTTCATGTTTATAACTCTTTTTAACAGTCATGCAATTAAAAACCAAATCCTCATCATTGCGTTGGAAGGTACCCTAAGACACAAACACACAAAAACGACTCAAAACACTCTTTTTAGGCTTTTCAAAAAAATTTTAAGTGATTTTCGGAGTTATAAAACAAAACACACTAAAACACTCCAAATCAGCTTAAAAACATTTTAAAACAGCAAGTAACAACACTTGAAGTTATGGGTGATAAAATCCAACGAATTTGCATCAACATCCTTAATTTGCATCAACATCCTTAGTTACCCCCCACACTTCAATCAAACATTGTCCTCAATGTTTTAAGCCTAAATTCACACCAAACAAAAGTAAACACATAAACAGCAACTAAACATACTAAACATGGCAGAATGTATCTAACAAAGAGAAGAGTTTAGGGACGCAAATCTGGTTATGGAGTGTAAATTCCATCTTCTCCTTGGTGATTGCATTGAGGCTTGATCTTGAGTTTTTTCCACAGGCTAATCTTGAACTGGGCTGGAGGATTCTGACACATGGCAGGCAAGCACGAGGTGGAGGTGATGACCTGTTTCTTTGTTCAATCTTTCCAATTCGTATTGAAGAGGGTTAGAGGATAACTCAGCATATGCAGTTGTTGCATTTGCTGACTATCCACAAGATTGATGTTTTATTGTCACTCGTCTTAGCTGTTCTCTAAGCAGATGTGGTCCCTTCTCTGGAAGTGTATCAACCGTTGAAGATGACTACTCGAGAGCAACGCTAGGTAAGCAACCAGGGAATAGATTCCAGGTAGTCGGTTCTAGATTGGAAGACTGACTCCAAGTGCCGGCTGATTGCTCTCTTTCACTTTGCCATGCGAGTAATAACAAGGACAAAGGAAAAGACAGGGAAAGAGCATGATATGAGATACCTTTGCTTTCGGCCTTGATGATATGAGATACTTTTTCTTTTGAAGAAGCAGCGAATGAATCAGCACATATATTTGTTGCGCTTGTCTCCACAAGCTTCGATCTACCGTTTCCTCCTGCCTCATCTGTACTCCAGGCATCTGGTATCTTCTTTGGGGGTACATCAATGGTTGAATAGGTGTTCTCAAGGGAAGAAGAAAACTGAGCATGTTGAGAGGTTTGGTTGCAGCTACATTCTCGGCCGAGAAGAAAAGTCATGCGTTTTTGGATGTATGCCTTGCCATGAATGTTGACGTATATAGGAATTGTAATGGCAAGTAGTAGTGCGGATGCGGCAATGACCTCCACGCGTTTTCAACTTTGTTAGAGATCTTTTGACAAAGTTGCACGCTTTATCTGAAAAGCCGAGATTGCGGCTTTGTCATCCACGCTTGTCGGCAAAAGTGTGTAGTTGGGATAATGACCTCCACGCGTCTTCAACTTTGTTAGAGATCTTTTGACAAAGTTGCACGCTTTATCTGAAAAGCCGAGATTGTGTCTGAAGAGTTGGCGAACTTTACGCAGGAAAATCCGGCTTTGAAGAGTGGTGTCTCTTCAATTTTGAATCGGTGGTTGTGTCACCTCTCCTTTTATAGATGTATCGATCACCTCTAACATGCACACTTTGAAGATTTCCCATTCGTGAAAGTCGTCTTCAGCCCTTTGAGATTTTACTCCATCCAAACCTTCTCTTTTAACATCTTTGAAAATGGCTAACCCATCTAACATTTGCTTAGATTTGAGTCTCAGCAGTGATCCGGTTGTGCCACGTCAGGGTAATGTATGGTGCCCGTCTTTCTTATCTTCTAATGGCCCTATTACAGGTGAAGACTCCGTGATGACAGATGCAACAACAGCTACAATAGTAGCTAGGAACCTCCTCACTCCTAAAGATAGTAGGCTGCTTTCAGGACGGTCCGATGAGTTGGCCGTTCAAGAGTCCCTAGCTCTCAGTGTTCAGTGTGCGGGCTCTGTGTCTAACATGGGCCAATGCCTACTTGCTCGATCCCGTCAAGTTGAATCATTGATGGCGGAGGTGGAAAATCTTAAGCAAGAGATCAAACAGCTTAAGCACGAGAATAGAGGTTTGCACGTGCTTGCAAATAACTATTCGACAAGCATGAAGAGGAAGCTTGATCAGCTGCAAGAATCTGAAGGTCGAATTCAAAGTGACCGTCAAAGGTTTGCGGCTTTCTTCCAGAGGCACCTTTTTCCTGCGTCATCTAGCGTTCCACCAAGTATTGAGGCCTCAAATGATCTATCTTTGATGCCTCCCGCTCCGATGCCTCCCAATCCAAGAGTTTTGCCACGTAGTGGGGCTTCACGTAAACAACCTTTGTGAATGCTCCATCTTTCTCCTTTTTTTTTTTTTTTTTTTTTTTTTTTTTTGGGCACTCACTTGAAATTTCTCGGAGATCAATGAACATGCTTTGTTTTATTCAGTGTATTGGGTTGCCTCCCAAGTAGCGCTTTCTTTTACGTCTTGTAGCCGGACGAAGAACCCAATCACTCCAGATTGGAGCCCACGGCACCCAAGGGGTGTCATCCACGGTGTGCTCCACAAAGTTCTCATAATAGGGCTTCAAACGATGCCCGTTTACCTTAAATTCATGTCCCATTTTCAAGCTTTGGATTTGGACTGCACCATGAACAAAAACATTAGTAATAACAAACGGTCTAATCCACTTGGAACGTAACTTACCGGGAAACAAACGTAAACGGGAATTGAACAATAGCACTTTCTGCCCAATTGAGAATGATTTCCCACGGATCATGTTGTCATGGAAAGCTTTGGTCTTTTGCTTGTAAATGCTTGCATTATCGTACGCCTCGTGCCTTATCTCATCAAGCTCATTTAATTGCAATCTCCTTTGACTTCCCGCTTCATCGCGGTTCATGTTAAACTTCTTGATGGCCCAAAGTGCTTTGTGCTCCAATTCAACGGGAAGATGGCACGCCTTGCCATAGACAAGTCGAAAGGCGGACATCCCAATGGGGGTTTTGTACGCCGTACGATACGCCCAAAGTGCATCATCTAACCGTAAGCTCCAATCCTTCCTTGTTGGCCCAACGGTCTTCTCAAGTATTTGCTTGATCTCTCGGTTGGAAACCTCGGCTTGGCCATTCGTTTGAGGATGGTAAGGTGTAGAAACCTTATGGGTGACATGGTATTTCCTCAATAACGCTTCAATGGTCCGATTGCAAAAGTGTGACCCTCCATCACTAATGATCACTCGTGGCATTCCAAACCTTGCAAAAATGTTAGTTCTAATAAAATCTGCAACCACTTTAGAATCATTAGTCCGGGTGGCCTTGGCTTCCACCCATTTTGACACATAATCAACCGCAAGCAAAATATACATGAAACCATACGATGAAGGGAAGGGACCCATAAAATCAATACCCCAAACATAAAAAATTTCAACATTTAGGATAGAAACCTGCGGCATTTGGTCCCTTGCACTAATTCCACCCATTCGTTGGCATTTATCACAAGTTAAGCAAAAAGTTTTAGCATCCTTAAAAATACTAGGCCAATAAAATCCACATTGTAACACTTTGAGGGCCGTGCGTTGTGTGCCAAAGTGCCCTCCACATGCATATGTATGACAAAAACTCAAAATTGAATGACATTCAGAATCATGCACACAACGACGTATAATCTGATCGGGACAAAATTTCCATAAGTACGGATCATCCCACACATAAAACCGTGCATCATGCCTAAGTTTATCACGTTGGTGCCTAGTGAACTCACTTGGAATACGTTTTGACACCAAAAAATTAACAATATCGGCATACCAAGGTGCACTAACCTTAATGGACAGCAATTGTTCATCGGGGAATGTCTCGGCAATGGGTAGGGCCTTTTCATTGTGCACCATTCGGCTTAGGTGGTCAGCCACCACGTTTTCACTTCCCTTCTTGTCCCGAATCTCTATGTCGAACTCTTGAAGTAGCAACATCCATCGAATTAGCCGTGGCTTGGCCTCCTTTTTAGTGAGCAAGTACTTCAGAGCTGCATGATCAGTGAAAACAATTACTTTAGTACCAATTAGATATGATCAAAATTTATCTAAAGCAAAGACAACGGCAAGAAGTTCTTTTTCCGTAGTGGAGTAGTTCAATTGTGCATCGTTCAATGTCCGTGAGGCGTAGTAGATGACATGCAGCCTCTTGTCCTTTCTTTGTCCTAAAACAGCTCCTAAAGCATAGTCGGACGCATCACACATGAGCTCGAAAGGTAGACTCCAATCTGGTGGAACAATGATGGGTGCCGTGGTCAACAACTCCTTAAGTTGGTTGAATGATGCCGTGCACTCCTTGGTGAATTCAAACGTCACGTCTTTTTGTAGGAGACCGCAAAGAGGTTGTGCAACCTTCGAGAAATCCTTGATAAACCTACGATAGAATCCTGCATGGCCAAGAAAAGAACGAACCTCTCTAACCGAAGCTGGAGAGGGTAAGTGACGTACAAGATCTATTTTCGACTTATTGATGTGAGAATTATACGCACACAAATTAAACCCTCTTTTTATCAATTGTAGTGAAGAATGTAAGTAGGGATCGTTCTGGACCGGGGATTAGGAGGGATTGTTAATCACTTGGATTTGACTCAAAAACGTAAAAAACACTATACAAGACACCAAACTAAACCTAAAGAATGCAAAACTAAAGTTTAAAACACTAAGACAAACCAAAAGACTCAAAACAGCAAGAAAACATTCAAAATTGCCTTAAAACTACTTTCTGAGCAGTTTTAAGCACTAGAGAAGAATTTGGACGAAAATAGTTATAACTTGACTCAAGATACTCTAAAAACACAAACTAAATTGATTTCTAACTAATTTGACACTCCAAGTAAAGGGGGATTTTGATTTTGACGAATTTGGAAACAAAACTTAATACTTTGTAAAACAAACAGATTTTAAAAACGAATTTGATGGAATTTAATGGATGGGAAGCTAGCTAAGGGGTTCATCTCCACACATGTTATACTTGCACACAAAACGATTTCTAATTGCTTTTCAATAAACCATGAATTCTCAACGCCCCAGATTAACCGTGAATTGCACTAATTAACCCTCAGATTTTCCTAACATTATTGAATTGGATGATTGCATACGACAACCCAAAACATTCCCCACAAGTCCCCTACATGATTGCATAATAGAGATACAAGCAAGAATCAGTAAATTCTATGAAAACCATAAGCATTGACGAAGCACTTGTTACTATGATTGCATGAAACTTATGCCAAGAATTTACTTAACGCGATTGAGATCATCAACCTTTACTACTTGTGAATATAATTCCATAACGATTAGGTGAAATTTCCTTATATCCTAGCATCCAATTTATGCATGATAATTAAGCGTGCACTCTCAACCAACACACACAAATCAATGTAATTCACATAGATAAGTAAATTGAATTCACAACTTATGAAACGCAATTGGAAGTAATCAAATCATATTGCAAGCATAAACATGTATTTCGAATTCCCCCCTAGCCAAGGGGGGATTTAGTTCCTCATACGCACAAAACAAAGATAAGTAATTTTAACCATTGAAATCAAGGAGAGGAAAGCCCCTAAAAATTCCAACAACTCAAACTTGAATTGTATGAACGTTTAAGCACTCTTCTCCTCCTCTTTGTTGCAGCACAAGGTCTAAGCACGGGTTTGATGGCTGGAATGTGTATGAATGCACGGGTTTGGTTTGTGTGTTGGAGATTATGGAAGAATTTCTGTGATGAATGGAGGTGTGGAATGGAATGGATGGTTTTGCACGGCTTTGAAGTGATTGTGGATGCTGGAATGGTAGGGAAAGCACGGCACAAAGGGCAGTTTTGGGAGATGGTAGGGGGAATGCACGGCTTTTGGGCAGATTGTGTGAAGTGTGTATGAATAATGGTCCATTTGTGGCTGCAATGGAGGTTTATTTATAATTGGATGAATGATTAAAGAAGGAATATGACAGCTAGGGAGAGAATGTGGCTGCCATCATGAAGAGTGCATGGATGTGGCTGAATAATCACATGGGAAAGCATGTGGCTGAATGGATTAAAGAAGGAATGATGATGGGAGAGTATGTGGGTGACAGCTAGGTTGGTTGGTGGCTGCAATGGAGGTGTGGAATGATGATGGGAGAGCATGTAGGTGCGGCTATGGTGGGAATTTTGGGCAGAAAATATCCTAAGGCTTTATTACTTAGTTTAGGAAAGGATGTAACTCCAAATCCCTAAGGAAAAGGAAACACAAAGTCAGAAATTAAAGGGAAAAACATGTAACTTGCGGCAAAGGAGTGCAAGAAAGGGAATGTGCTTTATTTCTGAAATTAGGCAAAGATTTTGGAATAGAAAAGGTATGTAAGTTGTGGCTGAGTTTGACATGAAAAGGGAATGTGTTTTAATGCTTTAGAATAGGAAAGAAGGCCCTCCCTTGCACGGCAAGGAAGGGAAACACCAAGGGGATACACGGTATGGCTTAAGGTTGCAAGTTTTGTGACCTAGAATAGGTAGGAACCTTCTTTGACTAAGATTCCTCATTTGATTAGGAATCCTCTTCAATTTCGTCCATTCCTTTTGCTCCAAACGTAAGCTATCCATTCCAAGCCCAATTTTGCTCCAAAATGCACCTTTTTGCTTCCTTAGCCATATGAACCTAGAAACACACGAAAATGGCATAAAGGACTAAAAATAACTAAAGAAACACAACGTAAATGCTCAAGAACAAGCCAATTAAGTCGCATAAATATGCTCCTATCACTTATCAACCTTAATACCGTTTTCAGAGACTATATGACCTAAAACTATGCCTTGTTTAACCATGAAATGGCATTTTTCCCAATTAAGAACAAGGTTAGTTTTAATGCAGCGTTTTAAGATTAAACTAAGATTATGCAAGCAACCATCAAAAGAATCACCAAACACGCTAAAATCATCCATAAACACTTCAATGATTTTCTCAACATAATCAGAAAATATGCTCATCATGCATCGTTGAAATGTAGCAGGTGCATTACATAAACCAAAAGGCATGCGACGATATGCAAAAGTACCGAAGGGGCATGTAAAAGTGGTTTTTTCTTGATCTTCTGGTGTTATTGATGCGTGAATTATACGCACACAAATTAAACCCTCTTTTTGTCAATTGTAGTAAGTATGTAAGTAGGGATCGTTCTGGACCGGGGATTAGGAGGGATTGTTAATGACTTGGATTTGACTCAAAAACGTAAAAACAGGTTTAAAACACTATACTAAACTCGAAGAATGCAAAACTAAACTTTAAAGCACCAAAACAAACCAAAAGACTCAAAATACTTAAAAACACAAAATAAGATAGATAAAGACTAAGACTTAAACAAAATATGGGGGGGGGGGATTGAGGTTTGGACGAGATTAAACTAAAATGGATAGATTGCAAAGAAAACAAATTGTAAATACGAATTTAATGGAATTGAATGGATGGGAAGCTAGCTAAGGGGTTCATCTCCACACATGTTATACTTGCACACAAAATGATTTCTAATTGCTTTTCAATAAACCATGAATTCTCAACACCCCGGGTTAATTAGGTCCGCTTAAATTAACCGTCAAGTTTTCCTTAAGTTAATGAATTGGATGATTGCATACGACAACCCAAAGCATTCCCCACAAGTTCCCTACATGAATTGCATAATAAAGATACAAGCAAGAATCATTAAGTTCTTTGAAAACTATAAGTGTTGACGAGGCATTCGTTACTATGATTGCATGAAACTTATGCCAAGAATTTATTTAACGCGATTGTTTATAAGCAACCTCCACTACTTGTGAATATAAGTTCATAACTATTAGGTGAAACTCACTTATATTCTAGCGTCATATTCATGCATGAAAATTAAGCGTGCACTCTCAATAAACATACATAAATAGGTTATCAATCAAACAGTTAAACAAATTGAATTCACAACTTATGAAACGTAATTAGAAGTAATCAAATCATATTGCAAGCATAAACATATATTTCGAATCCCCCCCTAGCCAAGGGGGGGTTTAGTTCCTTATACATACAAGACAAAGAGAATTGAAATTAAACATTGTAATCGAGGAAAAGAAACACCTAAACATTCCAACAACTCAAACTTGAATTGTATGAACGTTTAGGCACTCTTCTCCTCCTCTTCGTTGTAGCATAAGGTCTAAGGATAGGTTTGGATGGATGGGGAGTGGTTGGAGTGGCTGCAATGGAGGTGATATGGTGCAGAAATGGAAGGGAAATGCTGAAATGAAAGGAGAACTCACGGCACAAAGGGTTTGTTGTGTTTGTGTTGTGGTATGTACAATGGAATGAGGTGTGTCTTGGTAATGGGAATGCAAGGGCTTTTATAGGAGGAATGGAGGTGCATATGGCTGTTTGTTTAGAATGCATGTGGCTGGTTAATGATGGAAAACAGCTAGGAAAGCATGTGAAAGTTGGAATTGCATAAGGAACCCACGACATTGGCAGTTTTTTATGTTGGAATTGCATGTGTGTGCATGTGAAAGCTGCCAAGATGGGGGAAAATATGGAAAATGGAAGTGTGATGCACGACTTTGGGAGAGAATAGGAGTGCATATGGCTACAATGCATGTGAAAAACAGCTAGGAAAGTTGGTGGAAAGCTGGAAAGCATGTGGCAAGGTGTGTAGGTGCTGGAATTGCAAAGAAAACCCACGGCAAAGACTTGTTTGGTTGCATGTGATGATTTCTGTGGTGGGTTATGCATGGCAAGGCTGGAATGTGGTGTAATGATGAAGGAATAATGTCTTGGTGGCTGGAATGATGAAGTGGAATGCTGGAATTGCACAAGGGGATGCACGGCAAAGTAGGGAAGTGATTGTTGTTTGTGTGAAGTGTGTGTGAATGCATGTGAGTGGCAACTAGGTTGAATGAAAGGTGAATGAATAATGAAATAGGGAAGCATGTGAGTGACAACTAGGTTGAATGATGATGAGTGCATGTGGTTGAATGAAAACATGTGAATGAATGAGAATGTGCTAGGGTGTTGAAAGGTTTTGCATGGCTTTGAAGTGATTGTGGATGTTGGAATTGGAAGGGAATGCATGGCCTTGGGGTTGGTTTAAGAGAGAATGGGCTAGGCCCTTTGTTGTATGTCCTAAAGTGCATACAAGGCCTTCAATTTCGTCCAACATTTTGGCTCCAAGCATAAGCCATCCATTCCAAGCCCAATTTTGCTCCAAAATGCTCCAAAATGCATCTTTTTGCTTCCTTAGCCATATGAACCTAAAAACACACGAAAATGGCTTAAACTACTAAAACAACTAGGAATTAACAATATAAATGCACGAAAACAAGCTAAGTAAGTCGCCTTTGGATAGGCATTAGATCTATCGGCTAATTGTATGATCACACCATCGTTTTTCAACGCTCCTAGGTTCATAGATGTATAAATTGAATATGGCATGACATTTATAGATGCACCTAGGTCTAACATGGCAGATTCAAACCTAGAATTACCAATAACACACAGAATTGTAAAACTACCCGGATCTTTGCATTTTGGGGGCAGCTTGCGTTGTAAGATGGCTGAGACGTTTTCACCTACTTTGACCACCTCCTTGGTTGAAATCCTCCTCCTATTGGTGCAAAGTTCCTTCAAGAACTTGGCGTACCTCGGGACTTACTTGATTGCATCCAAAAGGGGGATATTGACTTGAACTTTCCGAAACGTCTCCAAAATGTCCTTTTCCGCTTCTTCTTTCTTTGTTTGTTTAAACCTACTAGGAAAAGGAACATTCGCAGGAAAATCATTAGTAGGAACCGAACTTCACACGTTTTTACATTTATTGGATGAATTGGACGACTTGGGATCACTTGGAACTTGCGGCACATTTGGTTCCACCTTGGTCGTGAGTGGCCTTTGCTCCTCCTCTTCAATTCTCAACTCGTCCTCCTCGTTGGAACGTGATTTGGATGGTTTGAGGTCAGATCCGACTTGCTTTCCACTTCGCAAATGCATAGCTTTTGCAGATTCGAATCCACCTTTCGGATTGACCACCGTTGAGCTAGGCAATCTTCCTTGCTCACGAAATTGCCCCATGAACTCGGCAATTTGTCCCACTTGCTTCTCCAAGTTGTCCACCCTCTTGTCTTGGATTTGCCTCTCTTTGTTTTGAGTTTGGACTTCCTGCGTCAAAGTAGTAAGTAATTGAAAAATCTTATCATTATCACTTGAATTACCTACATTGCTTTGGGCAGGTTGTGCTTCGGCTTGTGGTGGTGCCAACGGCTTTTGATAGAAACCCGGGGTTTGTTGCCTAAATCCACTTTGTTGTTGACCTTGTTGGGGGTCTCGCCATTTGAAATTCGGATGAGCACGCCAACAGAGATTGTAAGTATTAGAAAATGGATCACCACGTGATTGGTATTGGTTGCCATATCCCACGGCATTGAGTGTCTCCCACCCTCCATTCTCGATCAATTGTGGGCACGTGTCCGTAGGGTGTCCTTGCATGGAGCATACGCCACAAGAAGCTACAGTTTTGACTTTTGGACCTTCCACCACCTGAGAAAGCAACGTAGTAAGGTTAGCCATTTGATTTTGAAGTTCAGTTATGGCACTTACCTCATTGACTTGGTGTTGCCGTGGGGTACTCCTCTGTCCAACGCCTTCGTATTGTTGAGCGTTCAATGCTCGATTAGCAATCAAGGTCTTTGCAGCCGTGGGGGTCTTGTCCACCAAGGCTCCTCCCGCTGAGGCATCTAGCATTTGACGTTTGATTGGTAGAAGTCCCTCATAGAAGTATTGTAAGAGAAGTTCCTCCTTCATCTGATGCTGTGGACATGAAGCAACAAGAGATTTAAAACGTTCATAATAAGTAGGAAAAGATTCACCTTCATTTTGTTGAATTCCACTTATCCTTTTTCGTAGGAGGATGACTCGAGAAGTTGGGAAAAACTTCTCCAAGAAAGCCCGTTTCATGCTCTCCCAAGATGTGACAGTTCCGGGAGCCAATTCATACAACCAATCTTTAGCTTTATCCATTAGAGAGAATGGAAAAGCTTTCATCTTCAAGATGCTTCCATCGACATTCACCGGGATCATGCTCGAACAAACAACTTTGAACTCCTTTAAGTGTTTGTTTGGATCCTCCATGGACAGCCCATGGTACTTCGGAATGTGATGTAACAAACTTGACTTCAATTCGAACTCGGCAGTCTTATCTGGAGCCGCCCTAGGATATTGAATACATAGGGGTGCGGCATTGTCCAATCCCGAAGCGGAAAGCTCCTTGATTGTTCGGTTGCCCGTTGCCATGTCTACTTCACCTACTCTTGCCGTGGGTTTCTCTTCTTCAGATTCAGAAACGGACTCGGAGCTTTCACTTGATTCGCTAGGATCTGGGTTCTTTCTCTTTCGTCTTAATTCTCGCTCGAAATCGTCGTCAAAGTCCGAGACATGTTCACGAATCGGATGAGAACTCCGAGTCATAAACTAGTACCTAAAACAAGAAACAAAACAAGATTAAGAATCTGGAATAAAATAAAAACAAACGAAAATAAAACAATCCAAGAGATTAGCAAAGTTGCTAATCCCCGGCAACGGCGCCAAAATTTGATGTGATAATTATAAGCACACAAATTAACCCTCTTTTTATCAGTTGTAGTGAAGTATGTAAGTAGGGATCGTTCTGGACCGGGGATTAGGAGGGATTGTTAATCACTTGGATTTGACTCAAAAACGTAAAAACACAATATAAGACACCAAACTAGACCCAAAGAATGCAAAACTAAAGTTTAAAACACTAAGACAAACCAAAAGACTCAAAACAGCAAGAAAACATTCAAAACTGCCTTAAAACTACTTTCTGAGCAGTTTTAAGCACTAGAGAAGAATTTGGACGAAAATATTTATAACTTGACTCAAGATACTCTAAAAACACAAACTAAATTGATTTCTAACTAATTTGACACTCCAAGTAAAGGGGGATTTTGATTTTGACGAATTTGGAAACAAAACTTAATACTTTGTAAAACGAACAGATTTTAAAAACGAATTTGATGGAATTTAATGGATGGGAAGCTAGCTAAGGGGTTCATCTCCACACATGTTATACTTGCACACAAAACGATTTCTAATTGCTTTTCAATAAACCATGAATTCTCAACGCCCCAGATTAACCGTGAATTGCACTAATTAACCCTCAGATTTTCCTAACGTTATTGAATTGGATGATTGCATACGACAACCCAAAACATTCCCCACAAGTCCCCTACATGATTGCATAATAGAGATACAAGCAAGAATCATTAAGTTCTTTGAAAACCATAAGCATTGACGAAGCACTTGTTACTATGATTGGATGAAACTTATGCCAAGAATTTACTTAACGCGATTGAGATCATCAACCTTTACTACTTGTGAATATAATTCCATAACGATTAGGTGAAATTTCCTTATATCCTAGCATTAGATTTACGCATGATGATTAATCGTGCACTCTCAACCAACACACACAAATCAATGTAATTCACATAGATAAGTAAATTGAATTCACAACTTATGAAACGCAATTAGAAGTAATCAAATCATATCACAAGCATAAACATGTATTTCGAATCCCCCCTAGCCAAGGGGGGTTTAGTTCCTCATACGTACAAAACAAAGATAAGTAAATTTAACCATTGAAATCGAGGAAAAGAAACACCTAAAAATTCCAACAACTCAAACTTGAATTGTATGAACGTTTGGGCACTCTTCTCTTCCTCTTTGTTGTGGCACAAGGTCTAAGGAAAGGTTTTGGGGTGGTGTTTGTATGTGGAATGGAGTGGGGAGTGGTTGAAATGGAAGGGGATGCACGGCAAGGGGAGAATGATGCTGGAATTGAATATGAAAGCATGTGAGTGACAGCTAGGGTGAATGATGATGAATGCATGTGGATTAAAGAGGGAATATGGAAGAGAATGTGGTGCAATGATGAAGTAGGAAGCTGGAAATGCAATATGAAAGCCACGGCAAAGGCTTGTTGCTGGAATTGAAAGGTTTTGCACGGCTAAGGCTTTGTTTGATTGGGCTAGGCCCTTTGTTTTATGTCCTAAAGTGCATACAAGGTCTTCAATTTCGTCCATTCCTTTTGCTCCAAGCATATGCTATCCATTCCAAGCCCAATTTTGCTCCAAAATGCTCCAAAATGCACCTTTTTGCTTCCTTAGCCATATGAACCTAGAAACACACGAAAATGGCATAAAGGACTAAAATAACTAAAGAAACACAACGTAAATGCATGAGAACAAGCCAATTAAGTGGCATAAATATGCTCCTATCAGATAACCGCAACCAACGCCAAATGAATGTGATATATTCCATAAATGGTGGCACACCCATATCTGAATCTTCCAATAGGGCAATGAAAAACAATGAACGAATGTTGAAGCCTGGCCACCAAGTGTTTCACGTGGAAGACATCAGGGGAGGCAAGCATTAAAAGCCTAACTGGGATCCTATATGTTTCTACCTTGAGGAAGAAATAGGTATCATCTATCCTCACAACGACCCACTGATTGTGGAGGCTCACATAGCCCACTTTGATGTACGACGAATCCTGGTAGACACGGGAGCGTCGGTCAATATTATGTTTGTTGAAGCTTTCAAAACACTTAATGTAGCTGAACACTTTCTCGATCACTCGGTTTCACCTCTGATAAGCTTTTCTGGTGATGTCGTGCAACCTTTAGGGAGCGTACATTTACCCTTCACCATCGGTACAAGCCCGTACACAGCCACCATCACCACTAACTTCTTGGTGGTTGACTGCCCAACGACATACAATGTCATCTTTGGGCGCATATGCATTAATGATCTCAAGGCCATGGTATCCACACATATGTTGTTGATGAAATTTCCAACCCCCTATGGCAATGGTTACATCAGAGGAGATCAACTTAATGCACGATTATGTTACAACACTTCAGTCAAGCAACAACACTTGTATGTACCCAAAGAAACACTTTCTATACATGACCAAGTTATCAACACCAGCTCGGACAAAGACAAATTGAATATTCATGGTGGTAACAATCAACCTGACGATCCTCGAAATGACTCTTTCACCCAGCAAGCACAACCTGCTGAAAAGTTGGAGAAGGTTTCTATCTTAAAAGATTATCTAGATCACATAGTGAAGATTGACACCACTTTGTCACCACCCATTCAGTTGGCATTGATCTTTTTTTTGCAAGAGAACACTGAATTCTTCGCCTGGTCATACGAGGACATGCTAGGCATCTCTCCCGATATCATCTGTCATCGCTTGAGTATTGATCCCAGGACCAAGCGGGTGAGACAGAAGCGAGGATCTTATGATGCTGAACGATATGAAGCAATGAAGGCAGAAGTTGAAAAACTCAAAAGCATAGGCTTCATCCGTGAAGTCAATTATCCAACGTAGGTAGCAAATATGGTCCTTGTTAAGAAAAATCCAACCAAGGAAAGTTTCTTGCTTCAAAAGATCTTGTGGAGAATATGTGTCGACTACACCGACTTAAACAAAGGATCCCCGAAGGATAGCTTTCCCCTTCATCTCATTGATAGACTTGTAGACTCTACAGCAAGGTGTGAACTCTTGAGCTTCATGGATGCTTACTTAGGGTACAATCAAATCCTCATGAACTCTTCGGACCAAGAACACACGACCTTCACCACTGATAGAGGACTATATTGCTATATAGTCATGCCATTCGGCCTAAAGAATGCAGGAGCGACTTATCAAAGATTAGTCAATTCAATGTTCGCTGAAGAGATTGGGAAAAGCATGGACGTTTATGTTGATGATATGTTAGTCAAAAGCAAACATGCTGACCAACACATTGCCAACTTGTCTGAAACCTTCTCCATCCTGAAGAAGTATCGAATGAGGTTGAACCCCAACAAATGCGTTTTTGGTGTGGGCTCTGGAAAATTCTTAGGCTTCATGATTAGCCAACGAGGCATTAAAGTTAACCCCGAGAAGATCAAAGCAATCATGGACATGAAAAAACTAGTAACCTCAAAAGAAATCCAGAGCTTTACTAGCAAGGTGGCAGCCTTGACCAGGTTCATCTCTAAGGCCACAGACAAATGCGTTTCTTTTTTTCAAAGCACTTAAGGGAAGTAAGAAGTACATCATGTAGACTGATGAATGTGTCGAAGCATTTAAAAACCTCAAGGAGTACATGAGTAAAACCCCTCTGCTTTCCAAACCTGAAGTTGGCGACACCCTAATTGTCTATCTATCTGTCTCAGCTTCAGCAGTTAGTTCTGTCCTTATTCGTAGGGATGGTAGTATCGAACGACCTGTCTATATGATAGCAAGGATCTACAAGATGCGGAGACATAATACTCCAACATTGAGAAATTAGCTCTAGCATTAATTATGTTTGCTCGGAAACTTCGCCCCTACTTCTAAGCACATTCCATCATTGTGCTTACCAATCACCCTCTTCGACAAATACTTCAGAGTCCTGACACTTCGGAGCAAATGATCAAATGGGCTATAGCACTGGGAAAGTTTGACATCTCTTACCACCTAAAGCTAGCTGAAAAGGGCCAAGCAGTTGCAGATTTCATTGCGGAATTCACTTATCCCGTTGACATTTCTCCTACACCTAAGGCAGCAGTTTCATCACCCCTGGAAACTTGGAAGGTAAAACCAACACTCCCAGTATGGACTCTATATGTTGATGGCTCATCCAACCAACATGGTTGTGAAGCAGGACTAGTCCTGACTACCCCCGACAAAGTGGCAATGGAGTATGTTCTTCACTTCAAATTCAAGGCGTCAAACAATGAAGCTGAGTATGAGGCCCTTTTAGCAGGCTTACGTTTGGCCAAACACATTGGAGTTAAACAAATTAATATCTTTAGTGACTCCCAATTGGTGGTTAACCAGATCACGAACAACTTTGATGCTAAGGATAACTACATGGCCGTGTAACTTGCGCAAACGCAGCTTTTGCTCAAGCACTTCCACTACCAGATCACCCAAGTCCCTCAAGCGGCAACAGTCATGCAAACGCTTTGGCTCGCCTTGCCTCAGCAGTGGAAGACAAGATTGGGAGAAAAATTCATGTCGAATTGTTGGCAACACCAAGTACCATGGTCACAGAAGTGTGCAACTTGCAACAAGGGGATAGCTGGATCACCCTAATTCATGGCACTCTCCTAAATGATAAAGTCCAACCTAAAAAGATTCGATACAAGTCTACCCGCTACCTGATCATTAATGACCAACTCTACAAGTGAGGTTTTAACCTACCATACTTACGGTGCCTGACACCTGCGGAAGTGGAAATTGTCCTTCGAGAAATACATGAAGGAGTTTGTAGAGATCATGCTGGATCTCGATCCTTAGCACACAAGGTTTTTTGCCAAGGATATTACTGGCCAACACTCCACCAAGATGCCATCAGAATATCCCGTTCATATGATAAGTGTCAACGCTACGTAACTATTCATCACTCCCCTCCCCAGCCTCTTACTCCTATGATCAGCCTTTGGCCCTTCGCCTAATAAGGACTTGATTTGATCGGCCCAATGCCTGCAGGAAAGGGCAAGGTCCGCTATGCAATCGTTGCAGTTGACTACTTCATAAAGTGGGCCGAAGTAGAACCCTTGGCAACCATTACTTAGGTAAAAATAGAAGACTTCGTATGGAAGAACATCCTTTGCAGATTTGGCATTCCTAATGCGATAGTCACAGACAATATGCAACAGTTCGACAACAAGAAGTTTAGGATGTTCTATTCTAAGTTCAACATCAACTTATGTTTTGCCTCCCCGGCTCATCCCTAGTCTAATAGACAAGTTGAGGCCATCAACAAAACAATCAAGCGCACTTTGAAAACTAGCTTGGACAAGGCTAAAGGTTGTTGGCTAGAATTTGTACCCTAAGTTCTTCGGTCATACCGTACTTCATATCGCACTTCAACAAGAGAAACTCCATTCTCACTTGCCTTTGGTACAGAGGCTGTTGTCCCAGTTGAGCTTGAGCTAGCAACATTCCGAGTCCAAAACTATATGCAAAGTGAAAATGACAAACAACTCACCCTCAGCTTGGATCTAGTCGAGGAACACAAAAACCAGGCTCACTTAAGGAAAGTCACCTACAAGCAGCGCATCTCCAACTACTATGACTTAAAAGTCAAACCTCGTTCTTTCAAAGTAGGGGACTAGGTATTGAAGAAAAGACTAATCTACGATAGAGTCCCGAGTGAAGGCACGCTTAGCCTAAATTGGGATGGACCGTTTGAAGTTATTGGCATCAGTCGCTCTGGTTCTTACAAGCTCAGAAGCTTTGATGACAAGACCCTTGGCCATCCATGGAACACTGATCACTTAAAGTACTATTACAAGTAGACTCCCACTGTATAAGTGTTGAACTACGTCCATTCGGCATCCTAGGTAATGAAGGCCATTTGGCATCAATTCAATAAAGAAGTGATTTAGACAACCTTGTCTTAACTCCCTTACATCGCTATCACTAAAACGCTCAGGTTTGAAGCTTCAACACGAATGCTTACAACATGAAATAAAGTCTATATATATGTCAACATGACTTATAACCAAACAAGAGATCTATTCAAACATAACCAAACATTCATCAATGATAGTACAAATACTTGGCAAATAACATCAAAGCGCACAGTACAAGGTTGCAAACATGCATAAAAAAAAAAAAAACCCTTAGCCTTATAACATGGCATATGCCAGACAAACAACAAACTAGTACATCCAGAGTATATGGCACATGCCAGACAAATAACAAACTAGTACATCCAGAGTACATGGCACATGCCACACAAACAACAAACTAGTACATTCAAAATACATGCAAAAAAAAAAAAGGCACTATGAGTCATCCTCATCTGAGGCCGAACCCCTGACAATATCACTCTACGTTTCAACCGCATCGCCATCGCCACCATCCTCGGTATCTCCAGAACGATCCTCATTCTACTGAGACTGCTCACCGACACTAGCCTCATTATCAGAGTCATCCTCACTACTAGGATCAACTACGAGGATGAAGGCTTCACCTTTTTGTCGGTACTCATCCATCTCATCACGGTACTTTTGGATAATGCTTCCATTATCGTAACGTTCAAGGATGGCCATCAATTTCCTTTTCTCAAAATTAGCCACCCGGATGCAGTAAGGTTTAAAAGCATCTTGAAAAGCTTGGGAACCTAAGAATTCCTGCACGGCAACATTCCTCTAAGTTGGGATACTCCTCTTTAGCTCAGAAACTTCAACCAAGGCACTATCCAACTCCCCTTTCACCTTGGAAACTTTGAGGATAGTAGTCTCCAACTGTTTCCCAGTCCCCTCCAGTTGTTTCTTGAGCCTCACGTTCTCACCATTTCGCCTATTCAAACTCTCAAAGTGTTGATCTTTGAGGCGGATGGCCTCAGCCAAAGCTTTGCTCGTTTTTCTAGCATCATTCACAAGCTGGTTATTCTTTTTAAACTTTGCCTTGTACCGCTCAACCTCTCGTAATCTGTTGTCGTACTCAGTCATGACCTATATGACAAGATGATCGTCACTACCAAGAAAAAGAGGGAAGAAAGTAAAGAAATGACAGAATAACACTTACATAAGAAGATAGCCTTATCATTCGGTCATGATCTGATTCATTCTCATCTAGCGGCTCGCCAAGCTCGTTAATAGTGGATCGACGTCATGCCAAGCAATTATTGACAAACCTAAAACTATTTGGCTGCATGGCAACCTTCAAATCCTTCCAATGGATGCTGCCAACCTCTTCCTTATACTTCCTTTTATGGCTGGAGCTAGGGTCACCTTCTTGGTCAGTGGACTTCATGGTTGGAGGAAAGATAGGATCGATGGTAGGAAGAGGAGGTAATAGTTGTCTCTCCTCCCCTGCAACTATGGCAGCAGCATACCCGATAGCCTCAGCTTCAACTCTTTTTGAGGTAGTGATCTTGAGGACCTCCTCTTGCAACTTAGGTTTAGGGGCTGGCCTCACCCGGTGTTTATGAGCTCCCTTGTGAAACAAAATGTCATCTACGGGAACTAACATGGGTGCTTTCCCTTTCTTGATGCTAGTTCCCCCTTTCTTGCTCATTTTCTCCACTGAACAAGAAAAATCAAAGTAAAGAATGCAACTTTGTAAAAGAAAGAGGGGGCAAAATGAAGGATACAACTTACTTGCTCGTCTCTGGCACTCCGACACTAGGGGTTGGAAATCGTACTTTCGAAACAAAGGTCGTAGCTTACCCAAATGTGTATCCTCCTTAGGCACCCTTAACACATTCTCTACATCAGCCACTTCCCGTCCGGACAATTTAATGTTGCATCGAGTGATTGCATGAAGGAAAATGTTAGACGCAAGAAGAAACTACAACAAATAGCAAACAATGCGAACAATGGATACATTACAACCTACAATCTGGAAGTGAGTAAGAACACGTCGCTTAGGCGTGACACCCCTAACATGCTCCCAATCATCATAAAGAAAGCACCAACGATTTTTCCAAGTGCAGTACGCCTTTTTCTTACCAAAGACAATACGCTCTCTCACTCTGACAGGCACACTCGACATACCCTGGGCATGCTTTCATTGGGCACATCTTATAGCATTAGCGCCACTGATGGAAGGAAGGCTCACCACCACATTCCATCCAAATAATATAAAACCCAACCAAGGTATCCCAAAAACCAGGATTGAGTTGTCCAGACGCATATCCAATGAAAGATAGCATCCGTTGCAACCAAGGGTACAAAGGCGACTTCATCCCTAAGGTCAATAATATTTGGTATAGAACAAGACATGACCCTTGGGCGGTTCAAAGAGCAATTCTACATGATGTACCAAACTCATTCCTACATTGCGGGGGATACTACATGACTGCCTTAGGGCTTCAAGCTGTCTTTCGCTATCCAACAAGTTTTTCTCTAAAAGGTCCGCTGTGAACTCAGAGCAAAATATGGGTATGGCGTCAAAAACAACCCCCTCACCCACTGACATGAAGGAGGAAGAACCAATATTGGCTAAAGTTTGACAATTGCGAAAATCATCCAGCGTTTCTTTGGCACAAGACTCTAACAAAGGCCCTGAAGACTCCAACATTGCAAGCTCAAACCTAGAGCTAGAGCTAGGGGAGCCCTCATCACTAGGACTTCTAGACTCTGACATCTACAACCAACAGAAACAAACTCTATCACTACATGAAAGATCGAAACATAAGGAAGTTCCTAGGGCATGAAGAAAAAGCTCAACCAGTTCATCATGTTCTTAACCAAATACATGAACACTTAGACAATTCAACCAGAATGAAAGCATGTGATCTAGTTGAGAAGATTACCAACCTGAAGATGATGCAAAGCAATGCCGGAATCCCTCTCAACTAGAGAACACTCTGTCTTCCAAAATTACTACAAAATAAGCAAATGAAGGCAAGTTAAAGAGTGGAGACTTATCCTTCTTATATAAGTTCAACAAGAGCAAAGAAATTAAAAATTCAAATTCAAACCATGAGAAAGCCCCACATGGAAAGTCTTCAAACTTCCACAAGCTAGGGAATTTCAAACTTCAAATTTTATGTTCCCCCTATTCCAAAAAAACAAAAAACAAAAAAAGAAAAGAAAAAAAAAAGAAGAAGGGGAACACAACAACTTCATCAAGGGAAGACAACAACAATTCTCAAAAGCTTCACACACTCTTGATCAAGATAGTGTGAAGCAAAATCAATTTATGGTGCCAACAAAAGCTTTAACAAGTGAAGGGCAACAACAAATGCCAAAAGTCTCACACACTCTTGATCAAGATAGTGTGAAGCAAAACCAATTTATGGTGCCAACAAAAGCTTCAACAAGTGAAGGGCAACAACAAATGCCAAAAACCTCACACACTCTTGATCAAAATAGTGTGAAGCAAAACCAACTTATGGTGTCAACAAAAGCTTTAACAAGTGAAGGGTAGTAACAATTCTCAAAAGCTTCACACACTCTTGATTAAGATAGTGTGAAGCAAAATCAATTTATGGTGCCAACAAAAGCTTTAACAAGTGAAGGGCAACAACAAATGCCAAAAGCCTCACACACTCTTGATCAAGATAGTGTGAAGCAAAACCAACTTATGGTGCCAACAAAAGCTTCAACAAGTGAAGGGCAACAACAATTCTCAAAAGCTTCACACACTCTTGATCAAGAAAGTGTGAAGCAAAATCAATTTATGGTGCCCAACAAAGCTTCAACACAAAAGCTTCACCTACAAAGTTTCAACACAAGAGCTTCATCTACAAAGCTTTAATACAAAAGCTTCACCTACAAAGGTTCAACTCTCAACTACAAAGCTTCAACACCAAAGTTTCAACACAAAAGCTTCAACACCAAAGTTTCACCTACAAAGGTTCAACTCTTAACTACAAAGCTTCAACACAAAAGCTTCACCACCAAAGCTTCAACACAAAAACTTCAATACAAAAGCTTCACCTACAAAGCTTCAACACAAAAGCTTTAAAGCTTCAACACAAAAGCTTCAACACCAAAGTTTCACCTACAAAGATTCAACTCTCAACTACAAAGCTTCAACACGAAAGTTTCACCTACAAAGGTTCAACTCTCAACTACAAAGCTTCATCAATGGAGAGCAACTACAATTCTCAAAAGCTTCACACTCTTGATCAAGATAGTGTGAAGCAAAATCAATTTATAGTGCCCAACAAAGCTTCAACACAAAAACTTCACCTACAAAGCTTCACTTACAAAACTTCAACATCAAAGCTTCATGCAAAAAAGAAAAAAAGGAAAGAAAGAAAGAAAGAAATGAGCCTAGGCCTCCCTTTCTTTGGGCTTAACAACTTTCATACCAAATATATATGAAGGAGGAGTTTTGGATAACCACTTAGAAAGGAAAATGGTGAAGTTTTGTTTGGAAAATTGCCTACTAGCAAGACACCTACCACCGGAGACTTGGGGGACTCCTACTATATACCACTACACCTTGATACTCAGAAATTTCGCGACTACTCAGTGCCTTGGATTTTTCAAGTCCCCAACCGAGAAGTTTTTCCTCACTCAAGAAATTAAGGGAGCACTACTTCAACCTACAAGGTCCACCCATGAAGTTTCAACATGAAAACTTCAACAAAATAAAAAAATTCAAAGAACTTAGTGAAGGATACGTTAGTGTATTTAACACAACACATTGAATGAAGTAAAGCTTATTTATTGATATCTTCGATAAATTACAAATACATGAATACATATGAATCAAAACAAACAGGAGGGCGCCTTCACAAAGGCTACTCAGGAGAAGTCTCAACACTCGGCAAAGCCCCAGAAATAGGAGGCACCGGAGGGTGATTATTTAGAGCCTCAGTACTGAGCAGAACCCCAGAAAGAGGAGGCACCAGAGGTTGATCATTTAGAGCTTCAGTATGTGGTATACCCCTAGAGGACGAAGGCAATAAATGCCTTTCGAACAAACTCACAAACCTCTGATGATCATTTAAAATCTGACCCTTAGATTCCTGTAACTGGTCAAGCTTTTTCTTTATGGTTGTAGCATAGCTATGTGCGAGCATGTGCAACTGTCTATTCTCGTGCTTAAGCCCTTTGATCTCTTGTTTGAGACTTATCACTTCAGCCACCAATGATTCAACTTGGCAGGTTTGAGCAAATAGGCGTTGGGCCATATTAGCCACAGAACCTGCACACTGAACACTGAAAGCCAGAGAATCCTTAACAGGCAACTCATCGGATCGTTTGGAAAGTAGTTTGTTGTCTTTGGGAGTGAGAAGAATCTTGACCATCACCGCAGCAGTCATATCATTCTTCATCACAGAGTCCCCAATAGTAAGGGGACCAGTAGGAGATAAGAAGGATGGGCGCCATATGTTATCCTGAGGAGACATGGCTACCTCTTCTACAGTATTCAAGTCCAAACGATGGTCGGACGGGCCAGACATTCTCAGAAAAGATGAAGAAAAAATGAGGTACAGTAAGTCTCAGAAGTACGAAAATAAGGAAAAAATTCCTACAAGCAATAACTTTTAGAATGGACTCCTTGAACTTAATTGGTGCTCTTATAAAAGAAAGAGCCAGATCTTCAATAGGGTGCTTGTTCAAAAATCAAAGAGGCACCACTCTCCAAATTTCGAGAAGCGGATTTCCTGAGTTAAAATTTATTAGCAATCTTCACACGCGACATCAGTTCCTCGGATACCAATGACAACTTTGCCAAAGAACTTTGACAAAATTAAGACAGGTAAATGTTGAAGGCCCAGTTACCCTACTATTACCCACAAGGATAAAGGAACAGCACCACTGATTGATTATTGGAAAATTCTTATGTGTGTCAACCTCTGTGCTCCATGGCAAAGTAGACTTGCAAAAATGCCTAACCTTTCTTCATATATGAGAAAACACTCCTAACAAGATTGCTTTCCCAGAAATCGAAGAGGCACCGCTCTCCGAATCTCGAGAACCATATTTCCAACAAGATTGCCTGCTCAGAAATCGAAGAGGCACTGCTCCCTGAACTTCGAGAAGTCAGATTTCATTGGATAAAATTTGTCCACAATCCTCACATGCAACATCAGCTTTCTGGATACCATAGACCACTTTTTCAAAGTACTCTGACAAAGTTAAAACACGTGAACCTTGCAGCGACCACTACATTACTCTGACTGAGTAGGGTAAAGGAACAGCATTACTACTCGCTGTTGGGACAATTCCTATATATGTCGACCTCTATCCTCCACAGCCAGGCAGACCTACCAAATAAAAAAAAAATGCTCAATCCTTCCTCACATCCGAAATGGCACTCCCAATCTAGCCTCTCGGAATACTCCGTCTTCTTCTCCCTCGACAATACCCATGCCAACCAGCCACATCAGAGCAAGAATATCTCATATCATCAGGGTTGAAAGCAAGAGTATCCCATATCATGCTTTTTCCCTGTCTTTTCCTTTGCCCTTGCTCTTACCTGCAAGACAAGGAGAAAGAATGCAATCAGTCAGAACCTGAAATCAAACTTCCGATCTAGAACTGATTGCCCGAAACCTTTGCCTGATCGCTTGCCTAGCATTGCTCTCGAGTACTCATCCTCAACTGTTGTCAAGGTCACGAATTCCTTCGGCAAATACCTCAGAACAGTTGGTACGATATTGGCTCTTTACACTGAAGCTGCCAAGCATGGAAGAGTCATTGAGAAGTGGTGCTTTGAAGGACCATTTAAATGCAAAGGTTACGCACCATTTCTACTATACAAAAGATCGAAGCAGAAGGTTTAACCGCAAACTAGAACAAATCATTACAGCACAACGCCCTTCTTGTGGAACCACACAATCCAGATGGAAGAGTCTAAGTCAAATCCAAGCTCGGTATCATTGCTCTAATTGAAGAGATCGAGAAGCCTCAACAGTTTTTTGCTAGCACTATTGTCGAAGAACAAAGCTTCGCTATACCACATCTATTACTTTGTCAAACAGTAAAAGTATCCCATATCATCAGGATCGAACATACTCCAGGTTTGACGAACTTGTTTTGACCCTCAAATTCTGGAGTCAGCTTGCTCATTTGGAGGAAACCAGAAAACCCTCCAGCCCAATTCAAGAATACACATGTGGAAAGTCAAGTACAACAAAACGCGTGCCGATTCATCCGTCTTCTCCAAAAACAAGAGTACCTTATATCATCTCTCTCCCCTGTTTTTTTTCTTTATGCTTGTTGCTGAATGAGAGACAAGGAGAATAAGTATAATCAGCCAAAACCCAAGATTAACCTACCGATCTGAGACTGATTGCTTGGAACGCTGATTGCCTACCTTGTCTATCACCTCCTTCAACAGATTTCCTCGCTTAGAGACTTAGGGGACTCCTACTATATGGTTTGTATCGCACTTGACCAAACCTGAAACTACAAGTAAGCTTCAAATGAAAATGATACATTACCTTGTGCGTCAACGCCAACTAAAGATACCACTCCTGGATGAAGGAAAAGTACTTCTAAAAGAAGATGCCACATCTACTTACAGGACATAGAAGGCAAGTGAATGCGACACCACACTTCGGTACTTGGAAGTTTCGTGATTACTCAATGGCTTTGATCTTGCAAGTCCCCAACCGAGGAGCTTCCCTCACTCGGGAACTTAGGGAGCACTGTTTGTACCATACTTGACCAATCCCGAAACTACTAAGCACCGTTCAACAACATACCATCAAGGACCCACAAGACTTTTCCTCCAACCAGGAGGCCAATCACAACACGACACATGTTGGTATCAGAGGCCAATCACAGTGCAACACGTGTCGATATCAGAGGCCAATCACAACACGACACATGTCAATGTCAGAACAAAACTAGAAACTCTCTTCTATAAAAGGGGATCATTCTCCCACAATAATGCCTAATGTCATTTGTACTAAACTATTCATTAGAACTCACTAAAAGAGAGCTTGAACCTATGTATTTGTGTAAACCCTTTACAACTAATGAGAACTCCTCTACTCCGTGGACGTAGCCATTCTGGGTGAACCACGTACATCTTGTGTTATTTGCTTCCCTGTCTCTATTCATTTACATATTTATCCATACTAATGACTAGAGCAATCTAGCGAAGGTCACAAACTTAACACTTTCTGTTGTACCAAAGTCCTCGCTAATTTTGTGCATCAACACGTCTAGACATCACATATGCAGTGAGCTAGGCAAGCTAGTTTATGCACTCTCTCACTGTTGATCACCTTCACATTATTAAAAGAATTTTGCGCTAGGTCAATAGGGCAAAGAATCATCATGCGTAACAATAAATCCATTACCATTAGTGGCTACACAGATGCAAATTAGGCAGGGAATGCACTTGATAGAAAATCTACCATAAGCTATTGTACATTTTGGGGGAGGGGGAGGAATCTTGTTAGTTGGAAGAGTAAGAAGTAACAAGTAGTAATTGCTCATTCTAGCGTAGAGGCTGAATATCAAGTTATGGCAGCCATTGCCTGTGAACTTATTTAGCTTAAAGGGCTTCTTTCAGACTTAGGGTTCCCTACTCCATCCTCTATGTCCTTTATGTGCGATAATCAAGCAACCATGCACATCGCTGCCAACCCTGTGTTTCATGAAATAACCAAACATATCGAAGTGGACTACCATTTCATTAGAGCTCAAGTTCAAACTCAAGTCATACAGACCATCTTCACACGAAGCCATGATCAACTAGTAGATCTCTTTACCAAGGCACTGGCATTAGCTCCATTTCATCGTTTTTTGGGCAAGCTTGGCTCAATTAATCTCCTCGATCTAGCTTGAGGGGGAATATTTGACGATATGGAGTGACTGATGCTATATAAGTCACCCCACTGATGCTGCATATGTATATTAGACGATATAGGGTGACTGATGCTGCCAAATTTTATGTTCCCTCTTTTCATGGGATTCTCTATTAAGTCTAATCCCTTAATTTAAGAAAGATTGACAACTAGATGACTTGTTGATAGTTGTGTGCTAGCTACTTACTACACTCCCTTAATTTAAAGAGTGACAGCTTTAGGGTTTACTGGGTTAGTAGAATTTGCTAAGGTAGGATTGCTTGTAACCTTGTACCTTATTATATATCCCCCATTATACATTCAATCAATCTATGAAAAATACATTGAAACTTAAAGCTAAAATATCCACAAATTGCTTCTGCCATTTGCACCAATTGGGTTCAGTTTATCTGTCTTTGGAAAATTCTTCAAATTGGGTTTTGCACCAGATGTCACGACTTACAGCACTCTAATCGGCTTTCTTCTTCAAAATAGAGAGGCCGAGGCAGCATCAATTTTCAACAAAATGTTGTAGAGTGGTAATTGCATGCCACATGTTGTTAGTAAAGGTCTTTTGCATGAAAGACAACAACATTGTAGCTATCCAATTACTTAAGAAGATGGAAAAATGGGCTTGCAAACCTAACGTGGTTATTTGTAACATGATTATCGACAGTCTTTGCAAAGATACACTAGTTGTCGATGCACTGCACATGTTAAAAAGGATATCTCGGATTGATTAGTCAAACATTGTAAATTATTCATTAGTGATTTACTTCCTTATTTAACCCTCAGTCAGCCTTGATTATAGGTAATAGAGTAGGATCGTGATATACATTGTGTATATAAGAATATAACCTAGTTTTGTGAATAAACAAGAAAGAAATTCCATCGTATTGAGTTCTTTTAGATGGTACCATAGTGATCGAACTGGGAAAAACACAAAGCAAGAAATACAAACCCTAGCAAGCATAGCCATGGGTGACAAACCAAACAAGTCAACCTCTTCAGACATGACTTTGTATCAAAAGTGGGAAAACCCTAATCACCCACTCCACCTTCACCACTCGGATCAACCCGGTGTGATACTTGTGCCGCAATCGCTAGTGGAAGAAAAAAAATTAGGGCTTGTTAATGGAACAATCAAGAAGCCAAGTGATGAACATATTGAAGAACTAGAACAATGGAATCGATGCAATAACCTGGAGAAAACGTGGTTGCTTGGTTCCATGTCAAATGAGATCTCGTGAAGTGTCATACATTACAAGGATGCACAGCAAATGTGGCTCAACTTGCAAGATAAGTTTTCTCACGTGAACATCGTTCAATTATTTCATATAGAAAATGAAATCCATGACTGTGTGCAAAACAATATAACAGTAAGCTCTTATTTTACTAAACTTAAGCGTCTTTGGGATGAATGTGATGTCTTGTGTTCGATCCTAGCATACCGTTATGAGACAAAGAAGGAGATAATGTCATATGTCGAAACTCAGAAAACGATGAAGTTCTTCATAGGCTTAAATGACTCGTATGCTACGGTTCGTAGCAACACTTTGTTGCTCGAGCCACTACTTACTGTAAACAAAGCCTATGCACTTGTCCTTCAACGTGAGAAACAAGCCGAAGTCTCAAGTGGAAATAGCACTATCCAACCAGAAGCTGATGTGTTCACTGTGAAGCGCGTTGGTCACGAGACTAAATCCGAAAACAATGGTCAGTGCTGTGGAAAGTGCAACAAAACAAACCACAGTACAAAGAACTGTCGTGCTTATGTTAAGTGCACCTTTTATGGCTGGAAAGGTCACACCTTTAAGTTCTGTTACAAGAGAAAAACAGCTGCAGAAAATGAGTCAAGTCATTCCTTTTCTTCCAAAGGGAACCAGGTTACATCACATGAAAAAAAGGAGGTGATGCCCAACTTTCATTTCTATAAAGAGGATTGCAAGTAAATCCTTCAAATGTTGAGCAAAATAAGTCTTCCTTTCGCCTCAAACGTTGAAGAACTTTCAGGTAAAGCTTTTTCTTTTACATATAATGGGAAGAAAAATATATGGATCCTAGATAATGGTGTTATGAACCACATAGTTTGTAGCCCTGATCTTCTCACGCATTCAAGGCATGTTGAGAATCACACTGTTGAATTACCAAATGGCTCTTTTTCCAAAGTCACCCATATTGGACAAATGATCTTCTCACCCAATCTCATTCTTGATAATGTCTTAGGCGTACCACCTTTTAGGTTAAATTTGATAGCCATCAACAAATTAGCCTATGAATCTTTATATATCACCATTTTTCTAAACCATTTTTATGTTATACAAGACCTACGCTCGGGGAAGATGATTGGGACGGGAATTGAATGGAAGGGGCTCTACTACCTCGACCCACCAAAGAAAGGAATATGCAACCACGTTCAAGTCACTTCTCCTAGCCTTTGGTACCAACGCCTTGCACACCCCTCTCAAAAAGCTTCCTCGTTATTTCCTTTTTCCAATAATAAGTCTTGTGATTCCAATAATTGTTTGATTTGTCCATTAGCCAAACAGACAAGATCATCTTTTCCATTAAGCTTTATTTCTAGTAAATCATGTTTTGAGTTAATACATATTGATATTTGGGGTGGCTATCAGGTTGCGTCTCTTTCAGGTGCCAAATATTCTCACTATTGTAAATGATCATACTAGGAGCACATGGGTTTATTTGATGAAGCATAAATCAGATACAAGAGAACTCTTAGTCCAATTTATTCACATGATCGAAACTCAATTCAATGCTAAGGTCAAAATAGTGTGCAGTGATAATGGCCCTCAATTTAAACTTGCAAGTTTCTATGCTCTCAAAGGAATCCTACATCAATCTAGTTGTGTCAACACACCCCAGCAAAATGGTGTCGCCAAACGTAAACATCGGCACTTACTTAATGTGGCTAGAGCATTACTCTTCCATGCTAGTCTTCCAAAATGTTTTTTTTTTTTTTTTGGGGGGGGGGGGGAGGAGGGGGATGCAATTCTTGCTGCGGCATACCTCATCAATAGGACACCAACACCTCTCCTTCAAGGGAAAATACATATGAAAAACTGTTTCATAAGGAACCAAACTATTCCCACTTAAGAGTCTTTGGCTATTTATGTTTATGCTTTGCATTCACTCATGCACAACGACCTTCCAAATTTGATCCCTGTGCAAGTCGTTGTATTTTCCTTGGCTATCCTTGTAGTCAAAAGGGTTATCGATTATTTGATCTTACACTTAAGAAGGTTTTTGTCTCACTAGATGTTGTGTTTTTTGAGGATCAATTCCCTTACCAAAATCATGATCTTTCCGCTGTGCCACACTCCATTTCATTTCGTCCCACTTTATTTTTGCCATTTCTCAACCCCCCCTTCTTCAGCCAATCTCTCAGGGGACACTTCTCCTGATCCTCCTAGCCACCCTATCATCACATCCCAAGATCCTACTTCTCCACCACATCTCTTCCCAACCATGGTTACTTCCCTCAACAACTCACCTTCTACAACACTGCCCAACCCTCCATCTTCACCTTCACAACCACTTTTTGCTAACTGTGTCTCTCATCCTCTCTAACGAGGCACGTGACCCACAAACCATCCACCTTTTTTGCAGGACTTTCACATTGAGGCAGCCCTTCCTTCCCGCGTTGGTCCCACATCTTCCACCAGCATGGTTAAGTTCTTAGGTACTTCTCATTCTCTTTTTCATCATTTATCCTATGGTCGTTTGTCTTATCATCATAAAATCTTCACCACCTACTCTTCTCAAGGAACCTATAAGTTTTTCACAGGCTATTCAGGATCCAAAGTGGTGTGAGGCCATGCAACATGAAATTGCGGCACTTCAAGCCAACCACACTTGACCCTTATGCATTTGCTGGCCAGAAACATCCCATTGGCTGCAAATGGGTCTACAAAATGAAGTTTAAACCTGATGGAAGCCTCCAGCGGTACAAAGCTCGACTTGTTGCAAAAAGATATAGTCAAATGGAAGGTGTTGGTTACCGAGAAACCTTTGCTTCGGTTGCCAAACTGACCACTGTTCGTGTTCTTCTCAATGTTGCCTCACTGTGAGGTTGTCATATGGCCCAACTTAATGTGAACAACACATTCTTGCATGGTGATTTATATGAAGATGTCTATATGTCATTGCCTCCTGGATTTGGACAAAAAGGGGAGACTCGAGTTTGCAAATTAAACAAATCCATTTATGGTTTAAAGCAAGCCTCGAGACAATGGTTTATCAAACTATCCAATGCTCTTAAGGCTGTTGGATTCCATCAATCATGGTCTGACTACTCATTATTCGTCCGAAGTCGTCAAGGTAGTTTCATAGCATTACTGGTCTATGTTGATGATGTGATACTCACAGGAAATAACTTACAAGAGATTGAAGAGACCAAGCAATTTCTTTCCTTACGTTTCAAAGTAAAGGACTTGGGGCAGCTTTAATACTTCTTGGGGATCAAATTTGCAAGATCAAAGAAGGGAATCACTTTATGTCAACGCAAGTATGCGTTGGAAATATTAGACAATGCTAGTTTCCTTGGTGCCAAACTCTCACGGGTTCCTTTGGAACAAAATCTGTCTCTCACACAAACAGATGGGACATTACTAAGTGATCCATCTTCATATAGGCGACTCGTGGGTAGATTAATTTACTTGACCATCACAAGGCCTAATCTAACTTATGTCGTTTATGTATTGAGTCAGTTCATGGATAAACCACGACAACCACACCTTGAAGCAGCTCACAAAGTTCTTAGGTACATCAAACAAGCTCCTAAACAAGGAATATTTCTACCTTCCACATGCTCATTGCAATTACTAGCATTTTGTGACGCTGATTTGGCTAGATGTAAAGACACTAGAAGATCAATAACTGGTTATTGCATCTTACTTGGTCAAGCACCAATCTCTTGGAAAACAAAGAAACAAAGTATTATATCTCATTCCAGAGCAGAGGCAGAGTATCATTCTACGGCCACTACGTGTTGTGAAGTCATATGGTTAAAGAACATTTTGAAAGATTTAAGAGTAAACCATGCACAACCTGTTATGCTATTTTGTGACAATCAAGCAGCTTTACACATTTCTTCAAATCCGGTATTCCATGAACAAACAAAGCACATAGAGATAGACTAACACGTAGTGCGTGAGAAGATTCAAGGAGGGATGTGCGAACAGCCTATATACAAACAAAAATCAGCCAGTTGACTTGTTTACCAAAGTGCTTGGTTTGGTTCAATTTGAAACATTGCTTGACAAGTTGGGTATTATCAATATACACTCCGACTTGAGAGCGAGTGTTAAAAAGGATATCTCGGATTGATTAGTCAAACATTGTAAATTATTCATTAGTGATTTACTTCCTTATTTAGCCCTCTGTCAGCCTTGATTATAGGCAATAGAATAGGATCGTGATATACATTGTGTATATAAGAATGTAACCTAGTTCTGTGAATTAATAAGAAAGAAATTCCATCATATCGAGTTCCTTTAGAGCAAATCTTCTCAAAAATGATTAGTAAGGGTATTTCCCCAACTGTTGTTACCTATAACACATTGATTCACAAAATCTGCAAAATAGGGAAGTGGAAAGAAGCTACGAGATTGTTGAATGAAATGGTGTGCAAACATATCTTTCCAAATGCGCCCACATTCAATGTCTTGGCTGATACTTTATGCATAGAGGGGATGGTCCAAGAAGCAAGGAACATGTTTGAAATGACGATTCAAAGCAATATTGAACCTGATACGGTTACTTACAATTCGCTTATGGATGGTTACTGTTTGTGAGGAGAAATGGACGAGGCAAACAAATCTTTGATCGAATGCTTAGCAAGGATTGCATGGTTGATGCTTATAGTTATAACATATTGATAAACGGCTATTGTAAGCATATGAGGATAGATGATGCCCGAATGCTTTTTACGGTTACTTATAACACTCTTATGAATGGGTTCTGCAAGATGGGGAGAATACAGGATGGGCAAAACTTGTTCTCTCAAATGCAAGCTAGTGACCAACTTCCAGATGTTCAATCTTATAATATTTTGCTCGATGGTTTGAAAAAGATGGAGGGAAAGAAGTTGGATTTTAATATTGTAACTTACAGTATTCTTATTGAAGGATTATGCAAAGCTGAAAAAGTTGAATACGATCGGGATCTCTTTCGTAGTTTGTCATCAAAAGAAATTCAACCTAATGTCAGGACATATACTATAATGATCATTGGATTTTCTAATTGGGGGCTAGCAAGTGAAGTAGAAAACTTGCTTAACGAAATGGAAGAGAGAGGTTGTTCTCTAGATGGTTGCACGTGCAACACAATTATCTGAGGGTTTATCCATAACAAAGAGACATCAACGGCAGTGAGGCTTATTCAAGAAATGGTGGAGAGGGGTTTTTTTGCAAATGCATCAACTGCGGAATTGATTGTTAATTTATTGTCTAAAGATAAAGTAGATCCCACTTTGTTGGCATTTATAGAAGAGGTATTCATCAAATTCCCCCCTGAACTTGTGACCATTAACCAATTTCCCCCCTCAACTTTAATTTTGGCCAATTCCCCCCCCCCCTCAACTCTCATAATTTGTCAAATTTCCCCCTCAACTTTAATTTAGCCAATTCCCCCCCCTCAACTCTTATAATTAGTCAATTTGCACCCTACTATTAATTTTTAAATTTGATCATAATTAAACAAGTGTGTGTAAGAAACTAAACAAGATGCATGTTAATCATGTTCCTATATCTTTATCCTATTACAAATAGATTCAAATTTAGAATTTTACAATTTATTATAGATAGTATTATTAGTCATAATAAATCAGTATGGAGTAATTTTATTTGATTTTTGACTATACAAAATTGATAACGAAAGGGATTGATGTGTAAATTTTTGTATGTGAATACAATTTTCTTTATAAAAGTGAAAGCTAAGTTCAAGTAAATTGCAGAGAATTGAGCTTTAGTGAAAAAAATGGCTAGTCTATTCATAATTTTCGACTCCTTATTAAAAATAACCCATTTTATTGAAATAGGTCTGATCCATGAGTTTAGGATTATTATTTCTTTTTGTTTTTATTTCTTCTTCTACATGCTTTAACGGTTTAACCCGATTCATAACTTTTTCTTATAATCAACCCATATCACATACTAATTGTATTATGTTTTTGTACATTTTACCCTATATTATGTAAGTGAGTTTATGTTAATTTTAGTACTTTGTTGGAACTTATTAGAAAGATTGAAAATTAAGAAAATAATAGATGGAAAATTAAAAAAAAAAAAAAAAATTAACAATAGGGTGCAAATTGACTAATTTTGAGAGTTGAGGGGGTGAAATTAGCCAAATTAAAGTTGAAGGGGGAAATTGACTAATTATGAGAGTTGAGGGGAAAAATTGGCCAAAATTAAAGTTGAGGGGGGAAATTGGCCAATGGTCACAAGTTTAGGGGGGGAATTGATGAATACCTCTTTATAGAAAGACCATGATGAAATTGAATTGCATCATTTCAGTTTTGACGAATGATATGTGTTATTAATTTAATTTATCAAGTGATAGAGCAACTTTTATGTTACTCTTTTAAGATGACGAGTTATGTTGGAGAAGCAGAGTATATGGACTGATATGAAGTTCGTAGACTTATTTATGACTTGTTTACCTTCTCTTTTGCTTTTTGGTGATAATTCTGTTAAGGATATGAGTCTGATGGAAGAAGCAATGGAGGAAATGATAACTACAGGAGGACTTGATCCATTTCTTAAAGTTGTGCAGTTTTGCTCTAACACCAGATACAATATACACATCTGATCAAACGATGTGATGTGTAATTAGAAGGATATGCGGATGCCATCCTTCAGTATACAGACGCCGAAGCATTTGGTCTCTCAGACATCAGAAATCTTCAGCATTGTTGCAAACAAGTATCTGAAGCTTCATTTCACTCGCTACTAGACAGCCAAATTCAACAGAAGAAATTGAATTCGCCTCATCTAAGTGCTGCCCGGGATTTGCAGGAAACTTCGTTTCAGAGGTTACTCCCCGCAGAACCATAGATGCCCATCTTGAACAACAGTCCGAACAAACTATGACCTGCAAGTTTGAAGGCGTTCCTCTCATGGAGCAAGCTTTTCATTCTCTCTGCATCACTACCTTCCAACACCAGCAAAGATGTTGGACATAAGCACTTAGTCCCCTCCGCATCCTCGCTCCATCTCAGTATCTTCTTCGTCACCCTCTCACCCATCTCCACATACAAGCACCCAAGAGCGTCCTCCAAATCACAACATAAACAATATTGCAAGGAATCTTCAAAGCCATCTTTTGTGTTTCTTCTATACTCCCTGCCCTCCGTAGCATATCTATTAAACACCAATAGTGCTTGATGTCCGGTGCAATTTCATACTCGTCGATCATCTTCCCAAAGTTCAGCCCCTCATCAATTAATCCTCCATGGCTGCAAGCATTGAAAATACTCAATAATGTCACTCGATTCAGTTTGAGACCAACTTTCTCCATGCTTGTAAAATTCTCAACAGATTCTTTCCCAATTCCAAGCATTGAAAATACTCAACAATGTCACTCGATTTGTGCATCACCCGACCGGTTGTACTTGTTTGTCACATTCTTTCCTTCCAACAGCGGATGCTGTGGGAAGTACCATTTTTGTGTACTTGTTTGGACAAAATATTGTACATAATTCAATCACGCCGTGGTCCTTTAGTTCGACATTCATTTATTTGAAATGGAAAGTAGAATTCATGAACACTATGTTAATCAAAATACAGAAAATATTCACCTATTTGTGTAAATCCTCAGTTTTTGTTTTCCGGATTGCGGGTTTCAGATGAAAAATTATACAGAAAAGTAGAAGACTAGTTCCAAATACCAACCTTGAGCAGCGTGAAAAACTAGTCGTGTTTTTTTTTTAACAAATAATATTATCTGCACTAAAAAGGTGGGAGAATGAGCTAAACCTTATCATGGGCTAGTAATTAGCAATAATGTGGTTTAAATTTGCCTTTGACGACAATCAAACATAAGATCCCTCACTTACAAATTAAGAGAAATAATAAAAAACTAATCGTGTTTGGATGTGATAACTGCTTGTTTGTTTTTTACTTTTTAATTTTTGAAATTAAAAAAAAAACTTTTCAATTTACTGTTTTACTCTTACATTACACAACCTTCTTCAAGGACCCAGATACTCTCTGGATCCAAAGGAACTGAGCTTAATGATTAAATAATCTTGACCGTTAAAATTTGATTCAACGGCTACAAACAGGAGGCTCCTCTAAAAATTATAATAATTATAGCCGTTGAATCAAATTTTAACGGTCTGAATCATTTAATTCTTGAACTCAGTTCCGTTGAGTCCAGAAAGAATCCGGTTCCCTTGTTTCAAGAGTTGTATTTTTTTGTTTGAAGGGCTTTTATGTGCAATTATTTTGTATGAAGCCTTTGGGAACAGTGAATGAGTCGGTTTTCACCAAAAATAGGAAAATCGCTCGTTATTAAAGCTAATAAAAAAAAACAAAGTCGTGCTAACAGGTTGAAGCAGATTCTTGCCTCCATAAATCATCCTCAGCAAAAGTTATTCGGAAAGAGGATTTACGCACGGATTCGCTGACGCACTGGAGACGATGCGGGCAACAACACCTGCTGTTGCTTCTTCTTCTTTGAAGGTTGGTTATGGCGGCAGCAGCAGCAGACTTAGACTCAGAGGTATGCTGCCTTGTCTTCTTCAATCTTCTTCTGTTCTTGTTTTCTTCAACAATTACTTGGCTTTGTGTCACTCTCGCGCTTCTAAATCAACCGAATCTAGAAACACCCAACAACACCAGCGTGTGAAAATCAGTAATGTTGAGGATGCTCTCAATATGTTCGACGAAATGCTTCAAAGGCGTCCTCTGCCTTCCGTTGTCCCTTTCAACCAAGTCCTGACTCAACTTGCCAAGTTGAAACATTACTCGGCAGTCATCTCCTTGAATAACCAAATGGTTATGTCCGGAATTCGTCCTGATGCTTATACCCTAAACATTATCATTAACTGCTTTTGTCGTTTGCACCAAATGGGGTTTGGTTTGTCAGTCTTGGGTAACTTCTTCAAATTGGGTTTTGAACCAATTGTCATGACCTTCAACACTCTAATCAATGGCTTTATTTGTGAGGGTAGAGAGGCTGAGGCAGCAGCACTTTTCAACAAAATGATAGAGACAGGTACTTGGAAGCCTGATGTGGTTACATTCAAAACACTAGTAAAGGGCCATTGCTTGAAAGGTAACAACACTGCAGCTATCCAATTGCTTAAGAAGATGGAAGAATGAGCTTGCAAGCCTGACATAGTTGTCTATAGCACAATTATTGACAGTCTTTGCAAGGATACTCTAGTTGTTGATGCACTGAACCTGTTCTCAGAAATGACAAGTAAGGGTTTTGCTCCCAACATCATTACCTATACCTCTTTGATTCATGGATTTTGCAAAGTAGAGAATTGGTAAGAAGCTACAAGATTGTTGAATGAAATGGTAAGTAAACAAATCTTTCCAAACGTGTGCACCTTCAGTGTTTTGGTTGATGCATATTGTAAAGAGGGTATGGTCCAGGAAGCAAGGAGCCTGGTCGAAATGATGATTCAAAGAGATATCAAACCTAATACAGTTACATACAATTTGCTTATGGATGGTTACTGTTTGCGAGGAGAAATGGATGAGGCGAAAAAGGTTTTTGAAGTGATGCTTAGCAAATGCTGCATGGTTGATACTTGTAGTTATAACATAATGATAAACGGCTACTGTAAAAGTAAAAGGATAGATGATGCCCGAATGCTTTTTGTGGAAATGTCTCATAAGGGAGTTGTTCCAGATACGGTTACTTATAGCACTCTTATGGATGGGTTTTGCAAGATGGGGAGAACACAAGATGCACAGAACTTGTTCTCTCAAATGCAAGCTTGTGACCAACTTCCAGACATTCAAACTTATACTATTTTATTGCATGGCATGTGTACAAACCAACAATTTCCCAAGGCAGTTGAATTGTTGGAAGAGATGGAGGGAAAGAAGTTGGATTTTGATATTGTAACTTATAATATTCTTATTGATAGTTTGTGCAGAGCTGAAAAAGTTGAATATGCGTGGGATCTCTTTCGTCGCTTATCATCAAAAGGAATTCAACCTAATGCCAGGACGTATAATACAATGATTAGTGGATTTTGTAATGGAGGGCTTGATAGGAGCATATTCATGCGACTTAAATGGCTTGTTCTCGTGCATTTACGTTATGTTTCTTTAGTTATTTTAGTCCTTTATGCTTCTTTTGTGTGTTTTCAGGTTCTAAGGGCAAGGTATGCAAAAGGATGCCTTTTGGAGCCTTTTGGAGCAAATTAGAGATTGGAATGGATATCATATGCTTGGAGCCAAGAGGATGGACGAAATTAAAGACTTGAAGTCGGAAAGTTAAATCCTAAAAGACCTCATGTTTAAGCATCATTGAAGACTCCTACGCATTTTAGAAAACAACATTCCTTGCAACCTTAGGACATTGTCGTGTGTTTCCTTGTGTCTCCCTTCCTTGCCATGCAAGGAAGGGCTTTGTTCCCTATTTTTAAACACTTAAAGCATTCACTTATCATATCATTCACTTATCATATCATACACTTATCACTTATCATAACCATACACTTATCACTTATCATACTCATAATCATCTACACATTTCAACCATTTAAACATATGCATTTCAACTCACATGCACACCCACCTCTTTCCACCTAATCCACATGCATTCACAACACAACACACCACAAACACTTCCATTTCCTTCTCCTAGCCGTGAGTCTCCCTTAGAATCAAAAAACCATCTTTCATTTCCATCACTCCTCACTCCCATTCCCCCAACCAACTATCCCTAGACCTTATGCTACAACGAAGAGGAAGAGAAGAGGGCCTAAACGTTCATACAATTCAAGTTTGAGTTGTTGGAATGTTTAGGCGTTTCTTCGATTTCAATGTTTAATTTCAATTCTCTTTGTTTTGTACGTATGAGGAACTAAACCCCCCCTTAGCTAGGGGGTGATTCGAAATATATGTTTATGCTTGCAATATGATTTGATTACTTTTAATTACGTTTCATAAGTTGTGAATTCAATTTGTTTAACTATTTGATTGATATCCTATTTATGTATGTTTATTAAGAATGAACGCTTAATTTTCATGCATGAATTTGACGCTAGAATATAAGTGAGTTTCACGTAATAGTTATGAACTTATATTCACAAGTAGTGGAGGTTGCTTATAAACAATCGCGTTAAACAAATTCTTGGCATAAGTTTCATGCAATCATAGTAACGAATGCCTCGTCAACACTTATAATTTTCATGATGCTTAATGATTCTTGCTTGTATCTCTATTATGCAATTCATGTAGGGAACTTGTGAGGAATGCTTTGGGTTGTCGTATGCAATCATCCAATTCATTAACTTAAGGAAAACTTGACGGTTAATTAAAGCGGACCTAATTAACCCGGGGCGTTGAGAATTCATGGTTTATTGAAAAGCAATTAGAAATCGTTTTGTATGCAAGTATAACATGTGTGGAGATGAACCCCTTAGCTAGCTTCCCATCCATTTATTTCCGTCAAAATCGTATTTATAATTTGTTTTCTATGCAATCTATCCATCTTAGTTTAAACTCGTCCAAACCTAAATCCCCCCCCCCATATTTCGTTTAAGTCTTAGTCTTAATCTATCTTATTTTAAGTTTTGCATTCTTTGAGTCTAGTATAGCGTTTATAACTTGTTTTTACGTTTTTGAAGTCAAATCCAAGTGGTTAACAATCCCTCCTAATCCCCGGTCCAGAACGATCCCTACTTACACACTTCACTACAATTGACAAAAAGAGGGTTTAATTTGTGCGCGTATAAAACTCGCATCAGGGCTAATATGTGAAGCGGAAAGCTTGCTTAGAGAAATGGAAGAGAAAGGCTGTTCTCCAGATGGTTGGACTTACAACACAATTATCCAAGGGTTTATCAATAACAACGAGACATCAACGGGAGTGAGATTTATTCAAGAAATGGTGGAGAGGGGTTTTTCTGCAGATGCATCAACTACGGAGTTAGATCGTTAATTTATTGTCTAAAGATAGAGTAGATACCGCTTTGTTGGCATTTATAGAAAGACCATAATGAAATTGATTTGCATCTTTTTAGTTTTGACAAGTTTCGGTGCATCCTTCCCTTGAATGCTACATTGGAGGAGGGAGTTGTTCCACTGTCGAGTCCAATTCGGGTAGCCATTCGTTGGTGCATCACCTAGTGACATATGATATGTGTTGTTAATTGAATTTATCAATTAAGATTATGAAATCTGTTGTTCAAGCAGAGTATATGGACTAGTATGAAATTTGTAGACATGTTTATGACTCGAACACCAATCCATGAGATTGCCTCTGCTTGCTTTACTAATCCTGCAAATATGCATATTAAGTGACAATTCAGGTCAGATATAAGAGTCCAAGACTAGTTCCCAATTCCGACCTTGCGCAGCATGAATAACTAGTTGTGTTTGAACGTGATAACGGCTTGTTTAACCTTTTTTTTTTTTTTTTTTTTTTAATCTTTTTTTCTTTTTGGGTATGGTACATTTTACCTTCTTAGGTTTTGGTGCAATTACAACCTCATACAACATCTTCAAAACATTTCAATCTCATACATTTAATATTATTTTTTTTCAATTTCGTACAACCATTAAAAAATCTGTTAAGTTAACCGTGAATTGATGACATGGCAAATATGGGATCCCTATTTGTGTTGACGTAGTTGCCACATTTGTGTCACATGGCTAAACACTTAATAAAAATTTTAAAATATTAAAATAATTAGGGTAAATTACGCTTTACCACCTCAGGTTTGAGGTCTATTGCAACCTCATACAACATCTTTAAAAAATTTCACTTTCATACTTCACGTACTATTTTATTTCAATATAATACATCCTTTAGATTTTCCATCCATTGGTCTGTTAAGAGCTAACGTGGCTGCCACATTTATCCTGACCTGGCTGCCAAATTTATGCCACGTGGCCTTTTTTTTTTTTATGTATTTAAAATATTATAATAATTTACCCTTTAAAAGAAAATTATGTATTTATGCTATGTGGCTGCCACATTTATGCTGACCTAGCTACGACTTTTGTGCTGACCATCCAAGAAGTCTCTAGCGACATCTCCAACGAATGTGAGCTCGAACTCATCGCCGAAACGGTTTTGACGAGGAGGCACGGGTCTATGAAGACGAACCAAGCTGCACTGGCTTGGATAAGAGCTTCGGGTTTTCCAAGTACATTGGGAACAAGTATGAGATGGGAGAAGAGGTTGGGAGTGGGCATTTTGGGTACACTTGCAAAGCTACGTTCAAGAAGGGTGACCTCAAGGGCCAGTAGGCCGCCGTCAAAGTCATCCCCAAAGCCAAGGTTTGCAGTTTCTTAGTTTGAATGGATTTACTAACCAATTAAGCTGTGGATGAGGGGTTGCGGAGGTGGGGTTGTGGGGGTGGGGGTTGCGGGGGAGGTTGGGGTGGGGTGGGATGGGGTAGGTTTTTGGATGGGAGGGGAAGTGAAGAGAGTGGAGGAGAGGGAGGTAGGTCGGGGGAATGGGCTTCTGGGTTTCAATTATTTTTTTTTTTTTGGTAAATTACATTTTACCCTCCCTCAAGTTTAGGGGTAATTTCAATTCTTTACAACATCTTTAAAACATTTCAATTTCATACATTTATTTATCATTTTATTTTAATTTCATACATCCGTTAGAAAATTTGTTAAGTGATGACGTAGCAAATATAGGATCCACATTTGTGCTGATGTGGCTGCCAAATATGTAACACGTGGCAAAAATAATAATTTTTTAAGCATTTAAAATATAATAATAATTTACCCTATTATTAAAAATAAAAAAAATAAAAAATAAAAAATAAAAAACCTCGACTCTTTCCCCTTCCCCACAGCCCAACCCCTCCTCCTGCCACGGCTTTCGACCTTTCTGGTGTGGTGGGGCCTGTCATTTGGGTTGATCTTTCGGGATTCGGGTTTGAGTGACCCGGAGAACCATGTGGAGGAGGACTCGCTAAAGTGGTAGTCGATGGAGGAGTAGGAGGGGGAGGGGAACCGGAGGGGGAGGGGAACCGGAGGGGTTGATGACAAGGGTGGAGTGAAACAACATGGCAGTCTTTTCTCCATCGTGGGAGTTGCGCAAGGGGCTCTGGACGTAGTAGACGGGGTGGCAACCTGAGGATCTGGTGGGGGACGACGGTGCGAGGCTGGTCACCTCAAAGTCGGTCTTAGCATGCATTGTGGCGGAGGTTGGATTGTTTGGTGGTGGATTGGGGATGATTTAATGGAGGGTGATTTGGGGCAATATTGTGTGAGCTGCGCTCAGTTGCAATGAAAAGGGGGAAGATGGGTTGCAAGGAAGAGGAAGGGGAAGGGGTCGAGGAAGATGTTTAGGATTTTTTTTTTTAAATAATAGGATAAATTATTATTATATTTTAAATGCTTAAAAAATTATTAATTTTTGCCATGTGGTAAATATTTGGCAGCCACGTCAGCAGTGGATATCATATTTGCCGCGTCATCACTTTCTAACGAATGTATGAAATTGAAATAAAATGATAAGTAAATGTATGAAATTGAAATGTTTTAAAGATGTTGTAAGAAATTGAATTGACCTCAAACTTGAGGGGTAAAATGTAATTTATCCTTTTTTTTAGGGTAAATTACACTTTCATACCTCAGGTTTAAGCTTTATTTCAATTCCTTACAATATCTTTAAAACATTGCACTTTCATACCTTAAGTACTATTTTATTTCAACATAATACCTCTGTTCCATTTTCCATCCATTGATCTGTTAAGAGCAACTCCACTCCTAAGACTTTGCGCCAGCATCCAGCTCATTTATCCACTTCAGTGAACAGTAATAGACCCTAATGAACAGTAATAGGCCAAAGCATCTCCACCCCAAAATAAATGTGCTGGCACCCAATCTAAAAATGCTCTGGCACAAACGATCTCCACCCCTACAAAATGCGCTAGCACCCAGTCCATTCAAGAAGAAGTTGTGTAGTGACCACCACCATAGCCAAATAGCCTTACTTCCCATATTTCGTATATGTTGTAAGTTTTAACCCCGTTGAGCCTTGTTTAGCCTTTATTCTTTGTTTACCCACATTTTCCTCACCTAGCCTAGTTTAGGACAATTCCCACCCTTGTTCTTAAAAGATAATGAGCATGACTTAATTGAATTCCTTTTGAGTTACATTATGAAAGAAAATGAGTGTGGGGGAGAGAATGTTTAAGTGTTTATGTATGTTTGGAGATTCAAAAGAAAAGAAAAAAAAAGAAAAGAAAGAAAGAAAGAAAAAAAAAGCTTGAAAAAAATGAAAGAATGAGTGATTGAAGGAAGGGTCCAAAACACCAATTCTGGCCGTAAATTGTCTAAATTCTCCCTTTTTGTTCAAAAGTTGAGTTTTCATTCAAAAGTGAATTCTAAGTTGATTCAAGTGCTTTGCTCACTATTTCTTTAAGAACCTTTGTTTTCCATATCCTTTCTTTGTTATCCACACGCCCCGAACCCCATTACAACCCGTGACTTCAATCTTGAGTGTTATGTGTTTCAATTTGTGGAGTTTGAACTTGGTATGAGCATATGGTGTCACTGGTTCTCGCGTCTAAGTAGTAGCATTCCATTCATGAGATCATATCTAAACATGCTTATTAACTCCAGAAATTGCGTTCTTTGTGATACATATATGTGAGTGTTCGGTTTCATGTTTACATCAATCTTCTCACATATACTTAGTGTAGGGTGTGTAGTCAGAAAATCTGAGTAAAAATTGAGTGCATATCTTGTGAGGAATTGAGCAAATTCTCTAAGGCATGTTACTACATTCAAAACATGGTTTTAAATGCTTAATTGTGAAATAGTATGTGGTGACTGTGATTAAGAATGTAATTAAGTGTGAAGATGACTAAAATCTGTGGGAATGATGATTTTTAACATGTCATGTGCATTGGAAATCCCTAAGACGATTGTTGGAAGGTTTAGGTTGTGTTTTACTTGTTTTGTTTCGTTTCGTTTTGTTTTGTTTTTCTTTCTGTTTTGCTCGAGGACTAGCAAAAGATAAGTGTGGGGGAGTTTGATAGGAGCATATTCATGCGACTTAAATGGCTTGTTCTCGTGCATTTACGTTATGTTTCTTTAGTTATTTTAGTCTTTTATGCTTCTTTTGTGTGTTTTCAGGATCATAAGACGTGTTTGACGAAAGGATGCATTGTGGAGTGTTTTGGGGCCTTTTGGAGCACTATTGGGCTAAGGATGGATAGCTTATGCTTGAAGCCCAAGTGTTGGATGAAATTGAAGGCCTTGTATGCACTTGAGGACACAAAACAATGGCCCTAACCCAATTACATTCACATTGTCGTGGGCTTAACACAAACACCATTCCTTGCCATGCAAGGGGGAGCAATTTGGGTCCATTTCATGCACTTAAACCCTAGCCCAATTACACACCATTGCAGCCAAATCCATTCTTTGCCATGCACATTCACCACCAATTCAACCACATGCACTTATTCCTCCATCATTGCACAACATTGCAGCCACATGCACCAAAAACTACACTATGCCGTGACTTCCCCTTCATTCCTTCCACATGCAATTCCAACCTAACCCACATGCAACTCTTCATCATTGCACCACAAATCAGCCACTCACATGCATTCACACACACTTCACACAAACAACAAGTCTTTGTCGTGCCATTCCCAATCCCTTTCCAACATTTCACATGCATTTCCACCTTGGTCATGCTTTCCCATTTCATTATTCATTCACTTTGCATTCATTCAATTTAGCCACATGCACTTATTCTTTCATCATTGCACTACCAATTCAACACATGCATTCATCATAATTCACAACACAAAACAGCCACACAAACCAACCCATTGCCGTGAGTTTCCCTTGCCATTTTCAGCCATCACACTTCATCATTGCAGCCAGCATTCACCCTAGTTGTCAATCACATACTTTCCCATTATATAATTCAAATACATGCATCTGTAATCATTCAATCACAAGCTTTAATTCACAAAACAAATCAGCCACAACACACAAACACACCCATGCCGTGCACACTCCCATTGCATTTCCAGCTATTCCACATGCTATTTCAGCCACATCCCTCCATAATCATTCAAATCATTGCCGTGCACATGCTCTCCCATTTTCAGATTGAAGCCACATCCATTTCCAGCACCAAAACACCACTCATTGCCGTGGCTACCAACCCATTTCCAGCTTTCACATGCTGCAACATGCATTTCCAGCTTTCCACCCATTTTCCTAACTGTTTTTCACATGCATTGCAGCCACATTCTCACCCATTCTCTTCCTATATAACCACACACACTTCATTCATTTGCATCATTCATTCCACACTTCAATTCACTCCCCATTCCATCTCATTTCATACACAACACCACAACACAACACAAAAACAGCATGCTTCCAAGCTTACCGTGGGTTCCCTTCTACTTCTCCTCCATTGCTTCCATTTCCACCACTCCCCAAACCATCCACACCATCAAACTATCCTTAGACCTTATGCTACAATGAAGAGGAAGAGAATAGGGCCTAAACGTTCATACAATTCAAGTTTGAGTTGTTGGAATGTTTAGGCGTTTCTTTGATTTCAATGTTTAATTTCAATTCTCTTTGTTTTGTACGTATGAGGAACTAAACCCCCCTTGGCTAGGGGGGATTCGAAATATATGTTTATGCTTGCAATATGATTTGATTACTTCTAATTACGTTTCATAAGTTGTGAATTCAATTTGTTTAACTATTTGATTGATAACCTATTTATGTATGTTTATTGAGAGTTCACGCTTAATTTTCATGCATGAATTTGACGCTAGAATATAAGTGAGTTTCACGTAATAGTTATGAACTTATATTCACAAGTAGTGGAGGTTGCTTATAAACAATCGCGTTAAACATATTCTTCGCATAAGTTTCATGCAATCATAGTAACGAATGCCTCGTCAACACTTATAGTTTTCATGATGCTTAATGATTCTTGCTTGTATCTCTATTATGCAATTCATGTAGGGAACTTGTGAGGAATGCTTTGGGTTGTTGTATGCAATCATCCAATTCATTAACTTAAGGAAAACTTGACGGTTAATTTAAGCGGACCTAATTAACCCGGGGTGTTGAGAATTCATGGTTTATTGAAAAGCAATTAAGAAATCATTTTGTATGCAAGTATAACATGTGTGGAGATGAACCCCTTAGCTAGCTTCCCATCCATTCATTTCCGTCAAATCCGTATTTACAATTTGTTTTCTTTGCAATCTATCCATTTTAGTTTAATCTCGTCCAAACCTAAATCCCCCCCCCTATATTTCGTTTAAGTCTTAGTCTTAATCTATCTTATTTTAAGTTTTGCATTCTTTGAGTCTAGTATAGCGTTTTAAACTTGTTTTTACGTTTTTGAGTCAAATCCAAGTGATTAACAATCCCTCCTAATCCCCGGTCCAGAACGATCCCTACTTATACTTATACTACAATTGACAAAAAGAGGGTTTAATTTGTGTGCGTATAATTCTCGCATCAGCTGCCAACTGTCTGCCACATGGCAAAAATAATAATTTTTAAATTTTTTTTAAAAAAGCTGAATTTTTACAAAAAAAAAAAAAAAAAAAAATTGAAACTATGTGACCTACATCTGCAAGAAGAAGAGGGAGGGAGGAAGAAAAAAGAAAAAAGAAAATTCAAACTATCCCTCCCCCCCCCCCAGTGACCCACATCTGCAAGAAGAAGAAGAGGGAGGAAGAAGGAGAAAAAAAAATTAAGCGACCTGCATCTGCAGTAGGAAGAAGAAAAGGAAAAGGAAGGAGGAAGAAAAGGTAAAAAAAAAAAAAAAAAAAAAAAAAAAAAAAAAACCAACCACCCCCCGCCAGGACCCTCCTCCGTTGGCCTCCTTGCTAGACCCTCCCCCTATTCCTTCTGTCCTTCCCCCCTCGGCCGTGACCTTCCTCCCGTCCCCCCCTCTCCCTACGTGACCCTCCTCCCTCCGCAATCTGGTGATTTTCAGTTTAGATGAGTTTTGAAAATACTAATACTTTGAGTTTGAGATGATTTTTGAACTGGTTTTATGGTAGATGGGATTTTCAGGGGTGGGTGATGGGGGATTTTTGGGAGGGGTGGCTCGAGTGGGATTTTGGGGTTTTTTTTCTTTCTTTCTTCCTCCCTCTTCTTCTTCTTCTTCTTCTTCTTGCAGATGTGAGTCATTGGGGTTTAATCCACTTTCTTCTTCTTCTTCTTCTTCTTCTAAGCAACCTGATCCCAAAAATCCCCCATCACCCCTTCCCCCTCCCCCCCCTCCGCCCCAAAATCATTCGCCTACTCCCTCCTCTCCAAATATGAGAGATGGAGGCCGAGAGCCTAAGACAGAGTAGACTTGAGAAACGAGAGCTTCTTGATCATGCAGATGTTGATGACAAAAATAAAGATCGGATGCGAGGTGGGTTTTTCAATGGACGAGTCATACTCAATGGTGGTGTACTAGGGGAAAAGCTCGACAGGGAGGTTCTCGTTGGAGATGGAGGTGTAGTGGGGAAGAAAGTGGTTACGGGTGAAGCAGAAAGGGCAGATCCAGATCTTGGCGGTGTAATAGACGGTGTAGAAGGGGTTGAGAACGAAGCGGCAATGAAGGGGCCGGGCATGGAAGGGAATGGCTTGATCAGAGTGTAGATGGCGGAGACTAGGACTATGCTCAGTCAAATATGGGGTGGGTGATGGGGATGGGGATGGAGAAAGGGGTGGATGCTGGGAGTGGGAGAAGAGGGTGGGCTCGGGCGGGGAAAACAAAGGGGATTTTGGGGTTTTTTTATTTATTTTATTTATTATTTTTTTTACTTTGCTTTAATTAATTATTTTAATATTTTAAATCTTTTATTAAGTGTTTAGCCATGTGGCACAAATGTGAAAGCCATATCAGCACAAATGAGGACCCATATTTGCCATATCATCACTTAACGGTTAACTTAACAGATTTTTTAACGATTATATGAAATTGAAAAAAAATAATAATACTAACTATATGAGATTGAAATGTTTTAAAGATGTTGTATAAGGTTGTAATTGCATTGAAACCTGAGGGGGTACAATGTAATTTACCCTTTCTTTTTTGTACAACTCTTACATTATAAAACTTTTTTTCTTTTTGTTTTTTGAATAAACGATATTATGTACACTTAACTGGTGGGGAGTGAGCTAAGCCTCACAATGTGCTAGCAATAATGTGATTCAAGTATGCTATTGACGAGAATCGAACCTGAGACTTCTCACTTACAAGTGAAGAGAAATACTGTTAAACCGTAGTACTAAGTGGTTATACAACGTTTTTCAATTTCATGAGTTTAATTTTTTGTTTGAAGGGCTTTAATGTCCAATTAGTTAAACTACATATCAATAGAACTCTGACTATCAACTAAAATTTTATAAAATTAACATTCTAACCTACTAATCAAAACTAAACAGAAATAAAAGATATGGGTCCCAATATAATTTCACACAAATTTTAAAAAGTAATGTTACACTTACCACCAATTTGCACATTTGAATCATTTCTCCAATAGCGGTGGGGCAACCAGCACATGTGGGTCTTATCTCTGTTAGGAGAAAAACTTATTTGGGGCTTGACTTGCCGCTGGACTTCGCTGAGTAGCACTACAATCCACTCAAAACTCTCCACGTGGCAATTCTTAAATATAATCTCTTATCATTTTTTTATATTTAAAATTCTCATAATTATTTTTCACTAATTAATATATTATATATATATATATATCAATCTAATGTTTCCATTTTTTTTCTTCTTTCTCCTTTTTTTCCTACTTTCCCCCGCCTTTTATTTCTTCCCAAACTTCCCTCCACTTTTTTTTGTCATTCTCTTCACCATCTCTCCCACTTCTTTCTCTCTCCCAGTTGTGGTTCTTGCTTTTTATGAAATTCTGCACTTTTTTATTCAAAAAATTTCTTTGCTTTCTTTCCCCCTCCTCTCTCCAAATACAAACATTTATTTTCCCCCATTGTTTCTCTCCTCTCTATAAATACCAAAGTGCACACTCCAGATTATCAAATTAATTTTTTCATAACCTATTTGTTATCTTTCATTTTATTTGGATCATAGTAGCTTTCTATTTTCAAGAAAGTACATCTCTATCAAATATAATTAAATAGAAAAAAAAACCCTGATACGCCTATATATGTGGGTTATTCATGTCAAGTTCACATGATCAAAGCAACTATTGTATAAAGAATGAAAAGAAACTTATAGATTCTTCGTTGCTTTCCATGGTGTTATTTTTTTATTTTTTATTTTTTATTTTTAAGGACAGCAAGAAACAAAACTGGAAGAGAAAGGAGTGGAAGAGAGTACTAAAGACCTAGGGCAAAACAAACTAGAGGGAAATTTGGGAAGAAAACAAAATAGGGGGAAAGAAGGAAAAAAAAAAAGGAAACATTAGAATTAGTAGAAAACATAATTATGAAAATTTTAAATATAAAAGAATGGAAAAAGATTATATTTAAAATTTGCCACGTGGCGAGTTTTGAGTGGGTTGTAGTGCCACTCAGCGAAGTCTAGTGATAAGCTGAGTCCCACACAAGTATTTCTCCTTTGTTAGAGAGATAGTACAAATATGTGGTAAGAATAACAATTTTGTTTTTTGAAGTTTCACCCACAGATTCTAACATATCGTTAACATTATGTTTGAATAAAGATATGATAGGATTTTATTTTCTAAATTTGTAAATTTTCTTGTTTAGTTAACCTAAAAGAACAAGGAAACTAGATACGGAATTTGTTATTTTTAAACTCTCAATCATGGAAATTGGAAAATGACACTTATTTATATGGAATTTAAACTTGGGAATTGGAGGTCCCAAATTCCAAGTTTTTCTTCTAGGCGAAAATTCTAAATTTCTATGTTTATGAATCCAAATGAGGGAATTAGTGCATGTCAATTTTTAAATTATAACCTTTACCCCAATTCTAAGTTTTTCTTCCACACGGAAATTCTAAATTTCTATGTTTATGAATCCCAACAAGAAAATTAGTGCATGTCAATTTATAAATTTTAATTTTTATCTAAATTTCAAATTTATTTTCTTCATCCAAACGTAATGTAATATTAAAAATAAAAAATAAAAAAACCTTTCTCTCTTCTCTCTGCTTTCCCACGTCTCCCTTCCTTCCATTCTACACACATTATGTGGGCATAAGTTAGTTTTTATTAAGTTTTTTTTTTTTTTTTTATTTTTATGAACAAATGATATTATTTACATTAAGGGAAGATGATGGACTTAACCTGAGCTAATAATAATATGGTTCAAAGCGAGTATCGAATCTAAAATTTGTCACATACAAGTAAAAAGAATATCATTTGATCGTAATACTAATTCGTTTTTTGGAAGCCTTTTAGAATAGTGAATGAGTCAGGTTTCACCAAAAATAGTAAAATCATGCTAACAGGTTGAAGCAGAGTCTTCCCTCCATAAGTCATCCTCAGCAAAAGTTTTTCGGAAAGAAGATTTGCGCACTGATTCGCTGACTCACTGAAGATGATGCGGGCAACAACAGCTGCTGTTGCTTCTTCTTCTCTTTCTTTGAAGGTTGGTTATGGCAGCAGTAGCAGACTCAAACTCAGAGATATGCTGCCTCGTCATCTTCAATTTTCATCTGTTGTTGTTTTCTTCAACAATTACTTGGCTTTGTTTCACTCTCGAACTTCTAAATCTCCCGAATCTAGAAACACCCAACAACACCAGCCTGTGAACATTGTAATGTTGAGGATGCTCGCAGTGTGTTTTTGAAGAAATGCTTCAAAGGCGTCCTCTGCCTTCCGTTGTCCTTTTCAACCAAATCTTGACTCAACTTGCCGAGTTGAAACATTATTCGGCAGTCATCTCCTTGAATAACCAAATGGTTGTGTCCAGAATTCGTCCTAATGTTTATACTCTAAACATTATCATGAATTGCTTTTGTCATTTGAGGAAAATGGGGTTTGGCTTTTCTATCTTGGGAAAATTCTTCAGATTGGGTTTTGAACCAATTGTCACGACCTTCAACACTCTAATCAACGACTTCATTCGTGAGCATAAAGAGGTTGACGCAGCTGCACTTTTCAATGAAATGATGGAGGGAGGTATTTGCAAGCCGGATGTGGTTACTTTCAACGTACTAGCAAATGGCTATTGCTTGAAAGGTAACAACACTGGACCTATCCAGTTGCTTAAGAAGATGGAAGAAAGCGATTACAGGCCTGACATAGTTGTCTATAACACGATCATTCACAGTCTTTGCAAGGATACTCTAGTTGTTGATGCACTAAACCTCTTCTCAGAAATGACAAGTAAGGGCATCGCTCCTAACGTCATTACCTATACCTCTTTCATTCATGGATTTTGCAAAGTAGGGAATTGGAAAGAAGCTACAAGATTATTGAATGAAATGGTGAGTAAACATATCTTTTGTCACATCCCAGCCCGGGCCTTCACCACATTCCAGGCTCGACTCCATTGTAGCACGATATTGTCCGGTTTGGGCCCCGACCACGCCCTCACGATTTTGTTTTTGGGAACTTACACGAGAACTTCCCAGTGGGTCACCCATCCTGGGATTACTCTCGCATGCTACTTGCTTAACTTCGGAGTTTGGACAGATCCCAAAGCCAGCGAGCTCCCAAAAGGCCTCGTGCTAGGTAGAGATGAGAATATACATATAAGGCTTACAGGATCCACTCCCATGGGCAATGTGGGATGCTATAATCCATCCCCCTTAGGGGCCTGATGTCCTTGGCTCTGATACGAAATTGTCACATCCCAGCCCAGGCCCCCATCACATCTTGAGCCCGCTCCACCACCGTAGCACGATATTGTCCGCTTTGGGCCCCAACCACGCCCTCACAGTTTTGTCATAGAAATAGAGAACGAAGTAACTAGAAAGGTTGTTATAATATAATCCCCCTCTTTTCTATAGGGATTGTCTAGAAAACGGGTTGTTCTGAATACATTCAGACAAAAAAACTAACATAGATGTTATGGGTGGAATTTTTTTTTTTTCGTTATCCTAGAATTGCTCTCGCGCGCTACTCGCTTAACTTCAGAGCTCCAACAGAACCCGAAGCCAGTGAGCTCCCAAAAGGCCTCGTGCTAGGTAATGATGAGAATATACATATAAGGCTTACAGGATCCACTCCCATGAGCAATGTGGGATGCTATAATCCACCCCCTTTAGGGGTCCAATGTCCTCGTCGCCACATATCCGGCCAGAGATTGGCTCTGATACCAAATTGTCACATCCCGGCCGGGGCCCCCATCACATCCAGGGCCCGCTTCACCACCGTAGCACGATATTGTCCTCTTTGGGCCCCGACCACGCCCTCACGGTTTTGTTTCTGGGAACTCACACGAGACATTCTCAGTGGGTCACCCATCATAGGATTGCTCTCGCGCGCTACTCGCTTAACTTTAGAGTTCTTACGGAACCCGAAGCAAGTGAGCTCCCAAGAGGCCTCGTGCTAGATAGAGATGGGAATGTACATATAAGGATCACTCCCCTAGGCGATGTGGGATCTTACAATCCACCCCCCTTAGGGGCCCGACGTCCTTGTCGGCACACCGCAGCCAGGGTTAGGCTCTGATTCCAAATTGTCAACTCCCGGCTCGGGCCCCTACGACATCCCGGGCTCGACTCCACCGTAGCACGATATTGTCCGCTTTGGGCCCCGACCATGCCCTCACTGTTTTATTTTTGGGAACTCACACGAGAACTTCCTAGTGGGTCACCCATCCCGGGCCCCCACGGCATCCCAGGCTCGACTCCACCATAGCACGATATTGTCTGTGTTGGGCCCCGACCACGCCCTCACGGTTTTATTTTTGGGAACTCACACGAGAACTTCCTAGTGGCTCACCTATCCTGGGATTGCTCTCGCACGCTACTCGCTTAACTTCAGAGTTCCAACAGAACCCGAAGCCAGTGAGCTCCCAAAAGGCCTCGTGCTAGGTAGAGATAAGAATATACATATAAGGCTTATAGGATCCACTCCCCTGGGCAATGTGGGATGTTACATCTTTCCAAATGTGTGCACCTTCAATATTTTGGTTATACATTTTGTAAAGAGGGATGGTCTAGAAGCAAGGAGCGTGGTTGAAATGATGACGCAAAGGGATATTGCACCTGATACAATTATGTACAATTCACTTATAGATGGTTATTTTTTGCAAGGAGAAATTGGCAAGGCAAAAAAGGTTTTCGAAGTAATGCTTAGCAAATGGGTTTTGTAAGCGTAAAAGGATAGATGATGCCCGAATGCTTTTTCTGGAAGTGTCTCAAAGGGGAGTGGTTCCAAATACTATTACTTATAACACTCTTATTGATGGGTTTTGCAAGATGGGAAGAATACAAGATGCACGTAACTTGTTCTCTTAAATGCAAGCTTTAGGCCAACTACCAAATATTCAAACGTATTCTATTTTGCTGTATGGCCTTCGTAAAAACCAACAATTTCCCAAGGTGGTTGAATTTTTGGAAGAGATGGAGGGAAAGAAGTTGGATTTTGATATTGTAACTTGCACTATTCTTATTGAAGGTTTGTCCAGAGCTGAAAAAGTTGAATATAAGGGAAATGGAAGAGAAAGGTTGTTCTTCAGATGGTTGCACATACAACAAATAACGAGTCATCAATGGCAGTGAGGCTTATTGAATAAATGGTGGAGAGGGGTTTTTCTACAGATGCATCAACTACGAAGTTGATCGTTAATTTATTGTCTAAAGATAATGTAGATCCCACTTTGTTGGCCTCTATAGAAAGATCGTGATGAAATCGATTCCGTATCTCTTCAGTTTTGACTAGTTTCGGTGATTCCTTCCCTTGAATGCTACGTTGGAGTATTGTTCCACTGCTGAGTCCAGTTCAGGTAGCCATTCATTCATGCATCGCCTAGTGACGTATGATATGTGTTATTAATTGAATATATCAAGCGATAGAGCAACTTTTATGTTACTCTTTTAAGATGATGAAATCTGTTGGAGAAGAAGAGATTGGCAAATCTTACGAGCCCCAAGAACCGAAACAGCCGGAAATATGGCTAGAAATGTAATCCGAGTAGGTTCAATAAGATCTTCAACAACCATTTTAGGAAACAAAGCAACAGCCTTCTGGGGCTGATTCATGCGCGAGTACGCATCAATAATAGCAGTACAGGACACAACAGTAGGCTTCGGCATCTGGTCAAGCAGAGACCAAGCCAATTTAAGCCCCCATTTGCCAAACCATGTATCGTGACATTCCCAGTGACAGAATTCCCCTGCGGGATTTCATTGAACACATTGAGAGCAAGCGCCAACAAGCCACAAGCAACATACATATTAATCAGGAAATAACGAAAGGATTCGTGCATTACCCGAGAGGTTAGGGTTAGCTCAAGAAGTGAGAGCGGGTGGGAGAAATGATAGAAAAAGAAGACAATCAAACATTTGGAGGCACTGAATGAACGAAAATTTGAGCACCCGATTGAAATTCAGAACGATATGATTTCTTTGTATATTTTTGTTCTTGACCAACAGTTCCTCCCAAAGACATACTTCGCTGGAAACCCCCTATTAACATCCCAAAACTCTGAGCACGAGAATTAACACGATGCTTTTAACTTTTCTTTCTTTTCTCTTTATCCTTTCTGTTTTTTTTCAGCTCTACGAGTAACGTAGTAACCCTATGGTATATACATTGTACCTCTCTGAAGTAAACTAGAGCAAACATGCCTTGGGTAGTGCCGGAACAGAATCACCAAGCATTACCTCTTCGTCCTGCTCTTCAGTATTACCTTCAAGAGCTGTTTCATCCACTTCTGCTGTGAAGTTCAGCGGCCCTTGTGGTATTCCAAAGAGTGTAGTGAATATCTGTGTATGGCATTCGTCACAAAAGTAAATATAGGTGAAATGGCCCTCGAATGGAAGCTTATCTGTAGGAGTTTGAGACCCTCTTGTCCCACATTGGTCAACAGTATTTTTTCACTAGCCTTTATATAGACTTATTCCTTTTTCTTAGTAATTAGAACTTGGACTATTTGGAAATGGATTGAAGGCTTGAGTCTTATGGTTGTGTGGATTAGGCTTGATGATTATACTATAATATTAATTAAGTTTTTAATTAAATTAATTAAAAACGTTTTGATTAATAGACACAACTCTTTAGAAATAGTTGTATCTCTTTAGAAAGAGTTGTATAGCTTCAGATACATCCAAAAGATCTTTGAAGAGGTATGAAAGAGCCTATATAACTGGAGTCCTCAGTTCCATCAAAAATCATCTTTTTCTTCCCCCTTGTCTTCCATACAAAATTTCTAGAGAGTAAACACACAAAGCAATTCACTAGAGTTCTATAATCCAATGTGGGTTGTAGAATTAGGTAGTTGTATCCTGGACGAGCAGACGTTGTAGAACTACAAGCACACGAGTGGGACGGAAAGACTATTGAAGGGCATAGCGTTTGCGCTAGCCTCTACCTTCAATTCATTCAAGTTAGTATCATTTTAATTTTTTGTTACTATAACATAATTGCATTCTGTGTTACAAGTATTTTTGAATAATAAAGTACAAATATTTCGGTTCTGTATTTTTGTTATTTTATTGTTTCTAAATTGTTCTCCAACATTATCTACCTCAGCTCCTTGTAAAATCCGGTGAACGAAATCAGTCATCGATGCTGGGACCACCTTATCGTCCATCCCTTGTCAAACATTGGAGGAGAATGGTCTGGATTAATACAAAATTCAATAGGAAATTAATACCTCCGATGAAAAAAAATACTAAACGCTCTGTATAGTTTGAATGAAGCCATTGTATGGCGAGAGATTCGTTGTGGTTACAAGGAAACAGCTATCAACAGAAATCTGTCTACGAGTATGTTACGCCATACATTACTTTCAGAACCTGAGACGAATTTCGCATTCTCGTAGCAGAAATCTTCCCTCGACGAACTTAGGACAAGTAGTAATTCAAACCTTTCTTATGTTAGCATGAGGAAGAGCAACTCAATTAGAACAATCCTGTCAAATGACTGATCTCATTGTTATTGACGAGTCTACTCAACATATTACCTCGTCTTCTATCAAAAGATTTCAAGTATCTCAGCAGTAAAAGTATCGATAGCTCAAACAAACATGTAAACGACGGAGATGCTTCTGACCTGCCATATGTGTATTGGGCCAAAGATGCCAATGTATTCTTCCTGAGCTAAGCTGAGCATGGACTTAATCCAATTGAGCACGCCTTTCCCTTGTTCTTTCTTCTGCAATTTGAGGCATGCAAGGCTGAAACCCCTATTTGACACTTGCAAAACAGCTTCCTCCACGAAGGGTTTAGAGATTCTCTGCCTAATTGATTCTTCTGCATCCCTTTGCCAGAATTCTTCGTAGATTGGGTCCTCCATCAGAGCTTTATCCTGGAGAACAAAATGAAAACTCATACAGGTAAAACAATAGTCATTGTGGTAATCATTTAACACAAACAAATGGGAGCTGAATGATATGGAAACCGTGACAAGTGAGGGATGAACCATGAAACACTTTCTGCATTGTTAGAAGAGAAGACCTCCAAGACCAGATCAGTCTCCAGCTTATACAAGGAACATATGCATTTGTTGTAATAATCAAAATTTAGTTGTAAGATTTGTAAATATTTCAATCTGTAAACAAAATGTTGATAATGATCCTCACCCACTTTCCCAGTGACAATGACAGCCATTGATCGATTTGTCCGTGCTTTCCAGACAAGAAGCTTCTGTGATAGAAGTAAGAAAGAAATCTAGGAAACCTCCTTGCCAAAAATTACAAAAAAATTCTGCTTTGCTTCCACTTCCCCCAGGTCATGCATCTCTCTTCCCTGTTCATGATTGAATCGTACGGATTCACCACTGGAGCAAACATGGCTGCACCCGTTAAAGTGTAACCTGCCATCATTACAACTATAGTCATCATTGCCATAAAGTAAAGACAACAAGGGTGTGCACTCTGGAAAGGAATGTTGCATGTGATTGCTGACTCCTGGACAGCAGGGAGGTCATTTACTTTGTATTATTGCTGCATGTGTGCTGTTGCATCCGGTTACAAGGGTGTAAAGCTTTCTTTGTATTGTGTATTAGAAAGCCTTCCCATAAGCCCTTCTATGCAATGAAATGTATTACAATTCAAATCAGAAAATTTAATATGGTATCAGAGCAGGATTAATCCTTGCCCTGCTCTGCCTTCACTCTTCCGCTGCTATATTCCCTCTTCTATTTTATTGTGTGGTTGATTCCAGCCATGGGTAACGACCAAAGCCCGGATAGAGACAGGCCAAAAGCCTCCAGTGCATTTTTTATTCACATTCTCGTCTCCGATGGAGACAATCGTTCTACTTGGTGTAGATCACTTTCTGATACCCAATATCAACAAATCATCTCCATTATGAACAACAAGAGGACTGGGCAGCCAACTGCTCCTTAAGCCAATGTTGCCGGCAATTCATCGGTTTTGTCTAAACTCCCAGATACAACATGATCTGCATTCAACATTATATTGGATTGTGGATAGCGGGGCAACAGATCACATTTCTCATCTATCACCCAGTCATAATAAAACTACAACACAACATGATTTTGTTGGTTTACAAAATGGAGGACAAGCTGCAATTGAAAGCTTTGGGTCTATTAAATTGTCATCAGCGATATCTCTTGATGGAGTTTTACATGTGCCAAAATTTTGTGTGAACTTATTGTCTATGAGCAAATTAACTCGGGGGTTGAAATGTATCGTGATATGTTATCCGGATTTTTGTGTTGTGCAGGACATGGATATGAAGATGACGATTAGCCTGGACAAGCATTTTAGTGGGCTTTACTACCTCACACCAAGCCAAAATCCTCACCTAGTCAATCATATTAACCGCACCTCGGGACTTTGGCACCAACGTCTTGGACACCCATCATCAGCCCCTCTTCACTCTTTATCCCAAACCATCCCAGAAATCATATTTGATTCTAATTACGCATGTTTGTGAGGTTTGTCCTTTAGCAAAGCAAACTCGCTTATCTTTTGTTTCAAATTCCATAAAATCGGTTGCACCTCTTGATTTGATTCATTGTTATATTTGGGGACCACACAAAATTCATACACACATTGGAGCACATTATTTCCTAACTATTGTAGATGATTTTACTCGCTTCACATAGTTTCATCTCATGCGTTTTAAATCTGATATACAAACATTGTTGAAATCATTTTTTTTCTTGGGTCAAAACACAATTTAATCATGAAATTAAAGCTCTACGTGCCGACAATGGGGGTGAATTTGTATCGATGCGTGCATTTTTAGATGCTCATGGCACCATTTTTCAACATACTTGTGCTCACACTTCTCAACAAAACAGGGTGGTTAAGTGCAAACATCAGCATCTTTTGAATGTTGGCCGTGCATTACGCTTTCAAGCCAATTTACCTTTAAAGTTTTGGGGGGAAAGCATACAAACCGCTTGTTATCTAATAAATCGTCTTCCTACACCCTTACTTTCATATAAATCTCCCTATGAACTCTTGAATGGCACATCACCCGAATATTCTCATCTCCGGGTTTTTGGGTGTTTATGTTATGCTACCAATCTTACTCCCTTGCACAAGTTTGACACACGTGCACGCTGTTGTTTTTTTTTTTTTTGGGATATCCCCTTGGTCAAAGGGGCTATCGAGTCTATGACCTTGATAGCAAGCAAATCTTCACATCTCATGATGTCGTTTTTCACAAGCACATTTTTCCTCTTGCTACCTCACCACCAGAAAATCAACTAGATTCCCCTGTATTACCCATTCCTCATGATGACCACGATTCCAAAAAGCAAGCTAGGCGGCCACCTAGATGCTGGGAGTCAAGCTACGGCCGCAATTATTCCAAAAGCGTTCAACAAATCAGTAAGGGTATTAGGCAGCACCTAGGCAGCCGATTGTACGGGCTAGGCGGCCACGGCAACGGACTAGCAGGTTCTGTTAAAAAACTATATACAGATCATTGTTTAACGGCATCGCCTAAAAGATGAGGCGTTCACATAATATTGAAGAAAGAGAATGAGAGAACATAAGGGAAGAGAGAGCGATGCAGAATTAGAATAACAGATCTGCAATTGTAGGGATAAACAAGAAATTGACTTGGACGATTAGGATTTCTTCGATCTAGCATGCAACGTTTTAGAAGATTTCTTCAATGCACTTGACATTTTAGGAAATTTTACAAAGGAAAAAGAAGATGGGCAGTGCAGGAAAATTTTACAAAGGAAGATGGGCGAAATAATTGAAGGCGAGGAAGAGGAAACAGAAAAGATAAAGGCCTTCATGATTTCCAAGGCATCAATAACCCATCCCTTCTCTTTGACCGGTGTCCACTACTAATTACCCACCTTCAGTCTCCAATTAATTACCCACTACCAACTCATAATTATAATAAAATAAAATAAAAATAGTTACCCTCTCCACTAGTAAATATGTTGTATATGGGTAATGTTAGTTTTGTTAGAGAGACTAAATCTTATCCATGGATTTCATACAAGTATAATTTTTTTAAGTGTCAATATGCACTTATTTAAAAGATATACACAAAATTTACCTAAATTCGCTTAGGCGCTAGGCGCTAGCCCGCCGCCCGACAAGCGCTTAGCGTTTTTTAGAACCTTGATGATGACACATATTCTCCTTTAGTCTCAGCCCAAACACCCACACCATCAAATCCAAATCCACTTATAGACCCCACAAATTCCAACTCTCATATAGACAACGCAGAAAATCTCTCACCACCCGCCCCAGAACCTGCTTCACTACCACAACCCGCCCCTCCACCCCAGTCCGTTTTTCCTCCACTTCGTAGTTCCGATTGAATTAAACATCCACTTGCTCGTTTCAGTGACTATTAGACTCATCATGCTGCTTTGCTCATGCCCAGCGCCGTCCTTTCCTCCATGTCCGGTACGCGATATCCGCTTCAATGGTACGTCTCCTACTCTCATTTATCTCATGCTCACCAATCATTTGTGCACAACATATCTCACCTGGTCAAAACAGCTTCTTATGAGCAGGCTTGTCTTGACCCCAAATGGATTACAACCATGAATTCTAAGATTCAAGCTCTTGAAGACAACCACACCTAGTCCATGGTTCCTTTATCTCCTAATCAACGATCCATTGGATGTCAAAAGCACGGTTAGAAGGGGAAGTGATTATCACACCAAACGATACCTAAACAAAACTTCACTCGTGGAAAATTCACTTTTGAATTAGGTGTCGAAAGCATGGCTAGAAGCAGAAGTCCGGACAGAAAGATCATATAGATTTACACAGGGGTACATCTCGAAAACAAGAACCAACCAAAAGGGGTTTAGGAAATAGGCCAAATGAAAAGGAAGGAGCATCCTCTCCAGATCCTCTTTGTGAGGATCCCGAGGATCCTCCAATCAAGTATGTTTATCGTACATCATGCGGTCATAAATCATTGTAATTTTTTTAGGGAACTGTTATTAGCATTCCAAAAATCTCATTTGGCACCCCTCACAAATGTATTTTTCTTTCCAAATATAGAAAGTTTGGAGTACCAAATGTCACATACCCTGATCAAGATCAAGGCATGCTGGCCGTCACATGGGAGTGACGTAACCATGTGCACAGTGCGGAAGCTAATAAAATAATAATATAAATAGTACGAATAAATAAAAACTAGCTTTACACAACGTAATAAAAACAAGTGCAAGCGAGTGTGAACCCTAAGTTTAGAGCAAGAACGCCTAATGCAGTCCAAAAGGAACCAACACAACAAAAGCACACCCGAGGGTGGTCCTACACTGGTGGTGGTCTGTCATATATGCCGGGAAAGTCCTCAGGGAAGCCACCAAACGTGCTAGCCAACTAGAACCTGGAGGGGCGCAAAACAAAAGCATGAGTGGGCAAAAACAAAGCTTTTCGAAAACCAATTTAATAAATAAGTTCTAACCCCTCGCCGTAAAACCTGTATACTTCCCAGAAATAAAATATACATAAATATGTCATGCTCGAAAAATGTGCCATGCAATATGTCTCGAAATAATATGCCAATGCTCAGGAAACATCAAATCAATGCCATATAATCTGTCAGTCGGAGTCACCTAACGTGACCTGTACGGCTGAATCTAGAGCTAAAATCACCATCTCACTAACTAGACCTGCACACGAGTCGAAACCATCTAAAGTGGTCTGTATGACAGGCCTAGGTGTAATATAAGTACGCTCTAATGCTACGATCACGTGAAGGCTGGGCGAATAATCGCGAGTCACCTACGAGTCGGAACCACCTAAATTGGTATGTACGACAAGCCTGTGCACCTAACTTGGATCCAAGATGAGCGTGTGGTGCGGGAGGTGAACATCACATGAAGGACTGTGCCCTACACTGAGCGGGAGCACTAACACCGGGGGTGCAGGTTATGAGCTCTCTATGTCTCTATAATCACTATTGAACGTAAATATAAATCATACTCACCTGGCACTTACCTGTGCATCCACGGCATCAATACACATGCATATATATATATATATATATATATTCGTACTCATCCTGTAAATCCCACATCTTTTACAAAACAATGATGTTTTGTAGGAGGCAAAGCCTTCCATATTGTAGGAGGCAAAGCCTCCTATATTGTCAATGTTTTGCAAAACAATGATGTTTCTGTTGAAGGAGAAAATACTTCTGATCCAGATTCTTCTCAGGAAATAGAAACTAGTTCTGCTATTCAAAAAATTGAAAATGCTTTTCAAAAAATTAATATTCAACCAACTTTTGATTTGAAACGTATTCGTACTCATCCTGTAAATCCCACATCTTTTACAAAAAACTGGTATCCCAGACCAACACCTCATGATCTCCAATTTGAAGAAAGAAATATTCAAAATCAATTTTCAGTCTCTGCTGACAAACTCTATGAATGGAATATAGATGGATTGTCAGAACAAGAACTTTTGAACAAACTTCAACACATGTCCATGGTTGCCAATAGCTACATTTCAAATCACAATTTTACACAAACACAAATCGTTGACCTACTAGTCACTGGTTTCACCGGAATGCTTCATTCTTGGTGGGAGAAGCACTTAACTTCTCAATCCAGAGATAAAATACGCTTTGCAATCAGAAAACATGAGGAAGGACTTCCCATCTTTGACGAAACGATAGGACAGGAAATACCCGACGGAATAAATACTTTACTTTACACGATTATAGAACACTTTATAGGAACACCTAGCAACGTTACTACACGTATTCACGACCAACTGAGTAATTTAAGGTGTCCAACCTTAAGTGATTTCAGATGGTATAAAGATGTTTTTATATCCAGAGTTATGCTTTGGGAAGATAGTAATCAACCTTTTTGGAAAGAAAAATTTATCAATGGTTTACCAAACCTTTTTGCTCACAAAATTCGGAATGTTTTAGTAAACGAAGAAGGTGTCATACCTTATCATACCCTTACTTATGGTAACATAGTCAATGTTATACAAAAGGAAGGATTGAACATGTGTATCGACATGAAGATTTCAAAACAAGTTAATAAAGATAAATCTATTGCTAAATACGAACTTGGAACGTTTTGTGAACAATATGGTTTACCTCCAATAGCTCCTTCAAGTAAAAAGAAAACAGCCCAACAAACAAGCAGGTTTTCTAAACATCAATCCAGATTTTATAAAAACAAAAGATCTTCCAACAAACCTTTCCAAACAAATAAATTTTATGAAAAACCATCTTCAAACAAAAAACCTTTTCGAAAATCTAAAAAGGATTTTCAGAATAAAAAGGGAAAATGCTACAAATGTGGCAAATTTGGTCATTTTGCAAACGAATGTAAAGTTAAGAAGGTTATTAACCAGCTAAAAATCTCTGACGAAGAGAAAGTTCAACTTATCCAGGCTTTAGAAATTAGGAACACCGACTCTAGTCAATATGATAAAACTTTGGATTTTTCCGCCGTAGATTCTAATAGTTCTAGCGACGTTTCTTCGCCAAACATTAAGTTTGGATGCACAAACGCTTGTTGTAATAAAATTTCAGTACTTAATAAACAAGAAGAACAAGAAGAGTTTTTAATAGAATTAATTAGCAAAATCGATGACCCTGATTTGGAATCTTTTTATTTGAAAAAACTCAAAAATTTAATTTCTCTTCATGAACCTGGCATTAGCCAAACTTCTTCTCAAAAGATTTCTCTCAGTACTACTTTAGAACGTTTTAATAAACCCAAAAAGGAAATCACCATCAAAGATTTGCAAAAAGAAGTTAATCAAATTAAATCGGAAATTAAGTTTTTAAAATCCGAAAATATCGAAATTCGCTCACAACTCAGTAGAGTTCACACCCAAACACTTGAACAAGACAGTTCTTCTTCACATTCTGTTTCCGACGCACAGTCAAACAAATCTTCTTCTTCAAAAAATGTTGTTTTAAGTCTTTTAGACAAAATTAGAATTCGTAAATGGTATTCAAAAATTAAGATAATAATCAAAGATTTTTCTTTCGAAACCATCGCTTTAATTGATTCAGGCGCAGATTTAAATTGCATTCAAGAAGGATTAATACCTACAAAGTATTATCATAAGTCAACTGAGGTACTTAGCGCTGCAAACCAATCCCCAATGAAATTAAAATATGAGATCCCCAAAGCCCATGTTTGTCAACAAAATGTTTGTTTTAAAACTCCATTCGTTTTAATTAAAAATATTTCTGATCCAGTTATTTTAGGACTCCCTTTCATTGCATTAATTTATCCTTTTAAAGTTCATCACAACTATATTTCGACAAAGGTTTTTGGCCAAAAAATTACTTTTGAATTTTGCATGGAAACCGATCTTAAAAAGTTAAAACAACTTCAAAAAGATAATGTTTCGAAAACCCTCAACCAGATTACTGCAAAATCCCAATAAATTGAATTTTTGCAAGATGAAATTAAACACAAACGAGTTGAAGAACAGCTCGCAAAAAAATCATTGGTCGAGTCTATTAGCCAATTTTCTGACAAACTTATTAAAGAAATTTGTTCTGACCTTCCCAATGCTTTTTGGCACCGAAAACAGCATATTGTTAAACTTCCCTATGTTAAAGATTTTGTTGAGTCAAAAATCCCCACAAAAGCCAGGCCCATTCAGATGAATCAAGAAATTTTAGAATTTTGTAAAACAGAAATCAATCAACTTTTGGAAAAAGGAATTATTCGTAAAAGTAAATCTCCATGGTCTTGCCCTGCTTTTTATGTCCAAAAAAATGCAGAATTAGAACGTGATAGGAGCATATTCATGCGACTTAAATGGCTTGTTCTCGTGCATTTACGTTATGTTTCTTTAGTTATTTTAGTACTTTAAGCTATTTTCGTGTGTTTGTAGGTCCAAAGGGCTAAAGGAGCAAAAAGATGTATTTTGGAGACTTTTGGAGCACTTTTGGGCTAAGGATGGTTAGCCTATGCTTGGAGCCAAAGTGTTGGACGAAATTGAAGACCTAATTGAAGACCAAAGTGTTGGAACCTTGTTCCCTTTAGTTTTAGGACATTTAAACCTTTCCTATATCCTTAGCCGTGCATAACATTCCAACATTCCACTCCTTCATTTCAGCCACACTCCCACATATCATTACTTATCATCACCACTTATCACTTATCATAATCACATATCATACACTTATCATCACCACTTATCACTTATCATAATCACCCATAATCATTCACTTAAATCAGCCACATGCATTCACCCTTTAATCCATGGCAGCCACCAACCAACCTAGCTGTCATGTTTCCCCTTTCATCATTCCCTCACATTCTTTAATTCAGCCAACACATGCTTACACATGCATTTTCAGCACCAAAGAATCATTGCACATGCATTTCCAACCCACATGCATCATTTAATCATTCAAACATGCAGCCACATTCACTTTACCTAGCTGTCATGTTCCCTCTCCCATCCATTTCATCATTGCACCACCAATTCAACACATGCATTTCATATTTAATCATTCCCTCCTAGCTGAAATTCACATGTTCTTCCATCCATTCTCTCCCTATAAAAACCATACACACTTCACACAACATTCATTCATTCTTCCATACACATTTCAGTCACAAACACCAACCATTCCCTTTGTGCCGTGAGTCTCCCTACCAATCCAAACACCATCACTTCCAACACTTCACTCCATCACATATCCATTCATCCATAATCCCCAAAACTATCCTTAGACCTTGTGCTACAACGAAGAGGAAGATAAGAGGGCCTAAACGTTCATACAATTCAAGTTTGAGTTGTTGGAATGTTTAGGTGTTTCTTTGATTTCAATGTTTAATTTCAATACTCTTTGTTTTGTACGAATGAGGAATGGAAGAGAAGAGGGCCTAAACGTTCATACAATTCAAGTTTGAGTTGTTGGAATGTTTAGGTGTTTATTTGATTCTCTTTGTTTTGTATCATGAGGAACTAAACCCCCCCTTTGGCTAGGGGGGGATTCGAAATATATGTTTATGCTTGCGTTTTGATTTGATTACTTCTAATTGCATTTCATAAGTCGTGGATTCAATTTGTTTAACTGTTTGATTGATAACTTATTTATGTATGTTTATTGAGAGTGCACGCTTAATTTTCATGCATGAATATGACGCTAGAATATAAGTGAGTTTCACCTAATAGTTACAAACTTATATTCACAAGTAGTGGAGGTTGCTTATAAACAATCGCGTTAAACGAATTCTTGGCATAAGTTTCATGCAATCATAGTAACGAATGCCTCGTCAACACTTATAATTTTCATAGAGCGTAATGATTCTTGCTTGTATCTCTATTATGCAATCATGTAGGGGACTTGTGGGAAATGTTTTGAGTTGTCGTATGCAATCATCCAATTCAATAACGTTAGGAAGATTTGAAGGTTAATTTAAGCGGACCTAATTAACCCGGGGTGATGAGTTTCATAATTTATTGAAATGCAATTGGAAATATTTTTATTATGCAAGTGTAACATGTGTGGAGATGAACCCCTTGGCTAGCATCCATTCATTCCATTTCATCAATTTCATATTTACATTCTGTCTAGTTTATTAACTTGTTTCGTTATTTCAATTTTCGTCCAAAACAAATCCCCCTTTAATTTGAAGTCTTAAATTAGTTAGAAAGTGTTTTGATTTGTGTTTCTAAGTATTTTGATTCAAGTTTTCATCCAATTTCGTCCAAATTAGTGTAGGTGCTCAAAACTGCCCAGAAAGTGGTTTTTAGGCAGTTTTGGGTCTTCTAGTTGCTGTTTTGGGTTTTAGGCTTGTTTAAGTGTCTTAACTTTTAGTTTTGCATTCTTTGAGTCTAGTTTAGTGTTAAAGTGTCTTAATTTGTGTTTTAAAGTGTTTTGAATCAACCTATAATCTTAAATTCGTCCAAATTTGTGTTTAAGGTCAGAAACTGCCTAGTTAGTGTTTTTAGGCAGTTTTGAGTCTTTTGAACCTGTTTTGAGTCCTTTGAGTCTTTGTGAACGTTTTTAACTTTGTTTTTATGTTTTTGAGTCAATTTAGAGGTTTTAGCAAGCCCTCCTAATCCCCAGTCTAGAACGATCCCTACTTGCATCCTTACTACAATTTGACAACAAGAGGGTTTAATTTGTGTGCGTATAATTCTCACATCAGAACGCGGTGTTCCCCGATTAGTTATTGACTACAAACCTTTAAATGATGTTTTAGAATGGATCCGTTATCCAATTCCTAACAAAAGAGATCTGATAAAAAGACTTTCTCAAGCAACTGTTTTTTCTAAATTCGATATGAAATCAGGTTTTTGGCAAATACAAATCCATGAATCTGATAAGTATAAAACTGCTTTTGTAACTCCTTTTGGACATTATGAATGGAATGTAATGCCTTTCGGCTTGAAAAACGCACCAAGTGAATTTCAAAATATTATGAATGAGATTTTTAATCAATATAGCCATTTTTCCATTGTTTATATTGATGATGTTTTAATTTTTTCAAAAACCATAGATGAGCATTGGAAGCATTTGCATGCATTTACTAGGATCATTAGGTCTAATGGGTTAGTTGTCTCGGCAACCAAAATTAAGTTGTTTCAAACCAAGATTAGATTTTTAGGTTACCATATTTACAGGTCTACTATCCAACCCATAGACAGAGTTATCCAGTTCGCTGACAAATTCCCAGATCAAATTATTGATAAAACTCAACTTCAACGATTTCTTGGATCTCTTAATTATGTCTCTGAATTTTATCCTCATCTTCGTCAACAATGTAAACCTTTGTTCGATCGTCTCAAGGAGAATCCTCCATCATGGTCCCAAAATCATACTTCCATTTTGCCTTGCCTTGGCATTCCAACTCCCGACTCTCTCAAAATAGTCGAGACCGACGCTTCTGATATTGGTTATGGAGGTATCCTCAAACAGAAAACTTCTTCCAGATCTCCTGAACAAATTGTTCGTTTCCATTCAGGAATTTGGAATCCGACTCAAAGCAACTATAGTACTATTAAAAAAGAGATTTTATCTATTGTATTATGCATTAGCAAATTCCAAGATGACTTATTAAACCAAAAATTTTTAGTTCGTGTTGATTGCAAATCTGCAAAACATGTTTTACAAAAAGACGTTCAAAATATTGCATCAAAACAGATTTTCGCATGCTGGCAAGCCATATTAAGTATTTTTGATTTTGAAATTGAATACATTAAAGGCAGCCAGAATTGCATACCAGATTTTCTGACCAGAGAATTTTTGCAGGGGAAGAATGGGTACTAATCCTACTCAACAACGAAGGCTCCCAGCCACCCTTACCCAAACCCCAACACCAATAAAACAAGAGTCCATTCCTGACTCTTCATCAGCCCTCACCATCACCAACAGATTCACTCCTTTAGGATCAACAATAGGAAATATCCGTCCAAACTACCAAACGGCCTTAGCCACCCCTTATGATCTCTACTCTTCAGTACGTTCTCTAGCACCTTCACAACCCAAAACACCTAGCTATGCTAAAACATCCCCATATGTCCCAAACCCCAATTCAGAAAAGCTTTTTAGCATCCCTCTTCACATCGACAAAAACCAACCCCCAGAGCGCATTGCCAAATTACTCCTTCCACCAAATTTTCATTTCTTACCAACTGAATCCTATAAAAGCCTAAAATATTACCAGGCCATCCTTTCAGAAACAGAAAGCATTGCTATTAAGCCAATTTACAGCACCACTCATCAAAACAAAATATTGTATCATTCACTCCATATTGGAAAATTCCTTACCGAACTCGAATGGGGAATTCCCCTTTATCACACAAAACCCCTTCATACTCAGCATGTTCTCATCCCAAACAATCATTACAATTACTATGATTATATCCAAGCATGGACCAACATTTTCCTCCACCAGACAGAAGATTTTAGTCATTCATGGTTCATAACCTTTGATAAGAATGTCAGATTGCAGTTTCCTGCATTGTTTCCAGATTGGTGGGCTTCCCATGGCCCAAGCTCTTCTATCATTCCAGATGACCTTCGTCATGTGCTCACAAACAATTTCCAACCCAGTTTTGACAGAAGTCGTTTCGACAACAGAGTTACTATTTTTTCACTGCTCATAGCCAAGTATAAGATCCCATGGATTCTCAAATGGAACTTTGAAGTAGACACTGGTGGTATTTACAGAACCCGATGGGTAAAATGGTGGGATAAATTCAACCACCAAAAAATTATTGATCTTGTAAAAGTGGAATTTCCCCAAGCATCTTCTCAGGCACTGCCAATCAAAGTTTCAGCTTCGTCCTCACAAGCTTTGCCAATTCATCAGCAATTTCCTGAGCTGCTAAAAACCCAAGAGCCAATTCAATCCTTATCAGACATTAGTCCGTCATCTTCCTTCAAAGGAAAACCTTCTAAGTCCTCCAGCTCGAAGAAAAAGGAGAAATCTGATAAGTCCTCCCAGCTTCTGGACTTGGCTTAACAGCTCATGGCTAAAGCAGCGATGCTACAAAAAAGAAAAGGTTCAGATTCGGACTCTGACGCATCTGATGCCTCATCTCAACTTCCCTCCAAATGGGCAGATCAAGCAGATCTTCAAGATGCCCAGGACCCATTTGATTATTAACCTACATTATTTGCCCATGTGATTGTACCAGCCAACAGCATCTTCAGCAGTAGCTGCCATCATTTCCTCCTCAGAAAAGTCACTATTCATCAACAGTGAAAGACAAGAAGTCACTATTCATCAATAGTGAAAGACAAGAAAAGTCACTATTCATCCAACTTTTGTGAAAGAAGCAACGTGATTACACAGTCACCTTTCATCCTTTTACCAGCTTTCTTCGTATGGAAGCAGGATTCCCGGATCTATATTGCAAGCATCATTCATTCTCCTCTCTCTATAAAAAAGGTTTTCATCTTCAGAAGACGCAGAGTTTTTTAAAACACAAGAATTCAGTTCAACAATATATATCTCTGCTCATCCACAAAGGACAGAGATTTTAAACACTTGAAATACATATATATTATCCAGGATGCCTGCGAGCTCCAGTCTTTTGTTGTTCATTATCTGCCATTAGGCAAAAAAACAGTTTGTAATCTGCATTGCAGTAAGTTTAATAAACTTATTTTCAAAATCTATCTGCATCACTAATTTTAATACATTTTCAATATGAATATAACACCTATGTTTAGTTTAATTGTTTGCATTCATGTTATAATTGATCATACATGGATATTCCGCTTCAATCAACCTCAATTTTTTGTCATTCATTATCTCGAATTACTTCAATGTTTATATGTATTTTGCTTCCGCACTCTGAATTCTATGGAAGGCTTTGCCTCCTACAATATGGAAGGCTATGCCTCCTACAATATGAATATATATATATATATATACACGACATAATGCATGAACGAATGGCAACAATAAACATGGCATAATAATGTAAAAATAATTTTTAAATTCATTTCTAGGAAACGTATAAGTATATAGGTATATACGGAAAACCAAAAGCCCACTCACTGGTACATAGAAGGGTCGTAACCCCCTTGCCTCGAGTGACCGCGCTCGTCCTTGGGATACGTCTCACCTATATGCGAAACAACTATAAAAACGTTAATTTTAAAGCACATAACCAACCTTTAGAAATAACTTCTCATACATTGCTCAAATGGGGTGTATGAATACACCAACGTGATCTACTCAACCTCAGAAACATCCCCATATTTTTAGAAAAAAATTTCATCGCCGCACGCGCCGGCCACGCGCAGGCACGTGCCTAGCACGCTAACGGCGTCAGTTGACGCCGTCAAGAATATTCCGTTATCCCCTAACGGTTTCCGTCAACGGCGTTAGGAATATTCCGTCCAATTGATGAAATATTCAGTCGTCTTCTCCGGCGAGACTCCAATGCCGTCGCCGGCGCCGGAAAATCGGGAAAATTTCAAATCGTCCTATCTTCTTCGTTTTTCAACCAAATTTCACAAAATTGGTACCAAAATGAAGCTTACAACGAGAGGAACAAAATCATACCACTTTCAAGTGCTAAAATCCACGAAATCTCACCTAGAAAACTCCACCATTTCCGGCCAACTTCGAAACTCACAATCCCGACGTCCAAAACCTTCAAACGAACCATCCCGAGCCTCCTAGGGACCTCACCAAGCTTCCTACAAGCTTGAAATTCCCAAAATCGTGAGAAATCACGTGTGCATGAACAGTACCAAAAATCGGGTATGCCGAGTTTGACGTGAAAACGAAGGTAACCTTACCTGAAATAGGTATGGTTGGACTCCTACGAGCCTCACGAGCATGGATATGTATTTAATTTCTTCGATCTGTGAAGATTTAATGGGTGTGTGTGTGTGTCCGTACGATGGTGATGATAATGGAAGGGAAAGGGACTCGGGGTAGGGGGTACAGGGCAGAGGAAAGGTGAGGGTGAGTGTGGGGAAGTGTGTGGTGCAAAACCAGCCACACAAACCAAAAAGAACAACCACACAATGAAAAAATCTCGCTAGGGGCAAAATCGTCTTTTCACGCGTACGTATTTAAAATTTCCGGGACGGACTGTCACAAAATGAGATTTGTAGAGTGCCAATAACAATTCCCTTTTTTTTTTTAATCTAAAATTGAATATAAGCATAACCTAATGAAAACTAGCCGCACGATGTATGATGAAATGATGTGATTGGAGGATCCCCGGAATCCTCACAAAGGGGATCCAGAGAGGATCCTCATTCAGGAACAAAGACTTTGATTAATTAAATAATTAATTAAAAAAGATTAGTAGCCTCTTATGTTATCAACAGTCGCTTTGGCCGAGTGGTTAAGGTGTGTGCTTGCTAAGTGCATGGGAATGCCTTGCGAGAGTTCAAACCTCTCAGGTGACGATTTATTTTTAATTTTTGTTTAATGTTTTTAAGCCATACTTGTGGTGCTCTATCTGCAGGATCATGTAAATTGGAACGGTCAATATTTGTAGAGATTACTTTACATTCGCAACATGGCCATGCAAAGCTTTTTTATCATTGTCCAAAAACTTAACAAGAAACTAAAAGTAAAAAGAACCAAGCGTCTCGTGATAGGATGATGAGACAATGTTGTCAATGTAGAAAATCATGTTTTGCCATAAAAAGTATGTACACATTATAAAACATATTGTGTACATCTTTACATATAAAGCCAACAATCCTTTGAGGTCACAAGCTTCTCCAAAAATTTATTTTTGGACAAAAATGCTCCCAAAACAAAAAATTTCAAAAGCAACCCAAAATAATGTTGTATTTTCATCATTTTAATAGTGGTTTTTTAATAAATAATTCTTTTTGTACTTTTGTTTTAATTAGTACCTCACAATAGGTTAGCAACAATGTGATTCAATCAGTTGTTCAATAAATATTATTTCTTTATTTTTAAACACGCTTATAACATCTTAAGAGGTGTGTAATGCCGGTTATAAAAAAGGTCTTTCATACGCGCATAATAATGTGATTAAATTTGTTGTCAAATGATTGTTTTTTTTTTTAACAAACGATATTTTCTACACTAAGAGGGAGATGGTGGGCTTAGTCTCATAATGGGCTAGCAATAATGTGATTTAATCAATTTTTTATTAAATATTATTTTCTCTATTCTTAATGTAAATTCAATAAAATGTAGATGGAAATTGAAAGACCGATTTTATTATGTGAATTCAGCTGCTTTGATTGGTGTGTGAAGGGTTTTTTCTAGCATGATCTAAGATTAATCATTTGCTTCAAATATTTGACTTTCCTTTTGTCAATTCACACATATAAATACATTTTAAAACGTGTAAGTCAATTGTAGCACACCATGATTCAAAAAATGCCTTTTGCACGCGCGTAAGCACGTGCATGAAGGCTAGTATATATGGTACATTCATCAATATTAACCAAAAGTTACTGTACCATAAAACGTTTGGTAAATTATTCAAACCAAAAACTTGGGTACATTCTTCAAAACCAAGAAAAATAATAATAATGAATATTAGGCTTAATAACATTAGTAAATTTTTTTCGAATACCTTGACATGAATTGTCACATCCCGGCCCGGGGCAGACCACTTCCCGGCCCGCTCCACCACCGTAGCACGATATTGTCCGTTTTGGGCCCCGACTACGCCCTCACGGTTTTGTTTCTGGGAACTCACACGAGAACTTTCCGATGGGTCACCCATCCAGGGAATGCTCTCGCGCGCTACTCGCTTAACTTCGGCCCGGCCTAGGGCGGACCATTTCCCGAGCCTGCTCCACCACCGTAGCACGATATTGTCCGCTTTGGGCCCCGACTACGCCCTCACGGTTTTGTTTCTAGTAACTCACACGAGAACTTCCCAATGGGTCACCCATCCAGGGAATGCTTTCGCGCACTACTTGCTTAAATTCAGAGTTCCCATGGAACTTGAAGCAAGTGAGCTCCCAAAAGGCCTCGTGCTAGGTAGGGATGGGAATATACATTAAGGATCACTCCCCTGGGCGATGTGGGATGTTACAATCCACCCCCCTTAGAAGCTCGACGTCCTCGTCAGCACACCACGACCAGGGTTAGGCTCTGATACCAAATTGTCACATCCCGGCCCGGGGTGAATCACTTCCCAGGCCCGCTCCACCACCGTAGCACGATATTGTCCACTTTAGGCTTACCATTCCCTCACGGTTTTGTTTTTGGGAACTCACGAACAACTTCCCAGTAGGTCATCCATCATGGGATTGCTCTAGCCCCCTTCTCGCTTAACTTCGAAGTTCCTACGGAACCCGAAGCCAGTGAGCTCCCAAAAGGCCTCGTGCTAGGTAGGGATGGGAATAACATTTAAGGATCACTCCCCTCGGCGATGTGAGATGTTACATGAATACATTTTCAAATCAACGAGAAAAATGTACCCATATAAGTTTAAAAAAAATAGATTAGAAAAAAATTGAAATTTACAGCGTAATTATCATTGTATTGCATAACTGAAAATATATATACAAGATACAATCCTTGTTTTATAAGGAAACAATAAACAATAAAGGACACAAACATATATCCTTCCTAAAACATGACTCTAATAATTACAAAATATTTACATTCCTTTTCTCCTAAATATTGACTTATTCCAATACTCCCCCTCAAGCTGGAGCATAGATATTACTCATGCCCAACTTGACAAGCGAGTCATCGAACCTCCTACTACACACGGCATGGGTAAGAATATCTGCAAGTTGTTCCTCCAAGTTCACAAACGGTATTAACATAATCTTCTTCTCCAACTTTTCTTTGATAAAATGTCTATCAACCTCAACATGCTTAGTCCTGTCATACTGTATTGGACTCTCAGCAATTTCTCTCGCGAACTTATTATCACAATACAACTTCATTGCCCCTTTTTGTTTAAAACCGAGACTCTAAAACATGACTCTAATAATTACAAAATATTTACATTCCTTTTCTCCTAAATATTGACTTATTCCAATAAATAAAAAAAATAAAAAAAGTGAGTGGATTTTAAATTTAAAAAAAAGGGTACGCTTTACATTAAAAGAAATTGGTACATTTTACATATAACAATTGGTATATTTAAAAAATGGAAAAATTATACAAATAGGTATGTTTAAGAGATTAAAAAATTGAAAATCGACTAGACTTGATGACACGCCCGGATCCCGACACGAATTCTTGTATTTCAACCAGAATGTGACAATTCAAAGAGAGAAAGGTTTGCACAACTGCGCCAAATGGCACAAATTCGGAGGTCGTGACTTCCAACTGACGTCATAACAGGCACACTACTACAGTAACATAAGGTCCTAAGTATGCTCTGAACAAACCTGGCTCTAATACCAACTTCGAAGTTAAGCGAGTTTGCGCAAGAGCAATCCTAGGATGGGTAACCCACTGTGAAGTTCTCGTGTGAGTTCCCAGAAACAAAACCGTGAAAGTCTGGTCGGGGCCCAAAGTGGACAATATCGTGCTACGGTGGAGTCGAGCCCAGGATGTGACACTCAATGTTGTGGTAATGGCAACAACCATGGTCAGCGTTTTCTGATGAGAATGAGCTGGATTTTGGAATAGCTGCGGACTAAGATTTAAGGGGTGGGGCCCAATTTTTTATTTATAATTTATTTTTTAATCAATGCGGACAAATTTTATTGTTATATCAACAAAAAGGTGGGATCCATAGTTGACACATCATCACTTAACGGTCAAATTAACTAATGGATGTATGAAGTTGCAATGAAATAGTAAGTAAAGGTATGTGATTAAAATGTTTCAAAAATATTGTATGCAGTTGCAATTGACCACAAACCTAAGGGAATGAAATGTAATTTACTCGAAAAATTAATAAGAGAAACCCATAAGACGTCAGCCTCCCATCTCAGGCGGCGATTTATTTTTAATTTTTTGTTTAATTAAATAGTTAATTAAAAAAGATGAGTAGCCTCCTATGTCATCAACAGTCGCTTTGGTTGAGTGGTTAAGGCGTGTGCTTGCTAAGTGCATGGGGATCCCCCGCGAGAGTTCAAACCTCTCAAGCGACGATTTTTTTTTAATTTTTGTTTAATTAAATAGTTAATTAAAAAAGATGAATAGCCTCCTACATCATCAACAGTCGCTTTGGCCGAGTGGTTAAGGCGTGTGCTTGCTAAGTACATTGGGATCCCCCCCCCCCGGGAGAGTTTGAACCTCTCAGGCGACGATTTATTTTTGTTTTCTGCTTTTTTTTTTTTTTTTTTTTTTTTTTGGCCATGCTTGTGGTGCTCTATTTGCATGATCATGTAAATTGGAAGGCCAATATTTGTAGGGAGTATACGTTAAGTTTACAACGTTTTTTTAATCATTGTTCAAAAACTTACGAAACTAAATGTAAAAACAACCAAACGTCTCATGAAAATCATATAGAAAATCATGTTTTGCCATAAAAAGTAAGTACTCACAAATATTATAGAACATATTGTGTACATATGTATAGTACATTCATCAATATTAACCAGAAATTACTGTACCATAAAACGTTTGGTAAATTCTTCAAACCCAAAATATCAGTACATTCTTTAGAATGACGAATAATAATAATAATAATAATAGATATCATGCCTAATAATATTAATAAATTTCTTCGAATAACTTGGCATGAATACATTTTCAAATCAACGAAAAAGATGTACCGATATAAGTTTAAAAAAAAATTAGAAAAATATGGGATCCACAGTTGCTACATTATCATTTAACGGTCAAATTAACAGATTGACTAACAGATGTATGAAATTGAAATGAAATAATAAGCAAATGTATGTAATTGAAATGTCTTTAAAATGTTGTATGAGGTTACAATTAACCACAAATATGAGAGAGTAAAATGTAATTTACCAAAAAAAATTAATAAGAGCAACCCACGAAACGTCAGCATCTCCTCTTTCTTTTTTTGCAAAACCCTACAATTGTAAGACTATAAGAAATGGTTACGCACAATTATAAGAAAGTTTGCTGGAAGAGGAAGAAGAAAGAGAAAAAGAGAGAGAGAGTGTGAAGTACCAAATGTTTCCGTTTGCCCGTTCAGGTTTTGCATTTCTTTCCTCAACCGTTGAACATTCGCGTTTAATTTATTTTCGTAAGCTGTAATTTCCTGTGTTTATTAATTTTACTTTTCATTAGGGTTAGAAAATTGAGCAATAATATATTATTGTGATGTATTTTGAAAGGCTAAAGACTCTTCGGTTCTTCCTTCTCTTGAATGCTACATTGGAGGGAGTTGTTCTGCTGCTGAGTGCAGTTTAGGTAGCCATTCATTCGCGCATTGGCAAGTGATCAAGCAACTCTTATGATTCTCTTCTTTTAAGATTATGAAATCTGTTGAAAAGCAGAGTAATGAGACTGATATGAAATTCGCAGACATATTTATGGCTTGGTTTAACTTCTCTTTTATTTTTTAGTAATAATTATCTTAGGGAGATTATGAATAATTAATTTTAAAGGATATGGGTCTGATGAAAGAAGCAATGGAGGAAATGATAGCTACAGGAGGAGGACTCAATCCATTTCTTAAACTTGTGCAGTTGCTCCAACACCAGATACAAATTACAATACACATCTGATCAAATGATGCATCCGAATTCCATCATGAAAGGTACAATCTGTATCCGATCAAACGATGTCAGATGTGATTAAACAAAGAATATACGAATTCCATCTTTTCTTAATCATTTTTCTATCTGCACTAAAATATTGCAGGTTTAAAGAAGTTTACAAAATTTCAGGTATATTCAATTAGAATTTGGATTTAAATAATTTGGAAAAGTTGAGGAATTTGAAGGAATTTGAGAGATTTTGTAGTGTATTGTAACCATTCACAAATTTTACATGTCTCCATGAAATTTCGAAAAAATTGAATCAAAATTTTATATAAAATCTTTACAAATTCCCAATTGATTACACTTTCTATTGTGACTGGTACGATCTTATTATTTTGACCCCATTTTATAAGGTAGTTGTCTTTAATTTTCTCCGTCAAATAGGGATATTGAAGCTTGCGAGCTTTACCCTTCTTGTTTTCAAACTAAGAAGAAAAACAAAATCGCGCTAACAAGTTGAAGCAGATTCTTTCCTCCACAAATCATCCTCAGCGAACGTTTTTCGAAAAGAGGATTTACGCACGGACTCTCTGACTCACTGAAGATGATGCGGGCAACAACAGCTGCTGCTTCTTCTTCTTCTTTGAAATTTGGTTATGGCAGCAGCAGACTCGGACTCAGATTCGGAGGTATGCTGCCTTGTCTTGTTCAATCTTCTTCTGTCGTTGTTTTCTTGAACAATTACTTGGGTTTGTTTAACTCTCGAGCTTCTAAATCGATGGAATCAAGAAACACCCAACAACACCAGCGTGTGAAAATCACTAATGTTGAGGATGCTCTCAATGTGTTCGACGAAATGACTTCAAAGGCGTCCTCTGCCTTCCATTATCCCTTTCACTCAAGTGTTGGGTCAACTTGCCAAGTTGAAACATTACTCAACAGTCATCTCCTTGAATAATAAAATGGGTATGTCGGGAATTCATCCTGATGGTTATACTCTTAACAATTATCATTAATTGCTTCTGCCATTTGCACCATATCGGGTTCGGTTTATCTGTCTTTGGAAAATTCTTCAAATTGAATTTGGAACCAGATGTCTCAACCTACACCACCATAATCAATGGCTTTCTTCATCAAAATAGAGAGGTCAAGGCAGTAGCACTTTTCAATAAAATGTTGGAGAGTGGTAATTGCAAGCCAAATGTTGTTACTTTCGGCACCTTAGTAAAGGCCCCTTGCATGAAAGGTAACAACATTGCAGCTATCCAATTGCTTAAGAAGATGGAAGAAGGAGCTTGCAAGCCCAACGTAGTTATCTATAACATGATTATCGACAGTCTTTGCAAAGATACTCTAGTTGTTGATGCACTGCACATCTTCTCAGAAATGATTAGTAAGGGTATTTCCCCAACTGTCGTTACCTATAACACATTGATTCACGGTGTCTGCAAAATAGGGAAGTGGAAAGAAGCTACGAGATTGTTGAGTGAAGTGGTGCGTAAACATATACTTCCAAATGTGCCCACATTTAGTGTCTTGGCTGATACGTTATTCAAAGAGGGGATGGTCCAAGAAGCAAGGAACATGTTTGAAATGATGATTCAAAGCAATATTGGACCTGATACAGTTACTTGCAATTTGCTTGTGGATGGTTATTGTTTGTGAGGAGAAATGGTCGAGGCGAAAAAATCTTTGATCTAATGCTTAGCAAGGATTGCATGGTTGATGCTTATAGTTATAGAACATATTGATAAACGGCTATTGTAAGCCTAAAAGGATAGATGATGCCAGAATGCTTTTTGTGGAAATGCCTCATAAGGGAGTTGTTCCAAATACGGTTACTTGTAACACTCTTATGGATGGGTTTTGCAAGATGGGGAGAACACAAGATGGGCAAAACTTGTTCTCTCAAATGCAAGCTAGTGACCAACTTCCAGATGTTCAATCTTATAATATTTTGCTGGATGGTTTTTGTGAAAACCACCAACTCTCTATGGCAGTTGGATTGTTGAAAGAGATGGAGGGAAAGAAGTTGGATTTTAATATTGTAACTTACAATCTTCTTATTGAAGGATTGTGCAAAGCTGAAAAAGTTGAATATGCATCAACGGCAATGAGGCTTATTCAAGAAATGGTGGAGAGGGGTTTTTCTGCAGATGCATCAACTACGGAGTTGATCTAATTTATTGTCTAAAGATAGAGTAGATACCACTTTGTTGGCATTTATAGAAAGACCATGATGAAATTGATTTGCATCCTTTTAGTTTTGACAAGTTTTGACAAGTTTCGGTGCTTCCCCTTGATTGCTACATTGGAGGAGGCAGTTGTTCCACTGTCGAGTCCAGTTCAGGTAGCCATTCGATCATGCATTGCCCAGTGACGTATGATATGTGTTATTAACTGAATCTATCAATTAAGATTATGAAATCTGTTGATGAAGCAAAGTATATGGACTAGTATGAAATTTGTAGACATATTTATGACTCAAATACCAATCCATGAGATTGCTTCTGCTTGCTTTACGAATACTGCAAATATGCATATTAAGTGACAATCCAGGTTGTAGATAAGAGTCCAAGACTAGTTCTTAATTCAAACCTTGCACAACCTGAATAACTAGTCGTGTTTGAACGTGATAACTGCTTGTTTAACCTTTTTTTTGTAATACTATTTTACAGCTCTTGCATTATAAAACGATTTTCCTTTTTTTTTAATATACGATATTTTGTACACTTAACAGGTGGGGAGTGATCTAAGACACAATGGGCTATCAATAATGTGTTTCAAATACGCTGTTGACGATAATCGAACCTAAGGCTTCTCACTTATTAGTGAAGAGAAATACCACTAAACCGTAGTATTAAGCGGCTATACAACGTTGAAGTAAAATAGTAAGTAAAGATATGTGATTAAAATGTTTCAAAAATATTGTATGCGGTAGCATTTGACCACAAACCTGAGGGAATAAAATGTAATTTACTCGAAAAAGTAATAAGAGAAACCCATCAAACGTGAGCCTCACATCTTAGGAGGCGATTTATTTTTAATTTTTGTTTAACGACATAGTTAATTAAAAAAAGATGAGTAGCCTCCTACGTCATCAATAATCGTTTTGGCCGAGTGGTTAAGGCATGTGCTTGCTAAGTGCACGGGGATCCCCCACGAGAGTTCGAACCTCTCAAGTGACGATTTATTTTTTTCGAATAACTTGACATGAATACATTTTCAAATCAACGAGAAAAATGTACCCATATGAGTTAAAAAAATAGATTAGAAAGAAATTGAAATTTACAACTTAATTATCATTGTATTGCATAACTGAAAATATATATATACAAGATACAATCCTTGTTCTATAAGGAAACAATAAACAATAAAGGACACAAACATACATCATTCCTAAAACATGACTCTAATAATTACAAAATATTTACATTCCTTTTCTCCTAAATATTGACTTATTCCAATACTCCCCCTCAAGCTGGAGCATATATATTACTCATGCCCAACTTGACAAGCGAGTCATCGAACCTCCTACTACACATGGCATGGGTAAGAATATCTGCAAGTTGTTCCTCCAAGTTCACAAACGGTATTGACACAATCTCCTTCTCCAACTTTTCTTTGATAAAATGTCTATCAACCTCAACATGCTTAGTCCTGTCATACTATATTGGACTCTCAGCAATTTCTCTTGCGGACTTATTATCACAATACAACTTCATTGCCTCTTTTTGTTTAAAACTAAGACTCCAAAGTAACATCTGTAGCCAAAGAATCTCACACACACCCTGTGCCATACCCTTATACTCGACTTTAGTAGAGGACCGAGATACCACATTCTGCTTCTTGCTCTGCCAAGTAACCAAACTACCTCCAACAAAGGTAAAATACCCAGATGTAGACCTTCTATTGTTCACATTACCTGCCCAATCAGCTTCAGTAAATCCCATAATCCTCATATGTCCATGACATTCATACAAAATTCCTTTACCTAGGGAAGACTTCAAATATGCCAAGATTCTCATTACCGCCGCCATATGATTCACACTTGGTGAGTGCATAAATTAACTAACCACGCTTACGGTGTAGGCAATATCCGGATGAGTGTGAGACAAATAAACTAGCCTTCCCACTAGTCTTTGATATCTACCTTTGTCAACTGGTTCCTGATCTTTATAAATCCCCAAATAATGTTTCTCTACGATGGGAGTGTCCACAAGTTTTCCATCAGGAGGAACACCACGATTTTGCCTTTGCGGCAACTTATATGTACTCACAATATTATCTGGATTAGTTACATGAGCATTAGTGGAACTAACCTCAGGAATATCCAAAGAAGACACATTGGGTGGCATTATCGAGCTCGAGAGATAGGGGGTTGTGGATTCGGTAGCTACTAGTTGCTGGGATGGCGTTATTGGTTAGGCAGATTCCTGTCGACATTCTGCATCATACTCGGCAGGTTGTTGCCAACAAGACTCAAGCTTTTCGGCGCTCAGTGGCTGAACGATACTCCAATTCTCAGCATCTTCTTGTTGAAAGCCCTGACTGTCTCCTTGCCGAGAGCTTTCATAGCTTTCATTTTCAACAGACGCTCCCCCTGAGCTATATTTCCAACCACTCAAGATCACCAACACTCTTCTCCCCCTGGTGATCAGAAAATGATGGAATTGAAGCATAAAAATACTTGGACTCAGAAAAAGTAACATCCATGGTCACGTACATATGGCGAGTTTCAGGATAGTAGCACTTATACACTTTCTGTTGAGGAGCAAATCCAAGAAAAACACACCGATGAGCACATGGATCCAACTTACTGCGATGATTCTTGTGAATATGAACATAGACCACACACCCAAACACACGAGGAGTTAGAGTATTGGTGGACACTATAGGAACAAAATGAAATTTACGGTTTAATTATCATTATATTGCATAACTGAAAATATATATACAAGATACAATCCTTGTTCTATAAGGAAACAATAAACAATAAAGGACACAAACATATATCCTTCCTAAAACATGACTCTAATAATTACAAAATATTTACATTCCTTTTCTCCAAAATATTGACTTATTCCAATAAAAAATAAAAACAAAAAGTGAATGGATTTTAAATAAAAAAAAATGGGTACGCTTTACATTAAAAGAAATTGGTACATTTTACATATAACAATTGGTATATTTAAAAAATGGAAAAATTATGCAAATAGGTATGTTTAAGAGATTAAAAAATTGAAAATCAACTAGACTCAATGACACGCTCCGATCCCGACACGAATTCTTGTATTTCAACCAGAAGGTGACAATTCAAAGAGAGAAGGGTTTGCACAACTGCGTCGAATGGCACCAAATCTAGAGGTCGTGACATCCAAATGACGTCATGACAGACACACTACTACAGTAACAGAAGGTCCTAAGTATGCTCTGAACAAACCTGGCTCTAATACCAACTCCGAAGTTAAGCGAGTTCGCGCGAGAGCAATCCCAGGATGGGTGATCCACTGGGAAGTTCTCGTGTGAGTTCCCATAAACAAAACCGTGAGGGTGTGGTCGGGGCCCAAAACGGATGATATCGTACTATGGTGGAGTCGAGACGGGAATGTGACACTTAATGTTGTGGTAATGGCAACAGCCATGGTCAGCGTTTTCTGGCGAGAATGAGCTGGATTTTGGAATAGATGCGAACTAAGCTTTAAGGGGTGGGGCTCAATTTTTTATTTATAATTTATTTTTTAATCAATGCGGACAAATTTGACTATCATATCAGCAAAAAGGTGGGATCCATAGTTGACATATTATCACTTAACGGTCAAATTAACTAATAGATGTATAAAGTTGAAATGAAATAGTAAGTAAAGGTATGTGATTAAAATGTTTCAAAAATATTGTATGCGGTTGCAATTGACCACAAACCTAAAGGAATAAAATGTAATTTACTTAAAAAATTAATAAGAGAAACCCATCAGATGTCAGCCTCCCATCTCAGGCGGCGATTTATTTTTAATTTTTGTTTAATTAAATAGTTACTTTAAAAAGATGAGTAGCCTCCTATGTCATCAACAGTCGCTTTGGCCGAGTGGTTAAGGCGTGTGCTTGCTAAGTGCATGGGGATCCCCCGCAAGAGTGCGAACCTCTCAGGGGACGATTTATTTTTAATTTTTGTTTAATTAAATAGCTAATTAAAAAAGATGAATAGCCTCCTACATCATCAACAGTCGCTTTGACCGAGTGGTTAAGGTGTGTGCTTGCTAAGTGCATGGGGATCCCCCACAAGAGTTTGAACCTCTCAGGCAACGATTTATTTTCATTTGTTGTTTTTTTTTTTTTTTTTTTTTTTTTTTTGTTTTAGCCATGCTTGTGGTGCTCTATTTGCATGATCATGTAAATTGGAAGACCAATATTTGTAGGGAGTATACGTTACGTTTGCAACGTGGCCATACAAAGCTTTTTTTATTATTGTCCAAAAACTTAAGAAACTAAATGTAAAAACAACCAAACGTCTCAGGATAGGATGATGAGACAATGATCCCAATGTAGAAAATCATTTTTTGCCATAAAAAGTAAGTACTCACAAATATTATAGAACATATTGTGTACATATGTATAATACATTCATCAATATTAACCAAAAGTTACTGTACCATAAAACGTTTGATAAATTCTTCAAACCCAAAATATCAATACATTCTTTAGAACCACGAAAAATAATAATAATAATAATAATAATAATAATAATAATAATAGATATCATGCCTAATAATATTAATAAATTTCTTCAAATAACTTGGCATGAATGCATTTTCAAATCAACGAAAAAGATGTACCCATAAAAGTTTAAAAAACTAATTAGAAAAATATGGGATCCATAGTTGCTACATTATCATTTAACGGTCAAATTAGCAGATTGACTAAGATGTATGAAATTAAAATGAAATAATAAGCAAATGTATGTAATTGAAATGTTTTAAAAATGTTGTATGAGGTTACAATTAACCACAAATATGAGAGAGTAAGATGTAATTTACCAAAAAAAAATTAATAAGAGCAACCCACCAAACGTCAGCATCTCCTCTTTCTTTTTGTGCAAAACCCTACAATTGTAAGACTACAAGAAATGGTTACACACAATTATACGAAAGTTTGCTGGAAGAGGAAGAAGAAAGAGAAAAATGAGAGAGTGTGAAGTACCAAATGTTTCCGTTTGCCCGTTCAGCTTTTGCATTTCTTTCCTCAACCGTTGCACATTCGCATATAATTTATTTTCTTAAGCTGTAATTTCCTATGTTTATTAAGTTTACTTTTCATTAGGGTTAGAAATTTAAGCAATAATATATTATTGTGATGTATTTTGAAAGGCTAAAGACGCTTCTATGCATGCTTGGAGGAACAATCTGAGTTTGTCAACCATTATCTTAGTCATATAGGTTCGGTTTTGCTCAATGGTAATCTTAATTGTTCATGTTTTGTACTATCTTACTTAACTTGACACCTTATTATATTATCGTTATGTTGTAATTTTCAGTTTGCCATCAGATTTTTAGTGCATAATTACCTAATTAGTTTGTAAATTTGACACCTGACTTAGTGCTATATGTATTTTAAGTGAAGAACGAAGTTGAAGTTTGTAACTCACACAATTCAGACATGGACAATTGTTGAATACAGGTGCTCTTCATTGCTGACTTGTTTCACGGCTTTAAGCATGCAAAACTTTCATGCTCAGTACTTCTCACTTTTGCATCTAATAACGTTTTCCATTGCCTCTTAATACTAGTGATATTCATATTCACTTGTAAACGAGATGTCTTAGATTTTAACCACATTAATATGACTATCCTATTGTGAGACGTTGACCACTACTTCCCTCTTGGTATAGATAATATCGTTTGTTAAAAAAAAATTAAAAAATGTTCAATTTTAATGTAGTATCATATGTTGGAAAGACTTACAGAAGTATTTCAGCCTCCCCTGACGACCATCCTGTAATTCACCAGCATCAAGATTGAATCTAAGACATGTCGTATGAAATACGGGCCCTTATTTCTATATATAATTGTAGGGATGGACATAAAAATCATAGAACCAAATCGAACAACGACGTTATAAACCGGAAAAAACCATGTTGACAAAAAAAGTCAACTTACGTTCAAGAACCGGATCAAACCATTCATATCCATTCCGATTTTCATCTTGGTAGAACCTTAGAACCAGACCGAACCATTTATTTATTTTTTTTAAATATCTTAATCACTTATATATAGACTCAAGCAAATTTAATTAAGTCCAAGTTTAAAATCATGATAATGCTTTCACCTGCTCTGCTCATTTGTTAAAATCATAATAATGTCTTTTCTTATCGTGGATGTTCTAAAAGAGGGGGTTTAAAACCTAAATTTTAAGCTTTAACGCGAATGTTGAATAAAAGAGATTTAAATGTAGTAGTTTGAATTATTTGAGACTTGGGCTTGTTCTTCTTCATGCTTATATTCTCCCAACAAAAATGAATCATTTTTTCTCGTTGATTTGTGTATTTATTTTCAATTTGCGTTTATCTAGAACTAGAAAAAAAAAAAAAACATGAAATTCATGGTCTTGAACTCTCACAACTCTTTGATTTGTGAGCAACTCTCAACTCGCTAACTTAGAGATGCTAAAGATGATGCGGGCAACGATTGCTGCCTTCCGTTGTCCCTTTCAACCAAATCTTGACTCAACTTGCCAATTTGAAACATTATTCGGCAGTCATCTCCTTGAATAACCAAATGGTTGTGTCCGGAATTCATCCTAATGTTTATACTCTAAACATTATCATGAATTGCTTTTGCCATTTGCCCCAAATGGGGTTTGGTTTGTCAGTCTTGGGAAACTTCTTCAAATTGGGTTTTGAACCAAATGTCGCGACCTTCAACACCCTAATCAACGGCTTTCTTCTTAAGAATCGAGAGGCCGAGGCTGCAGCACTTTTCAATAAAATGTTGGAGAGTGGTAATTGCAAGCCGAATGTGGTTTCTTTCGGCACATTAGTTAAGGATCTTTGCATAAAAGGTAACAATAGTGCAGCAATCCAATTGCTTAAGAAGATGGAAGAAAATGCTTGCATGCCTAACGTAATTGTCTACAACACGATCATCGACAGTCTTTGCAAAGATTCTCTAGTTGTTGATGCACTGAACCTCTTTGTAGAAATGACGAGTAAGGGCATTGCTCCTGACATCATTACCTATAACTCTTTGATTCATGGAGTTTGCAAAGTAGGGAAGTGGAAAGAAGCTACAAGATTGTTGAATGAAATGGTGGAGAAACCTATATTTCCAAATGTGCACACCTTCAATGTCTTGGTTGATAGATTTTGCAAAGAGGGCATGTCCAGGAAGCAAGGAGTGTGGTCGAAATGATGACGCAAGGGGATAAAGCATCCGATACAATTACATACAATTCGCTTATAGATGGTTACTGTTTGCGAGGAGAAATGGACGAGGCGAAAAAGGTTTTCGAAATAATGCTTAGCAAAGGCTGCATGGTTAATGCTCGTACTTATAGCATATTGATAAAAGGCTATTGTAAGTGTAAAAGGATAGATGATGCTCGGATGATTTTTCTGGAAATGTCTCATAAGGGAGTTGTTCCAAATACGGTTACTTATAACACTCTTAAGGATGGGTTTTGCAAGATGGGAAGAATACGAGATGCACAGAACTTGTTCTCTCAAATGCAAGCTTGTGGCCAACTTCCAGACATTCAAACTTATTCTATTTTATTGCATGGCATGTGTGCAAACCAACAATTTCCCAAGGCAGTTGAATTGTTGGAAGAGATGGAGGGAAAGAAGTTGGATTTTGATATTGTAACTTACAGTATTCTTATTGAAGGATTATGCAAAGCTGAAAAAGTTGAATATGCATGGGATCTCTTTCGTAGTTTATCATCAAAGGGAATTCAACCTAATGTCAGGACATATACCATAATGATTAGTGGATTTTCTAACCGGGGACTAGCAAGTGAAGCAGAAAACTTGCTTAGAGAAATGGAAGAGAAAGGTTGTTGTCCAGTTGGTTGCACGTACAATACAATTATCCGAGGGTTTATCAATAACAACGAGACATCAACAGCGGTAAGGCTTATTCAAGAAATGGTGGAGAGAGGGTTTTCTGCAGATGCATCAACTACGGAGTTGGTCGTTAACTTATTGTCTAAAGATAATGTAGATCATGCTTTGTTGGCATTTATAGAAAGAACGTGATGAAATTATTTTGCATTTTGACAAAGTTTCAGTGCTTCCTTCTCTTGAATGCTACAGTGGAGGGAGTTGTTTTGCTGCTGAGCGCGGTTCAGGTAGCCATTCATTCGTGCATTGGCTAGTGATGTATGATATGTGTTATTAATTGAAGCTATCATCTTTTAAGATTATGATATCTGTTGAAAAAGCAGAGTAATGGGACTGATATGAAATTCGTAGACATATTTATGGCTTGGTTTAACTTCTCTTTTATTTTTTGGTAATAATTATCTTGAGGAGATTATGTATACTTAATTTTAAAGGATATGGGTCTGATGAAAGAAGAAATGGAAGAAATGATAGCTACAGGAGGAGGACTCAATCCATTTCTTAAACTTGTGCAGCTGCTCCAACACCAGATACAAATTACAATACACATCTGATCAAATGATAGATCCGAATTCCATCATGAAAGGTACAATCTGTATCCGATCAAACGATGTCAGATGTGATTAAACAAAGAATATACGAATTCCATCTTTTCTTAATCATTTTTCTATCTGCACTAAAATATTGCAAGTTCACCATTGAAACAAATGCCTTGAGTTGTTGATATGAAGGTTCACGAGTCCTGTTGGTAATGTATGTCCAATAAGAAGGCAATTGCAAGTAAATGTTTGGCTCCATCAGTCTTCCATTTCTGAATCCAGGACAGGGAGGATGCTCAGGGCTGAAGAATTAAGATGCATGCCCCAAACAATCCCCCCATATTAACAGGTACAGGTGTTGAGTAAATTTCAATAGTGCTGGGATGATAAACAGACTGGATGACTAGTAAAAGACCAGCAATTTGGAAGAGCTCAATTTGGCATAAATGTGGCGTTAATCATTACAGTTATGCCTTCTCCCAACTGACGGTGTTTAATTAAGCGAGCATATGCTAGTAATTACCAACCTGAAGAGAAAGTTGCGATTTCATATCCCAATACAAGGCAAAAACTGGCGGACTTTTCCTTCCAACTGCGAGTCTGCGAGTACTACAAGCTCCTGGGTGAAAACCAGAAGGGACACCTGATACAACGGCTATGTACTTCTCAGGAAGCCTTTCTTTCCTAAAACGAGCACCAGCATAAGATGTTGTAAGAATCTGGATATCTTTACAGATTACTACCATGAATGAAGACTGATTTGAGTTTGCAACCACTTTAACTCTAGTGAACCCTAGAAAGTGTGGTCGTGCTACCTCTCGGAGTGATCCAAGAGACCTGCTGGCATGAAGCTCGAAGCATAAGTTGACATATCCATTGGTGGTATAGGCTTGAAAATGTAAGGTTTCTTTTTATTGGATTACTATTATAATCTCGAATTAGAAACGCTGCAGCAGCATTACCATAATACCATTGGCATGAACAAAACCATCAGAGCTAATTTTAAAAATGCATATATTAGCCAAATAGGAATCAAGTCAAACGCTAATTAGAATCTCTCAAAGTGGAACTCTCCATATACGCTCCGAACTGTGCTCTCCGGCAAGTTCACCATCGAAACAAATGCCTTGAGTTGTTGAAATGCAGGTTCACAAGTCCTGTTGGTAATTAGGAGTGTATTCAATTGAAATTTTGAGGGATTTAAATTCTTTTAATGAATCTAGGCGTATTCAATTAGAATTTTAAATGATTATTTAAAATTCAAAGTATATTCAATCAGGATTTTAAAATAATTTATTAAAATCCTTAGAAATCGGGTGTATTCAATTAGAATTTTAAAAAGGTTTATAACATTTCATGTGTATTCAATTAGAATTTTAAAAAGGTTTATAACATTTCATGTGTATTCAATTAGAATTTGGAAAAGTTGAGGAATTAGAGGAAATTAGAGAGATTTTGTAGTGTATTATAAACATCCACAAATCTCACATCTCTCTATGAAATTTCGAGAGAATTCAATCAAAATTTTATATAAAATCTTTACAAATATGTTAAATTCCATAAAAATCTATAAATTTATAAATCTATTTAAATTTCTTAAATTACTAATTGAATACGCACCCTAAATTTGGGAATGGTACGATATTACTATTCTGACCTATTTTATTAGGTAGTTGTCTTTAACTTTCCCCGTCAAATAGGGATATTGAAGCTTGAGAGCTTTACCCTTCTTGTTTTCAAACTAAGAAGAAAAGCAAAAGTTAACAGGTTGAAGCAGATTCTTTCCTCCATATATCATCCTCAGCAAACGTTTTTCGGAAGGAGGCTTTACTCACTGACTCGCTGAAGATGATGCGGAAAACAACAGCTGCTGCTTCTTCTTCTTCTTTGAAAGTTGGTTATGGCAGCAGCAGACTCGGACTCAGATTCGGAGGTATGCTATTTTGTCTTGTTCAATCTTCTTCTGTTGTTGTTTTCTTCAACAATTACTTGGTTTTGTTTCACTCTCGAGCTTCTAAATCGACGGAATCAAGAAACACCCAACAACACCGTCGTGTGAAAATCACTAATGTTGAGGATGCTCTCAATATGTTCGACGAAATGCTTCAAAGGCGTCCTCTGCCTTCCGTTATCCCTTTCAACCAAATCTTGACTCAACTTGCCAAGTTGAAACATTATTCGGCAGTCATCTCCTTGAATAACCAAATGGTTGTGTCCGGAATTCGTCCAGATGTTTATACTCTAGCCATTATTATTAATTGCTTTTGTCATCTCAACCAAATGGAGTTTAGTTTGTCAGTCTTGGGTAACTTCTTCAAATTAGGTTTTGAGCCAAATGTCACAGCCTACACCACTCTAATCAACGGCTTTCTTCTTAAGAATAGAGAGGCCGAGGCAGCAGCAGTTTTCAACAAATGATGGAGAGAGGTAATTGCAAGCTTGATGTGGTTACTTTTGGTACACTAGTAAAGGGCCTTTGCTTGAAAGGTAACAACACTGCAGCAATCCAATTGCTTAAGAAGATGGAAGAAGGAGCTTGCAAGCCTAACATAGTTGTTTATAGCACAATCATTGACAGTCTTTGCAAGGATGCTCTAGTTGTTGATGCACTGAACCTCTTCTTAGAAATGATGAGTAAGGGCATTGCTCCCAACATCATTACCTATACCTCTTTGATTCATGGATTTTGCAAAGTAGAGAATTGGAAAGAAGCTAAAAGATTGTTTAATGAAATGGTGGAGAAACAAATCTTTCCAAATGTGTGCACCTTCAATGTTTTGGTTGATACATTCTGCAAAGAGGGTATGGTCCAGGAAGCAAGGAGCGTGGTTGAGATGATGATTCAAAAAGATATCAAACCTAATACAATTACAAACAATTCACTTATGGATGGTTACTGTTTGCGAGGAGAAATGGACGAGACGAAAAAGATTTTTGAAGTAATGCTTAGCAAAGGCTGCATGGTTGATACTTGTAGTTATAACATAATGATAAACGGCTACTGTAAAAGTAAAAAGATAGATGATGCTCGGATGATTTTTCTGGAAATGTCTCATAAGGGAGTTGTTCCAGATACGGTTACTTATAACACTCTTATGGATGGGTTTTGCAAGATGGGGAGAACACAAGATGCACAGAACTTGTTCTCTCAAATGCAAGCTTGTAGCCAACTTCCGGACATTCAAACTTATTCTATTTTATTGCATGGCATGTGTGCAAACCAACAATTTCCCAAGGCAGTTGAATTGTTGGAAGAGATGGAGGGAAAGAAGTTGGATTTTAATATGGTAACTTATAATATTCTTATTGATGGTTTGTGCAAAGCTGAAAAAGTTGAATATGCATGGGATCTCTTTCGTCGTTTATCATCAAAAGGAATTCAACCTAATGTCAAGACATATACTATAATGATTCGTGGATTCTGTAATGGGGGGCAAATATGTGAAGCCGAAAACTTGCTTAGAGAAATGGAAGAGAAAGGCTGTTCTCCAAATGGTTGGACGTACAACACAATTATCCGAGGGTTTATCAATAACAACGAGACATCAACGGGAGTGAGGCTTATTCATGAAATGGTGGAGAGGGGTTTTTCTGCAGATGCGTCAACTATTGAGTTGATTGTTAATTTATTGTCTAAAGATATAGTAGATGCCACTTTGTTGGCATTTATAGAAAGACCATGATGAAATTGATTTGCATCTTTTTAGTTTTGACAAGTTTCGGTGCATCCTTCCCTTGAATGCTACATTGGAGGAGGGAGTTGTTCCACTATCGAGTCCAATTCAGGTAGCCATTCGTTCATGCATCGCCTAGTGACTTATGATATGTGTTATTAACTGAATTTATCAATTAAGATTACGAAATCTGTTGGTGAAGCAGAGTATCTGGACTAGTATGAAATTTGTTGACATATTTATGACTCGAATACCAATCCATGAGATTGCCTCTGCTTGCTTTACGAATCCTGCAAATATGCGTATTAAGTGACAATCCAGGTCGGAGATTGATGCGAGAATTACTTGACACTCAAATTAAACCCTCGTTTGACAATTGTAGTAGAATGGATAAGTGAGGGATCGTTCTAGACCGGGGATTAGGAGGGCTTGCTAAAACCTTCTAAATTGACTTAAAAACATAAAAACACAATATAAAACACTATTTAATGCTCGAAGAAAGCAAAACTAAAAATAAGAAAGATTAAGACTAAGACTTCAACGAAATAGGGGGGAATTGGATTTGGACGAATTTAAACTAAAACGTAAAAACAATATAAAACGTTAAATTAGACTCAAAGAATGTGAAACTAAACGTTAAAACACTAAGACAAACCAAAAGAATCAAAATGCTTTAAAAACACAAACTAAATTGATTTCTAACTATATTGCACATTAAAGCAAAAGGGGGATTTGAGGTTTGACGAGAATTGAAATAACGAAACAAGTTAATAACTAGACAGAATGTAATTGATGAAATAAGATGGTTGGTGAATTAGCTAGAGGTTCTTTCTCCACACATGATATTTATGCATATGAATCAATTTCCAGTTATTCCTTCATTGAATTATGAACGACAATGCCCCAAATTAACCGTGACATCACTAGTTAACCCTCAGATTTTCCTTATATTATTGGATTGGATGGCATCATTCGACAACCCAAAACATTCTCAAAAGTTCCCTACATGTCATCATAATAGAGATACAATCGAAGATCATTAAGAATAATGAAAACCATAAGCATTGACAAAGCACTTGCAACTATGACATCATGTTACTCATGCTAAGAATTAAACTTAACGCGATCGTGACAAGCGACCTTCACTACTTTCAAGTATAAGTTAGTGACGATTATGTGAAACCTTCTTAAACTTTAGCCACATATTCATGCATGCTAATTAAGTGTCGACCCTCAATCAACAAACACAAATAAGTTAATCATCAAATAGTTAAGCCAATTGCATTCACGAATCAAGAGTTCATAACCGGAATTCATCAATTCATATTACATAAATAATCATGGTATTGAAATCACCCCTAGCTAAAAAGGGTTTAGTTCCTCATAACTTTGAAATCAAAGAAACACCTAAACATTCCAACAACTCAAACGTGAATTGTATGAACGTTTAGGCCCTCTTATCTTCCATTCCTCATATTACAAAACAAAGAGAATTGAATTTAAACTTTGAAATCAAAGAAACGCGTAAACATTCCAACAACTCAAACGTGAATTGTATGAACGTTTAGGCCCTCTTATCTTCCTCTTTATTGTGGCACAAGAACTAAGGGATGTTGTAGGTGTGTTGAATGGATTGGGGGATTATGGAAATGGAAGAAATGGAGGAAAAATGGAAGAAAAACTCACGGCTAGGGAGAAGATGGAAGTGTTTGTGGTGTGTTGTGTATGAAATGAGATGATGAATGAATGAATGGGATAGGAGTAGTGGAGGGAACATATAGGGAGAGAATGGATGGGAGAGCATGTGAATGATAGCTAGGAGAATGATTAAAGGGGTGTGAATGGTTGGAAATGCATGTGGGTGAATTGGTGGTGCAATGATGAAAGAATAAGTGCATGTGTGTGTTTTGTGTTGGAATGAATGTGGATGCATGATGAAAAGTTAATAAATAATGCATGTAGGGTTAGGAAATAAAATCATAACTTAAAGGGGGGATGATTAAAGGATGTGGCTAGGTTGGAAAGGTGTGGAAGATGGATGGAATTAGGGGGAATGCATGGCAATGATGGGGAGTTCTTTGGTGATGAATGCAATGATGAAGAGTGAATAAATAATGCATGTAGGGTTAGCTAGGTTGGCTTTGTTTGGGTGCATGTGAGTTAAAGAGGGAGAATGTGGTGAAATGATGAAGTAGGAAGGTGGAAATGCATGTGAATGCATGTGAGTGCATGTGTGTGTGAATGGGTGTTTCTTGATGGTTTTGGGGTTGTGATGCATGTGAATGCATGTGGCTAAGGCTTGTTGATTGGGCTAGAGGTTTTGCATGGCTCAAAGGATTGTTTGATTGGGCTAGGCCCTTTGTTTTATGTCCAAAGTGCATACAAGGCTTTCAAATTCGTCCAACACTTTGGCTCCAAAAATATGCTATCCATTCCAAGCCCAATTTTGCTCCAAAATGCTCCAAAATGCATCTTTTTGCTTCCTTAGCCATATGAACCTAAAAACACACGAAAATGGCTTAAACTACTAAAACAACTATGAATTAACAACATAGATGCACGAAAACAAGCTAAGTAAGTTGCCTAAATATGCTCCTATCAGAGATAAGAGTCCAAGACTAGCTCCCAATTCCAACCTTGCGTAGCCTGAATAATTAGTCGTGTTTGAACGTGATAATTGCTTGTTTAACCCTTTTTTTTTTTTTTTTTGAATAAAAGATATTATGTACACTTAACGGGTGGGAAGTGAGTTAAGCCTCACAATAGGCTAGCAACAATATGGTTCAAATACGCTGTTGACGAGAATCGAACCTAAGACTTCTCACTTACAAGTGAAGAGAAATACTGTTGAACTATAGTATTAAGTGGTTGTACAACTTTTTTTCAATTTCAAGAGTTTAACATTTTGTTTGAAGGGCTTTTATGTCCAATTAGTTAAACTGCATATCAATAGATCTCTGATTGTCAACTAAAATTTTATAAAATTAACATTCTAACCTACTAATCAAAACTAAACAGAAATAAAATATAATTTTACACAAACTAAATTTTGCTATTTTTTAAAATGTAATGCTGCACTTACCATATATTTGCATATTTGATTCATCTCTCTAATAGCGTGTGGGCCGCCAACGCATGTGGGTCATATATTTGTTAGCAAGATAGTACAAATATATTGTAAAAATAGCAAATTTGTTTTTTGAAGTTTCACCCACATAATTCTAACATATCTTTAACATGTTTGAATAAAGAAATGACAGGGTTTTATTTTCTAAATTTATAAATTTTCTTATTTAGTTAACCTAAAAGAAGAAGGAAATTAGATACATAATTTGTTATTTTTAAACTCTCAATTATAGAAATTGGAAAATGACATTTATTTATATGGAATTTAAACTTGGGAATTTAAGGTCCTAAATTCCAAGTTTTTCTTGCAAGCAAAAATTCTAAATTTCTATAATTATGGATCCAAACAAAAGGATTAGTACATGTCAATTTATAAATGATGACTTTTACCCAAATTCCAAGTTTTTCTTCCACGCAGAAATTCTAAATTTGTATATTTATGAATCCAAACAAGAAAATTAGTACATGTCAATTTATAAATGATGACTTTTACCCAAATTCCAAGTTTTTCTTCCACACAGAAATTCTAAATTTGTATATTTATGAATCCAAACAAGAAAATTAGTACATGTTAATTTATAAATTTTGATTTGTATCCAAATTCCAAATTTATTTTTTTTTTATCCAAATGTAATGTAATATTAAAAATAAAAAATAAAAAAGTCTTTCTCTCTTTTCTGGTCTCTCCCATGTCTCTCTCCCTTACATTCTACACACGTTGTGTTATTTTTTTAACAAACAATATTATCTACACGGAGAAGAGGAATGAATTTAGTCTTACAATGAGTTAGCAATGATATGGTTCAAATTAGTTTTTAATGAAAATCAAACCTAAGACCTTTTACTTACAAATAAAGAAGAATACCACTATACCTTAGTATTAAGTAATTGAATAAGAATATTACTGCTAAGTATCATTTAGAATAGTGAATGAGTCAGTTTTCACCAAAAATAGGAAATCATGCTAACAGTAAAAGCAGATTCTTCCCTCCATAAATCATCCTCAGCAAAAGTTTTTGGGAAAGAAGATTTGCGTACGGATTCGCTGACTCAATGGAGATGATGCGGGCAACAACAGCTGCTGTTGCGGCTTCCTCTTTCTTTGAAGGTTGGTTATGGCAGCAGCAGCAGACTCAGACTCTAATCAGTTGAGGAAAATGGGGGTTGGCTTTTCTATCTTGGGAAAATTCTTCAAACTGGGTTTTGAACCAATTGTCATGACCTTCAACACTGTAATCAGTGGCTTTATTCGTGAGCATAGAGAGGCTGATGCTGCTGCACTTTTCAACAAAATGATGGAGGGAGGTAATTGGAAGACGGATGTGGTTACTTTCAGCATACTAGCAAAGGGCTATTGCTTGAAAGGTAACAACACTGGAGCTATCCAGTTCCTTAAGAGGATGGAAGAAGGCAATTACAGGCCTGATAACACGATCATCAACAATCTTTGCAAGGATATTCTAGTCGTTGATGCACTAAACCTCTTCTCAGAAATGACTTACCTATACCTCTTTGATTCATGGATTTTGCAAAGTAGGGAATTGGAAAGACGCTACAAGATTATTGAATGAAATGGTGAGTAAACATATCTTTCCATGTGTGTGCTAAACATATCTTTCCAAATGTGTGCACCTTCAATGTTTTGGTTGATACATATTGTAAAGAGGGGATGGTCCGGGAAGCAAGGAGCGTGGTTGAAATGATGACGCAAAGGGATATTGCACCTGATACAATTACGTACAATTCACTTATAGATGGTTCGTGCGTGAGTATGCATCAATAATAGCAGTACAGGACACAACAGTAGGCTCCGACATCTGATCAAACGGAGACCGAGCCAATTTAAGCTCCCCCCATTTGCCAAACCATGTATCATGACATTGCAAGTGACAGAATTCCCCTGCGGGTTTTCATCAAACACATTGAGAGCAAGCGCCAACGAGCCACAAGTAGCATATATATTAATCAGGAAATAATGATAGGATTCGTGCATTACCTGAGCGGTTAGGGTTAGCTCAAGAAGTGAGAGCGGGTGGGAGAAATGATAGAAGAAGACAATCAATCATTTGAAGACACTGAATGAACGAAAATTTGAGCACCCGATTGAAATTCAGAACGATATGATTTCTTTGTATATTTTTGTTCTTGACCAACAGTTCCTCCCAAAGACATACTCCACCGGAAGCCCCCTAATAACATCCCAAAACTCTGAGCAAGAGAATTAACACGACGCTTTTAACTGTTCTTTCTTTTTCTCTTTATCCTTTTTGTTTTTTTTTTTAAGCTCTACGAGTAACGTAGTAACTCTATGATATATACATTGTACCTCTCTGAAGTAAACTAGGGCAATCATGCCTCGGCTAGTGCCGGAACAGAATCACCAAGCGCTACCTCTTCTTCCTGCTCTTCAGTATTACCTTCAAGACGTGTTTCATCCACTTCTGCTGTGAAGTTTAGCGGCCCTTGTGGTGTTCCAAAGCGTGTAGTGAATATCTGTCTATGACATTCGTCACTAAAGTAGATGTAGGTGAAATGGCCCTCATATGGAAGCTTATGTACCGCAGCTCCTGGTAAAATCCGGTGAATGAAATCAGTCATCGATGGTGGGACCACCTTATCGGCCATCCCCTGTCAAAAATTGGAGGAGAATGGTCTAGATTAATACCTCCGATGAAAAATACTAAACGCTCTGTATAGTTTGAATGAAGCCATGGTATGGCGAGAGATTCGTTGTGGTTACAAGGAAACAATTATCACCAGAAATCTGTCTACGAGTATGTTACGCCATACGAGAGATTCGTGGTGCTTTATTCAGTGAACAAGAATCTCAGAGACGAGAGAAAGCCATAATTAATAAGCATTTCTGCACCCTGCCTAACACGGGCAAGAGTCAAAAAGAACTTCATTATAATAGGCATAGATTCAAGAGAATCTTTATCTTGAAGCTTCAGAATCACGAGCTGAAGCTGGAGGTGATTCTGTATAATTGGGAGCCAAGTGCTGGGAGTCAAGAAATTTCTAAGTATCAAGTCCATGGTAGTTAGGGAGAGGGTTCCATGCTCAGCAGTAGCAATACAGTTACAGAGAACTGGTAGTAGACTAAGACTCACATTAGATATTTTAGCCACGTCTTCAACAGAAGCTACATCTCTTGCCCCAACCAAATGCGACTTATGACAACTGAACTCCACTGCCGAGAGAAGCAACATAAGTAAGAGCCTAACTGCAGTGTCAACCCCCATATCTGATGGCCCCGTAACTAATGCTCTGAAATCACTCAATGCTTTAAGGCCAGAACCTGATGTTTTTAGTACAAGAATGCAAACAGACGAAGGCAGGCTTTTTAATTTTAATTTTTTATAATTTTTCCTTAGGTTGGTGGACTTGCCCATTATATATGTGTATTTTTTTTTAATTTTACATTTATAAATTCATCAAATCCAACAACTAAAGTCTAATATTATCAAATCCAACGGTAATAAAAAATATCTAACGATCTAAATTTAAATTCAACTGTCAAAATAATTATAAAAAAAATATTTTATGTGTTTCGTATTTTTTCATGATGTTCCAAAAGTTTCGTATGCCAGTTTAGTGATTTTATTATTTATCGAAATCTAATATTTTTAAATTATCTTTAAATACAAAAACATATATATGTGATATAAATGTAGATAATAACATTGGGTGGACCACACAGAAAGCTGACACAAAGCTGCATCATCAAATATCAGCCATCCTCCAATACCCATTCTTACCTCTACCTGAGCATTTAAAGCATTTAAAGAGATAAATCAATTTACATCCAACGAGTTCGTAAATGTCACGTTACATTTTTAGACTCGCCATATCAAGGCCCATTACAGACAAGTCTTTCTCCAACTTTATCCACTAAAATCTCGTTTGGCAGCTCAGACTGTACTGATTATTTCTATCAGATAGTATAAATAGTTACCGGATAATATTGATTAAATTAATCGGACGTTTGATGCAGTATCAGACTAATAACCGTATTATTTATATTGTGTTTAGTACTGAACAGATAAGAAAGGGGAAGAAAAAAAAATTGACATATCTTTGTTTCTTTGTTTGTTGAGATCCGAGACGGAGAGCCGAAGAGTCTGTGGTGGAGGAAACAGAGAGAGATGCAGCGGCAGAGAAGAGGGGGGGAACTCCTACAGTAGCCAGAAGAAGATGCGGGGAGAGAACCGAAGAGTCTGCGGTAGAGGAAGTAGAGAGAGATGCAACGGCGGAGAAAGATGCAACGGCGGAGAAGAGAGAGGGAGATCCTGCAGTAGCCAGAAGAAGATGCAGGGAGAGAAAAGTCTTGTTCTGGGTGGTTGGATGGAACTTGCTGATGGTGGTGGTTCATGGTGACTGGCGGAGGAATTGGGTTTTGGGATTTGTGGGATTCTTTGGTTTCTTGGAAGCTACTTGGAATTTTGGGAAGTTTTGATTGGGAAAATGGAGGGAGTGTGGTTGGTTTTTGTAAGCAGAGAGAGCAGCTGGGAAAAAGAAGAGAGGGGAAACGAAGAAGAACAGAGGGAGGGAGAGCCCCGACTAAATTGTTCCGTGGTTTTGTTTTGAAGAGTAGCGGGTATTTACCGGATAAAATAAATGGATCGAATTATTTAATCCAATAGTTATTTAATACGAATGAACACTAAACATCTTATTCCGTATAATTAGCACTATCATGTGCCAAACGGGGCCTAAAAATCCATGAATATGCCAACAAGCACCACAATCCAAAAACCTAAATTCATATATTTTACCATATTTAGAAAGAATATACTAAAAATCTTTTGGTACTGCAAACTAATTAGATAAAAAAAAAATACTTGTAAAAAATATAAAATAAAATTTTTAAAATACTAATTACAATTCTCTATTTAAATACCGAACATATCATGGTAAAATACCAATTTTTAATCTACATTTACAAATTATGTCACTAATAAAAATTAAACACGAACAACCATCCTCCAATCGTTTTGATTTACAAATTTTGACTTTTGGTTTAAAATTTCGGTCACCTTAAAATTATCCTAAAAGCCAACGGTTCAACAACCAACAATTAAACAAGAAAATTATTATTAACTCTCCAAATTTCTCATTCTGCGTTTCTATATTTAGAAAAAAAAATACAGTTGTAAGACACAAAATTAAACTACATAATTAGATCACAAGCAATAAGCAAGCATAATTAATGTTATAATATAAAGCACTGGAAAAAAAAAGAGGGACAAAATAACTGAGAAAAAAGCCTAATTTATTTAAAGATAATAGCTCAGTTCGACAGAGAATAAAGAGTCTCAGATGAGAAACCACCGGAAGAGCATTAGACGGAAAATCAGAGAATTAAACCATAATAAGGTCCATAACCCAAACCCTAATATGACGCCACCTAATTAGTACCCAAATTTAAAGACTCATAATAACAAAGACATAGAACGACGACGTTTCCATCATCCACATATGAGCAGTCGAAACGGCATCGTCTAGGAGAGCTGGCCACAGTCGGCGATCACCACCGGCTTCGAGGTCCTTCCCTGTCCAGACCCCACCTTTTCGATGTTCTTCACCACATCGAGCCCCTCGACCACCTGCCCGAACACCACGTGCTTGCCGTCGAGCCACTCGGTCTTGGCGGTGCAGATGAAGAACTGAGATCCATTAGTTCCGGGACCGGCGTTGGCCATGGACAAGATTCCGGGTCCGGTGTGCTTCTTGTTGAAGTTCTCGTCCGCGAACTTGGCGCCGTAGATCGACTCGCCTCCGGTGCCGTTTCCGGCGGTGAAATCACCTCCCTGGCACATGAAACCCGGGATCACGCGGTGGAAGGCGGATCCCTTGTAGTGGAGGGGCTTGCCGGAGCGGCCGGCGCCCTTCTCGCCGGTGCAGAGAGCCCTGAAGTTCTCAGCGGTGCGGGGGGTGGTGTCGGCGAAGAGCTCCATCACGATGCGGCCGGCCGGCTGGCCTCCGATCGTCATGTCAAAGAAAACCTTAGGATTTGCCATTGCTAGGGTTTGATTGGTTTGTTGGAGAGGAGTGATTTGGGGAAAGAGAGTACGATTAGGGTTTGTGATGCGTGGACGAGGTGACGAGGACGAGGGGATTTATAAAAGGGTTTCTGCGGTGGATATCCAGGGCAAGCTTTTTTCAGCCGTTGGATGGGAAAACGTGGAGAGAATCCGAAAGGGGATGGGTTAACCGTGGTTGGGTCCGGGTTTTAACCGTGGTTAAGTTATGGGGACCCGAGGCTGAGTGAAGTTACTGAAGTAGGTATATGCTTTTGTCATTATTCGGATAAGGGTTCGTCGACATCTCAGATGAGAAACGACGCCGTTTGGAGGGGGAATTAGGTTGCTGAGGCACACGTGGCACACGTGCTCTTCAATCAAAAAGTAAAAACGCTCACAATTTTGACTGGTCTTACAAACCCTATCTGGAGCAGATCCAACGGTGGAGATGTCACGAGGGTTAATAAGATGCCAACAAATACGTGAAGCCAAAAGATCTGAAATTACGGGTCAGGGGGCCCAATTTTTATGCGCCCCAAAAAAAAAAAAGGGATAAATTAATGTACACCAACCAGGAAAATGTGGGTTGATCCAACAAATAATCAGATTAAATTAAAGATTAGTTGGTTCTCAATGGAGTAGGCAAATAGACACTCAAATCTATTTTGATAAGCCACAATCACGATTCACGTAGGTAAAAACATTGCTCCAATGATGTAGTCAATTTCGTATGCAATTTTTGCCTATACTCACAAGTCACAAGGTAGGCATTTTTCACTACTTCCAACCAATGTTCTAAAAAACTCTGCATAACACTGTTTAAGCAACTGGTTACCGTCTCGATTAATTTCTAGTCGTTTGAAATTAATAAAAGGTGCTTAGACCTGCTTAGGTGTCCGCTAGCCAGCCTAAACACCCGCCTAAACTTGTCTAGGTTGTAACTCTCACTTAAATAGAAAACCGATAACTTTCATTTTGCATTTTATGTTTTTCAATAAAATGTAAGAACTTGTTGAATATTTAGATGAACACTCGTTATATGCTTGTTCTCATGTTTTTAATATGTTCTAATGCTTTATACTTTATGTTATAATTTATATGTCATTTTATTTTGCAATTTATATATTCTAAAATAATTATGTATTTTATTAAGAATAAATATACACTTATTTATACAATATATAATTAACTAACTTAAATTTGTCTAGGCCTCCGTCTAGCCGTCTAGACGCTAGGCCTCAGCCTATCGCTCAACTAACTCCTAGTGCTCGATTAGCGCTTGACATCTTTTAGAACTCTGCTTTCAACATTTATAGGAAAATGTGCCTCACATCACTATTTTTTTATAATAAAGTATTCCATGTAGAGGGAAAAAAATATAAAATGAAGTATAAAAGTAGATGTTAAATATGAAATAAACTAAAATTTTGCCTGCTTAGTTTTTAACTATTCTATTGAAATGATCAACTTTTTCTATGTCGCAATTGAGTGGCCAACTCACCACGTCAATAATTATAGGATAGTTTGTCTATTTTATTTACCTACACCATTGGAGATGCTAATAGAAAATATGAACCCCATGTCAAATATGCTTTATAGGGTTATTGTTCCCAAAAAGAGGAGGGCACTTTTTTTACAAAAGTTGTGGGATTCTCTTCAAATTATTCCAATTTCTTCTGGAACTAGTAATCATGTATGACAATTTTCATTGAGTGCTTGGTCATATCTTTTTCCAACACTCATCACGTGATAGTTACTAAGCGACATGTCCCATGACAAGCATTGCTTCAACAATCCCATCATTTTGTTCTAGATAAGTTTTTGTTAAATCCCATTATTTTTTTTCTAGATAAGTTTTTTATGCAAATCTGAATTGCATAACTATCCTTCCAACTTCCTCCAAACTTGTGTATTTTAGAAAAATAATTTTACACATTATTTTTTACTTCCTGCACGCTTCTTTTAGCCATTATTTCACCTTGAATAACAAGCTCACCACCATTCTAACAACTTAAAACACCAACTTGCTTATTTAACCCTTAAAATCAAATTTCATTAAATCGTTGTAATTCAAAATTACACGAGAGAGAGAGAGAGAGAGAGAGAGAGAGAGAAGGGCAATGAAACCGCGACACTTCAAGAAAATACTTTTTCCAAAATTACATGCAATGCCACGGTAAAGATATATGTTAGGTCCCACTAGTACCAAAAACAATGATAGAAACCCATCATACCATCAAACATGGAGGGACAGAAAATTCGCACGCGACAATGATAAATGGCCACGGATTTAACAAAACATTGTCCATCAATCATACAACACATCTTTCTCGAAAGGAATTCAATACCATACAAAGACCGAAAGAAATCCCACAATTTTATAAGCAAAATGTGGAATATTTCTGAAGCCATTCATCTGATAGATACAAAGTTTTTACATTATCTTCCGAAGCCTTACAGTTTTCGGTTTTCGCCTATATGCACAAGATTATCTCACAGAAACTCATCGGCCTGTAACAGTCCTGGATATATGACCGATACCATCTGTTTCAAGGACTTCACAGATGGTTTGAGGAAAGCGTGTCTCTCTGTCGCTACAAAACACATTACAAGAAAAAATGAGTACTCAATGAATGTGCAATAACTTGGTAAGAAACGACGAATTCAGTGCAAATGGAAGGCAGTATTCAGAGAAATGGAGTTTTACCTTTTATTAACAGTTTAACTTCCTTTGAAAAATCCTCCACACGCCCTAATACAGGTCTTATGCCATATATCTGTAGAACACAGAGTTCCAAGTGCAAGGCCATCTCCATTATTTGTAGCAGTAAGCAACAGATACTCTGGACTTCGATTTGAATCTCGTTTGATCTGTTAGCCTCACACAGCTCCCTAACAATTGTAATTGCTTGGTCCTACATCAGAGATAATAACACATCCACGTTAAAAAGGAACCTCAACTCGAAACTTACAAGTTATGGTAGACCAGATGTTTTTACATAATGAAACAAAAAGCTAGTCAAAGAACAAAAACTATCATCGTACCTGTAAGCCATGTAAGATCTCAGGCATTGGAAGCTCAGGAAAATGGTCAAGATCAACAAAGCCAACCTCTTCTGCTCTTCTAGCAGCACCCTCAGCTTGTAAGCTGAGGAACTTTAGAAGAAGAAAAGTTATTCTGTAGATCTGTAGGGCAATAGAGTCGGAGAAGTATGATTGAGAAATGTGATTGCCATTTACAGATGCTTGAGTTTTCATAATCAGCGCGGTAGATGTGGTAGGGATGGCGGAGAATTTTGGTTTTGACACACAACTGAGGGCTGAAAGAGCAAACCATCCGCTTTTACTGTTGATAAATGAGGGTTTCTTGCAGCCATCAAAATCCTCTTTAAGGACAGGAGGACATAAGAGAGGGGCACTAAGAGTCGAAGGTTCTCCAAGCCGTTGAGTTCCCCGACTGATAAAAGCTAAAAGATGGATACTTTTCTCTCTCAACTGGGAATCCAATTCTTTCATGCACTTAACCCAGGAATTCCGATGTTTTGCTAACATACACATTAGCATGAGAGTGTGCTCAGTTTCTTTAAGATCAGAAAGAGAAGTTTGTCTCTGCTGAGCCCGAGGCCTGGTCTTGTCCTGATCATTAGATGGGAAATCCGGAGCACTAAGATAGTAAGAAATCATATAGGCTTTCTCTGAAAAGAAGTAAGGTATTACATTCTCCACAAGATCAGAACAAGAAGAACTGTCTCCTAACGACTGAACCATAGCTGTGATGACTGCCAAACCAAGTCCCCAAATTTGCTGAGGCTTTTCCAGTTTCTCAGATGATGAGTTGGAATTTCTGTTATCAATAGTTACGGAAGAAGACATACCATCCAAGTATTCAGTGAACAAGAATCTCAGAGACGAGAGAAAGCCATAATTAATAAGCATTTCTGCACCCTGCCTAACACGGGCAAGAGTCAAAAAGAACTTCATTATAATAGGCACAGATTCAAGAGAATCTTTATCTTGAAGCTTCAGAATCACGAGCTGAAGCTGGAGGTGATTCTGTATAATTGGGAGCCAAGTGCTGGGAGTCAAGAAATTTCTAAGTATCAAGTCCATAGTAGTTAGGGAGAGGGTTCCATGCTCAGCAGTAGCAATACAGTTACAGAGAACTGGTAGTAGACTAAGACTCACATTAGATATTTTAGCCACGTCTTCGACAGAAGCTACATCTCTTGCCCCAACCAAATGCGACTTATGACAACTGAACTCCACTGCCGAGAGAAGCAACATAAGTAAGAGCCTTACTGCAGTGTCAACCCCCATACCTGATGGCCCCGTAACTAATGCTCTGAAATCACTCAATGCTTTAAGGCCAGAACCTGATGTTTTTAGTACAAGAATGCAAACAGACAAAGGCAGGTTTTTATGTGCATACATCATAAAATAGAGAAGCAATTCTGCTTGAGCCACAAGGAAGTGAAAGACGTCTTCAGAAGCACCAGGTACTGGAGTAAATGATTCTATTGTGTCGTGGAAGCTCTGGCATATGTGATCTATGCACGAAAAAACAAGTTGATCAGGGATTTGTCTCGCTGTACTCTTCGTCTCCAGCAACTGCAGTAGCAGGCACACATGAATTAGTTTCAAAAGAAATAATATATTCGTAAAAAAAAATCCATATGACCTTTGACACAAGGTATAGCATAGTGTTCATAGACTAAATTGTCACTAATGCTGTTCAACTTCCAAAATCTTTGAAATGAGGAATCAGATGTTTGAAATAGTTTATACAAAAAAATTACAGGTTCTGTAAAATATTACACATCAACATTTGTTTTTAATTAGCTTTAAACCATTACATCTTTTACATCTGCATGATCGTTAAAATATCCAACCATAAATAGCAGTTACAGATCAAGTTTTTAACAATGAAAAAGCAAATGAAAGCAATTAGAAATTCTAGAGAGTACTTGCATTATCCCCGTAAACAGTTAAGACACTTTTTAATGCTTTCAGTGCAGAAAGCTTCGAACTTGTTAGCAACACCATTGAGTTTGCAGCTTTCATATGATGCAACATTGTTTCTGCAGTTGCCTTTGCCTCCTTCCATTTTGAATAATCCCAAAGATCTAACCCCAAATCAGCACGTACACGTTTAAGATCAAACAAGTATGTCTCTCTTCCGGTTACAAAAAGATCACCATCATCCTTGTGTTGGTAAGTCTGAAAAACATTTGATTCAATCAGGAACCGAGAGAGTTCTTTGAATGGTCCAGCACTGATTTCACGGCCTTCAAGCTCTCCTTGCAGATGATAGTAGAGATCACTAAGTATCAAATAGTTTGGCTCCTTCCCTGCACTGAAAAAAGATAATATATTATTCATACATAGGCACATACTTATCATGCAATATTCATTGCTTCCATTTCCTCACGTGGTACTCTCAGCATTCTTATGAGATATAGCACATCTTATTAAAAAAGTAATATGTGAAACAAATAAACAAAAATCAAATATGGTCTTCAAAGCCTATGCAAATTGAACCACCCAAACTTGTGATTGCATGTCACCACTAAGACGGTTTGTCAAATACTGGAACACAGTATCAACTTTAAGATCACGGGGGGATGTTCATCATATACAGTCATTATAACAAAAAGAAACACTGTTACATGCACATGCATAAAGTTGACAGCACATGCACACAAACGGATCCAAATATAACTATTGAACGCGAAAAATGGGCTGATGATATGTAGTCAATCGACATACTAAAAATATGAACACAGGCAAGAGAGTAAAAATATTTTGTAATGTTTTGAAAAAAATATAAAGTAAAAATATCATACCGTACATCTTGACAAAAGCATTGAATAACTTTTCCAAGGTTCAGTAACTAAATGCTTTACTTATACTTTGTTAACTTCAGGGACTCAAAATTAAAGTTTCACACATCATTCATATCACAGGAAGGACTGTTTTCTCAATATAAGAAAACATTTACCGGTAGGGACAGTTATAAATATCCAGAATCCTCAGGTGACGTACCGTATAGAGGCAGTTTGTTGACTTATAAATGCCTTGTTCAAAAGTGGCAGTGCTAAGTATAGAAATTCCAACAGAAATTAACAATAGCAAACATATCACCTGTAACCATGCTGTGAGTATTGAGCTAACAATTCAGAAAAGGCAGGATGACTTCTCAGCTGCCAATGAAGAAGGGTAAAAAGAAAGGTAACAGCAATCAGATACAATGCAAATTTTACATTCTCAATTTAACAAAACGGAAAGTATTAAATATGAGAATCTATAAATTAGAAACTAAACTGAACCTTTAATGGTTTTCTCAACATACAATTATCTTGGATTACAAATTAAGTAACACAATCAAGAAGGGATCGAACCTTATTTGACAGGATTCTAGACTTCTCAAGTAATGACACAGACAAACTTCCTGCATCACCAATTGATAAGTTTACCATCACACGAGCAGTTATTACACTCGCAGCAACCTGTTAAGTTACAGAGGTATGAATACTGCATTCTAAAAATTAAGAACCTATAAGAAAAAGTCTGACATCCTATCAAGGAACAACTTCGTTAATAAGTTAGTACTAATGTATGTCATACAGCATATTGAACAGAGCAATGAATAGGCGAGAAACTTTTTATACAAAAAAGGACTTTCCTAGAACAGTGAACGTAAGCGGAAACCTACATGCTTCAACTTATAAAACATAATGCAACCAACAAAAACGCACAGAATGAATGAAGATGAAATGATAAGTGATAAATAGCCAACCAAAGTGAAGAAAAACCCAGGACCAAAACCACAGACAAAATTCACAAGTTAAAAAATTAGCAGACTCGTAGAGAAAATAATTCTGACTAGAACTTACCTTCGCCCGCAAATACAACTCAGGGTCATACGCACAATAGGTAAGTGACTTAGTCAGATTGCCCAAAACAGAGCTTCCACACCAGGCTGATAAAATATCTTCAAGATCTGCAGCTTTTGATTTTTCTGATCTTACTGTATTTTGTTGTGATTCAGGCAGCTGTTTTACAAATGACTCTGCATGTAACAGCTTTTTGTGCAGGAACATATCATGCGCTATTATTTCCAATATGGCAGATTGGCACTGGTATCTGACCGACAAATCTTCAACTTCTGTCTCAGCATTTTCAGGTGGAGGAGCTTGCATACTAGAAATTATCGAAATAGGACAGGACAATTTTTTCCAGAAATTTTCAGAGCTTTTCAGGCATTCCAAAATATTAGTGTACTGACCAGCACCTTGCCACAGCGCCCTTAGAAAATTAAGAACATTCAGCAGTATTCGGGGATTGCTGCAGATTTAGAAAAAAAAAGTAAAAAAGCAGAATTTTCAGGACTGCAAGCTAAATGATGAAGGGGAAAGTAACTGACTAAGAAACAAAAACAAGAATTCATTCAGGACAAAGTACCTGTTGATAAGATTATTAGATCTTTCAATGTGATGCAAAACTGCATGAACAGCGCTTGCCTTTTCAGACTCAAAATCGTTTATTGGCAGCTTCACACCGCCACCATTACTCAGTTGGACATCCTTATTCGCTTTGGTTGGTAATACAGCAACAAGAAAAGCAGGCTGTATGAATAAACAATTAAATAAGAAAAAACTAAACCACATAGTGGAGGACTCCAGGGAAAGGTTTCACTATAACTACATAAGTTTGCTTTGGTGAGGAAATGCATTAAAATTGCCACCATATGCACAAAAATACAATGCAATCCAATTAACTAGTTATTTTTTGGAAAAAAAAAAAAAAATTTAACTAGTTCTTTGGTTGGGTCAAATCAATCTAAAACACTTTTTTCTCTTTTTTTTGCAACATAAATTTTTCTTACTAATCAAGCGATAAAATTGGAAGTTGACAAGGCAGCATTCACTTCAAAGAAACAGAGTTAAGTAAATTAGGGCAATCGATTGCTAAAACACAATGCTTGCCAATCTAACTAAATATTTGTGAACGATAAGCTCGTATGTAAACACAGAATTTAAAAGTACTTTTTTCCAAGAAATTGAAAAAATAAAATAAAATTTTGAAGCATTAACCAAACAATTGTGAAGATACCTTAAATTAAGTGGAAAGAACTGGACCATTAGCATTCTTTCTTTTGTTTCATAAGTCTATGAGTGATACTCCAACAATTAAAAAAATACAGAACTTAGCACCTACTGTAACAAACCTGATAACATGCAGCAGAAGTGAGGAGATTGACTGCAGCAACAAAGAGATCTTCATTCAATTCCGACTGCTCAAGTAGTATGTAACTAATAGAATGCCTCAGCTCTCCAATCTACGACGGTTCAGTAGTGCCACAAACAGATTTAGAAGCAGTTGATTCACTCAAGTGAATTTACAAGAAATTAACATGGAACTAAAAGATAAACATAAACCAACATTACCTGTTTGTCATCCAGACCGAAGCTGCTACCAAACAAATATGGTTGCATAAAATCGGCCATCATCATGAACAGTGATAAAACCCTAGCAGCACCAACTTGTATTCCCTGCGTTGGGAACTCGAGAATCTTAATAAAGATGCTAAACATTATAAGAATATTATCCCACCTACCATCAAGCAATTCAGTTAAGGCCAACAAAGAGTCAAAGACACATTCCCCCATATTTATAGTCTGCCCAACCTTTTCATAATTAAATGCAAATAAGATGTGCATAATGCTATATTCTATCCAGTAGTGCATGCCAGTTTGAAGGTAAAAAAGATCAGCATTACGCACCTATCATGCCCAACGGTCTGAGTAACAAACCACTGAATGCAATTATAAGTTTCCTATGAATCCATGTGTTGTACAAAGTATATAAAACAGAAAACAGAAACAAATTGACATGCAACTCCCACAAAACAATAATTAGATAGATAATGGACACAAGTAAATGAGGAACCATTCCAGCAGAACTAACAATAAAGAAATCAACATTGTAATTTGATAATATATATGTAAATACACAGTTACCGAAATGGGAGAACTGTAGTATTTAGAAACATATCAAGAATGTAATCAACAATTGAGCATGGAGAGGCCATACAGGATTGCGAAAGTAAGATATCAAGGACACAAGCGCTGCAACAACAGGAAATGGTTTGGTTGCTGATGAGAAAACTGCTTGATGAAAAAATGGAGGACTGGAAGATATATCCTGAAAATAAACCCAACTGAACATCAACTACAGTACAGAATAAAAATACGTGTAAAACCAACCATCATATTACAAATAAAGAAATATAGCTATCACAGATTCACAGATACATATAGTTGGCAACTACACAGAACACTCTAGAATAGGGTAAAGAACAGACAAGATTTTGTTATACAGTTGACTGCTCTTTTTCCTTTTTAAAGCAAGCTAGAGGGGATTTATATTTTAAACTTGTAATGTACATCAAGAAAACTCACTTTTGAACAGAAACAAAACACCACCTCTGTACATCATCTAAGTAATACCAAAAAATTGTAACATGTGCAACTTTAAAAGTCTTTCAAACATAGCATACAATCCAAAATGCATATTCAACAAGCTTATGTCCAAATACCTTAGAAAATTTAGAAAGCATGATGAAAAGAATATCTAAAACAGCACATATAGCCATCTGTAAACCTTCAATCTCTGTTAGATCAACAAGCCGGCTGAAATAAAGTCTCTGCAGAAAAATGCTCCCAAATTAGTGATCAGAACAAACGACAGCAGGTCATCACCAAATAAGATTAAAAGATACATAGCATAGCCCACCTCCAGCGCTTGGGTGGTTGTACAAACAATCCGAAAGAGAGTACTATGGATGGAAGAATCAGACAGTAACCTATCCAGGATGGCTTCATCCAACTTTCCAGAGCATGATATTGATGTAATACATTTTTTCATCACTTCAAGCACCTGAAACAGTAAAATGATGTTGGAATTGACCTTCCCACCATAATTGACATTTACAACACCAAGTTTCCATTTCATAAACCCCAACAACTGAGTAAACAGTTAACTAGCATTGAGAAGCCACATTCAGGTGCAGAAAACAATGTTCTGTACCATGTATGCATGCATGCACTGATGCACACTGCAATTCCCTAACAGGCACACATTGATGCAGACAAAGTTTCTGATATGAATTCATTTACAAGCTTGGTTATTGGGCTCATGTGTATCAGCTTAAAAATATGCTTACAACTTGATTCTTTTATGCTTTTCTTTTCTTTGATAACAAACAGTATAAACACTATTAAATTTAAAATGAAGTGAAAACAGTACAAAATTGAACAAGCAAATCCACTAAAGATACTTTAGTTCTATATCAGCTTGTTATCTACTCAACAGTTCTGGAAGATCATTCAAATTAAGGAACAAAAGGAGATAAAATCATTCAAAATTTTCCAAAAATTGAACTTCCGACTCATTGGAAGTTTGGAATATACGAAAGTGGAGATTGACAATTGGCACAACATGGACAAATTATACATATACTAAAAGAGTAACATTCAAATTAATTCTTATTGTGTCCTTTTAGACTCAGATCACTGTTACTTCTACAGTGGATTTCCTCTTCCCCCATTCCCATAAGTAACCAAAGATCACGAAGAAAAGAACTAACTCCCATTGGAATGTCATTCCAAGGACCTTAATTCGAAACTCTAGCCACCACAATAAAGTCTCACATAGTGGCATCAATGCCAAATCGAACACGAATGGAAAAAAGCCAAAGCGATTATCTTCCCAATGGAAATCTTTACAGCAACCTCCTAAAAAAGCCCTCTTCCCCATTTAACAGCACTCTCATTCATATTTTAGAAAGGTATCTGAAGGACTCATGAATCATATGCCTCGTACTCTTTAACTGGTTAAGTTACATCAATTAAAAGAACAAATGCAGAAGGCATAAGAAAGACAAATGGCTTCGCACTCACAGCATAACAAGCTACATCAAATAGGAAAACAACTGCATGCAGAATAAACAGATTTGACCTCGTATGAACGGAAAAAAAAAAACTTGATTTGCCAAATTTCTTGTCATTTCTATAAATCTAAAGGCGTTTAATAACAATAAAATTACTCTCTTGTATGTGCCTGTATGGAACCATCAATTTTCTCGGTGTTTGACGGTTTAAGGCTGATATACGACACAATCCAATTACTAAGACCAGATCAGAATTTATGTTAGTTATACATAAACCAAAAGGCTGAAATCCAACAGTTTACATCCAAGTGTGTTCCATACTCATATAAATAAACATTGGGAACCAACTTGCCACAATACCAGCACAAGGGAAACCAATTTATGTTAGTTATACACAAATCAGAAGGCTGAACCCCATCAGTTTTCATCAAGGCTGTACCTTCAATGTTACTCTCCAACGATCATGCTTCACCTTGTATTTCCAGTATTCATGGTTAACAAGAACATACTGAACAGAGAAAACAATTAAATCCTGGACAGCATCATTTTTTAATCCTGTCTCCATGAGACCTAGAGTAAAGTCCAGCACTGCAACATTTTAAAATCATCCGTGTCAAAGCAGAAAGCTAAGTATACAAAATAAAACCAAAAAACAAAAAAAAAAAAAATCCAGTACTTCCTATTTTATTGTATGTATCAACATATTTTAGTACAAAACAAATCAAGATAGAACTAGATGTTATACCAGCAAAAGCACATCAATGCAAGACTTAGCAAAACAGAAGATGGCAAAATGAATGATTTAACATATACCTGATATAGTCAATGAGCAGTAACTATCATTCTGCTCACAGTCAATTAATAGCATCTTTGCCAGTTTTCCAGAAAGAAACCATGAACCACTAGAAACAAAAAACAAAGTGATAGTAAAGGTTAGAACAAAAAAAGAAAGTGCAAAGCTGAAGAAGTGCCATAAAGAGAAACAAATCTTCTACAACACAACTGGAAACAAGTAGAGTGTTCCCAGTAAAAAAAAAGTATCAAATGAACAATTATACAGGAAAACAAATTGGCCAGCAATATACAGTGGCGAAAAATGTCTTACGAAGAATGCCAGACAAAACACTGAAAAATAAATAGAGATAAGAAAATTAAATAAAGCTCCACTTTAGATAATTGTACACCTCAATTAACTTAAAGTAAGAATGTGTAACACACATTTTTATGTATGCATGATACCAGCAGAACAAAGAAAGCTGATATTTTCTCAAAGATTCACCTTGATGGATCATTGCGGCCATTGCTGAAATCAAATATATTTGCCTTTAAAGCCAGCTCAGACACACGAGAAGGCGAACTGTCACAATAAATGCATCTTAGAAAAACAGGTTGTGCTCATGACCTAGGCCAACAACAATTCAAGCAATAATTATAGGCTCAATAACACTCAGAAGTTCAGGATATATTATTTACTCACACAAAGAATAGAAGTGTTCAAAATATTGCATATAAGATTGCACTATAAATTTAAAGAATTCTGTCATGTCCAACTAGGACTGCTAGCAGTGTAGGGAAGTCATCAACGCCAGCTTAATTTTCTTATGAGGAAAGAGAACCTTGTTACTATCAAAGCAAAATTACAAACACAGTGAACAAGTATCCACCAAAACAAAACAAACCTACAACAATGAGCCGTATCAAACATCAGAATCATAACATCAAACTCTCATGCATACGTACCTAACAACACATTTCCAGTTGAAGACATATTTGAGTAACAGTTTCTAGTCAATTGCATGCAACAAGGCTAAAAATTTATATAGAAATTAACTTAAATATTAAATATTTAGCATTTTTGCATGCAAAGGACCAGCAACTTGTTAAGTGTATCTATACCTGCACCATATCAATAAATATTAATCTTTTGTTTTAGAAGACAATGCTTTCATGTGTGTCATCTGCATTTCCTCCTGGTACAGAGGATATCAAAGGGGGAGGAGGAGGTTTGAATTGGAATTTAGGTGTGGGGTTAACGGCTCTCTACCACTGGAGCTACAATCTCCCATCATATCTATGGTTCTTCCAGTTTCACTTATTGCTATGGTTGTACTAAATGAAGGCTTTAGATAATAGCACTAAGACTTTATGAAAACTTTCAAAAGACACCATTTCTGTCAATTTTAGTATAGCACAAAACCACAGCATTAGATGGAAAAGGAGTCTTCCACATAGTAAGGATATCAAAATACCCTGAATTAGAAAGACACACAGATACAGAACAACTCAAAAGAGAATAGGGGATAAAGTTACCATCTTAACATCTTTGCCAAAATATTTATACCCACGGACATCAGAGCAGCACCGCCTGAAGTAGGAGATAGTTTTCTGACCACAGTGCAAATGATCTCAACCAACCTGGATGGTAAAACATGAAAGTGCCAATTACCAGAAATGCTAATATAGGCAAGAAAGAGGAACACACAAGCACAAACAAAAAGGTTGCTTAATTACCGCATATTACTTTCTATCTGTCCACCCATGTCAGTTGATTGGAAATGCGATGAGCTCCCAATGTCCATCAAAGCAAAACATACCGCCTAAATAAAACACCAGTACAAAAAGCTTGGTAAAAAAGAGATGGTTACAGAAATGGAAAGAAATTAAGAGAGGAGGAAAGAGGTGAAGGAAACAAGGCAAGGTTAAGCTCAATTGCAGCTAAACTATTCTCTGTCCACTCTAAACAGCACAAAAATTCAGAAGTTGGTGGTGGAGGCTGATAAAATGTCATCATATTAATGGCAACCCATGGGGAAAACTATTTCAATGTTCTGATTGCATCCACGTTTATTTAATACAGCTTAATCGAGATTCAAGGCCTTAGCCTTGACACGTTAAGGCATAATCCTTTCAGAACTCGAACTATAATAACAAAAATATAAAAAATTACCAACTTCCATTCAACCATTAAACATATAATTTAACCAGACCATCAAACTTGAATACAGATCCAAACAATATAATCAAAAAAGCAATTTCAGTAAGGGAAAATCTACCCTTCACACATTCTAGTCCTCCTCATCATCACTACAAAGATCACCATGCAAACTACCATCAAGTTATTGGAGTTAGAGGGCGTTTCTCAAGCTTTTACTGTTAGCACCTTAAACTATGTCTTTTGGGGCATGTTTTATTATGTTCGGAAAGTGTCATTTTATCCCACAAAGCGTAAGCCTTGACGAAAAGTGTATGCCTCAGCCAATTAGCGTATGCTAAATGGGATAAATGCTAAAAAAAGGAACCCTATAAAAAACTGAATGCCTCACTATGAGGCGATCCTCAAGGTGTGCCGGGCTCAAACTTTTTAAAACATACAATAGAGCATGAAAATCACCAAATTTCATAGGGAAAAACCAAATGTTAACAACAAATTGTAATATAAACTAATTGATGTAACCAATAGGCTTCGAATCCATAAAGACTCCAGCAATGAATGATGAAAACCATACTGTGTTAAAGGTAACCATCCGCCTAAATAGGTCAAGGATAAGAAGAGCCTCGTCATTTCTGTCAAAATACAGCTCCTGGGACAGGCGCATGAGCAATACTAGCACCCCAGATTGTTTATACTGTACAAAAGAAGGCATAAATTAGCACGAAACAGCAACCAAATAAAATTTAATTGAAAATACAGTTGGATATCTTATATTACTTTCCTGGATATACTGTTTTACAACCCACTTAGTAAGAATGGACATGTCACCCGTTATCTCAGAAAAAACCATGGCTAGTAGAAACTAAAGTAATACAAAATCAAAAAAGATAAAAGGAAGATAATTTAGGAAATAAAATTTTGATGTCGCACGCGTAGTGTGTATAATTGAGACATAAAAAATTAAAACAATTTAACCCTTTGAGGATAGTAATAATTTTTCACATGATAACTCCTGAAAATGACTATTCAATTTTCAAACTACACTAGAAAAAGCATTTTGCAAAACATTGAAGAGGAAGGAGAAAAACAACACACACAGATAAATGCACTAACATTGGAAAAGTCTCTTTAAAGTATAACCTAATACCCGTGCACTTATAAGCAGTCGAAAGTCTAGTGATATTTGTCTAGAATATACAAAAGTCACCAATACAAAGTAATTACCAATATTAGTTAAAGTAATTGGCCATTTACCTCCCATCGTACAAGAGCGGCATTTCCACTAACTAATCTTAAAACATGTCCACAAGTTTTACTGGGAATAACCAGACCTTCAAATCCAGGAACATGCAGCGGGAGGTGCGTCTCAACAATTTGAGACATGTCCTCCCCAACGGAGCCATTATTAATCTCAACAAGGGATGAAATACCCACAGACTTATCCAAAAAGTTATACCTGTTGACAGGATGATTACACAACAATGAGGGAACGACATAATAATTAATTCTTTAGATAATCGATTATAATTAATCGATACAAAAATTCTTCTTATTATCAAGTTCAACTAATAAAGTAAAAACTTCCTGACTGAGGATTTCGATAACCAAATTAAAGTTTAACCCTACACCCATATAGTGATTAGGTCTATAACTCATTTTGTTTATCAAAAACTAGAATTTGGACAACCATGCCAAATAAGTCTACTTACACACATTCTGCAGGCCAAGTTCCTTCACAAAGTGATGATAAAAAGCGAACTAGTTCCACTGTCCTGAAAGGAAATTCACCCTCTAAGTTGCAAAGAAGACACCGGATAGGGCCATCAATAAAACTCTCACGATCCCAAAACTGGATACAAAGTGACTCCTGCAAAATTGAGAAGAATTTCAAATACACTATTCAAACAATAATCGCAATTTGAACTTTATAATAATTATTTTATTGAATCACAGATGCTGGAAGATAATCTGTGTCCAAACCTCTCCCTGATAAATTTTGCAAAGAATATCCAGTATTAACTTCAGAGACTTATCTTCCAGCTGCACAAAACAAGGACAGAAGAAATTAGGAATACATCCAACAAAATGCCAACAAGGTTTTAGCAGAGGTCCATTATGCATTTACCTGAAGATTGATCTCATAAGATGCAATAAATGCAGATATAAAAGTTCTCAACACACTGTGATACCCATCAGCAGGCCCCTAAGGAGAAAGAGACACAAAAAATATCACTCTTTAGGAAATGAAAAGACTTTGTGAGGGAAGAGACCAAAAAAAAAAAACTTAAAATGGAAAAGTCAAAACATAAATCAAAACTCGTTGACACCTCGAGATGGATCCCAAGCGGCGAAAAAACCAAGCAGAAAACTTGAACATATGGGGCACCACTAGAAACTGATCACTCTAAACACATACACTTACAAATTGAGAATAACTTACATCTGATTCTTTCAATACATCACTTTGAAGGATTTCAACACAATAAGTCAAAGATGCAGCCTCGAACGCTTGACGAACATAACCAACATGATCAATTTCCTGGAAAATAAAAGAAAAACTAAGCACAGTAATTATGGGAATTGCTATTAGCACTCCAAAATTCTCATTTTGCACTCCAAGCTTTCTATATTTAGAAAGAAAAATACACTTGTGAGGAGTGCAAAATGCGATTTTTGGAGTGTTACCATGCTAATAACAGTACTCTTAATTATTTCTATTATTCATACAGCCTGGAATCGGAGACAACATATGCGCAGAACCACATACCATTAGTACATTGCTCTCTTCACTACCTGGAAGTGATGAAATCAGACAAAGAAAAACAGCCCAGGCTAGAATTAATGGACCTGCTTCTTTTGTTTCAAAAGCATTGAATGTTGAAATTATCGCTTCCATCTCTTGGACATCAGCCAAAGTAAAAACAAATGTGCCCTGCCTGAGGAATAACACAAGTGGTCTAACATTTAGAAAAGAAAATAAGAAAGGATATAGTTAAGGATGTATAAAGTGGCAATTTAACAATGGACACAAAGAATAGAGTGAACAATAGCATATAAGCCCTAGGGAATCAACCACTGTTTGGAATGATACTGATGAAGCTTAACAGTTTTCATTTAAATAAATAAAAAGAAAGTTACCCAGCACTAATAAGCATAATGTATATCTAAAGTTGCCTTCATGGCATGTTAAAATTACAAATCAGCTGATCCTATGGTCCTATGATTGCAAACCTAAAAATATAGATTGTCCTGAATTCCCAGTCACATTCGCGTCACAGGCTTGGCTAACAGCATGCTTATAGATCAGATAGTAGTTAAGCTTCACTCAAATCGGGAATCAGTGTTTGGATATGGAAACGTTCAACCTAGACAGCCCATATTATTTTAAAGATTTCTAGACTTGCTTGTAATGATTCAGTGGTTCTTATTTATATATAAGTATCAATCATATTGCATTCACATGAAAAAATAAATAATAAAAGAGCATATCATCTGTGCTTGGGGTTTCATAGTTAGTAGAATTTTTGACCCAATAGAAACCAATACTTAAGTCCACCTTTGTTATTTTAACTCGGTCGTGTCTAAAATACAACACCATGTCTTAATGATGAGGCAAACTAAATGCACGCAGCATCTGCCTCGCAAGTGGATTCCACCTCAGGACATTTCATACCTTGGTCTCTGCCAAAGGAATCTTCATGGAGTACATAAGCAAAAAAAATGTTGCACTGTAATGTGCAAGAAAGGTGATCTCCACAATCTAGATATTTAAATGCACAAACCAACAATTTGACCAAAGATATTTAGTGTTGCTAGATCATGACTTGCAGAATGAATACAAGATGCATCCTAACTAGCTAAGAACCTGAAAGGGATTGCATCGTGAACCATCTGGAGAAGACTTTCCAGGTCCAGGGTTTCTATAAGGATGAGAAGCAGCTGGACTTTGGTTTGATAAGAAGAACGTAGCGCTTCAGTTGATACTGCCAGATTTTCAAAGTTATAGGACCCAGATAAAGTTCCCTGCAGGACAAAGGTTTTGACTTGGACTGGATAAGAGAGTACTTTGTAAATGAATTATGTGACGAAGATAACAAAATACCTTATAGAGCAAACACAAAGTTTTCCACCTTTCACCATTACAAGTACAAAATGACTCATAATAAGCAAGGAAAAGAATGTCCAAAACCAAATTGTCTTCAATTAGTGTCTCCTCGGCCCACAAAGTGAAAAGGTCAAGATCCTAATAAAGCAACCAAACAAGATAAAATCAGGCTTTGTAACAAATACATAATTATTCAATTCCAATAAAAATGTGCATGCACACATGTACCCATGCGTCGAGACACATATTTGTACATGGGCATCAACGTAGAATTTCAAATATAAATAAGGAAACATAAGACATAAGATTGGTCAAGTCAGCAGAATAAACTATGATAGGATCGTCCAACTTGCTGAAGCTAAAACTTGTTCCACCTCTCCTGTCCTAGAGCCTCATATGAATGTAAAACAAGGACAGCTAATAAGATATTCCACACCCGAATACATGATTAGTAGGCTACTGCACAACGCATGACAGCAGGGACTTGTTACTTGTTAATATCTGGCTTAAAACTTCCCCCAGCTGTTGTTATAGCAATGACTCCCACAGTCCCACTAGGTCACCATAACCTTAGTTTCACGTAACATAACCTCCTTCAACACACTATCTCAAATAACAATATGAAATCCTAGTAAATGATAAATACCAAAGAGCTATCTCGTCCATTCTGTCAGCTTCCTATCGCCCACTACTGACATTGTAGCCAAAGCTGGTCAATCATGCAATAAGATGTTATTTGGACATCAATGAACTTCATGATTTGGCATTGCACATCCCATAAGAATGAAAAGAGTAAAGGGCGCCCGAAGAGGGAAAAACAATAATTGCTCCACTAGGGAGTAGGGATTTATAAATTTAAAGGGGTAAGATCATATCTGCCATCTAGTTTAGAAGACTCAAAATTAAACAGAGTACGTTCTTGAATTGGGATTTAAGCATACCATTTGTTCCGGGTGACTGGAGGAGAAAAGAAGTTGCAGCACATTTATCAGCTTCGCCTCCAATCCGTCAGTAATCAACTTTAGTGCTTCCTTCTTAATAGCATTACCATCTCCAGAGACGCTTTCCAAAGACACTGCATTAATGATCAATTCTCAACCGCTGTTGAAGTACAGCTCTAAAAATGTATCCTGATGCCATAGATAGTTTAAATGGAGGGGTGGAACTGATGATTGACTTACAAGCATGTGTGAGAATACTCCTGGTGCACTTCAGCAGGCACTGCCGTTCAACATAATAGTGAATAATCACCTGTGTGGGGGAAGAAAAGGGGGAAAACAAAGACAAATTAAGTGAGACAGACCACTAGCAATAAATGTCCCTCTTCTCTTTCTTTCCCTGTTTGTGGTTAAAAAAAATGTCTGATTCATGTAAGCAGGAAAAATTTTTGTTCACACTGAGCTCATCCAACCCGTACCCAAGTACTTAGAACATAGGAACCATTATAGCATCCAACATTCATATCAGTCGCAGTCAGACAATAAGTGAGATACTAACCGCATAGAAATACTCGTGCAGTATAGAGTCAAGAGCTACATCTTTGTTCTCGAGAGACCTTTCAACAAGAATGTACGATTGCACCTCATCCAGACACTTTAGACAAATAACAAGATCAGTTTCGTAGCAAATGGAGAATCAATGACCATCATTATGTTCTACAGAATACCAAATCTATCTGTTTCCAACAACATTAGAACATGCTATTAAATCAACTGAGCAGCACCCAATTGTTGAAAATTTGCATGTGGATCATTCCAATCTCAGAAAAAGTCCCATTACAACCGATTTCATTAATCCTAAAACTCCTTGATTAGTTTTACAAGAAGGTAATTGTCATTGATAATCCAAAACGAAATCAAAGTTCTCGCAGAGCCTGAAATCAGAAAAACAAAAACTTTTACACTAGGCCGAAGTTCAAATTTGGAATGTTTGGTTGATTTGAAAAATTCAAAATGTATGTATATATAAACACCAGATGTACACACATTTTAGAAGCAAAAGTGGCGTAAAAGCAGCAGTACAAACTCACCAAATAGGAGCTGACTTTCAAAGCTTTATCTTTAAACTCAGGCTTTATATTCAACTGGTGAGACCCAATTTTCACTTGCTGTGAATTCAAAGCCTCCCTCGAATTCTCATTGGGCGGCTTGAAGCGAGACACTGTGTCCACGAACCAAGCGTGATTGTCCGTTAATTTCTTTACCTAAGCAAAATACCAACCAAGTTCAACACTTTTCATACATGCATATATATATATATAGAGAGAGAGAGAGAGAGAGAGAGAGAGAGAGAGAGAGAGAGATGGGGGGTTTACCAGAATGGGAGGGAGGTCGGAGGAGAGAGAAGCATTTTCGAGCTCGGTGAGTAAGAGAGAGAAAGAGTCCCACCAGAGGGAGGCGTCGATGGACTTAGGGCTCGCCATTGATGGAGCTTCGAAGTTCAGAGAGGTGAACTTAAAACCCTAAAAGAGTGTTTCTCAGTTTCAGAATCATAAACCCAGAAAATTTTATGATATTTTATTCTTTTTCGCGCTTCAGAGTTCAGAACAAGTGAGAAAACCTGAATCTGGGAAAATTGGGCTCCAAAATTTTTAGTTTAGTTGGGTCAGAATGAAAATTGGATTTCGGATTGGGCTCAGGTTTGGGCTTCGTGCGGGTATCTGCTGGATTTCCTAATGTGGGCTCTAGGGGGTCCCATGTTATTGTTTATTTTTTTCGAACTTAAAACCTCTCACTCACTTACCCTAGACCTGAAATCATCAGAGTTGCAAAGGGTTTGTAGCTTTTTTTTTTTTTTTTTTTCTTTTGGGTGAAAGAAGAGAAGGATTAGGCGAGAATCTCTTCACAAATATTCACTTGTGAAGCACTTACTCTTTCCCCAAACAAAAATAAGATCATGGCACCCAAAAACCCACCTCCCCCCCCCCCCCCCACCCATGCCAAATTTTATTAAGCTACAAGCAGGGGCACTCGACCAAAACTTGCAAACAAATAATCAACAGAAACGGTAAGTAGGTAATAACTTAGGGGTCATTTGATAACTATTTCGTTTTCATTTTTTTTTTATCTAGGGAACAACTTACAGTAAGTAGAAACAGCTAGTACATAACTAAATGCTAATGAAAATTATTCATAGGCCATTTGATAACCATTTTGTTTGGTAAGTAGGAAACAAACGGATGTAGACGATTTAATCTCCTAAAAGTAGTTACCAAACTATATTTCAATTTTCAGTTTTTAAAAAAATGAAAACTAAATGGTTGTCAAACTGAAACCAAATCGGTGTAAACGATTTAATCTCCTACTAGCAGGTGTACCCGCACATTGCCGCGGGATTTTAAACTTTGTTCAAAGCTTGAAAATATGTGGCAAAGAGTACTATTTACAGGTTACATTATATGTAACATCCATGTAAAGACTTGAAACTTTTGGAGATGTGGGTACACGATAATTAGGAAGTGTTATTTACATCCATATATTACATAACAAAAATTTGGGATATTAATGCGCCCCAGGTAGTGTTTTTCAAAAGCTATGGTCCTACTCATACTTGTAAATTGCCCTTTTATGTCCAAACTGTAGAAAGTTCAAAAACTAAAGAATTGTTCCTTTATAGACACCCAAATGCGTAACTCCGATAATATTGTCTCCTTCATTCTCCACAACAACGTCAAACAGAAAATCAAAAAAATAAATAAATAAATAAAACTCAAAGCATAATTCAAGCACTTATTCAATCACATATGATACCAGATTTTATGCCACCAAAGTATTTGATAATATACCTCATCCCATACCAATAGAATCATGGAGGGAAAATTAGAATATCGGAATGTATAGCCACACTAAGCAGTTAACTGTGCACTTAAAGCATACTCATTCAAGAAGAACATGGCATCACAACAGGAGAATCACTACCTCAAGATGTTCTTGTAGACAATGTGCAATGGTTTTCTTTTCTTCCAAAAGCCTATTTGAGAGTTTCCGCAGATTGCTTACTAATCACTTAATTTCTCGTCCGTCGCCCTGAGGACACATTAGACATGAACTAAAATTTTTTTAAGGCTGAAATTAAAAATTCTAATTTTTTTTCCTATAAATACCTAAGTCATTTCTACATCATTTTTCACATCCTTTTTATAAACACCCTCCCTTACCTCTTCCAATAATCTAAATTTAAAATTTTCAATATTTGTTTCAAATGTCACATCTTCAACCAATGGATGAGAAATCCAGAGGCTTATTTATTTAGCGACAAGTGACACTCAAAACATATTCAACCCTTATTTTAATATGGTAATTTAATTCAATTAACCAATAAAATTAAAGAACAAACTTATAATAATAAATTATTGAGAGGGCTAAAAAATAGCATCCTTCGGTTGGAGATAGTATATAAATATGGTGTCACATCCCGACTCAGGCCCCCACCACATCCCGGGCTTGACTCCACCATAGCACGATATTGTCCACTTTGGGCCCCTACCACACCCTCACGGTTTTGAGTCTGGGAACTCACACGAGAACTTCCCAGTGGGTCACCCATCCTGGGAATGCTCTCGCGCGAACTCACTTAACTTCGGAGTTCTGATGGAACCCAAAGGCAGTGAGCTCCCAAAAGGCCTCATGCTATGTAGAGATGGGAATATACGTATGAGGTTTACAGGATCCACTTCCCTGCATGACGGCCAGCACGCCTTGACTTTGGTTGGGGTGTGTCATATGGGTCGACACTGTTCATTAAAAAATAATTTATTACAGGGCTATAATCTGGACAGGGGCTAAACATAACTCATTTAGTTGGAGATGGCCTTAATGCCCATCAGTCCAAAATCTTGTAAAGTTGATGAGGTGGCACAAAGAAGGTCTTGATTGCCTTGGGCATGAGTACTCCATAAAGGGTATTGTTAGGAAGACCAAATTTTGTAAACCAAATTATGTGGTTGTTGATGATTGGATTATTACTTAAGTGTTGATTAATGTGCTTATTTCGTATTAGTGACACATTATTTGATTTTACAAATTTTGTTTAAAAATTTAGTCTACCTAGCATTACCCTTTCATAAATATGGTACCTAATAACACCTCGGGGATCTCTGGCTTGTTAAGGTAAGCCCAACAACAAAGTGAGACTTTTGGAGGTGCTCTTGATGATGCTAAAACAGGAACAGGTACTGCATATGCTGTTTTAGGGACAACCAGGGGTGAAGCCATGAAGGGACCGTAATGGTCTTTGGTTGACCTTGACATTTTTTTCACAGAGAAAAACTAGATTACCTTTCTGATTTTCTAAGATTCTTTTAAAGGACTAGAGCCTTAACCAAAGGGAGAGAGAGGGTAGGTAAGAGAGTTGGTTTTCCTGGAGTTTAATCTTTTTCACATGGTACTGGTGGCTGTTGAAAAACATGAATTATGCTTTCATCCATGTGTGATTTTCGTGTTCTCGTTAGCCCTTTTCTATTAGATTGTTTTCTTTGCCAGTTAACAAGGCTCCCAAATGGTTAGAACATATTGATGAAATGGAAAGAAATTGAAAAATCAACACCATTGTCACCAAGCAAACAAACATCATAATCGGACCAAAAATCTAGAGTAGCAAAGTAGTGGTTAAGACGATGACCAAACATTGGATGAGACGATGACCAGATGATGCATGAGACGATGGCTAAGAAATGGATTAGTGAGCGTGAGAGATGGATTTTGCGAGTGTGCTGCAACGTTGTTTTAGGGCTAGTGTTGTTAGCAGTGTTGCAACATTTTTTTTTAACATTTTTTAGAGGCCCCTCCTAATCCGAAATCATAGCTCTGCCACTAGGGACACTTGTTGTAGTGGGAGCATCATATGAGACCGAGAAGGAATGACAACTGCTCCTTCCTCCTCCAGATGATCCCCTGCTTAATGATCGTAAGTTTGAAAATTTTTGGCTTGAATCCATATGGCATAAACGAATTTAACTTGAGTCAGTTTGTCTATGGATTTAGAAGCATTAGCAGATACTGAATACAAGGTTGGGTTATGGGATGAAGCTTAAAATCAGTGTCTTTAAATTTCAATAATAACAACATACGAATATGATTTTATAATGATAACACAAAACTCAAGTATGAATGACACACCTCAACCTGGAATGTCCACCTGGACATCGGAATCATGATGTGCTGTCTGACACCTGGAAGGTGACAAAGGCATAACGTGTAGTGATGTGGAACATATAAATAAATTAAAACCTAAAAGTGACTAATTTAGAGTGCGCATGTGAGTAAGATTGAACCCATATCACACAAGTGATGTTAGAGTATAGATAAATTCCAGTAAAAGAAGAGTAAGGACATTTATACCGAAAAGAGAAGTTTCCTAGATGACAGCTTTTACCAGCAATCATCATCATCATGAAACCTTTGCCATTAAAATCCTGGAGGGGCGAAAAATAAGGATGAGTGGGCATGAAAAATAAAGTTTTATAAACTGTTTTCGAAAATGTATAACCCTTCGCTGTAAAACAAGTATAAAGTTTTCTGAAAATATTATAATACTAGTGTGTAATACGGTACCCTGCAGCAGAAGTGAATCAAAAGATGCAGGATACAACAACAAGGTATCTCAACATTAAATCTCAAATCGTTATTACAAGGAATCAATGCTCATTAATTTATGTAGGCACACAAGTCCATTACAGAGATAATTTAGACAATGGAACAGGTTGAGTGTAGGTTTTACATTCTAGTACTACATCATGTGAGATGCGCTGGTCGCATCACATACGAGTCTAAAACATCACACAAAATGACAGGCTGTCACCAAACTCTGAATCCAAAGTGAATGTAAACGATGCATGTGAACTACACAAAGTTGGTCCTTGGCCCAGGACGGTACAAATAACTAAGAGATACTGTGCAAACATGTAATAATGAGCAGATAAAACGCAAGAATGTCATGCCACAAGTTTATCCTCACAAATAATATTAAAAACATAAAGTGTACGAAAAATCTATTTGTAAAGCTAAACACGACATGTCACATCATAGTATATATAAGCAAAAACGAAATGACTCACTCAAAGACACATGCATGTCGTAACCGTCCAACTATTCTGCCCGTAGTACACCTTCAAATGGTCCTCTCCTAAACGGAAAATTACTACACTAATCACTAAAGTAATAATAATTAATGCAATAAACTTAATTTCCCTTAGTTTGCACAAGAATGAGATTTTCGTCGGAAATTTGGAAAGAAATTCAAACGCCTCGTTGGGAGCCATTACACAACTAAATTTAATATATAATATATCAAAACGAAGCTTAGAACGAGAGGAATAAGATTAAATCCATTTTAATGCCAAAAGTTGGCCGGAGTTGCTTGAAAAAGGGCCTAAAAGCTACTGCCCGACATGGAACCTTCTGAACAGAAGGGATTCGAGCATACAAGCTCAAATCTGTGGCCTAGAGATTGTGGGAAGTCGTCCTACACCTTCAAACTCGACCAAATCAACAAGGTTTGGCGAGGTTTGGCATGAAAAATCCTACAACTTGCCGGAAAACATGGTGGGTTAGATATTTGTCCTTAAACACTTAGAAACATGCATGCATGGTAAGAATATTTACCAAAATTTCGAGGAAGAGTTTGAGAGTGAGAAATCTAGGCTTACCGTGGTCGAAGGAGTGAATGTTTCGCCAACGTTCGTCGAGCTACGCAACCAGGTCTTCGTTTTCCTTTGGGTTTTCTCACGATCAAAGGTTAAAAGTGAGTTGCAGAGACCTTTAGAAAATTTTGAGGGAATTTTGGGGAATTTTTTTGTACCAAGAGGGAGAGAGTGAGGAGAGCTACGGGAGAGAATTTGAAAGGTGATGAAGAGTTGAGTAGGTAGAGAGAGAGATGTGAACGAGCGAAAAAGGTGAAAAGAGAGAGAGTAAGTCGGTTGATATTGGGAAAAAAAGGGAAAGGTGGGGATGTGTGAGTAAAAGAGAGATGCGAGGGAAAAGTGATGAGATATGGCATGTGTGTGTGTAAGAGAGAGAAAGAGAGAGATAAAATATATTTTTTTTAAATGTAAAAGAAATGATGTCTGATGGATTATGGCACAAAAATGTGGGTTTTCAAAACTTAATAAAACAATATTAAATTGTCCACTTGCTGCACACTTAAACCAACTTTCTTAGTTTCCAACGCACACAACCCACAAGGCTAACCAGAAAGGGTGAATTTTTGCTCATCCACATTAATTGTGGTGTATGCTCACCATATATCTCTAAAACTATGTCTTCTTACTTGACCCTGATTAAAATTTGCATTTATTATTATTATGATGTAATCATCATTTTAGCATTTACCTTTTAATTTTTAATTAATATTTTTATCTTTACAATTTTATCTCTATCTTCCTCCTCCCTCTCATCTCTCCTTGTCCTTCCGCCACATCGACATTGTTCCACCTTCCCTCAACTCCAAAACCCAAAAAATAAAAAAGCAAAATTGAGGAAAGGTTTGCCCACCAACCCCCAAATAATGTCGTGGAGGTGGGAGAGGCAGGATTCGTGGTGGTTCTCGAACACGATGACGGAGGAGATGGTAAGTGGTGCATGGGCCCACCCACCAGACGATGTGCTCTATGTGGAGCCGTCGCTTCCAGTTCCTCTAATTTCCATCTCTCTGTACAACTTGATCATGATGGCTCCAAGCAGAGCCGTCGTTGGTGAAGATGCAATAAACAACAATGGAGAAGAAAGAGGGGACACAGTGAAAAAGGGAGTAAGAGAGATGAAGGGTTGGTCGGCGCCTAAGGGATAGGCGGTTGTTTTGGTGACTATTGAGTTTTTATTTTATTTTATTTATGTTTAGTTTTTAATTTTTGAATTTTTTTTAAAATAAATTACAAAAGTTAACTATGGTTGAGTGGGATGACACATGGCAGGCTAGAAAATGTGTGGTGAGCATACAACACAGTTGATGTGGGTGAGCAAAAATGCACTGATAGGATTAAATGCACACCACAAAGTAGCACACAAATGTCCTATTAATTTTCCTTATTAACAATAATATTTGTCAATTGTAGCATATGAAAATAAGGGTCTTTCCCGCAGAAGATTGTTTTATCTAACTACCTAAAATATCACAAAAACTGGGCTGCTGTCCCTACTGACCAGCCACCGAAAAATAATTATTAGACCGACTTACACTTATCTAAAGTCTACGAAATTTTATATGCATATACTAGACACACAGAGCTACACTCACACAAATTTTTGGGATTTTTGGAGTTGATTTTCTATTTAAATTAAATCGAACAAAAACAGAACAGTGACAGATTTTTAAGTAGTTCACAAATTAAGAAAAACGAGTTAGGGGAATTGCTATCCACCACCAAATAATCATGCAAACATGTTATGTTTCATTCAAATTCCTTTCATTTTTGGATGAAGATGCCCAAGTTGGCTCAATGTTAGAACTCAACCTATTACTCTTTCTTATGTAGTATGTTAAGAGAATGGCGTTTTCAACTTAACTTAGTCCCTAACATGCAATCTCGAATGATGTGTTCATAGATTTAACAAGTAGAAATTATTAAGAACGAAAAGAGTTTGAGTCATCACAAGGCATCGTAAGTACGAGCGTTGTCTTACTTATCCTAGAAATTGATTCACATGTTAATTGCAATTAACAAGTGTCTCTAGAACATATGTAGGTCCTCATTCAACAAGGGCAGGCACACACATATTCATAGCATTAGAATCCTAGATATGCTTACTAAGTATGCATCTGTAGAAAACACAAAAAGAATTCATCAATGAGACAAGTAGTGAACCAATTTTCATCCATTCGTAAAAGTAATTCAAACGAAATGTCATAACAAACTTGCAATCATATTCGGGGCTTCAAAACAGCCCCTAACTACTAAAAATTAGTTACACATAATTCTCAAATTAAACCAAAAGAAAGACATGAGTTTGAGAAGATAAAACCGAGAGAAGAGAATGCCAAGATTTCCTCCTTCATTTCCTTCCTTCCCCAACGCAGCAGCCTTGCCTTTTTCCCTTGCTTCCTTCTTTTTTTTTTCTATCTTTTTTTCACACTTTTTTTCTCCCTTTGTTGCTGCAACTTGTAGGTCTTTTCTTCTTTTCTGCTGCCACAATTTTTTCTCCATAACTCACCCCACTAACAGCCATTTAGTGATTACAATAAGTGGGAGGAAATGCTAAAACAATTGTAACTCTTTGGGCAGCCTTTATGCCCATTACTCTCACTTAATTTTTCATTTCCTCTGATATTTGAATAGGTGTTAGCTGGCTTGTTCTTGGCTGCATCAGTTTTGGCTGTTAGTTTTATGGGATTTATTGTTTTCAATGCTTTCTTGTCAGTTACAAACTGCTCAGCCTCCTGGGAACCTTTCAGTGTTTGAATGGCCATAACTTTTTCTAGAAAAATGATATTAACAATCCGTAAAATGCTCCAGAAAATAGACATCCGTAGCTTTCGAAGCATATAAGGCTCATTCTCTAATTCATTCTGAGCTGTCCGCAACTTGCTTCCAAAGTCAGCTGACCTGCACAGGCAGTTTTAACGAATTTATTACTTAAAATTCCACTTGTGTTATTTTTCTTTTCTTTACTTGACAAATCCTACAAAACACAAAAACAAGGTAAATAACTCAAAAATATATGGAACTAACTAAGAAAAGAAAAGTGAATTTGATATAAAAATATATATAAATATGAGCTTATCATGCACCCAATCAGAAAATTAGACCAAAGCAGTGGCACACTATACAAGAATTTCGAATTTGAAATTGCCTCAGGTATTTTTACACAGTTTCAAACATAACTTGTTCGTTATAATTCCGAATTGAGTTCCATTTGCGGCTCCGTGTTCGTAAAAATGAGTACTATTTAAAAATTGTAAAATAAGACCAGAAAAGTGAAAGGAAAATTGAGGTCCACGTGTAAGGCCTACGTGGCATCTCAGGGGCATTATGATAATTTCACTACGAGTAAGAATAAAAAACAATAAATTTCGGGACAGGATGTCATAATGAATATGAATATTAGAATTTCAATAATAATAACATCCGATGATGTTTTATTTATTTATAACGATAACACAACACTCAAATTCAATAAACAGTGCTTTAGGCAAAAATGAGTTTTAGCATATATAATTTAGGGTAAAGTGTTGATTTAGTCCCTGAATTATCACTATAGTATAAATTAGGTCATTGAATTATTTTTTCAATAAAATAAGTCCCTAAATTCATTAAGAATTGCTAATTTCATCACTTCTATTATATTCAAAGCTATTTTATCTAATTTTTCGTCAACTTAAGTCATTTGACACACTATAAAGTGTAATACTGTCATTTTCTCGCCTGTAAACCCTTAACATTTCATATAGGTTGCCAATCTAACGTCTAATTTACCCTCCAAAGTTAACTTTATACATTATTTCTTTATGAAAAATTATCAATTTACCCTCCAATGTGTATCACATGCAAGTAAAGTGATTTAAATTGATGGAAAATTGAATATAGTAACTTCGAATGTAATATTAGGGATGTAATTGGCAGATTTTTATAATTCAACGACTGATTTTTCTGAGGAAAAAAAAAAGTTTAGGGACCTAATTTTCACTCATTCGATAATTCAAAGACTAAATTGACAGTTCACCCTATAATTTAAAGTCATGTCTTTGAATCTCTTTTTCCATAGCATCATATATGTATAATTATTGGTAGTTCACCCTGTAATTGGTAGATTTTTATAATTTAATGACTGATTTTTCTGAAAAAAAATAATAGTTTAGGGACCTAATTTTCACTCATGCAATTATTCGGAGACTAAATTGGCAGTTCACCCTATAATTTAAAGTCATGTCTTCGAATCTCTTTTTCCTTAGCATCATATATGTATAATTATTAGGGCTGGGAAATTTTGCCATAAACCTATTTACCAACCGAACCATACCGGTTAGTTCGTAATGATATGGTATAGTTTTGGCATTTTTTCATAATCGGTTGGCATTATACCGAACCGACAATTAATGGTATGACCTTAATATTGGATTTTGTATAACAGCGGTATGCCTACCTACCAATATATATATATATATATATATATTTTTTTTTTTTCTTTCTATTTAGATATTTTAGGTATTTTTTACATGCTTGACATGTGAAGAACTAGAAAAACGCAAGTATTTCTATATTTTTTCTATTTCTAATTAGAGTACTTCAATTCAATGTTTATTGATATTTTTAATTTATTATTCAATATTACTTCTTATTCTAATCATACTTTTTTTTTTATGTAACATTTGAATTGTAATAGTTGATGGTTCTACATCTCAAGCAGAAACATCAATTCCAAATGCTTTGAAGAATTGATTCATGGAAGATTTCATATGCTGATGAACCAATATTTAGACTATATATTTCCCCTTTTATATTTCTTTTCTTGTCTAGTTTAGTTGGAAGTTTTAAGTTTGTGTGATGGTTTTGCCATTTTTTGTGTTTCTAGGAGCAGCAGAATCGAGTTTGGTGGAAAAGTATGCAAGTGGTGAAATTTTTGAGTAATTCCAGTTGGAGTTGATTCATAAGAGATTGAAGATGATCATATCAAGTTTTCAGCTAAAAAAAATTCCCAACCAATTTTTCCCAGTTTAAGAATGAAGAAAGCAGACGTTTCAAGCTTTCTAAGGACATCTCATTCAGAGCAGCTCCACCGGAGCTTTTTTTGCCCAGCACCAAGTCCAAATAACAACCAAGCACCTAGTCCATTTGCTCCAGCCCGCAACACAGCCCGGCACCCAGCCCAAGCCAGGCAGCAGGCCAGCCCATTTCGGACAGACCCAGAAGCCGGTCCAAATGGCTGGCGCGTGCACGACACTCGCGACTGGGCGCGAGTAGCCGACAGTGTCGCAAGCGGTGGGGCCCGCGTGCAGGGCAACTTGCAGTCATCCGGGAGAGGGCTACGTGGCCCTCCTCAGAGCCGTTGGATTTCCAACGGCTAGTTTTTGTAGGCTGTTGGATTTCCAACGGTAAAAAAAATTTAAATTTAAATTTTAAATTGGACCGTCCGATCACAGATCAACGGTCCACGTTTATTTCACCAAAAATTAAAAAAAAAAAAAAAAAAAAGGCCCAACGGTCAGAAATTTGACCGTTGGCCACGTGGCATCGTGTTGGCTATTGGATTTGATTATTTTTCAAATCCAACGGTCCAGATTAATTACAACATTAAAATTTATTAAAAATTAATTAAAAAATGTCAAAATTTTTTAAAAAAATACAGAAAAATTTTAAAAAATTAATTTTTTTTTTCTATAAATACCTAACCCTCATCTTCCACCTTACACCACATTTCAATATTTTCTACACTTTCTACATTTGAATATTTTGTACACTTTGAGAGAAAAAAATGACTTCGTGGAAGCTCAGTGAAGATGTTACGTTGTGTGAATGTTGGGTTCGCACTACTCATGACCCGATTACGGGTAATGAGATGGATAAGCGAGAAATGTGGAGTAAAATTACGAAATCGTTCAACGATGTACATGGAAAAGATGTACATGGAAAAGATGCAAGATCTAGTCAAGGTCTTCAAGGTCGTTGGAAAAAACTCAATGCATCATTTACTTGTTGGAAAAACGCCCTCTCTCATGCTTCTGGTAATTTGCGTAGTGGGACAAGTTTAGCGGATGAGGTAACAATATTTTTATTTATTTATATGCATTCCACCCACATCAATATTTTAATTTATTTAATTTCTTATGTAATTTTTATGTAATATGCATTCCACAATACTTATGTAATTTTTATGTAATTTTTATATAATTTTTATGCATTCCACAATTCTTATGTAATTTTAATAGACACTACAAGCACAAGCATTCTACAATGCAAAGAACCATAACAAATCATTCAACAAATGGGAATGTTGGCAAATTGTCAAAGATTGCCCTAGATACAAAATTGTGGCAACCGGTCCAGAAGTTGTCATGCACGGTATGGGTCTACACAGTTCGCCAGAAGCAGACATAGCCGAACAAGAAGCCAACACATTTGAAGACACGGAAGGGATGCCTGAACAAGTGCCAGAGACCCAACCGACTCGTCAGTCCCTCAGGCCTCAAGGTAAAAAGGCATCAAAGAAAAAAGGTAGTTCTTCCAAAAATGACTACACTAAATATATGGAGGAACTTACTCGTCAAGGTGAAATGAACATGGCATGGGAAAAGGCTAGAGATGAGGAAAAAGCTGCTGCTGTGGCAGCAATTATTGCAGCTACTGAGGCTCGTGATGCGGCGTCTGAGAGACAAAGAGAAATAGTTAATCGAGAGAACGAGATGATTAGAGAAGCACTTCATCGAGAGAATGAGATGCTTAGAGAAGAAAGGATGTCTCAAATAGATCGTGACACTATGAACAAGTCTCTAGTAGGACTGTTTCCGAATTCAAAATATTTTTGGACATCAGAAAAAAGAGATGTCGTGCGAAGGAGGCGTGCAAGAGATGCCGAAACAAGTCAAGGGGGTTCCAGCTACAGAAATCCTAGCAACCAAGATCCTAGCACCACATATCCTAACTCCACAGACTTTGTATAATTTCGCATTTATTTGTACTACTTTATTTAATTTCTTATTTATTTTTAGAACTTTATTTAATTTCTTATGTAATTTCTTATTTATTTTTAGAACTTTATTTAATTTATTATGTAATTTCTTATTTATTTTTAGAACTTTGTTTAATTTCTTATGTAATTTCTTATTTACTTTTAGAACTTTATTTAATTTCTTATGTAATTTCTTATTTATTTTTAGAACTTTATTTAATTTCTTATGTAATTTCTTATTTACTTTTAGAACTTTATTTAATTTAAACTTAAAATTACATAACCTCACCATTTAAACTTAAAAAAAAACCATTTAAACTTAAAACACCAAATAAAATTACATAAAACACCATTTAAACTTAAAATTACATAACCTCACCATTTAAACTTAAAACACCAAATAAAATTACATAACCTCACCATTTAAACTTAAAAAAAAAAAAGCAAACACACTAAATAAGATTACTTAAAAAACAATACACTTTATTCTTCAACCACAAGCCTTATTTTAATTATCTTCGCCTTCGTGCAATCTCCACTGATGGTCAATCAAGTCATTCTGGCGGGCTATGTGCCAGTATGGCTCTTGCAATGAAGTGTATCGTTGAACGATCAATTCATTGTAACGTCCATCCCGTTCCAACGACTCGTGTTGCACGGGATCTTCGGTCCGGTCATGAGCATAGTAGATTTGTGTTCTTGAGTTGTTCATCGGATCCGGCTCGTATTCATCGACAGCATCATAATCATACTCGTCTTCAACAATCATGTTGTGGAGAATAATACACGTCATCATGATGGATCGAAGAGCCTCGACATCAAACATTCTAGCTGCAGCCCTGACAATGGCCCAACGAGCTTGCAGGATACCAAAACAACGCTCGACATCCTTCCTACACCCTTCTTGACACTTTGCGAAGTGTTTCTCTTTTTCACTCTGCGGGTGTGGCACTGTTTTGACAAATGTTGACCACTTTGGGTAAATACCATCTGCAAGGTAGTATGGTCCCTCGTATTTATTACCATTAACCCAATATGTGCATCTCGGCCCACGCCCTTGTAGCAGTTCGTCAAATACTGGAGATTGGGCAAGGACATTTAGGTCATTCTGAGCTCCTGGAACACCAAAAAAAGCATGCCAAATCCATGTATCAAAAGAAGCCACTGCTTCCAGAATGATGCTTTTGGCTCCTTTTCTGTCGCCATAAGCTCCTTGCCATGCACTTGGACAGTTTTTCCATGTCCAGTGCATGCAGTCGATGCTTCCAATCATGCCAGGGAAGCCTCGCATCTCACCCTTCCTCAGAAGCCTTCGCATGTCCCTTGTCGTGGGTTGCCGAAGGTACTCATTGGTGTAGAGGGCTTCAATTGCAGAGCAAAACCGCATCAGGGACTCCAGAACTGTTGTTTTTCCCATCCTTGCGATCTCATCCACTTGATCTGCAGATACTCCATATGCAAGCATTCGCAAGGCAGCCGTAATTTTTTGCTCAGGAAGAAGACCTAGAACATGAAAAGCATCCTCTTTTTGCACAAAATATGGATCATGGTTGCAAACATCACTCATGATTTTAGCGAACAAACTTCGTTGCATTCTAAAACGACGTCTAAAAACATGATCAGGGAAAACGCTGTTGGGAATAAAATAATCTTCCAAGAGATCTTTACCTCGTCTTTCCCTTCTTCTATCGATGTTTTCCGCACGTCCGGGTTTGGCTATCTGACCCATAGCTTCCATGATACGGCGGGAATGTGAGGCCATCCGCCTTCTATGGTGATCATCCTCAAGCACCTCCATTGCGAAGGGCTCATCTCCACCTCCACCTTGGTCAAGATTGACCAATTCTTCCTGTTGTGCCAACAACCTTTTCTGCTGCTCTTGTAACTGTTTATACGTTCTCCTTGAAGAAGACATTGTAAGAATTCAAGATTTGAAAATGATAAAGAAGAATTCTGAGCTAAAAAAAAGGATTGAGTTTAGTGTGAGGATGGATGTAGGGATGTAGGGTTTATATGGACAAAAAAAAAAAAATGAGGTTCTGGACAATGCCACGTGGCACTACGTGATTGGTTGAAAATCTTAGCGGAAATCTATTCAAAAAATAGTAAGTTCGGATAATGACACGTGGCGTGACGAGATTGGTTAAAATTTTTATCGAAATCTTGCCTAAATTATTGTAAACAGGAAGTGACACGTGGGTTGTCGGGATTGGTTGAAAATCTTAGTGGAAATCTATTCAAAAAATAGTACGTTCGGATAATGACACGTGGCGTGACGAGATTGGTTAAAAATCCTATCCGAAATTAAAACTATTTTTTTTTTATTATTTTATAAAAAAATTATTTAATATTTTAAATGGACTGGGTGCCAGCGCATTTTGTAGGGGTGGAGATCGTTTGTGCCAGCGCATTTTTAGACTAGGTGCCAGCACATTTTTTTTGGGGTGGAGATGCTTTGGCCTATTACTGTTCATTGGGTCTATTACTGTTCAATTAAGTGGATAAATGGGCTGGGTGCTGGCGCAAAGTGGATAGGAGTGGAGTTGCTCTCATTGAAATCTATGGACTTTTGGTCTACCAAACGTTATGACCAATTCTGCCCACTGTAACCAATAAAATAAGAAAGTAAATGCACCTTGTATTTTGCTTTGTCATCAACACTCAGCAGAAAAGTGGGTTTTAATTCCACTCACTAGCCTTTGGAGCAAAAGAAAAGTCGAGAGGAGAAAGTGGAGAGCACAATTGCCCACTCCATTGACTAATAAAATAATCAACACACGGCAACAGAGAGCATGGCAGAAGAGGAATAGACTGATTGGAGTTTTCGATATAGAGTGCAGAACACGACAGAGGGGAGAAAACAGAGAGCAGGAAAGGGGAAGGGGTGCCGCAACTCAAAATTTGAAGAGAAGAAGAAGCATGCTCCTCTTTTTTAGGAGAAGATGATCAGAAAGCTCATCTTGTGAAAATGGGTTGTTTTCTTTCTTTGATTTTTAATGGATAATTCCTTATGTACTAAAAAAAGTATGTGTAACTAATTTCCTTTTGCTAGAGTGAGGCCATAAGGCTCAACATGATTACGTAGATGTCTCTTTCAATTGCTTAAGTGTTGTTACATGCTTGCTTTGATATTGTCAATCACTAAATTAAACTATCTATGTGCCTTGATGTTTGATCACCATTAGGATGCTTAGAAAAGTCATCGGATGCAATTTTGAACGAATGTCATGTTAAAATTGGCTATACTTCTTGTGATTGAGGAATGCAATTTCTCCTAAGGTAAATATCATACTTTTAGGGATTACATGGTTTAACAAAAGAATTTTCACCAAGATTTAATCCAAATATCATGAATAAATTGCATGTAGTGGTATGAGTTTTAGCTTGAATGTCACAAGTAAAACATGAGTAATTGAATGTCACAAGTAAAACATACACAAGGAAAACCTAACTTTCAAAGCATGTGTGTTTTCGATTACTTAAGCAATTGGAAGAGCTATGTAGGAGTGTTGTTGGTAAAGGTTGAACTCTAGCACCTTGACAATCTAATTTTCTTCAATTATTTGTATTATCTTGAGTTTCTATATTTACTTGTTTTGTTTAGTTGGATCACTATTCCTATAAGCCAATTCTCATTTTAGATATTTGTTTAAGTTATGTACAATAGTATTTAGTTTCGTCGAATTAATGTAGTTTTTAGAGTTAACTAAGTTAAATACACAAAAACTTGTAAATTGTTTATATCAGTCCCTGAGGAGATCAGCCTTGCTTGAGCCATTCTATACTACAAACACTTGTTCCCTTGCAAGAATTTTCTATGGTTTAACCCTTGTTTTACAAGTGATAAAATCGCTATCATATGCACTGGTTTTTGCTACTTCAGTGATATTGCATTATCAAAACAACAAGTTATTTGTTTTGGGATTATAATAAGGGGATCTTATAACCAGAACCGTACTTTTGAGTTTTGAGTTTTTTGTTTATGCATTAGTTGCTACAATTGAATTTAGACAATTATATTAGTTAGACTTTTGAGTTTGTGAACTTATAACCATTTGGATTATGTTTGCTGACATTGTTGTTGACTTATTAAGTTTTGGTTTGATTTCCATTTTAATTTGTTAAGTCATGATTATGTTGGCTTATCATCAATTGCAAAATTGCAGCAGCAACTTATTTTCTCTTTTCAAGTTTGTTATTTACGGGTCGGTGCATGGTCTTGCGTTGTTGTTTTTGTAGCTTATTTGAAAAACATTGGTTGTGCCATTTACCAACCGAACCAGCCAATAATTTAGGTTTCTCTTTTTTGGTTTGTTGTTTATGGGTCGGTGTATGGTCTTGAGCTGTTGTTTTTGTAGCTTATTTACAAATCATTACTTGTGCCATTTGCCAATTAAACCAGCCAATAATTTTGGCTAAACTGATTTTTGGGAATTGCAAGAAAACGGTTGGCTAGTGGTAACTAATTTTTGGTAATTATTTATATGTGGCTGACAGGTGGCACAAGAAATTTGGCACGGTTTACCAACCAAACCCAGCCCTAATAATTATTTATTAATATTATTATGAATATGGTAATAGTTGCAAGGAATAAATTTTCTTTCATAACTTCAAAGGGGCCCATACTGGATCATAAATTATCTTTGGTGTTGCTGTGTTTTTTAAAAAAAAAAAATTGCTTATGTTATGTTGTAAAAAATAAACAAATGTAAAATAAAACAGTTGAGTGTTTGGTAAACTTTTATTTCAAAAGTGTTTAAAAAAAAAAAAAAAAAAACAGTGTTTAAGAATTTGACAAACTTTTGGTAAATTTGCTAGGATTGTGTTAAATGACAAAGAGTGGGATGTTAAATATGATTTTATAATTTTTTTAGAAAAGATAAAAAATTATATATTCTATGGACACACACCCTTCTCTCCTCTCCTCATTTTCTCCGTCATCTCTCCTTCGAATTTTGCTAAACTTTCTATCTTCTCTCCATTCTCTCCGTCCTCTCTCTTATGGGTTTGCAGAAATGAACCTTCCTCTCTCCTCTCTTTCTCCCTCATTTTCTCCACCCCTAATCCTCTCCCTCACCTGCACCTGCAGTAATGAACCTGCACATGCTTGAACCTCCCGCTCAGATCGACTAATCCCAGACGACGGCTGAGAAACTTGTTGGTGGTAATTATCCCAAAAGATTTGGGGTTGGGATTGGGACTGGATCTGGTGGATCTGGGAGGGGGTGAAGTGTTTCAGCCCCATTGACAAGGGTTGCTGGTGGTGCTGCTCAAATTGGGCTGATTTGGGAAAGGGAGGAAGTCTTAGGAAAAAGAAGGGAGGAGAGGGGCGCAGGAAGAGGAAGGAGATTCAGTAGGGGTGTGGAGGATCTGGAAGGAGAGGGATGATCGGGAGACCGGGCGGCACATGCAGAGGGACAGCGATTGTCATTTTATAAAAATGACGAGGGTGTTATTGAACTTCAGAAAGTTTCATTAAAGATACACTATAGCTTTGCATGCTTTGACAAAAAGCTAATTTTTCAAAGCAGCATTTAGCAGCTTTCTTTTCTAGTGATTTCTGCTGTCAATGCCTTCAAAATAATCCTTTTTTTTTTTTAATTTACCAAAGACCTTAACTCTAAATCAGTACAGAGTATTGAGCTACTTATTTTATGGGCCATATACTTTTCAAAGTGTCTTTTACAAACTTGAAAACAGCATGGAAAATCTTCTGCTTGGAAAACGACCTAAGCCAAGGATCAATCCTTGCATCAATTGCATGCATGCGGTACCCTTTTATATTTGGTTGAGACGTCGACATGTGAACTAGATAGGCCCTTTCGAAATCGACAATATTAACTGCTATTTATCTTGTGCTTCTGTCATCAAATCCCATAGGAGAAGAAAACGCATTGAATCTATATGTCACAAGCAATCTAGCATTGCCCATACTTTCAAACCACTCGTCCTCCTAATATCGCTTGTATCAAAAAATTGGATGTGTTACAAATGATAAATGCTTACAACTAATGTCTAATGAAATGAAAGGTTTAGTAGTTAAAGAATCTGATTCATAAGGTTTTACTTTTTTGATGAGTCATGGTTAACTTGTATGCGATATGACACCGAAATACAATACATGAAACTTAAATTCCCACCACTGTAAATTCAAAGGGATTGACGACAGAATAGTAAATATTTACTACGAAAAACATGAAAAGTAACACTGTAACATAAGTAATATCCACCTGAAATTTTTCAAAAACAATTGTGATATTACAAAGTAAAGAAACACAATCCAAACAAGTCAAATAATAACTTATAAATAAACAGTCTTCCATTCTCTCAGTTATCTCTCTGATGTTTGCTTCTCTTCAAGGTTTGAACAGTTGGTACTTTTGAAGGCTTAATTTATTGTGATCTTAAATTGCTTCATGCTTTCACTTAACCACACAACGTTGATGCTAGCTCCTACTTACAACTGGAAAGAATATATAGTACTTCAATGGCCTGAGGATATTTAGGAACCAAAGATGGCAGGGGTGGAAACTTGCCAATCTTTGGGTGTGGGAACTATTTATGGGATTTTGGGGATGGGAGGAAGCTTGGGCTTTGGGTGAGGGAAGTAATATTTTGGGTGGAGTGGCGGGAGTGGTGGTTTCTTAAAGAATGGATGAGGAAGCTTGGGCTTTGGGTGAGGGAAATAATATTTTGGGTGGAGTGGCGGGAGTGGTGGTTTCTTAGAGAATGGATGAGGAAGCTTGGGCTTTGGGTGAGGGAAATAATATTTTGGGTGGAGTGGCGGGAGTGGTGGTTTCTTAAAGAATGGATGAGGAATCTTTGGCAATGGAGGGAGAGGCTTGAATGGGTGTGGCTTTGGCTTGTGGAATGGGATGGGTGGTGGAAGTGGCTTTGTGTATATTGGGACTGGTGGTGGAAGTGGCTTCTTGTATATGGGGACTGGTGGTGGAAGTGGCTTCTTGTATATGGGGACTGGTGGTGGAAATGGCTTCTTGTATACTGGAACTGGTGGTGGAAGAGGCTTCTTATAGACTGGGACGGGTGGAGGGAGAGGTTTCTTGTAGATTGGTGTTGGTGGAGGGCAAGGTTTCTTGTATACTGGGACTGGTGGAGGGTTAGGTTTCTTGTATACTGGGGTGGGTGGAGGGTTAGGTTTCTTGTAGACTGGGACGGGCGGAGGGTGAGGCTTCTTGTAGACTGGTACGGGGGGAGGGAGAGGCTTCTTGTAGACTGGTACTGGTGGAGGGACTGGCTTCTTGTAGATTGGCACTGGTGGAGGAAAAGGCTTCTTGAAGATTGGAACTTTTGGAGGGAAGACCTTAGGAGGGAATGGCAATGGGTGTCCAAAAATTGGGTGAGATTTATGGAAAGGTGGCAACTTAGGCAAAGGTGGCAATTTGGAAAAAAGTGGGTGCTTCTTGTGAGGCCAAAAGAAGGCAGAAGTGCAAGTCACAGGTGAAAATTTGAGATTTCCACCAGCCACTCCAAGGGTTTGTGTCCCATCACTTGCCTTGGACTTGAAGACTATTTTTGTGGATTTCAGGCCGTCATGGGCAGCACAAGGGGCAGCTGATGCACTGTGGAGTTGGGCATAACATTCCTCTTTTAGTTGGTTTTCTTCTTTCACAATCTCTTTAGGAAGTAAGACTTTGAACTCTCCCTGTTCATTGAGCTCCCCAACACCTCTTGTTTTGAAGTGCCCATTTTCGGGCTTGCAGTCAATTGATACACGAAGACCTGTAAAATTGTAGCTAAGTTTAATAACAATTTAGGTCGAGAATAAACCCTAATTGGTTTCTTTGTTCACAAGAGGAAGAAAACAAGAGTAAGTGCTCTAAGCTATAATAAGTTCCATACATAGAAAGTGGAAATGAAACTTCAGTGAAACTGTTAAGTTTATGAGCACGTTTCTCAATGCTTAAATAATAATTCAATCATCAACTTCCATGTAATTTAATTTACAAAATTTTATGTACAAATTTAGTCTCACTAGCATTACTCTTCCAAATATAGTCACTTTGCTGTCCACTTTTGAAGTTCATGCAATGCAACACATGCAGTAATGTGCATGGCAATGCAAAAATACCTAAAATATTAGCAACTTATGAAAGAAAATGCAACCAGAAATTTTGTTACCTGAAAAGGCTTGGCTAGTCTTAATGTTATTCCGAGCACAGTCAGTGCATTCTCCAACCCCAACTACCTCAATTGTCTGCTCAGCATGGCTAAAGCTCACAAAAAGCACACACAGCCAGAAGCACTTCTGGAAAATCTTCATTGGGAACACTACCCCCAACACAGACGTACGGGGGAGAGAAAGTTCAAGAAGAAAACGGCTTATTCTATAAGCTGTTGCTATTACCCATCTTTACAAAGCTTATTATATAGGGTTTATAAGCACTTTGATCTAAAAGCACATCGACACTGAAATTTAAGGGCTTCACATGAGATTAGGGTCCCTAGGGACCCTTTCTTTAGGGGTGACCTTGCGTTTAGGGGAGAAGAAAAGGACCGTAACGTGCATACCGACTTCATCCCCCATATCACAATGTCATTCATTCAATGAATAGCTCCCAACTGTATATCTTATCTGTCTAAACCTACTTACTCGGATCCCATTAATACCATGCTTTTTACACATACCCACGTTTAATTTACCTAAGTAATTTATGTTCTACGATCAACGCATGTTCCTAAATACTTAAATTGTAAGGAAATGAATCAACAATGTATATCAAACTTATACTTTTTGACATGTGCATGATTATTTATGCACATGCATGAATAGCCCAACTTGTGGAATAAGAGTGACAAACATATAAAATGTATATCAAGCCTACACCGTCTAACACATGCATGATTATTTATGCACTTATTGGAATACATCAACTCTTGGAATGTAAACGAGAATCAAACTCGGTCAAGAATGAGAGGTGAACCATTCAACTTAATTACACTGATATTGACTCAACTTAATTACTTGCACTGATATTATCTCAACTTAATTACTTGCACAACTCGACAAATGTTGATTTTTATCACAAAAGACAACTGTGATTACAAGTGAAAATGTTCAATATAAATTATAATTTATTCTGTCAAATTTTCGAATTGCAATCTTCAATAGGGCGCACCCTTTCCTCATGAGCCCCTATTTATTTTCTTTTATTGGGCTTGGTGGCTTAATTTGTCACAGTTGGGAGACTAAAAGAGGAAACAAATGGTGGCATTTGCAGGCACATACCTAATTCACGCGATCATCATATCAAATAAACTATCAACCAATTTTTCATAACAACCTCTCGCCAAAAGTCCAAATTATGTATTAAATGTGGACACACACTCATCATGTGCCTGTTCAATTACAATAGGAGGCTAATGGAGCTGGAAGTTCAAATTGAAACCTCATCTCTTTTCTTTGTCAAATTTGAAATTAGCTAGAGAAAATTGATTTTGTACTATATTTGTATTTGGTCTAACAGAAGCTTTCGTTCAATTGAAATTTTGGTTCCTAAATTAAAAATATGTGAGTATTAGTCTCAAAACTCGTCACAATATGGAGCAATGTTCCTAATAACACTGTTAGAACTTTTAGTCAGATTAATGGATTTTAAGAGGAAAATTAGGGACGAAAGTTATAACAAAGGGCGTATAGGATTCTCTTCCCTCCTACCATTACTTTACACACAGTAAAAATACAAAAACTAATACTCACAAATTTTTAATTCAATGATTAAACTCCAACTAGATCAAAATTCAAAAACTGCTATAATTTTATGAAATTGATTATTCATATGGGTATGGTGGGGTGGGTTCTAAAATTGTGGAATTATAGAGCACATGGTAGAGCACATGGAAAAAGTTGAGTCGCTCGAAGGAGAGCAATCAGAGAGCATAGTGGCACAGGCAAATTTGTTGGTATTTCGTACAAAAAATTAACTCAAGCCCCTAGGAGCAATTCCAGCATGACGAAGGCCCCCTAGGGCAACTTCCTATTCAATCCCCTTCAATGAACAATAATTGCCTTTTGCATATTCTCCCATAAACTGATTAGCCATGGCAATAGGTAATAAAGTATTAATATTTTTTATTTTATAAAAAATAAAAAATAACTTTATTTGTAATTTCGGATAGAATTTTTAATCAGTCTCGTTGTATCACGTGTCATTAAATAAGAAATTACAACCCAAAATATTTGAGAAAATATAAAATTGTGGTGTAAGTTGGAAGATAAGGTTAACATAAATATAGAAAAATTGATTTTTTTTAATTTTTAAAATTTTTTCAGATTTTTTATTAATTTTTTACATTTTTTAATTAATTTTTTTATATTTTTATTAAGTTTAAAATGTGGCTAACGTCAGCCAAGTATCACATAACCTTAGGCTCTTGAGCCACCAATTCGAATCGGGCCTCTCACTCGAGCCCCCCTTAGTCCACTAGCCCGTATGGGCTGGAGCTTGCAGCTCTGGCTATTGGGTTGGAAAAATGGTTGGTCCATCGTGCTATTCCCCCCACTGGAGTTGCTCTAACAAGAAACTTGCCAATATGGGGTTAGACATCATTCCACTTGTGGGCTCGAGTCCTATATTAAGTTGTACGTACAAGGGACAGCTGTAGGTATTTTGTACAAAATAAAGGCATGTGGGCGGAATGAAAGGCCGGGCGATTCTTGCATGGGCATTGGGTCGGGTTTGGCTTGGCTAACCACTTGTTCTCTGATTTTTTGGCCGCCAGAGGACATTTTTTAGTTTAACGGCAATTTAGAAGCCCTTGCCCTTGCCCTTGCCCTTGCCCCGGTGGAATCGCTCCTAAGGGTACCTATAGTGTTAAGTCATTGATATGACCGTGTAAGGAAGAGAGGAAAAATCTTAAAAATTTGTATACTAACAGTTGTGGCATGTTTTGTCTATTATTCATTTCTTTAGCGTGCCTGGATTCAAGGTTAAATTATATTTGGAATCATCTGCAACATATTTTATTTGTAAACTACGCAGATCAAGTAAGAACATGTTTATGTGCAACGAATAAGAATATGTATCAATTCAATTTCAGATATTTACTCAAATGCAGACAAGTGAATCATTTTACATAACTTGTTTACAAATGCTAGACAACGAATCTTGACTCGTATATACAAGAATAACAATTGTCATTACTCAAGAACCAAAACACTAATCAATATCTTCAACATGGAGCTTTGGGTACAATTGCTAGTATACAAGCAATTCAAAGGCTCTCCTTAAACAAATTTACAATTATTAGTTACCCAATAACCAATGAGCATGACAACTGTACAAATTAGTATCCAATGCAGAGATGCCATTTGGCATCCTAACAACTTGTTGGAAATGTGCCCTAAAACCAATCATATGATGATACTTTATGGACATTTCACATGTTAAACTAATCTAGTTTAATATTAAGGGCAAACATTATTGTTTGAGCCGTCTCATATAAATGTTATATGCTTAAACGATAAGTCCAAGGAATATGTGATTGGAAGAATGCGATCTAAAGAAGTTAGATTCATGAGACCATTCTTTCGTTGACACATCCTAAACGTTCCTGATCATAGGATTGTCAATTGGGCATTGACAGTCCGTTAAGATCAGTACGTGCTATGTCTTCTCTCAGGGAGAGTGACTAGTCTCGAGTCATTGGTGTGTGTGACATCAAGACAAGTACGTAGGTGCTCAATAGAGAATGAGTTCACTGAACACGATCAACGAAGAGTTCTCATATTCATGTCACATGAGAACTCATGGTTGGGATAATGCAAATTAGTCTTTTGACCTGAGGCATCACAGTTGTCTTATGGTTAGGTCCTTAATCTTTGATTATGTCAAAATCACTCCATCAGGATGGTGTCCATGGCATCGTTGGGGTTAAGCCACTTAGCCATGGAGGCAAGTGAATGCACAACAAGGGATCTCTAACCTTCAAACTGTTTGAGGGAGAATACTCTATGATATGATTAAGAATCTTTGGCCAAAGTATGAATGAGATTTAGGAATGTGTTCCAAATCACATTCAAGGTAATCATATAAGCACAAGACTCACATTGGATAGTAGACATGAATAAACTATCAAACCAAACAATGTGGTCAAGAGTATTGTATTAGAGAAAGACCGTATTGCATTTGTAATCCTAAAACTGAATAGGTTCTCCACCTCTTCTGATTAGCTTGGGTAACCATGACATGCTGCTAGGCGTCAACCATGGTTTGTGGAAGCCCTAAAAGTGTATTATCACTAATGGGAGAATTGAAAGTAAGTTTCAATTCACAATCGATTAGAAAGAGTTTTGATCGCCCACTGCCTCGCTAAAAGGAACCTAATGGATCGTTCACCGAGTAAGGTAGAGTTTGAAGAAACAACGGAGATGAGTAAGAATAATTAAATGGTTTAATTATTTATCTAAGGCTAGGATTAATTAATATGTTAATTAATCAAACGAATAAGTTCGTTAAAGACCTCGGGTTAGTTTTGAGCCGCAAGGCCCAATGGGATTTGAATGTCAAGCCCATTAACTCAAGTTGTATGACAACTTGAATAAACAAAGGGCTTGAAAGCCCAATAAACCCTATAGGCTTGCCATGTTAGAAGAATAGGGCTTTTGGTCCATTAGGTCACTTATTTGAAGGGACTATATAAAGGACTTTATAGCCTAAAATTTACATATGGTAATTTTTGGGGAAAGGATGAGAACACAAGCTCTCCTTTCTCTCTAAAATTTAGGCCACCTTGGAGGGATCATCTAGCAATCAAACTCCTCCAAGGTCACTCATTTCTTCTTCATTATGCCTTGGTGATGAATATTAGAGGTTCTCAATTTTGGGAACTTGGAGAAACCTTTTCATCCATCCAAATCCATGGATCTAAGATGCAAGGAATGAAGGCCCTCTCTTTGGGTGATTAGCCTTTGCTTATGCAAAGAGGAATCTACAAAGGTATTGATTTCTCAACTCACTTTGTTTTGAGTTGAGTCTTGGTTCACCTATCTACTAGGCTTTGAATTTCATGGGTAAATGTTTTGTTTTAAGTGCATACAAGCATGATTCCGCCTTTAATTGTTAATTGCATGCTATTGATGTTGCTTAAATGAACATGTTTTTCACAAATTTTCCTTCAAGTGGTATCAAGAGCCTAAGTCTAGTAGTTGGTGAATCCTTTTGGGTTTTGTAGTTCATAGTTTGTGATTTGAATGTTGTAATTGTTACAAGCTTTATTCTTGCTTCTTTGAATGTAAATTTTGTTAGAAAATTTGCCATCTCAAATGTTGTAGATGTAGTTCATATGAGCATGAATTTTGGAGCTAAAATTTGGTGCCATGTTTTTGGGGAAATTCGGCCAAATCCAAAGGGTGGATTTTTGGGTTCTTGTTTGACTTGTTAAAAGTGTTTTAAAGTGACTTTTGGAACCCCTATGTACCCTAGTATGGTTGTATGTTATTTCCCTTAAGTTTGAGTGGTTTTGGTATGTTTTTGGGTGAAGAATGTTCATGGAGCTCTTATGGGTTTTCATGGATGTTCTTCATTGTTCTTGATATGTTCTTGCCAAGAACAAAAGGTTTGGTGTTTTGATTCAAAGTTTTGATTTATTTCATAAAGTTTTTGTTTTGAAATATTTCTTATGTTTAAATATATTAGATATTTATTTTGAAAAATTAAAGAAATTTTAGTGGGTTGGTGTGTAATGATTTATTCCATTTCACACACCCCACTTACAAAAACTTTGAAATTTTTTTTAATACTTTGCTTCAATGGCCGGCCACCCTACTCAATTAGGGTCTTTGTGGGGCTTTCATGCAATTACATAAAGTTTTGATACTTTTGTGTATTTGTACTTTGACCCAAAAGTTTACGTTTTTACGTAAAGGTCCAAAATCACTAAAAGGACAAATTGTTTTGCTCCTTTAATGAAGTTTTAGCTTTTGTGGAAATTTTTTGGGTTCTAGTTGTAATTACATGAAGTAGTGGACTTTTGTGTTTTTACAAAGTGACCCCAAAAGTTTAAGTTTTGCAAAATGGCCCAAAAGTTGAGGTCATAGCATTTTGGCCCAAATTAGGTAGAGAACAAAATTGTTTTGTCTCTTTAAATGAGAATTGGATTTTCATTTCATTTAGCTCCATTTAAATCAATTCTATGGATACAAAAACCAAATGAAAATGTTGCATTCAAGTTTAATTAGTTAAAGCGTTAATTAATTAAAGAAAGGGTGATTATGAACCTAAGCCTACTATAATTGAGCTATGTGAAAGGCCGTTTCAAATTTGTTTGAACCATGGGAATGTGTAGATTAAATTTTGGTTGTAATTTGATATGATCAATTGTTGTAAAAGAGCATAAGCTCTTCTTTACTTTAAAGTAATTTGATTTGATCAATTGTTGTAAAAGAGTATAAGCTCTTATTTACTTTGAAGTACTCCTTTCTTGTTTTATTCGATATGCATGAAATTGGAGTAGTTGGGTCCAACGCCCAATAAGACAACACGCCTTAATGTGATTAAACGCGTAACTAAAATCAATCTCCATCCCTAGACCGAGATTCAACACTAGGCTCGTGTTGAATCGAATCAAAGGTTCATAGTCATCCTAAGGCCCTAAGGCAACTATATAGTCCATCAATGAATGCAAACCTTATGTTAGTAGTATCATATACTCTTGCTTTAAAAAACCGTTTTAAAAGCTTAGTGGGAGTATTATATACAACTAAATCAATCAAATGGACCAATAGTTGTAATAGGACCAAAATGTTTTAATTGGATTAAAATGTATGTTTATATGTGATGAGACCTAAAACCCTCAACAAACCATTATTAAGTTGATAAGCGAGAGATGCTTTGAATATCTCTTCGTGGCCTTCCACCGTGGTGGGCTCCAATCGTTTGTGACTTGTACACCGGCTTCACCCTATCATGGGGGAGTACAAAGTGCATGCTTACACTCAGGAGGAGTCCATAAACATATGATGAGGTAAGTGTAGGCAACGAGGATAGCCAACATCGTATCATCGTGAGGTTATTCTTGAACCCCTACACGAACTAAGCATGGTGGGAATAACTTAACTAAGTGCAATAGTGCCAACATCGTATCATCGTGAGGCAACATTCTCTAGAGGCCAAACAAGATGGGTAATTACAAACGTTGTAAATGAGTAAATCGTTATTCTCTCATCATTATTTTTGCTAACCAACATCGTATCATCGTGAGGTGGGCTTGGTAATGGTGAGTCTCCCATACCCTGCTAAGAGTTCAACAAAACTCTCGAATTCTGATGAGGGATATGGAATTTGCCAAAAATAGTGGGTGGTGCTATTTGATTTAAAGACCCGAATCAAATGGCTTAAAATCAATCAATTTATATTCGTTATGTATTTGTTTACCAATATATTTGCAAACGCTATCCAAAACTTGACAAAGAAAAGCCGAATGCTTTAATTTCCGGACTTAGTTCTACAATCCCATAGATTGTCTTTAATGGCTTGTAGATGTAACTAAGTAGTCTCATCCTCACAATCTTCCTATTGATAATGTATCATTGGAAGAATATGTTAGATAAGTCTAACATGAGAAGGACAACACTTTTAATGTCATAATTCTTCAAAAACAAATTGTTGTATGAAGAAATAAGAGTTGCTTTGAACAACCCTTAATCAACACAAACTTTAGTGCTTGTTTCTTTGTTACATAAACAAGGAACTTTTGAAGTAAGCACAAGGGCATGGACGCTTTATGTGCCATGATTCTTCACTTACAAATTGTTGTATGAAGAAATGAGAGTTGCCTTGAACAACTCTTGAAAGTTTGTAATTATGTTTAGAACATAATGGTTGGTTGACAAAAATAGTCCATCAACATGGACTTATGATGATTTTGAATCATTGAGTGTTGAAGTGTTAAACCACTTAACGAGACGGAAACGAGGCAAGGACTTCACCTTTGTGTCCCTATCCTAATGGTTCGCTAAGTTTATTGTAAACTATATAGTGAACAATAACCGCACGCTCTCCAAATCGTTTGATGTGTATAACACATTTGAAATAAGTTTCAAGAGAGATAGTGGGAGTTTAGGGACCATGACTATTGTAGTCAAAAGGGAAGTCAAATGAAGAAGGCAAAATAACTCCAAGGGAACAAACTTTCTTTATGAAAGGATGGACATTGGAAGGGGTATTTGCAAGAAATGTCTTGCAAGTGTCAAGAACACACCTTTCGAAGGTGTTGTAATATGTTCTTGAAATAGTTCAAAACAGTTGGTTCTTCTACTTGAATGCTTGATTCCGTATTAGTAACTATGTTTTACAATTGTTGTAAAAGTATGATAATAAAAAGTAGAAGATTAATGAGAGAAGAGAAAGTACTTCACATTCGGAAAGTGAATAAAATATAGATCTCTGCGAAAGCGGATTGTACTTACTTCCTCATATGAACTACCAAAGAAATTGGAAAATACTAAAGATTGTCTTTACATTCCAATTTTAAGGAACTTAAATCCGTCACTATAGTAGAGATGGATAAATGTTTTGTTTGACAAAACATTGTTCTTTATTAATCAATAATTAGATTATTGTAATTTAATTGGTTGTCTCTATAGTAGAGATGATGTGGTAGTTCAACTGTTTAGAATACGATGATGCTTAAAACCCAAAAGGTTGCAAGGTAGTGACTAATCCCAACTGAGTTGTGATACCTCTAAAACATAAGTTACGAGTTGGTCATAGATGGATGCTTTGGATCGTTAGATCCGGATCCAATACCTTCTTGTTAAAATTGTATAGAGGCGAAATGTTCGAATCTTTATTCTTTTGGAAAGAAGAAAGAATCACAAAGTTGTTGAGGTTAATTCACTTAGATGTTAGTGGCACTTATCCACAACATAATACTACTCATGTTGTATGACATTCACCGAAGATCACTCTCGGTTGGATTATAGTTTATTTTGAATAAACACAAGTCCGAATACTTTGCAAAAGGTTTCAAAGAATTCAAGAAATGTAAGTAGATGAGTAAGACGTCTAAAGTATTTACCTCCTTAGATTTGATCCAAGGAAAAAGTAACACTTTAGATTAATTTCCTTGAAAAATATCAAGGAAAGTAGCATCGTAAGATAATGAATTTCTCCATTAGGAGAAGAATGAACATGAATAAGATTTAGTTCGTTGGACATTATCAATTACCCTTATATATATGATATATACTTCTAAGACAACCTAGTTCCTATACCACAAGCTCCAAGGTAGTCCAGAAGGATTTATAAACCGTCTCAGTTGAATGGTTTGGACATAATATGGGTTTCCGAAACCATTATTAAGATAGTCTTGATAATATATGTCTAAAACTATAAATCACAAGACAGGTTAGTTGTAGAGATCCATCCATCATGGATCTTAGCAAGCTAGTGGGAGCTATAAGCGTCTTATGAGAAAAGATCAATTGTTTGATTTCTCATAAAGATGTAAATGAATCTTTTGTTTACTAGGTTTACAAAAGATTAGTGGGAGTTGATCATATTCCTAAATTTGAATATATATACATGATATATATTAATTTTGAAAATGAAAGGAATTCTTCATCGTTAAAGTTATGACTTTAAACATTCTATAATGATAGAATGTATATGGGAGACATAGTCTATATACATGGGATGGAAATCTATAATGATAGATTTCAAGATATAATTGGATTATATCAATCCCTAAAATAGACAAGAGATGCTAGGAAGTTTCTCATATGATGATAAACTTCAATTAGAATGACAATTCTAGTGAGACTAGGAAGTTGTTCTTCTCAAAGGGAATATACCCTTTGACTCCCAAAGAAATAATGCGTAAATAGAATCCTTTATGCATACGCAGAAAGGTGATTTATGTATTTCATATTGTATGAAAACATTGATATAAGTTGTACCTAGAACGGTACAAGATGATATCAGTGCAAGCCCAGGATCAGAACCATGGCAACTGTCAAGTGAATCCTTAGGTATTTAAGAAATACTAAGGATGGATTCCTCAAGAATGAGGAAGAATTAGAGTAACGTAATGGAAGCGTAAATGTATTAGATTATGAATCTAATCCATCATAGAATATCTCTTCATTATGAATGAAGTGATAATGAGATATCTCTTTATTATGACTAAAGAGATATTTGGGTGGAAACGTTAAAAGTAAATGACTTTAATGTGTTCCATCATGTATGCAAAATATATTGCCATATAGAAGCTTACAACATTGTTGTTTGGATGGGAAAGTTCATTCATGAACTCTCCATTCGGTTCCAACCAAAAAGTGTATGACACTAATGGGGCGATAGCTCAAGCCAGGGAATCAAGGTCTCATCAAGGTCCGAACTCAAATGAGAGACTGAACCACATGATTGAGAATCATGTATAATGGTGACGTCGTTATTCTCAAGGTTGCTTCTATGGATAACATATAGATATCCATTGTCTAGGCCTACTACTCAGCCATTTATGAAATGACTACAGAAGAGGTATCATCACTGATGACTAAGCTGATTGGCTCTAGTGCAAGTGGGAGATTGTTGGAAATGTGCCCTAAAACCAATCATATGATGATACTTTATGGACATTTCACATGTTAAACTAATCTAGTTTAATATTAAGGGCAAACATTATTGTTTGAGCCGTCTCATATAAATGTTATATGCTTAAACGATAAGTCCAAGGAATATGTGATTGGAAGAATGCGATCTAAAGAAGTTAGATTCATGAGACCATTCTTTCGTTGACACATCCTAAACGTTCCTGATCATAGGATTGTCAATTGGGCATTGACAGTCCGTTAATATCAGTACGTGCTATGTCTTCTCTCAGGGAGAGTGACTAGTCTCGAGTCATTGGTGTGTGTGACATCAAGACAAGTACGTAGGTGCTCAATAGAGAATGAGTTCACTGAACACGATCAACGAAGAGTTCTCATATTCATGTCATATGAGAACTCATGGTTGGGATAATGCAAATTAGTCTTTTGACCTGAGGCATTACAGTTGTCTTGTGGTTAGGTCCTTAATCTTTGATTATGTCAAAGTCACTCCATCAGGAGGGTGTCCATGGCATCGTTGGGGTTAAGCCACTTAGCCATGGAGGCAAGTGAATGCGCAACAAGGGATCTCTAACCTTCAAACTGTTTGAGGGAGAATACTCTATGATATGATTAAGAATCTTTGGCCAAAGTATGAATGAGATTTAGGAATGTGTTCCAAATCACATTCAAGGTAATCATATAAGCACAAGACTCACATTGGATAGTAGACATGAATAAACTATCAAACCAAACAATGTGGTCAAGAGTATTGTATTAGAGAAAGACCGTATTGCATTTGTAATCCTAAAACTGAATAGGTTCTCCACCTCTTCTGATTAGCTTGGGTAACCATGACATGCTGCTAGGCGTCAACCATGGTTTGTAGAAGCCCTAAAAGTGTATTATCACTAACGGGAGAATTGAAAGTAAGTTTCAATTCACAATCGATTAGAAAGAGTTTTGATCGCCCACTGCCTCGCTAAAAGGAACCTAATGGATCGTTCACCGAGTAAGGTAGAGTTTGAAGAAACAACGGAGATGAGTAAGAATAATTAAATGGTTTAATTATTTATCTAAGGCTAGGATTAATTAATATGTTAATTAATCAAACGAATAAGTTCGTTAAAGACCTCGGGTTAGTTTTGAGCCGCAAGGCCCAATGGGATTTGAATGTCAAGCCCATTAACTCAAGTTGTATGACAACTTGAATAAACAAAGGGCTTGAAAGCCCAATAAACCCTATAGGCTTGCCATGTTAGAAGAATAGGGCTTTTGGTCCATTAGGTCACTTATTTGAAGGGACTATATAAAGGACTTTATAGCCTAAAATTTACATATGGTAATTTTTGGGGAAAGGATGAGAACACAAGCTCTCCTTTCTCTCTAAAATTTAGGCCACCTTGGAGGGATCATCTAGCAATCAAACTCCTCCAAGGTCACTCATTTCTTCTTCATTATGCCTTGGTGATGAATATTAGAGGTTCTCAATTTTGGGAACTTGGAGAAACCTTTTCATCCATCCAAATCCATGGATCTAAGATGCAAGGAATGAAGGCCCTCTCTTTGGGTGATTAGCCTTTGCTTATGCAAAGAGGAATCTACAAAGGTATTGATTTCTCAACTCACTTTGTTTTGAGTTGAGTCTTGGTTCACCTATCTACTAGGCTTTGAATTTCATGGGTAAATGTTTTGTTTTAAGTGCATACAAGCATGATTCCGCCTTTAATTGTTAATTGCATGCTATTGATGTTGCTTAAATGAACATGTTTTTCACAAATTTTCCTTCACAACTAACATCCTAACAACTAACACATAAAAAAATCGCAAAAATGTGAATTTTCCCTTAAAACCTGTAATCAAAAACAAAAAATCAAGAATCATATGAATTAATGGAGCTAGATGATCTGATTCACTTCCTCACTTCCTCCCATTTTAAGTTATCTGATTCTTTCCCTCTCTCGTTTATGTCTTAAGTAAATATGCTTTTCTCATAAGTTCGAACCTAGCTACAAATGTACGGCAAACTGAAGTACAGCTTTTTAAGCATTTCTTTTGTTTTTAAAAGGTGTCAACTGGTAGCAAGCCATGGTTATCCACCCCTTCCAGATCCGAAGAGGCTATTAGAAATTTCACATTACCCGTAGCCACAGTCAAGCAGACTCACCTAGGAGTGGGCAAATGGGTAGAGAACCCGTGGGTTGGGGCGGGTAATCATGGTTGGGGCAGTTACAGGGCAGGTCCAATTTTTTTTAGAACAAATGGGGAAGGATGAGGCGGGGCAGTGATATATATGGGGCGGGGCGGGTCCAAATCTTCAAGCCCGTTTCTATAATGCAAGGGATGGCACTGCTGGGCTAATAGAAATTGGGCTTGTTTCTACTTTGATTTCAAACTGGCCCGTTTCCTATAATTATATAGAATGAAACCATCCAAGATGGACGAAGATGGCGCATGGGTCCAGATCAGAGAAGACGCCCTGATGACAGAGAAAGAGAAGGGATTGAGAGGGGCAGAGCTAAGACACTGAGTTGGCGAGAGCAGAAGTACTGAACGCGTACAAAGCTTTGTTACGAACGATGTGCAAGTCGTTCACTGGAGACGTGACGATGCTAAACGACTCGGTTGGGTTAGGGTTTTTTTTATTTTGGGGATTAGGGTCAATTGTGTTGTTTTAGGGCCCAAGGTTACTGATTTAGGGGTTTTCTATGATGGTGGATTGAATGGCGAGCAGGTATTGGGTGGTGTCTTTGCCGGTTCAAAACTCAGTGTCATCCCCATCATCGCCGTCCGATCATCCATCATCATCATCGTCGTTGCCGCCGTCATCATGTTACTCAAAAGTTGACATGCAAGCGAAATCAGATGGCGGCGCTGCCGACAAAGGGTTTGGGTGGGAAAAAAAAAGACCTGTGTACCCAGCTCGAACCAACCGGTTTCAAACGGGCCGGTTTAGGTCCGGTTCCAGTGATCATATTTGCAATACCCAGCCCGGCCCGTCCAATTTCCTTTTTAAGCGGGTTCGGTCCGGTCCCTCCAAATTTGGGCCCGGCCCGGCCTGTGCCCACCCCTAAACTCACCAACTCAAAGCATCGAACCCGAAGCTTTTTAAATATTTCGTACTAACTACTTGTGCAGCATTAATTCAAAATGTGTATTATTTCATTTATATCCTTTAATTTACTCTCTGCATTATTAGCAAAGCCACTATTCCTTGCATTCCTTCTCTAAAATCCAACCGACAGTGTCATCAAACTTTGGCCCAGACACACACCGACAAAACGTACAAGGCAAACATCAACGTCTTCGTGTATGAACTGCATCTTTGAAAAACGGAAAGCAGCTAAGGCAGTGTACAATTAAGGATTAAGAAGCTAAAACTATTCTTGTTTAAGGTAAGAATAAAGGTTAAGTGTAAAAATAGTGGGTGTTTGGTTTAGTGGTATGATTCTCGTTTCAGATGCAAGAGGTCGTGAGTTCAATTCTCGCAACACCCCAAACTTATTCATATTTTTTTTAACAAACCATAATTTATTCTTCTTACAACTTTATTTTTATCTCACTTTCTTATCATTAGCCTCTTATCATACACATGTGGCAGAGAACTCTTTTTTATTAAAAATATATTTCGAAAAATAATGAACTTACTAATCACCCACAATCTCACTACGTTGGGTTGTTTTTGTGAATATTTATTTACTTGTTTTTTAAATTTCTAATGAGAGAAGGTCAACTTGGGTATTATGAAAGTTCATCATTTTTGTCTTTTCCTTTTATATATATGTAGATTCATATACTCTAGTATTCATTAATTTTATGTGAGACTCTGTGTTTTCAAAATCTATATTCATTATCTAAACTACCTATTAATAAAACTCTCTTTGTCAACTAAAAGAGAGTGAAAAAACCAAATTAACATTGTTAACAAAACTAAAGAAAAATAACCAAGATAGGAACTGTGGGCAATATAGTAATTAAACACAAAACAATTTTACTATTTTTTTAAAGCCCCACAACTAGGTAACCACTAGAAACATTGCCCGTATGTTGTTGCGGGATTAGAAACCATATGAAAAAAAATCTGTTTCAAAGCCATAAGGGATTGTCAAAGAAGGTTAATGTTATTTACATTGACTGATGTTTTAGCTTTTTGAAAGAATTTTTACATGAAGAGTAGAAATTGGGTGAATGAAACTCTTGGAATTCTTTGAACCACTTGAAGAATAGCATGACCTATGAGTGATCAATTGTGTAACAAAAATTAGTAAGAGAGTATAAGAGTTATATATGAAAGACACAATAAATACAAATTTATAAAAGACACAAAAGATAAGTGTTTTTTTGAGATATATGCACAACAACTAAAATATACTAATGTTAAAATTTATATGATTTCACCTAAACTAACTAAAATGATTTGTTTATTTTGGTAGGGCATTAAAAAAATTAGATATAATTTAGTAGAGTAATTGTTAGAATGGATCAAACACTTTCAGCAACTAAACGTTTTATACAAAAGCTTTACAATAGCTTAGTTGGAGAATGCAATATCTCAAACATATAACTGGAAAGAAAAACAGATTCAAACTTACAAATTCTACATATGAAACTATATAACAAAATGTCAAAAAGCTTACCACATTGTTTAACAACTTTTTACCAAGAAATGTAAAATAATTTGCAACGTAGCAAGGAAAACATTGATTCATACCATATGTAACAACTCGTCCCTAATTTTATAATTTTATTAATTTTAAAATAATGAATCGACGAAAATGCCCTAGAAGCGAGTGGGTTGACTTTCTTTGACCGTCGTATAGCGACACGTATGATCCATTTTTTAGTGCATTTGTGTAGTACTCGACGTTGTGAACGCGTGGGCGCATGCATAGTCGAATTTGGAGTTATAACGAAGATTTCACGAATCACTGAATACCGAGGGCAAATTAGTAATTTCATATTTGGGGATATTTTGAGTCTAGTTTTGTGAGCCGTGTGGGACCCACACCTCACTCATTCCCTCACTCTCGTGTCTCCTTCTTTTTTGGAAACTCTCCCTCATCTTTTCTCCTTCTCGTCTCTCTCCCTCCGTAACCCTCTCCCCGTCTACACTATTCTAAAAATCCCCGCTTGACCCCGCCTAGGCACTAGGCAGCTGGCCACTGCCCCAATTACGCTTAGGCATCTGAAAATTAAGAAAGGGCTCCTAGACCTACTGAGGCGCCCGCCTAGACTGCCTAAAGACTCGTTTAGCCTGCCCAAACCTGTCTAGGTCACGACTCAATTAGACAGAAAATATATCACTTTCGCTTTACATTTTATTTTTTCAATAAATTGTAAGAGACTTGTTGCATACTTAATAGAACACACATTATATCCTTGTTCCCTATGTTTTCATTATGTTCCAATACTTCATAATATATATGTCATTCTATTTTGTAGTCTATGAAGAACTTATATATATTTTAAGTATAAGTAGACACTTATTTACACGAAATATTATAGATTTACTTAAATCCACCTAATCCTCCTAGGCACTCGCCTAGGCCCCATCTAGCTACCTAGGTGCTAGGCCCCAACTCGACGCCCGACTAGAGCCTAACGTCTTTAGAACCTTGCCCGTTTCAGACGAACACCGAAACCGAGCCCAACAACCACCACCTCACCATTCTTCCTCCGACGAACCACCCAAACCACCATTACTTCCCCTAACGTGCTCAGGACGCCAAGTTGATGGTTCGAAACGCACAGTGGCCACTGCCACTATTCTTGATTTTTCCCAGCAATTCCTCAATTTTTTCGACGAAGGTGAGTTTCAGGACTCCCTTAATCTTTCTCATTTAGCTATCCTAAGTTTAATTGTTAGGTTAGACGTGCGTATTGATGAAGTTTTGGTGCATATCGACTTGGGGGAAAAGTTCCCCAGATTCCGATGAATATCTGGTAGTTTCGAGCCTTTTTCCAGCCAACTTGGGCTACAACCAATCCTCGATCAGAGCTTAGGATAATTTTTCCAGTTTCTGTCATTCTTTTACGTTTGGCTCCAGTAGGTGCAACCTGTAAGCGTAATTGGATCCAACCCAACCCCTTTTTTAAAAAAAAGCCCAAGCCCAAACCCAGATCCAAGCTTGGTTCTGAACCAGTCGACTCGGACCCATTTTGGAAATTGGAAGGAATATTCCAAAAGAATATTCTGTTGACTTTCTAGTTAACATTAACAGAATATTTCGTTAAAGTTAACTGTTGACTATTTCTTGACTTTTTTTAAATTTTCTCGGAAACATTTCTAGGCTAATTTCGACGTCCCTAGTCCGTTTTTGACATCCGTTTAGTGAAATTCCAAGTTTTACTGTAGTTGACAACTAGGCCAGCTCGGTTGACATTTTAGGGTTGATCGTTGACTTTTTACAAAATTTACCGACCCTTCTTAGCGTATTTCGACGCTCTGATTCCAAATCTGCACTCAATTTTTTCAAATTTAGTCGTTTTAGTTGAGTTTTACTAACGGGCCCCAATATTATGCTTAGGTGCGATTACTTTCTGAGACTTCAGCTTTCTTAGCTCGAAATGATATGACATCGCAAGTACCTGTGAGTGGGTCTTTGTTTTTATATATAGTATATATGTTTGTTAGTTTCTATTTTGTATATTTCATAAAGAATTTTCTACTATACGTCTAGATTATCTTAACATTTATAATTTAGCGCATTGATATAAATTATGAAATTATGCTACATCCTACGGGATGCACAAGTATGCATATTATTATCAATGCCTTAATTATATTTATGGCCGTGAATAATATTATGGTGATGTAATTATCAATTTACCGTTGTATGATTTTAATTACATTATCTGCTCATTGTGTGCTACACTGGTGTTAGTACTCGCCCAGGGTCAGGGCAAGTTTTTCACGTGTATATTCACATCACACCATACGCTCACTTTAGATCCATTGTAGGTGCTAGTCCTGTCCTAGATTGCTATAGGCAATTAAGACTCGTATGTGATGCGCATAGCGCCAGTTTTCGTGTGATTGTAGTACTAGAGCATAAATCATTATTACAACCAGTCATGTTCATGTCAGAATATCTCTACATGAATTCGTGTATCAGCATATGTCGATGAGCACTCAATATGATATGTTGTTTATGCGGGATTATGTGATTACCAGACATTAAATGTTTATATATGATTTATTGTGACACATAGAATTCTTGGGATATTGCAGGTTACAGTAAGTATTTCATACTATACGTAGTGTATATTTTGGAACTGTACTTGTTTTACGGTAAGGGGTTATTGTTTTTTGAAAAATTTTTACAAAGTTTTATTTTTAGGCCCACTTACCCTTGTTTTTCGTCCTTCCAAGTTTTAGTGGTAGAACTTTTATATCGACGAGGATTCTTGGTAAATCTTGGTATCGGAGGTTACTTTCAATGGTATAATTCTCAATCTACCCTATTGTACTTTACTTATTCTCTAATATCACATATGGAATGAATTCATTCTCGCTCACTAGCGCACTCTTACATTTAGGCACTTTTAGGTTTAAATTTACTCGCATTTTCCACATCACTACACTATACGGTTTTGTCACCCTTCTGGTGTCGGCCACCACACTCGATTCGGAGTCCTGGTGGATATTCTGGGTCAAGGTGAGTTAGTTTGGGCATTATTATGTTCATCACACTTGTGATGTAAGTATTCTCGGTTCTTGAGCCTAATTTTCGAATCTTGCCATCTTGTCAAGCACGAAAAATGTGTTAGCTTTTATTAAGTTTTAGGTTACTTAGACAACTTATCAATCTTCTAGAAGAACATTTTGGCGACCGCCTCTAAATTTAAATAAAGTACCTTGCTGCCAAGGAAAAGTCCCGTTTTGGATTGAGTTGATGGCCCTGATGCAGGGCTAATGTAACGGTAATTGTGCACCATCGGAGATTTACCTATCAATCTCAGCACTATTCTTCCGCCATCATTACCAAACCTTTCAAGATAGGAAACCACAATCAGTTTTGATTCTTTGGTAGCAACAATTAGTATACCACATGTTAGAATTCCTACGAAGTTTTACTTTCGTCAAAATTTCCAGAAATGTCACGAGTGACAATATGGTGCTAAAGTGGTAGCACTCGATGGAAGAACATTTGGGGGACAATCACCTTTGGTCCCCAACTATACTAATCTTTCAAGCATTGTTATAATTTCGAACCTTCAGCAAAAAGATTGTTTTTTTCGTTAAACCCCGATTTAAAGTAGGTTATTAGCAAATCTTTTTCCGGCATTGGGACATTCCAACCAACACTAGTTCCCAGATTTCCTTTCGATGTTGTACTCGTCATTTCGAGGAGTATAGGCATGAGAGTACGAGTTGTTATACCTTCAGATAGCAGAAATCATAGAACCAGTAAGTAATTTTCCTTATAACCAATGAATCCAGCTTTCAGGACCAATTTCTTACCAATCATCCGAGACCATCCATCCGAGCGGCTCTAACGTGTAATCAACCTATGGTGGCGCTACCAATTGACGGTACTTTTCGATATCTAGAAGTTGTCAACTAGTATTCAGGCGGTATGATTTCTGGTATTGGACACATGCTAGTATCTAAGAGTGATACATTTTTACCAAAATACCAGTTCACAGTTTGAGGGTAGTGAACAATATCAAAATATCATACGCGAGTTAATTAGCGGCGTGACTGATAGACTAATTAACAGTGACAACCTGAGTCGAAAAAATTTAAATCGTGGAAACTTAGGAGCAAGCCTTGTAAGAGGACAGTAAACTCGTAGTTGTTTTAACCTTATCACCCATCTAGATAACCAAAACCTCTTCGACCAGTCATCTTTTTTATCACGTTCATAGGTAAACATCAGAATCGAAGCACAACTTAAATTTCTGCTGTAAGAGTGATTTGAGTATCAAGAAAGTTATGAAGACCTATTAGTACGAGTTGTAGAGAAAAGAAGTAGTATAGTACGTTTCAAGAACGTATATTTTTGGTGTCATTTCTTAAAATTTTACCTGGGTCACCAAATTGTGAAGTAAAATACACCATCGATCCACTTTCTCGTACTACACTTATTCTCCTTGCATCTTATTCAACGATTTCTTCGACTTTGAGAAACCTAGTTATAAAAGCTTATTGATTAGGAATCATTCAACCCAACAATTTATGTAGGGAAACTCAAACCTAGTCAAGAGGACGATAGACCAAACCTTAGGATCCTACCTAGATTTTACCAACTCAATCGGGTGATTATTAAAAACCATTAACCCCTACTTCAAGTTGATGATCTTTCCAACCAACTTTTAGAGCCTGAGTTTTCGTCCATAGCCTGATGAATTCGTAGTTGTTTTACTGACGATTTTCTCACCTACTTCAGCAATGAAATCAAAATTTCGAAACATTAACACTCAGCTTTATACCAATCTCAAATGTTAGCTTTCTTAGACTGGTACTTTTCTTGGGAGACATGCACTCAATAGACAATATTCTTTTCTTTTTCCCAAAAGGTTGTAACTGAAGAAAATTGAAATCCTCACAAAGTGTTGTGACATTCGAGATATCTTTAGTCTTTTCGATTTTATCGACAGTTTGTTAGCGATTTTTCAGCTATAGCGTTTTCCTCACTTGTCGATTGAGGAAAGTTAGTTTAGTTTGTAATGTTACATGTGAATAAAATTTCTGACAACCGAAGTGTTGTCTCTTCCTGAACATTATTCCTACACTTTTTATGACATCGATTATTTTGAAATCTACTATGATGTTCTGCTGAATGCTTTAACTGCGTATCAATGTAGCGTGACGGAGTCTCACTTTTGCTTCCCGACGATTGAAACCATACGAAATGAACCATCTTATTCATGACTTAGAGTCAACAATTATATTTTTCATTTGAAAATCAGATGACACTTCTCTGTGGAGAAACGTGTCCAAAATCTTTACCCACCTTATCCTTCTCAAATACATCTTCATTTGAAAGGAACTAAATTTCTGACAGCGACGATGGAAAAACCAAATCAACGTCTACGATTAAACTATTGTGTATCACCTCGGTTGTGCAAACGTAATTACTATTTACTGCATCAAAAGACATATCCCATTTCAACTATAATTCACAAGTGTTGATATGACGTTACTTACAAATCATCAAGAAATCGTTCGAGTGGTTATAATCCCTTTTCTGTATCAAAATGAAGATGGGGAAATATCACCATAAGCTTCATGTATGAAGTATCTTGTACATATAGAGATTCTGATGATGTTTTGGTGATTATCGACCGACTTGACAAGTCAGTTACTTTCTGTTGGTTCAAAAGGACTACATTTTGGATCACTTGGTCAAATTACTCAATCTTGAATTTATTGGATTTTCTGGCGTTTCGATCAGCATCTACTTTGACTGTGATTCTATATTCACCTCCTTGTGATGGAAAGCTTTTCAATCAACCATGGGTACGTGTCTACCCTACCACACTTCGTATCATTTTTCTTTAGCAGACAGATCGTCTAGGAGAATCGATTGGACATTGAAGTTTTAGTTGTGACCATTAATTCCTTAATCACCTATCAAATACTTTTCTAGATGAATCTTTATCCTTGGTGATTGTATATTCCATAAGCTATCGTTGTAGCAGGATGCTATGCATTCAATCCAGTTATCTTATACTCTAGATTTGATGGACTTATTTTGACTCTCAAATTCTTAAATGTTCTTTTAGCCTTTTTGGCATAATTTTTCACTAAACCCGAGGGAAAGTTCATAATGAATCTACTTGCTGAGGCATATGTGGGCTACATTGTTCGGTTACTTGGTGTGCATGTCGTTATTGTATCTCACTATGATGCGTGTTTCACTTCCAAGTCTTAGGAAGTCTTCTTGAAGGCTATGAGTACTGAGTTTTTGTCCAGTACTACATTTCACCCTCAAACTTATGGCCAGTTTGAATGAACTATCTGGACCTTGGAGAACATATTGTTTTTGTCTGTCCTGCAATTTTTGCATGGTTATGATAAACACCTATCTTTGTATGTGTTACGCACTACGATAGTTATTATTTCTGGTGGGTATGGTACCGTTTAAGGCATTGCATAGAGATTCTATGCACAGTACATGATTGACAGAAAAATATTGCGAACAGATGTTCGAAGGATCGAGATTACGATGTAAGAAATTCTGTACCATTAACGAAGTTGCCCAAAAGGGTAGTACGTGAGTGCGATTAAGGCATTAACCGGAGGATTTATGTGTATTTCCCATTAAGGGGCAAGATGGTAATATTGTACCCTCGGGAAAAAATTTCTTGTTTATCGTGACAACAGTGAATTGTCGGTATTACAGGTTGCAGACTGTGATATCGATAACTTATTCATTGGATTCGTTAAGCAAGTAGATGAGTAGGCCCGTCGGAGTTAGTATTTTTATTTATTCATTTAGTTATTTATTTATGGTTTGCGCTTGACCCAAAGATACTACAGTTATTCATGGAGTTCGTGACGCTACGAGTGCGTAGGTGAAATTTTTCTATGTTCGGTTTTGATTTCAGTACAACTATTTTTGACGTTATGTTTTTATAATGGTATTATGTACAACCACTCTGACTTGATTTCTTCGTTATATATATATATATATATATTTTTTTTTTATCTCTTTTTTTTTTTTCCTTCCTATATTTTTCGAGTATTTTATGTACAACAAGTTATTTCAAATTTCAGGGACGAAATTTTTTTAAGCTAGGTAGATTGTAACAACCAGTCCTTAATTTATTAATTTTAAAATAATGAATCGACGAACATGCCCTAGAAGCGAGTGGGTTGACTTTCGTTGACTGTCATATGGCAACACATATGATCCATTCTTTTAGCACAAATGTGCAGTACTCGACGTTGTGAATGCGTGGGTGGAAGCAGAATCAAATTTTGAGTTATAATGAAGATTTTATGAATCATTGAATACCGAGGGTAAATTAGTAATTTCATATTTAGGGGATATTTTAAGTCTAATTTTGTGAGCCGGTGGGGCCCACACCCCATTCCTTTCCTTACTCCCGTGTCTCTTTCTTTTTTGAAAACTCTCCCTCATCTCTTCTTCCTGTTGTCTCTCTCTCCCTTCGTTAGCCCTCTCCCCGACTCAGACGAACGCCGATACCGAGCCCAACAACCACCACCTCGCCATTCTTCCTTCAACAAACCACCCAGACCACCATCATTTCCCTTAACGTGCTCAGGACGTCAAGTTTATGGTTCGAAACACACAATGGCCGCTGCTACTATTCTTGATTTTTCTCGGTAATTCCTCAATTTTTCCAACGAAGGTGATGCTTAGGACTCCCTTAATCTTTCTTATCTAGCTATCCTAAGTTTATTGTTGGGTTATATGTGCGTATTGATGAAGTTTTGGTGCAGATTGACTGGGAAGAAAAGTTCCCAAGATTTCAACGGCTTCGAGCTGTTTTTCGGCCAACTCTAACCACGGCCAGTCCTCGAATTAGTGAATCCTTGTTCTCCTCTTCCTTAGCTTCATTTTGAGTTATAAATTATTGAAAATAGTGGAGATTCGAGCTCGATATAATTTTCTCAATTTCCGGCCTTCTTCTACGTTTGGCTCCGGCGGGTGCAACCCATGAGCCTAATCAGATCCAACCCGACCCGTTTAAAAAAAAAAAAAAAAGCCCAAGCCTAAACCCGGATCCAAGCCTAGATCTGAACCAGTTCCAAACTCAGATCTGAACCAGCCGACCCAGACCCATTTAGGAAATTAGAGGGAATATTCCTAACTTTCCAGTTAACTTTAACAGAATATTCTGTCTAAGGATGAAATATTTCGTTAAAGTTAACGGTTGACTATTTGTTGACTTTTGATGACTTTTTCAAAATTTTCTCGAAAACCCTCATAGGCTAATTTCGACGTCTCGAGTCTGTTTTTGACATCCGTATAGTGAAATTCTAAAGTTTTAATGTAGTTGACCGCTGGGGTGGCTCACTTGACTTTTTAGGGTTCACCGTTCACTTTGTCATTGACTTTTTACAAAATTTGCCAGGTACCTGTCTTAGCATATTTCGACACTTTGATTCCAAATTCTCACTCCGTTTTTCCAAATTTAGTCGCTTTAGTTAAGTTTTACTAACGAGCCCCAACGTTATGCTTAGGTGCATTTACCATCGAAGACTCTAGCTTTCTTAGCTCGGAAGGATGTGACATTGCAAGTACTTATGAGTGGGTCTTTTCTTTTATATAGTATATATGTTTGTTAGTTTCTATTTGTATATTTCATAAAGAATTTTCTACGATACACATAGATTAGTTTAACGTTTATAAGATTTAGCGCATTGATAGAAATTTTGAAATTTTACTACATCCTAGGGGATGCACAGGTATGCATATTATTATTGATGCATTAATTATATTTATGGCCATGAATAGTATTATGGTGACGTGAATTATCAATTTGCTGTTGTCTGATTTTAATTACGTTATCTACTCATCGTGTGTTATACTGGTGTTAGTACTTGCCTAGGCCAGGGCTAATCTTTCACTTGTATGTTCACTTCGCATCGTATGCTCACTTTGGATCTATTGTTGGTGCCCGTCCTGTCTTAAATTGCTATAGGCAATTAGGACTCGTAGTGATGCGCATAGCACTAGTCTTCACGTGATTGTAGTACTAGAGCGTAAATCATTATTACACCTAATCCTGTTCATGTCAGAATATCTTTGCATGAACACATGTGTCAACATGTGTCAATGAGCACTCGATATGATATGTTGTTTATGCAGGATTATGTGATTACCAAACGTTAGATGTTTATATATGATTTATTGTGATGTATTGAATTCTTGGGATATTGCAGGCTATAGTAAGTATTTTCATACTATATGTAGTATGTATATTTTGGAACTATGCTTGTTTCACGGCGAATGGTTATTATGTTTCCAAAAATAAATTTACAAAGCTTTATTTTTAGGCTCACTCACCTTTGTTTTTCGCCCCTCCAGGTTTTAGTGGCAGAACTTCTATGTCGACGAGAATTCTTGGCAAATCTTGGTATTGAAGGTTACTTTCAATGGTATAATTCTCAATCTACCCTACTATACGTCACTTATGCTTTGACATCACGTGTGGAATTGGTTCATTCCCGATCACTAGCGCACTCTTACATTTAGGCACTTTTAGGTTTAAATTTACTCACATTTTTCACGTCACTGTACTTTATGACTTCGTTGCCCTCCTGGTGTTGGCCAGCACATGATATAAAATCATAAAAAAAGCAGAAAATGATTATTCTTAAAATACCTAAAAAATATAAGAGTAGATGGATGTTTATGTATTTGGTCTTAAGAGCACACAAAAAATTAAAGATCCGGAACATCAGAACAATAGTTTGAACAATTTAGATACAAATTTCAACTCTAAGCAGGAGTTTGAGGTTTAGCTAATAGAAAAATGTGGTCCAAAGAAACTAAAACTGGATCCTAGCCGTGTTAATGAGATATTATGTATAGAACAATGTTGTGGGTGTAGAAAACCTAGCAGATTGAATTCCCATTAATAATTCAGTGTGAAATGTGGAGAAAGACCGAGATATTACTTACAGAAAGTGAATTAAAATGTGTATCAGTTGTGGCGGTAACAAAGGCCAGGGTCGATCAGACAATGAACAACTTCTTCACATTGTAAGCAAATAAGTGTAAACAACAATGGTTAGGAAATCATTTTTTACTAAGTTGACAAAGAAAGAAAAGATTACTACCTTTCCTGGATTTCATAGTTGGGAGTTCGTTTTTTCTTCCATAAACATGACTTTAGAATAAACTACGGCTGCAATGAACAAAAATTGAAAAGAATTAGAGATTTGTGGTTCTTACCCAAATTTAAGCCTACCCTCAACAAATTTAGTTTGTGCAGCCTTAAATCTGGATCACCAACTTTTATCAATTAGTTAATTAAATATTAATTACTATACTTTATTTCCAAGGTGTCTTTTACCTATGTGTCTACTATATACTTTTATTGTGTGGCCATACTTTTATGCCATAGAAACAATATGGCTGGGAAGGAATAGTTTTATGTGATAGAAACAATACATGCAGGGGTTCTTCCCAGTTTACAAAAGCCTCTTTTTAATCATTGGAGTGAAAAATTTAGAAACGCAACAATTAAATACCTGAAATTGAAGGAACCGAAGCGTTACAAACTGGAATTCGTTTATTAAAAATGTAAATAAACTCCTCTGCAACGCAACAAAACTAAGTTTAACAATCTTATTTAAACCTTAATAGAAAACTTGTACCAAACAAATAAATAAAGGCCTAATTTTCCAACTAAATAAAACAAATTGATAAAAAGAAGCTGAATCAGAAGAAGAAAATAATAATAAACTGAAAGTTTTCAACCGGGTTTTATCAAAATGTAACTATATAATCACAGGTTAACCTGATCCTCTAAAATGATTGAATTCTCTTGTTTCAAGATTCTTAACTGTGCTTCAACCTAAATGCATGTGTATAGATGTTTGTTAATGTATTTGTAAGAGCAATTCCACCATGGGCAATAGCCCAGTGGACTGGCTCTCAAACTGGGCGAGAAAGCCCGAGCAACTTGGTCCAGCGTGTGCTGGCGATGGAGCCCGAGCGAGCCCGAAGGAGAGGCCTGGCAAGAGTTGCCAGCCCGAGAGCCCGAAGGGCATGTGACGCAAGGCTGACGTCTGGGCGACGTTAGCCACGTGGTGGACGGGCCTGGACAGCTCTTCGCAGAGGTCGATCTCGATGCCAATATCCCAGAGACGGAGGACGAGCTTCTCGCCGATGCCGGTGACTCCACCACACCACCAGGCGTTCCCATTTCTTTATTCTCTCTCATTTTCTTCCCAAAAAATAAACAATACAATTTCTTCAAGTTCACAGAGGGGAGAAAAGGAGAGAGAGAGAGAGAGAGAGATGGTGCGGATAATTCCCATGGCGTCTTCAATCAGACCCTCGCTATCCACGATGAGGTTCGCTGGAGCTTCTCGCCTAGGCTTTTCCTTAGCTTCCTTCGCTCCTTCCCGACAACTCGCTTGCTTCCAACTCGGCTTCAATGGTGGTTTACACCATGATGGTTCGATGACGCATGCAATGGTATAGTTAGGATCCTTTAGTCCCAGAGATTAAGGTTTCATGGTTTTGGAGTTTGATTTGTTTAATTTTCGAAGAGGAAAGTGGGTGAGAGCTCTCGCAAAGGGAAAACAATGAGGAAGAGGGGAGTGAGAGAGTGGGAAGGAAGAAGAAAACAAAAATGGTAGAAGTTTCGGGAAGAGATTGGAAAAGATAAATTAATAATATAATATTAATTTATACAAATTAAATAATATAATATTAATTATAAATAAATAAAAAATACTAATATTTTATTGCCTATTACCAGGACTATTGAAGTGCAACGGTGGAGATGCAAAATGCGGTTACTGTTCATTAAGGGTAGTTACTGTTCACTAGATGGATATCATAGTGTATTGCCCGGGGGAGGGTTCACAGACTGGAACTACTCTAAGGAGATTGTTTATTAATTTGAAAGGACTATTTTGTAAATGTGCTACTGAATAAAATCTTTAGCAAAGCTGTAGTAGGATGAAAATGTTTAGCAACCGATTTTCTCAATCTTGATGTCTAACTGTGCCCCCTCATTATACTCAACATTGAAAGTAAATACCGTGATGTAGCTGGCTGACTAATCAACTAGAACACCTAAATTCTTTTTCATTGAGAACCAAATAAAGAGTAGCCAATTCCCAATTGGGAAACACTTCAAAAACCAAAAGTAACAATGAATTTGAACTTCAGTCAGAAGAAAACCACAATTCATTTGAAACTTCTAATAAATTTAATAAGTGTACATATTTTTTTTTTTCCAATACCTTAAAATGTATAAGTAAAACTGTAAACACTCAATCACTATTTACAAACAGATACTCGTTTCAAAAATATAAATCACCAGTAAGGAATGACAAATAATATATACATATATGGGAGCTATTTTGTAAACATATATACTGAATATAAATTAAATTTTTCTAATTATGTTTAGTGTTATCAGGATATGTCTAAGAATATTGAAGAAGTTTTCACAATTAACTACACCTTTACCTGTTGTCATTGGCATTGATCAGTGGGTGAAACAGAAAATTTCCAAGTTAATTAAAGGTTTTTGCATAAAAAGAAAGCTTGTGTCATTTCATTAAATAATAAAAATTTGCAAGGTTGAAGGTAAAATTAAATACTAATTAAATGAAGTAACCTGTAACTTTCTCTTGCAAACAACACTCAACGAAGTCGATGCATAAGCTCTTCTCTCCAGGACAAAAAGTTGGGTCATATGTTTTAAGAAAATAAGTCTAAACAAAAAAAAAAAAAAATACAAAATCAGTAAATTGTTGGATAAATTTGGAATCTGAGCTGTTTTGTTGAAGGAAAAAAAGTGTGAACTTTTTCTGAGAAACTAGAAGCCAAATTGTGATCAGAGAGGAAACAATCATGTTATAACAAAATTCTTAACCACCATTAAAGATGCTTTCATCTCTCTTTGTGATCTCTAATTATCATTTAATTCCAAAATTGATACAATACAACATAGCAGTTTTAGTTAAGCATTGCTTAAAATGATAATTCATAATAAATTAGAGATGAATTATATCAACCTAATGCAGAAAAAGTCACAAAGTTCTGTACCACAGCTTTATAACAATGAAAAAGAAAGATCCACTATAATAAAAACTAAAAAGTTAAAACATTATCTAATTTTTCTCAACAGCACATAACAATTATTATCTTGGACATGGGCAGATGCTTGATGTTCAATTTTAAGTTACATAATCATATATCCCTAAATATCATCACATAATAAGTTAGGGTAAATTACATTTTACCTCCTCAAGTTTGAGGTCAATTTCAATTCCTTACAACATCTTTAAAATATTTCAATTTCATACATTTACTTATCATTTTATTTCAATTTCATACATCTGTTAGAAAATCCGTTAAGTAAACCATTAAATGATGACGTGTCAAATATGAGATCCACATTTGTGCTGACATGGCTACCAAATTTGTGCCACGTGGCAATTTTTTTTTTTTCTATGCATTTAAAATATTATAATAATTTACCCTATTAATAAAAATTAAAATTTTAAATAAAAATAAAAAAAAATAAAACCATCTTCTTCCCCAACCCATTCCTCTTCCTTGCAACCCAAACACCTCATCCCCCACTCCACCCCACCCAAAACCCCAAAAAACCCAGCTGTTCACCTCCCCTCCCATACAAAATACCCATCACAAACTTCTCCGACGCCGCCGCCACCATCTTCTCCCTCAGCAGAGCTCCGCCACACCCTTTGACCAAATCGAGATTTGGGACGACCTCATCGGCACCGTCGACCCAACTGGTGAGCTTGGTCCTCTGTGCGCTTAGAAGTCGGGACTCCAACAATGTCCTTCAATTCGCCGGATTTGAAGAGTTCACCGAGCTTGAAGACCATGAAGGATGCGGTGGAACCGATGCCAAGGCCGAGGACCATTCCCGATTTGACATACTTGACTGCCTTGTCGACGACGAGCTTCTTGAGGCATTGTGGGGGGAGAGGAGGGATAGGGAGGAGGAAGCCATTGGAGAGGTGGAGGGAGAAGTGGGTCGGGGGTTGCAGAATGGTAAGGGGGAAGGAAGGGGATCTGGGTGTGGGTTTGGGTTTTGTTTTTTTTTTTTTTTTTTTTCTTCTAAATAAAGAGGGTAAATTATTATAATATTTTTAATGTATAAAAAATTATTTTTTTTGCCACATGACACAAATTTGGCAACCACGATAGCTCTTAAAGGACCAATAGATGGAAAATGTAACAGATGTATTATATTGAAATAAAACAGTACATGAGGTATGAAAGTGATATATTTTGAAGATATTGTATGAGGTTGTAATAGACCTCAAACATGAGGTGGTAAAGTGTAATTTACCCGTAATGTTAACATCCTCTTTGGTTCTCTTAAGACCAATCATCCTATTTCTTGCCATAAAAAAACCCTCATTTTACGAGTTATGCCACAACCAATGATTTGAGCATGCATTACTTTTAACTTGATTATCGTATGATGAGAATTGGGATAATAATAAAGATATTGACAGTGGTATACAATAGTTCAGATTAAAATATTTGTAAGGAAACTCCATACCTGCCAACATGGAAGCAATAAGGAAAAAGGAATGCATATTCTACTTTACCTTCTGAGTAGCACTTGAAAGCTCTTTTTGAACTCTCCTGTGCTCATCCGAGTGAGAATGTTGTGATCACCCAAGTGCCTACACAAATCAACATCCCATAAAAATCATACAAAAGAAAAATCTAAAACAAAAGCAGTAATAACAAAAATGTTAAAAACTCTAAGAAAGTTTCAATCAAAAGTTCAAGACTTAATTCACAGGAAGCTCTGTGAGTAAATTTGTGGGGCAAAAAATTTCCATCAACGCATTCTCTTACAAAAAATTCTTTAAATACTGATTTCATGCAATCCAGTAGCTAAATGTTTAAACCAGAAAAATTTCTTTAACCCAAGTAGGAAGGGAAGAAAAATTCCTTTCCCAAATGACTAACATGCCTCCTTCCCAGATGAAACTACATCTCTAAATAATGAAACAGTCCTTACAAAATTGGAGGCTTGAAAATAAAATAAAAAACAAATTCAAAAGAAATCAAAACAACTAAAAATTCTAACATTTCTTAACAACCATTCAGTAAAGGATCAAAAAATCATGCCGTCAAACAAATTTGACAAAAAAAATGTACTGAATTTAAGTTGAAAATTGCTTACCCAGAAACCGAAACCAAATCCCTAACCATTAAGCACCGCAAAACCCTAGAAATCACCAATATTCATTTGCTACCAAAGCCAAAACCCTTTAACATACGGGACCGGAGAACCAAAGCCCACCAAAAAATCTCAGGAATAGTCGAGAATTCCTGAGAAAATTCAAAATTTTCAGCAAAGATGGTGTTTTTTTTCGATTTGTTGGAAGGCTTGAGGGTTTTTGGGATTTGTTGGTTTCAGGTTGAGATTAAAGGGGAGCAAGTGTCGAGAGATCAGAGAGTGGTTGCACCATCACCAACACTTGCTTCCCCTCCCAGATGGCCAACACCCGTACATCCAGCCTCCTCCTTTTCCTAGATGACTAACATGCGTACACCCAGCCTCATTTCCTTCCCACGATGACCAAAATACATAATTTCACTGTGCAACAAAGGAAGAAGGCTGAGAATTGGGCAGCAAATGAGGGGCATTTTCACTAAATTTTTAGTGACAAGTAATTATCCAAAAACAGTTAATAAATATGAACAACTTTTCAGTGACAAAAAAACCGTTTGAAGATCGCCACTAAAAAGTTTTAGTGACCATTTTATTTTTTTTTCTTTGTAAATTTTATTTTCAAACTTTTAATAAGCACATGCATAACATGTGTACAATTGCTAGTTATCGTTGAAAAAGCGTTTTTATTAGGTTTTCTTATATATACATATTATCTCCTAGCTTTGGCTTAGGTTTCCCCGTGATGCCGTTGTGCTAGAAAAACAATTCTACCTATTTCATTTAGCAATCCATTTCATTCATATCTTGAAACAGATTGAGCGATTGAGCACTCTACCTTCACTTTGCTGCCAACCTAGCAACACTATCACCTAGCTTAGTTGTCATATTTGCGTTGGAGTAAGATTTTCTCCCCTCCTATTCTCATATATTTCCCTCTCCTCATCTCACTTTGCTTTTTGTCTTTTTCGTCTTTTTTGTTTCTATAAAAAAATCAATATAAGATGTTGATGTGGTTTAATCGTAACTGTTTAAGTAAGAGGAGAGAAAAGAAGAAAGAAATTAATAAGGGAGAGAATCCTCCTCCATTTGCGTTACATTCTTGTCAGACTTCACTACAATATGCTTACACCTTTCAAGCCAACTTATTTTTATAGCTGCCAAAGCCCATCAATTAGCAAGAAGTCAGAGCCACTTTTTTTATTCTATAAATAGCAGTTCATTTCACAATTTTATTCATACCACTCTTTAGTCACGTTGCATGGATGCATAGTAGTAGTCTTGCATGCGTAATATTTGTATATATTATGTTAAACATATAGAGAAAAAAAGAAAGAGAGAGCTAGGGTTTGAGGTGTGGAGATTGCTAGTAGGCTTGTTTTGCTAAGGTTTTAGTTATCGATCGAGGTGAGTGGTTTATGTAATGTGTTAGAAAATTCCTTATTTTGTAACAAATGAAAATCTGAAGTATCATCAGATTTTACTCTATTTTCAAATAGGGTAAAGTACAAAAAACTACTTCAACTATTGGAGTCACGACAGTTTCATACCTCATCTTTTAAAATTGACAATGTCATACCGCATCTTACGAATTTGTGACAATGTCATACCTCCGTCAATTTTTCTGTTAGTTTTTCTGTTAAATGCTGACGTGGCAAGAGATGGGGACCACTTTCTATTAAAAAATTAATAAAATATTATTAAAAACTAAAAGCAATATTTAATATTTTTTAAATATTAAAATAATAAAAAAAAGTAAAATTTTAAAAAAAAAAGGATAAAGTACAAAAAACTACCTCAACTATTGGAGAAAAAATTGTGTGGGGCTTGGCTTGCCACTGGATTTCGTTGAGTGGCACTACAATCCACTCAAAACTCGCCATGTGGCAAGTCTTAAATATAATCTTTTATCATTCTTTTATATTTAAAAATTTTATAATTATTTTTTTAACTAATTAATATATTATATTATATATATTAATGTTATGTTTCCATTTTTATTTATAATTATGTTTGGTTATTTAAGACATTCTTAGAGTCGATGGGCAATAAACAACCAAAGACTATTTTCACTGATGAAGATCAAGCAATGGCAAATGCTATTGAGCAAGTGTTTACGGGGACACGTCATCGGTTGTGTACTTGGCACATCGCACATAATGCTACAAAAAATATTTCTAGCCTTTATGCCAATCCTGAGTTCAGGACACATTTCAACAAGGTGTTTGGTGGTTGTCAAAGTGTACCAGAATTTGAAGTTGCATGGGATTCCATGACTAGTAAGTTCAACCTTCAAACTCATCCATGGCTTAATAAGCTATATAACCTTCGTAATAAGTGGTGTCCTGCTTTTAGCTTAGATACTTTCTCTGCAAATATGAAATCCACTCAAAGAGTTGAGAGTACAAATAATGTTTTCCATCAAATGTGTACAAAGACAACAAATATTGTTGAGTTTGTGCTTCACTATGAGAAAAAGCTAGAAGACATGCGTTTGACAGAGTTACAAGAAGATTTTCGCTGCAAACAAGGTATGCCTCGTCTCAAAGTAATTAGTGGAATTTTATGTCATGCAGCTGAGGTGTACACCAATAAAATATTCAAGTTCTTTGAAATTGAGTACATGAGTTGTTTGACAGTAAGGTTAAGAGAAGTTAGTAATGAAGAAGGTGTTACTATCTATGAAGCAACCGAAGAAGGTCATAAAAGAGTGAACACAATTGAGTTTATCTCTCATACTTCCATGGTTTCCTGCTCATGTAAAATGTATGAAGCTAAGGGCATATTGTGTCGTCATGCTTTAAGGGTGTTTGATTCGAAATATCTTACTAGTATACCGACCCAATATGTATTAAAGAGATGGACCAAAACGGTCAAAGAAGGGATGCTTTTGAGTAGTGATTTAGATGATTCATCACCACAAGGAAATCTGAAGTCTGCTCAATCATTACGTCTCAGTCAATTGATGCATAAAGGAAATAGTCTTTTTAGCTTAGCGTCAATGAGTGATTGGGGTGCTCACATTGTTAGTGAAAAATTATCAGAGGCAATGAAGTTGGTTGAAAAGGACATAAAAGCAAAGAAAGCCTCAGATAAGGTTAAAAAGAAAAATAGCCTATCTACTTCCGGTGTTCAAGATGATGATCAACATATATTGGATCCTCCAACAGTGAGAGCTAAAGGGGTAACCAATAAGAGATTGAAGAGTGCTTTGGAAAAATCGAAGAAAGTGGCAAAAGTTAGATATACCTCGAAAATGTCACCACCTAATACTGTAGTTTCTGGTAATACTCATTCAATATGGTACTTTATACTTTTTATTGTGAATATACTATATTATTATGTAATGAATATATATACACTTGCAGAGCAACATAATCAAGAGTATATCAATGCTCCATCAAATATGACAACCTTGTATCCATCATTTCATGACTTTTATAATCAGGTTTGTATTGAAACTTATATTTGGAGTTATAAGTCACAATTTGTGTTATCATTCTAACATTTTGTTTATTGATTTAGGTTAATGGCAGTAGACATCTTGGATAACATAACTTTAGCTCTTCAACTTCAAGAATTCTTAGAAAAATGCGCAGATGCTGGAAACATAGAGCTCATGGATTGAAGATGGATGAATTGAAGAGACAATGTGGGATTTTTTTTTCTTTTTATTTATATAGTTTGGTTGCTTGACATTTAGTCAAAATAACTTTTACATTCACCTGGGATATCAAGTTTTTTAATAGCTAATGTTTTGATCAAAGTTTTATTTCAAATAGTATTATCTATGGTTCTTAATTATATTTGGTAGAGAAGTACTTTCTTGAAAATAGAAAGTTACTACGATCAAAACAAAGTGAAAGATAACAAATATGAAAAAATTGACTCGATAATCTGGAGTGTGCATAGCAACGATTGTATAAAGAAAGAAAAGAAACTTATGGTTGCTTTCCATGATAAACTTGGAGTGGGTGCATAACCCTTTTTTTTTTTTAAAAAAAAAAAAAAAGAAACAAACAAACAAAACTGGGAAAGAAAGAAAGGGGAGGGAGTCGGCAAAACAAAGTGTGGTGGGGGGATTTGGGAAGAAAATAAATAGGGGGAAAGAAATAAAAAAGGAAACATAACATTAATATATATAATATATTAATTAGTTAAAAAAATAATTATAAAAATTTTAAATATAAAAGAATGACAAAAGAATATATTTAAGACTTGCCACGTGGCGAGTTTTAAGTGGATTGTAGTGCCATTTAACAAAGTCCAGTGGCAAGTCAAGCCCCATACAAGTTTTTCTCCAACTATTGGGGTCACGATAGTTTCATACCTCATCTTTTAAAATTGACAATATCATACCGCATCTTACGAATTTGTGACAATGTCATACCTCCGTCAATTTTTCTGTTAGTTTTTCTGTTAAGTGCTGACGTGGCTTGATTCGGGACCTACTTTCTATTAAAAAATTATTAAAAACTAAAAAACAAATTTTTTAAACATTAAAATAATAATAAAAAGCAGAAAAAAAAACCCCCCTCATTTCGTCCCTCCCCTCCCCCCTCCTCCCCTCTCTCCTCTCCCCATCTTCATCTTCTTCCCCCACGTGCAAATCCCAACAAAAAAAAAAAAAAAAATTCAATTTGTCTTCCCCCCACACCCACACCCACCCACATTCTTCTCCCTCCTGCAACCCAAAAAAAAAAAAAAAACCCCCAAATCCCGTCGGCGGGAAGATAGGTGAGTAGAGAAGGTAGAGGATGGGTGCGGAAGAGGATGTAGAGAATGGATGAAAGTGGTGTATTTGGGGTTTGATGGGTTTTCAAAAAAAAATTTTTTCCTTCTTTTTTTCCTCTTCTTCTTCTTCTTCTTCTTCTTCTTCCGCAGGGGAGTTGATGGTTTTAAAAAAAAAAAAAAATTTCCTTCCTCCTTTTTTTCCTCTTCTTCTTCTTCCTCTTTCTACTTCTCCTTCTCCTTCTTCTTCCTTCTCCTTCTCCTTCTCCTTCTCCTTCTTCCGCAGGGGGGGTGTTGATGGGTTTTCAAATTTTTTTTTTAATTTTTTCTTCCTCTCCTCCTTTTCTTCCTCTTCTTCTTCTTCCTCCTTCTCCTTCTCCCTTCTTCTTCTTCCGCGCCGACAGGGGGGAATTTTTGTTTTTTTTCTTCCTCTTTTTTTTCCTCTTCTTCTTCTTCCTCCTCCTCCTCCTCCTCCTCCTTCTCCTTCTTGTTCTTCCGCAGGGGATTGTTGGGTTTTCAAAATATTTTTATTTTTTTTATTTTTTTGGGTTTGCAGGTGGGGGAAAAAAATGAAGATGGGGAGAATAGAGAGGAGGGGGAGGGGGAGGGGGAGGGGAGGGACGAACTGATGGTTTTTTTTTTTCTCTGCTTTTTATTATTATTTTAATATTTAAAAAATATTAAATAATTGTTTTTTAGTTTTTAATAATTTTTTAATAGAAAGTATGTACCGAATCAAGCCACGTCAATACTTAACAGAAAAACTAACAGAAAAATTGACGAAGGTATGACATTGTCACAAATTCGTCAGATGCGGTATGACATTGTCAATTTCAAAAGATGAGGTATGAAATTGTCGTGACCCCAATAGTTGAGATAGTTTTTTGTACTTTACCTTTTTTTTTAATTTTACTTTTATTTATTATTTTAATATTTAAAAAATATTAAATATTTTTTTTAGTTTTTAATAATATTTTATTAATTTTTTAATAGAAAGTGGTCCCCGTCTCTTGCCACGTCAGCATTTAACAGAAAAACTAATAGAAAAATTGATGGAGGTATGACATTGTCACAAATTCGTAAGATGCGGTATGACATTATCAATTTTAAAAGATGAGGTATGAAACTGTCGTGACCCCAATAATTGTGGTAGTTTTTTGTACTTTACCCTTTCAAATATCTCTCCATTTTCAAGTCAAGCATGTGTGATTTCGTGTATCATTTTGATGTGTATATATAAATATACTATGTGGATTGTTGAGATTGTTCATGGAGAATGAGAACTTTAGTGTTAGGTCATCCGAGAGATATATGTACAGGGCACAGGGATAATAAGGCAAGTAATCCACATTTTTATAAAAAAAAAAAATTAAACAAAAATTCATTCCCTTAAAGATTTCCCTCAAACTATTGTGAAAAACTTTAACTACAGTAATATTATTCTAAAACTTGCACTTTACCACGCTTACCAAGTCAAGTTTGAAAGTTTTATTACAGAAAATCTCAGTACAATAACTATTTAAGTTAATATAATTTTATCAGTTTCCTCTATATGAGTTTTATATTTATTTAACTTTGTAACAAAATTACCAAATCAAAAAATAAAAAGAAGAAGCAAAAATTATGTGAAAAAAGAAGAAGAAAAGGCAGTCAAATGTTGATAGGTCCAGACAACTGCGAGTCTGTCACCAGAGAAGCGAAAAACGACGTTCTGGCATATAAGATTCGCACTTTACAAATTACATTTGCACACGACACCTGAAAACAATGTGTTGCCTTCAATTCGCACATCGTAGATGGATGGCTCCATTCTCTTATATATATGTAGATTCATATATTCTAGTATTCGTTAATTTTATGTGAGACTCCGTATTTTTTAACTATATATTCATTAGTTAAACTATTTATTAATAAAATTCTCTTAGTCGACCAAAAAAAGATGAAAATACCAAATTAACATTGTCAACAAAACGAAATAAAAATAAACAAAATAAGAATTGTGGGCAACATAGTAATTAAATACAAAATAATTTTACTATTTTTTAAAGGCCCACAACTAGGTAACCATATCATTTGCCCCTATCTTTTCTTTCGCATTTTTCTCCCATATAAGATAAATTTTAGTGATAAAATAGTTATCCAAAACAGTTGCTAAATATGAACAATTCTTGATCGACGAAACACTATTTGAAGATCATCACTAATAAGTTTTAGCGACCATTTTATAGTCTTTTACTTTGTAAATTTTACTTTCAAACTTTTAATACGCACATGCATAACATGTGTAAAATAGATAGTTATCATTTAAAAAGACTTTTTATTAGATTTTCTTATATATACATATTATCTTCTAGTTTGGGCTTGGGGTTTCCCCGTGATGCCTTTGTGCTAGAAAAACGATTCTACCTATTTTTATTTAGCAATGCAATTCATTCATATCTTGAAATAGATTGAGCGACTGAGCATTCTATTTTGATGATTATAGGAAGTTATTTAGTGGACGTGTCCTCCATTTGAGCCATGCATTTTTTTTTAGCACAATGGTATATTTTACATTAAAGAGAGGGGAAGTTCGGTTTAATCATACAATGAACAATCTAATTTAGTATTGGATTTACCATCCACGAGATTTAAATCTAAAACTTTTCACTTACAAAAGAATAAAAATACCACTAGATTATATACTGGGTGGCATTTGAGCCATGCATTTGACAACTTCACTTTATGGCAACACTATCACCTAGCTTAGTTGTTATATTTGCGTTACATTCTTATCAGACTTCTCTACAACACTTGCACCTTCGTGCCAACTTTTTTATAGCCGCCAAAGCCCACCAATTAGCAGGAGGTTGTAGCCGCTTTTTTTTTTATTCTATAAAATTATAAGTAGTAGTCCATTTCACAATTTTATTATAGGAATTGTTATTAACACTTCAAAAATTTCATTCTATACTCCAAACTTTCTATATTTGGAAAGAAAAATACACTTGTAAAAAGTGTAGAATGAGATTTTTGAAGTGCCAATAACACTTCCCTTTTATTATTTATGCCAATCTTTAGTCACGTTGCATGGATGTATAGTAGTAGTCTTGCAATGCGTAATATTTGTATATATTATGTCACATATTTGTATATATTTTGAGGTGTATATATAAATACGTTATGTGGATTGTTGAGACTATTTATGGAGCATGATAATTTTAGTGTTGGGTCATCTGAGAAATAAATGTATGGGGCACGGGATGGTAGGGCAAAATGGCTAATATAGGGGTCATGCAGTGGGCTGCATATTATGAAGGATAACAAACACGTGAATGGATGATGTGATGTGGAATTATGTGGCATGATATGTGATAAAACTTTTGATATAATTATACTATTTTCTAGCGTGAGCAAACATTATCGCTTGACTATCATATTACATATTCTATTTACTAGTGACAGTGGTTGTTCCTCACCCTCACCCTTTAATTTTTTGGAGGAATATATCTATATGACGGGCTAGACAAGCTGAGGTTGTGTAAGTAAGACAAGAGAGATAGAGTTTTGTTATTTATTTAGTACAATTGTAACGTTTTTGGAGCTATTTGTATAAAAGAAGTTTATTTTCAACCACGTATTTCGTCTATTTTCATTTTTATTTATTTATTCGCACACCGAGGATGGAGTTAAGTTTTGCACCCACCACGAATATGGGGCGTGACATTTTATGTTGAGACTGGACATATATATTTTTTATTAGGCAAATTCAAATTTAAAGACAGATTTTAAGGAAAACTATAACATCCTCATCCTGTTTAATTTGGATAAAGCCATAATTTGTGGCCAGTGCATTTATAAGTATAGGAATATTTACATATTTGTTCCAATAACATAACTCATATGCCACTGGCACCGATATCAATTTTTGGGTCGCTGGAAAATTTCATATATGTTGCAATTCTATTGGAATAGAAATGTGATTGTGTAAATTTTAGTAGATATGAAAATATATCTTAAGAGTAGATTACCTATTAAATATTGTAATCCTAAAGGGTAAGGAATTAACATTCCTTACTACTTAAAGGCACAAAGGGGTGGAATAACACACACCCACAATTACACATCTCTCTCTTTCTCTCTCTATGCCGCACCCTCTCTCTCTTTCTGGCCTCCATAATTGTAGTAAATTATGCCTACAACAATATCAATGTGACCTCCATAATTGTTCAGTAAATTATGCCTACAACAATATCAATGTTCAACAATGACTTAAAAAATAGCAATATGTTCAACTTTAAACATCTTGAATTATGTTCTGTTGAGTAAGTTTTTTGTTTTGTTGAGAAAATTCATCACTTAACTTCTTTTTTTTTTTTTTGAAAATCATTTTTGAGCAATTATATTGAGATCGGAAAATTGGATTGGCCGCGGGCCAAAAAATTGGATTGATCGGTCGTGAAAAAGTTGGCCGGTCATAAACCGTGGTAGAATTACGTGATAATTATGTAATTATATTAAGTTATAATGGTATGTATAAGTTATTTTGGTTGATTTTTTCATTAGAGCAATTCCACCGCATCTCAATTGCCTAAGCAATCGGGCAATTAGATCCCCCATAACTCAAAAATCCTTCCCCACCTCAGCCCAATTAGTCGGGACATCCGTGGACCCATTGCCTAAACTAAAATAATAATACTTTAGTTTAAAATAATCTAAAAATTAATATTTAAACTAAAAGATCCTTTTTGTTATAAAAAAAAAAAAGTTGTCTATACATTTGAACTCATAACCTCATTGAAAATATTTAAATAAGAAGTTTTTTTTTTAATTTTTTATTTCATGAGAGAGTTCATTGATTCAATACATTGTTTAATAATAAATGGATTTTAGAAATAGATAATTTTTATGAGAATTTTAGAAAATTAAAAAACTCATGAAATTCACCCTTGAATTCTTGGTTCTTATAATAGAATCATCTTATAGTAAATTGGTAAAAAGTATTGTTTGAAATACACACTATTAGGCCTTTCATAAACATAAATTTTCTACAATGGGCCGAATAATTGAAGTATGATAATGATATATTAAACTCATGAATTAATACCAATGTATTAAACTCATGAGTGGTATATCAGTAAATTGAATTTACGCTAGTGTAACAATAGCATATAAGTATTAAACTACCTCATTTTCACATATAAGTATCACACTCACTCAAACTATTATGAAAAACTTTAACTACAATAATATTATTCTAAAACTTGAACTTTATCACGCATACCAAGTCAAGTTTGAGAGTTTTATTACAGAAAATCTCGGTATAATAACTATTTTTATATTTATTTAACTTTGTAACAAAATTACCAAAATACATTTGTTAAAAAAATAGAAGAAGCAAAAATTAGGCGAAAAAAGAAGAATTAAAGGGAGTCAGATGCCCGGTGGCACCGGGCGACTGCGAGTCTGTCACCAGAGAAGCAAAAAAACAACGTTCTGGCAGATAAGATTCGCACTTTACAAATTGCATTTGCACACGACACCTGAAAACAATGTGCTGCCTTCAATTCTCTTCATCTACTTCCTCCACCATGTAGACAGACTCTCTCTCTCTCTCATGGATCAGCTCAAACACGAGGACTTGAACCAATCCGCGCCGCCTCCGTTCTCATTTGCCGCCGAATTTCCGCAGCCCGCTTCCGATCGCGGCGTGCCCCCAACTCGCTCCCAACCCAATTCAAGGTTCGTCCTGCTCTTTACGATTCCAGATCCTATATATATATATATATATATTATGTTTATGAAAATTTATGTTTGTTGCCCTTTTATCGCAGCAGCATCAGATTAAATGTTGAAAATTAGAACTATATAGCTATCTTTTTCTGGGTTTGTTTCTAGCTGAGCTAATTTTCAATAACTTTTGCTTTCCAGTCCAAATGGTGCTTTTTTTTTTACATGGGTTTGCTTACATTCTGCTTAATTACTGTGCTAAACACATTTTTTAAGATTTTGGTTGTAATGGGGATTCAAACTTGGGGCCCCAGAAGGTTGCGAGGGAGAATGCTCCAACAAACTGAGCTACAAGCCCCTTGCTTGCTAGTTTAACGGATTATTGTGTGTTTTGCTGTGTGCAACTTCTCTGTTGTGAATCCACTTAGCAAATGAATGTGTGCAAAAAAAGCCTTTTCATTAGTTGACTTTCTGCATTACCATTACCTAAAAGTAGTTGACTTTCGGGGTACACTGAGATTATTGGTGGGTTACCTTGTGATCAATGTATGTTAAAGCATCATGATTGATTACTGTTTGCAGCCAAAGGCCTGAGGGGGAAGTTAAGGATTGTCTGACTGCTAGAAAGATTCAGAAGGCTGACCGGGAGAAGTTGAGGAGGGATCGACTAAATGAGCAGTTTCTTGAGTTGGGAAATGTCTTGGGTGAGCTTAGCACTATATAAAAGCACTATATAAAAATAACTATTTAATTTTTGTGAATATATCAATAATCGACTAATAACCGGTTCTTTTCTGAATGCCTCATAATGTGATGAAGTTCAGCTATGACATAGATAACCATAGATAGAGATTTTGATACTTTGATATCTGTAACTCTGTCCAGATGAGTATTGCTATAGCCTATTGTCAAATTCTGTTTTTGTATTATTTCGTGATAGTGAAGTATGTATAGATAGACTACTTATACTTGAGTTTCCTTACAGAGCTGAGTGCCATATTCGAATTGTGGCACGCATTTATTAACCCCCTACTCTTTATAGACTTGCATATGAAAGTTTTGTGTTCTGCAGTTCACTGCATGTTTGCTCAATTTCCTTCTTCTGGTTATGCGAACAGCCTTCTAAGTTCTAAGAAATGCTTCATTTTCTTAGTACATTTGTATCGCATTTTTTTTTGGAGTCAGTGCTATGCGGAGAAGTATTTGTCACCGAAATTTTCATCTGACCCTTATGGATAACTAGTATCTTTCTAAGATAAAGTTTCTAATGAGAAACCTGAGTCAAGTTAACTATGCTCTGAACTCTAGTTTGGGGAGTATGATCTAGAAGTTTGGAAACTTGGGCCAGATTGATGGGGGACTATATCTTACTGATGAACTTCTTTATGCTTCCTGCATAACTACCATAACTTTTAGTATGATGCACACTTATGGATTTTCACTTTTTCTTTCCTTGCTGGAGACATGAGTAGCACATACTTTTGCGTTGATTTACATGTGTAAAATGCAGATCCGGACAGACCCAAAAATGACAAAGCAACCATTATAGCGGATACAATTCAAGTGCTGAAGGATTTGACATTAGAAGTAGACAAACTTAAATCTGAGTGTGTTTCTCTAACCGAAGAGTCTCGTGAGGTGATTTAGTAATTATCTCTGTACTCTGGTGAATTATGTCCAGATATGTTGGATTCATTTATTGGACACCTAATCACTGTTTTATTTTAATAACAGTTGACACATGAGAAAAATGACCTTAGAGAAGAGAAGGCATCTCTTAAATCTGACATTGAGAACCTTAATGCTCAGTATCAGCAGAGACTCAGGACTATGTTCCCTTGGGGTGCTATGGATCACTCAGTTGTAATGGCTCCACCTTCATATCCATATCCGATGCCGATGACAATGCCAATGCCAATGCCCATGCAAATGCCTGCACGACCAATGCCCGTGCATCCACATATGCAGCCATACCATTATTTCGGAAATCAGAATCCTGGGGTCATTCCGAACCCCTGCTCAACTTATCTTCCATATATTACTCCTAATACTCTGGTTGAGCAGCAGTCTACCCAATATATATCTCCAATAGTGCATCCAGGAAGCCAGTCTCAAGTTTCAGGCAAACAAGATGCTATAAACAAATCACCTGGGGAGAGCCAGGTTCACAAAAGTGATGATTCAATCGATGTCACTACAGAACTAGAGTTGAAGACTCCCGGATCTACTTCGGATCAGGTTAGCTGTAGCCTTTTAATGTTTAAGTTGTTTTGTGAAAGATATAAAGCTATACAATCATTTTAACGCAATTACGATGGACCTTGTTGGTTTCATTTTACATTTTTGGGAATGGCAGTCCTCATTTACCTAACTTCATTGTTTTGTAGGATTTGTCATCAGTACGAAGAAAATCTAAAAAGTCAGCGAGGCTGGAAAACAGAGAAGGCAGTTCGTCAAGTAGATGTTCTTCTTCTCGTAGTGTACAGGATAGCTCATCTAATAGTGTAGTTGGTGGCAAAAAGGCTGACGACTGAAAAGGAGAAAAAGGGTTAACAAAGAACAGAACAAGGCAGGTTCTATTTTTATTTATTCTCTTTAAAGCCATTGTCTTATGATTTGGAAAATATCTATGAAAAATGCACGAGTCATCTCACTTCAAGAACGTGTTACGTGTAGACCTAGCCATCAAAGAATATAACCAACTGTTTTTTTCATTTAACGAGAATAGAGTTTGTTATTATTTTATGGTATCAATTGCATCAGGTCGGTTATAAAATGTACTAACGACATCCTCAAACTCTCTAATATGCATATCCCGTGGAAAATAGGAAGGATTTACATCATTCCTGGTTAAGTTCATGTATTGGCATATTAGCATGGAACATAATGCATGAAGTAGTGGGAGAACTCGTTGGATGCAGATAATGTTTCAATGTTCTAATGCGAGGGTCGAGTTTTTTTATCAATGGTATCTGGTTCTGGTTTATTACGGTTTTTGCAGTTCATCATGAGGGAGAAGGTGAATTTCGGGTACATGGGCGCCATGGGGACGACCGAGATGAACTATCATAATGTACATAATTCTTGGATCAAAGTCGATCGGGGTATAATTTACGTCCAAATACATTTGGACGTGATTTTCAAGCATGAAATTGTAGCATGTATAATACAAAAGAGACCAAAACTTATCATTTCTTAATTCTTAGGCAGATGAGCGGCTGTGGTTGAAAGTTTTACGTTGTTTTCCCAGAAGAATCTGATCTGTAGATATTTTGGGATAAAATTAAAAGGAAGCGTGTCGTAATCGTGAATCTTGTGAGGTTGAGGTCCAAAAAGGGCAAAATACGAGATGGCACGGGGGCTGTGATTGGTGAAACCATTTGGAGGACCTTAAATGCTGAAAGGGATACAAGAGTGGGGTGCTTGCATTGCATGAATACAAAGAAATGTCCAATGAAAGCCACAAATTCGATAAACGGATGAAATGAGTTTTGCATCCAATCCAAACACTTTGAGTGAACGGCGAAATTTGGTCGGAGAGGAGAAAAACGTACTCCGATGCAGGCAACTCAATAGAGACAACACTCGTTCATGAAATTTGAGCGCATGAGATGCTTTGACGGAATTTTTTATGAGATTTGAACTCAAAATTTACTCCGAGAGATTGGAAGGCGTACTTCTTGGATGCCAGTGTATTTGCAATTTGAGTGCTGAATATGATGATGCAACTGTAATGCATGAAACAATACCGAAATATATCCAAATTGAATATCCTTCTTTGTCGCTTTAGTACGCTGTGCTTAACTTCAATGAAAAGACAAAATAAAGCGGCAAACTTGACCTCATTATCTCAACTGTTTTTCCAACTGTTTCTTGGTTTCTACTCAAACTTCAATTCAAGATGCATATTACTCAAACTTTTTTGTTTAATTTTTGTCAACAATCAATTTTCAGGAGAGAACCGAACAGAGAATTTCAAGTGCTAAGAAAAATACTTTTAACTGCTCTCAATTAAATTTCTCAATATCTCACATTCTTCGTGTTTGAAGGTCCAAAATGATATCATTCATCCTTAATATAATATTTATCATAAATTATAGTTAAATCCATCAAATGACATTGTTTTTGACGTCGTTCTAAGTTGAACACAGAAAAATGAATAGGCAACAGCTGCTCTACCCACAATCTTAGTGGATGAGCCTAAAGTTGTTTTGAGATGACACCTAGGTTGATAAACCACGTTAGGAGAGAGAATCAAGTCAAACACTTGAAATGCACGTGTAAATACGTACATTTTTACTTTTCGATTCACTTTTTATTTTTGTTGATGAACAAAATCAACGAGATTTTTTAGCAACATAAAGTGTCAAGTTTATGACCTTAGTTCGGTTACTCCGATCATCTAATAAAGATAATATGTAAAGAGACAGATATAGAAGTAAACATAAGATGTACGTGGTTCACTTTAAGTTTGGCTACGTCTACAGAGTAAAGCAGTTCTCATCATTAGTGAGTTCTAATGACTAGTTTAAGTACAATAATGACATTAGAGATTAATTATAGAAGAATGGTCTTCTTTTATAGTTGAGGAAGGTCTTCGGTTTTCGTCCACAATTGATGTGGGACTCTAGAAGTTTTATTCTGACATTAACACATGTCGTTCTGTGATTGGCCTCTTGGTGGGAAAGTGCTTCAACAGGGGTGCCTCAACATGAATCCTTGAAGGTATGAAGTTGACCAATGTTTAGTAATTTCGGGATTAGTCAAGTAAGGTACAAACAGTTGTATTTATTTTTTCTTTTTTTTTTTAAGGGGAATAAGCTAGGCGACCGTTGGTTGGTACCTGACAAACCACCGGTTAAAAAACCAAAGCTAGATTGTTAGCTGGTCAAAAAAAAAAAAAAATTGAAGTCGCGTGCAATTGACGTGTCTAGCAACCGCGTGAAGGCTCCTATCCTAACAACCCTTTCTGGTTACCATAAAACCTAACCACCACAAGTGGCGAAGTTTCTCTCGCTCTCTGACTCACTACCTCACTCGCACCAAACAAGTAAAACACCCCCGACTCGGAAGCTCCCAACTCACTGAGTCAGCAGCCATGGCGGTGGCCTCCACATCTCTAGCCTCCCAACTCTCAGGCCCTAAATCTCTCTCCTCTTACTCGGGCCTCCGGCCGTCGTGCTCCAAGCTCGAATCCTCTCACTCTCTCTCCGCTACCCAATCCCTCTTCCAGCACCTCCACTCCCACCTCCGCCTCTCCTCCTCCTCCCGCAAGGCCTCCAGAGGCGTCGTCGCCATGGCCGGCACTGGAAAGGTAGATTATTAGTTCTATTACTCCAGCTTCCTTCTTGTTATCGCGTCCTTGTCTTTTGTTTGGTTTCCGAGAAAATTGAAAGGAGGGACCTTCGATCTTAATCGATTAAAATTTCATATTTTCTATTGGATTTTCCTAGAAATTTTGAACATTTTAGTACTTATACTCAGAATGCAGTTGTCCTTCACTATAAATTTCTGGAAATTTTCACACGATGTATTCATAGTTATTCATATTTATGGGGTCTCCTTTCCGGAGTTTACTAATTGATTGTATCTTTTATTTTTCTTGCAGTTCTTTGTTGGTGGAAACTGGAAGTGTGTAAGTACTTTTGCTGCATTGTCTATTTGCTTTGTTTTTTGTTCAACGAATTTGCGCGGTTCCTTGATAGAGCATCTGTAAAAAACTACCATTTTTCAATGGATTTTAAATATAAAGCCGGCACAATGCTGCCCTGGTATTTTAATTTTAGTTGTTAATTTCAGTGATACATAATTAATAAGTTTTTCAAAATTTGTATAACCTGTTTTGTTTAATCTATATTCTTAGCCTCTTTTGTTGGATGTTGAAGATGTATATAAGTAGTCAAATTTGAAACCCTTTTAGTATGGTTCGGTTCTTCTTTTGACGTTTTTATCTTCATTTTTTTTTTCCTGTCTTTTAGAATGGCACAAAAGACTCCATCAGCAAGCTAGTTGCCGACTTGAACAGCGCAAAACTGGAACCGGATGTCGGTGAGATAATGCTATGTTTAATCTTCATTATATACCTCTTTCAGTTTGCAGTTGATTTAAAATATTGCTTTTATCCTGTCTTTACTTATACATGAAGAATGACCAAAATTGGGTAGAAAGATAACTCTGCATGAATGGAAGTGAAAAATAAGTTTAGGTGATATGACTTCAGAAAATAAGGCAGCGATAGAATTGTATCTAGGTAAGAAACTTGGAACCATATACAACGGCCAAAAAGGTGTTGGTCATAGATGTTCAAGGGTGGCAAGTCCAACATGTTACTTTGCATGTACATAATGGTTTCATATGTGTAAAATCAAGTTTGTATTGATATCATTTAAGAAGTTTAGTGTTGTTAACTTTTGGTTTTCTTATAACATGTACAGATGTTGTTGTAGCACCACCATTTCTTTACTTAGATCAGGTGAAGAGCTCGTTAACAGATCGTATTGAGTTATCTGGTCAAAATTCCTGGGTTGGAAAAGGTGGGGCTTTCACAGGAGAAATCAGGTCAGTTTCTCTTCCTTGTTAAATTACTAGTAGTTTTTTTTTTTTTCACATATACATGTACTTTCATTTTGCAATGGATGTATGATCTTTGGTTGTGTTGATTGGAGACTATTCTCATTATGACATTTTAAACTTGCTGGGTAGCGGTTTCATAGTTTCTGTTTTTCCCCCTTTCGAAGCTCTTCTCCAATTATGTATGGAATACTTCTTTTTTTTCTTTCAATATAAATGAATTTAAACATTATTCAAGTCCTGTTTGAATTTAGAATCAATTCCACAGGGTTATTAAGTCCTTGTACTTCAAGGAAAGTGAGTGGTCTGTTTCAAGATTGCGACTCAAACATCCATATCTTATAACAGTAGTGTATATAAGCTCTGAGGTGACATGGGTCTCTGATGATTCTCTTATGAATGCATTAGCACACTTCCGTCCGTGTTTTCAGTTTGATGAATTTACATAATTACTAGTACCATTTTCATTTTGCAGTGTGGAACAATTGAAGGATATTGGAGCCACTTGGGTTATTCTTGGGCACTCAGAACGGAGACATGTGATTGGTGAAGATGACCAGGTGAATGCTTTGAAAATCTTTTGTTTAAATTTTAACGGAGGTGTCCTGAATAAAAAAATTTATGAACTTTCTGATCTATTGTAAGTATTCAAAATGTAACTGAAGTTTTTTATTACAGTTTATAGGAAAGAAAGCTGCCTATGCGTTGAATGAGGGTCTTGGAGTAATTGCTTGCATTGGTGAGAAGCTAGAAGAAAGGGAAGCTGGGAAAACTTTTGACGTCTGCTTTCAGCAGCTGAAGGCTTTTGCAGGTAACTTCACCCTTCTTTTTAGTGATTGTGTAGTCAAGGTATTCAGCTTATCCTTTGTATAACCCATGTCTCCTATGCACAGACGCAGTACCCAGCTGGGATAAGATAGTTGTTGCTTATGAGCCTGTATGGGCCATTGGGACTGGTAAGGTAGCCAGTCCAGAACAAGCTCAGGAAGTACATGTAGCTGTTCGTGATTGGCTGAAACAGAATGTGTCAGCAGAAGTTGCATCTAAAACAAGAATTATTTATGGAGGTAACTTTTTTCCTGCAACTTTCTGATTGAGGGTCTGTTTGTTAAAAATTGCACTGCTGCGGTTGAGCAACTTAAATTAGTTATACACTTTCGGCTCAAGAGGGGCCTGTTGATATATGGATTTAACTTCACCTTGAAATTTTGTGTGAGTTTGGTGTTTGGCTTGGCAATAATGGCATCGTTGATGCTTTGACTGTAAGATGTAAAGAACTTTAGGAGACATTCAAATTGTCGTTGTTGTAAATATCATTTGAACATAATGATTCCGCTCAGCTGTCAGCTGGTCAGGATATTCCAGTCTTAGATCTGGACGAATATCTGAGTGCCGGTAGTAGATTTAACTGAATTTGGATATGATTTCAGGATCTGTAAATGGAGGCAATTCTGCTGAGCTTGCAAAGAAGGAAGATATTGATGGTTTTCTTGTTGGCGGTGCTTCCCTAAAGGTATACCCCTGCAATTATTTGCGTTGAGATTTCAAACACGAAGGCGAAAAGCATTACGTGGTTTAGAACCATCTTTTTTTGGTTGCAACTTTTACAAAAATGACACTAACAAGTTGAGTTTTCTTCCTCCAGGGCCCTGAATTTGCTACTATCGTCAACGCTGTGACAGCCAAGAAAGTTGCTGCTTGATTATGGTGGTTCCGAGATCAAATAAAGGGCCGATGCGAAGGTACCTTGAGATTGAAGCATATTGTAACAAATGTACGAGCCAGTTTATCATAAGGAATTTTTTTTCCTGGGTCGTTTTTGAAGTGTTTTCCCCCTCCATAAAGATAGGAAAATATATCTTCTATCCATTTTCCATCGGTCACTTATTGTGTGGTGGACATTAGAGAGCAATACAAGTCATATTATGTGGCATAAACATTTTGAACAAAAGGGTCCTCTCGTAATCAAATCCACATCTTGGGGTCCTCTCTTTCCTGCCCTAAATCTCAATTGAATTCTGGCGTACTGAATTTGGTGGATCAATATTGTAAAACAAGAAACTTTTTTGGTGTGTTACCTGACACATGACGTTACTAATCCACTGTCTTATAATATAGCTAGATGATAGGGTCGGTATTTAATGGATGTTGGGTCTACTCCTAGTAATTAGATACGCGTGTTATATCAAAGCTTGGATCGGTAAACCCGATGTGAGAGTCACATTGAAAAGTTTCTCTAGAATTTAGGAGCAACTAATCAAAGACATCAACGCCAATTAGGCAATCAATCACATGATTAGTCACCAACCATTACTTGCATATCTAGGGAGAGCATTTGTTCAAAGTAAAACTTTGTGAGAAGCAAAGCCTACACTCAAAGCATATATGCCAAACCCACAACCTAATGTAAAACTCAAGCCAAAAAACCCACATCCTCTCTTTTTACCTCTTATACACACACACACGCGCACACAGAGAAACCCTAGCTGCAAGGAGACCGAAGGAGGAAGACAAGGATGGAGTGGTTCTACCCTAAGAGGAGGGGCCCACGGTGGAAGCAAGGTTGGACCGGCCAAACCCTAACCTCAATCTCTGCACCTCCCCTACATTTGCTCACCATCTTTGCCATTGTTATTGCTTTCTTATGGCTTTCTCAGTACACCGACTACAAGTCCCAAATGCAACACACAGCCATCAACGCCCACCTTTTCCTAATATCCTTGCCTATTTTCTTGATATTTTTGGTAGCTTTGTACTCTTCGATTTCTTCTACCGGATGGTTCAACTTCAGGTACCGGCCTTCACAGCGCGAGGCAGTTCAACGAGCAGGCAGGGGTGGCAGCTCAAACTCGCTGTGGGGTGTTGCCATCTTGTTGGTGCTGCTTCTGGTCTTACCTATCATCGGTTCATTCCAAGTGGTTTGGTGGGAGGTCGGATTGATTAAATCGTTTGTTAACTAAAAGATGTAATGGGTTGGAATTGGATAAACGAATGCCTGTGCATTTTAGCATCATTACTATTTTGTTTTATTTTCCCTTTTGAAGTAAATACACAACGGTATGGATAGGCAAAGTTTCAACAATTGTGTCTATCCGAAAGTGTCAACGGTATGGATACACAACTTTACACGTTGAATATTTGCAGAAGGTTGCCATCAACAAAGACAAAGCTACACATGACACAAGCTAAGATGAAAAATCAGGCTTTCCCGTGATCAATTCTTGAGTACGTAACAGCAACACATGCATCAACAAAATCCTCATCTATAAAATCAGTAGAGAAGATTTGCAACCTATCTGCAATACCCCTACAGAAGCACTCCGTTATAAACAACCTCGCAAACTCGTGAATCCGTTGGGTCACAGGTCTAACACACACAATAGGGTTATCAGCCTGAGGTGTCACTGTGTTCTCCACCCTGTAAAAAAATTTCCTTGATGAAATTGGAGGTTGTTCACTCAAACACTTCAAATTGTTCTCGAATTTCGTTGATGGCAAATCCGTGTCAATCCAATCATCATTCAAGTAGACAGAATTCCACAGAGGCGCCCCTGCCTCAGGGGAAGGTGAATTCCTCGGCTTCCACACGCATATTATTCGCTTCGGCAACAACTCTGAAATAGTCTTGTTGAACACATTGTCGTCCTGGTTGATAAGGACCTCTCCGAGCTGATCCACCAAATACTTATCGAAATCAGGAGGGTCTTGGTGCCCATATTCCGTCCTGATTTCAAGGAGTATGATCTCAGACTTTGTTTCGGACAGAAATTTTTTAATGTCCTTGATCACAACATCAATGTGGTACGTGATAAGAATTCCGTGGCACACCCGGCGATCTTTTTGAACCCGAATGTCAAGCACTCTGGTGCCTGTGACAAGCTGTTTGTATATAGACATTGTTTGGCATTGTCCAAAAGGCCTAGTGATGCATGGAATTCCAATCTTGTCGGTTGCAGAATCATGAGTTCCCGGCCATACAATTTTGTTTATGTGAACTTTTTTCGGGTTGATTCCCGCCATCCAATTTTTCCTGTCTGGAGGCCTGTAGGCACATGCTGGGAAGTCCTCACCAACGCTTTGGTGGAGATCGCGTAGTGCTTTCCCCTCCGTTGAGATCGCCTTCCGGCGTTCGAGCTGTTTAGGGAAGCAGGAACCCATTGTTAATAAGAATTAAAGATTAAGAAGAAGAAGAGAAGAAGAGTTAAGGTTATGCTCTTCCTCTTCTTCTTGTTCTGAGGATGAAAATTATGGATTAGGCTGAGCAGAGAAATATTAAGATTATGGGATATAAAAGGAAGCATCGTAACGTTTAGAGAGAATAATTTTTATTAGAGTCTAAGTTATTGATTTGTAGTAGAAACTGATTATTTTCTTTTGAGCAGAAATCTTGTTGATATATTATTATCTTCAAATGTGTTGTTTTTTAGGGCTTGGAAAGTCTTCCATTGATTGAGTAATTGGTGGAGAGTTATAATCGATTCTTCTCTTGTTTTGATCCACTTGTATTCGTTTGTTTTTTTCCTTGATTGGTCCACTTGTTTGGCTCTCCAAAGTTATATGACCTGTTGGTTTTCATTTAATTTTCCATAACATTTCCAAAGGTAGAAAGCAAACTTGTGTACGGAGACCTTTTATTTCCACGTCATTTATTCAACACTTCTTATAAGAGCATTATACTTTATTGTATTTGGTCTCATCCAATCTCCTTCAATCCCCACTCAAGAAAAAATTACCCTAACCAGACAGTTGTAACGAATATCTGCTTGTATTATTATAGAAAATTTGTATAAGAATACCCTCTCCTCTCATAAGACCTTATTGTATTTTATCTCATTCAATTTCATGCGATCCCTGCTCTTTTCTCCTAATAAGATAGCCCTGACGAATATCTTCTTCCATTGTTATGATTAATGGTCTATTAATGACATCCATTATTCCATATGGATTGCTTCAACCAGGACAAAGTTCACTATTCCTTGCCTTCTCATTTCATCAACAGCTACATTTGATCAATGGAATCCCACCATTTGTCCGCCATTTGTTTTCCATTTTCTTGAAAAGTAATAAGATGCTTTCATGACGTTTATAATCCATACATGTTTCATGATAAGGTCGTTCTGAGGATAACCACACCTTTTTTTTGGATTTTTGGATTCACAAATTTTTATTAACTGTTAAATTATTAAACTTATTTGTAATTTTTTAAATTTAATTAGACTTGTGTGTTTCATTTATGTGTCACATCAGCACTTAACAAAATATTTGACAGAATTGTAATGGAAATGCTACATTGATTTGGGACATTTACTTGCGGGACTACATTGATCGATTTTCAATTTTAGGAACCATTTTGATGTCGCAGGTCAATTTTAGATACCATTTTCATGTCGCGGGTCAATTTCAATGATCATTTATGAGAAAAAATGACTTATGAGACTCATTTATGTGCCACATCAGCACTTAACAAAATTGTGATGGAAGAACTACATTGATTTGTGACACCTATTTTCAGGAACTACATTAATTGATTTTCAATTTTAAGGATCATCTTGATGATGATCGTCAATTTCAGAGACTATTTATGATAAAAACCTGAATCTAAAATATGCCCTTACTAATTTGGCCTGATATATTATTTGAGGTAAGGATTATGATTATCTATAAGAGTCCCTGATTATTCAAGGGTCGGTTTGCTAAGAGCAGTCGACGACAAAGACAGGTGTCGGTAGGGTTGGTTTGGGTTAATTTATAATTAAATGGGTTAGGGCGGGTTGTTTTCAAAGTTTGATTACAGATGTGAGAGAAGTCAGACGTAAACAAATAGCTGAAAACGAAATACACAATATGAGGACATTACCAGGCTAAATTCCTTGTCTTTTGGCTGGCCGGCTTGACAATTATCTCATAACCTTGAAGCACATAAGTTGCTTATCTAATTATTTTTTATCAGAACCGTTCATGTACTTGCTACATATATTTCTTCGTATCAGTAAGATCAAATTATTTTAGTCATATGCATTTGAGTGTAACAAGTAACATTCTTATTAATTATTAATATGAGTCACGAGTCTATTTGGCCCCTCGTCTAACTAATAGGACAAACTTCATATGAAGAGCAAACGGATCAAGCAATTGACTTATTTGATTGTACTCAAGTCTCACGATGCCTCAACACAACTTTATGAATATTTGAAGGTTTCATCCCAAAATCAACTGGCAACGTGATCGGAATTATCAAATTCCTTTTAAGTTACTTTTCTGATGTGGGATAATTTTTTTTCACATACTCAAATAGGTTACCTATTTCATGTTTCTATAAATATGATCACTTACAAATTACAACAACCCTAGCTTAAGTATAAAGTTTGCCTATAATACGTACTTTGGACAGTTACTTATTATTCCCAAGCAAGCAAATTAGGCTAATGAAACAATTAGAGAAACATATAACGGAAGAACCTAAAACCCACAATGATCATATTACATATAGATGGAATAAAGAAGGAAACGTTTTTTTTTTTTTTTTTTTTTTGACAAACTGTATGACAACAACATAACAACATAAGATACTTTCATTTCAAATCACAGATTATGTTACATTTTTTCTTGAACTGTGAGTCTAAATTCAAAATCAGACAATATAAACATTTGCATCTCTTTCTTTCATGAAATTTTTATCATGATTAGTATGAAAGTAAAAAGCAACACAGAAATTTGAAGTAGAAGATCAAACTTCACTATATACAGCTCCAATATACACATACAAAACTTGAACTCAGAGCATAAAAAAAAACAAACAATCCTACTACATCCGCATGCTAATTAAATGAGCCAGCTATCACGAAAAGAAGACTGGTATTGCAGCAAAACAAGCAAGAGAATAATGAAAGCAGCAACACCCCAAGGTGAGCTTCCCTCTGAAGGTATATGGTGAGTCCTCCGGCGGCGGTCCCACGGCGACATGGAGAAGAGCCAACCAGGATCCATAGATGAGAGCCCCTTCACAATGAGGATGAGAAATATTGGCGTGAGCAAAAGCACCCAATTGAATTGCCCTTCAGCTTCTTCCACAGCTGACTCGTAGGAGGAGTACCATGAGATGCCCAAGAAGATGGAGATCACTGCCAGGATTAGGAGTACTGGGTAGGGCAGAGGGCTTAGAGAAAACCCTTCTAAGAAGGAGCTGGTTTGGCTTCTTCTGTAGTAAGCCATGTGATTTGGAGGGAAGATTTTTTGTTGTTGGAAAGAGAGTAGATTTATTCAAGAGGTTGTTATGGATTCAAGGTCTTGTGGTTTTATAGACAAAAGATGGTGGGTTGGGGAGTAAATGTTTTGGAGGTATGCAACTTTCGAATTAAGTAGAGAATAATGCTTGGGTTTTCTGTATAAAAAAGTCATTTTCTCCTTTATTGTAAACCACCGACTCACACGCATAAACAAGTAATTTATGAAAAACAAAAATTCTGCACACATTATTAAACTCTGATTTGTTTAAAGAAATTAAAAAATATAAAGGATCAAGTATTTCTTTGAGTAATGCTTTTGATAAGGCAAAATTGTTCACATTATCGACGCATTATTTAATACAAATCATAATTAGAAAAGTTCATCCATCATTAATGTAGTCAATTTTACGTATCTAAATGACATTATTGTTTCTTTGTTAAGAGTATATGCTTAGATATTTGGTTTTCGATTTCTTTGTTTATATTGCTTAATAAAGTTGTGGGGTTTGATGGGTGAAGTGGAGGGCAATGCAATGGTCGACAAGGAAAACAAGACCAATAAGATAAGAAGAGTTGTTTAACTTATGCATACGTGTCTGCTTTCAAGCACATGAACTCTCGTACGATACCTGCACCGGCCAAAAAGAAAGAGATTCCAGTAAATATTATAAAGATAAAAATGCAGTGATTGATAAAGACATATATATAGTTTATTTTACATATTTTAAGCTTCTACCATTTTTTGTGCAAGAAAAAGGAAAAGAAGGTTTGACGATTTTAATCGTTGCCTATGTTACAAGGGAATTTGTTGAGATTGATTTTCTGTAAGGTGATCCGCAAATGAATCCCATAATATGGGTTTGATTAAAAAGATTCCTACAATACATATATGTTTTCCCAATATTAATTTTGTTTAAATTTGATCGACATTTTTTTTTTAATTGAAAGGAGGAAATTGAACTTTAACATGCTCTGGAATTGAAAAGAAAATTAGTACCTACACTGTTACTAAGAGCTATTGCTAAGCTTCCCTTCAATTAGGTCATCAACTTGAGAGCGTTGATCTCGTGGCAGAAAAAAGAGGATATTATATGTACTTATAAATAATTAAGTTATTTTTTATATTGTTAATTGATTTAATGATGAAATCTCATACTTTTTTTTATAGTATCAGAACATATTGTTTCATATATAAATCTTAACTGTTACACATACTTTATGTCACACAATTTATGTTATTCGGATGACAAATTATAAATAATTACGTTTCATATTTCCAATGCGTTGCATGCATCCACTATGTGTCCCAACAAAGAGTCGGTGGAGGCTTCCAATCCGTTGCATGCATCCATCCCCTCTGTGTGCCCTAGCAAAAAGTCGGTGGAGGCACTTTAACTTAAAATATCAACCCTCTGAGCCCGATGATAATTACAACCCCATTCCTCCACTGGACATGAAAATTTAATAATAGAGCGGACGTTGACTCAGTTGATACTGACGCAGTTGAGCAGGTGACCAGTGAATATTCTTGACCATCAGATGACTAGGGAATATGTTGCAGGACGAAACAAGGGTGGATGGAAAGAACGGGGGATAGGTATGGGGAAATCAATCAATCAGAGTAACAAAGAAAAGTTTAACGTTTCTAATCGTGAATTCACTCAACACGATCAAATTAAACGTTTGATTTGAGAAAGAAAAAACAACTCACTTCGAATACACAAAGCAAATATAATTTTCATTCAATCAAATGTTTAGCTTTACTTTCTGATGGGTCCTCTCTTCTTCAAAATCCATACATCTTTTATCAGTGTACGAGTTTAGGCTCAATGGGGACATGAAACAGAGCACCTAACAACGTTTCTTTTACAGACCATGAACCACAATATCTCCCCTTTCGTTCTTGGGCTGATTGGGAGGGTTTTAGAGTTTGAGCCTTTATGTTTTTCCCAAGGTTAGAGTAAGCTGTAATCAATAGGATTTTGGAGAGGAGGTCGAATAAGAACGGAACTATCATTGGACTAAGAGCTAATCGACGAAAATTTAGTATTTCGATTCGCTTGTGCCATCAATCACCAGCTGAGGATAGTGAAGAATACAAGAAAAACACATGCGAAATCTACAATCATATTCTCGAATTCAGAATCATGTTACAACCATATTTTACCCAAATTTGATTGAGTACCAACAACCTTAACTCATTACATACAATAATTAAACCAAGAAGAGTCTAAGATGAGTACTAGACAAACCAGCTCTCTTGAAACTACAGCGGCACTTTTTCAGAAGTAGCCACACTTGCAAGGGCGCCCACACTTCCAACACGGTGGAGGCATAAAACACTGCTTCTTGGGAGTTTCCGACGACAACCAATGCACAACCGCTAGCAACAGCAACGGCATGGCTATGAGCCCCCAATTGATCTCAAACGTGGGGGTTTCAACATTGAAGGAGATCAAAGACGACAGAAGAAGAAGCACAGCGGCCACCGCCAAGAAAACCAGAACCGGGAATGAGGAGGGGGCCTCTCTTCTGCAACAGTGATGTCCCATCAAGATTCAATGGCCTCTGTCAATGGAAGTTGATGTTCTGCAGAGAAAAAAAAAAAGCACATGGAAATTGAAATTTGAAACCCAATTGACAAATATAAACAAGGACTAGCGCGTATATCTTATAGGTCTCAACCGCACAAGTTTCTGGTGCTTTCTTTTGGACTAAGCATATGGTTTGGTGGTTGCTCAATCAATCGTTTTCATACCAGCTGCCTAATCATACCATTTAGGAATATAGAATCACTAAATATCCCAAATGAAAGGGGACCAGCTGAATAAGGAGTGTGCGTAGAGGAGTACATTTTAGGTGAGAAACACATCATGATCATGATCCTATCGTTAGAGGTCGTACGTAGTGCAGTTCTAACAAAAACACTTTTGAGCAAAAGTGCTTTTTACACTCGTAAATAGGCTCTAATACCACGACAACATGAATCAAACAATTGGACAAGACAAGATTTTCCACATATTATGACAACAAACAATGAGGAAACGTTTAAAGTTGCACCGTTTATGCTTAAACTTATGCTCAAACAAGCAACAAAATTCTGACCCAAAAAGGGATGACAGCCCATTAACATAGATATGTTAGGCCCAAGTCTGTATTATGAACAGAGCTTTGTAACTTCAATGAGGATTTGCTACCATTTGTAGCTTAAAGAATGAGAAAGATATGACTACAAATTTATAATCATACATTACATTTTACCCTATTTGTTACAACTTACATGTTAGGAGAGTTGTGTAGTCATGTCAAAATGACGATGCCTGTATAGCCCACCGTAGGAAAGAGCTTCGGTTAGACTTTTCCCTGGTATTGGAAATTGAGTTCGTAATCATGTTTTAAGGTTGCCAAAGTGTTTCTGCAAGGACCCTCTGCACAAACAAGAAGAAAATGTGAGACTATTTAAATGCCCTTCAAGTCATACATTTTAGCCTTGATAAAGTTAAAATTGTTTTACCTCCAAAAATGGTATGAAGACGTTGAAGATCGTCTGGTGAGCAAGTATCTATTAGCGCGTATACACCTGGTCTTAGAGCTTCATCTATTTCCCTGAATATTGAACATAAAATAGTTCAGGTAGTCTGAATGACATGAATGTATGTCGGTCAATCCAAGATTGTCCGCTCCAAAGGTTAATGCTTTTGGAGATAGTAATGGGTCACTTGAACATACATCTATTTTATAATATTATTCTCCCATTGTACAAAAATTGGAAGGCAACATCACTTCAAAGTTCAAACTCAAGTTTCTGGAAAAGTTTTAAGAGGGAAGAAAATGGGAAGAAAGTGATTTATAAACATAGGATCAACACCCTCACCCCTCTTCCACCTTAACCCGAGGCCAGCGGGAGTTGATATAACGTACTAATTTTGAATGTACTAATTCATAACAAAAACAATTGAGACATACAAGTGTATAATTATCTTATCAGTTATGCCTTTTGAGCTCATCAAGAATCTCACGAACATTACAACAACAAATAATCTAAGGTACCAGAAATTACCTTTTGATGCCTGTTTTACGGGGGCCATGTCCTGAATAAACCCATATGTAATTAGATAAAAATTGGGCACAGTGCGGACCAAAGACATCCTTTTGATGTCTTATCTGCAAAATAGATATGACAAAATCTGGTGAGAAAGATCTCATTGTGTTTTCTCCCTTTCGACATAATGGAACATATACCCAAAATGTAAGACGATAAAGATAACCTTAGCGAGGCATGCATACGAAAAGTCACCTACCTCTTCATAAATCCTTCGGAGACTACCAGCACATTTCACTCCCTCAGCCACTTCCCATGAAAAGAAACCTTTCTTCACAACTGCATCAGCATCCACTGTCTCCAAACAATGAAGAAGTATACGAACAGAAGCTTCAAGTATAGCAACACACCGTTCGCATTCACTAGAAATTACGAAACAACAATTCAATTATATTCTAAGTCTACTTGATGAGGATGAAAAACAAAAAAAATGAAAATAAATTCAGCATGCATCGCAACCCTCTTCAATAATCAATTTGCAGAAAATGAATATCAAAAGCTTAAAACTATTCTTCTTCATATTCAGCCTTTACTTTTATGTTTTCCAGCTTATTCCCAAGGTTAATAGTCGTGAGGTTTTTCATACAAAAGGAATACAATTACCTTTTGTGATGCTTCAGAACATTATGTAACAATCGGCAGCAAGCAGAAAATAGGTCAACCGAGTATTGCCTATCTATGCCAGAGAAATGTGAACTTGCTACTGGATTAGAGACTTGGTTATTTGGAATTGTTGAAGAATCATCAGGAATAGGAGCTTCTGAAAGTTTTAAGAGATGGAAGTCTTGAAAAAGTGCTGAAGGTATACGTAAAGATTGTGCTACATGCCAGGGCTCCATTTGGTACAGAGCATGTTTGCCAGAAATTCTAACCAGTACATCAACACACATAAGAATAACTGTTCCTGGATCTGGATCAGTATCAGTATCACCTTTACTCTGGATCACTCGCTCATAAAAGATTAGTGGACTCTGCAAGTGTAGAATAACATTGAATACACTAGCAATGAAGCTCTGGATGTATTTTTTAACGACCTTCAAACGTTTATGTCCTGAAAGAAAAATAAATGTTCAGTCCAGCAAGTCCCAACAAACTGTAATCATATGCACTTGAAATCTATATAAAATACGTACTAATAGCCAACATGACTATTATGCATAACATAGCGGTGATAGACACCTTAGAGAATATAGTAGAACTGTTTGATCCAAAATTACTGAATATTCCATCGATAGATGTGTTGATTACCTGAAACAAATTCCAGAACCAAATCCAAGCAATCAATGCCAGCTGCAACAACTGAAGAAACCTTTCCGCCATCTGCACTTCCAGTATGTATGTCATAACTCATGGTGCACCCTTCCCGCACACCAACTAGTGCTCTCTCTATAGCTTGTAGAGCAGATAAAAGATGCAACTCTGATGGTCTCTCTATGAACACTCTGAACGATGACCTCAACCTAGCTTTAAGTTCATCCAATAAGTATGGCCAGCCAGACAGAGATGCTTCAGAAAATCCCATAGGAGAATGGAGCATTTTGGTGCTTGACTCTGTCTCATGGGATACTAGGGTGGCTCTTTTTCCCTGTAAAGTTATGCATTTCCCCAAAGCCCTTAACTGTAGCTGAACCATCTTATCATACAAATTTCTGGATAGCGTAGGATTAGTCAGAGGAAAATGCTTGGCCAATTCTTCCAGATACTTCAGAACACCGTCTAAACACACAAAATAAAAGAAGTGTGGCACATGATTCATGTCCACTGATTCCAAAAACAGGACTTGTGTGATGCCAGTAAAAGAATGCACCAAGCTTGAGGACAGGGGAGCACTATTCATATGCAAACTCAACCTCAAAATAGCTGAAGATGCAATAAACAACTGCCTGAGCAAAAATGCTGCATCCGGGTAATCACCTTTTAGCAGGCGTCTCAACAAAGGCTTATTTAAAGATTGCAATTCAAATGAATCAACATCAGTCAATGCACTGGAAGCCAAAACAGCACCTTTCAAGTGCAACTTTCTTCCACGGACACTACCAGATCCTGAGTCATCATGGATGTCACGTGATGCTGAGCAGGTCATTGCTACTCCAGATTCATTATGCAGTCCACCACATGCAATATCAGTCTCAACACCAGTGCCTTCCGGTAAAAAATCCTCTGTACCGGACTCTACCTTTGTCTTTTGAATATTTTGAGCATCACATAAAGTTCTGGACTGTTGATTATTGTCGAAAAGCAACATTTGTAAGAGAAGACTAGAAAACTCTGCAAAAACATTTATACAGAGGTTAAGTTCGGTGATGGGTTCAAGTTTCCGCCTTGATGAGTTTGCTTCATGATCACGATCACTATTTCTCACATTTGTATGGTTCACAACACATACTAGGCCCCATAAATACCCACAAAGGCAAGAAATTAATGATGAAAACTTGTTCAAATTCAGAGCATCAACATCAATCCCCACTTTTCTCTTATAAGGGCCATTCTTCAAATTCAATAGTACGCTTTGCATCTGTTCCGTCAAACTCTTAGCAATAATGCCTACACTTTTCCTGGCATCAATAGAGTTGGAAGGATCCAAGCACTGATCAGATTCCCTTGAATTACTATGCTCATGGACAGTTTCAGCATTCAGTTTGGAAGCATTAGGACGATGATCAACATGATTAAGTTGATATTTACTTGATGTCAGAAACACATAAAATGTGTGATCCATCAGCGACAAGATCATGTCATTAAATGGGAGACGATTATCTTTTGAAAATGACTCTTGAATCCCAAGAACTGCATAAACTGACTTGTAAAGCCATGACACAGGAAATGTATCCTCAAGTAACACGGAAGCATGTGAGGTTTGACCAGCTGCTGTCTTCTCTTCACAAGCCAGAATTATGCATTTTAATGCCTTCCGGCAAGACACAAACAGTCTGAAGAGCTCGTGATAATGATGTGAGTTCAATGCATTCTGACAATCTAATAAGCCGCCAACAAGAAGCCTGAAAAACACAGAACAGGTAATATTAACAAATATCTTCATCGAATGACTACAAAGACTACACTTATCAGAGAGCTTCAATTGTTAAGCACATAAATGTTTTCCATGAGAAATGAATTCTTTAGGCTGCTGGGAAAAAAGGTGCACATGAGACTATAGAAAGAAAGCTCAGAAGTTGAAAGAGTTTGTCAGTGACGAGCAGTTCTGCGCAAAACGCTTTCTGAAACAGTTTTACAACAAACAACATTTTTATGAAATAATTGCTCACCACAAGATTTTTATATTTTATATTTTATTGAAAAAAAATATAGCAACAAGAGCTATTATGGGGGACCATTGGTGCCGCATCACACCATAAAAAATGATGTTGATGGGATAATGTTTGTACCTTTCAAGGTTGAGTATAGAAGTCACATAAAGTGAAATTGATCTTGAACTCAAATGACCTTTTGGCATGTGGCACAATAGATTAAGTAAACTCTGGCAAGCAGTAAATTTCATGATTGTCAATGGTAGGGCTTCTTGTTCCTTGCAACTTCCTGTAAGAAGCTTATCAGAAGCACCAGTGACCGGATTTGCTATGGAGGAACGGTCAAATACGTTATGTTTATTAGAGGAAACAACCACTGATGAGTTCTCCAGGTCATTTAAAACTTTCACCCAATTTGGTGATGATTTGAAATCACAATCGCCAGATGAAAAGTCACTGATGAATTGTACTGTTGAATTCTCCAATGCACGGCAAAAACTTGATGCAAAATGCCTGCGGACAAACTAATAGAGGCGATAGAATAAATACCTGGGTAGAAATTTTTTTCTATAAAGGCACATAGAATAGTGTATGTCTCAATAAGAGAATAAAAAGGTGTAACAAACATGAATTAACACAAAATGGAGTCAATGAAGCACCATGTGATGTTTGATAGAAGCTTACTCTTTGCTCATACAGAATGGAGTCAATGAAGCAATGTGATGAGACTTGATGCAAGGTTACTTTCTTCATCCTGTCAGCTGCATGGTTATTGTGCTCTCTAACCACCCCAAAGCTGCTTCTTACACAGGGAAGGGAAGTTTGGATTAAAAGAGAAAGGAATGTCTTCAAATTCTTTTTAGTCGCATGAGTGCACCAGGTATCAATATTGTGGCAAAGAATCCACCAAATTGCAGTTGGCAGTGACTTCTTGTTCAAAGCAGAAACACTGAAATCCCATTCATCAGTTTCCTGGGCAACCATTTTAGTACAACTTGTATCATCAGAAGTGAAGATTGGCCGTTGATCTTCAGACACTAATGAAAGGTGCTCCATTAGAAAACCAGTAAGACCTGCCGCCTCTTCCCTCAAGGCAGAGATGTGCCTTTCCAACTTTTTGATTCTTTTATGACACCTTGACAAGCCAGCATCTTCAGGCAACCTGACTTGCACCAGATTTTTGTTATGTTGCATCACATATTCAGAAGACTTTATATGCCTATTCAAATCAACAAGCCTTCTAAAAGCCATAGCATGCATTACATAAGTCAAAGACCAAGAATCTGTTGCACAGTTCTTACAATAGATGTTTGAAATGGATTGAATAACAACAAGAAGAGGAGCTGAAGGTTGCTTGATCCAAGAAAAATATCCCCCACTGGTCCAGTCAGTCATCTCCATCCAATCACTACCAGAGTATGATGCGAATGAATCTCCCATTGCTGCTGACATCTTTCTTGATAAATCTGGAGGCATAAGGCTCGTTGCTGACCTATATAAGCTTTGGCAGGACATATACAATCGAAAGAAGAACACAAAAACCCAATGAGTGGATAATCCAAATATCAGCAAATTGGTTTTGTTCTCAGCTGTCTCAATATCAAAACCTTTTCCCGTGACAGAAAAAAGGAACTTGTTTAAAGAATCTGGCTGTTGTGAAACCAGATGGCCCATGCAAGGAAAAAGTAATGCTATAAGGTCCTTTATAGAAACTCCAAGGAGATTACAGTTTCCAGTTGTGGCAAATAGTGAGTCTAGCACTAGTGCATACATTTCAGACAACCCTCTCCCCAAAAGCTCAGCTTCCAGATTAAAACCATGCGAGCTACTTTGCACATCCCAATTGTCAACTTCCTTTTCATCAGATTTTGAACAACTAATTTTCATCCACTCTAGAGATTCTGATATATCGACAGTTAACTGCCCAATAAACCCACTTGCTTGGCCTTCTGGTATGGACTTTATAGCTTGTTGGATTGCAATCTTAAACTCTTGCGAGCATAATAACATTTCCACTGATTTTGCATAACCTTCACCATGTAAAGAAATCACAAATCTAGTATAGTTTCGTTCACCATCACCATTATGTGAACTTAAAAGCCTTATTGCTTTACACAATGCAAAAATGGTATTATTCACCTGCAGTACAATAGTAAAATGACGGGGTTAAACAACAGCAAAACCTCAAGGGAACAAAACAGACTCTTAGTTCTAGAAATGATCTGTGGCAAATTGACAATTCATGACCCGCCCCCTAAAATTCGTGAGTGGAACTGGTAAAATAGTTGATTTCGGAAACAGCAATACATATATAATCAGGTATATGTATATGCATGCAGAAGTTAAAAAGCGGCCAAATGCTTAATCAAAGAGCATTCTACTAACCTGGCGAAGTTGACTATAGAGAACAACTAATTGACATCCAATATCGGTTATCTTGAAAGATAATGAGCACCGATCCGGAACATCCATCAGTGAAATCCCAATGGCTAAGTGAGAAAGCATCAGAAGCCACAAGCTTACTAAATCATTCTCTACAACCTCATATTCAATTTCCATTAGATACCCCACAGCAGAAAGCACCTCATTGGCTATTAAAGTTAAAGCATCCACGTGTGTCCTGTTAACTACATCATACTTTGATGACTGAATTAAATTGGAGGACAATGATATAATCATATTATAAACCTTCTTCAAGAAATTAAGGCAAGCTCCAGTAGATGTATCCTCCGTTCTCACATAAACCCTTTCATGCATAAATCCAAAAACTAAATTATTAACAGATTTAAGCGTGCAATGAACATCCAACAATACAGGTCCCATTTCCAGCTTAGTTTCAAGATAGCCGTTAATCTCAAGCAGAAGAGGCTCCATAATCAGTACAAAAAAATCAAGAAGTGACTTTCGTGTTTCCGCATTGAAGCTAGTTGAGCAGTAATTCTTTTCAGCTAGTGCAGTACTGGTTGAACCTTCAGTCTTCCCCATCATTTTGGTATTTTGAGTCACCACTGAAGCCCTTTTTAGCTTTTTAACTTGATCGATGAGCAAGCGAAATAGTTCTCCTATGCTTTCCACTGCCAAAGCATTCTTTCCAGCTAAAATTCTTTCCAGTTTATCAAATAAATGTCTGTGATAACTCTTGAGCGTTGTTTTGGAGTCCTTTGACTTCCCAGAATTGGATGTGGCATATTTTTCACTACTGCACAAGCTCAAAAATCCATCAATGTGGATTGGGTGATACAGCCCATGAGATAATACTTCTTCAACTAGCTTCAATAAGTTTCTTGTCCAATCAGGATTAATTCCCTCAATCTGAAGATGCAAGAGACCCAAGAGATGCAACAGAGGCTCAAGGAGTTTATTGATAAAATCACGAAATCCGTTCTTCCGAGCTGGGTGGGCCCTCAAAAACTTGGCAAATGGCTCAAACACCAAGCTCACAAATCGGAAAACAAAGTCACCTCCATTGCCACAGGCAAGATTTTCACCGTAAAATTTGTGGACTAGATCAAGCACTGCACCTACAGTTGAAACCCACAGATCTAAATTTTCATTTGATAAGCCTCCATGGGATGAAAACACCAAAGCTATGCAATCAAGCACAGTATTGTACAATTGTAACCCTTCACTACTGGAAAACAAAGTCAAGCGTGAAGATGTTTTGTTCAATAAGGACAGTGCATTTCTTGCGATCAAATCAATAGAGTGTAAAAGGTTCCGTGAGAGATTTAGAGAAACATTCACTTTCAAAGACTCCTCCAAACAGAATTTGAAAATTTCCCAGCATCTAACATCCAAATATGTGTCAATAACTTCGGCTTGATGCTTCTCTCCGCCACTCTGAATTTTCTTTCCTGAAGAAATCAACAATGACTGGATCCAATCATTGACAAAAATTATTAAACGTGACATATTGACTGCTTGAGTATCCTGGTTACTCTTGCCGCCTTCTTCTTTCGCTCTAGATATCACAAAACCATAAGCTAGTTCCACCTTCCTGCATTTTCATTCCTCAGTTATCAGAATTAAATCTTCTTTCAGATTAGAAAGTACATTCATCAGAATTAAATCTTAACCCTCCTTTTGTTCACTTAATGAGGAAATGAAGACAACATGAAACTTGAATCTTGGTTTCTACTCTCAATTGCGGAAGGAAATCTGATGGATTAAGTCTAATTCAACCAATTTGGCTCAAATGGGATTATAATTTCCTTGATTCCCCTTCTAAGACACAGCTTCATCGACTTTACATTTCATTAATCTCGGTTCCTACTCGTAAAATAAATAAACAAAAACACTCAAATATCGAAATATTTTAGCCAAGAACCAACCTTTGATCACAAAATTTTAAATTAAGTTTACTTCACTCATTAAAATCAAAATCAAAATCAAATTTTCCATTCTGTCGGCTGAGAAACTTTTAGGAACATAAATCACATCCATCAAACTCAACGTAATCAAATTTCTGCACTTCCGAAACTATCAATTGATTGAATTCGAACATTTTCGCAATCTAAACACATTAAAGCAAATAAAGAAAACGAAAAGGTAAAAAATATACTCATACTCACTTCTCAAGATCAATTTCCTTGTTCTGGATTGACAAAACCAACTCCAGGTTCCGCCATGGACCGCCTTCTTCGAGCTTGTGACTGGGTTCTCTCGCCTCGTGCTTTTCATCTGCTCCAACTTCAATCATTTCTTGCGGTTCACTCTCCTTCTCTGAGACAATAATACGCTGCGTTTTGGAAGGCCTTTCGGATGCTCCGAGACTCCTCTGCTTTCTCTTTTTGTTCTTCGATCGTTGAGCTTTAGGGGTGGCTTCGGAGCCGGCCATTGTTGAACTCCTGTCAGTCACTGTGGTTTTTAGGGTTTAACGGATATACAACAAGTTGAACTTGTAGGGTTTAATGGACTCGGTCAGGGCAGGGTGGAGGGTTGAAGAAAGGATGAAACGGCAGCGTGCTGAATTATTGGATATTTTGATAAATAACCGTATTTTGTAGCACGAAATAATTTTTAACCTACTCCTAACATGTTTTACAAATTTAACCAAAAATCCATGCGAAATTTCTAAAATGCCCCCCACCCCCACCCCCACCCTCCCTTTGTCTCTTCCTCCTTCCTCTTCGACTCTACAGTCCACTCCACCCCACCCTACTCCATCCCTTCTCCCAAATCCATCATCACCATCGCCGCACCCGCTACGACCGACGCTGCCACCAGATCTCGCTCTCTTTGTGCGATAGAAGATTTTCGAAAATGCATCTAATGTTAGAATTTCTCTGTCCCACATCAGCCACAAAGCTTGAAAACAAACCTTTTAAATAGAATTACTTCACTCTAACTAACGCCGATGCCTTTTGTATTAAAACCCCATACTTGACGGATTGAGCAGGTGGCCAAGTGGGGACAGTATCGGTGTTGTTGGAGTGAGCTCATGGCTTGTCTACCTGAAATTTAAGATGGTATCAGAGTTAGGAGACGGGTCCGTATATCCACATGAACTGGTGGGTCTCCTTTGACCCCACACAAATGGGTAAGCCCTCACATGGCTCCACGTAGGGCAAAAGATGCCACGTGCATTGGCCCAAAGCGAACGGGTAAGCCTCGGGTTGGCTCCACGTGGTTGCCGATGTGTGGAACTCTACGTGTGACCCATAAAATAGGGTCTCACGTGCAGAGGAGTGTTAGAATTCATCTGTCCCACATCGGCCACAGAGCTTGAGAACAACCCCTTTAAATAGAATTATCTCACTCTAACTAACACCGAAGCCTTTTATATTAAAACTTCACACCTGACGGTCCCACTCTAACTAATACCAAGGCATTTTATATTAAAACTTCACACCTGACGGATTGAGCAAGTGATCAACTGAGGATAGTATCGATGTTGTTGGAGTAGTTTAATGACCAGTCTACTTGAAATTTAAGATCTAAATCTGCAATTTCTCATCCCATCGTTTTATATGATATAATCATAGGTTGTTCTAATTTGCCTCCATTAAAGCATTTATGCATATTTTGAGTTCTCATTTTTTGTAGATCATTCCAACAAAAGCCATAGAAGCAGTGGCAAGAAACATCATAATTGTCCTCATCACCAACAAAACTAACAGCACATTCACAAAACGGAGTGGAATGACAAACATGAAGAGGAAAAAGAATATTCGTAGAGTTTACTTTACCAGTCAAAAACTGAACACAACATCCAACCATAAAAAATGCAAGCGTAGAAAGATTAAACTTTAATTTGATTTCCAAGGGGAATAACAGAGATTAAACTTTAATTTGATTTCCAAGGGGAATAACAGAGCAAGATATGGCGGCGGCGTCGATTGTAATGGGTGCGGCAATGGTGGTGGTGGATTTGGGAGAAAAGCCAGGGTGAGTTGGGTTGGGGTGGGGGTATAGTGGACTGGTGAGTTCGAGAGGGGGAAGAGATAAAAAAAAAAGAAGGGAGGGGGTAATTTAGTACTTTTGCATGAGTTTTTGGTTAAATTTGTAAGAATAATAAAAGGTAGGCTAAAAATCATTTCGTGGTGCAAATATATGGCTAGTTATCAAAATTTCTCCTGATTTAGTGTCTGTGAAATATGACAAAGGGTAAAATAGTAATTTTAACTACAAACAACAATACTATTCTAGGGAGAGGATTTGAAACCGAAACCCAGTGGAGTAAAGATGAAGACTCTATCTACTAGCACAATTCACTACTTGCTAGTTCGAAAGTATTTCATACCATACTACAGTCTAATAGAATTCTATTTATTATAAGTGTGATGTTTTAAGTTCAATTTATGTGGACGGTATCACGGCGACTTTGATGATAAATTGTTATGGTTGACCAGTTACGTTGTTTAGCCGAAATCCCCTCCCCTTAGTGTAAATATATCGCCAAAAACATTTAGTAAATATAATACTACTTCTAGGAAGGACTTGTAACTTAGTTTATTAGGTGTAGTATTGTCTTTTCACCTCTAATTTTGTATCCAATTTCCCATCTTTCTCTTGTGAGCGTCAGTGAGTGTGAATCGTTAATGAAAATTTGTAAAATTTACATAGATTTACGACTAACGTGTGAGTGAATGTCTTTAAACTTCTTATTCATCACATTCTACAAAAATTCCATAACATCTCAACAATCCCTTTATTTGGCAAAGCCAAATGTTAGGATTTTGAATTAATATGATGAGCCTTGCTCCATCTATAAACATTCTAGAATGAACATGAGCCTACCTATAAATATGAACTTATTAGGGATTCAGTTAAGGCATGTTAATTTTCATGGAAAGGGGATGATTATTGAGAGCCTTGTTTATCAACATTAGCAAGAGTTTGTAGCTAGTTAGTTTAAAACATCTATTCATGCAACGAGGTCCCAAATTTTATTTACCCCTCCTCAGCTATGCTACTCAAGAGTCCGACAAAAAAAATAAATAGAGGATTAAAAAGATACGTGCGGCTCATTTCTAATCAATAATTAGATTTCGAAAGAAAATGAGGAATCAACTTCATTTTCATTATGACTCATGACAGATGATAAAAACTTTAATTTAAATATTTAACTGTCATTCTTGATCATTCTAATTATGTCTTGTTCTTATTCAAGTTTACTTCGCTTCTTTCTAAAAATTTCGTTCTCAATAAGTAAACATAGCCTAAAGCCGTGTATTCACACGTAAAGCATGCCGGGCATGAGGTGGGCATGTTGTACTTAACCATATCAAGTAGCTTGCACGTGGTCATCAACCCACGCACGTACGACAACTAGGTCAACAATTCACATAAGAATTTCGACACCAATTTTTCGGATTAAACTTTTTTTTTTTAAATAATGTTAAATTTGGTGGTTGATTGATCACGTGAGTGCTTCCACTTTTTAACTTGATGCCAAAAAGAGAGAGAGAGGGGGAGTCAACAAACGGCACCGTTTAGGCGTTTTAGGGTCACCAACCACTTTGGATCTGCTGACTCCTTGTTTTGCACAAAGACAAAGATTGAAAGACATCTCTCTCTCCATTTTTGCAAATTGCATTATTTTCGAGAAAGGATCTTCTAGATCATCTTTGTAGGGATACTGGAAATCCTCTAATTACATTCATTTATTATACATCGTACAATTAATTTTTATTAAATACTGTTTATATTCAATTTTAAATAAAAAATTTATAATTATTTCTAACAATACGATGCATAATAAACAAATATGATTTAAGAATTCCTCGATTCCTCACAAAGAGAATCCAACAAAGATCTTTACTCATTATTTTCAATTATTGCAAAGGGCCAGGAGAAACCCAGTTGGCCTTCTATGTCTTTTAAGGTCCAAGTCCGAAAGCTCCCACGTTGTCATATACAATTTCATGTCATGCAATCATGACTCTCAAACATCACTTTCAAATACACACATTTGATAGAGAATGACTTACATGCGTCTTTTACTGTAGCGGTATTTTTAACTAGTTGTATACTTTTACTTCCTTTAACATTCTCATATGAAAGTGTGTTACTAATTTTAAATTTTGAGTACTTACGTACATCTCGTACTGTAGCGCATTCTTAACAAGCTGTGTACTTTTACTTGCTTCAACTTTTTGATATGAAATTGTGTTATCGATTTTAGATTTTGAGCATAGAAAATGTGAATTAAACTGGAAATTAAATTAAGCATGGAATTAAACGCATGGATTAATAGTTTGAAAACACAAGAAAACAAGACCTAGAGCATCGAATTCACCATAGCTAATTCTACTTAAACTTCTCGCTATGTTATGAACAAGTAATTCTCCAATATTAATGATCACTTTTCTCTAAATAATTCAAATGTCCATGACATTTGTCGCACCAAAAGTATTGTTACATATTAACTCCTTATGACATCTAGGCGAATTTAAACAAGATCTAATTAAGCTATATGGAAATCGTTGGAAAGCACACAAATCCTAACTACATGGCATCTACAAATAGGAGTTTACGGCATCAATTGCAAGATGCTAAACTCAAATTAAGTGTCGTATTTAATCTAACTTACATCAAATCAACTTAATTAAAACCTAGATGGTTATTAAGCATTTAAATAAAAATCAAGCGCATTATGAATAATAAAAGATACTCAATAAAAAATAAAAGCTCGATAATAAATGGCAAAAGAAAATTAAGTATTTGTAATTAGACTGCAACATAGCCCTAGCAAAGAAAAACTTTATACCACTCTTCCTCCTTGCCCCTCTGCCGCAACCTTCGTGTATATGTTTGGTCTGAATCAAGAAATAAGTAGCAATAATCTCCTTATATAACTCACGACAACTAAGGCTCAAAAGGCTGATAAAAGTTCACTTAGCACTGTGGTCTAGTGGTATTTTTTTTTACTTGTAAGTGAAAGGTCTTATATCCGATTCTCGCCAAGCGAATTCAAACCAAATTATTATATCTAATCCATTATAAGACTCAGTTCACTAAAAAAAATACCCACTAATATATGCAGGGCTGGTTTGAGTTGTGGTGCTTTGAAAAAAAAAGATTATTAAAAAAATTTAAAACATCAAATGCGTTTGGTAAAAAAAAAAAAAAAACTACTTTCAATGTCAATAGAAAAAGCATATAAAAGCAGAACCAAGGTCTACCATGCTTCTAAAAAGTGTTTTTTTATTTTTATTTTTTATTTTTTCCCAAAGCATAATAATCAGTGCTCATCTAATGAATTTTCAAAGGGCAAGTATACCACCACATATTTTACAAAATTACAATCATTGCCCTTACATTATTCTATTTGACAATTATTATATCACATTAAATACCATATCTTTTTTAGACTTGTAACATATTCATAGCAATTTATATAAAAGTTTACCAAACACTCATACACTATTTTTTGTTAAAAGCACTTTTATAAAAAAAATATTTACCAAACACTTAACAAGTTTATTTACAATTGTTTATTCTCACAGTAAATGCATAAACAATTTTTTTTTTTTGAAGTACAACAATATCAAACTAGCTCGTACTAACCCTAATGGACATATCCCTTATTAAAAAAATGATAAATCATAAGACTAATAATTAAATTCTCCTTAAGCACATTAAACAGCTTCCACACCAATTGTGTCATGTAGTTCGGATATTAAATGCCTCGAAATTAAAATAATATGATTTAGTGCATATAACTCATTCGAGTGTACAAAATTCAAAAGAAATATATGATAAAAATGCATAAAAATATGTCCAGATTAGAAGATAACTGATATTTTTATGTATATAAATACAAAAATTTACTCAAATCGTCCTTAGTACTGCGGTCTGATGATATTCATTTTCACTTGTAAGTTGGAGAAGTCTTAAATTCAAATCTCGTGGATGATGAATTTGATACTAATTTAGGTTGCTCATTGAGCGACTTAACCGAACTCTCTTCCCCCTTAGTATAAAATACGTTGTACCCCCCAAGAAAAATCCACCCAAATCATGATACCAACATCACTTCTCATATACACATTTTTGTTTTTATGTCAATTTCTCATCTACACATTTGACAACAACAATTTTTGCTTCGATCATAATAAAATGCCAACATGGCATTAATGAGTTTCAACAAATTATAAGTATCCTATAGATGATATTTAATGTATAATTTGACACAAATCATAGTGCACATTCATAGCTCATCATTACTTATCTAAGCTACTTATTAATAGAACTCTATTTGTCAACCAAAATCTATGAAATTATTATTCTAACCCTCTCATCAAAGCTAAATAATATTAAAGACATGGCAATTTAGTAATTACATACCACTCAAATTTTCTATCTTTCACACGAACCTCACAGCTAAATAAACATAACATATCCTATTTTAAAAATAAAAAACTGGATATATTAACCAGAGTAAAGATGCCAAAATACAATGAAAGCCCACAACGAGGCAAGCTACCAAAAAACAAACTCGGAAGTGCAAGGGGAAAGGACTCGACACTAAAAGTAACCAACTAGCGTCACCTCTTGCACAACCAAAGAACATCAATGTGGGCAAGGTGAAAAAAAAAATGGAGGACGTTTTTTTTTTTAATTTTTTAATCCACGTCTCCACTTCAGAACCGCCCCTTAATCCCTTCTTCAAAGATCCACACGCAAATGTTTTATTTTTAAGAAGTAATATAAATATTTTATAACAAATAATAGACAAATTTAATTACACACGTATTATGCGCATATAACTAGTTACAAATACTCAAAACAATGTTAACTTAATCCCTTCTTCAAAGATCCACACGCAAATGTTTTATTTTTAAGAAGTAATATAAATATTTTATAACAAATAATAGACAAATTTAATTACACACGTATTATGCGCATATAACTAGTTACAAATACTCAAAACAATGTTAACCGTGACCGTAACATCACTTACACACTAGTATAACATTATTACTCATTATTCAATAGTCTCCATTTTGACGGACATAACGGAGTTACCCATCGCAGTCAATCAGACTCACCCACGTTATCAAATATCTTCCGTACATCGCAGAGCCCCGCATACCAAAAGCAAGAGATATATATATATATATATATATATATATATATAGAGAGAGAGAGAGAGAGAGAGAGAGAGAGAGAGGTCTATCATTTCATTTCATACAGGAGGTGATGTGTAGTAGACAAAAACTCGAGCCCCAATAGCTCATCTGCCAGTCACCGCTACCAATTTACACGAAAGCCTTCACAGGCTCGTCCGGTCGACTGCCGCAGAGTGGCCCCACCACCGCCTCATGGCAGCAGTACCCAACCAAATTCTATAAGAATACACTCTCACCACCGAGCTTTCTTCTTTGGTTTCATTTTTTATACATCTGAAACTGAAAGCTCTGGCAGCCTTTCAAATCTCCATCGAGGTTAGTTCTTCTCTCTGTTCTTGAAAACCCAATTAATTAATTATTAATTAATTAGGATTTCCGCATTGCATGCATGTTTATATGGGTTTGGATCATCGTTGATTTCCACTTGATTGGATCTTGAATCATTTTTTGGATTTTGGTTTTCGGCGATTGATGTTCTTTCTGGCGAATGGATTTTTGAGTATTTTTCTTGTGAGTGATCAGATTGATGAATTGAATATTGCTTCTTATTTGTTTTTTTTTTTTGAGAAATCGAAAACCCAGTTTTCTGGTAAATCAACGAGGGACTACCACATTATATTTGATAATGATATATTTGATGGATTGAGAAGATAATGATATATTTGATCACCACATTATATTTTAGCATAGTTGTAAAGAAATGTATTACTGATTGTAATCGGTTGGTGAATTTTCCTGTTGCATATTTGTTGATCATTTTGGGGCAGTTTGTAAATTTGGAAACTTGTAATACCTAAAATTTGCCCTTACAGATAACCTTAAATCATCAGTGAGTATCTTGATCCAACCAACCAATCAGGCAGACAGGTACGTCGTCTCTGCGAATTAAGCATTTTCTTGTTTTGTTAATTATTTTTTATGGATATGCAGGAAGCATGTTTTTATTACATTCTGGAATTGTTTGTGATATAAGTATTATTTTTAATATATGTAATATTTATCATAAATTTATTATATTTTAACCACCGTGTCCTAGCCGTGTCCGTGTCCTTGTTTTTTGAGATTTGCCGTGTTGCCTGGTCGCGTGTCATGTCTGTGTAACATAGATCACACCTGGGAGGGGTGAAAGTAGCTGATTAGTGCGTTTTTGCATGCAATGAATGCTGAATTCTGGTGGTTGAATTGCAGGGTGTTGACTGTTGAGCACAAAACTAGCCACTGGGTTATTGTCCACTGCTAAAGTCTGTCGAAATGTCAGCGCCCAATGCGGATTTGTCCCACAATGGAGATATGAGACATGTTGATTCACTATGTAGTGTGGCAGAAATTGACGAAATTGATTTTTCAAAGTTACTAGACAAACCATGCCTTCTGAATATGGAGAGAAAAAGATCATTTGATGAGAGGTCACTCAGTGAACTATCTATTGCGGTGTCCCCACATCCCTCATCGAGAAATGCTGAGAACACTTCCAGATTTTTTGAACCTCCTGAGTATGTATTTTCGCCCTGTAGTAGAATGTCACTCATGGGTACCCCTAGGTCCCAGATGGGCTTTGAGCCGCATCCAATGATTGGTGAAGCTTGGGCAACTTTGAGGCGTTCATTGGTGTTTTTCCGTGGTCAGCCAGTTGGGACAATTGCTGCATCAGATACCACAGAAGAAAATCTTAACTATGACCAGGTAGAGACCCTTAATCCTTGTTCTTCTGATTAGTTATGGCTATTATTGGTTTTTGTTATATCAGTAGCTACATTCAATTATTCATTAACTGTATCATAATGGTCGGAACATTGACTTTGTAATGAATCTAATAGTAGAGGGAACTAAAACTTTATTATTAGCATATTTCCGTTTGTTAATCTGAATCCTAAACCTCCATATTAACATTCTGATTATACGGTTTCAATAATATGTTTCAAACTGTGGATGTGTGCTGTCTATGTGTTGCCCTTGAGATGCTTTATGCAGGACATACTTTTATTTTTGTTGAACAAAAGAGTATAGATTCAGCTATCCCCTTGTGCTTTTCTTTAACTCAGGCTAGTTCTAGGCAGACTTTCCAATACATGAAGTTGGCGAGCACAAATTTTGTTCTTATTTTTTCTTCTTATTGATCTGTGAAGGTGTTTGTTCGAGACTTCGTCCCCAGCGGATTGGCTTTTCTCATGAATGGTGAACCAGAAATAGTTAAAAATTTTATCTTGAAGACTCTTCGTCTTCAGTCATGGGAGAAAAAGATTGATAGGTTTCATCTAGGAGAAGGAGTAATGCCAGCTAGTTTCAAAGTACTCCATGATCCAGTCCGGAATAGTGAGACTTTAATAGCAGATTTTGGTGAGAGTGCGATAGGAAGAGTTGCTCCTGTTGATTCTGGATTTTGGTGGATCATATTGCTTCGAGCATACACAAAATCCACTGGAGACTCTTCATTGGCTGAACTGCCTGAATGCCAGAAGGGTATGCGGCTTATTCTAAGTTTATGCCTATCGGAGGGGTTTGATACATTTCCAACCCTTCTTTGTGCTGATGGATGCTGCATGATTGATCGTAGAATGGTACGTTTTTCATAATCATGTTGAGTCCTGTATTTATCATCTGGTATATATAGAATATGCCATATATGTGTGATATCATGAATGGTAAGTAAAGCCCTTGAAATATTAGCAAATGCATAAGTTAATAGTTTAGGAGTTTGTAAGTAAAGTTGATAACATTCTTTAAAGTAAATTAAAATCATCCTTTCATGAGTAATGCTGTTTCTAACCCGAGTTTATATGCTCTTGCCTGCCAAAACAAATAAAAAACTACCAGTTATTGCCTTCTTGCTCATGAGCTGACTGCAGCATTTTATATTGTCTATTAGGTGTCTTGTAAAGGGTCGTCAGCTAAGTAACTTAGTTGCCATGCAGCTCATGCTAGCCCCCACATATTCCTGCCTGACCAATTGTTTTAGGTTCTTATGACCTTTAATAAGGAAAAATAGCACAGGTCAATTCACACAACTAATACCCTAGCAATTCTTGGTGCACTTAGCCTTTGAGAATCATTTATCTGCCCATCAGATTTTGAGCATTAATCTCAATGAAATTGCTACAGAAATTTAATCAATAAAATCTATTTGGATTACAATTTCTTGTATAAGAGGTATTTCTTGATCATTCTTGATCTTTATCATTTATCACTACGAGTTGTTTGCCATTTATGTTCTGAGGCACATATTTTTTTTCCATTTAGATTTAGATAATGTGTTGCCTATCTTTTCAAGTCTTTCAACTCACTTCTGTATTGGTTATGTGTTTCAAGGGTGTTTACGGGTATCCCATCGAAATTCAGGCTCTCTTCTTCATGGCTTTAAGATGTGCTTTGCTTCTTCTTAAGCATGATGATGAGGGGAAGGAGTTTATTGAGCGCATATCAAAACGCCTTCATGCCTTGAGCTATCACATGAGAAGTTACTTTTGGCTAGACTTTAAGCAGTTAAATGACATATATCGTTATAAAACTGAAGAATATTCGCATACAGCAGTCAACAAGTTCAACGTGATACCAGATTCTCTTCCGGACTGGGTTTTTGACTTTATGCCAACTCGTGGTGGTTACTTTATAGGGAATGTCAGTCCTGCCAGAATGGATTTCCGTTGGTTTTGCTTGGGTAATTGTGTAGCGATTCTTTCGTCCTTGGCAACCCCTGAACAATCTATGGCGATAATGGATCTAATAGAATCACGATGGGAGGAATTAGCAGGAGAAATGCCACTAAAGGTCTGTTATCCAGCAATAGAAAATCATGAATGGAAGATTGTAACAGGCTGCGACCCGAAAAATACTAGATGGAGCTACCACAATGGGGGGTCTTGGCCAGGTATGCTTTCACACTATACTCTCCTTTGCACAAAGTTATAGCGTTAATGCGGATTTTTTATCAAAAACCCTCCAATAGGTCTTAATAATAAAGTGGTAAAGAAAAACGCCTACCATCCTCCCCATCGTCCTTCCCCCTTCCTTTGATTATGAGTTATTAGCGATGGATTAAAATAGAAGTGTAGTTGTTTTCTGTGCTGAAAGGGTGATTACTCTATATACAGACACCTGCTATACTTATCACCCCCATAATTAAATGATACGGTTATGATAAGTTATATTTGGTGCCATCTTAATTTTTCTGCCAAGTAACATGCCATTGTGTTCGGTACAGTGCTCTTATGGCTTCTCACTGCTGCATCCATCAAGACCGGGAGGCCCCAGATAGCTAGACGCGCCATTGAACTTGCCGAGAGCAGGTTGCTGAAAGACAACTGGCCCGAGTACTACGATGGGAAACTTGGTCGTTATGTTGGGAAGCAAGCCCGTAAATTCCAGACCTGGTCAGTTGCGGGGTACTTGGTAGCGAAGATGATGTTGGAAGACCCATCTCATTTGGGGATGATAGCGCTTGAGGATGACAAACAGATGAAGCCGGCAATGAGGAGATCGAATTCGTGGACTTGCTAATTCAACCGCGGTCAACCTATGACCTAAGGATGACCTAATCGGCACAAGGGTTTGGTTCAGGGGTTAGGGGAGTTGATGGAGGACCAACAACTTGGTGAAGTAGTGGCTTCTTGCTTCTCCAATTTTAAATAAGCTACTTGTATGTAGTATGCTTGTAATATGTCTTTTCCTAGTGCAAAACCTTCTATTCTAATTAACTAATTCCTTCCTATATTATGTCATTACTTCCTTGAAGAGATGAGATTTGATGCCAAGGACTTTTCCCAAACAAATGCTTAAGCCACATGAGCACTTTTAGCACAAGCACTTTTTTGAGCAATTTGCGGCCTGCTTTTGAGTTTTCCCTTTGAAGTCTTTGAGAGCATAAAATGAAGTAGGAATTTGGTTGACCAAATTTTGTACAACATTGAATATAAGGGATGAACACCATCACAATGTCAAGGTGGCATGTTGTGATTGGTGAATCGCATATGTTTGTTGCTTATTTGGTAATTCTTGTTGTCAACCTAGAGATTTAAAAAGGACATAACTTATCAAAATTTTTTAAAAGAAACCAATTAAGTAATTAAGATTTATGGATTGGATTGGATTTTACTCAAACCGTACTTTTTAATTTCGTTACGGATGAGGGTTTCCAATAATGCATCTGTCTCTAGGCTACTTCTACCGCCATTGAGCTGATTAAATATTTTAATTCAGTCAACTGGTTTTAAGAGATCTTAATTCATGACTTTGTTTAACAATTGAAATCATGGACACTAACAAATTGGATTGCTAATTTGGCCTTGGTTGATATCTTATCACTTTCAAATACAAATGTTATGCAATATACAAATCTATTAGAAATAAGATAATAAAAAGAAAAAAATAAATACGATTTCTTTTAAAACAAAAAACAGGCTTACCAAATAAGTTTTTGAGTTGTGAATTGGGAAATCGTTTTTGAGTTAAAAATTTTAAACTCAAATAGTAATAATATAATTCAAATTCACCTTTGATGAAGATCGAATGTAATACATCTCGCTTACAGTGAAATTTTGGACTTATAGTTGAATTAATTTCTCCCCATAGTTTGATTACGTTACGGTATCTGGTAAGCAACCGAGCGTCAGAGTTGTTTCTGAAGACGGTGCCTTGACATCCAATCCACTGAGAACAAGCCACGTTGAAAGAAACGACGTATAAATCTTTGACAAAATACCGGATCAGATTGTGTTACCCGGGTACGGGTACCGAAAACCCGAAAAGATCACCAGAACCATGCCCATTACAAAACAGTCCAATTAAGAAAGGAAGTCTCTCCCTCTCCCCTCTTTCTCTCTCTAAATTCTGAGGGAACCTGTTTCCGCACCACAACTACTCACAATAATTAGTTTTACCTCACCTTCTCTCCACCGCATCAAACTTTCCGGGAAAATCAAGGGCCCGAGAAAACCACAAAAGGGGAAAAAAAAGGAAAAATCAAAACAGAACCAAACCTCATGAGGGCTCCGAAGAGGCCGATCCACACCGTATGGACATGGGCGCGACGCCAGCCGTCCAAAGTTCAGGCCTTTCTGGCCGTCGTTTCGGGCATGGCGGCGCTGGTTCTGCTCCGATTCATCGTCCACGATCACGACAACCTCTTTGTTGCAGCTGAGGCTGTGCACTCGATTGGAATCTCCGTTCTTATCTACAAGCTCATGAAGGAGAAGACTTGCGCTGGTAAAGTTTCGAGCTTTTTAGGGTTTTTTTTTTGTTTTGTTTGAATGGGTGCAAAATTTGGGATTTTAGGGATTGTTGATGCAAATGATTTTGTTCTTGTTGATTCGATTTTGGTACTTGCTTCTCTGTTGTGGGGAATCTGGTATTTTTCCGATATTAGGATGACTGGAATTTCGCATGCGAAGTTTCCTGAATTGGGTTTGTTTTGGTTTGTGAGAAAATTGTTATCAATGGAGGGAAAATCTGATTTTGTTACTTAACAAAATAAAAGAAATCTGGGCTTTATTGGATTGGTGATATAATTGTTAGAAAATAATTTCGTAATTCTATCCGTTTAGAAATTAGGAACAAGACCAGTGTTTCTTTTCCCCTCAGGCTATGAAACTCGTGAAAGTTTGATTGGAAAATATTGGAATTGGAATTGTTTGCAGGGCTATCACTCAAATCGCAGGAACTGACAGCTATGTTTTTAGCTGTGAGATTATACTGTAGTGTAGTTATGGAATATGATATACACACCCTGCTAGATTTAGCTACGCTGGTGACGACCCTCTGGGTCATTTATATGATCCGGTTCAACTTAAAGTCGAGTTACATGGAGGACAAGGACAACTTCGCAATATATTATGTTGTAAGTTTCTCTCTCAATCAATGTTATCTTCTTTTGTATTTCTATGAAGTGTTATATGCTTATATGTGATGGCGAATTCTCACATTATAAAATTAAGCAAAAGCATTAATTTTCTTTATCGGTTGAGTTTCTGATCAAAGAGGTAATTAAAAATTTGCTTATGTGTGCAGTCATGTTAATTTGTTTTGTTACATGGACAATTTTAGGAACATGTTTACAGGGAAAAATCGATTGACTACCTCTTTCTGTGTTGATGCATTGTGAAGTTTATTCTTGAATAAAAGCAATACGTTACTTACTATTTCTTGCTTTTTTATGTTGCTTTCTTTCTTATAGTGATATAATTTCTGGTTTGATGCAGGTGGTTCCATGTGCTCTACTAGCTCTGTTTATTCATCCATCAACTTCTCATCATTTGTTGAACAGGATTTCCTGGGCATTTTGTGTGTATCTGGAAGCTGTTTCCGTACTGCCTCAGTTGCGGGTCATGCAAAACACAAAGGTCAGATTGTATAGAATGGAAACTTGAATGTTTATGATTTTACAGCTTTGACTGCTTGCTGACCTGATTCATTTTATATTTCTACTTTCAGATTGTTGAGCCATTCACAGCACACTACGTGTTTGCACTGGGCGTCGCAAGGTTCCTCAGCTGTGCCCATTGGGTTCTACAGGTTCGATCTTTATGCATTTTTTCTTTGTATTAGTTTGTTTTGTTTGCGGCATTTTGGAAAATGATTATTTTGCATGATGTTAGATGAGTTTCTGAATTGATTCCTAAATGCTGTTTGTGATGCTCTTTGAATCAATTCCCATGTAGGCACCTTGTTGGGTCGCTTTAGTCTCATATTTTAAAGTAGCATATTGATTATAAACAAACAATATCTCACAAACCTTTCCTACTGTAATTTTTTTTATTGATGAGTGAAACCCTTGTTGCGTCATAAGTTGCTTTTCAAAGTTGTAGTTCACCCGTCCGTGCTCGGACACTTGTGCCAGTTATATAGAAATGTATGAGCGCATTGATCAAAGTCTTAGAAGAATCATACTTTATAAATTGTTTTTTCGCTAAAGGGTATGAGCTTGTAGGATTCTACCACTAATAAAACTTAATCTATTGCTCTAACAGGTATTAGATACACGAGGGCACTTGCTTGTAGCCTTGGGCTATGGGTTATGGCCTTCCATGGTTCTTATTTCAGAAATTGTCCAGACTTTCATATTAGCAGACTTCTGTTACTACTACATTAAAAGGTTTGCCTCAATCCATTATGTTATTTCCAAGTTTCCTTTTCTTTTCCCAAGTGTAGATTCTTTCATTCAACCCTTAATGTGGACATTTTTGTTTTGGCAGTGTTTTCGGAGGGCAGCTTGTCCTGCGTCTCCCTTCCGGGGTTGTATGAGTTAGCTCTGGTTCTGCTTCTGTCTGCGAGCGCACTGCCGTCAAAGACTTTTAACTTAGCTAGGCAATGTGGCTGGTGAATGGTTGTTTAAGTTCCCCTTTTTTTATAGTTCCTCGTATCACTATACCTGGGTAGATGAGTTGAATTACTCCATATTTGACTTCAAAACAGCAATTTCATCTTGTAGTGCCAATTGCTTAATCACTAGCTCCTCCATCTTGTCTTTAAATTTATGCCCTCTCTCGTACACCTTTCGGTTGATTATTTCTTGGAGCATATAGATGAATTGGAGCAGGACGAGCCTCTTCGGCGCGCTGCAGTACCATAGGTGCGACAATATCCATGAACATCTTCATCTGCAATCCCATCAAATATCTTATCTCGTGCAGCTGTGGCCTGTTCCGACTCGCTCAGTTCATCAAGTCGTTGATTATATTCTTCCCAAGTAGTTTCAAAAGACTTCAGACATGAATTTTCAGAAATTCGTTCATGTTTTTTCTAGTCTGTGCTGACATTTTGCTATAAGTTTACTATGTTAGACTTGTTTATTTCATCCAATTGAAAAGTCGCATCTCAAACACTTGTCCGCCATCTGCCCACCAACTTGAGTGGATTCTCATTGCTGCCTACTTATTTTTTGATTTTCTGATAACCAATCAAATGCCACGTTTGCCACGACCATCAAACTCGTGTTTATTTTTTTTCAAATATCTACATGCACTCAGCGTCGATGCATGTTCGGTGGTGGTTGAATTTAATCCATCAGTCCTTGGTCATTCAATTAATGTGTTGAATTAAATTCAACGGTCAAATATGTGTTGGTATTCTATTTCTGCCAATTGCCCGAGTCGTAGGGTATTTGGGTTTGCTACAGTTTTTTGGTCTTTCTTCTTGGTCCTGGTCCTACTTTGGTGAAGACTACTAGTCCCACATGTCCTGTGCTAATTCAGCAAATACATCCCAATAAACATTATTTCTATCACGGACAAAAGAAAAGTTGTTGCATAAAACGGAATTTATATTGGCATCACCAATGCATCCTCGTGTGGAAAACTTACCAGGTTGGGGAGAGAATAGATAATGCAAAGAGGGTACAAACCTCTCTCTCATCGTTTGACATGTGACTAGAGACATAGAAAGTAAGAGATATAGCTTAGGTTACAAACAAAATTTTGGCCCGGCACGGGTTCTATTCCCGTTGTGCCCCTATCACATCCTCAGATGGTAAGTCACGTGAGCTGGGACAGGGGAGGTAATTGTCTCCTCAAGGTGAGATGTTTCCTTATTCTAAGCAAGAATTTCTTCATTTGTAGGTTAACTAGATTGTCAACTAAGAACATAAGACTTCGATTAATCAACTGGAACAGCAGTGGAAAGGCAGTTACTAAGTAACGTTGGTCATCCATTTAATGACAGTATATATAAAAAAAAAAACTTAGACAGCAAGCTTCCTTGCTAAAATTCCCTCAAAAGTAACTCCAGGTCCAAAGGCCAGTATCATTCCCCATTCACCATCTCCTTCTCCTTCCTTCTTCATCTTCTTGCTCTCTTCAATGATGTACTCCAGAACATACACTATGGTGTTACTGCTAGCGTTGCCATAATCCGCCAGAGCGCGTCTGCTCGCGTTCAGCTTCTCTGGCGACAAATCAAGACGCTTCTCCATTCGGTTCAAGATTGCCGGACCTCCTGGATGGACAGCCCAAAACATCTTGTTGTACTCCTTGTTATCGTATCCAACAACTCCCATCAGCCTCCCACAGAAACCTTCAATGTGATCTTCAATTATTTGAGGCAGCTCTCTTTCCAGCTTGAAGCTGATCCCTTCTTCTGTGACCCTTCCATCAATGGTCTTCTCAGTACCAGGCAGGAACTCTTGTAAGGCTGTGTGAAGTTCGAACAGCGGGTTTTCAGATACCAATTCGGGGTCTGAGCCAATCATCATGGCTCCAGCACCATCCCCAAAAAGTGCAACACCAACAAGATCATATGGTCTGTTTGCACTTGGTGGTTTGTACCCAATGATAGTGGTTTCAGAAGTAGCAAGCAGGACTCTACTTCCTGGATTGTTCTCGGCAATGTCTTTGGCAACACGAACGCCAGCCACACCGCCCGAGCAGCCTGAGAAGTAGAGCATGACCCTTTTAGTCTGGGGACTGAGTCCAAGGCCTTTCGCTAGGTAAAGGTCACCACCCGGGAGGCGAGCTTCACTGGACGAGACATAGACCAAGTGGGTTATATCTGAAGTAGGTCTCCCCCATTTCTTGATGCAAGCTTGTGAAGCTTCAATTGCCATCTTTGTTACAGCTTCATTGCAAATGTGTAGCCTTTGCTTTATAGTTGGTGTGCCTTCAGTTGTAAGCTCTGGATACTTTTCCAGAATCTCTTCTGACATGACCACATACCTAGTTTTGACTGTTGTTGTTTTGCCTGTGAAATGCCATTGAAGAGTTACTAAAACAATATGATATCACCGTCCTTTTAAACAAAACACTGTCATATTTTCCTACAAGATATTTGGTGTGTTATGTTGTCAGACTGTTAGTCGGACTTATAAATTTAAACAAAAAATTCACCTGATTAGTTAATGGTACAAGTGAAAAGTCTGGCAAGAGAACATTTCTTTTCGCATGGTTCACATGCAGAGTCTATACGCGTAGTAACTTCTTATGATCCCCAAATTGGGGTCTTTTGAGTAGGGTTTGCATAACTATTAGTGTCAATGTTGATATTTGAAAGAAAAAGGAGAGAAGTTTGACGGACTTACAGAGTCGAGCCAGCTTCTGCTTAAGCTCTGGATCATCACTGTTGGTATCTTTGAAATACCCATCAACCAGAAAATCCTGCATGACAAGCTGGTGAGGGAAGGCCTTTCCGAGTGAGAGAATTGTAGCATTTCCGGCGTTCGCCTTCATTGGGAAACCTCCTTGCACAACATGTTCACTCCCCATTTTCTAGTTCTCTGATCTCTCTCCTCTCTCTCTTTCTCTCTCTCTCTCTCTCTCTCTCTCTCTCTCTCTCTAAAGAGATGCTGATATATATAACTTTTGATATTACCAGTAAAGCAGGAACTGGGGCTGCCCTATATATACAGCTCCTCTCCAATTTTTGACATTATATTAAAATCAAAGAGAACTTTGGGATTAACATTTTCAATTGGGGTGGTAAGATATCATGCAGAGTGTAATTGTTATAAATAGAGTGGTTTAGTTGAGAAGCAAGGTGTTCATGTAGGTTATGTTTAAAGGTGGTAGGTAATACTTTGGTTTGGAGTTTGGGCATTGCACTGGTACGGTGTTTTCACTTAAAATCAAGGCTTTTTAGTTTACATGCCCCGTGCTTTGATGAAAATCTCACTTTGCTCCATGAACTTGTAATTATGAGACTTTGCCCCTTATGCTTCTGTTTCGTGTCTTTATTTTACCTTATCTCATCAATTTGGTCAGAAAAATTATTTCGTTTATTTGATGCGGAATTGATTAAAAGCGTAGGGGTCAACGTCACACAGTTGCAAGTTTAGGGGGCAAAGTGGGACTTTCATTGAAGCGCAGGGACCTTACAAACAAATAAGTCTAAAAGCAATCAAATATGTACTTACTCTCTCAGCATTTTTGGTCCAGAGATCCCCATTTTTTGTTACATAATCACAAAATTGAAGCCATGGACTTGGCATGTCCCACTGGCTGAGAAATGATCTAGCTAAACAAGGAATAAACCTTCAAATTGCTTTCGGAGTAGGTAGCATTCACTAAGGATATGAGCGAAAGATCGAAGGAGAGAACTTGTAATTATATCAGCACCAATATTGTTTCTAATATATAACAACTTATTAACCTCTGCAGAAATGTAATGATCTGGACATTTTTACCCCATAAAATTTAGCAACTAAAAGGCTTGGAGTTGGATGAAATCGTCAAAAGATCAGAGAGGCACTTTCCAATAACAAAGTCGATAACTTGGGTGACCGCCTGTTCAAGGGCTGTCACACGTTGCAAGGACTCTTCTGCAGTTGGTTTTTCACCATTTTTTATATCAGTCACAGCTTTAACAAATATTGATGCCAATTTCAACATATCTGCTACTTAGGCAACAGCGCCCTGAAATCCAATTTTTATCTCCTTCAAAGTTATGGAAAAGTATGTTCCAACGTAACGACGACTGCAAAATGCAAGAGCACTGTCATGATTATCCATATCACCATACCAATTTACCAGCTTATTTACATAATAGATCAGATTTCAAATATGCAAATAGGTGACAGTCCATTAACCTTCGCATGAAAAAGTAGGGATACCAAGATCTAATATCCTACGAAGAAAGCAACGGCGTGGTTTAGTTAAAAGATTACCTCCATACCTTTAATGGTAGCATCCTTTGCAACCATTGATGTATTACCCTGTGGGGACATTAGAGTCACCAGTAGACAGTTTGCCAACCTGAAGTGTACGCGGAGAACTGCGAATCCCATTGTAATAAATTTGTAATTCTATCAAATATAAAGAAATTAGCGATAATGATAATGCAAATCTCTATCGTAAGTGGCGGCGGTCTCTTATACAGATCAGAAATTAATGAAATGATTTGGAAGCTATATCAGTTATATAAACTGCTCAAATAACTTCCGAGTCCAAGCATTTTTCAGCATGGTTATTACCTTGAGGTTAAGTTCCCTCTGAAGACTGGTGTTGAAAAGGCTTGTCGCAAGCCAATCAATATACTTGTTTTTAAGTTTGAGGAAAAAAAAAAACTAGAGGAAGAAAAAAAAAAAAATTAAAAAAATTAAAAGAAAAAAAGAGATTTGGTCACTGGAGATTCTGAAAAGAGGTGTTAGGTTGGGCTTTTGAAAATATTATCGTTAGTTCCAATTGGACTTTTGAAAATAGGAGTTAGTTTCGAGGATTATGATTTGGTAGTCAGGTTTTCAAAAAGAGACGTTTGTTCTAGTTGGGCTTTCAAAAAAATTGGCGTTAGTTCGGGTTGGGCATCCGAAAAGAGACGTTAGTTTTGATGGATTGTGATTTGATGAGCTTTCGAAAAGATTGGTGTTAGTTTCAGCATACCAGTCAAGATTTCATGCATTCTCCCTTAATGCGTGGTCACACGTGAATGAGGTGCTGATAGTTTCAAATTAGATCTTATTTCCTTTTTGGCAAACTTATGATTTCACATCATGAGTTTAGGGGAGTGTTGGAAAATAAAAATGAAAGTATTTTAGGGATTTAATTTAATTAGTAATTTTATATGATTTAATTATAGTTTTGGTATGATTTGATTTGGTCTAGGTTTTCTTATCTTGTAGACAAATGATCATTTGATTTATTTCCTAGTATTGCTTCTTTATAAACTTATAAATACCTCCTTACAAAGATGGATAAAGTATTAAAATTGTCATTTGAGAAATAAGAGATTGTACAGAACTCTTATATTTTAATAAATCCTTTATTTTCAACTTTTATTCCTATACAGCATGAAGCACGAAGGTCGCCCATAAACAAACATTACTCCATTGTCGAGGAAATATATATCGCATCTGCTATTGAGCATATATTATTGTGGGTTATGAATTAAGCTTTGATAGGGAATCTAGTGTGTTCAACTACATTGGCCAATGCAAGAGTGACTTTCTTGTCAACTTTGTATCCTAGGTTTGAAGTATTGAAAAAGTAGATTGTACGAAGGTTTAGTTGAGGGGGTACCGCTAAATTGTTATACATACTTTTATTCATTTTTATGTTAGATGTTTTCAGCCATTCCAGGCCACATAATAGGATCACTCATTCGATTCACCCTACCAGATTGAGCAAAGTTAATGCTATTACACTCAACAAAGGACTAAGGGCACCGCAGAAAGATGCAATAATTTACAGCGAATAATGGGAACAGGGAAAAATACTCGAATGAACAAATTAAGGAACACTAACAGGAATGTGTTGAAGTATAAGTCTTGTAGCTACAGGAAGATTGAAGAAATAGGATGTCTGGAAGTTCAAGTTTCAGTTCTTAGAAACTAGAATTGATGGTTTTTCAATTATGGGAGAGAAGAATGCTGCTCTTGCACCACGACATGAGTTATGTTGGAATTTGTGATTGGGTATTTCAAAATACAAGTCCTTCATGTTAATATCATTCTTAATGATTTCTTTTAATCTCAATTTCAGTTTTGTTTGCAAACCAAAAATTGATGCATTAAAGGGTTATAATATTGGGGCTATAAATTACATTTTCTCTTTCAATATGCCATCTTGATTAACCCATTAATTGGGCAATTATATAGTCTAACGTTTCTAGACCATGCTTAATCATGTTTACCTTTCTCATGTTCTATATAAAAACAACGCTTCAAGCCGTAAGGATTAAGTTGATCTTTACCTAGACTACTCCCTTGCTATTGGACTTCAAATATTTTCTTTCCTACAAACCTCACCTAATTAAAGGAATCCCACCTTCCTCTCCTCTCTTGATTTATTGTGTTCTCTCAAATGCTATTATAATTTCACCTCTCATATGCCAAAGGAAAATCGAGTTGTTCATACAATCCAAATATTGCGAGTGTACGCTTACGATGATTATAGGTTGTTGTATCCTGGAGGGTAGGACGCTATAACCTATTACATCGAGACATTGTCTTAGAGGGGCGAAATCTACTCTTTAGGACAGTGACTACACGCCTCAACCTAAAATCCTATTCTAATTGAGGATTGACGAAGAGCATTCTCTACCTACAAAAGTTAAGTATTTTATCTTAGTTGGTTTATTTTATTTAATAAATTGAGGTGATAAAATTGTGCTATACTAATATTATTTTATGTGATTTGTTGTAGGAGAAGTAGCATCCGTATCGCAAATATTTCCAACAAGTTCAAGTCCTGTCGGCTCCCTAATTTAACAAATCTATCGTTTGACCAAAAAAAAAAAAACGCAGGTTTTTTTTTTTTGAAGTTTAAGTTTACAAAGTTTGTAATGGATGGTCACGATTATAACATCTAAATGGTATAGATTGTGCCACATGTCTAGTTTTATAACTGATTTAATTTGCTCATGTGCAACTCACTTGTGGCCTTGTTATTAAGGTGTTATGCCTAGAAACAGCTATATCACACACTCTTTATGCTTTCTTTGTAACAGAGAGAGAGAGAGAGAGAGAGAGAGAGAGAGAGAGAGAGAGAGAGAGAGAGAGAGAGAGAGAGAGAGAGAGAGAGAATTCAATGTAGATATATTCTTGAGATTTTACATTGGTGACCTTCTTCTTCTTTCTTCCATTTCACTGCAATTGACGGATCACATTCTCAGTGATTTCGTGAGTTAAATCCCATTGGAAATTGAGTTTATCACCCCTTAACACACTAACATGACCTTAGAGCTTGGTTCAAATTGAATCAAGGGGCGTGATCTGTGAAATTTTCTTTGAGCTTTCAACCAAGAGCTTAAGTAAATTGAAGAACAAAATGTCTAGATCTGGAGCTGATCTTCAAGCTCCAGTCTTCATTGGTGTTAACTATGAATTTTTGTGCATCAAATAAGATTATCTTCAAGTCTTACAATCTGTTGGGTTGTGCTAAAAATAGCTATGAACTTCCCTCAAATGAGAAGCAAATGGATGGGAAGCAGTTGATTGTTGCTCATGATCTTATTTCCAGAGATGCAAAAGCCCTGAGGTTAATTCAAAGTATAGTGAGTGATGAATTTTTTTTTCAGGATTGCAAATCAGGGGACATTTAACAAGGCTTGGGATGTGTTGAAGCAGGAATACAAAGACGATTCTCAGATCATGGCAGTGAAATTACAAGATATTCTAGAATGAGAAATGGTGAATATCTTTTTGATTATTTGACTAGATTGTTTGCTTTGGTGAGTCAAATGAAAATGCATGTAGAGGATTTGTTAAATAAAATTATGGTAGAGAAGTTGTACATTAGCTTAACTCCTACTTATGATAACATTGCATCTGTTATTGAGGGTACAAAGAAATCAGTGAGATTGATCCAACCGAGTCTACAACAACACCCAAAGGTTTTGAGCAAAGATTAATGAGACATGCTGAAGATAGAGAGGTGAATGAAAAAGCATTTAGTAGCCTAAGTATTCAGCCAAAGGACAACTCACAAGTTGGTGGTTATAGAGGCAAGAAGCCTTGGAAGAATAAGTAGAAGAAACACTTTGTGAAACAAAATGAGAAGCCAAATGTGATTGTAAAGAACAATGGTAGTCAAGGAGATTGCAAGATTTGTGCCAATTTACATTTTGGTGAATGTTGGTTTAAATCCAAAGTGTCACAAATGGGATAAGTTTGGGCATATTGCCAAAGATTGTACAAGTAAAATGGTCTAGTTGGTTCATTATGTCAAGGAGGGGGGAGAAGACACTAGTATGTTCTTTTCTTGCGATTCCGCAACAACTGTCAAGAATGAACATGTCTGGTATATAGATAATGGATACATCAATCACATGACTTCACACGTGTCAATGTTGATTGACGAAGATAGAAATGTGACTACATGACTTTTTTTTTATGAACAAACGATATTATCTACACTAAGGGGGAGGGGATATGCTTAGCTTCACAATGGGCTAACAATAATGAGGTGCAAATTCACCTTGGGCAAGAATCAAATCTAAGACCTGTCATTGACAAAGTTACAAGTGAAGAGAAATACCACTAGACCGTAGTACTAAGTGGCATTGCATGACTTAAGATGGGAAACAGATAGATATTACAAGCCATTGCAAAAGGAACCTTGGTGATTGAAACCAAAAATAGTACAAGGCATATCAAAGAGGTTATGCTTGTTCCTGATTTAGATAAAAACTTGCCAAGTGTAGGCCAAATGCTGTAGCATGACTATTTCTTATTGTTTAGAGATGATAAAGTTGAAATATTTGAAGATAGAAGCCTTGAAAGACATGTGGTCGCAATACAAATGATAGGAAACATATGTTTTCCTCTCATTATGAAGGATATAATGCCATCTGCATTGAAAGTAATAGCTGAATAAGACTTTTGAGAGTGGCACAAAAGATTTGGTCACTTGAATTTTCAGAGTTTGCATATGTTGGCTGATAAGGAAATGGTATTGTGTATGTCTAAATTGAAGAAATCAAATTCTGTCTTTGAAGGATGTATTGTAGGAAAACATCACTGAGAGGCATTCAGTAAGGAGGTGACTTGGAGAGCAAGTAAACCATTGGAGTTGATACACTTTGATGTATGTAGTCCTATGCAGGTTGCCACATTTGGAGGAAATAGACACTTTCTGATATTTATTGATGACTATACCATAATGTGCTGACTATATTTCTTGATGCTTAAGTCAGGCGTATTATGTGTATTTAAAAGCTTTAAAGCTATGGTTGAGCTTCAAAGTGGTTATCAAATCAAAAAATTGAGAAGTGACAGAGGAGGAGAATATACTTCTCAAGAGTTTCAAAGCTTTTTTGATGATCAAGGCCTTGAAAGGCAACTGACAGTGGCCTATTCTCTTAAACAAAATGGTGTTGCTGAGAGGAAGAACATGACCATTATTGAAATGGCTAAAAGCATGTTACTTGATAAGAAGCTACCTTATAATTTTTGGGGAGAAGCTTCTAACACTGCAGTATATCTTCTAAATAGATGTCAACTAAAGCCTTGCAGGACAAGAATCCATTGGAAGCATTTAGTGGTAGAAAGCCAGGAATAAAACATCTCACAGTTTTTGGCTGCATTTGTTACAATCATGTTCTTGGACAACTGAGATAAAAACTAGCTAAAACTTCTGTGAAAGGGATCTCTATTGGTTATGGGAAGCTATAAAGAGTTTATAACTTAGCAATCAAGAAGGTTTTTGTGTCAAAGAGTGTTATATTTGATGAAGAAGGTGTATGAGACTAGAAAGTTAAAAATGCAATTGCCATGGCATTTTCAGTGAATTTGAACCTCAATGAGAAGGAACAAAAATAATCCTGTGAGCAGCCAGCAGGTGTGGGAGCATTTGTGGAGCTAAAAATAATCCCAAAAATCCTGGAGGCAACATGTGGAATTTTGGAGAAGAAAGGTGAGATTGCCCTTGTCAGATGAGCAAGGCACACCCAAATTCCCATGCGCATGCAACGGACAATAACGGCTCAAAATTCCCTTCATCCATGTAAGAGTCAAAGGTGATTATTATGGAATTTATTCAAATTCCACTCATCATTCCCTCATTGATTTCATTGAATAAGATAACTCTTAAACTCCCTTATTTAATTTAGAGTAATTGTCATAGTAATTTCAAGATATTATTTCACATAATATCTTGAATTACTCCACCCAATCTCACCAAATATGGCTGGCCACTCCCAACCTTAATGGTCGGTTACCCTCCTATAAATACCCTATTTATCCCACTAAAATGTTAAGCCATTTGCTACCCAAAAACTCCTCAAAATATATTCTTTTCAGAATAATAACTTTGGTATCAGAGATTCTTCGACCAAAGCCCTGCCATACATCGTGGGTGTGTAAGGCTTTTGGCCCTAATCGAATGTGTTTTTATTTTGTAGGTGCATTTTCGTCAAATTAAGAGACAACGGAAATTTGCATCCATAATAATATAATCAAGCAAATCATCACATAATGATTCCTATTACACCAATTCCAATTTATCAAAATCAAAATTCAATAACAACGCATACAATAACAGAAATCCGAAGTAAGTATGCTAGCAATACAGTTTTCCTACTACTAATTTCTAGAAAGGCATAGGTGACACACCCCGATCCGGGATGTCCACTAGAACTCCGAATCGAGCTGTGCTGGCCGACACCTGGAAGGTGATGAAGCTATAAAGTGTAGTGATGTGGAGAATATGAATAAATTTAATCCTAAAGTGCCTAAATACCAGAGTGCACTGTGAGTGGGAATGAGCCCAATTCACACGTGATGTCAGAGTATAAGTACAGTACAGTAAAGTAAGGTGAGAATTATACCATCGATGGTAATCGTCTACACCAAGATTTGCCAATTGTCCTCGTCGGTATGAAAACTCTGCTAGTAGAACCTAGAGGGGTGCAAAAACAAGGGTGAGTGGGCCTGAAAATAAAGTTTAGTAAAAACCTTTTGAAAACATTATAACCCCTTGTCAAACCCGTATAGTTTCCAGAAAATAATACTACGTATATACATATGAAAAACAATGCACAAGGTCAGTAAAAACTAAAGTATGCCATGTCATATGTTTCAGCACTAAAAGATGTAAGCAAGGTGAAATCAATATAAAATAATATGCCAGTCGAAGCCACTTAATGTGACCCATATGACTAGACCTATAGCTCATCAATATATGCTAGTACACGACTTGGAACCACCTATTGTGGTTTGTACAACAGGGCTGGGTGTAAATATATACGCTTAAATGCTACGATCATGTGAAGGCTGTGCGAATAATCGTGGGACACCTACGTGTCGAAACCACCTATTGTGGTATGTACGACAGGGCTGGCACCAAACTTGGATCCAAGATGAGCGTGCGATGCGGGAGGTGAACATCACGTGAAGGACTGTGCCCTGGCCTCGGGCGGAAGCACTAACACCGGGGTGCAGCAATGATGAGCTCTAAATGCATCTATGCATAACAATGTGCAATGCAACCAATATCATCACAATATACTCACCTGGAGCTTACCTAAGCCTAAGCAGCATCATTCAATATAAATATAATTCATACTAATGCAACATTTAAAGTATCACACATTTTAGACATGGCATAAACTGCATGAATCAATTCAAGAGCATTTGTGGAAGTTATCATTTTGTTTACCCTAAAAATTACAAAGCCTATGTGGCGCGCAGGCTGAGTAACTAATGAGCTAAATACGTCATTTGGTTGATGCGGGGCGTGCTAACTCGTCGGCCAAGCCTGGCCGAGGAGTACAATTTGTTGATGTTACGTTGAGCACGTTGCTGACTCCTTGACCTTGCGATTGCGATGAAGGAAGGAACAAGTCTCGACCTTTGGATTCTCGAGCCCGAAGACAAGGCTGCTAGTTCTACGAAGTTCAATATCAAATTCGGCTTTCAATGTGCCGAATGTAGTAACCTGTAACACCTCACTTTGCCGAGATGGCTAATGAGATGACCTCTGCCAATAAGGATTTGAAAATCCTTCTCGACCGAGACTTGGATAAATAACCAGTCGACCTCAATGCAGTGCTGTTTATCAAACTAAAGGTGCTCCGGGGATAGCCGATTCTACGGCAACAATGCTGTTTATCCAAACTGAAGATGTTCACCAGTTGCCTTCACAGTGCTATTTATCCAAACAGAAGATGTGTTGGCGAAAAAAGAAAATAAAAAAAATCTCGAGATGTTTGAGAGGTTTTTGCAGGGCAGTTGTGTGTTGAATTTGAGGTCCCCTTCTCGTTGCCACTGCCTCTGTATTTATAGGGCTGATGTAACCCTAAGACTGCCGTCGCAAGTTGCAAAATAATTAAGAATATTCTCTTTCGAATATGCATGATCCTGCTTGGCGCGGCTCTTGATGATTTTGTAGAAACCAATTGGAACTCAAACTGATCCGTGGTAAATGGCTGACTTTTCAAAGATAATAAAACTTATCCCATCACCCATCCAAAAGCCTATCCATGGCAGACTGATCCCATCATAATTCCATCAAATCACCTCACCCATTGAATCCATTATGCACATTTCCCCTAACAAAGACCATGTACATGCATGATGGTTCTTTCACCAAACTAAACTCTGGAATGTAATTCTAATTGATGAAATATAATCACCGTATCCCAAGATAAACCACGTGCTATAACCCCATTCATTCCAACACGTCCACGAATTCCAAGCCAATTTAAATTGTACCACTATTTCCTAGCTTGGAAATATATTATTTTCATAAAAAAATGTCAAGATAAATCATTATTAAAAGATAATTATGATAAAAACCATAATGCTATCTTTTAATAAAATTATCTTCATTTTTTATCAACAGTGTGGAGGTATGCTTACTTCTCAGCCTCAATTACTCGGGCCAATGTTGTAAATTTGGGTCCAAACACATTTATATACATACGTGTGTGTATATATATATATATATACACACTATAAAAAGGAAAAGACCCACTCACTTAGAGTCCGCGCTACAACTCCCTAGCACGAATATCGATGCATCATATATGATTGGCGCCTAGAACAATTATCAAATCATGTCTCAGAATTCTTATCAATAAAACATGTAACTTACATATCCTATTAGGGAAGATCCGTACATTTCTAATATCCTCAAATATTACCTACTATAACGTATCAAGGTTTGGTGATGATTCAACGGTCGGATCGTCGATTGCTATAATAATCAAGTGGTGGACCTTAATGGAACTAGGCTTAAACGACGGAAATTCGTCAATTGGACTTCACATATGGAATTGGAGAATCAAATTTAGCCTAGGAAGGTTAGGGGATGCCTCGGTCCATGCGCCACTGTACCCGACGGTCGGCCGCCCCGACTCGTTGGAAAAATAAACTATTTCTACAAATTACAAAATTTTACAAGAATGTAGATCTCAATGAGGGCAGTAATTTTCATACCTATGGCTAAGGCCAATTTGGTTGGGAAAAGCTCCAATTCCCTTGAACCTGCCGAAACCCTAGAATTTGGGTGTTCTTCAATTCGTCCTCAAGTCGAACTTCGACACCCCAACCAATGTATGGGCTTTGTTCCTGACCTCAAGAGGAGTTGACCCATGGTGGTGGTCAAAGAAATTTGCTTCGTGAACGGCGGAATTGCTGTTGTATACACCAGAAACCCGACGAACTCACTCTCAGAGAAACGAAAACGAAAACCCATCAAATTTGGGTAGAGATACAAGTTGGAAGGTCGCCGAGCTGTATGCAAGTGATAGATGAAGGTGGTTCACCGAAAAAACGCCGTGAAAGGTGTTGGAAAAGCTGGGGAAAATCGGGTCTCAGTTGTGAACGGGTTAGGGTCCGGGTTGGCTAAACCTTCCTTCCATCCTTTCTCTCCATTCTCTTCCTTCTGATTGGCCAGTCTCTTCTCTCTCCTCTTCTAAATGGGGCATCCCGCCCCTCCTTTCTCTCCTTTATCTCTTCTCCTAACTGTCCATTTCTTCTTTCTTTAAATTTGGGCCACACACGTGGCTTTCCAGATTAAGCTCCAAAAATCTGGGGCTTTCTAGAAAATAACCAATTTACTAAAATGCCCTTGACTTTAAATGCTAATATCTCCTTCGTCATAATTCCAAATCATGTTCCGTTTGCGCTTACTCGTTTGTAGCGACGAGTACTACGAGGATATGCCAAGAAAACGAGTATTACATGAACTGACACGGTAGTCAACAAAAGTCAACACTTTGCCTCAAAGGGCATTTTCGTAAATTCACTTATTAAAATTATATAAACCGTAAAATTGGGAATGGGTTGTTACAATAGGACTATAGATTCATATTACCTCTTCGAAACACATGAAATGAATTGAAAGTAACTTTCTGCATGTCACAGTCATACAATAGGGTGTGCTTTAATTGGTGGAGTTTGAAAGAGGGAAACGGGTGAAGATTGAAGAATTATGTCCCCCATATAATTTTTTATTTATTTTTAAATGCCTAAATGGTGTTGTTTTGTTGGTTTTTCAGGGAATAAAAAGAAACGTCGAGCGTAACAGCAACAAAGTTAGGCGCTTGTTGGACACCTGATTGGGCTTTAACGCCTAGGTGAGGCATAGGTGGACTAGGCAGATTTAAGTAAATTATTATGTATTATATAAATAAGTGTCTAATTTAGGAAATTGGGTTTATTTAACATACAACATATAAAAGTATTATAATTTTTGCTTTAATTAGTATCTTAGTAATTCGATGGTATGAGATGAAAATTCAAGTGATTACTAGTGTGTAGTGCTTTACGAAATATTTTTGAGAAGTCTTATGAATTTATTATAAATTTTAAAAGAATTAATGGTGTTAAACACATGAATAAGGGTTAGTTTGCTATTGTTGTGCTTTAAAAAAAAAACTGCTTCTGCTGCGCTTTGAGAATAAATTGCTGTAAAATAAAGTGTTGAGTGTTTGTTTTATCTTTTTGATAAAAGTGCTTTTAATAATAAAAATAGTATTTGAATGTTTGGTAAACTTCTATATAAATTGCTGTGAATATGTTGAATGACTAAACATGATATGATATTTAATGTGAAATAATAATTGTCAAAAAGAATTATGTAAGGGCAATGATTGTAATTTTTTAAAATATGTGGAGGTATAATTGTTATTTGAAAAATTTATTAAATAGACGCCAATTACTATACTTTGAAAAAAAAACATTTTTTTTACAAGCATGGTAAACTTTTCTACAGTGATTGATAGGGGTGGTTCGGTATGGGATACCGAACCGAAAGTAGTATCCCGAATCCCAAACTGAAATTTTTTGGGACGGGAATTTGAAGACCAATCCCAAACCAAAATTTCGGGAATCCCAAATTTCGGGAATCCCAAAATATTTTCGGGATTTTGGGACAAATCGGGAATCCCAAATTAAAATATGAAATTATGAATTATTCTTCAAATATATAATTTAAGAACACATTCATGAACTAGGAATGTCATTTCATTCACATTACCATTTAATCAAATATTGGCATGCTTGATTGTTTTTATCAAAGTCAAAATTCAAATTAATTAAACCCTTTTGACAATCTGTTAAGAGACAAAAGAATCAAACCTTCTGAAATCATTAACCATGACAGCAGCAATAATAAAATCCAAATGAATATCAAACAGAACATGAAAAATATGCAAGGTGTAAGGCATTCCAGGTTGCAGAGCATGAATTAGAAACTACTAGCATCAATTATAAAAGAATAATATATAATATATATATATATATATAAATTAATAATATATAATTTCGGTTTGGTATGGGATTCCCGAAATATTGAGAAGTCAATCCCAAATCCCATACCAAAATTTCGGGATCGGTTCGGGATAGCATCCCGAAAATTTCGGGAATTTCGGTTTGGGAAATTTTTGGTTTGGGATCGGGATTTTTTTGGTTCGGTTTGGGATTTTCGGGATTTTTTTCCACCCCTAGTGATTGACAACAAATTTTTTATAAAAATATATTTTTTTGTTTTGCCAAACACATTTAATATTTTAAAATTTTTAATAACCTATTTATTTATTTATTTTTAAAAACATCACAATTCCAGACCAGAGCTAAAAAGCATAGGCTGAGTGATGGAGATATGCAAGTGGTAACTGATATAATATGCAAGGTGGCAGAAGCTCATAGGATCACAACTACAAAAGAAGACAAAAATGTTGCTTTGCCACGAGGGAGAGAGAAAATGAGTCTCTCTGCATCATCTTCTTCGTTGGGACAAGGAGGCTCCTCCTCCTTCAGCAAACCAGACCTCATTTCCGATAGAACCAGAAGTGTGGCAGCACAGCAAATCAGATTCCTGGGTTTCTTTTCCGGCTAGAAGAGGGACTGCCGTCCTCTTTGCGCCATAATAGGTTCGCCCTTGATAGCAGGACGCATTCAATATTAAAACTCTAACAAGAAGAAAAAGATCAAGATTTAATTCAAAGATTAAATTCTTCAACCTTATCGGTTATGTACTTACGTAAAGAATTCGGGTCATAAATTTCTACTTTTTTATTGGGTCAAATAATTTTCTACTGTTTGAACAAGTATCTGTAGCTGGAGCCTGGCGCATACGAAAAATCTCATCACTGATCGTCCATATTGACCTTCAGAAGTTATGCCCTCAACAGTTCGCAGACACAATATAAACATGCAGATAAATGACTCTTTGTTTCCAAACGCAGATAATATTTTTCCTTTGTTGAAAAACTCAAGGATATTTGATCATTTCAAATTAAGATGAGATCGATCGAGGAGTTGTGTACATTATCTCACTTTTCACATAATCACAAGTCCTACCTATTCTTTTAAGAATATATATATATATATATATATATATATATATATATATATATTTTGTAAATAATATATTTTTTTATCATCTAAGTTCTTAATTTCTTAATCTCAATTTGGATATCATATATACAAAACACTGTTCAAATTGAAGACTGTTTAGTCATCTAAATGTATCAATAGAATGAATAGTTTATTATAAATCTTTTACTTGGTGTCTACACTGTCGATATGATTCATATATTTAGATGACTAAATGATCTCAAATTCAAATAATTCTTTTTGTTTAGATAATCTTCAAATAAATATTAAGAGACTGAACGATCCCAATGTCAAATTTGTAGAATATGTGGATTGCTCATAGGTGGAATGCAAGGATTATCCATTCTTTTACGTACATACGCAACTTTTGGGTACATGAAACGTGCTTTCTTTTAAACTACAGACCATGACTTGGGACTTTAAACTAGAATGTTCAAAGCCAATTTTCTTTTCGAATTTTAACCCTTTACTATTCTCATGAGCAAGTACGTAGACACCATATCCCTTCCTCCCTTCCTCCATATATATATATATATATATAAACCCCATGCAATATATATTCCAGGAAGAGACAACTTAATTATCTCGATCGATATCAAAACTCCCAAGTTATGGCAACGAAATATTCACGATCTTTGCTCTTTGGTGTGCTGCTACTCATTGGCTTTGCATTGACAAATAGCAAAGCTGCTAATATGGATTCACTGGTTCATTACGAATTTCTCAATTGCAGCAGTTTTGAACCAGGGTTCATATTTAGCACAGGTTCTGCATCTTACTAGGTCAGTGTGTGTGTGTGTGTGTGTGTATCTTCTGGGATTATTTTACCATTTCTTGGTGTATTTTAAACATGCAGTTAGCATCCATGCATGAATTATACTGTTGACATCTTCCTTGCGTGTGGAGTAGTACTCTTACGTGCATGCATGTGTGTATATTTCAGTATGAAGGTGCAGTAAAAGAAGATGGAAAAGGACCAAGCATATGGGATACCCACACCCACAAACATCCAGGTCTGTGATTTAATCAATTGGTAATATGAAAACTTTAGCTACTTCATTTCAAAGGAGTACAAATAGCACCTCATTCTTTTCTTCGTGAGGACAACTATACCTAAACTCCAACCTCTCTACTAACCATGCACTTTGTTGGGAGATGAATAGTATGTGGTCATGTGATATATGTACAATATATGTATACACTTCATCAATGTGCACGCATATAAAACTAGTAAGCATAATTGCTTAGGCGACGAAGGGAAAATTGTCGCTCAAAGGCAAATACAGTCACGGGAAACATTGGACGGCGAACACAATGTTGCGCAAAGTTCGTGACGTCAGACATTGCGCGATGGAGGAAAGTGCTTCGTCGCGCAAAATGAATGTTGCGTGACTGAATTGGTGGTCGTTGCGCGAAATGAAGAGCGACGAAGCAGTGTTCATTGCGCGTGATACTCTGCTTGACGAAACCGGGGTTCGACACCCAAACCCTTACGCGATGGACATAGAGGTCGTCGCAGTAAGATTTTAAAATATTTTTTTTTATTTATTATTTAGTTTTTCCTTTTAAATGTTGATAATATTGTTTTATGTATAAATTAATTTAATGAAATTAAAAACAGAAAATGTAAAGAAGAATATGAAATTAAAAAATTATTGAAAATGTACATACAAGGGAAAAATATTTTTAAATTTGCAAACAATTTAAAACAAAAGTAAAATTGGTAGTCTTTCATGTCACAATTGCCTACTGGTGTTGTTGATGCTGCGTTGGGTGGCTGGGAGGTCGTAGCTATTGCGCGAAGGGGCTGGGAGGTCGTTTCTGGAGGTGGTTTAACGTTGGGGAACCGAATGCTAGAGATTTGAAGGGCGAGATGAATTTGGTTCATCAAACTACTTTGGGTCGCAAGCTGGGGTGGCAATTTGCTCCTTTAGGTCCACCACTTAAGATGTCAGTGATCCGAACTCTTCTGTTCTTTGCCTGGAGGATAAGGTAGAAGGGTTCGAGGGCAGGCTTTCCCAAGCCCCTGGTGAACATTCCTATGCTTACGACGTCTGATCTAGTGTGTATGTCATGATTTGAAAACCAGCATCCTCAGGGGGAAACACCTCCTCAATCTGGGTTTCTGGGGGAAGCTGGGAAGCCACCTTCTCTAGAACCGTTTGGCCCTTCTCCACCAAACTGGTTTCGATTGGCATCGAGGTTCGTGAGCTCATAGTGATGCTGCAAAACTCAACAAAAAAATAGGAGTTAAAATTTATAATATTTGTATAGTTTAATAAAAATTTAGTATTTGAGGTTGAAAATACTAACCGATAATTCGTGAAGAATGACAATCTTGACTTCATGTGGGACAACTTCCATGACTCCTACAGGAGAGGGCAATGATTCATGATAATCGAGCCAATGTCACTGGCCAACGCACTGTGCTGCTCCTTTGTTGCAGCCGTTCGATGTCGAGGATCCCACGTAATGGTGATCTTCTCATTCGTGGTGCGATTGGTCTGTGACATCTTCAGAAGTTTGCATGGTCCCCTAGTTTTTTTTTAGAACTACCAAATAAACAAAGTAAACAATAGACGAATTCTTTTTTCTACCGAAAATTCGGCAGAACCTTCCCTAATACTATAACATTTCCTAAAACCTTCAGACAATATAACAACAAAAACAACACATCCACCCAACAATTCCAATTGTTGATATTACTTCACATTGGGAATCTGCAACAAGTTTTGACTTCCAAGGCCAGGTGTGCCAACTTAAATTGGTTACAGTAATGGTTCTACTAATATAGAAAACATTTGTTTGTGGGATTACACGAAGTCACAACAATAAGTGCAAAGCACTCAAAGCGAAGTTCTCAGTAAGTTCGTTCTGATTAATGGGAATGTGACAGTTTTGAAGCTTCAAGCATGCCCAAAGACTAATGTTAATGTTGCTTTGACAATTATGAAACTAGAAGCAAGATTATCAATCATGCCATTTACATAACGAAATGTCCAGCATAATGCACCTTAACAATTGGGTCGAGTAAAGTAGATATGACTGGACCAAAAGAAGGACCTAAGAGGATATAGTAAGTTTCTCAAGAGTTTACTCCTACCTCCACATCAATCCAATGTCCCAACCAAAACCTTATTCCCCAATTGCCCTGCACCCAAAACCCTTCAAGGGTTTTACAGAATTATACATTTTCAACTCAGTCCTCCAAGTTTCCAAAGTATGACATGCCCTTCGATTTTCACAACAACCAAAAAACCTTTCAAAATTTCGATTACTTCGATTTTCATAGCCACCAAAAAAACTTTCAAAATTTCGATTATACTATGAGAAAGATGCATTACCTGTTTAGGACCCCTCTCCATGGACAGATGAAGCTTCACCAGAATGCTCGGCCTCCTTAGAACTCTGGGGCTTTCGATGAGCCTGTCGGGCGCTTAGTACAGAATGTGTCACCAAAGAAGTAGATGATGCAGGAGCTGTAGACACCGTTGGACGGATAGGTGTGACCGAAGGTACACCTATCCTGCCCATATCAGGTGGGGAGGGGGTAGCAGCACTACCTGCTGGAGAAGGTGTCTGACTGACCCTACTAGTTGTCTGGAGGTTTGAAATTAAGTTTGACATCTACAAAAACAATAAATAAAAAAGTTACATTGCACTACTTTGACCTATTAACAGCCAGGAAGCTAGAGAGAACAGATTATGGCTAAGAAAAGTAGCAAAAATCATGAATACCAGAGATTTACCATAACACAGAAATGCGAGACTGACAAGTCAATAATGATTAGCATTAACTAATTAATCTGGTTTGGATATACTAAAAAATATCCTAACCTTGAAGCAAAATGCTATATATATATATCTCTCTCTCTCTCTTTCTCTTTAAATTCATTAATACCATTAAAGAAAGAATCGAATTATCAAATGATCTATACACGCGCAAAACATATATTGCATCCGATATCGTTTTCAATACTGTTTATCACTTTCTCAGGGAAAAGGGACCTTACATGCTTTTCTCAAGCAGGTACCTTTTCAAAGAAATCTTGAGACTTGCGACTTGCACCAAGGGTAGATGGGCAACCGTAGGAATTACCAAAATGCATTAGAACAAGTTATCATAAAGAAAAAGTAACACCCTGAGATAGAAGAACTAAAAAGTCTAAACATGATATGAGGTTATATTAGATTATATGGCCTTCATAAAATTCTAACAAGACTATATTTTTGCAATGCTACTCACAGTGCAGCAAATGTCCTTTGAAATAAAAAGATGGAACTATGGAAGTCATTTTGGGGAAATTCTTAATGCGGTGCTGCATAACATGAAAAATATAAAAAACATAAAGATGATCAAGTTTTAGCAACCTCAACTAATTCCTAGCAAAACCCATCTCATACAAACAAGAACAAAAACATCCTAAAAAATCACATTCAAATCCAAATGACAACAAAAATTTAAAATTTTTCCAAAAACCCAACTGTCAAAAAACCACCAGAAAACTATATTTGAACCCAAATGTGCTCTCACTTTGTACCCAAGTTGAAACCTATCCCCCGTAGTTTAGACGGATATCCTATTGTTTGTCAAAAGAAGAAAATAAGAAGAATCCATTGTTTTATACCAGTTCCTTGCCAAGTTCAATGGCAACATCCTGATAGCTGCTCTTCTTCCCTTGGCTGCTTCCACAAAACACACAAATCCTCCTAAACCTGGATTGCTGCTTCATTTCACTCTTAATCACCATTCTTTCTCTCTCAAACCACTCATCTTTTTGAAATAAAAAGATGGAAGTCATTTTGCTAGGAAATAATATATTTGTTGATTGTTAAAGTGTTGAACAGATCAGTGTACTATTTGTTGTATACTTGTGCTTGGACCTGATTTTACACTATCGGCCCGAGCAATTGAGACTGTTGAATAAGCAGAATTTTAGATCGTTGAACGGCAAAATGGTTGAAATGATTTTCAATTATTATTGAGAAATAATATTGTGATTTTAATCATGATATTATCTCTTAGTAATATATTAAATTATTTAAACCTAACATTAGTCGATCCAATTGATTTGGGATAAAGCTACAAGTGGGATTTGATAAACAAGATTGGTGATGATTATGACCAAGGAGCAATCCTGATGCTGCACACATTCCAAGAGGTGCACGTGGGTTTGGAGATAAAAGGATTGGATTCATGCATGTACGTAGGGAATTAGGAGACCATTTTCCATGCAATTCATGCACGTAGAATCATAGATGATCTGGTGAATAGGTGATAAGATATGGTGTGTGGTGCCTAGGAGTTTGAAGTTGGCTACAATTCTAAATACGAGTCTTATCAGGAGACTAGTGTATCTAGTCTGAATATAAGGAAAATGCAGTTGTCAACTATTCTGGGATATCAAAATGATGACAAAGGCTTCTGTGATAATTATCTCAAATGAGTGTTCTGCTTTGGGCTAGAATTGCATGGGTAGGCTAGAAAATATGTTCCTATAAATACAGACGTAGTGGCAACGGAAAAGCCTCCTCCAATTCAACACACAAACTGCCTTGTGCAAATCCTCGCTCCATGCGAAACCTCTCAAACACCTTGAGATTTTTATTTTCTTTTTCGCCAACACATCATCAATTTGGATAAATAACACTGTGAAGGCAACCGGTGACACCTTTAGTTTAGACATTGTTGCAGTAGAATCAATCGTCCGCAGAGCACCTTCAGTTTGGATAAACAACATTGCGTTGAGGCTGAATGGTTACCTATCCAAGTCTCGGTCGAGAAGGATTTTCGAATCCTTGTTAGCAGAGGTCATCTCATTAGCCTTCTCGATGAAGTAAGGTGTTACAAGTTACTACATTCGGCGCATTGAAAGCCGAATTTGATATTGAACTTTGTAGAACTAGCAGCCTTGTCTTCAGGCTTTAGAACTCGAAGGCCGAGACATGTTCCATCCTCGGCTGCAGTCGCAAGATCAAGAAATCAGTAGCGCACTCAACGCCACATCCGCATATTTTACTCACCGGCCGAGCTCGGCTGTTGAGTTGGCACGCCCTGCACACAGCCGAATGATGTAGTTAGGTCATTAATTACTTGACATATACGCCACGTAGGCTTGGTAGTTTTTAGGGTCAACAACTTGCCATGAAACTAGCTCTAGATTTCTTTAGCATTTCCTATTTTATTATTTAATTTGTAAATAGTGACTTGAGCAGTTTCCAATGAACGCTCTTCCGCCTTAACTTTTGAACTTGCATCTCTAATCTCTATCAAAGTAGTAGAACAAGTGTTGCTTTAAGAACCTTTGTGATAAGTTTTAGTTGTGATGTAAATTTCAGTGCCTAAACTTTGCAACTTCTAAAGTAAGACTTCCACCCCCAAAATTTGAATTTTATTAGGAATGCTGTTAACAAATGAATTAAATAAATTCAAATATTGGAAAGATGAATAAATAGTTATATATATATATACACACACACACAGAAGATGATATAAGGATGCGAAAGAAGCTATACTAACTGAATAAATTGCATTTGTGATAAATTCATACCAATCAACATGGGGGGGGGGTGTAAAAAAGGGGATCCTATCAACTTGTAATAAGCTCATGAGCTTAGTCTTACTTCATTGTTGACAAAATTAGGTCCTCAACATAAGTAGTATTCATGCAGAAGATCTAGAAAGTAACAAAACAATACCAATCTATCTGAACTGAAAATCAAGCAGAGAACCAAAGTAAACCAAAATATATCCAACTAGAGAACTACCTACTAGAACTAATAGAAAATATATTCAAGGTAAACCAAAGTAAACAAAAAAAAAACCATCCAGAGAACCAAAGTAAACATGGGTGCGCTGGACACACACTGCTTCCATTTATTTAGACAATTAGAAGATGGTCTAAGATATGCAAACAGAAACAACAACATGAAATATAAAGAAAATGTCTTTAAGCAGTATAAACACTTTGCAGTATAAGCAATTGAAAAACAAAAAAAGAATGTGTTTGCGTATGTGTGTGTGAAGGTGGCCAGATATTATAAGAAACTATAAGCAATCAAAAACCACCACCCAATATTCTCAATTTGAAAACCATAACCCAATATTCTTAATTCGAAAACCATAACACAATATTCTCAATTCGAAAACCCTAACCCTAGATTCCCAATTCGAACCCTGAAGCAGTAACCCAGGATTCCCAATTCGAACCCTAAATCCCTAAATGTTCTAATTAAGGGAGAATGAATTAAGGGATACTGGGTACTAACCTAGTCTTGTTGCGGTGGCGATGAGATGGTCTGGCGTCGGAGTGTGGTGGCTGAGAGAGGGAGAATGGCAAAGAGACAGAGAAACAGAGAGAGGGCGAGAGAGGGATAAACTGAGATAGTGAGTGATGAGAGCTGGAAAGAATAGAAAGAGAGAGAGAGAGAGAGGAGAGTAAGTTCGGACATAATCAAGAGATAGAGTTAAGCTTAAGCTTTTCATGTAGAGAATGAGAGAGAGACAAAAATAAATTAAGGCGCCGAACTCCAAATGCACTCAATTTTGGCAAAAAAAAAAAAAATCAATTTTTTACATGTTTGTGCAACGACATTGTTCTAATTCTCGTCGCATGACCAGTTTTTAAATTAAAAAAAAAGAAGAATTTTAAAATATTTGCGCGACAAACATTTCCAAAACGTCGTCATGCATATTTGTACATTTAATTTATATTTTTAGTTAAAGGAAACTTTTGTTTGTATAAAAAATAAATACCATTCAATAAATATCATTACATTTACATCACAAGTTTTCATTAATCCTTGTTTGAACTAGAATAAATATCATCACTATCGTCAGAATCAGACTTCCATTCCTCCTCATCTGTAGGCACATCAACATTGTCGTTCGCCCACTCGGGTGCATCGTATCGTGGTAGATCCTTGAGGTCAATCATAATGGAGTCGATCGGTATATTGATTTCTTGACCTCCAGCTACATAATACGGTTCTTGTACAATAGTCATATCCTACAGTGTTTCTGCACCATGTGACAACCCCTCCCTAATTTTGGGATTTTATTAATTTTAAATGAGTGAATTGACGAAAATGGCCTTAGAGGTGAGGATGTTGACCTTCGTTGACCAGTGTATTGTGAGATGTGTGAAACATTCTTTTAGCGTATCCTTGTAGTGCTCGTTATTATGAATGCAAGGTGCAAACAAAATTGAATTTGGAGCTACAATAGAGATTTTACGGACTTACGAACGTAAAGGGCGATTTGGTAATTTCATATTGGGAAGATATTTTGTGTATTGTTTTGTGAGCCAGTGGGGCCCACACCCCATTTCTCTCTCTCTTCCGTGTCTCCTACCTTCTCGGGTTACTTCCTATTTGTCACTCATTCTCTTTGTACCATTACACACACACACACATTTTCTCTCTCAGCTCATTCTCATCTATTTCTTTCTGAAAATGCAGAAGCCACACTATACAACCCTAGCCAGAACGGCAAGCACCACCACCATAAACCTAGACTAATCACAAACCACTGCCTACTGCCATGATTTTCCTTTCCCTCACTTCTTTCTTTCTCTGTTGCAAACTCCCTCTTTCACTCTACACCCCTTCTTCCCCCAACAGTCTCTCAAACTCTCTCTACAAACTGTGCACAGTGTACTGAGCCACTATTACCAGCCACATACAATGATGGCTACTCCGACGAGTCCTCATGCCACACCTTAGACCATTTGCCTCAGTTGCTCACATTCCTCACTACATAGACGCAAGTATGGTGGCACCATCGCCATCTTTCACGGCTATTTTCCACCATGTACTCGTAGACGCGTGGGAGCATGTGAAGGAGCCACCATGAGTGGAACGTGCGGTGCGTGGCTGCCGGTGCAGCCACGTGGCGGCGAGTGGAGGAACCCGAGGTCCCTTCTTAGGTTTCTCGACGTGCCAAATCCGAATCCGCCGTATGTTTTTCGAAATTTGACTGTTTTAAAATAGTTCCTTTATTAGTCGTACTTTGTATGAAAAACACGTTTATATGTTATATATTTATGTTAATGGTTTTGTTTCTAGGTGAACGCATCGTAAGGATCTTCGAAACCCGTGAGACGGGGTTGACCCGACGACATAATCTATGAGTGGGTCTTTTCTTTTATATATTATATACATATTTGTTATTTTCCATCTATACATTTGAAAAAGAATTTTCTACGTATGCCTAGATTAAACAAATGTTTACAAGAATTAGCAAAATGATGGAATTTATGAAATTATTTCGAATCCTACGAGCATAGGTATGCGTATGATGCCTTAATTATATCTGCAGCCATGAATAATTTATACTGACTATAATTATTGAATCACTGTGGCATGACTATATTTATGTTATATGTTTATTGTTTGCTGCACCGGTGTTCATACTCACGCGGGCCAGGGCCAGTCTTTCACGTGTATGTGCACATCGCATCGTACGCTCACTTTGGATCCGTTATAGGTGCTAGTCCTGTCTTAGATTGCTATAGGCAATTAGGACTCGTATGTGCTGCGCATAGCGCCAATCTTCATGTGATTGTAGTACTACAACGTATATCACTGTTACAACCAGTCCTGTTCATGTCAGAATATCTTTGCATGAACTCGTGTGTTAGCATGTGTCGATGAGCACTCAATATGATATGTTTGCTTATGCGAGATTGTGTGATTACGGGCGTCATGTGTTTATTTACGAAATATTATGCCGTATTGAATTCTTGAGATATTGCAGGCTACAGTAAGTGTTTTCTTTACGCATATTGCAGGCTAACAATAAGTATTTTCTTTACTATACATAGTATGTATATTTTGGAAACTATACTTATTTTACGGCGATGGGTTATAATGTTTTCAAAAAAGTTTTTATAAAACTTTATTTTTAGGTTCACTCACCCTTGTTTTTCGCCCCTCCAGGTTTTAGTAGCTGAGCTTTCATATCGACGAGGATTCTTGGCAATTCTTGGTATTGTAGATTACCTTCGATGGTATAATTCTCATTCTATTTTACTGTACTTTATTTATGCTCTAGCATCACGTGTGAAATGGATTCATTCCCGCTCACCAACGCATTCTTATATTTAGGCATTTTTCAGTTTAAATTTATTCACATTTTTCACATCACTACACCTTATGACTTCATCACCCTTCTAGTGTTGGCCAACACAGCTTGATTCGGAGTCCAAGTGGACATCCGGGTCGGGGTGTGTCAGTTTGGTATCAGAGCATAAGTTGGGCAGTATTGCGTTCTTCACATGCATGATGTAAGCATTCATGATTCTTGAACCTAAGTGTCGAATCTTGCCACCTCATTGAATATGAAAAACTTGTTAGCTTTTCCCTAAATTTTGGGCATCTTAGACGACTTATCGATGCTCTAGAAGAAAATTTCGACAACTACCTCTAGACTTTATACAAAGAATATTACTGCTAAGGAAATCCTGATTTGGAGACGAGTTTGTGGCCCTGAAGTAGGGTTATTGTGTCAGTAATTGTGTACCATCAAAGATTTTACTCATCAATTCCACTACTATTATCTCGTCATTTTTTCCAACCCTTTCGAGTTAGGAAACCAATAATCATTTTGATTCCTTGGCAGTATCTGTTAGTATACCATCTATCAGAATTCGTAAGAAGGTCCGCCTAAGGTCCTTCCAAATTGGAGATCTTGTTTTGGCATTACGAAGGCCCATCATCACAACTCACAAGACAAAAAGCAAGTTCACATCAAAGTGGGATGAACCTTATGTAATACAAGAGGTCTACACCAACGACGCCTTCCTAAACTACACACGACACAATGCTCCTCGCCTGCACAAGCCTAAACTGCACATGGAAACAATGCTCCTTGTTTGCACAAGCTTAAAAGGCGACACTCAACACTCCTTGTTCACACGAGTTTAAAAGGCGACACTCAATGCTCCTTGTCTGTATGAGCCTAAACTGCACACTGCACAACTCTCCTTGTTCGTACGAGTTTAAAAGGTGACACTCAATGCAACAAAGTTAATTTCATTGAACGATCAAGACCTAAAAGAATGTTGCACGAATCTTGAAGCACATTTGAATCTTGGAAATTCCATTGATGTAGGTAAAGCTGTCTTATATTCTGAATTACAGATATTGCAAACAATTTTACCTAAAGAATCATTTCAATCTAATAGACCTTGGACATCCATTGAAATAGCAAAGTTTGTAAGAGAAATTGATGTGTTGACTACTTATGTACCTGTAACTGTGGCATATGCAGAAAGGAGTTTTTCAAAATCGAAATTATTGAAATCTTACTTGTAGACCACTATGACTCAAGATAGGCTAAATAGATTAGCAATCTTATGCATTGAAAAAGATGAGGTTGAAGACTTGAAGTATGATCATATAATCGATGATTTTGCTTCAAAAAATGTTAGAAGATGATTTCTTAAAGGTTGTAATTTCAAAGAGTTTTGCTTGGATTGGTTGTATATGATTTTGCTTTTAATCGTCGGGGGTTAGGTATTATGTCCCACGCCTCCCACCCACCCCCCCCCCCCCCGCTTTAACTGGGTTTCAATCCTTTAATTTTTTTTTTTTTTAATATATGTATGTTTTTTTTTGGAGGAAATTTTTTAATATATGTTTGTCTATTGAAAAATTTTCAAGGCACATTTTTTAGCCTTCATTCAGGGCACCAAAAAAAATAAGGACGGGGCCTGGCGTCAAGTATGTATTACCGAATGGAATTTTCAAATTAATAAATAAATAAAAAAAACCATGTTTCGTGATGGAATTGATACTATACTTTACTACCATAGAATATTGATTGTTAAAAAATCATTGTCATACTTTTTTGTCCAATTTTCTTAGTATTATTTTAATATTGACTACAAATTATAGGATCATATAGTTTTCATATTATTTTGTAATATGAGAAAGCATTCCTAATCGATGTCTCAATTCTTAAAAATGTTTTGAAATTGTGAATTTTTTGGACGACATAGACTCTTTAAATTTTTGTGTGAGATCCTTTCATTTGTCATATCTTTTTGGAAATTTACACATTTGGAGCTTGGTGGTAAAGTTTATCAAGTGGAAAGCAAATTGAGCACGTATTTTTGATAACGATAGGAAAAGGCTAGAGACGATCAAAGAGGATGCATGCATGAGTATATTAACAAAGCTGAGATAGACAGTAATTAATTATCATTATTGGAGAAAAATAAAGAACAACATATGAATTGAATTTACATCAACAAATTATGATCAGAAAAAGTATGATCAACATTATGAATTGGCAATAATGTTAAACTGTATCAATCAGCAAACACTTTGAGAGATAAATTACAATTCAGGTAAATGTAAAAATCCTGTGTAAACATGTACTTTAGAAGTAAAGAATTTCTAGTCAAGATAACCATCAAGAGCACCAAGCTTGTCGGAAAAAAAGGTTCAATATTTTATTCATCAAACCCATGTAAAAATTAGGGTTTGGGAGATGAAAAATATCAAAAGAAGGAAGAGGAAATGTGATGGTTTGGGTTTCGAGCTGCCATTTGGCAACATTGGGTAAGTGTCTGGTAAGGGCATCTGACAGTTTTCTCCATTGAAATATAGTCTTCTAGGGAAACCCCATCCATTTTTTAATGTGAAGGAGTTTGAGTCCTTTTCCAGAAGTATCTCTGTTGAGACTGAACCCACTCCAACCTCAGTTGTTGCAATCAGCTCTTCATTGACGTAGGGTATGCCCCAGTACAGGGCAGCTGCATCTGCAAGAGTCCTCAATGAGAAACTAGAATTTGCTTGAATAAAGCGGTTATAGAATAAACAGTAATGTTCTATTGTCAAATTTAGGTTGCCAGACAGAACGTAACTTCAATCATCACAAGTTGCCTATTGAGTATTGATAGAGGGTTTTGACTACCTAGTAAGTCTTGGCCAAATTATCCGAACTCTCTTACAAGGTTGCAAGGTCTATGTGAACCTCACAATATCATGGTTCCACTTCAGGTGACCATAATCGTCAATACGACATATTTATGTAGTTGTCAGGCTGTTTGGCAGCAAGGCTGTGAATTTAGATTATTGATCAGGTTGATTCTATTTAACATGTGATCCAGATTCACAATGTTATTATATAGACATATTCTTTCTACTAAAATTAATCTATAAAACCAACTTGATGTTCAACATTTCTTAGTTTTACTTTCATGGTTATTGAAGCAAAAATATCAAATAGAGTATAAGTACCTCTAAACCCAGTAGGAAGAATTGTACTGTTGAAACTGTACGTTCTTGCTTCCTTGCTGAGACCAGGGTGCTGGACCAGTACATTCCAATTTGAGAAGTTTTTCATATAGTTGTAATTAGTAATTGTAAGTTTAACTCTCCAGTGAGTCAAGTAGTTAGTCTTAAGATGCCAGTGAACACGAATCGGGCACATATGATCAGTGCATTTCACTGTGTCAAGACCATCCCCATCATATTCTACTGACGTTCTTAAAGGGTAGGCTTGCCTGTTATCATAAAGAGGAAAGAGATACAGAAACGAAGGATTAGTGGAATTCAACTTAACTTGCAAATTTGGATCTCTCAGTGTTATGATGCAGTAAAAATAATTAACAGTGCACCTAATGCATGTATCCATCTTTTTGTCTGTTACTGGTCTGCATCCACAGCTACATTTGAGGCATGATGTGATCTCAGAATTGTAAAATGAAGAGAGTGAAACACAACAGACTGGAGAATCACTAGCTAAAAAACTGGAATAAGTGCATGTTGCTTTCCAAGTTCCTGCAAACAAGTAGTTGATGATGCTTTAACCTCAAATTAAGTTAATCAGAAGTAGCATAGTTAAATCACGTCATCAGACTATGAATCATATTCATGCATGACTCTATACAATCAACCATTATGATTCACAGCCTGTACGTCAAGAGAAAATCTCAACTATTCACAACCTGATCGCTAAAAATTATAGCTTTGTTCCATCCCCTCCGCATGCCGAGGATCCAGCTCTAAAAGATGGTTTGGTTTTGGCGGCGACAAGGGGCTATCAAAATATGATGTTTGAAAGCGATGCGCTTCAGATCATCTCGGCATTGAAGGATTCTGCTATTAATATGTCTTCTATTGGCCATTTTATTGAAGATTCCAAAGACATGTTGGGAAAGATCACTGAGGCTTCTTACACCCACGTCCACCGTCAAGCAAATGGCGTTGCCCATCGTTTAGCCCCTATTGCTCTTGGAGCTGTTAGTCCATTTTTTTGGGTTTGATACACCTCCAGACTTTATAGCTGATGTGATTGTGGAAGATGTTATGTAATTGTAAATGGTCTAACATTGTAATCTCCTTTTGTTCTACTTTTTGCAATGAAATGCAATACTGTCCTTTTGATAAAAAAATAGACTTATGCATATTAGATTTGCTTACATTAATGAACTCTGAATATGAACCACGCGTAAGTACTAACAAAATTGAGCTAATCCAGTTTTCCAGTTTTTGACACATGCATTTTATGTTATCAATCAGTCTGAAAAGAGAACATTTTCATTAATATACGTGCATGTAATGGCTAATTAAAGTGCTTACTGAAAACTGGACGTTGGCGTCTACCCCCAAAATCCATAGAAACTGTGGGGTCAACATTCAAAAGAGGCCCACAGGTGTAACCAAGACCTGGTGCCTTCAAAGTAAGATTGAGAGGTGGATTTCCATTAAAAGGATATCCTCCCAAATTTCCGACTTTAATTCCAAACGAAGATAATGACTTGGAAGGGTTGATAGCCCAAGCATCAAGTACACCACCCCGGCAGCAGTCCTCCAATTTGTTGTCCAACAAGGCGTCTGGCGTGAGGTCATCTATTTCAGGATTTTTCTTACAGGAGTGTGGTATATCAGTCTGGTACGCCGAGCAATTTCCTTGATCGTTAGCAAACGCACCGGTTATTGACCAAATCACCTCATTCTGTTGCCAAACCCATCCAAGCTGCCAACCAGGTTTGTCCACATGACGATACTGGTAGAAATTTTGGATGGTTACTTTTGCCTGCAATAAAAGTTTCTGTTAGTCTATTGCATATTGTATATAATTAAGTTCAAGACTTGAAAAGCATCAAATACATACACAAATGTACGGTAATAGAATCAAGGGTTTCTTTAGTGTTTCTAGGTCATACAAGTGTTTTTCTGGAGAAGTACTTGCCGAGTGCTTCAATAAGAAACACTTTCAAATGTTTTCTTTTTCAGGAAGGACATGAATTTTTAATCAAAGTTTCAACATGTTTCTAGGTCATACAAGTGTTTTTATGGAATACTAACCAAATAGCCATCATCTGCCCAATCATATGTGTCGAAGGTAACCGTAAAGTTTCCATTTGGATCCAAGGGGTCATAGCAATCTGCAAACGAAACAAAGCATCATCTCATTTAGAAAATCTTTCTCACCCAAAAACGGAATCAAGAAGCAACACACAGGCTTGTGATCAATATAATGGCTCGTGTTCATGCCTGATAAACTGCACATAGCAATTAACAACATGGACACTAGGGCAGAAGGCCACAAGCAAGAAAGGATGAGAGACATTTTTTGTCTGGGCATGAGAAACAAAAGTTGGAGATGGTTAGAAGGTTGTTATAGTGCAATGAAGAAAAACCTGTTCCCCGATGTTTACATTATAAACAAGCTGAAGGGAAAGTTCTGCATAAATCTAGATGAAAACCCAAATTCCTATTTCATTCAAGATTTTCGGTTGCTCAAATCAAACAAGAAACATCGGAAATATCACTTGGATATGAGCAGACAAATCCAAATGAGCTGGTTCCTTGGAGATGAAGACGGAAGATAACATTGAACCCAAAATAGACACAAGATACCATGCAGTACCCATTCATCCTTAGCTACTTGACATATTTGGAAGCACCCTCTTGTCTCATTCAAATTCCCATTCAACTGGAGTTATTAAAAGGGAGGACTGCATAAACTTAAGCGTCAACCTACATGGGATTACAAAAACAAGTAAATTCAAACTGTTGCTGTTAATCATGTAATTCACTGAACCATAATGGTGGCATTTTGATGGATATATCCATGTATTTGGATTCAAAAGCATTCATTTATTGAATATCGGAACGCTCTTCTCATTCTCTTTGCGTACCATTTTTCTTAAACAAATCATTTATCTCAAACGAATATTTCATATGACTCTGAAAGGAAACGTAGATAGATGCCAAAGCTGATGACGTTATAAGTGATGAAGATGCTCAATTAGAGTTGATCCCTAATTTGCATTTGATAGTGGATTTTTGTTTTGTACCATCGATTAGGGGGTATCGAACTTGAAACCTTGAATGTTAAGGCAAACACTTTTAACCAAGTATGCTACAACCCTAGTGCATTTCAATCTATATTAGCTGTTGAAACCAAATTCGCGCACCATCGTAGATGTTGGAGGCACAAATCCGAGTAACCTGTAAAACAACAAACAACCGTAAGCAAGCTAGAGACTAGGAAGAGGGGTGTGTCGGACAAATGCTCTTCGACGACCAAGTTAGAGAGAGAGAATTAGAGTACGATGATTTCTCTACCAAAGACGAGCCCTAGATGGGTACGTTTATACCAGTCGGGAGAGAGACCTTTCTATGATAGAATCCTTGTTCTAAGTCAGGAAAATCCTACAAGGTATTTAGAAGTAGATATTACATCCTCTTTAATGTGATTACTTGTGGTGCACCAATTCCTAGATTGTAAGAACTTATAGAGGGTCTAGCTAATACCATGCTAGATTAGATCCTCGTGTCTTGCAAAGCAAGCATGGTCATTCTCAACAAAACCACCCGGACTTCACTTGCAACTTTTGAGGAGGATGATGATGGCACCACTGCTAGGAGAGGAGAATCCTACAAGGTATTTAGAAGTAGATATTACATCCTCTTTAATGTGATTACTTGTGGCGCACCAATTCCTAGATTGTAAGAACTTATAGAGGGTCTAGCTAATACCATGCTAGATTAGATCCTCGTGTCTTGCAAAGCAAGCATGGTCATTCTCAACAAAATGACCCGGACTTCGCGCGCTGCTCTTGAGGAGGATGATGATGGCACCATTGCTACGTTAATCTAGCTCCGTTATGAGCTGTTGAGTCCATACCAGACTTCTGAGGTAGCTTTATTCCGATCTGACTTACTCTGACTTATGAAAATTATGGTCCCACAACTGCCTCTAACTATGCATCTGAAATGAACATGTTCCTCTTAAGGATGGATAGTTATCCAAAGACCATACCTTTTAGAGTAAGTTGAAATATGCACTGTTTAGTCTTATGTCTTCATATGGCGATCCGCTGCTTGTGGACTAGTGGAGACGTTTCGAATTCAAACGTGTCGTGCCATAAAGGTTTCAATGATGAAGTTTCCCTTTGTTGCGTGTGCACAAAAAACAAGAAAACTTACCTTCGATATTCTTCACTGATTTTAACTGTCAGATTCATTGACCCCGAGAAAAGCTGGTCCGTATTCAACGAATAGATGATTTGAAATGTCTTTCTAAATGTCCCTCGGACCTCACCTTCTCTTCTTTACCAAATCCCTAATTTTGGTATTTTACCCAGAAAAACATCAACTGTCCTTTCACTCTTTAATTCAAATCCCTTCCATCTTCGTTTCACCCAAAACTTCTTTTTTTATTAGAATTATCCCAAAATTTCAGAGAAATGACTTCCATTTCATCAGTTCATCCCGCTTCTCATGCTAATTTCGATACTCACTTTGATCCTTCGATGATTAGGGTTCACAACAAGGAGGAAGAGAAGGCATTTATGTCACACCCTGATTTTTTTTTTCTTCCTTCTTCGATTAAGGGCGTGATGAAAAAAAAAAAAAAAAAATTAAAACTACAACTAAAGTAGAACTAGACGAGAAAAATTTGGAAAGAAACTTTTATTCCAACAAAAGTAATTTACAAGGTAATATTACAAGAAAGTAAAGGAAAAGAAACAACACATTCTCAACTTATTATTTTATTGGATCACAAACTAAACTTCCAGTTGGAACCCTGCAACAAATTCATAAGGGGCGAGCCTTAAAAGCATAGTAGGGGTCCTATGTCTAACATGTTTTATTATTACGTAAGAGATAAACAAACTCAAAATTGAAAAATATATACAAATGAATGAGATAAATTTATGAATTTCATTCTCCTTCATTTTTGCCCCACTGGTTAATCCACACAATAGAGCAAGCAGGCTTGCATGTTAGCATACCATGCATTCTAGCATAGTGACCCCGAATGCCCTATTGCATGAATTAACCCCCGAACACAATCAACCCAAAAATACCACTTTTGTTGGTCATCATGTTCATCTCTCGGTTGCCAGATTCCTTACTACTTCAAGCCATTCCTATAAATTCCAATTTTCCTGCCTGACTGGTCTTTACAAGAGTTGAACTTAACCGCACAAAAAATATTTCCACTCCATAACCCAAGCCTTAAATATGACCACAAACTCCTTCACTCCAATATGTAATGAAATACAATATTTATTCATTATAGAAACATCGTATGCCAATACCAAGAGTTAAAAAATTAATAATTAACTTCATAAACACCATCATAATGATATTCATCAAGGATACCAAATTCATGATTCAGTAATATTGTATAAGCAAATTACTCGATCAATGATAAGTTAATTAACTTATACAATATTAGTGAATCCTGAATTTGGTATCCTTGATGAATATCCTTGTGATGGTGTTTATGAAGTTAATTATTTAACTCTTGGTGTTGGCATACAATGTTTCTATTTTGAATATATTGCATTTCATTACATATTGGAGTGATGAAGTTTGTGGTTATATTATGGAATGGAAATATCTTTTGTGCAGTTGAGTTCAACTCTAGTATGGGCCAGTCAAGGAGGAAAATTAGAATTTATAAGAATAGCTTGAAGCAGTGGGGAATCTGACGACCGAGAGACGAACAAGATAACCAACAAAAGTGGTATTTTTGGGCTGATTGTGTTACGGGGGTTAGTTCATGCAATAGGGCATTCGGGGTCTTTATTGTACGTAGAATGCATGGTATGGGACATGCAGGCTACTTGCTTTATTATGTGGATTAATGGGTGAGGCAGAAATGAAGGAGAATTAAATTCATGCATTTATCTCATTCATTTTTATATGTGTTTCAATCTTGAGTTAGTTTATCTCTTATGTAGTAATAAAACATGTTAGACATAGGACCCCTACTAAGCTTTTAGGGCTCACCTTTTATGAATTTGTTATAGCTAGGGTTCCAACCAAAAGTTTAATATGTGATCCAGAAACGTCGAGGTCTTCTTGTAGATGTTTGGACTTGTCTTGTGAAAAAATAAGTTGAGAATGTGTTGTTTCTTTTTCTTTACTTTCTTGTAATATTACCTTGTAAATTACTTTTGTTTGAATAAAAGTTCTTTTCAGATTTTTCTCATCTAGTTCTACTTTAGTTGTAGTTTTATTATTTTATTTTTTTTCATCACAACCTTAATCGAAGAAGGAAGAACAAGAAATCGGGGTGTGAAAAGTTGGTATCAAAGCATAGGTTTAGTATCCAATAGATTTATAGGTCTTGCATTCACCTCTAAGTTGAGAAAGGTGGGAAATCGGAGATGGATATTAGATGTGAGGCTAGAAAGTTGTATTTATTTATTTGGCCTTGTACCGCTTCAACTTTTTTTTGTTTATTTTATTTTACTTTATTCGTGCGTCTGGAATTTTCTGTCAACCCTAGGTCCGGGCGTGACAATTTCTAAATGCAATAGTCACCTATTGGACAGCTGCAAAGTCTGGTGGGAGGTCGGGCATGACGTTAGAGGGCTTTTTCCTAAACCCTATAACCCTAGACGTCCTTGTAGCAGGATCCATCCTTGGTACTTGGATTTGGGGCCAAAGTTCTTGTTGTCGCCTTTGTTGAAATAGATTTTGATTTGCTTAACTTTAAGATTGGTTTCTGCAACCTCACTCCCACCTCTATTCGCATCATTACCTGTTTTAAGCGCTTAAATGACTGGTATGGCGCTGAACTTGGTCTTCAAAAATTTTGTATGCTCTATACAATACGGAAGAACACTAAAACTTGATATTTTTATCCAATCCAGGTTAAACCTCTGATGGCTTGCAGACATCACTGATCTTCCTGGTCAGGACAAAGACTATATGTTTCTTGTTGACAGGAATTGGGAGGGAGACATCTTCGGAGCTAGAGTCCCCAATATGCCTATTGTTGATCTCAACTAAAACAATAATGTCGTAAGCATTAGACAACGTCGCCTGAGCTCATTAATAGAGCGTTCCAAGAGATTTCTCTTGAGCATTGGAGTTAGAGATAGCAAACACCATTGTGAACCATTGCTCTAATCATCCTATTCAGGACCCATAATGGGTTAGTGCCAAAGTAGAAAAAGAGACTTGAATGTGTGGAGCAAAAAGAGAATCATATCAAGGCTCCCAAAAAAAAGCCCAAATCGACAAATAGTTCTGGGAGTTGTCGAGAAGAGATAAATAAAGTGTTAGTAATTGGCGACCGCATTCCCCTTAAATCAAAGTTGGCTACAGAGGGTCCGTAAAAGTCTCTAGTAGCTGGTGAAGAAAAAGGAAGCAAACTCTTTTTTGGGAAGGATGAGAATTCCACCAAGGTTTATATGGATCAAGCCTCTCTCATTGTGGCATAAGAACAGTAATAGAAAGAGCTACAACAGCAGCAACACCAATGTCTTCAAAAACAGGTCTTTACTTTGATTGTTCACGATCTGATACTTGAACAAGTTCATGCTTCAAATTTAGTAGATAAGGCGGCACTTATCGATCCCTAGGGACCGTCACTTGCTATGTCTATCCCTCCCGAAGTGGTTACAATAGGAGGGCATTTTTTTACAACCAAACCTACATGTGGTTCCAAGATGTTTCCCATCAACGCAGTCAGTCTTTGTGACACCAGGTAGGCTCAAGCTTTGGTCTACTTGAATATCTCCTCCGCCAATTTTAGTGAGATAGTCACTGATGTTGATCACCTAGCAGAGAAGTATTATCAGATCACAGATACGCGGTTAGTTCTTCTTTCTTTCTAACATGATATCTTTATTTTTTTCTCTTTTCTGGGTTTTTGAATAAAGTGGTGAATATTTTCTTTTAGGCAAATGCTTGGACTGAGGTCCTTCTTCGAAGTTAAGTAGATAAAATGCTAAAGTTTGAAACTACTTAAAAGAGTGAACCAGGCAGTATGAGCTCTTGAATGTAGAGCACTCATAGGATGTTGAAAAAATGCTTTGAAAGAACGGTTGCAAAACATAGAAGCAATGTCGGTTCAAGCGTTAATGACTAAAGATGAGGCAGAACAGAGACTGGCATCAAATGAAGCTTATTAGATGCTGATCGTGCCATCATTCAATCAAACTTAGACACAATTCAACGAGAAACGGACCAAAGCGATAAGTCTCACACGGAGGCCTTCCAACAAACCGTAGTAGAGAACGAGGCGGCTTGTTTATACCTTATTCGTTTACAACGAAAGCTGTGGAGCTCACTATCTCTGAAAATGTGACTTTTCTTCTGCCTTTAAGAGGGCATTAAGCTAACCCGGCTGATTCCAATGTTGATCTTGTCAACCATTATGCAACAGATCTAGCAGGTGCTACAGATGTGGCTGCTAGTAATGAGCTATAATTGCCACATTTATCTTGTGATCCTTCAATTTCGCTAGGATAAAGGTCTATCTTATCCATAATTTGAACTTCTTTGCCCCAATCATGGGATTTAGGCTTTCTTTTTGCCAAACTTTACGTTACAAATGCATGATTTTGTCGAACGATGTTTAGTTTTTCTGAGTAGTTCTTGCCCAAACGGTTAAGTGCTTGGGACTTCCCATACTTTGCTCCTACATTATAGAATATAGTTTAATCTAACAATCTTTTTGAAGTAAACTAATGCGCCGCTAGATTCTCATAGTAAGGCGATTCGAGTTAACGAAGCTGAGCCAAACTTTTGCCAACCTGTTTTCATAAAACAATATCGTGGCAACGTAGACCTAAGTGGTCATATTGGATCCTTGAGAATCATCAGAAGTACGACCGAAATGCAGGAATGATCTTACTAGAAAGTCATTCAAAACTTGATCAAAGAACCAGACCTAACCGTTGGAGTACCTTATAGGAAAGAAAAAATGATTTTCCAACTTTAAAGTAGTGATTGACAGGGCAAGACACGAGTAAGTTTGTGGGCCCAGGAACAAGCTCAAACCACCCTCGCGTGGTAATGTTGATCCGGAAAAATACTGTCTCCCAAACTTAGTGCCTTTAAAAATTTTCATCACGATAGCTGGAGTACCACTTTACTTAAGTATCAGGCATGAAACCCATGGAAATTCTTTTGCTCTACACTTACCTTAGTGTATTGATCGGATTAAGGATGTAAAAGTGTCATCTTGCGTCTGAAATGACCTCCAGTCTTTATCTTTTTTCTTCTATTATTCTTGCCCCCATTTTGTGGTTAAGGGTCTTGATATAGACAACGTGATACTTAGAGAAGATTTATTCCTTAGTTCGAATTGCATGTTCGTCCCCAATGAGTCCTAAACACAAGTTCTTTAATGATTTGATCGCCTGTATGTGGGTCGAAAACACCTTTGGAATCCTTTTGTCAAACCCTATACGTCGGACCTGAGTGTTTTCGATTGGACTACCTTGGTTGACTTGGCCAAAGCATTTCCGTGTATTTGAACTCCATTAGAACAAGTTCCTTTTGGGAATTGCTTAGTCTAGATGCCCCCCTTCAAACCTGCTAAACACATGGTGTTGCAGAGCATACTTATCTTAGTATGTTGGTTCAAGATAAAATTAGTCGTACTCAGGGTTAGAGTTCAAAGCCACCCTTAGATGATTTCCAAATCGCCATTTTCAACTATTCTTTTGAATGGTGTAAAGCCTAGGTTTGAATGTTATAACACACAATTTTACTAGTTGTATTGACTTTTCGGAAGCATGATGGTGCACTAAATTTCTAGGTAAGGAGCCATGTGCCCGTGTCCATAGCCTACCAATCATGACCTCACTTATTCCGGAGGCATAATTTTTATGGCACAGCTCTCGAGATAGCACGTTTGAATTCAGAACGTTTCATCTACTTTGCAAAACCATATTGTTATGTGAAGATTGAAGAATAATCGGTATCTATTCCAACTTACTCTGAAATGCATGGCCTTTGGATAACTATTCATCTTCAAGGGGAACAAGTTCCTCTGATACATAGTTAGGAGCAATTGTGTGACCATGATTTTCTAGGGCCAGAGTAAGGCAAGTCAGAATACAAATGCCTCAGAAGTCTTGTTATAGACTCAACAGCTCTAAGCCGAGTTGGATTAACAGAGAAGTGGTGCCCTCATTATCCTGTTCCAGAGTAATGGGCGAAGTCTAAATAACTTTGCTGAGATTGGTCATGCTTGTTCTGCAAGATATGGGAACCTGATCCAACATGGAATCAGCTGGGTTTCCTATGTTCTTGGAGTTTCTACAATCTAGAAATTGGCATGCACCATAAGTAATCACACTCCCAAGAAGATGCAATATCTACTCTTGGATTCTACTAGTTGAATACAGGATTCTATCCTTAAAATGTTACTTTCCCGACTGGTATAAATACATCATTCTAGATTCATTTATGGTAACACAATCATCGTGCCCATTGTTTGAGTCTTATTATTGCTTTCAAACTTGACTGATGGAAAGCCTTTGATCATCACATTCATCCCCTTGGTCTTTAGTGTGCAAATTTAGTTCCAACATGGTTAACAAGGTAATGCCCTCGAATACAAAATAACTCAATGTTCACAAAGTTCACAAGGTTTAAAACCAGAATACCATGTGTCAGAAGAATCAAAATGGTATGTATTCCGACTTACTGTGAAAGGCAGAGTCTTTGGGTAATTATCTATCCTCAAGGGGAACAAATCCTTTCAGATACGTAGTTGGGGAAATTGTGGGACCATGATTTTCTAGTGCTGGAGCAAGACGGCTGAATATGCAAACCTTAGAAGTCCGATGATAGACTTAACAGCCTACACTGTGGACCTAAATAAATGGAGTAGTGATGCTACCATCATCCCATTCTGGAATCAGTGTGCGAAGTTCGTTAAGATTTACCATGCTTATTCCATAATATTTGGAACCTAATCCAACAAGGAATCAGAGGGTTTCGAATGATTTTAGAGTTCTTACAATATAAGGATTTGCGTGCGTCACAAGTAATCACACTTCTAAGAGGATGCAATATCTATTTCCTAGATATCCTCTAAGATTCTCTTGGTTCCTAATATCCTAAAAGAATCCTAACATCTTAAAAGGTCCTCTCATCGATTGGTATAAATGCACTATTCTATGGTTCATCTCGGGTAATGCAATTCTCATGTACTTATTCTCTTGCCCATTACTTGAGTCTTATATAGATTACTAATTCACCGTTAGAGAGCCTCTGACCGGCTTATCCCCTATCCCAATCTGTAGCTTGCTTATGACTGTTTGCTATTTTACAAGTTACTTGGATTTGTGCATCTCCACCACGAAGGTGGTATGCAAATTGCTTTTCCCGGAAGTCAACGCCTAGGGGATATGCATGCCAATTATGGCAAGATGACAATTATGTAAGTATTTTGTTCAAAATTTTTATTTCAAATTTCATTACACTTAAAAATTTTAAAATTATGATCGATAATTTTAATTAGTTTTCTTTTCTGTAGGTTTCTAAGTCTCTGAACAAAGACGAGTACCTCACCAACCTCTCTTAGCAGCAACTGAACATGCCACTAGGGCAGCTAACACTTGATCCAGATGTGTCTCTAGAGTTGCTGATGGACAAGGTTGGGCAACGGAAAGGCCGAGAGCTTCGTGGCATAGAAGCGGATTAAGTTCAGGACATCAGGGATCTTCTTCATCTGGCTCTCAGCTTCCAAGTGGGACATCTTCCAAACTGCAACAGTTAGTTTAGGATATTTTTCATATACGTTTGTACGATTATTTCAGTTTTAATATAGTTAAATAATTTTTTGTAATATTGTGATTTCTTTTGAGATTAATATAATTTAAATTACAATCTAAAAATAACAATTAAATGTTTGCTCCACAAATTCTTTCGTCGATCATGTTCTTTGTGTTTTTTTTTTTTCCAAATTCCTTGCCCGATGACTATTTTATCGGGCAAATGTGTTTTTAATATTTTTATGTTTAGAACTCGACGAAATACCGTTGTCGGGCAAGTTCGGTTCGTCAAGCCAAGTTGGTCGACGCATTTTGCCCAATGAAACTTTTCATCCGAAAACATAGTTTGCCCAACAAAATTTTAAGAGTCTTCAGGCAAACATTTGTGCGATCTTTGCCCCCACAAATATCTGTTAAGCAAAGATTTAGGCGATGAAAACCTTATTTTGCCTGACAAATTTTTTTTTTTTGTTTTCTAGAAATTGTTTAATTATGAAACCATACGCAGCTATACTATTAATTAAGAAAACTCTCTTTGGTTGAGTAAAATGACACATTTTTAATTATGTGAGTTTAAATCCGACAAAAAAAATATGTGAGTTTATAGTACTTTTCATAATTAAGGATGAAATAGTAATTCTCCTCTTACATTTATATCCTCACAACTACTTATCTCCCCTTTTGGAACTTATACTCCAATAACCTCTTGTGTGACTTGCATAGCCTGTGCAAAAGTAATTAGTCCAATCATTATTTACACAATTAAAAACATTTTTGTAGTTTTGAATCAAACTAAAACAAGCATAATTACATTTGAGGTTAAATTAAGATTAGGGTTTGTGGGTGTTGTATGTTTAAGGGCAATTTGGTAACAAAGTGGTGTTTTTAAAAAAGTTAAAATTGAAGTTTAGTGGGGGTATAAATAGAATTTAGAGTGAACTTAAATAGGTGATGATGTTTAAATAGTAAAACTCTTCTTTTATGGTGTGTTTAATTAGAAGAATAGAAGGTTTTTTAGTCAAAATAGTCATTGAAATTAGCATAACTCTGCACTTTGAATCCTTGAGAATTGAAATCGATAGAAGTGGTCCTTGAATTTGTCCACCATTAATCATTTTAGTCATTCCGTGAAAAAATCTCTCTTAAATAAGGATAAAATGATAAAAAATATCTTCAATTTGTGTCAAATCATTTTGTCTTATTGTTTATTAAATTGAGGATATTTTTGGCACTTTGATCCTCATTTAACAGATTTTTTCACGAAATAACCGAAATGATTGATGGTGAACAAATTCAGTAACCACTTTTATTGATTTCAAAAGTCAAGAATCAAAGTGAGGAGTTATACCAATCTTAAATATCATTTTAGCTAAAAAAAACCGAATAGAAATCATACTGTCCAGATTTGGGATCCAAAAAAGGTAGAAAATTGTTATTGTTTGCAACGTCGTCCTCTAACTATCATCAATAATTTTCATAACTCTGATGTTGTTTTATACACTATATGTACAACAAATCATCTAGCCCAATGATCAAACCAAATCTTTTCATAGAAATTGGAGAGATTCATCCCACAAATGCATCAGATCTTTGCAATGATGCTTCTTTCTTCAAGAAGAGGGCTAGGCTCCACGTCAAATGCAATATCTTTTGTTGCCAATGTCTAAAGCTCTAGGCTTTGGAATTGCTCATACTTTCTAATTAAGGAAATTTTTATTTTTAGAGTTGTCGAAAATTATCAAATTTATAGATTGAAGTTTGCATAAATGTAATGTTCTAAAGACAGAATTTCACTCATGCTCTTGTGCTTGCAATTCGGTAGGTGTTTGTCTCATAGGATTCAATAATTTATAATCCAAAGTCTAAGCACTATAACTTTTGGGCTCCGACAAACTTTATATATTCCGTACACTCAAAACACAACTCGAAGAATTAACAACGTGTGAAAATACTTAGGAGAATACTCTATTTGTCAGGAATCTAAAGTAACTATCCGATTTCTATGCCTAAATGATAATGATATTTGGGTTTTATAGAATCTATGTACATTAATTAGAAGCAAGGCCGGTCCTGAGGATGTGTGAGTTGTGCGATTGCACAAGGGACCCGAATTTTTAAGGCCCTCCCAATGTTAATAACCTTTTGTGCAAGTAGTACATGTTAATGAAATGAGACTGTTAAACAAGGCAGTGCTTAGAGGATTTGTCAAGCGTTATTTTTTCAATTATATTATTTTTACCATGTATATTTGTACTATCATTTGTATCATGTTTCTAATAGATATGAGACTCATATGTGTTGGTAAGTTCTACCTCTATTAGAAGGATGCTAAAACATATGGTCAGTGTAGCATTACTTTATTTTTTTTTCCATCCATTTCTGCATGGTTTCGAATATCTGCACACCTTCGTCTTTGTTATTTTTGTTTTCCAACCGTGGTATTAAGGGTCTCTTTCCTTACATTGGGCATGTGCGGGGGTCATATTATTTTGGGGCCTTTTAGAGGATGAATAATTGAGCTAGGTTTTTTTTAATTCCTTTCTACATATATGTAGTTTAATTTATTTTATTAATTTCCACATGGAATATTTTTATTGGTGCATGTTGTTGATATGACGATATGTTGACGTTAGTCAATTGACTAATTTTAAAAAGTTTAGGTTTTTAATTAAAAAAATAAAAATCTAAGCGTCAATTTGAACTAGGGTGTTAATTCAAGATGTAAAATCTATACTACTATATAGAGCCAACAGCCCCATTTGGGGTCACGGGCTTCACCCAAAATAATAAGACAAAAATACCTCCCAAACAAAAAAAGTTCAAAAGCAACCCCATTTGGGGACAGCAGCCCCATTTGGAGTCACGAACATGATGTTTGCAGATGATTGTTTGATCTTTGCTAAAGCTACAAATAATGCAACCAGAAATATAGCCAAAGTGCTTAATGATTTTTCTAATGCTTCTGGACAAAAAATAAATTTCCATAAGTCGTCATTTTATTTTTCCAATAACACTCGAAATCAATCCAGGAATGATAATATTCTGTAAATCCAGCATAAAACCACTATTGGCAAATATTTAGGGATTCATAATATAATTTTTTGGAATGATCCAACTAATGCTAAGGAACTTATTATCAAGATCTAGAACAAACTTTCTGGTTGGAAGGCCAATACGCTTTCTAAGGCAAGGGGACTTACTCTTATTAAAGCAAACCTCTCTGGTGTTCCTAATCGTACTATGGCTTGCTTTAAATGTCCTGAAAAGCTGACTAAGGCTATTGATAGAGAGAACAAAAAATTTATGTGGGGAAAAGACTCCAAACTTAACCCTGTTGCTTGGGAGAAAGTTTGTTGCCCTAAAGAGAATGGAGGGTTGGGCATTAGAAAGAGTGCTCACTTCAACAATGATTGCTTGGCAAAGTTGGGGTGGAAAGTCCTGACTGAGGAGAAAAATTGGTGGGTCCACATTGTTAAGAATAAGTATCTAAAGAAGGAAGAATTTCTAAGTAATAAAGTTAGACAAAACTATTCTTGTGCGTGGAAGGGTATCCTCAAGACGAGGGATGTTATTAAGATGGGTTTGAGGCAGGTGGTGGGAAATGGAGAAAATATTCTTTTTCTAGACCATAATTGGATTTTTCCTTTCCCACATACCAATCTCTTATCTAGCAACTAGATTACCCATGTTAATCTTGAAATGAAAGTAAGCTAGGTTATTGTTAATAGGCAATGGAATAGACAATTGTTATATAATATGGTTGATGTTGAGGTGGTTAATAAGATTTGTAGTATTCCCTTACCTTTAAGCCCTCAAGGTGATTCAAGTTGTTGGGGTCCAAATGCAAATGGTAAATTCTCTGTCAAGTCCACAACTTTGATACAAAATTCCGCTATTAATAATGCGAAGGATTCTAAAAAGAATGTGGAACCTTATTATACCTCACAAAGTAAAAAATTTTAGTTGGCTTCTCATTCTGGGAAAACTCCAAACTAGAGACAAGTTGGCGAGATATATTAATAATATGCCTACTTCATGTCCTATGTGTAACTTAGAAAATGAAAGCATTAGCCATCTTTTTGTTGATTGTAGTTTTGCTACACAAGTGTGGAATAATCCTGCAATTTCTAACTCTTTAAAAATGAATCAAAACCTTAATTTCAATGATTGGTTAAACTCCTTGGACACCAAAAATAGTGAAGAGTTGTGTGAGTTGAGTATGGTAGTCTTGATTTGTTGGCAGATTTGGAAGTACAGAAACCATGTCGTTTTTCAAAATAAGAATCCGGATTATACTATTCTCGTCTGCTCAGCATTTAGTTTGGGCAGAGAGTATCAGGCAGCTAATATGAAGGGACATAATGGACTATCTAACAACCAGTTGGCCAAGGCTGGCACAATTCAGTGGTCTCCCCTGGAGGTTGGCTTTGTCAAACTTAATTTTGACGGATTGGTGACTAACCAACAGGCTGCTTAGGGATTTGTGATTAGAAATGAAAATGATTCCCCTATCATTGTTGGGGCGTGAAGGGTTGGTCGGAATACCATTAATGTGGCAGAATGCTTGGCTCTCCGTGATGGCCTTTGGATGGCAAATGCGAAAGGTCTTAAGCGCATCATCGTTAAAGGTGACTCTAAGCTGGTTATTAAGGCTATTCATGGTGCTCATGCCCCCTGGATTGAAGACCATTCTTGCAGACATACGTCGGTTGGCAGACTTCTTTGAGGTCATTTGCTGGAAGCATGTTTTCAAGGAAGCCAATTTTTTTAGCGGATCATGTTTGGGATAGAACTATCCCTTTGGCTGCTCACCCAACTTTTCTTTTTTATTGTACTCAGACAGGTTGCCCTAAGGGCTTTGGCTTCTCTCTTTAATGTATTTCCTTTTCTACCAAAATGCAGGGGTATTTTCGTTATATAAACAGTGTTTTTTTATAATTAATTTCTTTTGGGTAGTTTCCTTTTTTTATTTTATTTTATTTTTTTATAATTAGACCTCACAATGGGCTAGCCATAATGTGATTCAATTAGTTGTTTATCAAATATTATTTTTTCTATTTTTAAACACCTTCAATACATCTTAAGAGGCATAAAAGTCTTTCGCACGCGCATAATAATGTGATTCAATTAGTTGTCAAATGATTTTTTTTAACAAACAATATTATCTACACTAAGAAAGAGAGATATAGATTTAGCCTTACAATAAACTAGTAATAATGTTATTAAAAAAAATTTATAATCGCACATAGAATACCGTAATTTAAAAATATTTTTTGCACGCACGTAAGCACGTGCATGAAATTAGTAACTTATAAAGAAGCGGACACAATATCCTATTTAGTAACTTTGACAAGATATCCTATTTTAATCTTACACGGGATTTCGTAAAGCATTGGACCGGCTACGGGATATAATACATAAATCCGATCGCTAAAATAGAATATATCCTTTACTATTTGGAAAGATTCTAAAGTGCAGTGCGACTTCAGAAACGGTGGCATGGCACCAGTTCATTCAAACAAACTTTGCCGTTTAATGCGATACGCTTACAACTGTATTTTCCATTCAAAATATTAAATTTACTCATTAAGTATAGTAACTTATAATATCGAACTAACTTCAGCCCAGTGAACTACTACAGGAAAGAAGACAAATTCGACCGAAGACCCTAGAGACCGTTACAAGACAGCTCGACCGGGAAGTAGTATATCTTATAAGAAAAAATTAGGTTACAAGGTATTCGCCCTAATTGAATAAAAGCTATATCTTACATAAAAGAAGGGAACCATATTCGTGAACAGATGAGTTTGCAACCGTTTACAAGAGTTAATACCGAAACAGACAATTCCGGATGCCCTCAGACAGAAGCCACTAAACAAGTAAAGGACAACGGGCAGTATTCGTGGATCGGGAAGACCAACTTTCATTCAAGGAAGCGGACCGTTGACGACAGCAGGCTGGGAAGTCCTTGATAAGAGTTTGTCTAATTGTTCTAGGATAGAAAGAATTCAAGAAAACAAGTGCAGTTCAGATGATAGACGTACCCATAAGTACAACAAAACATTATATATGAACTTCAAATTCATATAAACAAACGGGAATTATTATTAACACTTCAAAATATATTATGCACTCATTTTTTGTTCATCTTTTCACTAAAGAGGAGCGCATATTGAAATTTTGGGGACTATCGATAATTTGGTATTAGAAAGTAGTGTACATCACATAATAAATAAGTAGGGGGTTAGCAAAATTAAATCCGTTATGTATACATACACACATCTACGAATTGACTTTTTTTGTTTTTTTTTTTTTGAGTAATTGTAGCAATAGTCATTTAACTTTAACTCAATTAAAGTAATGGTCCATCAACTAAAAATTAATTATCATTGGTCCCTTAACTCATCAAAATGTGCAACTATGGTCCCTCAATTAAAAATTCATTACCATTAATCCCTCAACTTTAATCCAACGGGAAAGCAGTCCCCCTCAACTTTAACCCCAATTGGAGCAATGGTCCCTCAACTTTAATCCAATTATAGCAATAGTCATTCCCAACATAACTCATTTTGACAAAATTCTAACGAAAATAATCATAACTACACGTTTTGATGAATTGAGAAACCTCAATTGTAGCAATGGTCCTTCCAAATAACTTATTTTGACAAAATTCTGACGAAGTTGATGAAAATGACCATAGCTACACATTTTGAAGAGTTGAGGGACTAATGGTAATAAATTTTTAGTTGAGGGACCATTGCCACAATTTACTCTCCCTTTTCTTTTTTCTTTTTTTTTTTTTAAGTGGCAGCTGCTGCTGTAAAAGGTTATCCTCTTCTTGTGGAGCCTGTGGTTGCTAGGGCGGGCCTGTTACTGACGATGTAAAAGGGATTTCAAAATTTCATTCTTGAGTGTGATTCGCTCCAAATTGTTGTTGCCCGTCAAGATACTTCTCCTTGCCTCTCCGATGTTGGGATTATTATTGAAGACTTATGGCTTCTATCACTGGAGTTTATTCTATCCATGTCCATCGCCAAGCTAACAATGTGACTCAACGACTAGCCGTTTTGGTATCTTTTCTGGATCTAATTGCAACTGGTTTGAGGAACCCCAGACCTCATTTCAGATTTGATTTTGGAGGAATCCTCCTTGTAAACTGACTTCGTTGTTCTACCCTTTTATGATTGAATGAAGCTATCGATGTTTTTATCAAAAAAAAAATTCTCTGAACTGACTATATAGATACTGTTATAAAAGGGTTAAAGTTTGAGAGAATAACCTTTTTAGTAGTAGGTGCAAGGTAGATGTAAAATGCCACACTAAAACTTATAGCACAAGAGGATAACAAATAAAAGGCAGAGGAATAGATGATGTTACTGATATTTCTCTCTTGTTTTCTTCTTCTTATATTTTCTGTTCTATGAAAACATGCGGAGTGCTCTATTTATAGAGCAACTCCAAACTGATGCAGTTAATGCATCTTGAAATTTATGAAACTTCGTCTGACTATACAATCTCTTTCACTTTGCATGGGCATTGAAAACTTTGCCCATGCAGAAGACTTTCACAAATGAAACTGTGGGCATTCATTGCCCATGAGACTTTTCAACACTCCCCCTTGGATGCCCACATATCAACATGAGTTGCCTCGTTAAAACCTTGCTTGGAAAAACCCAGTGGGAAAAAACCATAGCGAAGGAAAAAGAGTACAATTTTTCCTGGATCGTTGATATAGTGTCAAGTATGCTTATGTTGCCTCGTTAAAACCTTGATAGGAAAAACCCAGTGGGAAAAATCCTAATCGAAGGAAAAAGAGTACAACAAGCATGTATCAGGGATGCTCCCCCTGATATGTATCTCCTCCTGATTCCACATTCTCCAAATTTAGCTGTTTGGTAAGTCGACGTAATCCGATGCCTTGCACTAACTTCTGAAATGTGCACTTTGGTAGAGATTTGGTGAACAAGTCTGCCAGATTTTCATTTGAACGGATTTGTCTGACTTCAATAACTTTAGCCTTCTGAAGCTCATGAGCACTGAAAAACTTTGGAGATATGTGTTTAGTCTTATCGCCCTTGATGAATCCTTCCTTCATTTGGGCAACACAGGCTGCATTATCTTCATGGATGACAGTTGGATTGTCTGTCTTCGAAGTTAGACCACATGAATTCCGGATATGATGGATCATTGATCTTAACCAAAAACATTCACGACTTGCTTCATGTAAAGCAAGTATTTCTGAATGATTTGAAGATGTAGCAACTAATGTTTGCTTGGTTGAGCGCCATGAGATTGCTGTATCTCCATTCTTAAACACATATCCAGTTTGTGAGCGGGCTTTATGCGGATCAGAGAGGAAGCCAGCATCTGCATATCCAACAAGGACCTGGTCATCTGTGGAGTTCTTTGAGTAGAAGAGACCCATGTCTGTTGTCCCACGAAGGTATCGCAATACATCTTTGATACCCTTCCAATGGCGAATTGTTGGAGCAGAGCTATACCTTGCTAACAAATTAACTGAAAAAGTTATATCTGGTCTAGTACATTGTGCTAAATACAACAAAGCACCTACTGCACTCAGATATGGTACTTCTGGACCAAGGACCAGCTCATCATCTTCTTTTGGACGAAATAGATCTTTCTTAATGTCCAAAGAACGAACAACCATTGGCGTGCTTAGTGGATAAGCCTTGTCCATACCAAATTGCTTCAGAATTTTTTTAATGTAAGCTGATTGGTGAACTAAAATTCCACTAGCACAATGCTCGATCTGCAGGCCGAGACAATATTTTGTTTTTCCAAGGTCTTTCATTTCAAATTCTCTTTTCAGATATTCAGCAGTTTTATTGAGGTCTTCAGGAGTCCCAACTAGATTCATATCATCAACATATACTGCCACTATAGCGAATCCAGAATTGGATTTCTTAATGAACACACAAGGGCAAATAACATTGTTGATATACCCTTCTTTAATCAAATACTCACTAAGACGATTATACCACATTCGTCCAGATTGTTTCAGACCATACAATGATCGCCTTAATTTGATCGAGAGCATACCTCGTGGTTTATTACTTGTTTCAGGCAACTTAAAGTCCTTCTGGGACTTTCATATAGATGTCAGTATCTAATTCTCCATATAGATACGCAGTGATGACATCCATAAGTCGCATGTCAAGTCTTTCTGAAACCACTAAACTTATTAAGTAACGGAACGTAATTGCGTCCATTACAGGAGAGTATGTCTCCTCATAATCAATTCCAGGTCTTTGAGAAAAACCTTGTGCAACAAGTCGTGCTTTGTATCTTGCGATCTTGTTTTTCTCATTACATTTCCTTGTGAATACCCATTTGTAACCCACGGGGTTTACACTAGGCGGGGTTTGGACTACTGGTCTAAAAACATTCCGCTTTTCCAAGGAATTTAATTCTGCCTGGATTGCATCTTTCCACTTAGGCCAATCCTGTCTCTGTTTGCATTCATCAACAGAGCGGGGCTCAATATCATCACTTAAGATGATTTCAGTGGCTACTGCAAATGCAAACATATCATCAATGATTATTTCATTCCGATCCCACAATTCATTTGTACATGCATAATTTATGGAGATTTCTTTGCTTTCATGTACTTCTGTCTCTTCAGGGACATATGTCTCATCAAGGACATTTTCTTTTTCTGGAAGTCCAGAATTATGAATTGTGGATGTATCATTCATTTTCTCTTCCTGAATGACTTCATTTGGATTCAGTTGTGCCCTCGACTTTCTCTTTCAAGGAGCTGAATCTTTTGAACCTGGGGGTCTACCACGCTTCAGGCGTGCACCAGATGAATCATTCGCTGCCACTTTATTTTGTCCAACAGGGACATCAATTCTTGCAGGTGCATTTGCAGCTAGTATATGTGATTTTGTCACTTTCATAGCATCATTAAATGCATCTGGCATTTGATTGGCAATGTTTTGAAGATGAACGATCCTTCTCACTTCATTTTCACATTGAATGCTGCGAGGATCAAAATGACACAAGGTGGGAACAACCCATGTCAACTCTTTCCGTTCTTCTGGAACGGTCTTTTCTCCCCCTAACAATGGGAAAATTGTCTCATCAAAGTGACAATCAGCAAAACAAGCTGTAAATATATCACCTGTCAAGGGTTCCAAATATCTAATGATAGATGGTGAATCAAAACCCACGTAAATTCCCAGTCTACGCTGAGGTCCCATTTTAGTGCGTTGCAGCGGTGCAATAGGCACATAAACAGCACAACCAAAAACTCGTAAATGGGAAATGTTTGGCTGATGTCCAAACACGAGTTGTACTGAAGAGTATTGATGGTTGGCTATAGGTCTCAATCGAACCAATGATGCAGCATGTAAGATGGCATGTCCCCATGCAGAGACTGGCAATTTGGTTTTCATAAGCAGAGTGCGAGCTATTAACTGAAGCCGCTTGATTAATGCTTCTGCTAAACCATTTTGAGTATGGACATGAGGAACAGGGTGTTCAACATCAATGCCCAATGTCATGCAATAATCATCAAAGGTTTGAGACGTAAATTCACCAGCATTATCAAGTCGGATTGACTTAATGGGATAATCTGGGAACTGTGCTCGTAACTTAATTATTTGAGCAAGAAGTCTCGCAAAGGCTACATTCCGAGTAGACAAAAGACAAACATGTGACCATCGGGTAGATGCATCAACCAAAACCATAAAATATCGAAATGGTCCACATGATGGTTGAATAGGCCCACAAATATCCCCTTGAATTCTTTGCAGAAATGATGGGGATTCAGCATTAACCTTTAGTTGTGATGGTTTAATTACCAACTTCCCTTGAGAACAAGCTTTGCAAGGGTTATCATTTGAGGCAGCAATGTGTCTGCTCACTAATGGATGTCCATTAGAGTTGGTAATGATCCTACGCATCATGGTAGATCCTGGATGACCCAGACGGTCATGCCAAAGCATGTAAACCTTTGAATCAATGAACTTCTGATTCATGACAGTATGTGATTCAATTGTCCTTATGTATGTATAATATAATCCACTCGACATACCACGCAACTTCTCCAATATACGCTTCTGGGTATCATTGGAGGTAATGCATAAATACTCCACATTTTCTGCACTTTTTGTTTCAATGTGGTATCCATTTAGACGTATGTCTTTGAAACTCAACAAATTTCGAGTAGATCGAGTAGCATACAATGCATTATGTATGGACAATATTGTTCCATTTGGTAACATAATCTGGGCTTGCCCTGAACCTTGAATTACATCTGAAGGTCCTCATATTGTTGTTACCCCTACTCTTGTAAGTCTTAAGCTTGAGAAATACTTTCGATCACGAAGTATTGTATGTGTGGTTGCACTGTCTGCAAGACAAATATCTCTGCCATTTCTCATGTTCTGAGAATAACCACAATTTTTATCCATGCTCTCTGAGTAAGAGAATCAGAGTTAAAAGCAAGTTATAACAAGAAATTTACATGTCACTTTTATTGAATCTGAAAATACTACAAGTTCAGCATAATAAAAGTACATTAATGATTCAATCAGACCGGTATACTTCATTTCCCCTTTCCACAATATAGTCTGAAACATCTAGATGAGTTGTGTTCAACTGCCCTGATAAGTCAAACACTGGATCAGGTATATCCATTGGTCTAGCCTGGTCGAGAAAGTTGGTCTCGACACCCTTCTCCTTGAGGGAGACTTGATACACATCCACTAGATGTTTTGGGGTACGACAAGTACACGCCCAATGCCCATTGCCACCACACCTATGGCAGGCTCCTTCAGAGTTTCTAGGAGCATTGTTCATATGAGCTTTGCCTTTGTGGCGATTCGCATTTTTGAAGCTCGGGCCTGAATTATTCCTGGGAACCTGGTTATGAAACTGAACTCCATGGTTCTTGCCTTTCCTATTCCATCGACCTCGCTTGTGGCCACGTCCTCGTTTATGATTATCACCACCAGAGGATGTGGCGTTCACTTCGAGGGAAGCAGCATTCACTTCTGGGAATGGTGCAGATCCAGTAGGTCGGGAATGATGGTTTTTCATCAGGAACTCATCATTCTGTTCAGCTACTAAGAGCACAGATATCAGCTGGTTGTACTCAATGTAGCCTCGCGCTCTATACTGCTACTGCAGGAGCACGTTGGAGGCATGAAATGTGCTGAAAGTCTTTTCCAGCATATGCTCCTCAGTAATAATATCCCCACAGAGCTTCATCTGAGAGGTAATTCTGAACAATGCAGAATTGTATTCTGCTACTGACTTGAAGTCTTGAATCCTCAGATGAGTCCACTCATAGCGGGCCCTTGGAAGAATCACCGTTGTCTGGTGATTGTATCTGTTTCTCAAGGCATTCCAAAGAGCTAACGGATCTTCAACCGTTAAGTACTCGCTCTTTAACGCCTCATCAAGATGGCGGCGAATGAAAATCATGGCCTTTGCCCGATCTTGAGAAGATGAGTTGCTCTCTTCCCTGATGGTATCTCCAAGATTCCCTGCTTCCAGATGGATCTTGGTATCCAGTACCTAGGTCAGGTAATTCTTCCCGGTAATATCCAGGGCAGCAAATTCAAGTTTCGCCAAGTTCGCCATTTTCTTTTCCGAAAGAAAATGAGATGTGTAAGAACTTGCAATAATATGTATTCCTGGAGGAATATGATGTTAGAACTTCTGGTTCTTACAAATTTTTCATTTTGATCTTCAGGCCAAAATGATAAGCACTCGAAACTTCTGGCTCGAGATTTTCAGGGTGAATGAGAAGGGCGATCATACCGCACCATTCTCATTGAAATAATGTAATATAGAATGGGCAATTATTCCGCACCACTCAAGTAACAGGAAAATTAAATATGCAGAGCAGCGTGGGCGATTATACCGCACCACATAAAATTGCAATGAAATTAAACAGCAGGTAAATTCGAATATGCAGGGTAGGATGTGCGATTATACCGCCCCACCTAAAAATTGCAGTAAAATTAAATCTGCAGTCCAAGATAGGCGATGATACCGCACCGTCTTGGATCGCAATAAGAATAAATTTGCAGTTCAAGATGGGCGATTGTACCGCACCATCTTGGATTGCAGTAGAATTAACATAAATAAATACTGGGTTAGTAATCAATCTCTACACCAAACAAGTAATCAAAGATGTATGTAACCGTTAGTTGGAGAACTAAGAGCAGGCATGGAGCAAACAACTCGTCGCGAGGGTACACGGCGCAGTTGAGGCAGAGGAAGAAGATGAATAGTAAAAACCTTAAAGGAAACTTTTTTTTTTTTCTTTCGCTCGTTCGGCGAAGAGAGATGAGAGAATAATTATATTTAGAGACTCGTGCTGATAACGTGTTATAAAAGGGTTAAAGTTTGAGAGAATAACCTTTTTAGTAGTAGGTGCAAAGTAGATGTAAAATGCCACACTAAAACTTATAACACAAGAGGATAACAAATAAAAGGCAGAGGAATAGATGATGTTACTGATATTTCTCTCTTGTTTTCTTCTTCTTATATTTTCTGTTCTATGAAAACATGCGAAGTGCTTTATTTATAGAGCAACTCCAAACTGATGCAGTTAATGCATCTTGAAATTTATGAAACTTCGTCTGACTATACAATCTCTTTCACTTTGCATGGGCATTGAAAACTTTGCCCATGCAGAAGACTTTCACAAATGAAACTGTGGGCATTCATTGCCCATGAGACTTTTCAACAGATACACATTAATGACCTCAAACGTAATCCATTATTTTAATCTTAAAACAAATGGAGCAAATATGCCATTAGCGGAAGATGAGAGAGTTCATCCCTTTTCTTCCTCACTAATGCAAGTACCAAATTCTTCCCAACAATATGTTTAAAAGGAACTTTAACTAAAAGCTCTTGGTATTGTTCATTTTAACAAAAAAAAAATCATATTTTTACATTAAAAAGTTAATTATAGTACTATTCACTTGACGCTTTATTTTGTCCTTATCATTAAAACTAAAAAATTTTAAGCACTTTTAATTTGTTTTCCTTTTTATTTTTTCCCTTATAATTCTCTTTTGTTTCCGTATGTAGAATTTTTCAGGTCGACAGACCGATAAACCACTCCAACAACACTGATATTGTCCCAACTTTATCATATGCACAATCCTCAGATATGAGGTTTTATCACAAAAAACTTCGATGTTAGTTAGAGAAATGCATTTCTTTTTAAACTGCTTTCTCTTTGGCTCTATGGCCGATGTGGGACAATGGATTCCAACATCGTATATTAAAATAGCCTAAAATAGAATAACGTTTTATAAAAAGTAAAACTAAAACAATTATCTAGTGTGCCATGGATTCTTCTGCAAATGATTTTGCAGGTCAGAGCATTGGAATGTGAAGGGAAGAAGCTCCGTCCTCTCACTTTGAGTCAAAAGTCGGGCTTCCACGAGTTATTTTCTTTGAAGATTAGCATATATTGGGAATTAATATTTAGGATAAATTACACAGAATTATCTTAATTATTGAATCATTAACAGTTTCATATCTCATCTTTAAAAAGTTTTAATATCATATCTTATCTTCGAATTTGTTGTAATGTCATACATTCCGTCAGTTTTCTATTAATTCTTCTATTAAATGACTTGAAATGGAACCCACCTCCTATTAAAAAAATTAATAAAATATTAATTTACCCAAATCCAAAACCACTCCCACCCACTCCGATCACCCCACCCCTTATCCCCATTTCACCCAAACATCCACCTCACCCAAAACCGGTCACCCCAACCCTCTCCTCCACCACCTCTTCGACTCCCCCTCCCTCCGTTCATCTCCTCCCCTCCCTCTGCTCATCTCCGTCCCTCCCTACAAACCCATCACCCCACCCCTTATCCCCATCAAAATTTTTTCCCGCTCCCGTCTTCCCCCACCCTCCCCGGCCATTCATCCCACTCCCCCACTCTTCTCATATCTCCGCAGAAACAAACAAATTTTGAAAAAAAAAAAAAAAAAAAAAACCAGCCTTTGAAGTCGAGCTGGAGCTTGCACTTGATCTAGTCGTAGAACAAAGCGATGTCGTTTGGGCCGTGGTGCGAGCCTCTACTGCCTCGCAGCGTCGTGTAGTCGAGGAAGCCCTGTAAAAGCTCGATCTCGTCCTCACAGCATTGTGTAGTCGAGGAAGCCTCTGTAAAAGCTCGATCTCGTTCTCGGCGATGGCGACGGGGAGAGAATCCGTGGCGCCGCAGATGACGGAAGGGGTGGCAGAGGAGAATTTAATTGCAACCATATAACTTTAGTGAATTCATGTTCGTAATTAACTTTATGATTATGGATTAGTTAACTATAATTAAATGGTTCTTGCAACATGTATCAGTGGATTCATATGAGATATTCTTATTAACCTAAAATATGAGGAGAGAGGTTTAAACTTAAATTTAGAGGATAGCTCACTGTTCTAGCTAACTTGGTAACGTTCAGATGCACCACTGAAGGGTAGGTTACACCTATTTGAGACTTTGAATCCACCAAATTATTGGCAGGTGTGGAGAGCAGCATCTCAGGCAAAGCTAGTTGGCACGGCAGTGCTTGTTTTTACTGTAGACACAATACTGATCTCTTCCTATGAGACCAAAACCACAATACCAAACTTCATCACAGTCGAAATTCTTCTCCACGCCACCAATCCCATTTCCGGCGGTCACATCAACCCCGTTGTAACCTTATTCAGACACTTGTCGGCCTCATCTCCCTCTCACAGCTGCGGTCTACATCTTGAGCCAATGCGCCGGGGCGGTACTAGGTGTCCTAGCACTCAAGGCAGTGGTAAACAACAGCATCGAAGGAACATTTTCACTCGGAGGTTGCACCCTCGCTGTCATTTCCCCAGGCCCAAATGGGCCCATCATAATGGACATTGAGGCCACCCAAGCCCTTCGCCTTAAGATAATTTGGACGTTTTGTGCTTCTCTTTGCTTCGATTTGGATAGCATTTGACCACCACCGCCAAGTCCATAATTTGGGCCGAGTTGTAGTCTTCTCTATCGTCGGAATAGTCGTCGGCCTCCTTGTTTTAATCTCAACTACAGTTACAGTCTCAAAGGGGTATGCCGGAGTCGGATGTACCCGGCTAGATGTTTCGGCCCTGCACTTATTCGTGGGGCTGCCTTTAGAATGGGCATTGGGTAATTTGGGTTGGGCTCATAATTGCTTGCATATGACGTTTTATTTCTACATTAAGATCATTTCACGTCAGCATTTTCACACGAAGGGCTACAAACATGATAGTTTGAACATTGTGAAGACACTTCCTACGGAAATGGGTTGTAACTATTAATTCTATTTTTGGAAGATCTTCTGTATTAAATTTGTGAGTATGACTCTTTTTTGTTATCAAATGTAGTTTCCTCACAATTAAAGTAGTGAGTTTGATTCCTAGGCAAACTGTTAGCAAAAGTTGTCAATGTGAACGACTCACAAATTCCTAATTGTTGATTGGTGCACATCGAAGGCTGAAATGGACTTTCATTCAACGAGATATTGTCGGTGTAGTATCACAATCATGCACTATCACATATAAAACTTAAAATGCTTGATAGTGTATGACTTGTTTGAAATACTGCCATGATGACATAATGTTGTCTATAACTTTTTTCTTAGGAAACGGGACTCACACTAACCAACAATTCTAAATTAATCGCCTTCATGGATTAAATACCAATCACGGTTGGGAAAGAACTTGTTAATTCGATTGACAAGTAAAAATGTGATGAGATGTTGGGATTGGTTAACAAAGATAATGTGTTTATATGATGAATCGGTTATCTTTAATTGATGACTAGATAACAATTAACTTTATTTAAATCCAGATCCCCTCTAGACCTAAAGGAACTGAGTCCAAAGATTAAATAATCTGGACCATTGAAATTTGATCTAACGGCTACAATTATTATAACTTTTAGAGGGGTTCCCTGTTTGTAGCTGTTGACTCAAATTTCAATGGTTCGGATCATTTGATGAGTGGACTCAGTTCCTTTGGATCCGGAGGGGAACCGGTTCCAATTGCAAGAGATTGTCATTAATTTGGCACCATCCCAACTTGCAAATTCTAGCTTTGTTTTCTAGTCCACTGCATGTGTGCGCGCGCGTGTGTGTGTAGTTTTATCTGACTCTAATGTTCATCGATTTAAGCTCAGAATCTTGGTTTATGCAGAGTGAATATGCCTGCTATTATATTGCTTAAAAATCATCCTCATATATTTCGACTTCCACGTCCAAGGTATTAGCAAAAATTTCAGTCTAATTTACATATTAAAAGACATGCATATGGCCGCTGCCTGTCTTCTTTGAAGAGCAAAAACCTAAGAGTTTTGGAATTTTTACAGATCAAAATCTTTCACAAGGTTTTGGATAAATACTAAATACAAAACTCTTTGGCAACTTCCCTACAACTTATGTAATGGAAAAACATTCTACCCTGAATATTGTTCACCCCATTTTGTTTCAGTGACCCTAATTAGGAGTTCGGACTCCCAATATATATCGTCTTATGTTCTTCTGTGTTTCTTTAAGTATAAACCCTTCAACCCTTTTCTTTTCATATCATCAATTTGAGGCGATGGCGGAGTTTGTCATAATCCAAACTGAAGCTGATCAAAAATTGCCCAAATCAGTTGGAGGAAGTTGTGACACAATCGGTGCCCGAAATTCCTTTGGGCCAAAGTTTCTTGCTGCAATTGGTGCCCATGAATACTTTTCACCAGAGGTCAGCTTGATTTATAATTTCATATGCAACAGAATGTCTAACAATTACTCCGTTGAATAGAAATACTTTGCGTATGATGCCTGCTCTTTATAAAAAGCATTGTATCAACAATTTCAATATTTGTGTCGATAATGTTGATGATGTAATGATAACACGTCAATACATTTTGTTATTGACATGTTATATCTGCCAATGTGTAATCGACGGAATTATCACACAATATCCACAATCCGTCCTTGATAAAGAACGAACTGTCATGTCTAGGGAAGAACAGTTCTATTAGGATCTCAAAAGTTCAATGTTTTGTCATTGTTATAAACTTTAATGTTCTCATTTAAATTCATGTGTGCCCTCTTGATTCAAATTGTTTCAGATGTGGAGAGCAGCTCTGACAGAATTAGTAGCAACTGCTTCTCTAGTATTCAGCCTAAGCTCTTCCATCATATCATGCTTGGATTCAGGTGAAGTTGATCCGAAACTGCTTGTCCCCATTTCCGTCTTCATCATAGCCTTCCTCCTTCTCCTTGTGACAGTTCCGTTATCGGGCGGCCACATGAGCCCAGTTTTCACATTTATAGCTGCGCTCAAGGGTGCCATAACCCTAGCTCGTGCTTCCGTCTACATTTTGGCACAATGTTTTGGCTCAGTTTTAGGGTTTCTCATAATGAAGACTGTGATGGACCAACATGCAGTACAAAAGTACTCCTTAGGTGGCTGCACAATCCATGGAAGTGGGCCCACATCTGGGGTGGGGACACAAACAGCTTTGGTACTAGAAGTTGCTTGCACTTTTGTGGTTCTCTTTGTTGGAGTCACAGTGGCATTTGACAAGAGAAGGAGTAAAGAATTAGGGTTACCAATGGTGTGCGTTGTGGTGGCTGGGTCTATGGCACTTGCAGTTTTTGTGTCGGTAACAGTAACCGGGCGTTCTGGGTACGCCGGGGTAGGACTGAATCCGGCGAGGTGCTTAGGGGCAGCACTGTTGCAAGGAGGGATATTGTGGGATGGTCATTGGGTTTTTTGGGTTGGACCAATTTTGGCTTGTAGTGTGTACCACTGTTTGTCTTTGAACTTGCCAAAGCAGGATTTAACGTCAGTAAAAGAAGAGTGTGAGATTATGAAGGGAGAAAGAAATGTATGAAGGGCTTGAAATTAAACACGTAAAAACATTCTACCTTGAGCTCTACCTTAAGTGGTGTTTTGATCACCAAGTTAGTAGATCATAGGTTGGTATTTTGTCTGTCTGGATTTTTACTAAGAGTAGAGCTTAAGCTAGCTTAAACATATTACAAATCAAAATCGAAAGATACTTTGAATCACTTACATACAAGGCCGGTCCTCAGATTTTAGGGGCTCGAGCGAAAATTAAAAAGGGGCTCACATGCCTATAATAAGATGTAATCATGCAAGATAAGTTATGTGTTTTATGGGACATTTATTTTTTCTCCAAGGATTATATGAAGGATTTGCATTGATTTGAATAAGCTACTGCCTACTGGTACTACTGTGGCGCATGAGAAATCCTTAAAGCACGGATTTGTGGATATGAAACCCATTTAGTAGTAGAAAATCAACATTTTGAATTTATATGTTGAGACAATGAGACCTATACATAAGCTATATCGGTTTTGTACTTCTTGTCTGTCTTCTTTACCGGGTACGTGGCCCTCCTGGTTATAATCGTCAACACAAACAGCAAGCGCCATGGTTGCGGCCACCACAACACACACCCAATTCTCTGCACCTTTTCTTGTCAAATGCAATTGCAACTCGAATTAAGAGAAACACAAAGACCTTCTATGTTCTGGGGAAAATTATTTGATTAGTGTTATGCAGTTAGTTACACAATCTTCTCACGTATATGTAAACTTTTCGGCCCCATAAGACTATCATCTTAAGATGCTCTTTCATTTCTACGCACAGTAAAAACACAGCAGTACGATAGAAGGGTAAATAAATTACCACAAGCTTCTTTTGCATCTGGCAAAGACCAATTACACCAAGTAGAGTTACCATGCATGAACACTTTGGCAGTTTCTGGCTCCATATGCTTTAGTACCAATTTCACTAATTAGCTCAAACCCTTGATGCATTCAAAGTTCAAACATCGGAAATCAGTAACAACATAGTGGACATTCCCTATCTAAATTTGCACAGTAAGAGCATTTCATTAACATGATTACGATAACTAAGCAACACAAACTTGTGGTAGTAACCATTTCCTTAATCAAAAATTTTATTGCCGTTTTTATCTTTGTTACGCTTGATAATCCAGGAGAGCTATGATCTATAAGTCGGGAGTTGGCTGCAGTAGAGTAGAAGCAGCGGTGAGGGGCTCGTGCACAACCGCATTTGAGTGAACTGAGATTGGGTTTCCCTCCAATTGCAACATGATACTCCCCAGGATTTCAGTCAGTGTCTTCTTGAACTCATCTTCCTTAAGCTGCTTTCCGTCATCTGCGTTAAACATGTTGAACGCATCCTGCACAACCTTGTCCATCTGCAGATTTTCATTGTAAAAAATTTATGAACATCTGCTGAAGGTAAAAATGATCAAGCTTGGGAAGCACAGAAGGAAAACGCTGTCTGAGTTCAAATTTCAATTTAAAGAGAACCTGCTCAACTGCACCAAGTGGTGGCAGACCAGCTGTTGGAGCCACCGCTTCCAGTGCCACACGCAAATATTCTTTGGATAATTTCCCACTGCGGTCTTTTGGAACAGTTTCAATAGCTGCATTCAGTGTCTGCATTTCACAAGAGATTGTAATAAGCGATTTTGATGAGTCAGGGCACTCTAAGAAAAATAGGGAATACTTAAAAGGGCATAGATTCCAACAACATTTATAAGTATAATTGGTCAGAAACAAAAGGATGAAGCATCTTTACGAGGCAAACCTTGTCTAATTCAAACTTGTTGGACAACAATCTCTTGACGTCGCTTCCATCAAAGTCATTCTCACTGTGGGCTACAATCACAGGCTGCTCCTGAAGACGATGAGCCACAAACTCTGCTACTTTTTTGAATTCTGCTATGAAAGTATCTTGAGAAACCGGCTTGTCCAAATCATGGCCAGTGCATGATTGCAGAGCAGGTTCCACAATATTGCTCACAACCTAAAGAACAAAAGAAACCAACAAAGAGGAAAAGACGGAAAAAAGCAGTCAAGAATGCATATGTTCAATGCAACATGTAAATTTGTAGGACGAACTGTTAGTACTGAAAAGTCTTAAATTAGAGAAGATCAATCACCCAAGAATCCAATGAAGGGGGCATCCCTTGGTCAACCGTGAGTTTTTCCAAAGCTTTGATTATACAGTCACGGAGAGTTCCATCAGCTGACCTTATCTCAGAATATGTAGCCACCAGCTCCGGTTCAAAAATTGGCCCATCAATGTATTCTAGGAGGTCTTCTCCATCAATACGGAGGATCACAATAGGGTCTCGCTTGAAACCAGCAGCCATGCCTATTAGAATATCCGAAAGAACCTCTTTGAACTCAGTCTTGCTCACTTTTTGTTGTTTCCCATGAGTGAACTCATTCAATACCTAAGAAAAATGGAACAAAGCCATTAATGGTTTTCAAAGAAATCTAGTTTAACTGGTTTTGTTTGGTAAATGTTTACACAATCTACCAATAAGTTTTCTAGTATGGATTCTCAGCTGATTAATCAGCTTTCATTTTCAATGCGGTACAACACTAACGTGTGGCAATGGCATCACTCAAATCAAACATGCGGACATGAGAGTACCTGTGACCGTTGGACCCAACACGTATAGAGGCATACTACTAATACAACGCTTCCATTTCCAAAGTAGGATAATACTCTAAATTGTTATGTCTAATCTGATCCAGACTTGCCAACCCTTAGATGTTAACTATTACTTTTATAAAAAACTTCTCTGCGATGTAACATTGTATTTGACTTTAGAATTGTTCCGATTCCTCAATCATTCACGCGCTGAACAGGGGCGGCATTACTTTAGTAAGATGTCATGTACTTGTATTAATATAAGGTGAAGCTACATGATGAGCTGATTAGGTAAGGTTGTTACTTTGTTCAAAAGCAAGCCCCTCAAACAAATATTTTTTAACTTCTACTCCTTCCCCCACAGAACCACTGCCTTTTAAAAATTAGGCAGGCACCGGCTCCATCACAGAACATCATGACATATTATTACGGCTTTTTTCACGCTAAATCTTCTTGAATAATATAAATTTTCGACATAGTTCGTCAGCAGATTCCTCTTAGCAGAGGAGGATAAAAGGGAAAAAAAAAATTCTAAGCAAAAAAAAAAAAAAAAAAGAAAGAAAAGGTAGGAAAGGGAGGTGGAACTGAAGGGTAAAGTCATATGATATCTGATGTAATTAAGATTGCTGCATTTCATATTAGAACTCTAACTTTGACTATCTGTCGTAAGTTTGCAGTATCATATGAGGATTTAGTAGATTAGTAGAGATTAGCCTGACCATAAAAAAGATTACTAGATATTGACAATACAGAATGCTTAGGTTATCCTGCCAAGAATTAACTATCATCTGATTAATTCAACTCCTAAGTAATTAGACAACAACTCAACGCAAGATCAAAGAAAATGGAAATATTTCTGCATAATTTCAACCGTTGTTAATTACAAGTTTCCCTACCAACCACAACATTCTAGTTTGATAAGAAAACAGCTACCCATGCTGGCATAAAAAATATGACTTATTTTCCTGAAAAATAAATAAATATGTTCTGAAAAATAAGTAAGCAAAAGAAAAAGGATAGTGAAGATAAGTAATAGATGACCATTGTGGTGGCAACGTGGGAGAACGAGTAGCCAGATAACATATTAAAAACAGTATGTCTGACACAAAAATCAATTGGGAATCATTTGAGCGAACCAATTTTTTTAAAATAATAATAAAGGAAATAATATCCGCATTCCTAGTTATATTGTATAGAAAAAGAAAATGATTTTCATTGAACTAAAGGGAGCTTTTACTTGAGAATCGGCTGCGAAAGCCGAAATCTTAAGGAGGGGAAACTAAGTTAGTAGGTACCTCAGAATAGATGTGATCGGAGTCCCGGGAAGAACCCTGAGCCGGCAAGCCAAGAGCAAGGCCAATATCGGCGACAGCAGGGTGGAGCTCGTTCAAAGAGAGGTGGCCGTCTCTGTCCCTGTCGAGCTCCTCAAACTTATGCTCCACAAAGTTACTAAACACCTCCTCGTTCCCAACCAACTCCATTATATTCGAACCGTCCACCACCTGTCCACCACCACTCCCACTCTCACTTTTCTTCTCCATTCCCCCTCCTCTCCTCTCTTTCTTGTGAGCCTTCTTTTCTTCCTCCCCCCTGTTGTGACTCTCGTGACTCACACGAGTTGGCAGTGCTTTTGCCAAAAGAATTTCTTCTTTCTGCTTTAGCTTTTTCAGGGATCACTCTTCTGAGTTCTGGCTTAGGCTTAAATATGAGAGAGATTGTACGGCCTTTAATCTAGAAACATTTTCAAATATATGACTGGAATAAAAATAAATTTGCAAATATAGGTGTCACCTTAATTACTATTTAAGTAGTGACTAGGGGTTAATTTGTAAATTTTGTTTAAAAAATTTGATTTCTCTAGCATTATTACTTTTTTATATTATCTTAATTCTAGCTGATTTGGTTCTCTATAAAAATCAAGTTGATTTTCTTCCTTATGTATACTAATCCTAAACTCCTAATTGATTCGGTAATGTTGCTAACGGAAGAAACGCCAAATATATGTGACGCATAAAAGTTTCATTTGCACAATAAGTAATTATGATAATTTTTTTTAACAAATGATATTATCTATAATAAGAGGAATGGGTTGGGCTTAACCTCACAATGGACTTAACCTCTTACTTATGAGTAATTCTGATAATTCTATTATTAATTAAATACAAGACCAATAATCTTATATAAATATATGGTGTTTTAGTTCTTGAATATCCTACAAGAGATAGATTCCACAACTTCCACTTCTTTCTTTCGTGTTACATTGAATTATACCTCTGTAAGAATGAAATGTCGTGGCAAACCATTAGCTGGTTTGTTTTTAAAAAAGAATAATAAATAAGTCCATTGAATTACACCTCGAGTATAGAATTGGGTATATTTATCCAAATTGTCACATAGTTATCTCCTACCAATTTAATATTAGTTATTAAAAAAAAAAAAAAAAACAAAAACAAAACAAAAGATGAAAATCTTACAAACTATGTCGGCATAAAATACCTTTCCTCCACTAATCATTTTGTAACTTGTTATTACCAAAATAAAATATTGGAAATGGTCTCTCTTAGTTTCTCCCACGTCCTGCACATCAACTTTTGTTTTGGTCGGCGCAGTTCACTTTTGTATGGGGACCAAAAAGTCAAAAAAAAAAAAGAAGGTGAATTAGAAAAACAGATACACGTATGAAACAGAAGCAAACAAGAACAAAGAAAAAAGACGGATAGGGTGGTCTGTGGCTGCAAATTCAAATGTGTGTGGATTCGACACGTGGGGAGGTTTGGGAGACTAAACTCAACCGACCAAACCCAGGGACTGACGGACAATGTGGAGCCCACGGGGATGAGATTTTCGCTCTTTGCTTACTTTTGTCGACTCCTATTGGCCCAACAAGTCGGTCTGCCAGCTAATCTACTTCGATTGCGTGTCATGTACGCATATTCGACACGTGGTGGGTACCAAATACGTTAGAGCAACTCCAGCGTTGGAGCCTTCTCCCCTGGCAATACACTATTCAATCCACCTAATGAACAGTAATTGCCATTAATGAACAGTAAGTAGCCCTGGCAATAGATTTTGCATCTCCATCGTTACACTTCTATAGCCCTGGCAATAGGCAATAAAATATTAGTATTTTTTTTATTTATAAAATTAATACAAAATAATTTTAAATGTAATATCGGATAAGATTTTTAATCGTTCTCGTTGCGCCACGTGTCATTATCCTAAGTATTATTAAATAATACAAAATAATACAATTATTGGTGATGGATTTCTGATAAGATTATTAACCAATCACGTCGCGCCACGTGTCATAATCGGTTCACAATCTTTGAGGATAGATTTCCATCAGATTTTAAACGAATGGCGGCATGCCACGTGTCATAATCTGTTAACAATCTTTGATGATAGATTTCCATCAGATTTTTAACGAATGACAGCATGCCACGTGGCATTATGCAGAACCTAATCCTTTCTGAATCCTCTATATAATCCACCATCCATCATCACAAATCTCACACCAAAATTCTCAAGATCTCTATCATTATTCATAATTTCTGGTTCCTTATTCACAAAAATCAGTATCAATATTCATATTTTCTGTTTCTTTCTTTCAATGTCTTCTTCTTCTTCCTCAAGGATGATGTGGGAATTGAATCAGGAAGAGGAAGACTTGTTTAACCAATCAGAATCAATGTTCAATCACCAGGGGGTAAGAAATGAGAGGGAAGAAGATGAGGAGCGTCAAATGAGAGATGACGAAGTAAGAAGGGGCAGAGCCTCACATTCCCGTCGAGTCATCCAAGCTGCGGCTCAGATCTGCAGGCCCAGGCGTTCCGGAAACCTTGATAGAAGCAGGCAACGACGAGGTATGGAACTCTTGGATGATTATTTTGTTCCTAATAGTGCATTCCCTGATACGTACTTTAGACGTCGTTTTAGAATGGAATGACATTTGTTCAACAAAATCATGATTGCTGTTTGCAACCATGATTCTTATTTTGTGCAAAAAAAAGATGTTTTTGGTGCTATGGGTCTACTGCCGGAGCAAAAAATTACTGCTGCCTTGCGGATGCTTGCATATGGAGCATCTGCAGACCAAGTGGATGAGATAACGAGGATGGGGCAATCAACCATTCTTGAGTCCCTAATGAGGTTTTGCGGAGCAATCGAATCTATCTACACCGCTGAGTACCTCCGCAAACCCACACACATGGACTTGGAGCGGCTGTTGAAGAAGGCGGAGATGCGTGGCTTTTCTGGGATGATTGGAAGCATTGATTGTATGCACTGGACGTGGAAAAACTGTCCAAGTGCATGGCAAGGCGCTTACGGGGACAGAAAAGGGGCAAAAAGTATCATTCTAGAGGCGGTGGCATCTTTTGATACATGGATTTGGCACGCCTTTTTCGGGGTCCCGGGAGCTCAAAATGACATCAACGTCCTTGCCCAATCCCTAGTGTTCAACGATGTCCTGCAAGGAAAGGCACCAAAAGTTACATATGAGGTCAACGGACGTATGTACGACGGGCCATACTACCTAGCTGACGGCATCTACCCGCGCTGGTCAACATTTGTCAAAACAGTGCCACGTCCGCGGAGTGCGAAGGAAAAACACTTTGCAAGCTGTCAAGAGGGGTGCAGGAAGGATGTGGAGCGTTGTTTTGGTATCCTCCAAGCTCGCTGGGCGATCGTCAGGGGTGCTGCCAGATTGTTTGATGTAGAGTCGCTTCGATCCATCATGATGACGTGCATCATTCTTCACAGCATGATTGTGGAAGATGAGTACGATTATGAAGCTGTTGATGAATAAGAGCCAGACCCGATGAACAATTCAAGAACACGTATATATTGTGCTCATGACACCACCGATGACCCCGTGCAACATGAGCCATTACAAAGGGATGGACGTTACAATGAAAGGCTCATTCAACGATATACTGCATTTCAAATGCCAGACATGCACAATGCCCGACAAATTGACTTGATAGAGCACCAGTGCGCATTGAAACAAGCTGAAGATAATTAAGTTCATTTTAGTGTGTTATTTTGAATTTGGTATGTTTATGTTATTTTATTTGGTGTGTTTTATTATTTGGTATGTTTATGTAATTTTTTTATGTTTATGTTTATGTAATTCTTAGTATGTTTATGTTTATGTTTATGTAATTCTTAGTATGTTTATTTAGTATGTTTATGTTTATGTAATTCTTATACAAGGACTTTTAATTAGAACGATGGTCATGGTCATGGACTTTTAACAACATAAATAACTTACCAAATTAAATAACTTACCAAATTAATTCTTAATATAAATAACTTACCAAATTAATTTGAATAAATATTCATGAACATGGAAACAACATAAATAATACAAACAATAAATAATAAATTACAACCCAAAGTGATTGGAAAATTATGGGCTCCGATTACAAAAAGTACTCTATTCATCATCACTTAACCAATTTGTGCTGCTAGGATGATCTTCTCTTGCGGTGCTAGAACCACCTTGGCTTGCTATTGTTTCTCTTGCACGCCTCCTTCGCACCACGTCCGCTTTCTCTGACTTCCAAAAAAATTTAGAATTTGGAGACTTCCCTTCTAAAGACATGTTCATAATCTCACGATCTTGTTGAGCTCGTCTTTCTTCTCTAACATGTTCCCTTTCTTGCCTAAGTAGCTCTCTTTCTCTCTCATTAGCATAAAATTCTCTCTCAACAGCTGCTGCTTTTGATGCCTTATCAGCCTTATCAGCCTCATCTTTCGCCAGTTCCCTCGCCAAAGTCAATTCACCTTGGCGAGTAAGTTCTTCCATGAACTTTGCATAATCGTTCTTGGAAGCACTCCCTTTTCTCTTTGAAGCCTTCTTACCTTGAGGCCTAATTGGAAAACGGGTCGAACCCGACGCTTGTTCAGGGAGGGGCGTTTCGGGCACTTCTTCTGCATCATCTGCTCTCTCATGATCGGGTGTAGAGTGTAGAGGGGTGCTGTTCATGTGCACTTCTGGACCAACTGGCACAACTCTAAATTTAGGACAATCTTTGACAATATTCCAACATTCCCACCGGTTGAATGATTTATTTTTGCTTTTGGTTTTGGCAGCGTACCAAGCTTATGCTTGAAGTTCCTACACAATAAAAATAAGTAACAAATAAATAATACAAATAAATAATTATAATGAAATTAAGTAACTAGCAAATATATACGTATATATATATATAAGTAACAAAGATAATGAAAATAAGTAAGAAGGCTTCAAGTTTAGTAAATAATGAAAATAATTAACAAATATATATATATATGTCATGTTAACAAGCAAATATATATATATATATATATATATATATATATATATATATGTCATGTTAATCATAACATGGGGCTAGAGTTCCAAGTTTAGTAAATAATTTTAACCTTAAATATACACATTTTTTTTTCTTAATGTAAGTGATATTATACATTAATTTTAATGAAAATAAGTAACAAATAAATAATACAAACAACATAATTATAATGTAACAAATAAATGTAACAAATAAGTAACAATAACATAATTATAATGTAACAAACAAATTAATAATACAAACAACATAATTATAATGTAACAAACAACATAATTATAATGTAACAAATAAGTAACAATAAATAATAAATTTTGAACGTAACAAATAAATAATACAAACAATAAATAATAATATCTTGTTACCATATCCGAGTAATTTTCCCCACTTCGAATATTACTACTAGCTTTTGCCAAAGCGTCTCTCCACGTACTAAACGATTGGCTAAGTAATTTCCAACGACTGGACATCGATTCTTTGGTTCTTTTCCCACCAATTTTCTCAAGATAATTGGTATGAATAAGACTCCACATTTCTCGCAACTGCATCTCATTACCCATAAGCGAACTATGAGTAACTTCAACCCAGCTAGTACACAACGCAACATCTTCAATAAGCGACCAATTCATACCTGCACCAGTGGTCATTTTGTTGAAAAAAAATGGATTCAAACTTTGAGACAAAGAAAGGAATGTGATTGAAAGTAGTTGAGAAAATATGAAATTGTTGTGAAGGTAGATGATAATGAGAAGGTATTTATAGAAAAGTAAAAACAATTTTTTTTACAATTTTTTTCAGATTTTTCGGATATTTTTTTGAATTTTTTTGAATTTTTTACAATTTTTATTCAATTAATTAATCTCTGCCGTTGGATATAAAAAAATTTGAATTCCAACGCTCCAGATTGTGCCACGTGTCACAACGGTAACTTTTCAGATTTTTTAAACTATTTTATCATTTATTTTTTAATTTATAAAGCATTTTAATATCCACCGTTGATCTCAGATCGAACGGTGGATATTAAATCTGACACTTTTTTTTTTTTTTACCGTTGAGATCTAACGGTCCACATTAAGTGACCGTTAGGATCTAACGTACCGTGGGAAGCCACGTGGCTTCCCAACGGTAACAGACAAAACTTTTTTTTTTTTCTGATTATTGTGTCAGGACGCGCCCCCACGCGCGGGTGGGGTGCACGCGCCTGACACAAAAAAAATTAAATAATACGCTGACGCCACCCTGGCGTCAGCATGGCGTCATCCCCACCTCGGGCTCAAGGCCTGGCAATCCCTCACGGCCCTGGCCCTCGGGCCTCCCCCATCCCCCGGCCTGCCTCACGCTGGAGGCCATCCACCGGCCCTCGGGCCTTTGTTCTGGAGACTGTCCCCCGAGCAATTTGCTACGGTGGGAATGCTCTTAGGGGCTAATTCATTGTGGATGGAGGTGTGGATTTCATGACGTTGGACGAGATGCACTGCGAGCGAGTTACTGTTGGGAGATATTACACTACAATTTACAAGTGCCCTTTTGACCATCGTGGTAAAAAGGAGTGGATAATGCGGGTTTGAATTTCGTTGTTAATTTAATAAAATTTATCGTTGGATAGGAAAAAATATCACACTACAGTTTATATGGTAAGATTTTGTTCAAATATTATGATATGACTTCGATTTTCCTCAAATATATGCCTCACAGGTGGTGGGAAACATATGGTATGTGATTTAGTTATATTATAATACATGAATTATGTTACATACTTATTACATTATGATTTTTTTTATTAATACGGTGTGGGTTGCAAACAACCATCACATACTTTGTTATTAGTGAGTGCAAGTTTTTGTGTGGTAATTTGGTCTGGATGATGTTTTCTTTTAATTGGGAGTTTTAACGAAATACTCTTGATACTGTTCATATTTAAAGAAAAATCACATTTTTACCTTTTTCTAGTACTATTTAATACACCTTTATTTGTCATTTTTTATTAAAACTAATTTTTTTTTTTTTTTTTTTTTTACTTTTTATTAATTCTCCTTTAATTTTTAAGTAGACAATCACTTAATTTATTGTCTCGAAAGATTTTTGTGTAATTTGCCAACGTGCTATGAGACAACTTTGTCATGTCAAAACTCGAGGTCGGTATTACACGCTGATTATTATTTGTTATGTGCAGTTGGATCATTGTTTTTCTATATTCACTCATTATTTAATAGATTCTTATATGTTGGATGTAGTGAGTTATATAACGACACAATTTGGATTTGTGGTTGGGGTCATGATTTAAACTTATGGTTCAACTTGGAATAACATAAACTCTAAGGCCAATCTTGAGAATTTGAAGGCCTTAGGCGAGCCTTCAAAGTGAAGCCTCAAAATTCTCTGACTTCCGACCTTTTGTACATTAATATGTATAAATTTTTTTTATAAATACATGAAAAAATTCTATTTCTACATTAAATATCATTAAACTAATATGAAAATAAGAAGGGTATACAAACATTACTTAAATATTACATGTTTCGCGTTTTTAGACGCAAATGTACTAATTAAGTTCAGATAATCTAATTTTTCAACAAATTCTTTTTCAATTGTCTATTGTTTTATTTATTTTTTTTCCATATTTTTATTGAATTTGAATTGTACATATTAAAAAAAAAAAAATTGAAAGACCCTCCAAAGTGAGGGCCCTAGGCCAGCGCCTACTTGAGCTATCCTTTGGCCCAGCCTTGCTAGCAATTCTTAACCTAGTGTACAATTTATGCTCTTATATGTAAAATTAATTATGAAATGTTGTAGGTCACTTAAAGAAATCCAATTAAAATTTTCTAATAAGAAAGTTTACAAAAATATATTCGAGATGTTCATTGTTCAAGAGATTGCATAAGTTGATGACTTAAAACTGCGTACGTTTAAACAAAATTAATGCTCTCATTGAAAATTGATTATGAAATGTGGTATCTCAAGTTAAAAACGATTGAGATCCATGTGTGTTTTAAAATTTCCTGAATATCAAATCTAATAGCTAACACATAATTAAGTCCTCTATTCATGTATGTATTAGAATACTACTGCGAAGAGTGGTGGATCCAGGTTCAAATTTTGGGGATACCAATAATAAAGGTTCAAGTTTTTTTAAATACAAACAAAGCACGAAGCACGTAAAAAGAATTCAATTTATAAGCTAAGACATTTTGTCGAACCGTTGGATGGCTTGTTGTCGTTAGTCAGACTATGTTGTGCACATGCCAATAAATCTTGACATATGCTGAAGCAATTTGATGAGGGATATTGATAGAATTTGTTGGGTGTTGTTGATACAACTTGTTGAGATATGTCTAGCAGATATTACATTAAACATTTGATAAGTACAAAAAGGATCCATATAAAACATTCGGAGATCTTCAAAAGACCGTCTCATGAATATTTTTTCAGATTCAGGCAGTGTGCATCTGCCTTTGACTGCAAAGTCATCAAGGCGGTGTGCCACCTAAAACATTAGTCCCTAATTGTATTCAAAGTACCATTCAGTTAATTAAAATTTTAACAAGAATATGATGTTTAATTGTCTTTTATTTGTCAAAGAGATAAATAATATTAAATTCGAATCGAAAGGTTTACATCGTCGGTTTAAAGTATTAAACACAAAAAAAGGATCAATACAATCTCACTCGAATGAGCCTCCCTCTTTAAGAACAAACACCGACACGGAGTGTGCCGCTCTATTGCCTTCTCTCGGCGAGAACAAAAACTTCACGGAACAGACGCATTCACTCAACATACAAATATCATAAACTAAACCTTCCGCAGTAGCATCAAGTTTCATCTCCGTATTTAGTAATGATTAAGTCATGCACTTCTTCCCTACAGCATGCCCGGAGACCTTCGCGAATTGTTGCCATCTCTGCCATCTTCACTGAGTCACACTGCAGCGTGCCCCCTGCAAATTTCAGTAACCCATCAAAATCCCTTGCTGCTCCACCACCCCCCACCCCCCGGCGCCGCCCCTCTTCCATTCTTCCCATTCCATGCCGCATCACAATTAAGTTTAAGTTTAATTGTTATATCCTCCCTAAACACCTTAAATTTCAAGGTTTATAATGTTTTCTTAAAATTGCTTTCTTTAAAAATTTCAGCCAAAATATTTCGAGGAAGTTATAGTAATAGTTCTTCAATTTTAATCCAATTGGACTAATGGTCCCTTTACTAAAAATTTATGACCATTGGTCCCTTAACTCCTTAAAACGTACAGCTATGGTCCTTTTTATCAACTCCGTTAGAACTTCTATCAAAATGAGTCACGTGTTACACACATGAGGCTAAATCGAGGGGCATATATGGAAAACCAAATGAGAAAAATTGAAGCAATGGTCCCTCAACTTTAACCCAACTAGAGAAATTGTCCCTTAACTTTAATCCAATCGGAGGAATAAAAGTCTCTCAACTTTAACTCAACTATAGCAATCGTTATTCTAACATAACTCATTTTGACGAATTCTAATGAAGTTAACGAAAAAGATCATAGCTGCTCTTTTTTATGAGTTAAGGGACTAATGGTCATGTATTTTTAGTTAAGGGACTATTGCTCAATTGTATTAAAGTTGAGGGATCATTAATACAATTTTCTCAATTATTTCCTTTGCTCCTTATTGGACGAATATGCGTTAAATTAAAAGCATATTCGTCATAGATAAGAATTAATTAAGAAGATAAGATTAGGTTTTCTAGGAAAATATTATCTAGCACTTTAATTCCCTATGCATCCATGTTTTTTCTTAGTGAGTAAGAAATGGTTATAATTGGTTCAACATGGTATGAATAAAATGAAAATTCATGAAGTGCCTACCATGTGTGCTAACAAAAAAAGGAATTCAATTTTCATCCAAACTAGTATATTAGTAACTACATATGAATTTAGTAAAATTATGACAACAAAGAATGATAATTATCTAGGTTAGTTAGGGAAATTCGACCCCCTCTAGTTAGGGAAATTCGGCCCCCTCAACCATAAATTTCTAGTGTTAGTCATGGCTAGAAATATTAGGAGTCGCCAAAGGGTGTCGATGAGGAAGATAACGAATGAAGCCAGTCTCCAAGTCACCTTCTCCAAGAGGAGATATGACCTTTTCAAAAAGGCTAATGTGTTACCACTTAATACTACAGTCTAGTAATATTCTTTTTTACTTGTAAGTGAGAGGTCTTAAGTTCGATTCTTGCCAAAGGCGAATTTGAACCACATTACACATTATTGCTAGCACATTGTGAGGTTAAACCCACCCTCCTTTTCCTTAGTGTAGATAATATTGTTTGTTAAAAATAAAATTAAAAAAAATTAAAACAAAAAAAAAAAAAAAGCTAGTGAGCTATACACCCTATGTGATATACAGATGACCCTTATGGTCTTAACACAGAGCAAGAAGGTAATTTTCTTTGGCCATCCATGCTTTTTTGAGGTGTTGATTGATGGGTTCGAGGGCAAACTCTCACTCAGTCAACTTGCCATGGTTTCAATTTGCAACAAAAGATCGAGGCGTTTTGAAATGTGACCTTGAATAAGCACAACAATGACCTCACAAAGATGCTTGGGTTGGTCGATAACAAAAAAAGCTCAATGGTCGTATGACCCAGGCCATGAATGCTGGCACGGTGGATCACTGGTGGGAGTGACCGCTAGATGAGATCGAGAATGCCAAGTTGTTGGAAATTCTCAAAACTTGTTTGGAAGATCTGAGGTGCAAAGCAACTGGTGAGGTTAGATGCATAATGCTTGCTGGCCAAGCATTAAACGGTGCTAATAATATTAATTTTTTTTGTGGGGAATACTGTTGGAGTTGTGCCCAGAATGTCAATTGTTGATATTGGATATTATGCAATAACTTCATATTATTAATTCACGAGTTTTGGTTTTAAATTGTAGAGATAATATACCATGAATAAGTCCGTAGGATTTAACATATGCATGGAAGCAACGTTCTAAACAAGGTTAGGGCAAATATACTTGTATTCTATAGTCACTTAGTCCTTAAGTAAAGTTCCTAGCCATTTGAAAAGTCAACTGGACATTGACTATCCAAAAAGGTCAGGATATATGGCATAAGGTTAGTATGATCTCGTACTATGCGTGTTAGACACATGGTGGACATACATGTTATTGTCTGTTGAGCAAGTTCACTTATCGCTGACCGCCCAAGAAGCTTGAACATATGGATGCTTACCACGCGTCAAACGTTACAAAGCTTCGGGTTGTAGTATGCAAATAATTCTTAGACATGAGGCATCATTGCATATCTTGTGCTCACTTCAACTCAGTGCCCCTCATTACTTCGTAGAGCGTGATAGTGTGTTGCTTGGGTTCATGTAGATGAGTATGGGATATATGAATGCGCAATAAGAAATCTATCACATTTTGGTAATTGTTTAATAAAAGGAGATATCTCTCAAAGCCACTTGAAAGTCCATCTCAAAAAGCTCTGCCCAGGTAGAGTCCTTATTGATCAAGCTATGCTTGTAAGAACTACTTCAACATGAGATGCATCAAGGTGATCATAGAAGACTACATGTGATTTGACATAAATCCATGTCACATAAATCTTGATTGGGATATGAATGATAAAAGGATCATATTGCATTGTAACTACAATCAAGGTTTGAAAAAGTATCTTGATTGTATCACAAATACTTCTATCTAATCTGGATAGGCATAACATGCTGCTAGGTGTCACTATTGACTTGTAGAATTAAATTAATTTATTAATTAATTTCATTGTCGGCTTTAATTAGAACCTAAAAGGTCACACACCTATGATAATACTAACGACGTTACATGGATGATGATAAAAATAATAATTGTTAGTTATATTGGATTTATTATTTGGCATATTGGACATGTTATAATTAAAATAAACATTGGGTTTATTTAATTAAAAGGGGTCCAAGTACCAAGCCTAAAATGGGCAAATCACTGGGCTTGACACAAGACACGAAACATATGTCAAATCCTAAAGGAGGTGCGGCATAGGGGGTGCAGCAAGAGGTCTATATATACCCCTTGTCTTTTTTCTCATAAGCTAAGTGAAATCAGTTTTGTCCCTCAGAAAAGAAAAGAAAAAAAAAAAAAAAAAACAAATCCTATGCCAAAACACCATAGTGTGCCGCTCAAATACATTATTCCAAATGAGTGATCTTGCTAGCACAATCGAATTCCTCACTCCATCTTTCGTCATTGGTGTATCAGTGTGAATGCTCCTAGAGACTCAACATTTGAGGAGTTTTCTCGTGAAACGTCATGAAGAAGAAGAAACACAAAGATGATCCTACAAAGCAGTACACAAGGGGATGAGGATTCAACTAATTTAATTTTTTTTTCCTTTGTTCTTGTAGCATTATTAATTACAACTAACTAAATATATAATCGAATTGCATATTGTATATTTATTATCATTTTTTTTTTGTTGCATATTATTATTATTTGAATTAAGTTTATCCTAATAATAGGCCCAAAAACTAGACCCGGCAGTTTCTTACACAACACGATGACACGACATAAAAATAACGAGTTTCGGGTGTCACATCCCGGCCCGGGACGGATCACTTCCCGGGCCCGCTCCACCACCTAGCACGATATTGTCCGCTTTGGGCCCCGACCACGCCCTCATGGTTTTGTTTCTGGGAACTCACACGAGAACTTCCCGATGGGTCACCCATCCTGGGAATGCTCTCGCGCGCTACTCGCTTAACTTCGGAGTTCCTACGGAACCCAAAGCCAGTGAGCTCCCAAAAGGTCTCGTGCTAAGTAGGGATGAGAATATACATTTAAGGATCACTCCCCTGGGCGATGTGGGATGTCACAGTTATACTTACATTATTGTTTAGATTTTTAAAACCCTTCAAACCTTCATGAATAGTATTTTTTATTTAAGCGTAAAAGTAATAAAATTAATAATAATTATTGTAGAAGTGTAAGAAATGTAATATATATATATATATATATATATACACAATCACTCATGGTGACAAGCTTTACAATTTTCGTGAAGGAGTCAACTTCGAAATCCGACACTATAATCCATAAACCTTAAATTTGTATTTAACCATCGATCGTCGTTTAGGCTTTATTCTTTATATTGAATTTCATTTTTAAAATTTTCTTTTTTGAAGACATGATCTTCTGGGGGATGTAGGAAGATGAACGGTTCAGATCTTTAATAGATATTTACGGTTAATTGAAATATGAGTCGATGTTATATAGTTTGTAGAGACTTTATAAACACCAAACAATATTTTCACTAATGGTAAAACTCTGAACATAATATCAACGATCTGAACCGTTCATCTTCCTGTATACTATAATAGATCATGTTTTCAAAAAACAAAATTTGGTGAGAAAAATGAAGCATAAATGTAAACAATAATCGACGGTTAAATTTTGATCTATGATTTATATGATTATAGTGGCACATTTCAAAGTTAAGCCCTTCACGAAAATTGTAAAGCTCGTCATTACGAGTGTTTATATATTTTTCTATATTTTTCACACTTCTACATTAATTAAAAAACTATTAAAGACTTTACTTAAACAATAGCCATATGATAAATGAGAAGAGAGTGCTAATGTATAAAACCTCATTGAAAATATCATCAATATAACTCTTGAAGACAATATATCAAGCTAAAGTTCCAATACCGTTTCCCATGGTGATTGATGAAAATTGAAGAGTTTGATTGTAAGAAAATGTGCAAGGTTCCAAACCTTGAAACATAACTCTCTTAATTTTGCAAATCTTTTGAACATTTGATATTTTGTAATGTTCTAATGTTTATTTTTTTATTTTTTTTATTATGCTCTTATTTTGGGTATGTAAATATGTAATGCTTGAAAGACAAATGCGTTTTTATGTTTTGAATGTGATAATATGATATGTTTATATTTATTTAGTATTATGTTTTTCATTTGATTATTTATTGGTTTAAAATATATTTCCCCTAATGGGTAACATGTCGGGTCATAGTACCTGTTAATATTATCGAGTCGATTTCGGGTCGGGTCATTTTACCCGTTTATTTTAACGGATGTTACACGATACGACCCGTTAAGATATCAAATATAATACAAAAACGACATGAACATGAAAAACATGATACGAATGCCAGATCTTCCAAAAACCCAACAAGCACTTCATCTAGTCGAGTCGTTGGGCTTCTGGCCACCAAGATTTGGTTAACTTTAATGTTAAGAATGCTGGATTCGATCTTTTATATGGCAATGATCATATGGTACAGGCTTCTGTAGATCAGGCTAGCACTAGCAGTGCTGCGTTGAATAACTTTCTTGGTTGGCATCTCGATGCATGGAACCCTAATGGTGGTGGAGGCTTTCCATGAAGAGGTTTATGATGGTTTTAAATATTAAGTCAGAGGCATAAAACAGAGAGTTATGATTTTGATTAAGAGAAATGTTAAAGATACTCTCTTAAAACTGGGATTTTCTGTCCACCACCTCATATTTTTTGCACAATTCTCGTACCGATATTATAAAATATTATGTCAGAAAAATATGAGGCGTCGGAGAGTTCTACTTTGAGAGAGTTATATTATGTTTTCTCTGTTAGTTTGCTTTTGTTCTGTTAGGTCTTATTTTTGTTTATTGCTTTCAAATTATTATGAAGAACAGATGTCAAATAAGCCTACTGGCTAGTCAAGTTAATGAAATATTATGTCTTTTATCTACTGTTCTTTTGAAAATTTATTTTGAATTAGAGAAATGCTAAAGAGACTTTCTTAAAGTGAGACTTTTTATAGATTATCCGTCACCTCATATTTTTTGCACAATGTTTTATAATGTTGGCACGCAAAATTATGCCAAAACATGAAGTGCCTGAGAGTCCCACTTTTGAGAGTGTCTTCTTAGAGTCTCTCTTTGGGTTAACTTCATTTTACAATTACACCATTAGATTTAGGGGTCATTTTCAAAATGAGTCACGGGGTTTTGAATTTTTTATTTTACACCACTTGATTTTTGAATTGTACAAATTTAACCTCTCAGTCAATTTCATCGTCTAATTAGCAAGTCTATGCCACATCAACACGTAACGTCTAATTAGACAATAAAATTGATGGAGAAGTTAAATTGGTGCAATTCAGAAACCACATGATGTGAAATGCAAAAATTAAAATCTAATGACTCATTTTGCAAATTATCACCAAATCTTGTGGCGTAAAATGAAGTTAACCGATCTACTTTTGTTTGGATCCAATAAAGAAACAAATACAACAAAGGGTACTTGAAAGTTGGGTTAAAAAATTGTGCTTGGATGTATTGGGTTTATAAGAATTGGCATCTGATTTAATTAGAAAATTAATTTATCTAGGACCAACTTGCTATACTATTCTTGAGTTTGCAATATTAAGTATAATGTCATATCTAATGATATTTGTTTTGTGTAATGCTATTCGGTGTAGTTCCTTTGTGTGTGTGTGGTTTTCTTTTCTTTTTTTTTTTTTTTTCATGAAAGACTATTCAAATACTAGTTTTCATTGAAAAGTATGACAAAGCTTAATAGGAAAGGGTTCAACAGCGTGTGGTTTTTTTTTTTTTTTTTTTTTTTGTTTTCATGAAAGACTATTCAAATACTTGTTTTCATTGAAAAGTATGACAAAGCTTAATAGGAAAGGGTTCAACAGCACGCTGTTTAACTTTTAACCATAAAGAAGAATATCTGGATTTTTAGCCCACTGTATTATAGACAAATTACAGTTTACAACTGCAAGCATACATTGAAAGAATCCTCATAAAGATTAATACGATCATATTATAAAAATTCACGTGCCTCTATCACGTGACAACAATTATCGTTCGTTTTGTAGATGCCGCATTAGACGATCATTTTGCCAATGATGAAGGTAATATTATTAAGTTACTAATGTTTTCACATTCTGACACTTTATGGTTTATACACGTGCCTTTCATTATAAAAGTTAATCACGTGTCTTCTATCATGTGTCAGTGACGATCGCTTTACTGATAATAAAGGTAATTATTAAGTTGCAAATGCTTTTCACAATCTGACACTTTTATGGTTTATACACATACACAGTTTCCGATTAATTTCTTTATATAAAATGTACCTTGGTGATGATAATGTCTATTAATATCATCACCTATACATACAAAAAATGATGCTGTCAATTAGGTACATATTACGTCTACACTTCTATCTTCACACACATCATGTATATGTAAAGGCTGATGCAGACTGGAATATATCCTCCAATGCCTAATTCCCACGTACGCATCGTCTCATCAACTTTCTTAACCATCGTTTGCTGTTGTGGGGAATTGGCATTCCATTTCCAGACGATGTCACTGATTCAGTTGGTTTATCTTCAAATTTGCTTTCTCGCGTTCTTTGGTCTGTTGCTTCAGCTTCAGACTGGCCAGAAGCAATTACTCTTTCAGTACACTCGCCTTGCTTCTGCAGAGACAACAAGATTACATGAAATATCCATATACCTTCACATTATTATATATATATTATTTGGTATAATGTTCATTTGCCACACTGTTTGCAAATGTTCATTTGCCACATTGTTTGCAAATGTTGATTATGTACACGAAATATGTATCTGTGGTCTTTAAACATACATTTTTTCTCTTACAGCAAAACCCTAACAAAACAACACTAGCTAGGGTAACATCTACAAACCTGGTCGCGACGAGGCTGTGACTCCGAATGGGAAGACACATACTGAAAAATCTCAGAAACACCTTTGTGGCCATAGCTCAGAGCCTTTTGGCAACAGTAGTTTGCAATATCCCCAGTCTTAACCCTAAACTCTAATATTTTGCTATCAATCTCTAACTCATGTTGTGAAACAAAATTCCGGAAGAAGTGATTGTAAAGATAGCTCGTTCCCTGCAAAGTTAATTAAAACATTCAGTATTATAAAACTAATTGACAATATGGAGAGTAGTTCAATCTCATCAAAGGCATGTTTCTCATAAAAAAGCATGATTAATTCTACGATAAATTTGAGAGGATTGAGGATGATGCTTACTTTCACTTTAGAAGACCAGAGGTATATTAACAATGCCAATTTGGCTTCACAGTATATTGGTAACCTTAAAAAAAAAAAAAAAACAAAGATGGAGAACAATGAGTCAATAATGGGAAATTAAACGCCTATGGAACACTAAATTCACATCACAAAAACTAGAAAATTATATAATAAAAAAGTTATGTTAAGTTCTTCACCTTAGATAATATCGTATGTATTAAAATATAAAATTATGAGACTTGACTTAACGTGACAATGTAAATAATTATTAGATGAAAAGGCTTAAAATTGAAAAGAATCAATTATGTATATCAAGTCAACACATAGGTTTACTCGCTACATTCATTTTAACTATTCCCCACACGCATTATATGAGATATTAATCTGTACAAAAGTGTACGAAAGTTTCATTGTATGTAACAAAAAATTACTAGAAATATTGCTGAGTTCTGTAAGCAAATTCTTTACCATGCAAATAAGGCATCCCCAATTCTCTCCAATACAGTAAGCATAGCAACTAGTATCCTGCAAAACAAACCCATATCGAAGGAGAAACCCTAATATCAATTAAAAAAAATGAATGATCAAAATAATTTCAAAATATGAAAAGTGATTATCCATGTACATTATGCATACATACCAGTACTGGCACCAAAATACAAGTTGCTCAATATCTGGCTTATTGTTCTCCAGAGTCTTATAGCACTCATACGCCGGGTAAGCGTAACCAAACACCATCCTGTAGTAAACAGAAACAAATTTATATTACTAATTGATTAATTTCCAGGAAACTAAGAACGTACACCTGGGATGGAACAAACCTAAACGGAGTTCATTTGATTACTTACACGAAAACCCTTGGAAGAAAAGATTCCACCATTGTGACTCTGATATCGCATGTACAGATTAATTGGCACCTTCTGTATCTGCATTTGTGTGAAAAAAAGGAAATTACAGCGACGTAAAAGAAGTAATTCGTAAAGAAATTAACCAAATTGAAAACAAGAAGAGGATCAAGACCCTGAAGACTGAAGTGAGTGTGAGTTTCAGAAGGAAAGGTTCGTAGGGGAACGAAAAACCGTCTCATACTTATAGGTCTTGTTCGGTTTGTTTCAAACACGTCGCACGAAAAGGTGCCACGGGCCGAAACGCTGCTACTCAAATTGCAAATTTGAGCAATTGGATCAGATTAGGCTATTACTCAACTTGCAGGCCCAGACAAATTTTAGAAGAATGTGGGCACCCCAAGAGCCATTAGAAAAAGGGCCGGTCCAGGAATCTTAACCCATGTGTTTATAGTGTAAAATTTCGATTTGTTTAAGAGAAATTAATGGTAAAATTTTTAAACAATATTACTTTAATTTTTAATTTTTAATTTATGATGATACAAGCTATAATTTTTAATGAGAAGCTTTTAGATTTAATAACGTATTATTATAACTTCATTATCAATACAAGATAAATATCAATTATAATCCTATTTTGGTGGGTACTAGAAAGCATTATAGCATCTCCAATTATGTTCTCTATTTTATAGCAATTTTTTTTGTTAAAATCATCAAAATTTTCTTTAAGAGCTCTCTAAAAAAGTTGTACTCCAACCATACTCTCTACTGTAAGGAGTCATACTGACTATGAGTCAATAATTAGCCAATAAAAATTAATTATTTATTTACCATCTATGCTAAAAAAAGTGATTCACATTTTTCCCAAACTAGTATCTTAGTAACTAAATACAAATTAAGAAAGAACAATGACAACCAAGACTAATAACTTATTAGGTGGCTAGAGACACCTGTCTCCCTCAGTCCCAAATTCGATGTACCCAAAACACAATAAATACCTCCCTCACTACCACCAACTACACACAACAATCAATTGAGTGTGTTAGCCATGGCTAGGACGAGTAGGGGTCGCCAAAGAGTGCCAATGACAAAGATTACGAATGAGGCTAGTCTCCAAGTCACATTCTCCAAGAGGAGGAATGGCCTTTTCAAAAAGGCCAGTGAGCTCTGCACCCTGTGTGGTGCAGAGATTGCCCTCATGGTCTTCTCACCGGGCAAGAAAGTTTTTTCCTTTGGTCACCCGTGCTTTGAGACGTTGATTGATAGGTTTGAGGGCAGACTCTCACTCGCCCAGCTGACCATGGGTCATGATATGCAACAGATGCTTGAGGCTTACCGAAGCGTGAGTTTGAATGTTTTGAGCCAAGACCTCACAAAGGTGATGGTGCTAGTCGACAACGAAAAAAAGCTCGGGGTCAACATAAGCCAAACAATGAAGGAGAGTATGTCAGAGAACTGGTGGGAGCACCCGCTGGAAGAGATTGAGACCGACAGGCTTGAGTTTTTAAAAACTTATATGGAGGAGCTCGGGTGCAAAGTGAACGAGACTAGAGGCAAAATGCTTTTGCCCCAAGTTTTTGAGACCGCCAATGATAATACTAACTTTTTTGTAGGGAGCTCGTCCTCAAATACTGCTACTGGGCCTTATGATCAGATGATGCAGACTCATGCAAATCAGCCTAGTAGTAGCACTGGAGGTGGGTTAAATGAAAACACTTCTACTTGGCCTTTCAGTGCTTGGAACCCTAGTCTTGGTGGAGGGTTTCTCTAAAGAACAGCAATCATTTTACAGTTCTTGCAATTAATTAAAAAAGTTAGTTATCGTGTGACAATAATAACGGTTTTGCAGTTTCTGCAATTAATTATAAAAAAGTTTCTAACGTGGCTTCTATCATGTGATAGTAGCAATCGTTTTGCAGATACTGCAATTAATTATTAAGTTATTAATTATATCTTCTTAGTCTCATGTGCTTACGGGTTGATATACACATACGTAATTTTTTTTGTTTTCTTTATTGAATAATAAAAACCATATTCTTGAAATCGCGTAAATAGTGAGAAAAAGTGACAAAATAAACTAGTCTTCAAATAAAATAAGAGCACATTTCTTTCAGTATAACCAATACACAACAAAAAAAATTATAATTTTCCTCAACAATATAACAAGAAAAGGTTAGTAAAAAATGGCTAAGGAGGGTGAGGAGGATGAGGAGGATGAGTTTATTAGCTATCCTGATCCTGCTACAGAATAAGGAGGATGAGTTTATTTAAAGACCTTCTCCAAATGGATGTTTCTCTGTTAAATCAAATTGATAAGGATCGCAGTGCACCTTTCAAAGACTTGCTACACAAAGTATGGAAACTTAATATACTACATAAATTTAAATTTTCTACTTGGTTAGTTATAAGAAATAGACTTTCTACAAACAAAAGCTTAGGTAAACACAACCCTAATGGTCAAACTCTTTGCCCCTTATGTAAGAATGCAAAGGAATACCAGTTGCACCGTTTTGTTTATTGTGCCCAAGCTTAAGAAGTTTGGAAATTATGTATTAATTTGTTTCATTCATCCTCAATTACAAGCATTTAAGGACTGGTTAAATAGGCTTTCAGACTTAGATAATGATGATCTTTCTAATCTTAGTAAGTTGTAATTCTTTGTTGTCAAATGTGGAATGATAGCCTCATCCGACTCGTAGTCCAAGGACGAATGCTACACTTGGCAAGGATTTCTAGAATGCAAAATTGAAACAGAAGCCCAACAAGCCGGAAAATGTTGCCAACCCTATCACATGGAAAGCTCTCGCAGAAGGTTTCTACAATCTCAATTTTGATGGTTCGTTGGAGTGAAATTCAGCTGCAGTGGTTTTATCATTATAATTACTGGTTTGGTATTGCGGTGCTTTTAGGTATATAAAAAAGCTAAGCTTAAAAAGGTGTTTGGTAAACACTTAAAAACAGCTTATTTTCACAGTTTTGGATGAAAAAAAAGCTGAAAACGTGAAGTAGCATAAATGTTGGATTATATGTTGAATGTTGGATTATGATTTCTTGTTAAACGTTAGATTATGATTTTTTGTTAAACGTTGGATTATATGTTTAAGATAAAGTTTATAAATATTTTTCTTTTAAAAAGAAAGTATATATAGTAATTCATCTTTATTTGTTAAGAAAATTAAATTAATGGCATATCTAATATCATACCCTTTTTACTCATTTCACATAATTACAATTGTTTTACATAAAAGTTTACCAAATACTATAATACTGTTTTTTTTCTTTCCAAAAGCACTTTTACAAAAAAAAGTTTACCAAACACTCTACTGCTTTATTTCACAACTGATTATTCTCACAGCACAATAAAAAGAGTTTTTTTTTAAAGCACATCAATACCAAACTAGTCCTAAATCATTAGCCTGCCTTTGCTGGTTCTCGTCATCTTGGACCTAATATTATTTCCATGGCAGAAGCATTGGCTTTTCGAGATGCTCTGAATTTAGCAGAACATCGTCAGCTCAAGAAGATCATAGTGGAAGGAGACTCGAAGATGGTCAATGATGTCGCCTCTGAAAAGTTTGTAGTGCCTTGGAGAATTAGAACCATTGTTGATGATATAAAATAGCTTGTTTCCTCGTTTGAATCGCTTGAGTGGAACCACGTTTATAGGAAATCAAACTTTACCATAGATGCCATTACTTCTATCAAGCATAAATGTAATAATCTTTATATTTGGGACGGGTATGTTCTTCCCCAAGCTAAAACACTCTTTTGTATGACTCTCGAAGTCTTGGATGTTACCGAAGTATCTTTTTACATTAATTTTACCATTCATCTAGAAAAAAAAAAGAAAACTAATGAAAAGAACTTGAAAATTTTGAGTTTTAACAATAAAAACAAAATAAAAGGTAAATTGAATAGTACCAGGATTGAATTTTTAATATAAAAATATGATTTTTCGTTAAAGTAAACAGAACCGAAGACTTCTAGTTAAAGTTCAAAAAAAAAAAAAAAAAAAAAAAAAAGATGGCTACAAAAATTGATATCGGACTGGATATTTTTGGGCCTACAAAAGAATTGCTTTATCTTGGGCCGCAGTCCAAAAATAAGAATTCAATGCATCGGCGGCAAAGACGGCAGGTGACGACAGCCCGCAAACCAAAAACAATTCATAGCCAACAGAATGCAGAATAATAAAAGCCAAACCGGAACCAGGAATTTTGCCACGTCAGCAGCAAATGGATGAGCAACAAAAATAACGGATTAAATTAAAAGCAAAGGCAGTTGGTTAGTTTCTCTTCAGTCCTCTCCTCACTCACCATTTCTGATAGCTTCTTCCTCCGCTCTTCTTCTTCTTCTCTCTCTCTCTCTCTCTCTCTAGGAGATGAGCTTCTCCGCGAAGCCTCAAACCCTAACCCTCATCTCATGCACTCCTCTCTCTTCTTCTTCCTCTTCCCATCGCCGATCGATTCGTAGAGACTTTCTCGGCTGCGGCCAGAGCCTCCGCCCGCTCGCCGGCGGTCTCCGCTCCCACAGAGAACGCAGGAGCTTGGACGGAGGTCACCGCACTCCTCCCTCGAAGTTTCTCATCAGAGCTTCTCTGGATTCGCATTCCCTCCTCGTCGTGGTCGCCGTCGTCACCTTCTCTGCTGCCTCCGTCGTCTACTTCAATCGCTCCGTCAAGCCCCGGAAGAATTTTGATGTTGGGGGCAGAGAGATTAGGGAGGTTAACGGTAAAGCTCCGATTGAAGAGAATCAGATTCTTGGTTTTGATGGTTTGAGCGGCAAAGTTGAAGAAATTGAGACGCCGGCGCCGACGCCGGTGCTGCAATTTCACAATTCAGCGCAGGAGTCGCTTTCTCCTTTGGTGTTCGAATCAACCGCGGTGTTTGAACCGCTTCGTTTCTCTGCAGAGTTGGCACAGCTGCAGCAACAGGAACGGTCTGAATGTGTTGATTACGACCCAATTTCTGAGGAGTTCTCCAAATTAGTAGGCGAATCTAATTTCGGCGTGGCTTTGGAGGCTGATTCTGTGAGTGATGAGGAAACCGATGAAGGCGATGAAGAAGATGAAGTGGATGAAGTCAGTGAAGTGGGTGAAGCTACTGGATTTCCTTTGCTTCATAGAGAATCAGTGAGGGAAGAGCTTCACATGTTTTATGAGGGAAACAAGTCTGAGACAAAATCAGAAGCAAGCATGAATGGTAAAAAATTATCTTCATTTTTACGAAACAGCACTATGACAGGGGCCGGTTTACTGCCACAAGTTTCCGATCACACTACAGGTAATGCCATTGCCAGAAGAAAACGACCATATTTTGATATCTATATGGTAATTTGAACAAGTAAATTTTTTGGATTAATTTGCGGAAGTCTTAGAAATTTGAGTTTTTTTCCCATTTTACTGACTTTATAAAAAGGGTATTTGTTCAGAGTCTATGGAAGGAAAGATAGATAGTGCTAGTTATAAAGGAGTTCACAGCAGAAAGGACTTGGGAAATGGCAGTGGATATTCAAGCGACCAAGAAGTAAGACATTCGGCTACCCAGATTCCCCACCCAAATGGTATTCTTACAAATGACAGAGATATTCTATCAGAGCAATTAGGTGCCTACCATCGTTTGCTTAAGGATGGGAGGTACATGTTATCTTTCACAAGCTTAATTTCAACTTACGAATTTGTAAGAATGGTTTTGGATTTTTATAGTAACTTTACATTGGTTGAACAACAATAAAATTACTGAGTGTAATGTATTTGAAATGACTAAATATAACCAATGTGAATTTTCGTAATTTTTTGGTTATACCCCTCAATAACACAGTTCTTTGCGTTTTAAACATCCTTATGAACTTTAGATATTAACTTACTGAAATCCCTAGATATGAATTCTCAGATCCCAAATAGAGTTATTTTGACATAGATTCTTGATTGTCCATATAAGTTTGTCTGTTTTCCATGTATCTTATCTAAAAGCTGATCGTTGAATAATACGGGCTTTTTAGGTTAGCCGACTCTCTAAAGTTGCTTGAAGATTTGCAAAGAAGGGGTTTGTTGGATATGAATAAGGTAAGGATGTAATCAGTTAATGATTCGTTCTTGTCTGTTCATTTTCTATATTTTATTGAGTTTTCTTGCATCAGGTTTATCATGCAAGGTTTTTTGAAAACTGCAAATCGAAAAAGGCTGTTGATGAAGCTTTTCGTTTCATTGAACTGATTCCAAATCCAACATTGAGTACATACAATATGCTCATGACTGTCTGTGCAAGTTCTCAAGATTCAGAGGGTAAATTTTTTTATACACTATATCAGAGCTATTAATCGTTTAGCGTAAAGTCAGTTCATGATATCTTTGTTGTGGTTTTAGGAGCTTTCCAAGTTGTGAGACTTGCTCGGGAGGCTGGACTGAAGCCCGACTGCAAACTTTACACCACTCTGATATCAACATGCGGTAAAAGTGGAAAAGTGTACACGATGTTTGATGTATGATATCTTCCATTCTGTTTGTATTTTTAGATTGTTTGAATCTCTAACCGAAGTTTTCTCAAACAAAGTATTATCTCTTATAGTCCCAAATTCCCAATTACTGCCAGGGCTGGCAAGTTCTCCTTGTTTGGCTTGTTTTATAATTTATATGGAGAAGGAATTTCTGATCCTCAGAATTTTTCTACTTGCAAAAATTGAAGCTGATATGCCCAGTCCTTTAAGTGAAGACCATCAAGTTGACTTTCTGTTAGTAATACCTGAAGATCGATATAAATTGATTCTCATCTATGCCTCAATTGGAATTCTAGTATCAGCTGTTATTTTTTTTTGAAGCTTTAAATTTGATTTCACTTAAACTAAGTATTGATATTTTCACTATGTTTTCCATTTATGACTTTTGTAATTAATGAATGCCCAGTTGGTAAATGGTTGTCTTCTTTTTACTATACGTCTTGAACAGAACCTCTGCATAGGCGTCTTGCTCTGAGTTTCCCATGGTATTTCAACTACATGTTTTTTTTTCTCTTCCTAGGTCTTCCATGAGATGGTCAATGCTGGAGTAGAGCCAAACGTTCACACATATGGGGCACTGATTGATGGTTGTGGCCGAGCTGGGGAAGTGGCCAAGGCATTTGGTGCTTATGGGATAATGAGGTCTAAGGTACCCTGAGACGCTTTACAATCTCAATCTCTAGTTACTAATATTACTCCATCAACCTCTTGATTTCTGTGAAAGGGTATGGTTTCCTGTTTCTTCCTGCATAAAGTTTTCATGCTGATAAAATGTTACATGCAGTAGAAAGTGAAGCCAGACCGAGTTGTATTCAATGCGCTTATTACTGCATGTGGTCAATCAGGAGCAGTTGATCGTGCCTTTGATGTTTTAGGAGAAATGCTGGCAGAAACACAACCCATAGAACCTGATCACACTACCGTCGGTGCTCTAATAAAGGCATGCGCAAATGCTGGTCAGGTAAGGTTTATCATTTTCTTACAAAAATTGCAGGGTCAATTTCTTGAAATTTATGGTGCATGCAGTGTTTCTACTTCCATGTTATTTCTTTTATGTTTAATCAATTTAGATTGATCATTCTTGTAGGTTGATCGGGCACGAGAAGTATATAAGTTGGTCCATAAATATAAGATAAGGGGCTCCTCTGAGGTTTACACCATAGCTGTTAATTCTTGCAGCCAGACAGGCGATTGGGAATTTGCTTGCAGTGTGTATAGTGACATGACTAGTAAAGGCGTGGTCCCTGATGAGGTATTTTTTTTCAGCATTAGATCTTTCCCATGTCATGTTGACTTGAGCAATAAATTTTAGTTGAAATTGTCTCAACACTGGTCGACTTGTTTTAGAATCTAGTTGTCACTAAATTTATTTGGTCTACATAAGATATGGAATCAAAATGGTCTGTAGAAGAAGTGGAAAATACAGATGAATTCCATTTCAATCAATTATTCTGAGCGTGTTAAGGAGATTTTTTTTTATTGGTTTAGAGAGGTAGGAAATCACATGGGTCTTTAGGAGGGGAAGTTACAGCTGTGTTCTCCTTCAGTCTATCCTTGATTGTGTTTAGGAGGAAGGAAACAGATTCTAATGTGTTATGTGATCTTTTTATTCAGTCATACGAGATTTACTTTTCCGATACAATTCTTCCATAAGCTTTTGGACTTCATGCAGATGTTTCTCAGTGCACTAATAGATGTTGCTGGGCATGCTGGAAAGCTAGATGCTGCCTTTGGTATCCTACACGAAGCTAGAAATCGGGGAATACAAGTTGGAACTGTATCTTACAGCTCATTGATGGGTGCCTGTAGCAATGTATGTCTTACATAGGCATTTCTGTGGTAAATTAATTAATTTTTTTATTTTAAATAGTTAGGCGTAATTTGTTCATAGGTAAGTTAATATGGTCCAAACATGCAAACTGAAAATGAATAGAAATTCAAACCTATTTAATAAAATCTCAAAATCAAGAAAACCAGACTGAATTTTGTGCTATGTTTTTCATTTTGTATTGAATAAATTAATATTTATATGTATAGTGTGTTTTCATACCTTCCATACCAAGTTCAAAGGCGAAGGCCTTTTATTTGAATTTCTCCCCATTGGTTCAGCTTGTGTAAATCTGAGGAGAGTGTTAATCATGTTTTTCTCCATTGTTCTTACTCAATATAGTTGTGGTGGAAATTGTTTCAGGAAGTTAGAGCTAGTTGGGTCATTCCAAAGGGTTGTTTCGAGCTTCTAAGCACCAAGTTTGAGGCTTTAGGAAAGGGGAGGAAAGCTAAAGCTTTGTGGGGCTGTTTGGTGTTGGCAGTTTTTTGGAACATTTGGTTGGAGCGAAGAGTTTTTGAGGATTATAAAGGAGTTGGGGTAGCATAACTATGGGGTAGAGTAAGATACTGGCCATCAGTTTCAAATGAGTTCAGGAATTATTCTTTTTTCTCGTATAGTGTGGGATATGTTAGCAGCCGTAAAATGATTTTGGTTGAGTTTATGTTACTTGATAATAGATCTTCTTGAGAGGTCTTAGCTAGTGTGGATTTCTTATCCGCTATTTTGTAATTCATGTTATTTTTTAATAAAGTGTTGTCGTTTCTTGTCAAAAAAAAAAAAACCCCTCAGTATTTTGTGTCCAAGTATTTGTCATTAAGAATGCTCCATAGTAGCTTCTAACGATTTCTTCGTTGTTTTTCAACCCAATACAATTGTAACATACTGTTTGAAATGTCACTTCTGCATGGTGCTGAAGTGGCTTAGAGGTCTAGGTAAACCATACACGGAGAGTAATTGTGCAATCAGGTGACGAGGAGAAAAAATCTTGGGATTAACTTCCATACTTATTTCCATTTCATGTAGACCTTTTTTAATGCAGCTAAACATTCTTTAATTATAATTATAACACATTTCCTGTTTTTGTTTCAGGCTAAAAACTGGCAGAAAGCACTGGAGCTCTATGAGTATCTCAAGTACACCAAAATTGAGCAATCTGTTTCAACAGTCAATGCTTCAATCACTGCCTTGTGTAAGTCTCTACATGTTTCCGTATTGTCTTTCCAAAATAATGTGGGAATAGGTAGGATAACGTTTCCTTCTGTTTTGTGAAATCCTTAATTGCCACATTTTCTGAGGCATTTATGTAGAATACGTCTCTGTGCGTTGGCAAACTTAATTGAGATGCCAATATTCACACTTTAGGTGACGGGGATCAACTACAGAAGGCTATGGAAGTTCTATCGCAAATGAAGGGATTAGGATTGCGTCCAAACAGCATAACATACTCCATACTTGTGGTGGCAAGTGAAAAGTGAGTCTTCTAGAGTTGATGTAGTGCTTATGATAATTACTGGTTTGTATGTCATTTCTAATGGAAATGCAAATGTGCACCTGTTTTTCTGTGCACCCTGTTTGTAGAAAGGATGACCTAGAATCTGGCCAAATGCTCCTTTCTCAAGCCGAAAAGGATGGGGTTGCTCCAAACCTTGTCATGTGTAGATGCATTATTGGTGAGTTTTATACAGTAGTTACTGAATTCTTTGTCCTTTTGGGTTTGGCTTCTGAATGAATATAAATTCATTTTCCCCACATTGATTTGCAAACTGATACTCCATTGTAATAAGGGAATAACTTTGAAAGAAGATGCCAAAATAGTCATCTATTATAACCTTCAATAGAACTTTTAACGCTTTACCGAACTTATGTTTGTTTTGTTCACGAGATGCCTAGTCTTGCCAACAAATCACCAGCTTGAATTCCTACTATTGTGATGTCTCAAATTCATTTTCTAATCCTAGCCATCTTTAAAGTTAATCTCTACTATATTTAGGTTGTATTATTTTCCCTATTTGATGTGCATAGATACCAATTTAAGCTAATATTAGTTATGAGATGGTGTTTGGTTGAGCCTTTCTTGTTGTGTTAGTGATCTGGTAAAAATATGTAACCCTCTTACTGAGACTTGACTTATGTCGGTATTGTGAACTGGTTTACTTCAATGTTTTTCCCATAACAAGTTTCTCTTTGTAAGAAAGTTCAAAATGAGATGATCTCTAAAGCGATGTTCATTTAGATGCGAAGAGAAGAAAAAGAAAAAGTACAACTTGAAAATTATAATCCGTAATCATTACTGAGATAAAATATATGCACAGATATAATTACGATTAATTATAGCATTGTTAGGTAGTGGAGATACGTATGAGTTATAGATAGGGTATGCATCTCCTTTTCCAATTGCTTTGATTCTGTGCTATTCTTTGATCTTTAAGGAATGATGAATTGGACAGTTGCACTGTTTGTTGTTCAAACATTCATTTGTTTAATTTCTAATTTACGTTGCATGTGTATTGTCTTTTACACCTTTATATAACCTTTCATCTCTTTGAAGGCATGTGCTTACGGAGATCTGAGAAGGCATGTGCACTTGGTGAACCTGCTTTGTCGGTTGATCGGCCTCAAGTTGATAGTGAATGGTATTTGACACTGACTTATGTGATGGTTGTAAGACTTTTGGTTGTTGGAGCTTAGAAAAGTAAAATAATGTATTTGGAAGGTGTTCTCCAGTTGTTTGGTATGCATGAAAATAAAAACACTTAACGGCAAAAGCTATATTACTGATCTTCAGACTGTCACTTCTATACTCGTATGTAATGGTATACCTTTATAAAGAGGTTTGTGATCCCTAAGCAGAAAAGGGGGGAAGGAGAATAAGAACTAGTATCTCTGTGTTTGTCCTAAAAGTTCTACGTACCAAATAAAAAATCATAATTTATGTTTATAGGCTAAAATCAGTCGTCTGACCAGTTTCTATATATTGCATTGTTTCTATAGGGCATCTTTGGCCTTAATGGTCTACCGCAAAACTATTGTAGCTGGTAATGTTCCCACCATTGAAGTTATATCACAAGTTTTGGGATGCTTGCAGCTCCCTTACGATGCGTCATTCAAGAATAGGCTTATAGAGAATCTTGGTGTATCTGCCGACACATCAAGACCTTCAAGACCTTCAAACCTTTGTTCATTGATAGATGGGTTTGGTGAATATGACCCTCGTGCATTCTCATTACTTGAGGTCAGTTGGAAGTTAAAATTTTCAGTGCGTTTCTTGAACTCTTGAGTTATTGCAAAACTAAATGTAAAACTTTTCATAATGTTCCGTACTTGAAGGAAGCTGCTTCACTTGGAATTGTTCCATGTGTATCCTTCAAAGCAAGTCCTGTTGTTATTGACGCAAGGAAGTTGCAAATGCATACTGCGGAGGTGAGTTCTCCCATTAGTTTCCATGCAACTTTCTCTTAACTGCGAAGGTAACAGTTTGTGTTTTGTGATATTTCTGAAGACTCCTCAGAGAAAGTTATGTTAAGGGTTGACCTTTCACTCAGTAAACAGGCCTTTCTTTACATGTTTTCTGGATTCTCTTTTTAATCTTTGGCTTTTCTAGGAATCTATATTTTCAGTTTCCTTTAAGATTTCTGAATTTGATAGCTTGTCTTTAGTAACATAAACATAGCTATCTGACGAGTATGTCAGTGAGATGAAAGAGTGAGAGAGACCCAGACCTCCCTAAAAAAGGACAAGTGATGCGTGAATTACTCATGAAATCATGTTTCAAACTTGGCAGGTTTACATCTTGACCGTTTTGAGAGGTCTCAGACATCGACTTGCTGCTGGTAATAGAAACTACATATCTTTCTGCTTGTTTGAGGAAAAAAAAAAAAAACGATAATTGACTTTTGACTTTCAAGTCAGTTCAGTGCCAAGAACATTGAATTGAAAGAAATTGTGAAAATTAAGATTTCAGAGAACGGAAATTTAAGATAAAAAGGTGAGCCTTTCTTTTGTATGAAGCCGAAATCTTAATTGCACCCTTACTGTGGTATATCTTGCAGGTGCAAAGTTACCCAACATGACCATTTTACTGCCTGTAGAGAAGACACAAATTGTGTCTACTAAAGGGAAGACAATCAACATTGCCGGAAGGTGAAAATTATTACTTAAACAGTTATAGCATGCAATCAAATGAGCCTTTATGCAACTTCTATTTTATTAGTCTGACAGCATGTAAGTCTAGTAAGATGAATTTACGCCACACTGATAAGTGCACGCTAGTAACCAAGATAAGAAAAAGCGCCTTTAAGATGACAACATATATACATAATTTGTAGCTATTTGTTTTGAAGATCAAATCATCGAATACATGGCTAATGAGTAATGACTACTCTCTAGGCTTTTCAAAATAGAAAAATAAATAAGCACAACAACTAAACCTACATGTATCAAATTCTGCTACACAAGTACGGAAGTCTTCAATCGTGTTGAATACCAAATTATCAGCTACCTAATGCTATATAACATTTATTCGGATTTCCATTTTCGAGACATGCTCACAGATAGACTTCACTAATCCTTCTCAAAGGTCAAGCTTTATGTTAAACAGTCGATCAAACCAGGTTTCAGGTCCAAGTGAATGATTCCCTAGGTCGATTTATAGGAAACGTTTTTTTGGGGTAACATATGTACTAAAACTGCATGCACATCATCTGAACTCGCCCAAAATTCATGGATTCTCAGGGAAGTGTATATTGTTTATATTATTAATGTGAAGACCACTTTGTTTGACAGGATTGGGCAGTCAGTTGCAGCATTATTAAGAAGGCTTGGGTTACCGTACCAAGGAAATGAATCACATGGAAAAATTAAAATCAGTGGGTTAGCCATGAAAAGATGGTTTGAACCAAAGCTTGCTTCTTTCACTGGAAAACCAGGAGAATTTGGCTCCTCGCAGTTACAGCTGGGGAAGGGAATCACACACCAGCAGCGGGACATTCGAACTGGCAATCTGTCCTTGGAGTAAAGGGGGCATAACTTAAGTAGACATTTTAGAAGCATCTAATCCAGTTTTCCTAACCTCGGCTGATGCTCTATAGTACACATGCATACCTTCCGGCAACCCCAATCTTATAAATTCCTTCAAACTTGGGACACAGGATTTGGAAGCTTCTTTCTTGCATAGAGTTTGTAGAAGAGTAACGGGAGTTTTTAGAGTGAGCAGAGTGACAGCCGAGGAGTAATGGAGCGCAAAGAACATGAGGTTGCAAAGGGAGAGAGGTGTAACGTACACAGGTCATCATTCCAGTGTCTTTGTGGTACCTTGGAGTTGGAAATTGGTGATGACCCCTTCAAAAATGTATGCTTTAAGACAATAAAAAGTGAGGGAAAACAGCAGTACAGAGTTGTACTTGTGTGTTCATTACCATCACGGAAGTTGAAATGTATGCTTATGACAGTGTCAACCTTGTTTATATTTATATATACCATTATAGAGTTATCCCTCCCTCTCTCTCTCTCTCTCTCTCTCTCTCTACTTTGTTTGATATACAATTGTAATAGAAAGACAAGAAAACCGATTTATGTGACTCTTAAACTCAAAATAAAATATTTTTCTTTTCGACAAACGATTTTTGTTTTTTTTTTTTAACAAACGATATTATTTACACTAAGCGGAAGCTGATTGAGTATAGCCTCACGATAAACTAGCAAGAATGTGGTTCAAATTCGCTTTTGGCAAAATTGAATCTAATACCTCTCATTTACAAGTGAATAAGAATATCATTAGACCGTGAAAACAATGATGTTAAATTAGTACGCAATTCAGTTTTGATCTGCAATTGTAATTGAAACTGAAAGATAAGAAACCAGTTTCAATTAGAAATTATTGGATTAAAAAATTAATTAAAATATTTAATCAATTATCATGGAGGTTAAATGTCAAATGGGCTTCGAAATAGTTTCGGGTTTTAGCTGAGCCCATTAAGCCAAACCCACTTATAACAAGAAGTCAACAAGTTACTTCTGTTGACACAAGGCCTAAAAGGCCATAGCAACCACATGGTACGTTTTAGCCAGGGTGTTGTTTTGTTTTTTTGTTTTTTTTGAAAACTGCCAGGGTTTTGTTTGGTGTGATACAAAGCTCTATAGAGTCTACTCTTGCCTCACTCTCTCGTTAAGCGTTATGACTGAACCTCTTAGAGAAGTAATGTGATTACGATTGTACCAAATCCAACCCAAGATAAACAATGTACCATTACTTGAACACTTTGCAAAAACTTGATTAGAATAATGCTGGCATTCCTTACACTGTGTCAAATATATGAATGGGTCATCGCTAATATGTGATTTGATACTTACAATGTTGATTTATTTGATACATCTGAATAACTAAATGATCTGCAATTCGATTGGTTTTTTGTAGGAATGATTTTCAAATGAAGATTAAGACAATGAATGATTCCGATTATGAACTTTCTAAAGTGAAAATATGTTATTTGCAAGTCGAAGAATGAGTTCATCTCCAAAAGAGAATACAAGTATTATTCATCGAATGCAATGTGGATTCAAGAGTTACCTCTATTGAGTCACTTAGTACTACGGTCTAGCGGTATTCATCTTCATTTGTAAGTGAGAGGTCTTAGGTTCGATTTCTCGTCAAAAGCGAATTTGAACCACATTATTACTAGTCCATTATGAGGCTTATCCTATTTCCTCACCCTTTTAGTATAGATAACATCGTTTATTAAAAAAAAAAAAAAAGGGGTTACCTCTATTAAGGGTCCCTAAAAATAAACAAATACATTTGCCCTTAACCTCTTGTGCTGCCCCCACATGTTCCATTGCTGAGTATCAAATTGAAGAAAATGTGAGGCTGCTGAAAGCACGTTCCTAACTAAATTCAAGAGCAGCCTGCATGGACCGAATAAAAGAAAACAAAACCATGTGATGCTATTGTGCTAAAGAAACGGAGGCAATACATAATTAAGCTGTTGGTGCAACATTTCAACAATATGGATATTCTAGTTATAGACCATCGATCTCCTGGAAATATAATATATATATATATATATATATATAGGGAAGTATTATTGACATTTAAAAAATTTCATTCTACAATTCTCACAAGTGTATTTTTCTTTCTAAATATAGAAAGTTTGGAGTGTAAATGAGAAATTTGGAGTGCCAATAACAATTCCCTATATATATATATGTATGTATGTATGTATGTATGTATAATTAGTAAGGTAACACGGCATCAACAAATTAAGTTAATACATTGTAAGGTAATGCCGCATTAACTAGTCGTTTGAGTCCATTCTACAATATAATTTTATGATCCATACTGTTTATTTTAAGTTATCAATAAAATATCATTCTTGCAAAAATTCACTCAAATCCAAGCGGTTTAGCCAATATTTGATTTATTATTATAAATATTTCCTTGCAAAAATTTATCAATATTGTGTTCATTTATTCAACTGAAAATATGACTTTAGCCCCTGAAACTCAAGTTTCTTTACATAAAACCCGACATAGTCTTTTTATCTGAATAAAACCCAATGACTAGGCTCCACATAAGTAAATTCATTAATTTTGTTTGCCTTTACACATTTTTCATTTTTTAGATACCTAAAATACCCCTAATTACCGTTTTGATGTAGACATTTAATTCTATGCATATTTGAAGGCAGAAATTAATAAAAAGAAATGTATTAATGAAGTCGCTATCATTTCAACTCTTGCATTATTGTATGTCGTCTTCTTGACATTAATAAAGTCGCTATCATTTCAACTCAAAAAAAAAAATAAATAAATAAATTATAGAATAAAAAATGTTATTTGATTCAAAATAAATTTATCTATATTTTATATGATAATATAGGTAAATTTTTCCACACATATATATTAGTAGTAAAATATGCCCAATATATATAATAATGCATGAAAATAATTCACCAACAAATAAAGAAAATTTGATTAAAAATTAATATATCTATTGCTTTTTGTTTATGAATTTCAATTCTTTTTTTATATTACAAACATAATGTACCTACAATATAATTTACCTATTGTTTAATCTTATAAGCAAATAATGTATCTACTATTTTATTTTATTTATTTATTTATTTATTTTTGTTTTTGTCGAATATGTACTGTTTTATTTTAATGGAGATAATTTGTCTTGGTTTAATTTTTACGAAATTATTTATGCACTGTTTAACTTTCCCAAAATAATGGAACTACTATTTTAATTTACCTACAAAATAAATACTATTTGATTCAAAATTAATTTACTTATATTTTAAATATAAATATAGATAAATTATTTTTAACAAGCATATATGATAACAAACAAAAAATGCCTAATGTATGTAATAATCTAGGTAAAATAATTTACCTACAACATAAAAGAACATTAATTGGTTTTTTGTTGTTTTATAAAACAATATTATTATTTGATGCAAAATAACTGATTGTACAAAGGATTTTTCTTTCCAAACGAAAAATGTGCCCATAAATTGTTTATCAACATAGCTAAATTTATATATATATATATATATATATATATATTCCTAATATTTATCATACAAGAAAGGTAAAATTTTCATATGGGGTTAATTGCTAATCATAATTAGGGTGGGTAATAATATTTATTGACATAACTAGAGTTTTGTGGCATAAGTTGTAAATATGTGATGATAATTGGTTACATATTTGTCTACATGGTACTCCATTTGAAATTTAGGTTTTATTTGGAAGTTTAATATTATGTGGGTTTTTGCTTGGAAAATAAGAGTTTCAAGGGCCTTTTTCTAAAGAACCCCATTATATTAGCATACTAACTTATTAGCGCCGTATTATATATACTTTGAATTGCACAAAGTTAAATTAAATACATGTAAGTATTGTAGTTAAATCCTAAAATTAATTAACAAGGATCTCAGTCACCAAATCATAATTCAATTCGAACTTTCCCTCCTAGCTACTAAATACATGTACAAAAATCTTATATGAGGTCTCCACCATTCCGAAGTCTACCAAAATTCTCCATCATCTTTGTAATCTGGCAATTCCCAGCTCGTAAATGAGACTAATGAAAGTCTCTTCTTTGCATGGAATTGTTAGACCCCCCATTGGATGGTTGAAGCCAAACTCTTCTTCTGCGCTCTTAAGCAGGACCTTAAACGAAGGATGGTTCAAGTAAGCCACTGGAACCACATACCTCTTCTTTCCAAATTCTCCAACATAAACTGCAACATGGCCTTTCGGGACTTCATGAGATGACGACCAAGACTGCAGTTTGAGAATGTGCTTCATCATACCCATGATATATGAAACCCTAAAACGACTTGAAAATTTACAGTTGAACTTGGAATGATGGGGTTTTCTAGCTAAATTTGCTTAATACAAAAGCTGTTTTTTTCCTTAGCTGCTTGTTATAGAAGCTATAGTAGTAGTGTGAAACCCAAATGTTTGTGCCTCTATTTATAGAGTCGTCAAATTTTTGAGTAAGTTGGAGTATGAGGTCAGGGATCAAAGACTGTCACATGGGTTTGCTCATCTTGGCCTATCTAACCGACTTTAAATATGCAGAAAAGCCCTACTTGTTCGTCTGAATATCCTTACATTATGTAATGGTCCAAATAATAAAGAAAAACTCATGGCTGCTGCCACTGCCACTGTCCACAAATAGGTCCATATGTCACGTAACTTTAATGCGTATCAAAACCAGGGATGCCCTACGCCGGAAACCATGGAATTGGAAAGCAACTCGGCATTCAGCAACATCCATGTGAATGTTATTTTGAAAAAGAAAAATAATATAAACTGCAGCTTATATTTGATGAAATGTGCTCACTTTTACTAGTTGTGTTACGATTTCGGAGTTTTGTTCACAATTGAAACAATCATGGTCGAGATCTTATTAACAATTGGTATGATCATCATATGAACCCGCTTTGATACTATTTTAAGATTTTAGAATTGTGCAAATAACTTGCTACTAATCGCACTAATATTATCACAGCTCAAACAATCTGCATAATTTGACATGTGTTAAATCTTATCACAAAAGACTTTGATATTGTTAGGTACTATATAAAGAAGAATTGAATTATCCAAATAAGTTGACCGTCTGACTATTTTTTTGCTCTAACCAACCCCGGCAGCGGTCTAAAATTTGGTCTCATCTGTCCTCATTATCCAATGCTCACTACTCCGTGCTTATCCATATACATATGAGAATGACTTATTAATAATCGAATCAATACTATGCTTTTTTTTTTTTGCCATCTAAATGCACACATAATTGTTAGACTACAGAAGTATAATATTATATAATAGTGTACTATATCTGTAAGTCTGCTTCTCTAGATTATGTTTAGTGTTGGCTAGCGGCTTGGTTTTATGACTCGGCGCTAGTGTGTTTTTTGAGTGGTCATTGACGTTCCTCTTTACTGTAGCCTATATTTATCTTTTGTATCTCGTCGTTTTCTTTTGTGGGTCTATCATTTATTCCAGTCATTTCGAGGTTGCCCATGTTTGGGTGACTCAAGGTTAATACCGATGGGTTTTGTACCAACACATGTGTAGGATTTAGGGGGATTTTTCGCTCATTAGAGGGTGGGGCACTTGGTGCTTTGCATCACACACAAAATTTGTTGCTGCAGAAATTCTTGCTTTGATTGTGGTCATGTTTATGACTTGAGTCAGAGATTGAAAACATTTATGGATTGAAACAGACTCCCTGGCTATTCATTATCTTTTCAAGGCTCCTAATACTGTCCCTTGGTTTCTGATGGTGGATTAGAAAAATTTTCTCTTGCGACTTCGTCAAATGCGATCTACGTGTACACATATTTATAGAAAAAAAAAAATCAGGTTGCATATGCTTTAACTTCATTTGGGGTAGATAGTTATACTTATTACTGGTGGTTTACGATTCCAAATTAATTTGTAGCCTCTGCAGATGCTCGTGACATTTCACTTTGTCCTTATTTTCGTTTTCGTTGATCATTTGGTCTTTACGAGTCTTGGTATAGTCCTTTTGCTTGTATTTTTTTTTTCATTTACTTTCATTATTATCAGTAAATTTGGTGGAGGAGGGATGAGCAGGGGGTTTCTAAATGTAATGGTCCTCTCCTCTTTGTGGTAGGGTACGTGTCTCCCACACGACCATTGTTAAAGAGCTAATCTCACATAATCTTTTTTTATCTAATATATATATATACACACACACACATGTTTAACATGTTACCTCTTATGTTATCTCATGACCAAAGGTGTCAACAACCCGGACACGGGGGCAGCGGAAAAATTAACCTTATGCCCGTTGCGCGAGTACAAATACAATAAAATAAAACAAAACAAAAATAAAGTTCTCAATACAAATAATCCGAGAAACCTTACAAGTGTATAAAAATAAAACAAAACCATAAATCTCTCCTCTAACACAACCTTAGCTCGTATACTCTTCATTAATCTCGTACCAAACCTACAAAGTCTAAAATGTACAAGGTGAGCGAAACCACGGCTCAGTAGGGACTTAAGTATTATCAAGGATAATTGTCAAGGCTAAATCAAATGTGAGGCAACATGTAAATCAATTATATCATGTTAACAAACATAAATTATATTTCATGAATGCATCTTAACTTCAATACCATGCATTTACCATTAATTTATATAATAAAACAAATGGACATGCACGTCACATACCATGCATTTACCACTGCAGCGGTGGTCCGTAAGCTTTATCATGTAAACTTAACGCCTGTAACTTTGTCATTCCAAATTTCCCTTTTGTTATTTTGTCATCTAGTTCTTCTCTCGATCACCAGAGTCCCGACTACTTGATACAACTTGTCCAAAATATTTTATACGTTGTATGTAGTTTGCATGAAAAGTATTAGTTTGAATATTTGTGGTTCTGTTTGTGTGTGTGTGTGTGTGTGTGTGTAGAGAGATAAGAAAAGAAAAGAGTGGAAGAAATACATTATGTTAGGAGATTGTTCGTGAAGCTTGGCACTTGGATTGGAATACAAAGTTAGGCACTAGCTTTAGAATTGAGGTAGAGGTTTCTTGGAAAACTTATCAATACTAGGGCATTTGTCTTGCTTAAGCTTTATGAAATATGTGTTCTATTTTGTATGTTTATAACTGATGTAATTGTTTATATTGGAACTTTGACATATTATTGTTATTTTCAATAATATGAATATTATGATAATGGTGATTATATGCATATATTGTTGCTTATTGGAGTGGATGGACTTTAATGGAATATTTAAAATTGAGATATAGAAATGAAACTATTTTTTGTGTGGTTGAGTTTGACAATTATAAGGACTAGCATGGATGACAAAAGTGAAATTAGGAAAAAAGCTAGATCGATGAATCTAGCATATCATGGGACACGTTTTGTAGCTCCACATAGCATATGGCCTTATCTACATATCTATATGTCAACCAACAGAAATTAAAATGTTGATGTGCAAGAGTGAATAATATGCATATAATGCATTTGATCAGATCATCAGAGTGAGCAAGTGCGTGACTCTGAGTGTGAAATTAGTAAACAAACTCATAAGGATAATGGTAGGGAAATCAAACGTTTTAAATCAAATTTGTAAATCAAATAATGTTGTTGTTGATAATTGGATTATTACTTAAGCATTGATTAACATGTTTATTTTCTATTGATGACACATCATTTAGTTTGCCAATTTAGTTTAAAACTTTGGTCTCTCTAGCATTACCCAACTCATAAATGCTAACGGAAGATGATGAGTGTCAGTTACATATGGAGTCCATGTGTGATGAATTTCAAAAATTAATCATTACCCTGATACAGCTAGCTAGCTAGGGACAGAAGAGGATCCTCTCTGAACCCACTTTGTGGGAATCCTAGGGATCTTCACATCATAGTTGTTCATCATACATCAGGCGATCAATTTTCGTCAGATACTATTTGTGTTTAATTTTAAATAAAAAAGTTAAATAATTTTTGATCGCATGATGCACAATGTATCCGGATGGGATCCAAATCTGCTAGGGACAACGTCTCACATAGTCACATGTTACTGAAAAGTGAAAATAGCTAGTTTAATTTGCCCACCGTTTTTTGGCATATGCACTGGTGGCCACTGTAAGTGCATGTCGAGACTCTGTGGTTTGAAGTTTGATGCAAGCCGCCAAGGAGATGAACAATAGTTAATAACATCGTCTAGGTGGGTACATTGAGCCTGTAGAAACCGTATATTCTACAATATTAATATTGGCATTCATTGACTCTAAAACCATCCTTGAAGAGCCTTAACCATGTTAACTGCCTAGCTAATAGAGCCTAACGAGAAATTTTGTTGTATTCTGAACACCATATAAAACACCATGAGTTATAATATAAGTGAATCACAAGATTAATATGTCTCACTTTATGGTTAAGTTGAGAACACCTCTTATTTGAATTATAGTTGAACCTTTATAAGCTAATAGCCTTGGAACCAAAGAAATCTTTTAATTTATCAAAGTATTCCTTATTTTATAAATATTGTACATTGTATTTAGTTTCTTGTTGACGAACTAACAATTCTATCTATTTTTTTAACCAAGTAAAATTCATGAATCTACTTTCTTCTTTTTTTTTTTTCTTAGAAATAGATTATACAATGTTAAATGCACTACATTATTCTATTTTGTGAACATTATCGTAATGGAATGGATGTCAAGGACCTCTTGAACTACCCTGGAGAAAACACAACTTCAAAGTTGTTGACTGACGAACATATAATTGAGAGCACCATGAGAAGATCAAGAAGATGAAGTCGAAGGTGATAGTTCTAATATGAAGCCCATTTCGCAAAAAGAAGCTCTCAAAGTGGTGACGACATTGAATCATTTTTGTTGCAATATGAGAAAACCATACAAGAACTTATCATGTTGAAACAAGGATTGAGTCATATTTTAGTAAGGTCTCACACTTGAATCATAATGTAACTACCCGTCCTTAAAAAATATGATTTTTATAATTTTTAAATGTGAATTTACGAAAATGCCCTTCGAGGAAAAGTGTTGACTCTTGTTGACTGCCGTGTCGTGTCATGTAAGACTCGTTTTCTTGGCGTATTCTCATAGTACTCGTCGCTACGAATGCATGTGCGCAAACAGAATGTAATTTGGAGTTATAACGAAGATTCTACAAACCTTTAAACGTCGAGGATATTTTGGTAAATTAATAATTAATTGAACATGTGGTATTTTGTTGGACCGTTGGATGAGTGCCACGTGGGCCCACCCCCACTTTTCTGGAACACTCTCTCTCTTTCTTCCGTAGCTCTTCTCTCTACTTTCTTAACTCTCTCTCTCGGCTCTTCCTTTCTCCCGTGAAACAAACCACCATCATCACCAAATCTTTCGGCTTGTTGAACATCAAAACCACCATTATCTGCATGTCTTCACCACCATAAATCTAGTTTTGAGTTTTGTTTCATTGAAAACGAACGCAAAACACGAGTTCGAAGAACAAGGTTTTGGGTCGAGACTTCTAGGCATGATTCAGATAATTTCTAGCCATATTTTGAACTCTAAACATATAAGCTTCAGGTGAGTGCATATTGATGATAGTAATTGCAGTATGTATGGTTATGTTTAGATGTATTTAGTGCTCATTATCTTGCACCTCGGTGTTAGTGCTCCATCCGAGGCCAAGGCCTAGCCTTCACGTGATCATTCACCTCCCGCACCACACGCTCACCTTGGATCCAAGGCAGGTGCCAGCCTGTCGTATAGACACCATTAGGTGGTTCCGATTCGTAGGTAACTTATGATTTATCGCACAGCCTTCACGTGATCGTAGCACTTTAGCGTATTTATTTACACTCAGCCTGTCATACATACCATAATAGGTGGTTCCGACTCATGTACAGGCATATTTGATGAGCTATAGGTTCAGCTGTACAGGTCACATTAGGTGACTCCGACTGACACATTATTTATATTGATTTATTTCACCTGACTTACTTATTTCATTGCTGAGATACTTGACATGGCGCATACTTTGGTTTTCATTGCTCTCGAGCCTGGTTTCTTTATATGTATGTAGTATTATTTTCTGCGAAATTATACGGGTTTTGCAGTGAGGGGTTATTATCTTTGGAAAGAGAAATGGTTTCAAAAAGCTTTGTTTTTGCCTACTCACGTTTTCTGTTTTTCGCCCCTTCAAGTTTTGACTGCTAAAAATTCGTATTGACGAGGATTCTTGGCGAATCTCAGTATAGGTGGCTACCTCTTAGGGTATGATCTTTACCCACACCACTGTATTTTACTTATGCTCTAACGTCGCATGTGAAATGAGTTCATTCCCGCTCACAACGCACTTTTGTCTTTAGGCACTTTTAGGTTTAAATTTATTCATATTTTCCACATCACTACACTTTATGGCTTCGTCACCTTCCAGGTGTAGGCCAGCACCTTCGTCACCTTCCAAGTGTTGGCAAGCACAACTTGATTTGGAGTCCTAGCAGACATTCCGGGTTAGGATGTGTCACATAAGCAGTGTATATTAGGAAATTATTAATTTACATATTATGTGGAACATGTATGAATTTTTTATAATGTATTATCTTACAAATTATCAAATTATTAGTTTAGCACATTATCCTCAAATCAGAATCGATCAAAAATATTCTTTAACTAAAGTTATTAATTATTGAGTATTAAATTATCAAAGTTCAATTACAGTTTGTGCTAATGTGTTGCCCTCCAGTGCGCATGCCTCGTGTTTGGAAATATTGGATCTCATATTAGAGGTTCTAGGATGCTGCCGCCGGTTATTTTTTAGATCAGGATTTAGCATTAGATTTCTAGTCAAAGAGCAAATAAAAATTTTCAATTTGTCGGAAAATATAATATATCTAGTAGAATTTTGGCTCCGATATAAGTTGATATAGTCCAGGGTGCATTCGTAAGAGTCTAAGAGAGTCATTAATCGATAATATGCAGTGCATGTGGATGTGGGCATGCAATCACTGTCGTGATCTAATATGGGAGAAGAAGACGCAGCAGATGAGATTGATCTCTGAAGCTCTGAGCGAGGCAGTAATGCATGCAAGGAATAAGGAACAATTTTTAATACACTATTGTCAGACCAGAAAAATAAAATAAATAAAATTTAACTATTTTCTCATGTTGAAGCGACCCCTACATACAGGCCTGTTAGGCCAGGAGAGACTAATAGGGTCACATTACACAATCCAATAATTTCATCCAAATTTTGTATAAAATAAATCCTAAAAAATTCAATTTCATCTTAAAATTTGATGAATAATGTGTGGGAAGTAGCTCAACTTTTTATTAGCTCTTACAAATTTTTTATCTCCCAATGTGGGATCAAATAAATAAATCAAGAATGATAATTTTCGCACATCATTCTTAATTTCTCACACACCACTCTTTATTTATAACTGTTAAATTCAATGTATAAAACGAAAATAACTAACATGATTAAATAGGAGTGTAGAAGGCTAACAAGGATATGTTTATCATTTCCTTATCAAAGTCATTGCAGATAAATCTGTAACTTTACAAACTTTTGCTTTTGTAATACTTGTATAGGAGTCGGTTTGTAATCCTGTCGGCTGAGCAGAACAATGGCAACCATGAATTAGAACAATGTAATACCTCAAACCAACGAGATCAAGGAAGCCTTCAGTGAATTGGTCTAGAATTGCATCCACTGTTGGGCAATCAAATTTTATCACAAACATCATATTCTGGTTAGCCTTCTGCATTTTGCTGTTATCCATTTTATTGTTTCTACATTGTTAGTTCAGAATTAGACCATAAGGAGGTAGACATTAGGAAATAAGGATAAAGAACTTAACTAAAAATTACAAAAATATTAGGGAATAGTATTTCCAAGAACTTGCAATTAAAAAAATAAATAACAGACTGATAACTCATTGGTCTCATGTCTATTCCTTTCGCTTGTAGAATAGAAGTTGGAAAGAAGAATGAATTGGTTAAACAATTGACCATCATCAGGATTCAGGCCATATACAGAGTCAATGATTATTTTACGAACAATTTAGACATGAAGTTAGACTGATGAAGTAGTCTTCACTGCATGGAATTGTGAGTCCCCCAGTAGGATGATCATATCCAAACTCTTCCTCAGCCTTGTTTAACAATTCTTGGAACAAAGGGTGGTTCAAATATGATATCGGAATCACAAATCTCTTCTTTTCATCTTCTCCAACATAAACCGCAAAGTGGCCTTTTGGAACCTCAGTACTAGTACTGTCTGCAGCTGATCCATATCTTGCTGAAAGAGTTCTCTGAAGTTTCTGCTTGGCATGAGCTATTCCCATCAACTTGATTCCCATCTTTAGGAATGTTAAATAAACAAATGTACCACGAAGATCAAATCAAAATGGTTGAGACCTTGAGTGATTAAGTGAGAAATGCGGATTTGGCTTGAATTGGCTTGTTAGTACCTAAATATATAGGGGAGGAATTCAAACCTTCAAATGGATAAAATTGTAAGGTCCCTATTGAGAATGTTGTGAGAAACATATCAGGTGAAGGAGTTGGTGAAGTTTCACATGGACTGTGCCTTAATTAGCCAAGACATCCTGCCCTACAGAACTTTAGGAACCAATAAAGAGTGGTGCAAATTGAGGGATATATGGAGTGAGCCCCCTAACGCACGCCTCGTGGGGGCTTCTTCCGAATTTTATTTCAATAATCTTGCCATGGAGATTGTATTTTTCATTCTTTATTCAACAATCATCCTTGTAAGAAAATCAGACAAGTCCGAAACCAATGAGACATATAGGCTAAAATGTTAAATAGATGAACACGGTATTTCAAAAAAACGCTAAAATGATAACCAATTAATTTGAGTGGTTAATCTTGAACTTGAGCAACGATAAACTTTAAAAAAAGACCTCAAAACTAGACAGTTCAGATCATTGAAATTGAATGAAAAGTGACACCATAAAACAGCCCTTCAAATAAACATAGTTGAGGGATATCCCTTAAGTGAACCTATAGAGTCATCTGAGTAATGTTTCAACTAATAAAGCAGAGACCTTTCTGATGCTAGCCATGTTCTTAACATTAGAGGTCAGTATCCAATTAAAGAGGATATTCTGAGTCTGTGACTCATTGCGCATATACTTAAAGCACTGAACTTGGACGTACATGGGGCTATTCAGTAGCTTTTTTTATAGTGACAACCAGCAAAGAAGCCTTTTTGTGGTGACAGGCTCCCAAAATTAAGCCAATATATTGGTTGTCTACTTTCTGCTTAGACTTTCCCTTTGGATTCGCTAAACCATTACTTGGGACCCTCTTTGACTCATTCACATGGGATTTGGATCCCATCCGGGTACTTTGTGAGGATCTTAAGAATCCTCACATTCTATTCGTTTATCATATATTGTGCTGCTATAAATTATTTTGATTTTTTTTATAATTAAACATAAACAGAGTTTAACGAAAACTGTCCGCATGATATACAATGACCGGATAAAATGTGAACATCTCTAGAATCATTACAAAGAGGATTCGGAAAGCATCCTCATCCATTCACATGGAAAGTCTTGGTGGAGTGAGTAGAGTTGAACTAATCGTATCATCCAAGAAATCTCAACAGGCTTTTCAAATAACAATCTTATCTCATTTCAGATATATGTAAATTTCTTTCTTTTATTTTTTATTTTTTACTTTTTGTAAACAACTGTTTGATTTCCTGCGGTTTATATTGTTTATTATGTACTTGTGAAGCATCTAAAGCCCATACACCAAGTTCTGTCAAATTTTATTGTTTTCTAAGTCATATTTTTTGGTACCATCCATGATATCACAGCTGCACAAGATTCTATTAGCAAGTCCAAAGGTAACTTTATTAGGTTTCTTGTAAATTATACTGCTTTTAGAAAGGATTAGGAATGGATGAATATTAAAGCAGAGAAATAAATTAACATAAATTTTGTATGTAACATTTTTGTTGAGGATCATGACTGTAACTCTAAGTCTGAGACTCTGAGGACCAATCAACGTCAAATGTAAGTATTGTGGTTTATCCAACGCTGCGGTTTTGAAACAAAGAAATATTTTTGTAAATTAAAAAAAAATAAACTAAATTTATTGAGGAAAATTTCTTAGATTAAAATGAAGCCTTATGTTATAAGCTAAACTGGAACCATGATTCCTAGTTAGAACTTGAAGCTTTTGACACTTCTGTGTATAAAACCAATGTGATTTTTTCTATTCAGCAATAAAAAGCAAGTTTTACAATCCAGGCTATCAAAATGAAATAAGGTATGGGTTTAATTTTACATGTATATAATTTAGTATTTTATCTGGAGTTGTTTTATTGATGTAATGGTGGGGACTCTAGATAATTGTATTCTATTACAAATTATTATTTAGTTGTCACTGCAGCCTGTGAAGAAGAACCTTGAATGACACACCCCGATCTAAAAATTGGGGATTGCTGGCCGTCACGTGAAAGTGACGTAGTCAAGTGCGCAATGTGGAAGTCAAAGAGTGAAAATACAAGGAAAAATAAAGTCGACAAGATAATTTACAATAAAAAGATCAGTGAGTACTAGTGACAAACATGGAAGGAGAAAGGCAAAGTAAAAGTTCAAGTATCCTAGGTGTAGTCCAGAATAGACAAACACTATACAAGTGAACTAGAAAGTCCTGCACGGAGGGTGCTCTGTCAGAAATGCATCAATGCCTCTTTCGTCAACCACGTCCTCGCTACCTAAAACCTAGAGGGGCGCAAAACAGAAAACGTAAGTGGGCAAAAACAAAGCTTTTAAAAATCATTTCATTCTCAAAAGTTATAACCCCTTTCTGTAAAACCCGTATACTTTTCAGAAAATATTATACATACTCGTATATCAAATCATGCTAAAACGATATAGCTCAAATATGCCATGCCAGAATATGCCGCGTTAGAATATCCAAACAAATATTATAAGCATCAAGCAGGTGAGACAAAACAAATCATAATATGCTAATAATAGCAGTACATCAGCCGAGGTCACCTAAAGTGACCTGTACGGTTGAAACTATAGCTCCTCAACCATTATCCTGCACACAAGTCGGAAACACCTATAGTGATCTATACGATAGGCTGGTGTATATAAATATGCTCAGTGCTACGATCACGTAAAGGCACTGCGATGTATCGCAAGTCACCTGAGAGTCAGAACCACCTAAAGTGGTCTGTACGACAGGTTGACACCTGCCTTGGATCAAAGGTGAGCGTATGGTGCGGGAGGTGAACGATCATGTGAAGGCTAGGCCCTACTCTGGCGGAGCACAATCACCGAGGTATAGGAATATAAGCTATAACTCAATCTTATTAACACCACATCTATCACTAACAACATACTCACCTGACTTACCTGAGTGTCCGCGGCACCAAAGCATAACCAACACAATCACAACAATAATATTGACAATATTTGACATGGCATTTCAATTATAAAACCACTAAAACGTAATTTCTGGAAAGATACCAATCAATATATATATTGAAAACAAAAACCCACTCACTAATACGTAGAAGGATCGTACGCCTCAAGCCTCGCGTGGCTGCGCTCTTCCTCCGGATAGTCCTCACCTATATGTGAAACAACTATAAAACCGTCAATTTAACGCACATAACCAACCTTAGATAATAACTTCTCATACATTGCTCAAATAGAGTGTTTGAATATACCACCAAGCTCTACTCAACCTCACGAACATCCCCATATTTTAAAAATAATTTTCCAACCTCCCACGTGCCGGCCACATGAGGGCATGTGCCTGGCATGCATGTGGAAACCCTAACAGCGTTAGGGAATATTCCGTTAAAACCCTAACAGAAGTTAACGGCCATTTCCTGATGCAGTTAGAATATTCCGTTAATTCTGACGGAATATTCGCCTCCTTCTCCGGTGAGCCTAGCCGGTCGCCGCAGTCTGCAACTCGAATTTTCGCCGGTTTCTGGAAAAACTTCAAACCTTAATATCTTCTTCATTTCTCAACCAAATTCCATGAAATTTGAACCAAAATGAAGCTTACAATGAGTAGAACAAAACCTTACCACTTTGGGGACCTAAAACCAACGGAATCTCGCCGGAGGAACCTCAATAATTCGGCCAAACCTGCATCTCGATGAACTCAAGCTTCCCAACATCCAAAACACTTCAAAATTACTCCCTAAGCTTCATGAAGACGTCCTAAAGCTCCCTATAACCTTAGAAACTTCTAAAAACCTCACGATCATGTGTGCATGAACAGTGCACCAAAATTGGGTTCTCGGGTTTTTAAAGGTCTCATGTCCTAAAAATGGTATGGATGAGTTCCTGGGCTTGCAAGGAGTCCAAAACTAACCTTCAAACCTTCGATCCGTGCATGGAAAGTTAGTTTGAAGTTCGTCCGTACACTTGCAAAGGAAATGGAAGGAAAATGGAAGAAAGTCCGAGAGAGAAGGGAAAGAAGGAAGTCATGGGTGTGTATGTGTGGGTGTGTGGTCCAGATAGAAGCCCACCAACCAAAAACAAAACAAACCAAACACCCTACAACACAAATTAACGTCTAGGGGCAAAATCATCATTTCACACTTACGGTACAAATAATTCGGGATGGGCTGTCACAATCTACCCACCTTAAGAAAATTTCGTCCTCGAAATTACATAATAAAACAAACCACTAGTAATCATAAAACAAGTGGGGATACAAATCTCTCATCCGATCCTTCGTCTCCCAAGTAGCCTTCTCCACTGAGTGATTCCTCCACAAAATCTTCCCCAAGCGTACCGTCTTTTTCCTCAGAACCTTATCTTTCCAGTTTAGAATAGTCATCGGCTCTTCGTCGTAGGTCAAATCAGGATTAATTTCCAACGGCTGCGGAGGTAGCACATGTGATGGATCTGAGACATAGTGACGAAGCATCAAAACGTGAAATACATCGTGCACTTGAGATAACTCGGGAGGTAACTCAAGTCTATAAGCTACTTTACCGATCCGCTTAGTGATCACGTACGGTCCGATATACCTGGGACTTAATTTCCCCTTTTCCTGAATCGTACAACACCTTTCCACGGCGACAGCTTCAAGAATACCTAATCACCTACTTTATAGGTCCGATCAGTGGCATGCCTGTCTGCTAAGCTCTTCTGACGATCCTGGGCTGCTTTCAGCTTAGACTTGATTACTTGAATATTTTGGGTAGCCTCATCCACTATCCTTGGGCCCTCTAAAACTCTTTTGCCTACATCTGACCAACACAACGGTGTACGATAGGATTTACCATACACTGCCTCGAAAGGTGAGATACCAAGGCTCGAATGGTAACTGTTGTTGTAGGCAAACTCCATCAGATCCAGACGTCTATGCCATGCATCACCAAACTGCAAAATAGAGGATCTCAGCATATCCTCCAGTATTTGAATGGTCCTCTTAGATTGCTCATTAATTTGAGGATGATATGCCTTATTATACAGTAATCTCGAACTAAGAGCTTCTTGAAATGTTATCCAGAATTTAGAAGTAAATCTTGGATCTCGATCAGAGATGATGCTGACTGGTACACCATGATATTTAACGATCTTCGATACAAATAACTCAGTTAACCGTTTCATGGAAAACTTCTCTTGAATTGAAATAAAATGCACGGACTTGGTGAGTTGATCAACCACTACCCAAACACCATCATAACCATTTCGTGTATGGGGAAGCTTATACAAGAAATCCATGGTAATATTTTCCCATTTCCACTGTGGAACGAGAAGTGGCTGCATCCGTCCAAACGGCTTCTTTCTCTCGGCTTTAACCTGTTGGCATACAATACATCTGCTAACATACTCGGTAATCTCTTTTTTCATACCCGGCCAATAGTAAAATGGTCATATGATATGATACATTTTAGTGCTCCCCGGATGCATAGCATATGCCGATACGTGTTCCTCATCCAAAATATCATTCTTCAACTCCGCGTTGTTCGCTACAAACATTCTACCTTCTAGCATGAGCATGTCGTTTGATTCACGAATCCGAAGGTCTTTCTTTCCCCCCCCATTCCTTAGCCGAATCAGCTCCTGAGTTTCATCGTCATCCATCTGTGCCTCGAGAATACGGTCAATCAAGATTGGCCTGACTTGAAAGTGAGCAAGTAAGGCTTCCTCTCGAGCTTCCACTTCTAACTTCACTCCAGTCGACCACAAATCAGTATGAAGAGGAACATGGCTTGCGTGAAAAGCATCAATTTTGCCTTGAGATTTCTGACTAAGTGCATTAACCACCACATTTGCATGTCCTGGATGATACTCGATCGTGCAGTCGTAATCACTTAGCAGCTCTATCCACCTCCACTAGCGAAGGTTCAAATCTCGTTGAGTAAACAGGTACAGGAGACTCTTATGATATGTGAAGATCCTATATCTCTCACCATAAGGATAGTGTCTCCAAATCTTCAGTGCAAACACGATCGCCGCTAACTTAAGATCATGAGTAGGATAGTTTACATCATGAGGCTTCAATTGTCTCGAGGCGTAAGCGATAACCCTGCTATGTTGCATTAGTACGCAGCCCAAACCATTCAACGATGCGTCGCTGTAGATCTCAAAGTTACCACCATCATCTGGAAGTGTTAACACTGGTGCATGAGTGAGACAATACTTCAATTGTTGAAAACTCTGCTCGCAACTATCGTCCCACTCGAATCTAATGTTCTTCCTGGTTAACCTCGTAAGTAGTAACGCAATAACGGAAAAATCATGAACAAACCGTCGATAATAGCTTGCTAGACCAAGGAAAATCTGTACCTCAGAGACGGTTTATGGCTGCTCCCAACTTTCCACCCCTGCAATTTTCTGAGAATCCACCTGAATACCCTGAGCTGAGATAACATGTCCTAAGAACGCTACTTGATCTAACCAAAACTGACATTTACTGAATTTAGCGTATAACCGATGCTCCCTCAGTTTCTTCAACACTAAAGTAAGATGTCGCACATGATCTGCTTTGGATTTGGAATAAATCAAAATGTTGTCGATAAAAACAATGAAAAACCTGTCTAAGTACTGCTTAAACACTTGGTTCATCAAATCCTTAAAAGCAGTAGGTGCGATAGTTAACTCGAACAACATCACTAAAAACTCATAATGACCATATCGGGTTCTGAACGCCATCTTAGGAACATCCTCACTCTTAATCTACAGCTGGTAGTAGCCAGACCTTAAATCGATCTTCGAAAACATGCAAGCTCCTCGTAACTAATCGAATAAATCGTCAATTCGTGGCAACGGATAACGGTTTTTAATCGTCACCCGGTTCAACTACCGGTAGTCTCTACACAGCCTTAAGGTACCATCCTTCTGCCGCACGAACAAGACTGGAGCTCCCCAAGGCGAAGTACTAGGCTGTATAAAACCTTTATCTAATAACTCATACAACTGAATTTTCAGCTCTCTCAACTCAGCAGGAGCCATCCGATAGGAAGTCAAGGATATAGGGTCTGTACCTGGCAATAAATCGATAGTGAACTCTACGTCACGATCTGTCGATAATCCCGGTAAATCATCTAGAAACATGTCGGGAAAATGCCTGACCACTCTAATATCCTCCACACGGCTAGAAGCGTTATCGTTCAATATAACATGTGCCAGTTATCCCTGATAACCCTTTTGTAACAACTTCTTGGCTTTTACTGCCAAAATAATGTCGTGTCTGTCTCACGCCGCTACGCTCGCCAATAAATGTAGCCATAGGTAGCCCCGGGCGATGAAACGTAACTTTCTTCTCATAACAATCAATATTGGCTCGATTAAAATGTAGCCAATCAGTGCCCAAAATGACATCAAACTCAACAATATGCAACGAAATGAGGTTAGCTGGCATAACCTCATCCTCCACTAACACTGGGCACCCAGGGTACATCCAGCCTACCTGACACGTCTCTCCTCTAGGCATAAAAAACTTTAACTCAAACCCGAGATGTATGGGATTAGGTTGCGTCAATTGAGCAAATGTATGAGAAATAACTGAATGGGTAACACCATAATCAATCAACACTTTAGCAAAGTGACCAATGATTAAATCTGGGTTGTTCTGGACATCCTGCACTGTTAGGTTATGAATACGGCCCCGAGGCTGTTGCTGACCATCTCGACCTTTACTCGATTGACCACTACGTCCAGGTATACCACGACCCTGACCAGTCTGACCAACTTATCTTGACGATCATGCGCTGCTAGAAGTAACCTCCCTCTGCTGAGGCTGTACTCCCGAATACCACTGCGATACGCCAGCTGGATAAGGAGGATATGAGGTATAACCTTTAAGGTGTTGCTGATATTCGCTCTCGTAGCCACTTAGATAATAAGAATCCTGAGGATACGGGTATTGTGCTGCTGAATAAGGGACAACATCTCTTGGTAATGGTAAGTTACCCCACGACTTGTCTGACCATAGCCGCTAGGCGTTTGAGCCTGCTGACTAGGAATTGGTGGTGGTAAATAAGGTATTTGGGGCTTCTGCTGGACAATTTATTGCCCGATGTCTGACCTGTCCACAAGTAAAACATCCTCGACTGCTCTGTCTACACTCGCCAAAGTGCCGATTGTTACATCTCCGACAAAACGGAGCTTTTAAACCACCAGAATCGCCATCATCTTGCTGCCTCTGAAAACGTGGGCCTCCAGCAAACCTAGCACCTCTACGTTGGCCCGTAGAACTCATGCCTCCACTGGACGAACTAGAGCTAGCCCTGCTTTTTTTAAAACTCTGAGTCTTTTGGGGTCCCTGAAATGCTTGACCTTTACCTTTATCGTCTTTCTTTTGATTACCATCATTCTCTTCTTCTCACTAGGCATATTCTCAGAATCCTCAATCCTTAACAAAATCTCGTAGAACTCCTAATAAGTATCGCAAGGAGTAGTGGTTGCCATAGAACGCCACTTCTTTTTAGTACCCAATCTGAAACGATGAAGCGTCTCAACCGGATTAGCAACAACTTCCGGATGATAACAGGACAAATCAGTGAATCTTTTGTAATACTCATTCGCCATCAGCTTCCCCTACTTCAAATCAGTAAATTCTTGCTTTTTGCAATCAATATACTCAGGGGAAACAAACCTTTTCCGAAACAACTGTTTAAACATTTCCCAGTCAGCAGCTTCCTCTGGGGTCAAATGACGACCTTCATGTTCCCCCCAGAACGCCGATTCTTTACCTAAGAACCATGAAGTCGTCTCTACCCACCTTTGAGAATGAAGATTCCCTTGACTTTGCAACACTAGAAAAGTCTTTTCAATATGCTCAAGCCACCGCTTAGCTCCCTCATAACCTTCATAACCCTCAAAGTTATCCAGCTTTAGATTATACATGGTTTCTAGAGGAGTCATCTGAGGAGGGTGGAGCGTAGACTGAATCGCATGAGCTATAGCTTCCCTCAACTAAGCTATATCGGGGAAACTAGGCTCAGCTAAGCGATGTGGTTCACGACAAGGCGGCATAGTTCTGACAGAAAACACCAATAATTATTAGAATACTCACAAATAATGCAGGACTGCCAAACCTAGGCTTTGATACCAAACTGACACACCCCGACCTAAAAATTGGGGCGTGCTGGCCGTCACGTGAAAGTGACGTAGCCAAGTGCGCAATGCGGAAGCCAAAGAGTGAAAATACAAGGAAAAATAAAGTCAACAAGATAATTTACAATAAAAAGATCAGTGAGTACTAGTGACGAACATGGAAGGAGAAAGGCAAAGTAAAAGTTCAAGTATCCTAGGTGCAGTCCATAATAGACAAACACTACACAAGTGAACTAGAAAGTCCTATATGGAGGGTCCTCTGTCAAAAATGCCTCAATGCCTCTTTCGTCACCCACATCTTAGCTACCTAAAACCTGGAGGGGCACAAAACAAAAAACGTGAGTGGGCAAAAACAAAGTTTTTCAAAATTATTTCATTCTCAAAAGTTATAACCCCTCTCTGTAAAACCCGTATACTTTCTAGAAAATATTATATGTACTCGTATATCAAATCATGCTAAAACGATAAAGCTCAAATATGCCATGCCAGAATATGCCGCGTCAGAATATCCAAACAAATAGTATAAGCATCAAGCAGGTGAGACAAAACAAATCAAAATATGCCAGTAATATCAATACGTCAGCCGGGGTCACCTAAAGTGACCTGTACGGCTGAAACTATAGCTCCTCAACCACTATCCTGCACACGAGTTGGAACCATCTATAGTGGTCTGTACAACATGCTGGTGTATATAAATACGCTCGGTGCTACGATCACATAAAGGCTGTGCGATGTATCGCAAGTCACCTAGAATTGGAACCACCTAAAGTGGTCTGTACGACAGGCTGAAACCTGCCTTGGATCCAAGGTGAGCATACAATGCGGGTGGTGAACGATCACGTGAAGGCTAGGCCCTATTCTGGCGGAGCACAATCACCGAGGTGCAGGAATATAAGCTATAACTCAATCTTATCAACACCACATTTATCACTAATAACATACTCACCTGACTTACCTGAGCGTCAAAGGCACCATAGCATAACCAACACAATCACAACAATAATATCGATGATATTCGACATGGCATTTCAATTATAAAACCATTAAAACGTAATTTTTGGAAAGATACCAATCAATATATATATATATATATATATATATATATATTGAAAACAAAAGCCCACTCACTGATACGTAGAAGGATAGTAAGCCCCGAGCCTCGCGTGGTTGCGCTCGTCCTCCGGATAATCCTCACCTATATGCGAAACAACTATAAAATCCTCAATTCAACACACATAACCAACCTTAGATAAAAGCTTCTCATACATTGCCCAAATGGGGTGTTTGAATATACCAATAGGCTTTACTCAACCTCATGAACATCCCTATATTTTAAAAAAAAATTTATGTCCTCCCACGCGTCGCCACACGCCGGCCAAGGCACGGCCAGATGTGCCGGCCACGCACGTTAGGGAATATTCCATGCAATATTCCGTTAAAACCCTAACAGAAGTTAACGGCCGTTACCTGACGCCGTTAGAATATTTCTTTAACTCTGACAGAATATTCGCCTCATTCTCCAGTGAGCCTGGCCTTTTGGGACATTCGTTGTGGTCATACTCGATTGCTTAGCAATCAAGAGAGATTGCCAGATGATCAACAGCAAGCTCACACCATGGTTTCTGTGGAATATTTTTATGCTTAAGAGTTAAGATATCTTCGGAGATAAGAAGAAAGTTGTGACAGTGGAAGAGGAGATGTGAGGACGTGGGTTACATAGGCAACTTGGGTTTGTTTCCATGCATTTACAACTTGGGTTATGCAAATTTTTTGAGATATTTTGCTTGTTCTTCATGTAAAATATTATAGAAGCACGGGTTTTCGTTTGCCTGGTATTACTTGTGCTAAGAAAAATCTTCAACAATCGACCTCAAACCAATCTGCTTTGGAAGTCATAGAAGTTCCAAATGGCTATTTTGTAGTCCATATTGGGAAAGCCAAAGGAAACGGTTTGTGATTCTGATCTCATACTTGAACCATTCTTCATTCCAAGACTTGCTAAGTCAGGCTGAAGAAGAATTTGGATATGATCATCCAGTGGGTGGTATCACAATCCCTTGCACTGAATATAAACTCGTTAACCTCATTTCTAACTCAAGTAGGTGAGAGTGCATGGTAACATACAATTTTGATATCTGACATGTGCAATTTCATGACATTTATTGTTGCCAAAGATGTTTAAATCATTTGAAAAACTTGGTAAATTGGGGTACTTCTTCACATATTACTCTCTTATAAAACGCGGTGGAAAGTACTGTTCATTAACAGTGCCCACCCGGTTTTGCCCTCTCATTCTCTTCTTGGTTTTTCGGCTTTAGTAGGATTGTGCAGTGAATTGGTCATTTTGCCCCTTTCTCATTTTTGTTCCCACGAGTTGCTCCCGTTGGAAAGGTGTTTTATGGTGTTTTTGGTTGGGCTTTGGCCACGTGTTGATCATCCATCAGGTTTGCCTTTTCAGCTCTCCTCTCTTATTCTTCTTTCTTTCCCGCTGTTTTGTTTTACCTTCAACTTTTGCATTTTGTCTGGCCTCTGTCTTTGTTGCTTCAACTTTGGGTTGGGTTTGTGAGTTTTCTTCTCTGTTCTATTGCGCTTTTCTGTTCGTTTTCGTTTGGGTTTTGAGCTTCTATTTTTCCTCTGGGATTTTGCCATAGTTAGACTGTACTTTGTGTGGTTTTCTTTCCGCTGTTTCGTTCTTGACAAGAGTTTTGATTTTTTTTCCCTATTTTTGTTCAGTTGGCCGCCATTGATTTGGTATTCTTATGCGGTGAGCAAATTTTGATGTGATGATCTAATTTGGTCACGATGAGATATTGTTTTTGTATTAGATTGGTCTGTCTGTTGGGACTATGATACTAATGTGGTTATATCAAATAAGAAAGTGAGTTCAAATGTGCAATTGATTTGAGTCCATTCTTTTTCGTATGAATATTAATAATGAGGAGCGAACAAAAACGATGTGATCAAATTTTTTGAATTAAGCTATAAGTTTTGTCAAGTGGAATGAAACGACAATTCCAAATGAGTGTTATTTTGCTTCTATGACGTGACTTTCTTAATTTCGTTATTTTGCTTCTGCATTATTATGAGTTCTTAATTTGCTTTTGTGGATTTTCTTTTCTTTATCTGCAACCTTTGTGTCTCTTTCTTCAACACGAAGAAAATAATTGAATACACATGGTAAATTGAAAGAGTTTTGGTGTTTCGATTGGTTTAATATGTTTGTTGAGGGTTGTACTGCTGTCAGATATTTGATTGACAGAAACTTGCTGAATACACGGGCATGTACGAAAGGGTTTTGGTCTTTGGATTAGTTTCAATTGCTTTCTTGACAATCAACAGAGATTTTGATGTTGTGTCACTATATTGTTGTGGTGGTTAAATTTGATGTCATGTAGCTTAAACTCTTAAAATAAAAAGTAGCAGGGCTGATTATTCTTTGCTTCTTAAGATAGAGTAATACTTTGATTTAGTCTATATCTAAGTCTGTCACTCTGTAGTTGGAATGGTTCTTTTTTTTTTTTTTTTTTTTTTTAAATTTTTTTTGCAAATGACTTCATTTGGTTTTCTTATGTGATGCACATATTTTGATGTTGAATGTGTCACTGTACTATTGTGGTGGTCTAGTTTCTTCGCGATAGGATATTGTTTTTGTATTAGATGTTAGCCTTATAAGGTTATACAATTCAAACACAAATGAAGGAGTGACTGACTTGATCTCAACGGCGGCCATGGAAGTCGAACACAGAAGTAGCAGCGCATGGCAACACCAAGATCTTCTATAAACTCCTCGCCGAATACAACTACTCTATGGGAAGCATTATGTTGTGTGTTCTAGAGCTTATAGGGACCGGTGTTTTTTATATATAGGCTAAAAGCTAGGGTTTCCATCCATAAAGTAAACTTAAACTTTACTTTCTTAGCCTCCAAGTCAAGTATCATAATCATATTCAATTAAGGATTCCATCAATCATATTTCCAATATAAGACACCTTATATAGGATTGATATTTTTAAGAGATCAAATCACAATCAACATTATTCTCCAATATTGCATTCCTGTTACATGTAGTAGACCATTTAATGGTTGATTTATATTGGATAAATCCAACATTCTCCCACTTGGTCTACAAAATGTAATATTCATGTTTATACTTGAGATTGGAGATTAATGTCACTTTAGTGGCCATGTAACAGTGATTACATCTTGTTCTTAATGCAGCTTCTGTCAAATGCATTTCTTAACATGGAACTAACAAGGTTGTAGGATTGACACAACTCAGAACCTTCATAATCACACATGTTAAGATCCTCATTCACATGAAACACAAATTATGATCAAGAGATGAAACTTTAAATAAACTTTAAGTTAACCAAAATGTCTTACTTTATATCATCTCAAGTCCACCTTATTGTAACACACAAGTTACACTTTTACGCTTCTTTGAAGCCTTAAATATGCCAATGCAAATATCCTTCATCTAATGAAACCAGCATAACATACAGGTGTGAATACATCTCCAAAAGAATGATGCATCAGTTTCATTAGACCAATAACAATACATGCAATGTTTATAGCCAATAGACACAATTGAAAATACCAAATAGGCACATGTCCAAGTAAAATATCCCAAAAACTTCATAAAACAAATTAATTCAACACTTGTGAGCAAGATGAATTAATATGTTTTTTGACATTGATCTATGCACCATACCAGTTACTTTCATAATGATTTCCAACACCTGCGAGCAAGATGGAAATCCTCACAACTGAGGCAGTGCACAAACCATGCCATGCCAATTAACATGCAATTTGATAACAACTTGATATCTGATATATATTTCATCAGATAATTGACTAGCACATGAAAAATGTGACTTAATGAATCCAACTAGAGATTAAATTGAATACATGGATTCTATACATACCTTATAGGACATTTGCAAATGTAAGGCATTACTAATGCAAAACTCAAACTCCCACTAATCTGCAACATCATTACTTAATTTGCAAATCAATACTTAAATCATTTTTTTTGAAAATATGCCTTGGGGAATAGCCTTACTTGGTCAATGAATGCATATTGCCTCAATAAAGGGTACAAATAAGCATGGAAGCATTCACCGCTGTTACACAAAACATGCATCCAACAACCATCTTATATGTATTAATAAGTCCACATTCATGCTAAGTCCTTATGAGCCCCAAAACAAATGATCAACCGAGAAATCCAAATGATTGCAAGTAACAAAAAAATGTACGCATATACCAAGTATCCATTCGTGCAACTTAAACATATTATGGATATTCGAGTAACCCAAATTCATGGAAGATAGAATAATGCTTTAATAGATTCATGCAAGTCCACTTAATATTCAAAATTTTAGAACAACTCCCACTAACTTTTTAGAGTTCATGCTTGCAAATAAGTTAACGAGTGTGAAGCCCAAATAAGTTAAAGATGTACCTAAAGAAAATTGCTTTGTATTTTAGACATAATAAATAGACAGCACAACCAACATAAAGTAATAGAATTTTAGCAATGAGTTACACTTACTTTAGAATTTATCATAATTAAATTACAAGCTTGATTGCTACCAAATTTATACTGATCAAAATAGACATACTAATATTTATAAAACAAAAATATGGAGTTGTTTTGGTCAAAATAGTAGTCTAAAGTGACATCTCGAAAAGACCAACACAATCTGCCAGTAACTGTCTACGGGCATGGGTTAATAATAAATTCACCATAATTAAAATACACGGCACAAAATTACGAAAATTTTCAGACACATCTATATGTTGAACTTATCCAAATTCAGGTCATTTGGTGACCATTAGACGTGTCATTCACTCGATTTAAATCAAGACACGCAATCTGCCAGAAACAATTATATGCATCTATCATGAATTTATGCATCCATAATAAATTCAATTTCATATTATTTCAATTTCGATGTCCAAAGGAAACTCTAGTAGTCAAATTTCATCCTCTAAACCGACATCACAGTTCAAATTGAAAAGATTTACAAGCTAAGACTTAAACAATGCGTACCTTAGCAATCCTTGATTAACTTTCATGGGTCCAATACTTTGCATCAACAAGACTCATGAAGAGACACAAAATACGTTATGATGCAACTGATTTCCATGCCTTAAAACCATAACCTATTATGAGGCTCATAGTGGAAATATTTATAACTAATGACATGAAATTTTATCCCCAATAAATTTCATGAAACTAAATTAATTTACACCTGTAGGCAAGAAAATCAACTAGATTCTAGTACTAGATTTTATGTGACAAAAGTACCTTCATGAAAAACTTAATTCAACACCTGTAGGCAAGATGAAGATTTTCACAACTTCTGTGAAATAAAACCCATACTATGCCATCTTAATTAAACGAAAATAAGTAATCCACACCTGTAGGCAAGAAGATTATCCCTTTTATTCTAATTAAGATGCAAAGTTGACCGAAGTAACTCTGATTCGAGCGTCGAGTCTTGCCAACAAAAGGCACTAATTCCTTCATGACTCCCTTTGACATTAAATTAATCTCAAGAAACCTGACAACATACTTGAAAGAGATTAATCACATATAGAAAAAGTTTTATCCCACCACAAGAATGTCAATACTACTTATCATTATGGAGTCAATTACTTAAATTAGAAATAATTTATGTAATATGAGAGAACAATACATTCCTTTAATTTAAAAGCTAAATCGCTCAAGTGTTTTCTTAAGTCAAATGAGTTCCTTTCCTTTTATATATTTCTTTCCGTAGCACAAGACTCCTAAAACATTAGCATCAAAATCGTGCATTAGCCTTGTAAATACCAAATTAATAAAGAACAACCAAAATTCTTTTCTTCCAAAAGAAACATCTCTAATACATGCCATACATTAGCCTTGAATAATTTCTTTTCTTCTCCCCTTATGGCACAAAAACAATTGACCGATCAAAGCATTGTTTAGAATTCCTTAGGCGTAGGAAAAACTAACAAATCATATACAAGTTTGGAAACTCATGCTTATCGATTAAGTCACATGCTATGAATGAAATACATTCCTGATGCCTTCATATGTTCACCATCTTTTATTAAACATATGTATAATCACATGATTAACCAAAAAGCTATAATTCATCACATTCCAAGCTCACAACAATGTTTAAAATTGCATCATCTCATACATGCTTGAACCAAAATAGCCATACACGTAATGCTATACACGCCATTTGCTTAACAAATGTTGCCAAAATATGTATGACTTACTTTCATGTATAAGAAATACATTAAATTCACTGACAAGCACGTATAAAGTTGATCTACGAATAATTTAACATATGCATCCCTGAAACGCAGCTTTAACATATGTTATCATAATCATATATATAGGCACAATCTATATACCAACAATAGTATTGAGACAATTTAAAAGTGAACCAATTCCGTCTCCTGCATTTAGAAAGATGTCAAGCAACATTCGAAATCTCATGCCCATCTTTTAATTGTAATAATTAGGTAATTGGAGTTGAACTTTATTCAATTTACCTTTCAAGCGTGAAGTCATAGGCGACATATATGCTCTTGCACTAGTGTCGGAATATCCAACAAAACAGTCTCAAACGAGTATGATAATCTATGCATATATCAATGTTTCTCGGTATGCCTTCTTTATGCATACAATTTGGATACTGGTGTTATGATAAAATTTACACATGCAATGCAAGCTCTATATGCATTTGGCTTTTGAAAATTACATGTACTTGCTTAGATCATCAATCAATGGTTCTTGAATCCAACACAATCATTATTGTATATAACTGAACATGAAGACCAAAAGAAAATATCATACCAGGATCTCATATGCCAATGACCTTCCCTATTGGGCTTGCTCGACGGAGGAATCTCAAGAAATTCTCCAATGCAAGGTTAGAACAAATGTAAATGTGTACATATGCTTATAAAAACTTGAGATTACAAATGTATATAACCTATACTTTTGCCGAGATCTATCACGTGAACTTGTGACCATAGGCATTGATCCGTATTGGGCTGTTGTTGCTGTCCACCTTGGACGCACCTAACATAGAAGTTCTATCACTTGGTAATATAATAGAGCCCGCCTTGAAGCCCTTGAGAGTTGAGGCAGTAGGCCGCACCCGCTGGCTGAGTAAAAAGGAACCCCAACCTCTGGCTTCAACTTATATATCAGCAGTAATAGTACATGGTCAACCAAAATATTAGCATTAAAATTGAAATAAAAACTCTGAAATATTCCATGGTTTTCAGTCGTTGTTAATTCAATAAACTGACTAATCAAACTTTCTTAGTCATTCCTTTGTCAAAACTATGGGTGGTAATCTATTTTGACTAATCAAATTGGCTTTTATTGATCAAGCACGCACATGTAAATAAAACCTGCATAACCAGTGGCTCAACCAAAACTTATTATATGCAAAACAAAGGCCTGCAAAAAAAAAAAAAATGCCATCAACCTAATCATAGATGATATGTAATTATAATAAGTATAATCTGGAAAACTGTTCGAATTCAAAGCAACCATCACCATTATTTAAATTTTATACTTCAATCCATGTTTGGATCCCACTGCAAAATAATTACATATTAGCACGATATACATACATATATATATATATGTGTGTGTGTGTGTGCGTGCGTGCGTGCGTGCGTGTGTGTGTGTGTGTATGCTTCTCCAAATTCCAATATGATTATACAATTGAAACACGTTTATAGCTATTTCTGATAAAATTTTCCAGATTCGTGCCATAAGATTAGTTAGTAAGAAATAATCTTGATACCATGAACACACAATCGTAAGCCCCGTCGGCCTTTGCTCTTTAACCGACATCCATCTGATTTTTAATATTTAACAAACACTTGAATTTAGGATCAAAGGGAAACTGATCATAGAATATGTCTGAACATATCATACTAGTACGCCAAGGATATGGAATCACACTGAATTTAAGACCAAAATTCAGTTTATGTATTTTGTAAAATGACTCTATGTATCGTCGAACTTAATAGGTTTTAATTATATAATCAGAGGCTCTGATACTAACTATTAGCCTCAATTAAAACACAAACGAAGGAGTGCCTAACCTGATTCCAACGGCGGCCATGGAAGTCGAACACAAAAGTAGCAGCACATGGCAACACCAAGATCTTCTATAAACTCCTAGCCGAATACAACTACTCTATGAGAAGCATTATGTTGTGTGTTCTAGGGCTTATAGGGACCGTTGTTTTTTATATATAGGCTAAAAGCTAGGGTTTCCATCCATAAAGGAAACCTAAACTTTACTTTCTTAGCCTCCAAGTCAAGTATCATAATCATATTCAATAAAGGATTCCATCAATCCTATTTCCAATATAATACACCTTATATAGGATTGATATCTTTAAGAGATCAAATCACAATCAACATTATTCTCCAATATTACATTCCTATTACATGTAGTAGACCACTTAATGGTTGATTTATATTGGATAAATCCAACATTAGATTGATGTATGTCTTGGGAATTTCAGGTTTTTCTCATTTTTTTTATGCTATCACAAGATCTGTATTTACAGTTGCTATTCTGTTTTGTTACGGTTATATATACATGATGCGATGTGCTTATATAAAATTCTCATATCAAATAAGAAAGTGACTTCAAATGTGTAGTTCGTTTGAGTCCAATCTTTTTCGTGTGAATATTAATAATGAGTGGCTACTAAAAACAATGTCATCAAATTGTTTGAATTAAGCTGTGAATTTTGTTAAGTGTAGTCAAACTGCAACTCAAAATGAATGTTATTTTGCTTCTGTAATATGACTCTCTTCATTTGCTTTTATAATCTACTTCTGCAATATGACCATCTGCTAATTTGCTTCTGCGAATGTTCTTTGCTTTCTCTGCAAACTCTCTATCTCTTTCTCCAACGGAAGAAAATTATTGAATGCACACAGTGAATTGAAAGAGTTTTGGTGTTTGGATTGGTTTAAAATGTTTGTTGTGAGTTGTAATGGTGTTTAAATTAAGCTGTCAATTTTGTTAGGTGTAATGAAACTGCAACTCGGAATGAACGTTATTTTGCAACATTGGTCTTCCTGAATTACAAAGCTCGGTTATGCATTTTTCGTGCTGGCAAACCAGATTTTGTGCACATCTGGATACGCATTAGTTCAGCTGTGGTTTATTATTGACTATCTGCTCCTCATGATTAAATTTCTATGGTTTTGGAGTTCATGTCCTCGACGAATCACGCGTTGTGCTATCAATACACTTATTCACAATAGTTTTAATGCATTTGACATGCTTGCTTAATAAGATGGATCGATCTTGCTTAATAATGAATCACGCGGTTATTTTCTTATAACACGAGCTAACAAGTCTTTCTTTTTATCTCTCGAGTTGTTAACTGTATTGCTATGTTATTGTCGTAGACTAATATGATAAAATTTTTTGTGGTTTAAGCTTTCTGTATAGACTGTTTGTAAATTTAGAAAATTTGTATTTGATTTGGATAGGTTAAATGGAAAACGAAGGTCCAACTCCCCTTGATAAATTGGTGGCATATAAAAAAGTTGCCAAAATTAAAGTACGTGTCTGTAGAATATGGATACCGAAATTTCCAAGCATGGGTGATAAACCACGGGCCTCTATTGTACATTGATTGATGAAAAGATCAATGATCATTTTGTTTATAAAATTGAGTTACAAATATTTCATGTTCCGTGTTAATAATTACTTATTTATTTTAATACACATAAGATAGTTTTTTGTGCTATGTGTAATAAAGATTCGATCCAATTTATTTCTAAACTTTATATTCTTCGGTTTTATGTTGTCAAGTAATATATCAATTTTTATGCTTACTCTCTGCAGTACATAGTTTTTTTTTTTTACGCGCATTCTTCTCCTTTAAACTGTTAGTTACGACAGTTAATTGACTTTTGCTATTGACTATCCATATTCCTATTTAATATTTGTCTTCTACGTCTATTTGCATGTTATTTTGAGTGTAAAATTTAGTGCTGTATACTTATTTGCAGTGTTTTTAATAATTTTTTTTTCTTATTTTTCTGACTCTTTGATTGTCAAACAAAAAGCTATTGAGGTGTCTCCTGATGAAATGGACTATGAAATAATAATCCCAAAAATTGAAGCGGTCACTTGCTATGAAATTATAAATTTTCGGACTAACAAGACAAGAGGTTAGTATAGAGTTGTCCCACATGATACCTACATCGAATTTACTTCTAAAACAAATTTTACGAAGTTGCACAGATTCTCCTTGCAAGATTATAATAGGTTGTACCCTTGAAATCCTGACAGGTGATAATATACATGTTAAAATACCTGCTATACAGATCACATTTACAAAAACACATGCTATTTCCATAATAAAAATGTTACACAGGCTATTTTCAATGCACCAAAGTTAATTTTCATATTGCTCTTTGTTGTGGTACACATCGTCTCAAATCTATAAAACTGTCTTACACTCTATAAGTTACGGTTTGCATTTTTTTTTATTTTTTTCACATGCGTGTAAATCTGTTTGAAACGTGTACTAATCCATTGTTTTGTCCTTTTTCTGTCTTCACTTTTATTTAATACACATAGAACATCATTTTGAACCATACTGGTTCAATGCTTTTCTTTATAGATCCAGACATTACGGAATTAAATTCATACAAATCAGTGTGCGTCCATTCTGTCCTCAGAATCAAAATCATGATATGGTTAAAAAAAAAAAAAAAACTATTTGACTAACGTTCAATGTGAACTATTACAAGTTTTCAGCTTGGCCTCACCCTATTAGAATGCTCCCTCCTTCCAATCAGGCAAATGAGGCAGACATTGTACAAACTGGAAAGAAGGTGACAATCGAGGAATTAGGTTCTTTGCATCCTGACTTAAATAAGGTATATGCAATAGTTGGATTTTATTGCATCGAACCAAAACTGTTTGAGCTCTTTTTAGCTTCTTTAATCAAACTTATTTATTTAACGATTGTAGTGGGTGCAAATATAAATTTTAAAACATTTTGCAGAATGATACGTTTTTGTGCAAAGTGTCAATCAAGCGGTATAACACAAGGTATGAATGGTGGTACACCGCTTATCCTAGATGTGCAAAACAAATGTACAAGAATCCAACCAATGGTCAGCTAATTTGCCAAAAGCATCCAAATTAAATTCCGACTCCTTGGTAATAACTCTAACACAATATTTCAATTCCATCGATTAATTGTTGTCTCACGCCATTTTTGCATTAAGATTTGTTGCTCATTTAATATTTTCATTTTTGAGAAAGTATTAGTAACTCTTAATTAATAATTGCTGACTGTTTAGATAAATACTATCAAACTTTGGACAATGAAAGTAAAAATTTGTATAATAAAAAAAATTATCGTTTTTAATGATCCAACTACAAAACAAAGTATAGATTCATTCAAATTTGAAAAACAGTTTCATGCAGCCATAATTTTTTGTATGCTTTATATTAACATTAAACTAACATTCAAAAAATTATATGAATCCAGTTTTAAACTCATTAAACAGTTTATGGTTCCTAATTTATGCATTAAATTTTTAAATGAAGGTACAAAATGTTCTTGGTGCTTGAAGATGAGATGAATGAAATCAATGCTCTGATTATTGGCAAATCAGGTGAAAAAGTTGGCATGGCCTGTACAGATTTGGTCTTCAATCAAAGATTAGCAGATCAAAAACAGTTGCCAAGTGAGTTTCTCAGACTTATAGGCTAGAGAAAAAAATTTCACCTCCGGTTTGGAAGCAGAAGAAATTCGTTAAACTCAAATTATTTCCTCATCTACAACGTTTCTGAAGACCTGAGCATCCAGCCAACAACTCCACAGTCCATTAGCAGAGAAATTGCAATCTCTTCTACAACGATTTCATCTTCCACTGCACCTATTGAGACAACTGGGAAATCACACAAAAGAAAAGGAGAACTAGTTAGAAGAGAACTTTTTACAGCTTCTGAAAAAAGGTTATACTCTTCATAACATTATTTTTAACTGCATCTCAAATTGATCTCAATCTAATCTAAATCTACTTTTCTGATGTTTTTAATATCTTTAACGCAATGAAACAGAAGAGATCTCTGAAGCAGATGTGCAAGATTTCGATCAAGTTCCGATTAAGCTGTTGGAAAAAAAAAAAAAAATTCTCCCTAACTAGCTCTAAAACGTCCTGCTGCACAGAAAAAAAAACTAGGGGACTTTATTTTCCTACTGCTTCTTCCATACTATAAATATATTCATGTCCAAAGCTTATTCCATGTGTATTAACATTTGCTTTTCTTTTCTTTTCTTTTTTTCCAATTATCCAAATATTTTATCTACAGTGACTGCTCTAAGGAATAAACTTGTGTTGGTGTACAGAGGATATTATCATCTGTTGTCCAAAACAGAAGAGTGTTGACTAATATTTTTTGCCTGTAAATAGTCCTTGCTAACATGAATTCCCCATTTTTTGGTGTACATAAACAATCTGCTGTTTTGAAACATTTTATCTTCAAATGGTGATACCAATCAGCAACTAGGGTGGTTATCAAAGGGGAATATCAGGATAACCACTTTTGTATGTGGATGACAGAACAGTTGAAAATGCCTTGTATGTATGTTGTATAAATTTAGACAACTCTGTAAAAATATTTGCTATATTTTCTATCCGGTGTTTATTTGAATCTCTGCGTATTTATATGTTAATGTCATAATCTATAATTATATTTTCGCTGCCGCAACAACGTGCGGGTAAAGTTTACTAGTGTAGACTATTTGCTAACTATGAATATGAATTTGGTATTGCACAACCTTCTTAGCAAAGTCATACATTTGATACTTTTTGGTAATTGCAAGATCTTACCACTTCGCTACTTTGTAAATGATTTTAGTGTATAAAGCTTTACTGCTACGGAAAACAATAACATACATAATTTCAAAAACTTACAAGTATTACTATGGTGCTTTTCTAAGTATTGTCAATAAGCCATGGTCGGTAGATTCGGCCATTTAGCGTCCAAACTCCGTATCGGTACGTCCGTACCGATACTTTGACGGTTCGGTTGTGAATTCGGTGTCTATAACCAGATTAGACAAAACTTGAACAAAGAACTGAAAAAAGGGACCTGGGTCACTGTAAAATTTGCCGATGTCGTCCTTGTAGTTGTCGGGGAGACTTTCTGAAGAACAGGGGTGACTTGCTCACCCCCCTCGAGAAGAGCATCATACTGGGCAGGTTCCTATTCGTCCTTGTGTTTGTTGGTGAAGGAGAAAAAGGAGAGGTCGGGGAAAGAGAAGAAAGGGGAGAGAGAGGAGGGAGGGACAGAGAACTGGAATGCGACACTGAGAATCGAGAAGAAATAACAAAGGGAAAGGAAAGGAAACGTCTGCAAATAAATTAATTATTTGTTTAATGAATATTTAATAAAAAATATTAAAGAGATAAATGATGATTACGTGAAGAAATAACCAAGGGAAGTGATAAGTCTTTGGTATCCGAGTCATTTTAATTTTAATTCCTATCTAGAAGAAATAACAAAGGGAAAGGAAAGGAAACGTCTACAAATAAATTAATTATTTATTTAATGAATATTTAATAAAAAATATTAAAGAGATAAATGATGATTACGTGAAGAAAATAACCAAGGGAAGTGATAAGTCTTCCAATGAAATGTTCACGTGAAGAAATAACAAGGGAAAGGAATGGTGCCGTAGTAAATTAATTTTAAATGTATTATTATCAATATTTTTATATACAAACAAATTTAAACCAAATCGTATTGTTTATGCCTACTCTCTGACGAATAATATTTTATGTTATTAATCACCTGTGTTCTTTTATTGATGGATTGTAGAGACTAGATTTACTGGGAATGAGCAAAGTAGTTTTAACATCTAGGCAAAATTATATCTAATGATTTAACATCTAGACAAAGTTAAATCTATATGATAAAAACACGAGCGGTACAATAATTATGCAAGAGAATTAATATAAGAACTGGTTTAAATTAATTTTTTCAGTATCTATGTACAAACGTGGATATTTACAAAGTGAATTTGTCAATTCTTCAGGCTACAACATTGAAGAGTTTGGTTTAGTCATGTCATTAGAAGGATTGTAAACAAGAACTGTGACATGTGAAGGCCTCTTCGGTGCATGGAATGGTGATGCCGCCCATCGGATGAGTGAATCCAAACTTTTCCTCACTGCAACGTAACAAGTCTTGGAACCACTGGTGGTTCAAGTATGATATAGGAACTACAAATCTCCTTTTCTGTTCCTCTCCGACATAAACAGCAAAGTGGCCTTTTGGGACATTCGTTGAAGCCATGCTCGATTGCTTAGACGTCAAGATAGATCGCCGGATGATCCATAGCAAGCTCAGACCCATGGTTTCTGTGGAATATTGTTATGCTTAAGACTTGAGGAGATATTGGATGAGAAAAAGTTGTGACAAAGGAAGAGGATGTGAGGACTTGGGGTGATGGATTTGTGTAGGTTCGTTGATAAATGGATGGCATATGTAAGAGGGTAGATGCTTCTGTCCTCTTACTAATTTTCTAAAAGTTGATTAGCCAATTAATCAGTTGTAAAAAGGTTGCAACTTGCAAAATCATGCCCTACTCTGTAAGGACTTCCATGGACGTTGGTCCCAGACCAATTAATCATGCGGTGCCGTATGAGACATGACATTGTATTATTGTCCCGGAATTGCCATTGTGGTATCCCAGAGGGTGTACGTAAGTCCTTTTGCAAACCTATCCCTCACATTTCCATGTCAAATTCCACTGTCTTCTAGACTATGGATAAGTTTGATCTTTCATATATGGCCAATATATTGGGATATCAAACTTGACCAAATGAAAGGAGAACAAAAAAAGCAAAGAAAGAAGAAACCCATATCTTTCAATGCATTATATCACAGAAAGATATCATGCCAACTAGGTTGGTTCTGTGCTTCCATCAACCTTACCATCCACTTCAGTTTTGGCCCGACTTTATATCATATTTTAGTCACAATACACCACACATGGGGTGATGATCTTGTTCCTTGTTCGATCGACAAATTCAAAAACCTGGGACTGAATGGAGAACTTCTATTTGCTAGAAAAATACCCACAGTTTGATCACCCTATTAAGCCTCTAGTTCCTGAGTTCTCTAGGTAATGCGTTGCATTCAGCACGTGGTACATAGGAAATGTATTAAATTCTGCAACCATAATGTGTTCATTGATGGTAGGCCATGAAATAACTTTTAAGCAGTATGAAATCTGTCAAGTCTCATACCATTAGTTAGCAGACAAAACCATGTGATTTCTCATGATATATATCGTAAGACAAATCCTAATAATATAAAGGGTTCACTCAGGTACCTAAAGTTTCCATTTGTATACCCAGTTGATTTAGGTGTTAAACTCGTGCGTAGAACTTGTCCTTGCAAAACCGGCTCACAAGGAAAAGGGTGCCTATATATCCTCACATATACACTGCATATACTCATTTGCTTATATGCTCCTATACTGCAGGTCCGTTTCCGTTTGTGAATGCTTCTCTATATATGAAGCATTTCTCGACCGTAAGTATTTTTCTGGAAGCAGTTTTGTTAGAAGCGTAACAATTAAAAAACCAAGTGCTGAAGCATCTGGCATTGCAAGTGTGTTTCCATGTTTGTGTTGCTCAGGTTGGTGTATGTGCAGTGATGGGATGAGAATGATGAGTAGTAGGGCATGCTTCATGTGACTTTCAAGAAGCTTGGTTTGCAACTTGATGAATCTAGAACTAAAGACAGTTTTCTATGTTTTTGTTCGTAATTCCATGACTTCGGACATGTGCCGCCTCCTCCAACAATCTGCTAAATATCTTCACAAATAAGTCTCTTAAACTTTCTTTCATATTTACCAAACAATATACTTGCTTTTATATTCAAAATCACTTAGGTCTTGTTTGGTGTGTGGAAATGGAATTGATCAGATAACTCCCCAGATTCCATGTATCTTGAATAAAGAAGTCGTACGTCATTCTCCTATTTGTAATATATGAAGATAGATGACTGACTAGATATGAAGAAAACATTTCCCTTCCATTTTGAGGGGGTTGGAAAGGCGAAGTTTTATTTATTGTTAATCCAGCTTGTACCTTTAACTAGGACAAAAATTGAAGGTTAACATCCACTTCTTCATTCAAGATACATCTAGGGACTTATCCAATCCATTTCAATCCTAAAAGCCTAAGCACTACTGTTTGGAAGAAAAAGCACCTCTTGATCTAACTATTATCACTAGTACAAAAAACACTTTGCGCGACGCAGGTCCTTCGTCGCGCAAAGTCAAACATTATAATTAAAGGGTGGAGCTAATCATTATTTCAAACATTATAATTAAAGGGTGGAGCTAAGTATATGGTGATGTTCAGAAGAGAAAGGAACATAATTATCTGGGCCCGAGGCGACTGCAAGGGAATCCAAAGCGCGCGTGTTCAAGAGTAGCTAGGGTTTTTTCAAATGACAGATGCAGCTGCTACACCAGCTTATATTCTAGCTGTTGTTAGGTTTTGACACAAGTGTGTACTTGTACGTGTTGGTCCGCGCGCCTTCACTAGTCCCAACTACCAGGTCCTGCTTTCGAATCCCCGAAGTGTCCAGTAGTGTTTCTGTTTTCTGTTTTATTGGGTTTTATTTTATTTTCTTTCTTATTTTATTTTCTTTCTTGTTTTCTTTTTCCTTTTCTTTTCTTTCTTGTTTTCTGTTTTATTTTATTTTATTTTCTTGTTTCTCTTTCCTATTTTGTTTGCTTAGGGTATTTTCTTTATTTTTGATATTTGTTTTACATTTTCTAGGATTTAGTAGTTTTGTTTCTGATCTTGTCTCTTCTATTTATTTTCCACACTTTGAGGACAAAGTGTGAAATAAGTTTGGGGGTAGGAAATAACATTTTAGGTTTTTAATTTTTGTGTCAAGTTAATTTTTGTGCCCTAAAGCCCTAGTGGTTTGGGAGTCATTGACCTAAAGCTCGCTACATGGGTTGGATTGAAAGCTTAAGTGAACCGACATTGCACGACCACTACTGTTACTGAAAAAAAAGAAAAAAAAAAAGATCAAGAAGAAAAAGAAAAATAGTTATATTTAAAGTTTGTATGTATGAAATAAAGAAGGACAAGAGGTAAGGGTTTTAGTCGAGTCTCCTTAGCTATGTTGATTCACTTTACACCAAAGGAAGTTCGTGAATTCTTTTCTAATTGATTCTAAATGGAGTGCTTTCTCGGTCTTCCTTTGTTGAATGCATGGGTTGATCTTGGTGATTCCACATGCTTACTCTTGAACTGGGCTGGAGGATTCTTTTTGGTCTCCTCCACTCGTTGATTTTCCTTTGTGCTACTCTTGAACTGGGCTGGAGGATTCTTTTTGGTCTCCTCCACTCGTTGATTTTCCTTTGTGCTACTCTTGAACTGAGCAGCAGGATTCTTTTGGTCTCCCCCGAAGGTCTGAGCTTCCTCCTTTTTTTTCTGTTTCTTTGTTCAATCTCTCCAATTCGTATTGAAGAGGGTTAGAGGATAGCTCAGCATATGCAGTTGTAGCTTGTCTCCACATGCTTCAATGTATCATTTTCACTTGCCTTACTTGCTCCCCTTTGCAGAAGTGGTCCCTTCTCTGGAAGTGTATCAACCGTTGAAGATGACTACTCGAGAGCAACGCTAGGTAAGCAATCAGGGAAGGGATTCCAGGCAGTTGGTTCCAGATCGGAAGACTGACTCCAAGTGCCGGCTGATTGCTTCTTTCACTTTGCCATGCGAGTAAGAACAAGGACAAAGAAAAGGACAGGGAAAGAGCATGATATGAGATACTTTTGCTTTTGACCTTGATGATATGAGATACCTTTGCTTTTGAAGAAGCGGTGAATGAATCAGCACATGCTTCCATCTACCATTTCCTCCTGGGTCATCTGTACTCCAGGCATCTGGTATCATCTTTTGGGAAGAAGAAAAAATTGAGTATTTCGAAAGGCTTTGCTGGGAGTGCGCCCTCAGAGGTGAGAAAGAGTTGGGCATTTTCTTCAGGTCTGCCTTGCCATAAAAGATGAAGGTCGACATATATAGGGATTTCAATAGCAAGTGGTGGTACTGTTCTTTTACCGTTGTCGACAAACGTTTTGATCCCGCAAATCCGGCTTTTTGAAATAGTGACGACTCTTCGATCTTTGAATGCGCCTCTTCGATTTCTGAGCAGGCTCCCCTTCGATTTCTGAGCGATGCCCCTTCGCTTTCTGAACGACACGTAGTAGTGCGGATGCGGCTCTGTCAGAGATCTTTTGACAAGTGGCATGCGTTTTCTGCAAAGCCGGGAGCTTTCGACAAAGTTACACACGCTTTCTGAAAAGCCGGGATTGCGTCTGACGAGCTGGCGATCTTTACGCCGGAAGTTCCGGTTTTGAAGAGTGGTGTCTCTTTATTTCTGAATCGGTGAACGCCTCTCCTTTAATAGAGGTGATCGATCACCTCTAGCATGCACACTTGAAAATTGCCCAGAAATCGTCTGCGGCCCGTCGGGATTTCACTCCATCCAACCCTTCTCTTTTAACTTCTTGAAAAATGGCTAGCTCATCTAACCCATCGAACATTTGCTTAGATTTGAGTCTAAGCAATGATCATGCTGCGCCGCGTCAGGATAAGGCATGGTGCCCGTCTTTCTTATCTTCTCATGGCCCTCTTACAGATGAGGACTCTGTGATGACGGATGCAACAACGGCTACGATAGTAGCTCGGAACCTCCTCACTCCCAAAGATAGTCAGCTGCTTTCGGGACGGTCCGATGAGTTGGCCGTTCAAGAGTCCCTGGCTCTCAGTGTTCAGTGCGCTGGCTCTGTGTCCAACATGGGGCAACGCCTACTTGCTCGCTCCCGTCAGGTTGAATCCTTGATGGCGGAGGTGGAGAGTCTTAAGCAGGAGATCAAACAGCTTAAGTACGAGAACCGAAGTTTGCACGTGCTTGCCAACAATTATTCAACAGGCATGAAGAGGAAGCTTGATGAGCTTGATGACCGTCAAAGGCTTGCGGCTTTCTTCCAGAGGCACCTATTTCCTGGGTCTTCCAGCGTTCCACCAAGGTTTGGGGCCTTGAATGATCTATCTTCGGTGCCTCCCGCTCCTATGCCTCCTGCTCCGATGACTTCCGCTCCGATGCCTTCTGCTCCGAGAGTTTCGCCACGTAGTGGGTCTTCACGTACACAACCCTTGTGAAGGCTCCATCTTTCTGCCATGTTTTTTTTTTTTTTTTTTTTTTTTTTTTTTTTTTTGTAAACTATCGGAAATCAATGAATAATTTAAAAGTAACCATTTGTGAACAAACATAAGTAAATACATAGAACTCTGAATAATTTAGCACCACGTCGCGCAAAAGAGCTTTGCGTGACGCACGTCCACTACGTCGCGCAAAGCTCTTTTGCGCGACGCTGTATACGTCACGCAAAGATATTTTGCGCGACGTAACTGCACGTGCGTCACGCAAAGATCTTTTGTACGAAACTAGTTTCAATGATCCAACCGTCAAACTTGTTTGTATATGCTTCAAGATCGCATACACCAAAAATAGGAAAAAAAAAACATTTAGCGATCAAGTAACGCGACAAAACTTTTCGACAGTTATAAATGAAAAATAACGATTTAACGGTAGTTTTAACTCCGATTTTGATGATTTTTTACAGCTACACTCCTTGACCCTATATGAATACAATGAACTAATTCGATCATCAATTTAAAGTATTTACACAAGTGGATACCACAAAATCTTATGTTATAGTTAATGAAAGTATTAATAAACTCTAAGTGTTAGTAAATCTACCATTTTAAAGGGAAACACATTGTACGAAACTAGTTTCAACGATCCATCCGTCAAACTTGTTTGTATATGCTTCGAGATCGCATACGCCAAAAATAGGAAAAAAAAACATTTAGAGATCAAGTAATGCGACAAAACTTTTCGACGGTTATAAATGAAAAATAACGATTTAACGGTAGTTTTAACTCCGATTTTGATGATTTTTTACAGCTACACTCCTTGACCCTATATGAATACAATGAACTAATTCGATCATCAATTTAAAGTATTTACACAAGTGGATACCACAAAATCTTATGTTATAGTTAATGAAAGTATTAATAAACTCTAAGTGTTAGTAAATCTACCATTTTGATGGGAAACACATTGTACGAAACTAGTTTCAACGATCCAACCGTCAAACTTGTTTGTATATGCTTCGAGATCGCATACGCCAAAAATAGGAAAAAAAAAACATTTAGAGATCAAGTAACGTGACAAAACTTTTCGACGGTTATAAATGAAAAATAACGATTTAACGGTAGTTTTAACTCCAATTTTGATGATTTTTTACAGCTACACTCCTTGACCCTATATGAATACAATGAACTAATTCGATCATCAATTTAAAGTATTTACACAAGTGGATACCACAAAATCTTATGTTATAGTTAATGAAAGTATTAATAAACTCCAAGTGTTAGTAAATCTACCATTTTGATGGGAAACACATTGTACGAAACTAGTTTCAACGATCCAACCGTCAAACTTGTTTGTATATGCTTCGAGATCGCATACGCCAAAAATAGGAAAAAAAAACATTTAGCGATCAAGTAACGCGACAAAACTTTTCGACGGTTATAAATGAAAAATAACGATTTAACGGTAGTTTTAACTCCGATTTTGATGATTTTTTATAGCTACACTCCTTGACCCTATATGAATACAATGAACTAATTCGATCATCAATTTAAAGTATTTACACAAGTGGATACCACAAAATCTTATGTTATAGTTAATAAAAGTATTAATAAACTCTAAGTGTTAGTAAATCTACCATTTTAAAGGGAAACACATTGTACGGAACTAGTTTCAACAATCCATCCGTCAAACTTGTTTGTATATACTTCGAGATCGCATACGCCAAAAATAGGAAAAAAAAACATTTAGAGATCAAGTAACGCGACAAAACTTTTCGACGGTTATAAATGAAAAATAACGATTTAACAGTAGTTTTAACTCCGATTTTGATGATTTTTTACAGCTACACTCCTTGACCCTATATGAATATAATGAACTAATTCGATCGTCAATTTAAAGTATTTATACTCGGGGAAAGTATTTTTACCGCTTTTTCTGTTGACTTTGCGTGACGTAGGGCTGCGTGAGTCGCGCAAAACAGCTTTGCGCGACGCACGTGCACATACGTTGCGCAAAGCTGTTTTGCGCGATGCCATATACGTCACGCAAAGATGTTTTGCGCGACGTAAGTGCACGTGCGTCGCGCAAAGCTGTTTTGCGCGACTCACGCAGCCCTGCGTCACGCAAAGTCAACAGAAAAAGCGGTAAAACTTACTTTCTTTAGCGCCAAAATCTTGCGGGACATACAAAACGTCGCGCAAATGGCGTTTGCGCGACTGCACTTTGCGCGACGAAGATTGGCGTCGCGCAATACTGTTTTGCGCGACGTAAGGGCACTTACGTCGCGCAATACTGTTTTGTGCGACGCCAATCTTCGTCGCGCAAAGTGCAGTCGCGCAAACGCCATTTGCGCGACGTTTTGTGTTTAACGTCACGCAAACATACTTTGCGCGACGCATTTAGCTGCGTCGCGCAAGTTTTCGTCGTGCAAACATGTTTTTGTACTAGTGTATTGCATCCGACACCAACAGTTGATAGGTAAGAGAATTTCTTCTATAATTTGATTCTTGTCGGCATTAACTGTTCTCAATGGAGCCACACTAATTGACTAGTTGCCCATGGTTTGCTTGCAGCAACACCATCTCCTATTTAGTGCTTTTGCTATAAGGTGTCATATCAGATAGCTAGATGTCTCAATCAGGTCTCCAATCTTAAGTTTATATATTTTTGTAAATGAGGTAGGGCAAATATGTTCTCTGGAACGTACAGCCTTACAAGTTTGGCCAATATCAAATGAAGTCCACATAACGATAGAGGACAGACCAAACCATGTGAATTGTCTTAAGAGGACAGCTCCATTCACTTCTTTAATAGAGAATTTAACTCATAGCCTTTTTCATATATATAAACTCACTTGGTTTCACAAGCAACACAAGTCTCACATTCTTCACCATTTTATCCACTTCTATAGTTCTGCAATTTCTTTGAAATCTTTTTCTTATTCTTCCTCTAGACAAATAAAAAAACCATGGGTTTCCATTTGCGCGGAAAGAAAAATCATCGACACTCAACAATGAACCGGGATGCTTCAAAAGCCAACATTATTCCGAAGGGCTATTTTGCGGTCTATGTTGGGGAAAGTCAAAGGAAGCGGTTTGTGATTCCGATATCATACTTGAACGAGCCTTCATTCCAAGACTTGCTAAGTCAGGCTGAAGAGGAATTTGGATATGATCATCCTATGGGTGGAATCACAATCCCTTGCAGTGAAGACAGATTCCTTCGCCTCATTTCTAGCTCCAGTGGATGAGATCATGAGAGTGGATGCTAACGTTTTGACATCAAGGACAGCTGCAAGATAACTTCTTGACATCAATTTTTTGCCGAAAAGGAGGTTCTTTTTGCTGAAGTGGAGGAGAAGCGGAGGTTAACAATATGGACTTGAGTACAGCTACGTAGCAGATATTCAGAAGGATATGCCTACCATTACCAATGTATCTGAAATTTCGGATTTTCTGGTCCATATTTTTTTTACCCGGAACTCACTAATCAGAAAGAGCTGGGATTATGAGCCAACCATGATTGTATAAGAGACACAGCAACTGTAGTAAACTTCATCTTAATCAGACTGATTGAATTTTTCTTCCCTTTCCATTGATGTTTCGCTTTAATGCCTATTTCTCACATATTTATTTTATGGATGCCCAGAAATACAAACCAATATTGATCTAGATAACTCATTTAATTGTTGACTACTTATATACTAAAAGATACTTTTGGGGATCAAATTAACCCAGCTTATGTTTCTCTTAGCCAAAAGTATACAAACTCACAATCTTTTATTTATTTTTGCCGAGCCTTAACAAGCAACTGAAAAGCAATAAAATGTAAGTACAAGATACAGATGGTTACATACAAGAGCAATACTGTCAGCTCTGCTGGATTCCACCATGTCTGATTCTTCACCGGTCTCAGAATATCTTCAATTTCTGCTAGAGTCGTCTCATCGTAGCCATTGGTCCCAAGCTGCACAGCAGCAGCAACATTTTCCTTAACCTGATTACTTAAATGATCATGTAAAACTTAAGACAGAAGAATGATCTTTATAAACGTAGACAATTTCCAACATAATAAAAAAAAAAAAAAAAGGGGTTTTGTATGTGATGCCTATGTGACAGGAGTGAATATAGGTAATTCATTTACTTGACATGATCATGTGTTAATTCCAGTAAAAAACCAAAGAGCCGGGTGAAATCTAATGTCCTTAACTCTTCAATCCTAATAGAATGTGTAAGTTATTTTCCTTGGTTTTCATTGCCTACCTCTAAAAAGTAGCAGCCTCCTAATGTACCGTCATCTTAGGCAATGGAAATCAAGGAACAAAAATCAACCGGTACAATATCACATGATGATATCAGTAACTTGTAGTCCCATATTCCTCTTAGCCTCTATAGCTACCCCCAGAAGCAATATAAGTTAGCTAATTAAATGAGAGACAATTCAAAGGATGTGTAAATCATATATAAAACTTGGTGAGCTGGCTAGCTAGGGGTGCCTCTTCATATATATATATATACACACACACACACACACACACCACCAAAATGTAGTAATATAATTAATTAGAGTAAAGCTAGGTAGACAAAAAGACTAAAATTGCAAACTAAAGATGTGTCACCAATAAAAATAAGCATGTTAATCAAAACTTAAATAATAATTCAACCATCAACTTTCATGCTATTTAGTTTACAAAATTTAGTCTACAGATTTAGTCACCCTAGCAATACCAGTTAAGTATATCGCCAGAAGCTGTGTCACTAGTGGATTATGAGGACTAGATTATTGTAGTCTATACAAATGTTTCCTAGTTGTCTCTGCAGTCTGTGAATAAGAACCCTAAAAATCACTATTTAGCTAAAATACATACAATAGGCAAGGAACTAATGAACGAGAGCTAATATAAAGAAATATTAAAGTTAAATTATTTTCTCAGTATCAGAATACAATGGGGATATTTACAATGGGCGTATTGTCAACCCTTCAGGAAACAAAATTGAAGAGTTTTGTTTAGTGATGTTGGCCATGACATTAGAAGGAATGCAAACAAGAACTGCGACCAGTGACGGCCTCTTCAGTGCACGGAATAGTGATGCCACCCATCGGATGAGTGAATCCAAACTTTTCTTCACTGCAGCTTAGCAAGTCTTTGAACCACTAGTGGTTCAAGTATGATATTGGTACTACAAGTCTCTTTTTCTGTTCCTCTCCCACATATACAGCAAAGTGGCCTTTGGGGACATTCGCTGTACTCATCCTCGATTGCTTACCCGTCAAGAAAGATCGCCCGATGATTGATAGAAACCCATGTTTTATGTGGAATATTGATATGCCTTCAATAATTGAGAGATTTTTAATGAGAAATTTAAGTGATAATAGAGGATGTGAAAACTTGGGGTGAAGATTTGTGTATCTACTTTGCAGCATATATAGGGATGGAAATAATACGGATGATATATAGTAATCAGATTCTTCTGTCCTCTCACTAATTTATCAAAAGTTGATCGGTCAATTAATCTGATGTATAAAGGTAGCAAGTTGCAAAATCATGCCTACCCAACCCTACCCTACCCTACCCTACCCCTCGCATTTCTCTGTCAAACCCTAATTCAAATGTCTTGTAGACTAAAGTACCTGATCTTCTTGGATAAGCCTAATCTTCCATGTATGGCCAATAAATCATAATACGCAGGGTGTGAAAATCGCTTCCCTTCGCATATCAAACTTGACTAAATGGAGAGAAGAAAAAAACAAGAAAAGAAAAAAGAAAACTGTATCTTGTGTATCTACATATCAAAGAAAGATATCATGTCAGCTTATGTTGGTTCTGTGCTTCCCATCAACCTTACCATCAACTTCAATTCTGGCCCCAAGTTTAATCGCCATGTTTTTGTCACAGTACACATCACATGGGGCGATAACCTAGCTTGTTCCTTGTCCGGTTGACATTTCGAAAAACCGGGGCTGAGAACTTCTGTTTGCTGGAAGCAATTATCTATCTTATTAGAGTCCCTAGTTCCTGTGTTCTCTAGGTTATATGTTGTATTCAGCTGGTGGTATATACAAAGTGGAATAATTTCTGCAGCCAGTATGTGTTCATTGGTAGTAGGCCATGATATATCACATAATTGTGAAGTTGAATGAAGTCTGTCATGTCTTATATCATTAGTTGTGAGACAACGCCATGTGATTCCTCATGAAATATGTCCAGAAACAAATCCGAATAATACATGGATAACATTCAGGTACTCTAAAGTAAAGTTTCCGTATGGATTCTCTGTGGATTTCGGTGTTAAATTCACGGTTAGAACCTATCCTTACAAAACCATCTTAGCGAAATGGTACCTATATGTTCAAACCACCGAGAGAAATTGGAACTATGCTAACATAGCCCCGTGGTGTTAATCTACCCGCCTTCAACATACATTCAAGCTCCAAGTGACAGAAAACGAGACAAGTGGTGTAGAGCTAACAAGTTAAAAGTATTGTAAACATGCTAAAACGTAGCCTGTCTTGAGATTTTAGGGGGCTTTATTTATGAGGGCCCTATGCAAACGCTCCACCTACATCGCCCCATGGCCGGCCTTGTGCAAACATTCCACCTGCATCGCCCAAGGCCGGCCCTGTGTTGAAACATTTCTATACACAAAGCATTACTAGTATTTACTATTTTTTGTTTAACTTTGTAGGATTTTTATTTTATTTTCTTTGTTTTTGAATTTGTATCATGATATCATCTATAGGCTACTTTGGTTTTATCTAAATGAGGTAGGGCAAGATGCTTGTCTGGAAGGTTACAGGTTTGGCCAATACCAGATGAAAGGCCACAAAAACAAAAAAGTGGACAGACCAAACCATGTGAATCCTCATGGCCAATATCCTACCCTTTTCATCTATATAAACTCAATTGGTTACACAACCAACACAAGTCTCACATTAGTTCTTCACCATTTATCCACTTCCATTGTTCTACAATTTCTTTGCACTCTTTTGCTTGTTCTTCCTCTAGACCACCATGGGTTTTCGTTTGCCCGGAAAGAAAAATCATCGACACTCGATCTCAAACCAGGCTGCTTCAAGAGCCGTCGATGTTCCCAAGGGCTACTTTGCAGTCTATGTTGGGAAAAGCCAAAGAAAGCGGTTTGTGATTCCGATATCATACTTGAACAACCCTTCATTCCAAGACTTGCTGAGTCAGGCTGAAGAAGAATTTGGATATGATCATCCAATGGGTGGAATCACAATCCCTTGCAGTGAAGACAGATTCCTTCACCTCATTACTAACTCCAGTGGATGCTAACATACAGTTTTGACATCAAGGACAGCTGAATGATAACTTCTTGACATCGATTTTTGCCAAAGCGGAGGAGAGCCGGAGGCTAACAATATGGATTTAAGTACAGCTAGGGTAACAGATATTCAGAAGGATGCTTACCCATGTATCCGAAATTCGGATTTTTCTAATCCATATTTTTTTTGTCCGGGGACCTCTCTAAATAAGTGACAACATTATGAGCCCATTATTAATGTATGAAACATAACTACTGTTGTAAACTTCATCTTAATCAGATTTATTGAATTTTTCTTCCTTTTCCATTGATGTTTATTGTTTATCTTTAACCTGTTTTTCTCACAAATAATGGATGCACAGAAACACAATCATCGATCTACATAAATGATAATTTGAGTGTTGACTACTTATACTGAAACATACTTTTGGGGATCTAATTAATCTGGCTCATGATTCTCTTAGCCTCTACATCTCACCCAAATGACAAATTCACAATCTTTTATTTATTTTTGACAAACCTTAACAGGCGACTGAAAAGCAATTAAAATAAGTACAGGATACAGATGGTTGCATACAAGAGAAAAGTTGTCAGCTCTGCTGGATTCCGCTAGGCCATGTCTGATTCTTCACCGGTTTCAGAATAGCTTCAACCTCTGCTAGAGTTTTCTCATTCTTGCCAATAGTCGCGAGCTCCACAGCAGCAGTGACATTTTCCTCAACCTGATTATTTAAACAATCATGTAGAACTTAAGACGGATGAATGATCTTTATGAACGTAGGCATTTTATAACATAATAAAAAGGGTTTTCTATGTGACGTCAATGTGACAGGACCAAGTAGGTATTCATTTACTTGACATGATCACGAGTTTGTGCTACTAAAACTATAGAGCCCGGTGGAATCTATATTCCCCGACTCTAAAATCTGAACAGAATGAGCAAGTTAAATGCAAATGATGGATGGGAACCTGTATAATAGAGTTCATGCCGACCAGCACTGATGAGATATCCTTATTGGACAAGCTGTATTGCAGAGCTAACTTTGAAATATTATTCCCTCTCTCTTTACAATAGACAGCAGCGGCTCGGCAGGCAGACTGTAAGAACATAAAACACATTAAATCAGTTATGATTTCCAAATCACATTAAAGAAGACAGGATTGCATGAATATAGCACCAGCTGGAATTCATGCATCGAGAATGTTAACCTTCAGTTCAGCAGATGCGGGGTGCCATTCTGGAGGACCACTCTCAGTAAGCAGACCCATTGCAAGTGGAGAAGCACTAATGATTCCAACACCTTTGCTCTTGAGGTATGGTAGTAGCTCCTCCAATGTTGAATCATTAATACCGTAGTGGCAATATGACAGGACCACGTCCACTGTGCCAGCTGGTACGCGATCAAGAACATATGTGAAAATTCCCAATGGAAGTCCTGTGATACCAATGAAACGAATCTTCCCTGCTTCTTTCAGTTTCTTTAGGGCAGGGATTGTCTCGTTTACAATCTGTTAACCAAAATAAACGGGAACACACAAGCTTGATCATTACGACGTATCAATTGAGATGATATTTCCTAACAGACAGGAAGGGAAAAAAAGAACAACTCTACATGTCACACTGTGAATTAAAGCAAACAAACCAACATAAATTGCAAAATGCAAACAAGAAATGCCAAAGCACCTGGTCCAGAGACCCAAATTCAATGTCATGGCATTGCAGTATATCGACGTAATCTAGCTGCAATCTCTCCAAGCTCTCATCAATGCTCTTAGTCACTCTATCAGCACTGAAATCAAAACCGTCAGCATAGCGTCCACACTTGGTTGCCACAACGTACTCACTTCTCGGCACACCTAGAGCTTTTAGCGTTTTACCAAGCACCTGTTCTGACAAAGTCCCTCCATAATACCTAAAAATTTGGAAGAAAAAGGGTAAAATGGACATATAAAAAGTTCTATGACTTCTGCCTTAGAACAAATACAAGACCATAGTTGATCATCAATTTTTAATGTCTATTTACATCTCATCTCTCCAACCAAACAGGTTTTTCTGGATCACAAACAATGGGAACTCTAAAAGAATCAAAATTTTCCTTTTGATCATCAGTCATATTAATCCCAACTCTGCATTTTCTCAGCAACCAAACGGAAGCATCAGAAAAGTAATTCCCTTTAAATTCCAGATAATCATCTCCAACCAAACACCCCATTACAATTTACAAAGTTTCAATCTTTCTGGCTGCATTATAAATTAAGTTTACTCTTTAATCTAATCATGAGAAAACATGCTCAATTTTACGAAAATTTCCTTAAATTCCTCAAATTTTCTTGGTATCCATACAGAACAAGAATAAGGATTACCCACAAAACTTAAAACTTGAGAGAGAATCAAAAGTTACATACGGAGAGGTGTCAAAGAAGTTGATGCCTCGGCGGAAGGCTTCGCGAACAGAGCCGATGGCTTCGTCATCGGAGACGGGACCGAAGACGTTGCCGAGAGGGGAGGCACCGAAGCCGACGCAGCTGAGCTTGAGGCCTGTATTGCCAAGCTCTCGGAGTTCAACCTTTGGCAGCGGTTGTGAAGCCATTGTTTTGTTGTTCTGTTCGATGTTGTTGTAGAGAGGTTTGATTCAAGAATGCTGGGAAGCACCGAAGTGGAAGTGAAGTGAGAATACGTCCCAATCGGGTAAAATAAATGAAAACTGAAATTTATGTTTTTTGCATTCCCACTTTTTTTTTTTTTTTTTTTTTTTTTTGAACGAATTTTACATTCCCACTTGGAAAATAAAATTTTCACGATGAAACCGTTTAATATTTTAATTATCATTGAACAATATTCTTAAAAAAAATTATTCGAATTAAAAATTGTTTGTATCAAATAAATGAATGGTTTATTATTTATATGTTACTTGATACTTATATGGTTGATTTATTTGATATGATACATTTGGATGATTAAATGATCTCCGATTTGAATGACTTTTTACAAGGGTGATCTTCAAATTGAACTCATGAGTTCAATATATTAAACTCATGAGTGTGATACTTAGAAAATAATAGGTTCTAAAGTATGACTTTCACAGTTATTGAATTTAATAATAGTATAACAGTAGTGTATTACGTATTAAAATCAGGCTGCCTGATTCTTATGTATAGGTATAACACTCACTCAAACTAGTTTGAAATGCCTTTAGTACTACGATCCAATAGAATTTAATTTTATTCGTAAATGAAAGGTCTAAGATTTGAAACTTGTAAATGATGATTTCAAAACTAATTTATTGACCCCATATCTTAATGTCAATATATCATTATGGAAAAAAATACAAAGCGATACTAAATTAAATTAGCATAAATGCTAAAACTTCTTGCTATTAGCGCTTCAAAATACTCTACTTTGCCTTCTCTATTCGCCCGAGCCAAACTAGAAAAATCAGGTCATTTGAAAGCCAACTGAGCTGGAACTCAAAAAAATTTAAATCATGCTTCAGCTCTAGGAGCTTTGTTCGAGGTTGTGCTGAGCTTCAGCTCAAATAATATTAATCGAGCCGACCTTAAACACCTTGGTATTCGACTTCACTCAGTTCATAATATGTGATCATGAAACAGAGATTAAGTGGAACATAATTAATTGGGTGATAGAGTTATATAAACACCTGTTTATTCATATTTTGGACATTATCCCTCCATGGAACAATATACTATCTATTGCGAAGCTTGGAAGAATTGAAAGTTTAGATCAAAACATTATGTATGGATGGTATGAACTGCCTAAACAAGAATTCTTGAACAATGAACAACCAGAGCTATTACTCACTGCATCAAAAAAAAGAAAAAAAAAATCAAATAGGGCACAAGTATCTTCATTCATATATTTGACTTAGTAAACTTTTAAACGTAATTTTTCTTAGACCAAGATTTGACCTGTTAGGTTTGTAACGTTCATTTCATCTTTCGTAAAAACAAAATATTTCTCGAAGAGAGTGAGTGACCAAAACTTATCAAACGTTTGCTATTCAATTGTGTGGTTAGCAAGAAATGAGAGAGAGAGAGAGAGAGAGAGAGAGAGAGAGTTTGTTGATAACGAAATTTTGGTCCTCTTGGTCATGCATAAATTTGGTCTAAGGTTAGAGATGATGTACTTGTACAGCTTGAAAACCTACAAAATATGATCACAAAGAAATGTGCTATAGTCGATTGACACGATTTGTACAACTAAATTGCAGGAAACTTGTGCAACAAATTAGGTAGGAAACTTCCCTCTGCAAAGATACTTCCATTGAATTTTTGTCCTCCCTTGCCAACATGCAACGCTTCACCGCTTTCATTTTTGTTTGCTAGTAAAGGCATATCTTATTGGAGTAGGATTATCTCCCCTTCTATTCTCATCATCTTCCCTTCCATCCTTTCACACTTTACTTTTTGTCTTATTGTCTTTATAAAAAAATCAATATAAGATGTTGATGTGGCTTAACCGTAACCATTCAAGTAGGAGGGGAGAGAAGAAGAGAGATTATGAGGGAAGAGAATCCTCCTTCTTTGTCTCCTATCTTATTTACTATGTTGGTATATAACACCCCTCCCCTCCCCCAAAAAAGAGAACAAGAGAGCATGTAGTTATTAATTCATATGTTTCATAACTTAATTTAGCCGATTACCCCTTATTTGAATTTGGGTCTTGAACCGAAATAGGTGAACCGAGATGATCATGTGAATCAAGTCATAATGAAGGCTACAACACCACTCCAACATGTTGCTAAAAAAGCAAGACCATTGAGAAGATGCGTAGTTGCACACATTAGGAATAAAGTCCAAACAAAAAGGTGTACAAAGTGAACTAGTGAAAGAGAAGAAGAAGAAGAAGAAAAAAATAAATATATATATGTTGTCCACATTAGGGATAAAATTACGTTTTTGCATTCAAACAATTGCCATGTGACCTACACGTGACCAAGATGGATAGAAAATTGGATAAAAATTCCAAAATCTAAAACGCTAGGGGAAATTAGCTAATCATAAAAGCTCATGAGGTATTCGGCAAAAATTAAATTTTATAGAGAAAATTAGCCAATTGTAAGAATTCAAGTGAGTAATTGGTTAAAATCAAAGCTTATGGAGAAAATTGCCATCTTTGTACAAGTTTTTTTTTTCTTTTTTAGAGGGGGAAGGGAGGAGGGGGAGAATATACAAACATGAAGATCTTGTGACAAGGTTGAACAATATGAATATATAATGAAAAAATTTATACCATGTGCATGAAAATTTTAAGGATGATGACAACTTTAGTCCAATAGACGTACGTTTGACATAATTTCACTTCAATTCATGTAGTTTTGGTCATATGTATCTCAATCAAATTCTCCTTAAAATTTGCTACAATCAAGATTTAAAGGTCATTTACTTGTTTAATATCCATTATTTTGTTGGTTTATTAGCTCATCAAGCTGGCCGGCTACAATCACAATTCACAAGCAACACAGCTTAGGAATCTCCATATTCTTCTAGATGCATGTATATTTGAATTTGATTTCTAAGTGCTTGACATCAAGGTGCATCCTGTAAAGTTTTAAAGTATACGCTGTAAGTAGTGTTGTTATATATTGTCACCACACGGTTTAGTACTATCTTTGTCAACGCTATCATTCTCTTCTGTGTACCTTCGAGTTGGTTTCCAGCACCCAAAAATTTGCTATGCATATAAGAAATCATTTGCAAACACCATGCATTGACATGTTCACTCTTATTTTTGTCAATAGAAAAGCCTTTTGATATCCCATGCATTGACCCTCATTTTGTCGGATCTTAAACTTAGGAGATCGCCTTTGTCAAAAACAATAAAATCGTACCGGAGTTCTTTAATCAGGCCGGCGTAAGTGACTCGGAATGAGCTCAAGTCCGGCCGATCGAAGCAATGTTATGCATTAATATCACATTGAGTTTTAGGGTATGGTTGGTTTTACAACGTCATGAACCTCGTTATGTATGCAGTTTTCATATCAAGCATCGCGTGGGTTAAGACCATCTCCAACTGAAGGGTCCAGAGGGTCAGAGGGTCGAAAATAGCCCAAAAACTATCTCCAACCAAGGGTTAGGCCAGAGGGCTTGTGGGCCCCATGGAATCTGAAAGGGCCAAAGGGCTGGTTGCATGAAGCCAAACCGGGTTGGCTTCTATTTTTGCTTAAAACTGTCGGATTTCCTGTTGGATATAACCGACAAGATTAAGAGCAATAGTGTCGGTTATAACCGACACGAATAGTATGGAAAATTTTGAATATAACGGCTAGCTGACATCAGCTAACCTTTATTTTTGAATTTTTTTTTTACAATTTTTTTTATTTATTTTTATTACAAATTTTTCCTAGAACTTCTTTTTTTTCTCTATAACTTCCTATAACTTATATTTTACAAAATTTGTTTCATATTTTTTTTAAATTCCATTTTTTTCCTATAACTTCTATTTCACAAAATTTGTTTCATATATTTTTTTAATTCTATTTTTTTCCTCCTATAACTTCTATTTTACAAAATTTGTTTCATATTTTTTTTTTAAATTCCATTTTTTTCCTATAACTTCTATTTCAAAAAATTTGTTTCATATTTTTTTTAATTCTATTTTTTTTCCTATAACTTCTATTTTACAAAATTTGTTTCATATTTTTTTTAAATTCTATTTTTTTCCTATAACTTCCTAAGCCATTATACAACATTAAATTAAATTAAGCAATATGAAACAACATTAAACGATATGAAACAACATTAAATAACATTAACCAACATAAAAATTATACAACATAAAAAAAAAAAATTTAACAACTTGAAACTTAAACAACATTTTTAAAAACATTTAACAACATAAAACTTGAGCGCCTACTCCATGCTTCTTTTGGCCCAAAGATGTGCAACAAGATCCTGTTGTAGGTACTTGTTTGTGGCACAAGAACGTATCATTCTATAACGCCTTATATACTCATTTATAAAGATACTACCAGTTCTTGGATTGAAAGGCAAATTAGGCTCATCATATATTTTTGCACGAGCCTTTCTTGACCTATTTGGATCTTCTTGGTTGTCATCGGACTCTCCAACAATATAGCCATCTCGCTCATCCTCCACTATCATATTGTGTAATATGATGCAAGACATCATGATGGAGTCTAAAGTTTCTCGACTCCACCCTCTTGCCGGTTCGCTGATGATCTTCCACCGTGCTTGTAGAATATCGAAAGATCTCTCAACATCTTTCCAGTATGCCTTTTGGTGTAAGGTAAACAACTTTTCCGCATCATTCCTAGGGTTTGGAATTGCTTGGACAAGTGTCGCCCACTTTGGGTAGATGCCATCTGCCAAGTATTACCCCATATTGTATTAACGGGCGTTGATGTAGTAGTCAAGTTGAGGTACTTTACCTTCCATTAGGTGATTAAAGAAGGGTGAACGCCCAAGAACTGCAATGTCAGTTTGGGATCTAGGGACTCCAAAGAAAGCATGCCAGATCTATGTGTCATATAAGGTAACCGTTTCTAACATAACAATTGGCTTTCTCGACCTTCCGCTAAAGCCTCATTGCCATCGTGTGGGACAGTTCTTCCAATCCCAATGCATGCAGTTTAATAACCCTATCATGTGCGGAAACCCACGGTCTTCAGCTTTACGAATGAGTCGATTCAGATCTTCTTGATTTGTCTTGCGGAGGTACTCGTCTTTGTAAACCTGAACAATTGTGTCACAGAATTGTTCAAGAGTATCAAGGCATGTAGACTCAGACATACCATGGGTTTCATCCATCGAATCAGCTGGGGAGCCATAGGCCACCATTCGGAGTGCAACAGTAACCTTCTGATGAGGTGAGAAACCAGGACGACCTACTCTGTCTCGCTTCTGTCGAAAGTATGGTATCACGAAGTAAACGCTCGAAGAGAAGATGCCTCATCCGGAAGTGACGTCTAAAATCCTCTTCTGTGTACACCGAGTTGGGTTGAAGTAGTTGTTCATCAGATTGGCATGCGTCATCGCTCTGTTTTGTGGTTTGTAAGAGCAACTAGCAACAGAGCCACCCCATTGAGGTTATTCCTCAGTTGGCTAACACATCATGGCCGCAGCCATGGCTGCTACTCTGTTTTGTTTATTGCGCCTTACTCGAACTTCTTCATCAAACTCTTCATTTTCTCATCTCATTTGCGCCCATTTTTCTTCCAATTTGGAATCTGAAGAGGATCCAAAGTTGGAATTCATTGAAAACTTGAATTGAAAGAGATTGAATTGAAAGAGACTGAATTGAAATAGATTGAATTCAAAGTTGTGTGAATTATAGCCCAATATCCACCCTATTTATAGCAAAAAAGAATTCAAATCCAATAGCTAACTGACGTCACTTAGCCGTTGGATTTGAATTTAAGTTGTAATTTTTAAATAATAAATTATGTTTGGCCTTATGGCCCTTTGGCCCTCGGTTGGAGACAGTTTTTTTTTACAAGACTAAAACTAGCCATATGGCCCTTTGGCCCTCAATTAGAGATGAAGGCAAATATGGCCATGTACTATTCATTAAAATATTAATATCCTGGAGGGCCAGAGGGCTAAAATGAGCCATCTAGACATCCCTCAATTGGAGATGGCCTAAGAGAACAAAAGTATAAGGTTAAGCACTTGGTTGCTAACAGGTGTGGAAGGGTTTCAACAAAAAAAATGTCTCAATATACTACAACACAACAGCTCATCTACCACGATAATTTTATCATGGACTTTATGAGCTCATTATAAAAAGTACAAATTTACCACGTGCATAATAAGTACGTAGTAATAACAATATTTTATCACAGACAAATCTTAGCTTGTTGTAAAATAACAATGAATGACCACGCACAAAATTGTACGTTATAAATATACTAAAACCACCACGGACAATGCTTGTGGTTATTATTGTTAACCCCCGCATTTTTTTTTTTTTTTTGTTATCTATCACGGACATAATATGTGGTGGAATCACACACACTTAACTAAAAAATTTGGAGGAGGAGGAGGGACAAGAATTTTGCAAAATTTCAAGCATCTTTGAAATTTGATAATTTTACAACACTCCCACACACTTCTCAAATTTCATTTATTGGTTTATCTCATCCTATCAGCCAGTAATTGCAAAACTCCTTCTCCCGAAATTGTGAGAAATTAAACTGATCTCTGTCACTCTCCTCTCTCTTAACATTTCACCAACAACAATCATTTTTTCAGTTTTCTCCTTTCTTCCTCATCCACCTTGAGTCCTCAGGTATCTCCGCTACTCTCTCTCTCTCTCTCCCCTTCCCTCCTCTGTTTGGCTGCCCAATAAATTCCAATTCACCACTATTCCATTTCCCGGTAACCAAATAAAGAACCTATTTTGTAAAGCTCCCAACTTTCTCCTTCAATTGGATTAAATTTTGTTAATTTTTTGTCAAATTCGTTGACTTGCAACTTTGTGGTTCAGTTTGTGAAGGGAATTTATGGAAATTGACATTGATGAGCTTCTGGGTCGCAACTGGCCAGTGAGCATTTCGACGAAGAGGGCGATTTCCATGTGAGGATATTGCAAGTCCAAGTAAACGGGTTGGAATAGGAAGGAGTAGCAGTTAAGGATCCCGAAGCAGCTCTCCAAAGCTTTTTGGGTGCACGGCGGGGGCTAATTGGTGGTGGCTGGACATTGCTTGTGATCATGAGCACACCGCCTCTGCTACCTCAGATGGGTTGCTTTTCACTTGGGGTAATTAAGCTTCATCTTTTTTATTTTATTTTTTTAAGTCTCTGGTTATGGTAACTTGTTGAAATGATGAAGAAAATTGTTGGGTTCCTAAATTAGGTGGGATTAATTTATCATTGTCTAATGAATTGTGATGAAATTAATTTTTGGGCATTGATTTAAACATAATGGGAGTTTAGTGTTCTTGCATAATTCTGTTTGAGTTATGAAAGTAAAAGAACAAACACGAAAGTCTGCTACACATGGTGTAAGTGTCTTTATGTTTTATTATACTGCCACATTGAATTCCAGGATCATGTTGCAGAGAAAGGTTTTGGTTAGAAGAGTTGTGTCATAAGGTATTGCTATCTTTCTTGTTTGAACTGTAGTAAATGATATTTCTATCATGGCGTACAGGACCAGTTGACTACCTAAGTGTTATCTAGAAAAAGGAGAATTAAAGATGATTCCTTTGCTGGATGTTGAACAAGAGTTGGTATGTACTGTATCTGATGCTAAATGAAGTTTCAATGTTCCTTGACTCTTTGGTCCTTATAATTTTAGGTGCTGCTAGAGATTACTTACCAGTTACAACTATGCTAAATCAATGGAAGAGTGGGGTTCGCTCTACAATACACACTGAAGGTTCACGGTCCTTCAACTGATGCCAAGAACTGAAAATTTTGATTGCAAGGTTTGGTGAACCGTTGTCTTGACCTCTAAGAACATAGTATGGTAAATGGCCACTACTTAATTACTATAATGTAAGCCCCGTGAAAAATGATCCTCTCTCCTCTCTCGCTCTCTCTCACACACACATCGAGGAAGACATGCACATTGATCTTCATATGCTTGATACTAATACATGAGGTGTCTTACGTACTTTTTTGACATGCACTGTGTACTCACTTGGATCATGATTACTTGCCTTTTGTCTAATTGACTTTGTGAATTTGAATTGTTTTGTATATGATATCCTTAAGTGATGAGTTTTGATTTCTAAGCTTTATATTTTTCCTTGTTTGTCTCATAGGTCGTTGGTGGTTCTAATTTATGAGGGTTTATAATTCAAATATCAACTACTACATTTGGGCATCTGCAAATTTGAAGTATGATTAGCTTGTTGGAGATGTGTGTTTTCTTCAAGAAAGGATTGCAAAGGAGATGAATATCATTGGAGGACCAAGGTTGGAACTAGGACTTGAGTTTGTTTTAGAGTGAAACAAAGTCTACATGTTTTGGTACACAATTGTAGTATAACTCAGTGATTTGGTATTCTTAATATAACTACTCATTTTGTTGTTAGCTTTTAGTGTAATATTTGAATATGTGAATTTTTATAAAGTAAATAAGCAATTTTGTAAATATATATATATATATATTTGTTTATCGATTAATTTTTTTTATTTATAATTTTTGGAAATTTTTATACAACGGGAAATAGCCATGATCAATTTGTAATCCACAATGGCCAAAACACGTGGTATTAGATTATAATATACCACGGGCACAATCTGTGGTTACATTGTATTTGACAACGGGCATAGCCCGTGGTAGAAATAGAGACTTTTTATCACATCCAAAATACTAATGGGCACGATATCTGTGGTAGATTGTAATTTATCACGGACATCCACCGTGGTAAATGAGCTGTTTTCTACTTATTAGTGATGGAATCGTTTTGTTTTACCAATTCGAACGTGGTATTCTATATCATCACCGGTCGGCAATTTTTCTGGCATCATCATCCCTTCTCTCTGTTCGACTTTCTCTTTCTTTCCTTTCCCCTCTCTTTCCTGCTCTTACATCTACATGGAACCCAGACATTGTCGGCGGCAACTCCAATTCATTGACATCCTTTTTGTTCTTACTCTGGAATAGGAAAGAAAAGAAATCAAAAGGGAAAGAGAGAGAGAAAGAAAGAGAAAGGGAGAGAGGTGATGCGGAAGGGCAGGATGGGTGGAGCCGTGGAGGGATGAGGGATGGGCGATGGAGATTGGGGGGTTGACAGCGGATGAAATCTGGCCTTCAATTTTTTTTAATTATTTAATTATTTTGTGAAATGAATATGAGGGTAAAATAGGTATTTTCGTGTCACTTAAGAAGTAGAAGAATAGGTGTCATATGCCTATTAGTGGGGAACTACAAGTCAGCATGTGTGATAGGTACTTGGAAAAATTTCTCCTTAATCCATAATCCAAATTAATTAATCATTAATCAAAGAATCCCACTTTTGATTTGCATTCCAAGTTTTTCTTTTCCCAATATGACCCAACATACAAGTGAGATTTGAAAAATTGAAAGGCAAAGAGAATTCCTTGATAAAAGAACTTTACAAAAAAAAAAAAAAAATAGCATTGAATGTGAGTGATAAAGAGAAAATATGTGTACTCATGCAAGCAAAAATATATAGGGAGATTTTATTTAAACCCATGTAACCTATTTTTACACTCAACTTAAATAAATGTTAACTGTCTATTTTACCCTATTACATGATTACTATTAAGTACAAAATAAAATTAATAATAAAACTCAAATTTATCAATAAATCCAAACACTATAATTAAACCCTACGATCACTCTTTGTTTATCCTACGTTCATTCTAGCTAAAACTCTAATAGTTCTCATAGAGAAAAACAAATTTTTTTATTGATGGATAGTTATGGAGCCAAAAATAATCAAGAGACGACACGTGAATTTTTGGGCAAAATGACAAAATTACCCTTGAGGAGCATCGGAATTCCTATGCGCGAGCAGTGGACAAACATCCCATAATTAAGTCAAAAGTGCCCAAAATAGGTAACAAATTCAAAGTTATTTCATCTATCCTCATCCTATATTTTCCACAAAGTAATTATTTCATAAACTTCAAAACGTTCCATATAAATTGAGTTAATTGGCTAATTAATGGATTTATTCCTCATTAATCCATTAATTACGAATTAAATCACCCATCTCACACAAAAAATACCCCAAAGGGCCGGCCACCTTTTCTCTAAAGGAGGACCGGCCATGCTCTATATATTGAACCCCATTTTCTCTAAAAACCTAAGGACACACTCTTGCAAAACTCCAAAAACTCTCTAAACACTTTTCTATGTAAATTCTAACTTTGGCATCGGAGATTCTTCGGCCAAAGCCCCCCCCATTCATCGTGGGCGCGTGAGGCTCTTGGCCTTGACCCGAAGGTGTTAATTGTTTTGTAGGTGCAATTTTGTCCAAGAAGAAGGAGGCGGAAATTTGCATTCACAAATTGGTGTTTTCATTGAGAGCTGAAATCCACACTCGTAGAATATTTTCGCGTAAAAAGGTTTTTTCTCTATTTTCTAATCCACTTGTATTTTTTCATACGTTCTTACTATTAGAATTTTTTTTATTTGCAAAGATTCTTTGATAAAACGTAAAAGAGAAATACAATGGCTAGAAATTTAGAAAATTCCATAAGTGAAAATTCCAACATTCAATAAATGGGATTGTGGCGATCCACAAGGCTAAATGTGATCATAGGTGGAGCGGCACCATCGCTACGGGCCTCTACCATGGCAACCACCACGGTGGCCACCACAACCATAACCCGCGGCGAGGTCTCTGGCACCACTACCACGCCCTGAGTTGTGCCATTCAAGGCATACGTCACCAAAACCACAGCCCAAGCCATGTCACTCCAAGCCCAACGCGTTGCCAAGCTGAGCCCTAACCTCGCACCCACGTGCGCTACACGCTGAGCAGCCCACTCCCATGGCCCAGCCTGTTCCCGCTGAGCAGCCTGCTCTCATGGCCCAACCTGCTCTCGCCGAGCAGCTTATTCTCGTGGCCCAGCCTGCTCCCGCGGCCCAACCTGCTCCTCTGGCCCAGTCTGCTCAAATGGCCTTCCAAGCAGCCCAAATCGATCCAAGATTAGTTCAACTGTCTCGGCTCCAAATTTCTGAACCGACAATCAAACTGGGAGCATTTTCACCACATTTTTCTGCAGATTTGACATTTCCTAACTCAAATCTCGTGCCCAGAGTTTACCACACTTCCACTGCTCAAAGAGGCGTATTTCTTCCAAGCTATTCCAACCCAAATGGAGAACAACACTTGTCTCGACAAGTCATAGCGCCCTCGCGCAGCAAATGACCTTAGTGAACCAGCTGTTATAGCACACCGAGATGCAACATACCCCAGACGAGGTGTCCCGAAGTAGGACAAGAGTAGACAAAGAACCTCTCCAGCAGCGTCCCAGCAAGCAGCCATGAACCGAGCATTCGGGTAGTCTACACTCCCAATGAGGCCCCCAAGATAGCGTATACACCTGTCTTAGCACGCGAAGGAGCGTGCACTCTCGACTAGGTCCACGGACGAGTGTATATTTATAGTTGGGGTTATACTCAGATAGTCAACATGAGCAACTTTCTAGGTGAAGTGTTCATTCGTGGCTAAGCCCACAAGAAGCATCTTTCACCTTACATCGGAGTAGGCAGCATGACGAGCGGAGAAAAGCAATCACTCAATCTGGCTCAAGCTCAACCGACAGCCTGTGAAGAACTCACTCGTCTGCTAGGAATGCACCGCATTCGCGGCATAGACGAGCCAAACATATGAAAGAGTAGCCTAGACCAGCAAGTCACGGTTGGGGTAGCCGAGAGCTCCGCTACCCCTAACAAAGGCAAATTTAGTAAGAAGTAGAGAGACTTTTGACCAAGTGATTTCATAACTTTCAACGCAACGAGGTCGCCGATGAGGCACTACGACGGAATATGACCAACATAAACAGGTCACCCTTCACAGACGAGATTGAGCAGGCAGAGCTTCGACACGAGTTCAGTATGCTACATTTCATATATTTCAAAGGGGATAAAAACCCGGAGAGACATTTAAAGCACTACCAAAGCGTAATGATCCTCTATCAAAACAACGACGATCTCATGTGCAAGATATTCACCATCACTCTACAAGGCGATGTGCAAGATGGGTTCTTCACCATGCCGCCACAATCTATTCGGAGTTTCGATGAACTTTCTTTAGTTTTCACTAAAGAATGTTCATTATATCGCTCAATTAAAAAGAAGTCCGACCATTTGTTCAACGTCAAAAAGAACCCAAAAAAGTCGTTTCGTGATTATGTGAAGAGGTTCAAAGCAGAGAAGGCAAGGATAGTCGGATACAACGACTCGATAACTAGAGTAGCCTTCCAAAAAGGACTTCCAGCAGACCACCCGCTATTCGAAAAATTGATCGTAAAAGAAGATGTAACTCTAGTAAACTCTTTTGCTCTAGTAGAGAAGCATGCACTTTGGGATAAGACTCGCCAATACACATTCAAGGACTTGAAGAAGTACTCAACATCACCTCCCTACTATCCAAACCGGAAGTAAAGGAGAACTTATTCACATGTTTGACGATATCTGAAGCAGCAATAAGCTCTACCATTATACGAGAAGAGCTAGGGGCCCGACTACCTGTATTCCACAGTTTAAAAGCTCTCATTAATGCTATCAGAAATTCAAAAGCTAACTTTTACGATAGTTGTTGCAACCTGAAAGCTCAAGTTTTACCTTCAAACGCACGCAGTCATCCTTATGACGCATTAGTCTGCCTAATCTAGACGTGCGACGATAAAGGCGTAGACCTTGGTGGATGCAAAGTTTTTTGACGAACACAACAACTCGGCCCAAAAAACACACCAAGGGCAGATGAACACTGGAATGACACACTTAGAAGCAAGTTTTATCCTTGTCGCCCCAAAAGATTCTACATAGGAGCAATATGTACCGGCAGTTGAGCACTACCTCCTGTTGCACGTCACACGGCCCTAGTCGACCCTTGCTCCATAATTTAGCTCTAAAATAGTCCAATACCGGCAGTTGAGCATCTACTGCTACGTGTAACAAGACCCCAGCTCCACAATTCCCTACCATTCATTCATAACGCAATAGAGCGGCCCAATGAGGCTCGGAAGATAGCCGAGCATGCCCTAGCCGCGCCTACTCTATCTGATGGAAACTTCTGGCATTTGCATGTTGACGGCTCATCCAACTACAAAGGTTCGAGAGCATGCGTAGTCCTTGTCACCCCAGATAATTCGATACCCGAATATGCGATCACTCTAGGCTTCAAAGTACCCAACCACGAAACAAAGTACGAGACCCTACTAGCAGGCTTCCGAATAGCAAAAGACTTGACGGCAAACAACACTCATATGGATGCACTAGCTGGCCTAGGCTCTGCCTTTAACCACCAACTCAAACACTTTACCCGGAGGAATATCTAGACAAACGAAGCATAGAGGCGAAGCCAGCAGCCGAGGTGTCACAGGTTAATACAACTCCAAACTGGCAAGATTCCATTGTAGACTACCTAGTCAATGACACATTCCTCATAGAAAGATTGGAGTCTAGGAAGCTCCAAATCAAGGCAGCACGCTACTACATGTGGAACGGCATTCTCATCTGATGATCTTACACCGGACCACATCTCCGCTGTCTAGTGCCTCCCGATGACTTGAAAGTTCTAAGCTCAATCCACGAAGGCGTTTGTGGAAATCACTCTGAAGGTCGATCCTTAGCACAGAGGGCTCTTAACGCAGGCTACTATTGTCCTACCATGCACCAAGATGCTAAGGAGTTAATACAAAAGTGCGATTGCTGCTAACGCTACAAACCGATACTAGCACTGCCTGTCAGCGAGCTACACCCGCATACTAGTCATTGGCCGTTCGTGCAGTGGGAGACCTAGTATGACTTATGTCGCCTGCTACTAGGGGCAGAGGCATAATGATCGTGGCAACCGATTACTTCACCAAATGGGTAGAAGCAGAGCCCAAGACGACCACGACTCAAACAGACATAGAGCACTTCATATGGAGGAACATCATTTGTCGATTTGGCATTTCTCAGTCTATAGTCACCGATAACGGCCCGCAATTCGTGGGCAAAGATATGGCGAAAAATAATCGAGAGGCGACACGTGGATTTTTAAGTAAAAGGACAAAATTAATCAAGAGGCGACATGTGGAGGGGCATTTATGGAGCCAAAAATAATCAAGAGGCGACACGTGGATTTTTAAGTAAAAGGACAAAATTACCCTTGAGGAGCACTGGAATTCCTACGCGCGAGCAGTAAACAAACATCCCACAATTAAATCAATAGTGCCCAAAATAGGTAACAAATTCAAAGTTATTTCATCCATCCTCATCCTATATTTTCCACAAGGTAATTATATCATAAACTTCAAAACGTTCCATATAAATTGAGTTAATTGGCTAATTAATGGATTTATTCCTCATTAATCCATTAATTACGAGTTAAATCACCCATCTCACACAAAAAATACCCTAAAGGGCCGGCCACCTTTTCTCCAAATAAGAACCAGCCATGCTCTATATATTGAACCCCATTTTCTCTAAAAACCTAAGGATACACTCTTGCAAAACTCCAAAAACTCTCTAAACATTTTTCTATCTAAATTCTAACTTTGGCATCGGAGGTTCTTCAGCCAAAACCCCCCATTCATCGTGGGCACGTGAGGCTCTTGGCCTTGACCCTAAGGTGTTAGCTATTTTGTAGGTGCAATTTTGTCCAAGAAGAAGGAGGCGGAAATTTGCATCCACAATGGTGATTTTGAATTTTTGAATCCTTCAACCAAGGTATGACTCAATTTATGAATTTTTTGTTCGTTTGATTTCAATTTTTTAGAATTTAGAATATGAGTATTTTAAATTTTACATGTACATTCCAAAATTTTCATGTACTAAATTAGTATTTACGATTTTACACAAAACAGTAATGTTTCTAACATTCAAACACCAGAGACTAACCAAGATGCATCTTGAAATACAATATAATTCAATATAACTTGCAGCCTTTGATATCCTACAGGTAAGTAAGTCTTGTGTCTACGACATATGTGCTTGTAATTAATATGTGTGCCACAAATCTTAGGCTGGTGGTGGTTGCCTTGCATCTTTAAGGCATGGCCATTGGTTAGACTTGTACAGTGGTACTGGATCGGTTGGAATGTCATAAGCAAAGTTTGCAATTGATATGCGATTGTGCAATTTCGAAATTACAGAGATATTATCTTGTCAAACAAACAGTAATGTTTTCAAACAAACCCAATTTAATTACTAGTGCTCCATGCACTTCATGAAGCCTATAGAAAGATTCCTATGAAAAGGTATGGTACCAGACACATATGCTCATGAAACAGAGATCACATAGAGAGAGATGGTGATACATGGTTTTTGTCAACATCTACATAAGTGTCAATCTTGTTGTCAGCCATGGCTGAATTCACACCTCAATTCTCACTGTCCATTTTCAAACGATGTAAAGGTAGAGTTATAAATCAAATGGGTGTAAAAATAAATTCACATATTAAATTGGATTTATAGTGGTATATTAGGTAATAAATTTGGGTTTAATATTAATAGTTTAGTTAAAAATCAAACGGGTGCAAAGAATAAGTTAGGTGTAGAGATAGATTACATGGGTTTAAATAAAATTTTTCAAATTCATATTCAGCAAGATAATTAAATTTTAAATAGAAATTAGAAAAGGTTTGTGAACCAATTTAGTCATGATCACACATGAGCCAACCTTGTAATGGGCCGGTTTGATGGAACATGTCAGCCCAACAATAAACCCATAAAGTAGCCGAATGGCCACGTTCTATATGATGCATCAATGATCTACTAAGGCAGAACCCAAAGAGTCAAGGGAAGGTTCCTAAACATTGTCAACATCGCAAATGTTTCCTCTCCATCATCGTATGATTCACTAGCATCATAAATTAAATCAAGACGTGTTGTGTGAAATATGGACCTGAATGTCGTTGTCCCCAACACTGTGCCATGTTGTGGTTTATCACCAACTTCAATTAGACAGCACAAGATATGTTGAATTACTTATCTAATTTTAAAATGATAACGAATGTGACAATGTTTCATTATTAGGTTGCGATTTAAACACTAACAATACTAAATAAACCAAGTTATTTTATTGAATTTTGAAATATTAACTGATGTGACAATCTTTCATCCGTTTTACATTTGGGCTCATTTTCAAATTTATTTATTCACAGCAATAAAAAAAAATATTAACATTTTTTAAATAACTAAAGTTTGCCTCTAAGTTGATTCTCTGGTATGTTCTCTCATATCTTCTTTCAATCATCATTGTCTTTGAATTTGAATGCGGAAAATAATAATCATTTACACAACTATGCAAGGTTGGCTTTGGTGAAAAGGACATTGTGGAGGACCACATGTCTAAACTCCAATATTGTTGGGTTGCTTCATTAGCAACTTCGTGAAAATTTCAATGGCTAGATTGTTGGTGAAAGATCCTCCTAAAAGTCCACAAAGCAACAAAATTGGATTTCTAATTCATTTCTATATTTAATCAGCTTAAAGCAACCCATATTTTAGCATTAAACAAATTAATAATCTACTTTCCTTGGTACCTATAGTCAGCATTCAAACAATTCATGAGGAACAACAGTACCAACTTAGAATAATAATGGGAACATTAGTAATCAAATCATGCTACCTATGAGAGAGAGAGAGAGAGAGAGAGAGAGAGAGAGAGAGGATTTGTTCAAAGGTGAGGTACTGATAGACGGATGAACTACGTACACAAGCAACTCAGCAAGAGCTATATATAAAAGCTTGAAGCTGCAGGTCAGGGTCTTGTACGCTCTGTAAGGGAGAGAGAATCACTTGGGAGAAGAACAGGCTTTGGTCATTAATTGTTCGATCGAGTGTAAGCTTCCTTACTTCTAATACTATTTGTACTTGCTATTTGTCGTCTGATTCAGCTTCTTCTTCCAAAACTTAGGGTTGTTTGTTTCTGTACAATTTTAGAGTTTTTATTTGCATATTTTGTACCGAAAGGGAGTCTGTTGAGAGTATCCCGCATTAGAGAGGGTAGTATTGCATAAGTGCTTAAAATATTCTTTTAATTTTTCCCTTTATCAATTGTGTTTTTGGTTTAAAACTTGCATTCTAATAGGATGCGTTGAGCGGATTGTTTTGTACGGAGCCAGTAACTTGTAACAATGATTTTGTTTTTCCAGGACCCTTCCTTGAGCTCAAGATCATCAAGAAAAAGAAAAAGGAGCAAATTTGATGGAGATTTCATCAAGAGGAGGATCATCTGAGCTGGTAAGACAATTCTGCAGCAACCCCTGGTGTCGTTTCCTTTTGGACAAAGATAAACATGTGCAACAAAGGTTCTGTTTTTAATGTTTGAATATTCAAGGATTATTTAGCACATAATTAATAATTTGAGATTGTATTAATGTTAATGTTTTGGACTTGTTTGAAACAGTTTCATTCATTGTATTTGATGAAATATTGTCTATACTTAATTTGATAATTAAGAAGGAAAATTGTTTAACTTACAGGGAATGGAGGATCCCTTCTTCATCAACCAGTGGCAGTACATGAACTCTTTGGATGAGCTCGGTATGCTCCCGTTAGCAGCTGCATTTGGAGAGAATTTACAACACTCTCAGTTCCACCCAATTTTCAACCTCAAAACTCCTATCGATAATGCTCATACCGCCATTGACAGACCAACAAAACAGCTCAAAACTGATGGATGGACTTCAGGCAAAACTGATCATCTTGTATCAAATCCACAAGTTGTTTCCTTGCCTCCAAACATTTTTTCGTTCGTCAATTCTCATCATGCAAACCAAATGCCGGTGCTTAAGCCTAAGGAGGAGGCAGCAGCAGTGTGTTCAAAGAGCACCAACACTCTCCCTTCTGATATATTGCTTTCTCAAGGTTCATTTGAAAACCGAAATTATTCATCAAATGGGATCAGCACAACCACTCGGCTTTCTCAGACCCAAGATCACATTATTGCAGAAAGGAAGCGCAGAGAGAAGCTCAGCCAACGGTTCATAGCTTTATCTGCAATCGTTCCTGGTCTAAAGAAGGTAACAGAAATTATATCCTATATCTGTTAATCCACTGCAAGTTTTGTTCAAGGCATTCTTTTACATTTGATTGTCTTGCTTATACTCCAAGTAACCGGTAGGTTTTGGGATGGCATCGATTCCAAGAAATTTGGATTTTTTTTACCTGCTGAATTGTGTTTCTAAACGTAAATCATACTTAATGCTATGACAGATGGACAAGGCTTCTGTTCTGGGAGATTCAATTAAGTACATCAAACAACTGCAGGACAAGGTAAAGACGCTTGAGGAACAGACGAGAAACAAAAACATGGAATCGGTCGTGTTTGTGAAGAAAACACAGCTCTTTGCCAACGGCGACAATTCTTCCTCTGACGAAAATGGCTCCACCCGCCCGTTTGACACGACACTGCCCGAAATTGAAGCAAGGTTCTGTGACAACAATGTCTTGATAAGAATCCACTGTGAGAAAAGAAAAGGAATTGTGGAAAAAACAATAGCAGAGGTTGAGAAGCTCCAATTAAAATTCATCAATAGTAGTGTGATGACATTCGGGAGCTGTGCTCTTGATGTTACCATTATTGCTCAGGTAAATTTCCTTCTCAGTTATATGAATGAAATTTGTTGCTTCACAATATTTTCAATAGAAATGATTTCCATACACTCGTGTCTCCTTCGACAAACTAATGTTTATTTTTGTCCCTTAGACTCTCTTAATTTATTCAATCAAAAAACAGAGATAAACAGCCGTGTGTTGGGGATGAAATGGGCGAATATCTCTTCGCCACTTTTAATCCAAAGTCATTTGATACCATATCTCGATCTTTGCAGATGGAAGCGGAATTCAGCCTCTCGGTGAAGGATCTCGTCAAGAATCTACGCGCAGCTTTTGAGCTGTTCATGTGAAATGAATCTACTCGCAGCTTTCGATCTGTTCCTTGCTGCAGAAGCTTCACAATAAATAGGAGTATTTCCTCAAATATACCAGTCCAAGTTTAAGTATCTTTTTCAGAATCTCTGTTTACAAGGCCTGCAATCCTTCACCAAGTTAGATTACCAGTACCTTCAAGCTTGTTTGCTGTCAGGTTAATATTTTGCAGGAGGGTTTTTTCACTTCAACTTTTTTTCATGGTTAACTTGTTTACCATGCTTATTTACCCACCTGTTTAAGCAAGTTATCTCACAGCTTTTGTTTTACTTCAAGGAGTTTGCCAAATGCGACTCATCCCTTTGTGTCCCCTAGGGTTTTTTTTTTATAGGTGAGGATGAAAGCAGGCATTTGTTTGGTCAGCGTTTTAGAGGCATCTTGAACATCTAATTTCTTGAGCCTCTTTTTCTAGTAATCTTCTCTTTATATGTAACCCTTTTGTTGCCAAGTAATGGAAAATAAGTAATTTCATGTTACCTTTACCCACAAGTATTTTGGAGTGGATGTATGTTATTCTATGTAACAAAATAACGTTCCGTTATTTTTAATTGGCTTCTTATGATTTGGGCGAAGTTCCACTTTAGTTTCTACAATTTAAGTTTTATCGAATGCAATCACTTAATTCACTAATTATTGTAATGTTGAGCACAAGCTTAATTTTCGTCAAAAATTTTCACAAATTAGCACATGTATAAAATCCAAGGGGTAAATTGGTATTGCATCATATGTGCGTTAAACATGTTACACAAACTGATGTGAAAAAATTAATAAACGCCATGACTACAATCGCAAAAAAAATGATACTTTGCCCAAACTATAGGAATCAAATCATCGTTTTGCCTTTTTAACTTTCCTCGTCCAAATGATTGTGTATACTCTCTAAACAAAGGGAAAACACACACACACAAAATGCCATCACAAGGATAATAGTTGAATACCATCATAGCATATATCAAAATTATTGGAGGTTAGTTGGGAATATTAGGGGTGGTTCGGTATGGGATACCGAACCGAAAGTAGTATCCCGAATCCCAAACTGAAATTTTTTGGGACGGGAATTTGAAGACCAATCCCAAACCAAAATTTCGGGAATCCCAAATTTCGGGAATCCCAAAATATTTTCGGGATTTTGGGACAAATCGGGAATCCCAAATTAAAATATGAAATTATGAATTATTCTTCAAATATATAATTTAAGAACACATTCATGAACTAGGAATGTCATTTCATTCACATTACCATTTAATCAAATATTGGCATGCTTGATTGTTTTTATCAAAGTCAAAATTCAAATTAATTAAACCCTTTTGACAATCTGTTAAGAGACAAAAGAATCAAACCTTCTGAAATCATTAACCATGACAGCAGCAATAATAAAATCCAAATGAATATCAAACAGAACATGAAAAATATGCAAGGTGTAAGGCATTCCAGGTTGCAGAGCATGAATTAGAAACTACTAGCATCAATTATAAAAGAATAATATATAATATATATATATATATATAAATTAATAATATATAATTTCGGTTTGGTATGGGATTCCCGAAATATTGAGAAGTCAATCCCAAATCCCATACCAAAATTTCGGGATCGGTTCGGGATAGCATCCCGAAAATTTCGGGAATTTCGGTTTGGGAAATTTTTGGTTTGGGATCGGGATTTTTTTGGTTCGGTTTGGGATTTTCGGGATTTTTTTCCACCCCTAGGGAATATAGCTGATTAATTAAGCTTGCTGGTTTTTGGTATTGGTGGGTGCTGGGGAGTAGACTGGACAAATAAGACTTTGAAAAATTGACACTAACTAGAGACTCAAACTTGGAATTTTGGAGGTCTTATTATCTTATAAGTTTAGGTGAATGATTAGCGGAGCTTAATATTCTCTGCTAGCCCCACTAAGATTGTGATCTTTGGTATGACTTTATGGCAACAACCTCTCTCAAGTTTCAAAAGAATAATCCCCCTTCATTATAATCATAAATTATGATACTTCAGAGGGGGAGAATTAAAGAATTAAGGCAAATGTAACCGTTGATTGGATGAGATTTTATATTGAATATCTATAAGCCAGTAATTCACTTGAGTCACAGAATCTCGTGTTAATTTTGCCTGTTGGTCTTATAGTCTCATATTAATAAATGATTAAAACTTGTCTATAACTAAGTGTAGAAGAACAATACGATAATAAATTAGAACTGTAATAAGTTCAGAGTTTGATTTCTTGCTATATAATAAAAAATGAATATCCTAATCCTATGATAATCAGAAAAAGGAATATTCTATGCATGTACACATAGAGCATAAGAACTAACAAAGCAAGTTCCTCAAATAATTCCTCAAATTGTATTAGGGCAAGTATGTATGCCGTTAATAAATGAAATTTCAGTCTTTTTGTTACAAACAACTGGATTTTGATTTCTAAACACCCATAATTTTGTCCCTTTCTCTCCTTGTGAGAGACCTTCCCTCTGGTTGAGGGTGATTCTCACTGTTCTGTGTGAGTGGTTCCCAATCGAGTCCCTTTCTGTTGTCGCCTATCCTAGCTATCGGTGGGTTTTCTTTCATTTTTTTCTTCCTTGAGTTTCTTGGTTGATCTGCCTTCCTCTCTCCCCTGTGTTGTCTCTCATCCATCTTCATCCAATTTCCGAGCTTCAATCACCTTTGACCACGATTTGTTGCGGTATTTTGAGTGGGTGTGTATCGATCTGGTGCTTCCACTGGGTCACGTGTTCCTTGCACCGTCACCCTCTCTTTGTTGTCTGCCTTTGTTGGTAGTGTTGCTCGTGGACTCCCACGAGCTTCTTTCAATTGGTTGCAGGTTCTTGGTGGTCTGTAGCTGTGTTCAGAGTGAAGCTTAGATTTGGCTGCGGGTATCGATGAGGCACGGTTTATTTTGGGGCCAGATTTTGGATGGATCGACATGCACGGCTGCTGTTTTGGTGTTGCAGTGGCGGTGGTGGTGGACGATGCAATGAAAGCGGAAGTTTCTGGGTTTTCTTTTGTTTTGGTCTTAATTTTTGGTTGGGCTACTGTTCTTTGTTTGTGTGTTTTGTTTTTGGGCCTTTGTGTTGTATATTTTGGCCATTTATGTTGTAAAGTTTGTGATTGAACATATGTTGCCTTTGTTCTAAAAAAAAAAACAAAACAACTGGATTTTGTTGTTGATTGGTTTTGATTTCAATTGGGCTGCTTCTTTCGTTACATTTACACTTTAAATGATTTGGTTTTTCAAAAATTTAGCCTGCAAGGTGTCATGGTGTAGTTGGTTATCATATAAGTCTAACATGCTTGTCTGGTAAGCTAGTTGAGATTGGATCTTAAGAATATGATTGGATTGACAAAGATTTGTAAGATATGATTTGTAACCATGTAAAAATATAGGTTAGATAACTTATTCTATTATGGAATCATAACTCATCATGTTCAATTATGTCTATGTATAAGACATGAAGTACATGCAAGTCATGTTCATCTCATATTTGATATAATAAATAACGAACTGAACTCAAGTATATTTTAATTTATCATAATATATCTTATCCAATCCATCAAACGGGATCTGAAGGTCTCGGGGTTCGAACCCCGTCAACACCATTTTTATGTTCCGTAGTCTACCGGACGTCGTTTTGTGTAATCTATTTTAAACGTTGCCGTTTATTTCTCCTTAACGGTGTTACGAACCTCAATCCAAGCATAGAAACCCGCGAAACACGCGGCGGGCTAACTCAAATTTGCCTAATCCACGTCATGGTGGGAAGCCTCCACCCAACCTCAGCCAATCACGCGAGCCGTTGGCATAACTTCCTCCCTTCCCATTGGTCCATTTCCTCCACGTCATCACCCTCTAGATTCTTCACCACTCAAATTTTCCCAAGAAAATTAAGAAAAATGAATTTTCTCGAGAAAAAACGCCCCCACTTTCCCATACATAAAAGATGAAACCCCGAATCCAAAATCTAATCAAACCCACCACCGATTTCATTTCCCAAAATCGCAACTGTCCAATTCCCAGTTCGTCCAAAAATTGAAAATCCAAAAACAATGGCTTCCAAAACGCTGCTTTTGATCCTATTGACGGTGCAATTCCTCCCGTCCTCCCTCTCTCTGATTTCCGCGCCGGAGCTCCGCCCTCCCTACGCCACCCCCAGAGCCATCTCCGTACGCCCCATCTCTTTTTCTCTCTCTCTACAATTTGATTTTTTGGATTCGGATTGATTGATTGATTGATTGGTTGTTTGATTGAGATTTGGTTGGTTGATTTGCAGGATTTGAAGGAGGCGATTGTGAAGGGACTAGGGTTTCAAGCGGAGGATCTGAAGGTGTCGGGGTTCGATTTGAGGGACGCGCAGGTGGGGCATTCGGTGGCGTACGAGTTCGACGTGGAGGTGGACAACAAGGTCCTGCCTTTCAAGCTTCTGGAGGACGTCGACCGCTGGGACTACGTCGACTTGCCCATTTTTAGGGTCGAGGACGAAAATGGGTTGGTCCAGAAAGGCAAATCGGGTGGTGGGTTGCCTCCGGTTTTGGCTCCGTTTCAGCTGGCTGGGCCCATGGAGCTCTGGATTCAGGACGCCAAAGATATGAGGATTTCGCTTCCTGTAAGTATAGGCTACTAGGTTTCGAATATTTAGCTCAAAGTGTTTTAATTTTTAATACACAAACGATATTTTACTTTAAACTAATATAGAATCTGCGGATTTGACGAATCATTTAAAATTTTAACTTGGTCCTAATTTTAAAAGTATGATTTACGGAATTATAATCACGGAAGTAAAATTGCAATGTGACCTGTTGTTTATGATTAAAATTTGGAGTTTTGGGAACTGATTTGTTGAATGTTATGCAGCATGATGTGGATGCTGGTGTGTTGAAGAAGGTGATATTGGCAGAAGGGGCTGTGGTCACAGTGAAGGGTGCCAGGTCTGTGAGTCTTCGCCAACCTCTTCAGCTCCCATTGCCATTGAACCGAACCAACAATGGGTTCGCTTCTGGTCTTGTGACCTTGGCTGAATGGCTGCGCCGTGCTTCCCGAACCCAATCATCTCCACTGCTGTCTCTCCGCATTGTTGGTCCGACTTCCCTCGCATCACCTTCCTCGACCTCTCCCTCCGTGAACAACAAGCTCAAACTAAAGCGCCTTGCCCCAGGCCTTGTGGAGTTGTCCTCACGATCAAACACCAAGCCCGTTTCTGTTGAGCTGCAAAACCAAGAGACCACGGCCATTTTAACCCCTAGCTACTTCAGCACGGTCTGGCCCCTTGCTTCCATCAATGGCTCGAACCCTAACTTGGTAGGTTTCGAGTCACTGCTTGCGTCCGTGCTGGGTCCTAAGGCCAATAAGAAAGGATCCTTCAAGTTATTGAAGGCAGATGTGTCTGCACAGACGTTTTTGAAGATCGGGTTTGGGGTCGAGAAGAAGCTCAAAGAAGGAGATGGGATTGATTTGAAGGGTTTTCCAGAATGGAGGACAAAGCCTGAGACCGTGAGGTTGCATTTTGAGGTGCTGGCTAAGGTTGACGGGGATAAGATCATTCCAGAGAGAGTGGTTCCGGTTAACCCTGTATTAGTGGAGGACACCGTGGCACCGAGTTAGCTACTGGGCAATGTCTCCATGTCCACAGTCCCCATCATTCATCCTCCGGCGAACCCCTATACCTTGTAAAGTTTTCCGGTTTAGGGTTTACTGATACAAAATCTGGAAGTGTAAAGATAAAACCGATTTTGTTCCTTTTTTTCTTCAAGCATGAGGAGTTAGATGAGGTGTGGTTATACTATAAAAATTTATGTAATGGAGTTACCGAGCGTTTAAATTAATTTATGAAACCTTGATTTATATGTATATATAGCATGAGTTCAACTTAGTCAGAAGGACTGATGTTTGAGATGACAATTTAATCCAACTGGATTCTGAGTACAACAGCAAACTAAATACAAATCTCTGTAGGAAACTTGAGCATTTAGTAAATTTCACTTCTTGATGAACGAAACCCCCTTCTGGATGCTTGCTGCTAACTCCGTTTTCGCCTTCTCTAATCCAACCCTATTGACAAACCAATAAGAATGTTTAAGTTGTTCTAAGCTGTTTTGCAGCAACACAATTGTGGAGTGTGCATAATTAAGAACTGTTTTACCTCTCATACTCATTCAGAGGCCCGAGTTGGTAGATTTCCTCTGCTCCGCCACGACCAAGCCGGACCTTGGTTGCGAAGAAAGGAAGTTCGGTTACCTGCCACAAAGATTAAGCATTGTGCTTGGTTACTAGAAGTTCAGAACTTGGTTTTAAGACAACGTTGACGCCAATAAGGCTAGAACAGAGTACCTCAGAGGCAACATAAGCGCATTCAACAACACCAGCATCTCCTCTCAAGCCGCGGAGGCATGCATCCGCAAATTTCACAGCTGCATATGCCTGCAGAATGTTTTAGTCAATTCCAAGACTTGATAATCCTGAAAGAAATTATGCATATACAATTGAGCGAATTGAAATGACCAACCATTGACAGTGTTGCCGAACCAGCCCCAGCTTTTGCCTGCAAAATTGCGAATGATAAAGTTGTCGGAGTTTTGTATATGATTTCATTGAAGAATAAACACACAAGAACAACGCCTGGACTAAACAGTAATATGGAAGAACAATATGCGTCAAACCAGATTCATAGCTTTCCAGATAATAAGTGAAGAAGATTCACAAGCTAAGAGGCATTACCTCAACAACTTCTGTTCCACCGTTTTGAATCCGGTTTGTTAGGTATTCTGTTTCTTCTTTGGTGAAGGAGCAAGGAGGCTTGACCTGCATACACAGGCATCGTCTTTAGAATTTTGCGCGCTTGTACGGCAACCAGTTCATTATTTGAAGGTAACATAAGAAAACAACTAAAGATGCCGAAACTTGTATCCTTCTATACAACCTGTGACAGAAGCGGCAAAATGGTCACTCCGGCATGACCACCAACAACTGGAACATCGACTTCCCTAGGATCAAGTCCAAGAACTTCTGCCTGGAAGAAAATTATGCGAGTGGAAAATGAAAAAACCACGAACATAAATGATAGGAAGCGCACACAAACTTGTTTGACTAGTACTTACAACAAAAGTATTTGCTCTCACGACATCAAGCATCGTGACTCCTAGAAGACGCTTTGGGTCATAAGTCCCGGCTTTCTTGAAAACCTCTGCTGCAATAGGAACTGTCGAGTTCACTGGATTACTGATCAAGTTGACGATTGCCTTAGGACAGGCTTTCGCAATTCCTTCACAGATGGTCCTGACAATTCCCGCGTTTATTTTGAAAAGATCATCCCTTGTCATTCCAGGCTTCCTTGGAACACCGGCAGGTATGATCACAAGGTCTATGCCCGTGAGAGCGCTCTCAAGCTGTGGCTGCCCCAAGAAACCGCGCACCTGAACTCCAAGGACGATACTTTCTTAATCTAAACACTTGACTTGAAGACTTGAATATCAGAAAATAAATTAAAAATTGTACGTCTCATTCTGTTATCTAATCGAACGGTTCATAAAGTTCTAAATCAAGTATCTCGGATTAGGTTCGCATTAGAAATTTAGAATGCTTCCGTAACTTACAAAGATCATTGTCATTAACTAGGAATCATAACATTGTTATAGAATGTAACGAACATTTCATCGAAAACAAATTGAAGATTAAAGTTGATGAAGAATTCATTACCACAGCTCCGGTATCCATGTGGCTAATGTCAGCTGTGACACCGGGGGCATTAACGACATCATAGAGATGAAGAACTGAAACCAGTGGGTTCATCTTCATGAGCATTGCAAGAGGTTGGCCAATGCCTCCAGCAGCACCCACAATCGCCACTTTGAAGCCCGGCGCCCCGCCTTTGGCTCTGCAGTCACCTCTGCTCAGAGCAGAACCATCCTCCACCTTCACACAACCCATAATCCCGACATCATTATTTGGCACCACAACAGCAAAAACCAAGCCAAATTTGAAAACCGAAAAACGTAACTTTGAGTTTTCAGTAACGAAATGGTTATCAACGGGCTCCTAAGCAAATCTTGATCATAAATTTCAAATAGACCGGATGTTAACCATCATATAATACTAATTGCTACTTCATCAACAGTCACTAAACTTTTTTATGAAGTAGTACATCAGAAAATAAGTTAGCTCAAGTCACGTAACGCATTTTTATTGAGCCAAAGGTAAACCCGAGCGGATTAGGCTAATCGGCTAGGGCAGTATGCTCTCCCTCGCATCCGAGTTAAAATCTTTTCTCTATCTAGTAAATTAATATAGAATATTGCTTTGTCAAAATAAACAAGGAAAATCCAAGAGAGAACCTGGGAATTTGGTGGAAACAGATGAGCTGAAATCCTTGCAATGCGTCCATTAGCTTCCACGCTCGACTCCATTTTCTCTGTGCTTTTTTTCAGACAAAGGGAGAGTGAGAGTTTTCAAGTGTACCGAGCTAACCTGCTTGCACTGCATGCAATGGAGAATGGACAATAAATAATTAAAAAATCCAAAAAATCCCACTTACGAAAAAAACAAAGAGATAATTGGAAGGAACGATACATAATTTTTTTCTCAATATTTAAAATGTGTGGAAACTAATTATTTGGAGCTCTTATCCTATCCATTTTTCTCAATTGTGGCTCTCACAAATTTTGAACTAGCAACTTACACCTGTCTGAGTTTGATCCAAACTTGTTTATACTGATGTGGTGACGTGGCACCATGGCTCTCCCTTTCCCAAACTTGGCCCACCAATTTTTTCATGGATCAATATCCAACCCAGAAAGGAATTTGCAGGATTCAGGGCCATTAAACGGGCCAAAATACCAAGTTATGAGACTTGAGGTCCATTGGACTCTATTATTTATCATCCAAAGAATAAGACAAATTACTTATTTTTTATGAGTAAATGTTACGAAGATCAAATTTTTGCACCAAATTTGAATAACACGTGACGCCACGCATACAATGTAACCAATAATACCTTCTTCTTTTTTTAACAAACAATATTATCTGCAGTAAAGAGTGAATGTGGCTCATAATGAACTAGCAATAATATGGTTTAAATTCGACTTTGTTGAGAATCGAACCTAAGACTTCTTACTTATAAGTGAAGAAGAATGCCACTAAACCATGGTACTAAGTGGTTGTAACTAATAATACATAGAGATATGATTATTGGTTGACGTAACATATACAAATCACATATCACACGATGTTGTATGGTATTTCTAAGTGTTATTGCTTTTTGTAAAAATTCTACATATACTAAAACCCAGTTTAGAAGGTTCACTATTCTTAAGCATAGTAAAATGACAGAAATACCCCTATTTTATTGTTTAAATTTTTCTGTTTTTTTTCTTATTTTCACAGTGAAATGACTAAAAAGCTGGGACATACGTGTTGCTTTTATATGATAGTGCGCTGTCGTCTACTTCGTGTTGTCATCTCCTCTCTATTTGATTTACTTTTCACTGCCATAAACCGTTCATTGCCTTTTTCTCTTGTCACAGCCATCGCAAAATCCCTCAACCCCTCAAACCAACAAATTCAATTTCGCAATCTCTCACAGCTAATCTGAACCCTTGCAACTTCACTATCAAGTATTCAAGGTATGGATTGAACTCTGAATCTTCCTCAAAATCTTTTCACTTTTTCATATGGGTTTTTTTGAATTTCAGAAAATATTCTCTTCTTAGGGTTCAATTTTTGTTAATTTTAGTTGTTTTCTCCTAATTTTGGTGATTAGATTTTGAAACTTTTTTTTTCCCAAATCCACATTGACATGGGTTTGTGGTTGTTTTAAGGAGTGCAAGAAGACAATGGCATCTGCTCAACTCAAAGCTTTTCTTTCAATGGTTAATTAGTACCTTCTCGACTCATTGCCAAAATCTCTTCAATTTCAACAGCAGCGGCCACCACTCTTCCCCAAAGGTAAATTTCTCTTCTCTTTCTTGCATTCAAAATCTTCGAAGTCCTCATCTACATTGTTTGATTTCTGCAATTTCGATTCACAGAAACATGGTTCTCTCTGCAGCACTGCCCATTTTCCACCAAAATCACATCTCAAATTCTTCCAATTTTGAACACGACATGCCGGCGAAGGTCAGTACCCTCACTCATACCCAATTTACCCAAAGATAATTTTAATATCAGTGATGGGTTTTTAACAGGCACTTTAGTTGAGTTAGGGTTTTGTTCAATTAAATCTCATTAGTTTGATTCTAATTCAATAAATTTGAGTTAGGGTTTTGTTCAATTCAATTTTAATAGTTTGATTCTAATTAACAAATTTTCCTCATAGTCCATTCAATTCGTTTTATTTCTAATTTGGATTTTGAAAGTGAGTAAATTTTGTAATTGCTTGCTGCAATTATTCAACTTATGTCTCTACAATATTTATTTACTTATAGGTGCTCAGCCATCGTAAGGGTTAATCTGTATCTTTTTTTGTTCCTTACTACAAGAACTACATCTTTGCACCAACTATTGAGATGACCATGGAAATAGTTGAGCTAAAAAAAAGGAGCAAGATGATCAAAAGCAACAATCTGCAGCACCTTACTTTGTTAAAAATATTGAATTGATCCTAGGTGAGAATGAGCGTTGATACGCAATAATTTAGTTCCTGTGACAATAATGTTGAATCTACTTTTATTATACGTTCAATTTATAATCTAATCTTATTTTTCTTCAATTTCTTTAGAAATAAGAATTTTGATTTCAATTTTTTTTTTTTAATTTTTGTTGAGAATTCATATACTTACCTTTCTTTTTACAGATTCCTGAAGCCTTGGCAGAACAATTTATGTGTGTAGAGTAATGAAATTTATCATTTGTATCAGTGGCATTCAAACACATCTATCTAATGAATGATTGAAAGGATGGATATATATATATACACACACACACATTTTCTTTGTCATTTCAATGTAGTGATAAACTAGGGTTAAGCGTTGAATTGGGATCCTTTGCAACTGGACTAATTATATCAACTACTGATCTCATATAGTCAAGAAATATGTAAGCTGTTATTATACTCTAGAGAAATTAAGTACATTGGACAACCTCATTCATCCTCTTTTGTTTTTTTTTTTTTTATTTATTTAAATTTATTTTCCCCCTCAATTTTTCTACCATGCTATTTCATTTGGTTTTTGATTTTCCTAAAGGTTTTCATTTGAAGGGAAAATATTGCATTCGTATGGTTTATAATTTTCTTTTTTGTTTTGTTTTCTTCCTTGCTCAGGCATTATTTTCTTTTTGCTGCATATTGATATTGAGTTTCTGTTTGGAAATGCCTATGTTTTTTTTTTTTCACTTGCTGAAAATGTCTCTGCCAAATTTTTAAGGGCTTTTTCTTTGTTTCTTCTTATCTTCCTCTTTCTCTGTCCAATTATAAAGCAGTTTTACGTTTTTGTTGCTATAAAGGGTTTTCCTTTGTCCAATTATGCTTAACGCAACTTTTTCTAATTTAAATGGACTCTTTTTGTCACACATTGTATTTGATAGAACATATGAAAAAAGAGCGAAAACGGATTATATATGCTCCTTCATTATCATAAGAAAACTCCGTCTTAGCTTTTGATTATGTGTCCCCCATTTGTTTACTTATATGTTTTACTGTTTTGAGTTAAATTTAACAAATTATCCACACTAAGAGCTCCCTATTTCAAAATGCGAACCCATATAGAGAAAATCCATAAGAGAAAATTGCAAAATCCATTTTTTCTAGAATAGCAAATTCCATTTCCAACTTACTTTATATATTATTCTACATATGTATGAGTACAACATTGTACATCAATGTCTTTTCTTTTTTAGCTTTACATTTTACTCATTTGTATGTTGTTGCTCTCAAACTTCATATAATCCTCATTCGCTTCATTGTTTGCACATGATTCCTTTATATATGGTTTCTTTGTGAAATTAATCACAACAGATTATTACATCTTCGTCATAATGATACCTTCTTTACAATTTTAATTTCTACATACACATTCATTTTTTAACTGTTTTTGTTGCTATAAGTGATTTATTTGAACTCCCCGACTTTGTCTAATTAGTATCACTGAGATATATTTTGTGACATCCCACATCGTCTAAGAGAGTGATCCTTATATGTATATTTCCATCTCTACCTAGCACAAGGCTTTTTGGGAGCTCACTGACTTCGGGTTCTGTAGGAACTCCGAAGTTAAGCAAATAGCGCGCGAGAGCATTCCCAAGATGGGTGATCCATTGAGAAGTTCTCATGTAAGTTCCCAGAAACAAAACCGTGAGGGCGTGGTCGGGGCCCAAAGCGGACAATATCGTGCTACGGTTGTGGAGTGGGCCCAGGAAGTGGTCCCCCCAGGCTGGGATGTGACATATTTGATATAGAACTTAAGTGCGAAAAATGGGTTGGTTTGAATGCACTCATTTTAGTCTTTTTGCATCTGATAGAGCAGGTGAAAATAATGGGAAACAAAAATCTCATTTGCACCTTCAGGATCACAAATGAACTCTATCTCAGTTTTACTTTTATGTCCCCCCCTTTGTTTTCTTATATGTACGAACTAACAACTCCTTGTTTTTTTCTCAAAATTTGTAGGAACTAGCTGAAACCTTAAACAACATAATGAAGATGAAGATGAGCCGGAAACAATTAAGTAGGAAAATCTAGATTCAATAACATGTTCATAGTCTATCTAAATATTTTGAATAATGAGCAGTTTAATGCTGTTAATCTTTTGATCACGGTAATATGTTGCTAATTTACTTTCTCAAACAACAGACATGTAAATATTGATATATAAAACTTATTTTATGTTAAATAGTATTGTCTTAAACGGTGTTCTTAAAACCCACATCAAAGCGTGGGTATTCATGCTTGTGGAAACTATAGGTAAGATGAACATTTGCAATCCAAGGTGTAAGATCGCCAAACATTAAGGTGTAATTTTAATAAAAGGAATTGGGGTGTATACAATTGCAAACTTGATTTTATTGAACATCTTTTAATATGATTATACAAGTCATATTCTATTTTATACAACTCTAAATTATAAACAAAAGATTTAAACTTAGACACATAAAAAAGAGCACAACTGTTCTAATCAACATACTAAAAGAGCGCAACTGTTCTAATCAACATAGTTACGTCCACATTTGTGAATTGTGATTAGAGATAAACGTTAATCTGTGTCTTTGAAGTTTCAAATACAGTTTTGAACAACCTACATACAAACGCGTGTCAACAAATTGTAGCATTCTTTGGTAACTTACTGTTTCAACATTTTGTTACAAAAGTTGGGGATGTTTAAAAAAAGACACACCAAAAGAAAAAATAAACGGAAACAATTAGGCTTTTTAGTCAAATTGGTTCCTAAAATTGATATAATTTCTCAAATTTAAAATCAATCGAAGTGGTCCATGAGGTTATTTACTGTCAATCATTATTGTCATTTTATGAAAAATTCCATTAAACTAAGGACAATTTTTATCAAATCAATCCCGCTACTTGAAATGGTGATTTCTTCAATTAATGGAGTTTTTTTACATAATGACTAAAATGATTGACGGATGACAATCTCAGGAACTACTTGTATATATTTTAAATATTAAAAAGTCAAACTAAGGAGTTATGACTATCTCTCAAAATAGATTTTGGCTAAAAATCCAATCATATGAGACACAAAATCAAAGTGGGATCCAAACAATTATACGAGACAACACATCAAAGTGGGATGGCTTTAAAGCATATGATTTGATAAAGTCCACAATATAAATGCAAATGTGACCATGTGGTTGTTGGTACATGGACCCACAAGTTTGATCTTTCTTTGACTCTCTTGCATTCACCGAATTAATTTCCCAATCTTCCACCAACCTTACTCCTTAGTCAATTTGACTAGTCAACTGATTTTGATTTTTTTTTTTTTGTTTTTGAACAACGCATTCACTGAATTAGTTCCCAATCTTCCACTTACCTTACTCTTTAGTCAATTTGACTAGTCGAACTGATTTTTTTTTTTTTAACAAACAATATCATCTACCTTAAGGGAAGAGGGTAAGTTTAGCCTCATAATGAGTTAGCAATAATGTGGTTCATACTTTTCTTTTAACGATAATTAAACCTAAGGTCTCTCACTTACAATATACGATTGCATTCAGTGAATTAGTTTCCCAATCTTCCACCTTCCTTACTCTTTAGTCAATTTGACTAGTCAATTGATTTTTTTTTTTTTTTAACAAACAATATCATCTACCTTAAGAGGAAGGGGTAAGTTTAGCCTCATAATGGACTAGCAATAATGTGTTTTCATACTTTCTTTTTGGCGAGAATCGAATCTAAGGTCTCTCACTTACAAATGAAAATAAATACCACTAGACCGTAGTATTAAGTTGCAGTCAATTGATATTTTATATACCATAATTTGTTATTTGAATGTATTCAAAGAGTGTGACTTCAATGCTATTATTTAATGATACGAGCGTATAATTGCATTTAAATTTTATAATTATTTGAATATTTTATTTTTAATTTCAGTCTTCATTCGCATATCATTTTTTTTTTACCAAAATTGTGTATCATTTAATGTTACAAAGTAGTTTTAAATAAGTTTTATATAAAAAAATTTGAAAAGAAATATCAAACTTTGGTGATCTAGTGGGATGCTTAGAACAAAAAGAAAATGATTAAACTAGGGTTTCACAGGAGAGAGATCATAAGAGATGTGGTTGTTGCCTTTTCAATAAACAACTTACCCTAAATTTGTTGGTGAAGGCACGTCTTACAACTCTTTAATTCTTTAAATGGATACTAATATATCGCCCACTATACATTGTGTTTAAGAAATTAAGGTTCAATCGCCAATATATTTCGCCTATCTTCTTTTCTAAAAGTAAAATTTGCACGAAAAATTGTGTAAAACTAGTGTCATGCATGCAAGTTTTATTTTTAGAAAAGAAGATAGTAGCAACTTACATAGAACAAATTCATTCTCATGCTGCGTTGCAATTCAATAATATGCGACATACGAGTCTATTGTAAAAGAGATTCAAACCATTTGCAGTGTTGCAGTCAACACTGTATTGTCCATTTTCCTTGCAACTCTGATGGTTATTTTTTATACACGAGGACAGGCAATGTCCTAATCATGCAACCATACACTCATAGACTTTGAACTATAATTAATAAAATTGCAATTAGCTTGCTAGACTAATCCAACTCTGTCAACTTCAATCTGCTATTTATCTATATCTGCATGTTTTTCTCTAACCAGATTTTGTAAACCCAAATGATGTAAATATTGATGATTAAATTATTAATTAAATATTAATTAACATGCTTATTTTTTATTGTTGACATATCAGTTGATTTACAAATTTTGTTTAAAATTTCGATCTCCTTAGCATTATATTAACGGATCCATGCAGGCTTCCAGGTAATTTACCAGGGGATGCTGACATGGCAGTTTTAGATTCAACAGTGGCGGCCTAGTAGACCACATTCCTAATCCACACATGCGTAAACATTTGAAGATTTTGTCTTTAAGATATTTGTATTGTGACACCGCCAACTAAAATAGAATTTACGCACATTTGGACTGATTGTGCCGTTTAGTAGGTGGGAGAAAAGAAACTGTTATTATCTTCTTTGCTTCTTTTTCCTTACAAAAAGAATAGCGTGCCAGAATGACTCAGTTTATCAATTATTATACTACACTTGATTAGAAACTTAAAAATAAATTTTAACTAATTATATAATGATATATGGTATATAGACCGTGCTTTAGGCACATTGAAAAATCTATCATCTCTCTAGGAATGAGCTTGTTCTTTCATACAAATAATATAGTTTGACTTTAAAACTTTTATAATAGGAGTTATTCGATTTTTTAGTATCTATTTGAAGATGACTCTTACAAAACTTTATTTCAACAATAGATCATTTGGTCACTCAAATCTCACGTACAAATCGATAGTTTAGGCACCAACATATATATGATCAGCAGTCTATTTATTTGATATGTTTGGAAGATTAAACGATCTCTAATTTGAATTATGTTTCAAAATAATGATTTACAAATGAAGATTAATAAATTGAACGGATCCGATAATTGAATTTATTCGGTCAAAATATATATTTTTCACAAATACGGGGTGCAAGTAATCCATTAAGATGGAAAGTAAGCAAACTAATTAGTACAAAAATGTTTTTTTTGGCTTTCTAATAAGTAGATGATTAGACATAATTAGTTCCTCATTGGGTATCAAGTTGCAAAACATCTACAATTAAATTCGAGGGAGATGAGACCCTACATTTTAGAGATAATCGTGATCCCCTAATTTCATTAGCAAAAGAAGCACAGAGATATAATTTGTGAGTTAAACTAGTTAGTTAAGAAAACGTAAAACCTCTTGAATCTAAGTTCGAATATCTCTGATCGAAAACCAAACCGGACAATTAATTAATTTATGGAATCCGATCCGATTTATGAAACCCATGCTTAATTACAACTTCAACATTCCGTACCAAAAATTTCTTCCCCCATTCTGCTTACCACGCATGTGAATTCCCTCTCACCGTGTGAACACATGAACTCGTATTCCAAGCCACCCTTTTCCCTCTCGACTTCCAACTTGCCACTCCATCGAGTCCATTCACCGTAACCAAAAGCTGGCACATCCCCCTTAGCCACCACCTCCAGCTGACCTCATGTCTTTCCGGCAGAGATTACCTCCGACGACGACAACCATCCTCCTCCCTCTGCTCTTCCTCTTCCTCTCCCTGTTTTCTCCATCCACATCCGACGAGCTTCAACCTCTCTTAAACCTCAAGCAATCCCTTGAAACCTCAAACCCAAGTCTTTTCACTACTTGGGCACCACCCAATTGGGTCTGCAACTTCACCGGGATTGTCTGCGACTCCGACGGCTTCGTCTCTGAAATCAATCTCTCCCAGCAAAACCTTTCCGGGTTTCTTCCGTTGCACGCAATCTGCTCGCTTCCATCGTTAAAAAAGCTTTCTTTGGGCTCCAATGGATTGTACGGAAGCCTCACGGATGACCTGAAAAACTGCTCGAGCTTGGAGCAGTTGGATTTGGGTAAAAATTCGTTTACCGGAAAAGTTCCAGACTTGTCTTCTTTGACAAAATTAACCCTCCTGAGTCTCAATGGCAGCGGATTTTCCGGGAAATTTCCATGGAAATCGCTGGAAAATCTCACGAGCTTAGCGTTCTTGAGCCTCGGCGACAACCCTTTTGATCAAACTCCATTTCCTGAAGAAGTTGTGAAGCTTGAAAAGCTTTACTGGCTGTACCTCACGAATTGCAGCATCGCCGGAAAAATCCCAGAGGAGATCGGAAACCTCACTCTGCTCGAAAACCTCGAGCTTTCGGACAACCAACTGTTGGGAGAAATTCCCCAGAGAATTTCAAATCTCGGGAAGCTGTGGCAGCTCGAGCTTTACAACAATTCTCTGACCGGAAAAATCCCGGTTGGATTCGGCAACCTCACAAGCCTTGTCAATTTTGATGCCTCAGTTAACAAGCTTGAAGGTGGCCTCTCTGAGCTGAGGTTTTTGACAAGGCTTGAGTCTCTGCATTTGTTCGAAAACCGGTTAGAAGGCGAGGTTCCAGCGGAGTTTGGGGAGTTGAAGAGCCTTTCCAAGCTCTCACTTTACACGAACAAGCTCACCGGTGCACTTCCTCAAAAGCTAGGTTCTTGGGCGGGATTGGATTACATTGACGTGTCGGAGAACTATCTGACTGGTGCTATACCACCCGGAATGTGCAACAATGGGAAGATGATTGATTTTCTCCTTCTGCAGAACAATTTCACAGGTGGGATTCCTGAGAGCTATGCCAATTGTAAGTCTTTGGTTCGGATTCGTGTGAGCAAAAATTCGCTTTCGGGCACTGTTCCTGCTGGATTATGGAGCTTGCCAAATGTTATTCTCATTGATCTTTCTATGAATCAATTTGAAGGTCCTCTGGCACCAGAGATTGGTAAGGCAAACTCTCTGTCACTATTACTTTTAGCGAATAATCGATTTTCGGGTGAATTGCCTGACGCCTTGTCTGAAGCTACTTCATTGGTCGCAATTCAAATGAGTGTGAACCAATTTAGAGGGAAAATCCCAGAAGCAATTGGGAAATTGACAAAATTAAGCAGTCTTGATATGGACCAAAATATGTTGTCTGGTACAATACCAGAATCAATAGGCTCGTGTTTTGGTATTTCTGAAATAAACCTTGCCCACAATTATATTTCTGGTGAAATCCCTTCAAGTCTTGGATCATTGCATAATCTGAATTCCTTGAACTTATCGGCAAACCGCCTTTCCAGCGAAATTCCTGCTACTTTTTCGTCACTAAAACTCAGCCTTCTTGATCTGACAAACAACCAGTTGACTGGTCGAATCCCCGATTCACTGTCCATTCAGGCCTTTAATGAAAGCTTTGATGGAAATCCGGGTTTGTGCAGTCAGAACTTGGAAAATGTGCGGTCTTGTTCCTCAAGTCCTGGCACATCTAGCCAGCCCCGAATTTTCCTGTCCAGTTTCATTGCTTCAATACTTGTTGTGCTTATTGTGCTTGGTTTGCTCTTGCTGTTGAAGCTGAGGAAGAGCAAACTTGACCGTCCGCTAAAGAGTGATTCGTGGACTATGAAGCAGTACCATGTGCTAAGCTTTACAGAGAAGGAAATCTTAGATTCAGTGAAAGCTGAGAACTTGATTGGCAAAGGAGGGTCAGGGAATGTATACAAAGCTGTGCTAAGTGATGGGAGAGAATTTGCTGTAAAGCACATTTGGACCACTTCAGACTCCGGTGACAGAAAAAGTTACCGAAGCAGCGCTTCCATCTTGAAGAAGACTAAATCCGGGTCATCAGAGTACGGTGCAGAAGTGGCCACACTGAGCTCTCTGAGGCATGTGAATGTGGTGAAGCTCTACTGCAGCATATCAAGTGAGGACAGCAACCTGCTGGTTTACGAGTACTTTCCGAACGGGAGCTTATATGATCAGCTACACACAAGTAAAAAGATGGAGATGGGGTGGGAAGTAAGATATGAGATTGCGTTGGGGGCTGCAAGGGGTTTGGAGTATCTTCACCATGGAAGCAGTCATAGACCTGTGATACACAGGGATGTGAAGTCTAGTAATATTCTGCTGGATGGAGATTGGAAGCCAAGAATTGCTGATTTTGGACTTGCAAAGATTATGCAGGCTGGTGTAGATTGCACTCATGTCATTGCCGGGACACTTGGGTATATAGCTCCAGGTAATTCTTGTCATACAAACGATGTTTTACCTTAAACTAATCTAATCTGCAGGAAGGGAGATTCGAACTTGGGTGTAGCCACATCATCACAAATAGTTTATTTCCACGAGTTAGAATGTAACAATGTAATGGGGGATTTTAAATATGACACTGAAATCTGATAAAAATATGTCTGTTTTGGTTGTTCAGAGTATGCATATACCTGCAAGATCAATGAGAAGAGTGACGTTTATAGCTTCGGGGTGGTGTTGATGGAGTTGGTCACCGGGAAGAGGCCGGTTGAGGCTGAGTTCGGAGAGAACACGGATATAGTGAGCTGGGTCTGCAGCAAAATGCGGTGCGTTGATAGTGAGCTTGAATTGGTGGACAGGAGCATTTCTGACGATCTAAAACAAGATGCCATCAATGTTTTGAGCATAGCAGTCCGCTGCACTGCCAGGGTGCCGGTTCTAAGACCCTCCATGAGAATGGTGGTTCAAATGCTGGAAGAGGCTGAGCCTTACAAACTCAACTGCATAAGCATTGCCAAAGAAGCTGACAGATAGCCACAAGGTGGAACACAAGTACCGCAGTTGATATACAAAAGTTACTTCTAGTTGGGAGGTGACTGTAGCAGTCTTCGGTACTTTGTGTCTGTTTTTCTTAGAGGTGTGGGAAACATCCGGAGCACTGAAATAATATCCGGAGCGGATCCCATCCCACTAAGTACCCCTCGAAGAAACGCTAAAGAAGGGGATTATATATATATATAGCTTAGAATACACAATGAATGGTTAGTTTGTAAACTGCAATAGGCTTTCCCTTGGCTAAGAGAGAAGCTACTATCTGAAAAAGCTTGGAAGGAGCTGTGTAGTATTTAGATCTCTGTTTGCAAGAGACATGCGATGGATTAGATTTTTTTTTTATCTCCTCTTTGCTGCAGATTCAGAGGGGGTACTTTGTAACATATAGAATTGCGATGAGTACAACCATTTTCTCAGTTTGTTTGTCACATCTCACATATAGGATATGTTTGGATCCTCGTTAGGCCGAGCGCTAAAACCGAACCATTTGATTCCAACATACCGTTTTTGAATGCTTTGGTTTGATTCGGTTGCTTTAGAAAATCATCTCATCCAAATCAAATCAAACAAATTGCATCATGTTAGTTTAAGGACGAAATTGTACCAAACCAACATATGCTTAACCCTAAGTATTGGTGCAATGCAACAACGTGGCAAAGAAAACATATAATATAGAATCTAAAGCAAAATATGATCAAGTGAAACAACAATGATAATATAAAATTATGGACTGTTTTAATTTTGGATTCCTCTCCATTCTAATTTTATTTCCCTCCTCTTTTAACCTAAGATTCCATTTTGTTTTTATTTCAATTCCCTTCCATTTTAATCCCACATAACCAAACGCGGCATAAGAATTACAAAGAAAATGATCCGTTTGGGCACTTCCTTCTCCTTGGGAAAGGTGTCAACTGCCAATTCCTCTTCTTGCGCATCCCTCCACCTCACTCCCACCGCCATCTCCACTCCCTCACCTTCCTCCCTCTCCTTCTCCTCCAACAACCTCACTGGTATCTCTATATCTGTGTCTCACTCCTCACTCTCTTTAACTCCAACATTGACAGGAAACTGGCGGCGTGTTTGTGAATGCAGGGAAGAGGAATTACCGAAAACAGTTTTGCGCGGGCAAAGTCTGGGCTTTGAGAGCGAGCCGAAACAAGCAAGCGATTCGATGGAATCGGAGAAGGAATTTCCCGAGTCGAAACGGAACCTGTACCCGGATATCGAGCCGGACAGTTCCGGGTGTCTGAAGGTTTCGGACATCTACACAATGGGAGCTGTCCGGAAATCCCGACGGCCATGTGAGTTGCAATTCTTCGTCCTAATAAACGACTTAGTTTTTGCATTTGTTGTTCGAGTTTAGAGTTTTTATTAGATACAATTTGATTTGTTCACTATATAGTGTGATTTGTTGAGGAAAAGCTAGAGTATACAACTCTAACACAAGTGTTGGAGAGACGACACAAGTAAACATATTACTTGTATTACACACACAAAATATTACAACATACAAACTTGCTATTGTATTTGAACTAGAAAAAATATAGTTCCATTTGGAGCTGGACAAAGTCTTCTAGAAGCTTCTGCCTTCCAAGCTTGCTACTGTATTTGCCAGAGTTTTCTAGAATCCAAACACTAATTGGGCTGGTGTTGATCTTCAACACTTCCTCTCAACACTAGCTCATTCTTTCCTTCATGTCGAGTTGATGTCAGAGCTTTTTCTTGCACACCCATTTGCGTAATATGGGTTTGACATCTTGTCGCTTTGGCACTAGATTCCAAGCTTGATTTAGCTCCACTGCAATGACCTTTTCTCCCAACTTTGAGCCACTCAGGTTCAACTGCTTCTTCTTCTATGGTAACGTTGGCGTATTTAGGATTTGGCTTCCGGATTCTTGTTGACCTCCTTAGTTGTGATTATGGAGTTAATACTTCCACTTCACTAGGTCTATCTTCTTGAGTTTGTTGATATATGCCAGATTGCCAAGGGTTTTGAGGTACTGCTTGCTCAATATCATCACCATCAAGCAAATCTTCAGACTCATCTGGTCTCGATTGGATTCGAATAGTTTGCTCCCCCATCTTCTGCTACAGCTTATTTTCAAACTCTATCGGAGTTTGGCAATGACTCGTTTTTTGAGCACCACCAAGAAGATGCTTCTACGTCCCATTCTTCCTCCAAGGCTAGAGACGTTACAGCGTCCCAATCATCTTCACTTTTCTTCTCTGAGTTGGCGACGTTACTCTTTGCGGGCTTTTTGAACTAGCAATTCTTCGCCATGTGGCCTTTCTTTCCACAATTGTAACATTTTTCCTCAAATCTTTTATTATTTTGGGACTGACCACGGTTGCCGTGATACTTCGGAGCTCCCCCTAGCCGAGAACTCCCTCCTCCTTGATGACCTTTTGCCTTGTCACCATTTCTTTTAGACCCACCACGCTGCCTTTACTTTTATTGGTGTAGAGTGCTTCCTCCTCACCTCTTAAAGAGACCCTTCCCATTTGCTTTGCCAAAACTTCTTGATCAGCAAACAAATTCTCAAATTCAAAAAGTGATGGTTGGGTCGGCCATCCTTGTTCAGCGGCAACGAAGCCTTGGTATTCAGGTCTCAACCTATGGATAATTATTCCTTTTATCCTGAATTCTACAATGGTAGCACTAGGATCTAACTCAGAAATTTCACGGCAAATAGACTTTACCTTGTGGAAATATTCGGCAATCGTCATGTCTCGTTAGGCCACTGATAACAACTCATTCTCGAGAAGCTGCAGTCTTGTATTGTTCTTCTTTGAAAATAGTGTGGCGAAGGTGTCCCATGCTTCTTTCGGTGTTTTGGCTTTCCTTGTGTGCTCTAACATGTCCTCTTCAACTATGGTTTTTAAGGCGAATATGGCCTTACCTGCCTTAATCTTCCATTTCCGCAAAGTGCCGTTAGTATCTTCTTCCGGCTATGTAACTTCATTACCGCCGACGACATCCCAAAGATCTTGACCTTGTAGGTAAGACTCCATACACGTCGTCCATGTGTTGTAATTTTTGTTGTTCAACTTCTTGATTGCTCCAACAACTTGAAGATCAGACATCGTGTGAGCAGAACTTAGATAAGCCAAACAAGATTAGTCAACAATCTTGCAAAGTACTAAACTTCTCATGATTCTTGGAAGCTTCACGAGAGACGGTCCCTTATTGTACCGCTCTGATACCAATTGTTGAGAAAAAATTAGAGTACAGAACTCTAACACAAGTGTTGGAAAGACAACACAAGTAAACAAATTACTTGTATTACACACACAAAATATTACAACACACAAACTCTCAAGGACACTCTTTAGAAGCTATGACACTCACTCTTTCTAGAGACACACTCTAGACCACTCATACTCCTCACAAGACTACTCTTACTTCTCACTCTCACTTAGCTCTCTCTTGATTCTTACTACTTCTCTTTTTTCTTGATTACTTAGCTCTCTCTTACTTCATTTCTCGAGTTTAGCACCTCACATATTTATAGTGTGAGGTTTGCCGACTTACACACTGCCACCGCCCTAGGCTTTGCATAATAGCCACACAATATTGCAAGCTGCTAGAACTTTCTAGCTTAATATGCATGCACACCGACTTAACATGCAGATTTGAACTAGAAAAATCTAGTTCCATTTGCAGCTGGACAAAGTCTTCTAGAAGCTTCTGTCTTCCAAGCTTGCTACTGTATTTGCTAGAGTTTTCTAGAATCCAAACACCAATTGGGCTGATGTTGATCTTCAACATGATTCTTCAGTTATTAGAGATTCCAAATTTTTAGAAAACGGGGATTATTAAATCCTCTCAAAGTTGTAGGACTTGGAAATGAGCTCTGCTGGAGAAGGCTGCTTTCATTGAGATATGATTTCATTTAAGTAATGATAAGTTACAACTGAGTATTTATAGGAAAGCTAAAAGTAACAAACTAACAGAAAGGTAAATTATAAAGATAATTTTCCTAGCTAACATTTGACAGCTGTCAATTACTATTTACTTCAGTAACTTTGTCTTCAGCTTTGTGATGAAATTACCATATTAACAGTGTTGGGTTGGGATTTTTGATACTGGGTTTTGGTTTAATATGTTTTGAATCTTGTCCTGCGGCCTGTAATTTTTCTTCATGGGGGTCCAGGAGGAGGAACTTCACCAAGTAATCGGAGATTCTTTGATCCTGAGTTTTACCGGATCATTTTGTTTGATCAGGTTGCTACTTCAACCTTTATGATAAGTTATTAGACGCATTTTAGTTCGTCCTACATTTGATATCTGAAATGATTTCGGTATTGCTAGAGAGGTGCGGGGAAATGTACCCCACATGCTTGCTTGGTTGAAAACTCGACATGGGATCTCATTAGTGACATTGAAAAGCTCAGGGAGCACTTGAAAATTCCAGAATGGCAGGTCAAGAGGTCGTTTCTAGCCCTCGGTAAAGAAAAACATGCTTCTTTCATGTTTTCGATTCTAAATACAAGAACTTTTCTTACTTTGTCATCTAGGTTTTTGGTGGGTCATGGGGGAGTACACTTGCCCTTGCATATAGCCAATCACACACTGACAAGGTGCATAGTTTTTGTTGATTTACCATCAGTTCTTTTGCTTGGATTCCGAACCTATTCATACAGGTCATCTACACTTTGAAATTCTCTACCATATGATGGAGTTTTCTATTTTTTTGTCGTGCTTTTATAGGTTACTGGAATTGTTCTTAGAGGAATTTTTCTTTTAAGAAAGAAGGAGATTGATTGGTTTGATGAGGGTGGTGCTGCTGCCATATACCCCGACGGTATGCTACAATTCTTTTACGTTGGCATAAATCATATTATCCACCTTACGGATAGTTCTTGTAAATTTATAAGGATAGGTGTTTTGAAGTACATGTCCATAGTTTTTCAAAACCCTTTTGCATTGAATGACTACTGCACTGTTCTTACAATTTTATCAAACATATAAAAAGTGCAATTCTGGAATTTCCATTATTAACAAAGAATTTGTTCGAGGCTTGCATTTCTGATGTAGTGTTGTTAGAAGTTGATAGAACTTGTAAATGATTCCTAGTTTTAAAAATCATCAACAATGAAGTATTCTTTTTTTTTCTTTTTTCCTGGTAACTATGCTTGATAACCTCATGCATACTATATTATGAGCTTGGTTTTGGCGTGTCTATTAGTTTTATAGCGGCAGATTGCTTCTGATATTTCAAAATCCAGCGTGGTAGCCATTTCGAGATCTTATCCCAGAAAATGGAAGGGACTGTTTTGTTGGTGCGTACAAAAAGAGATTAAACTCCGATTATCAGGAATACAAGTAAGACTTGCCTGGCTTTAGGCATGTGCTGTCTTTCTTAACTTCTTAAGTAACTTTTTAAGGTCATCTTATTGAATGGTATGGTTCATACCTCAGGTCTTACGTATCTATTGTCAATGCCATTAAATGGGAACATTCATGTGAGTCTAATCTTAATAGCCTCTTGTGGACTTATTGGACTAGTCCTCCCGTGTGTTATTTTTCTAATCTTGTCATGTGAGTTTGGATTTGTTCTATCGGTGCTCCCCTTAACTCTTTCCACGTATCTTAGTATGCAGCTGCTAGAGCATGGACCATGTGGGAAATGATGACTGCCCATCTTCTTCCAAATAATGAGAACATCAAGAAAGGGGAGGACGATAAGTTTTCATTGGTAGGTTGAATTACTGATGAGTACAAAAAATCTTGCATGATTTATTCATTGATGACTGAAATTCCCTTTTGATTGACAATGGTATTTTGTTTGTTGTATTCGGGCATTCGCAAGGATCGAAAATCATTACTTTGTGAACAGAGGATTTTTCCCTTCGGATGGGTTACTTTTAGATAACATTGATAAGATAAGGCATATAAAAACTACGATTGCACAGGTAGGCAATTTTTCCCCTCAAAACATCATGGACATGCTCTTTTGATTGGAATAGAAAACAGTTAATCTCTTTGGATTTACGCTTGATATTAGGAGGCCTAATGATGTATCATCTGTTGTTCGCATGTCAGATTTTTTGTTTCGATAGCAGTTAGAAGTTCATAAGTAACATATTTAAGACATAGTGTCAAATTTTAAATGGAAAGTGGAGTAAATAGACCAATTGCTTGCTGTCCGTTTTTATGCATTTAGTTTGGGTATGTTTTGTGTGCATCATGCCTCAAGAGAAACTTGTCTCTATGTTTTGTTTTTCTTTCTACTTTCCTTGTTGTGGCCATCTTGTCCACTCTGTTGGTAATTTTACAGTTCTGTTCTAGAGAAACACTTAGTTATAGAGTACTAGAAGTAGCAACTGAGATTTGATATTGCATGAAATATTGATCTTTACTTTATAATTTTGCACATGTAAATTTTCCCATGCATTCATTTCGACAGTGAACACCAACAAAATCTTAATTAAAAAAAGAAGAAAAATACCCGTGAACAGTGGTGGATTCAGAAGTTTTGTTCAGGGTGGCGAAGTATAACACATAAGTTATTTTAGACAGCAAAGCTTTTTTTGAACTTTGAAATTTGAGATTTAGGTTATATAATACATACATGGTGTGGTGTTCTTGACCAAGTTGTCTTCTTGGTGGGTGGACCATAGCGATGGTGGCGCTGAACGGATGGAGGAAGGAAGTTGAGATGGAAAAATTTGATTGATGAAGTGGTTGAATTTGGGTGTACATAACATTCTTTAGGGTTTCTTGCAAATTATGACTCTAAATACATGTAACATGCTTCAAGTTTTCATGTCAAAATAATCAAATATATGTAAAGAGCACATTTATACTTTGGAGAGAGTTTTGCTGTGCTAAACAATTTAGACATTCCTTTAAAAAATAAAGAACTGAAGCTTTCTTCTTCGGTCCTTGGCTGAAGCAGCCTCTGCTGCCAAGCCCTTCCCCAGCTGCTGGGTGGGCAAGACCGGCCAGTAGGGAGAAATTTCGATGCTGCCCACCCTTCCATACTATGGATCCGCCACTGCCCATGACCATATGGTTTGTCATTAGAGAGTTATAACCTTAGATAACCAGAAAGCTTTCATTTTTCTTTTACTCAACTCTTTGCAAACAATAAAGGGATCCTCGAATTGAAACGGTTTATCCTTTCTTTTCTACACTAGTACGATAAATGTGTTTAACAGTAGTTCCACATCTAGTAAAGTCATTCCTTCAAACATGTGCTTATGTGTGCCTTGAAGTTTCATTGTGAATCTGATATATTTAGAGTTGAAAGAACTAAACAACTGACTTTACAGGGAAGATATGATATGTGTTGCCCCATGATGTCAGCTTGGGATCTTCAGAAAGCATGGCCAGAAGCTGATTTCAAGGTAAGTAGGCCATTCATTGCTGTGAAATGGTTACGGCTTTATATACCAAACATATTGATTTTTGTTCATCACTTGGCTATACTATTCCATCCCTCTGGTATAAAACTTATATCTACACGAGAAGAGAACATACGATAGTTTTGAGTCAATACATTGTATAGGTCACATCGTTTACCAATAAAACCACTGTAATGTATATGAACTGTGTAAGATGCCTAGCATCCTGCATCATGTGTACCGTTAATTGCACTTACCTTAATTGCAGTAGTCTTTCCATCTTTCTGCTATATATTATCACTGAATTATTTTGCTCTTAACAGGTTATTCCAGATGCAGGACATTCTGCTAATGAACCAGGAAAAGCTGCAGAACTTGTGGCTGCAACTGAGAAGCTAAAACACATAAAGAAAGGACAATAGGAAGACATACAAAAATTCGTACCAGAGAATAAGCAACGGTCTTCCCGTTTGGGTGCAGACTCCAGTTAGAGACCGTGCATGCATGTTCTCAAGGAGTTCATACATCCACAAAGAAGCAGTTTGCAAACAAGTCGGTTCCAGTTCAACGCACATAATTGCGTGGAAGTATTGGACTGTTCTATCAAACTGTGTAGCGTTCCCCCAGGATTCGGGTACCCAAAACCCAGAAACCCTTAGTTCCCTAGGCGGGGAATTGGAAAGGATTTCAATTCTCTCTCTAAATATTGCATGTTTCTTTTAAATGAATAAATACAATTCAATCCTCTCATTTTTCATTGACGACAAGTACATTGCCTCTGCCCTTCAAATGAATACAATTCAATCCTCTCATGAACAAACAATTCCCAAAACCCTAACACAACCAGAATACATTCAAGCAAAGCAAGCAAATACAATTCAATGATGTTATTGAACAAACAACAATTCATCACACAACAACCCAAGGCTTAATTTTGTTGAGCATCCAATGAGTCATTTTCCTTGTGCAGCCCAGCGCATGTCTTCGGTACGTGGATATAGTGAAAATGTGGCTCTTTCGGAATGGTTGTAGGCCTTCGTCCCCTTGACAATGATCTGGAAGGGGCAGAAGCAGAACCTTTGGTTGCCGGAGAAGCACTGCAGGGTGCTACTGCTTTCTTGGGTCTTATCTTTGTTGATGAAGTTTCCTTTATTACACTAAGCTGACAAGGTGTCTTGGAGGAAACCATTGCTCTCTTCCTACTTGAATCTACCCTGCATAAGAAAATGCCAGTATGATTATGTTTTGATGAATATACATTGTTTGTCATTAAAGGAGGAAACGAAGTTAGTACTGACCCTCTCCGTCTCACGGACTTCTGCTGCACCATTGGTGATTTCGCCCTTTCTTTATCTGATTTTTGTGCCCTTTCAGGGCTCGAATTTCCATAAGTAGAAACTTTACGTCTTAGCGGAGTCACCACAGATGCTTTTCGTTCAGAGTCTGCTTTTGTGGTCTTCAAACAAGTAACTCCTTTCATTCCCTGCATAATACCAGAAGAGCTTGGTCAGATCTCTATGCAAGGAACCTTCAAGAATATGCCATTTCCATCTTCCCTCACTTACATTTTCTTCAAGTCGTGTCCTTCTGTCTAATCTCTTTTCACAGCTTCCCTGGGTATCATTTTCATGTTCACTTTGTCCTAGGCAATCTTTAGTTATCTGATCAGGAACGAATAATGCATAAGCCAGGAGCTATACTCATGACAAGATAGAAGTGATTGAAAGTTCAACTACGGACTTACCTGTATCACTTTCTGATGTTTGCTTGTTGACTTTGCCCTTGGAATCCTGACTAATGTGATCTCCTTCAGCGGTGCATGAACTGTTTTCTCCAAAGTCGCATCCTTAAGCATCCCTCTTTCCTAAAAAGAACCCAAGACATATCAGATAAAGCATCAACGCTATAACTGCTAATCAAAGAAACTGGTCACAACAGGTTTCACATACATCGGTTCTAAACCTAAAAGGCTTCGGATTTGTAGGCTTTGGTTTCCTATACTTCACCCCTTTAGCATTGCTGGCAACAGATGTGGAGTTTTCTTTCTGAATCTTATCTGCTTGATTGACCTGCATCATTGTTCAAGTGTTAGCAGGAATTAAAAGCCATGAGGGAGAATTGAATGAACATAAACACTTAGAAGATATGATATTCTCATTTCTCGTATATCTTAAAGGGGTTAATAGAAGCAACCTCTTGTGAGTTTTTTGAAGCATCATGCTTGCCCAGATTTATCCTCTTGGAATGATCATTGATATTCAGTTCTCTGCATCAATTGACAAAATTTCATTACAATGGAGTTCTAAGAAAAAGAACATTTATAGAAAAATGAAAAGTAAACCACACCTGTTATAACCAGAAGCGGTATTATTTTCTTTATCATCACTCTCCAAGACCTCATTGTCATTCGCTTTGCTGTCAGAGGCCAAAGCATTTTCTTTATCATCATCGTCGTCCACATGTTCAAGGGTGTTCCTCTTCTCTGATCTTAACTTCGTTTTCTCTTGATGACCGTTTCCATCATTGGCGCTTTCCTTATTGTAATTCTCTTCCGAATCCCTCTCTTCAGAACTTGACAATGAGGTAGTATCGCCTTTCGATGTCTCGGATAGGATTTCAACTTGATTCTTACCATTCAGTCTACCACTCTTACAAGTGCCTGATATGGAGAACCCTTCCAGTGTACCTTTCCTTGATTTTTCATCAATTTCCATGTCACTGGAATCATTGTCATCAACCTCTTCACGAGGCACAGGATCACAACACTGTTTCAAGTCTTTTTCCATGTTTTTTCTTTTCATGGATTTAACTTCCTGGCCCTTGCAATTATTAGAATGCAAAGAATTGAAAACCCGGCTTTTGACCTCTCGCCCTCTAAATTGTTTTCTTGAAGTATCTAAAGCCAATGGCTTGTTACACTCCAAAACATGTTTCTTCCCGCTAGTGATCTCAAGTTTCTTCATGGCTGAACAAATTTTTCCCATAGGAGTACCCCACTCCGTTGAAGCCTTGGTTCTCACAGGCTTCTTCGGAGAGTGAAAGACCAGAGCTTTGGCTACCACCCTATTCTTTGGCACCACAACATTCTTTGGTTTGGGGTTCCTAACACTTCGAAATGTATCTGGATTTGAGACCTGCTTCCGATTCCTTGGAGTAGTGAGAGCCTTGGACACAGCAGACGGTTGTTTTGCCTTAACATTTGGTGTTGCACAGATCTTATGAAGAGGTTTTCTGGATTTATCTTCGGCATTGACCGTCTTACGAGAGAAGGAAGAAATCAGGGCCAGCCTTGCTACTCTAGGCTTGGAAGATTTTGCGGGAGCTGTCAGTGGGCATTTCAAACTAGTACATAGCAAACAAAAGGAGAATCGTATTGTTAGAAGCCCAATCACAGAAGTAGGAAAAGGAATTGGAATTTACGCCATTTAGAGCTTTGCTTTTGCATGTATACCTTGGTGCTTTTCTGGCCAGTGCTTTTCTAAGTTTCACATTAGGACTTCTTGCTGCCATAACCTGCAAACTCCAAATACTTTCACATCTCAATAAAGTGAACTAATGTGATCCCACTTCAAACGAAAACCGGAACTTATAAACTCACCCGAAGAACGAAGTTCTTGTAAATCGCTTCTGAATCTAGTTCTTCTTCATGCTTCTGATCACATCCTACAAAACAAACCCCAACATACTCAAAATTCATTACCACAACAAAAAAGGGGTTTTTCATTTTTTTTTTTTTTAATACCAAAGCCAACTGGATCAACCACTCAAAGTATTAAACTCAAATTAATGATCTTTCAGTTGATTTTGTTCATTTTCTAAAAACCCATCAACTAATTTAATACTTTATCCCCTCAATAGTGCTCCACTCAAATTAATCATCTTTGAGTTGATTTTGTTCATTTCCTCAAAGCCCATCACCTAATTAAGTAATTTACCCCCTCAATTTTCCCAGCAACCAAACAGAGAGCTCCAAGTCAAACAAACCAGAGCAGAAATCAAATTCAAAACAGATCAGAAGCTAAAATCCACACTTAACCAGTCAATCAATAGCACGAAGTCCAGTCAATCAATAACACGAAGTTCATCTTCAAGCTTAAAAATCTAAAAAAATCTTCAAAATTTGAAAGCAAAATAGCTTTTTCTGATTACTGAAAATAAAGGGAAGAAATTAAACTTATGGGTTACTGGGTTAGAGTGAAACGAACCGACTCGCATGCAGAACCAGTAACGGTCGTCGGGCCGGTATGGGTCGGGTTCGGTGAAATCAACGAACTTGGGCGCCTCAATCTTCTCGTAAAACTCGTCCCCACCTTCGTGGACGCCGTCGATCTGCACGCTCTGAGTTTCTTCTTCCATTTCCGCGAAGCAAGGGAGAGAGCCAGAGAGGAGCGTACGGTTGCGTGAGCGGCAGCGAAAGTGAGATTGGTCAGTGAAGAGTGAAAGAGTCGTTAAGTTTTAAATTTGGCTGTCTCTCTGAAGTAGCCGTTGGGGAAAGATGCTGATTTTCGGACAAGGTCACTGAAACGGTCTCTCAGGGGTGGTGTCGTCATTTGGTCTTCCTGACGCCACCTATCGGATCTTTTAACGGGTTTGCCGGTTTTGACACAACTGTGTATGAGGCCCAAGCCCACTTCTTTATGGTTAGAGTATTGTATCTTTTTTTTAAAAGGTAACTGTACTCTTTAATTCCAACAATGATTTTGTAATGCAATTGCATCTACGCATAACCAAAAAGCATAACCTTACCTTGTATTATTGTGTAACTTTAGACTAAATTGCAATGGTTAAAGTATAACCTTAACATTATTAAACTTATCTTGAGAATACTAATATTTACAAGTTCGAACGATGAAATGTAATTTTATGACGTGCACTAATTAAGAGTTCATGTCAACTAATTATATGTTAAGAGTCTGTTTGGAAAAGACGGAATCTTGTATGTGTTTATGAGTAGTTGAGCTACTCCCATATTACCAATTAGGTTCATGGTGAAATCTCAACTTCTTTCATGATATCAAAGTAGGTTGTCACATGTGTAAAGCGAACTGCTACACATGCTTTATGTCAATTTGTGTGCACGTGTTAAGCTTGAAAATTGTCACACATGAGGGGGCCAACGTATTGAGAGTATGAATGAAGGTACCTTGCATATACTTATAAATAATTAAACTATTCACTATATTGACAATTAGTTTTATAGTTGGACTGAAGGATGGATGCATTAAGGGGCAAGGAGGGTCAGCTGACCCTCCGAACTCTTGTGAATTTCCATAGATAACTTGAGTGCTGCCCTTTTGAAGGTTGGAATTGCCCTTCATACATTTGACAAAATGGGCAATTTATCAGCCAAAACATAATCCAAAGTCTAAAATTTGGAAAAGATTTCCCTTGTGTTTCATTGAGATCGCCGTCAGTTACTGGGTTGCAGTCTTGCAGAGTATGAGGCCTTGTGCGATTCGAGGAGGACAACCTGAAACCCTATTTTTCTATTTTGTGAACGACGTCTTGTATTATTTTGATACGTGGCATAATCTATTGAGTCTAGAATCCTGTCAGCACAATGAGTGCAATTACTCTCTTTTTTATGTAGAAGGAATAATAATGAATAATAATATTCATCCTTTTTGTAATTATATTTCAACAAATAATATACACTACGTTTTTTTAGTTGCTTGACTTTATGTTTTATAGTTCCATTTCAATTTGTGTTGATAAATTGATGAAAGTTTTTATCTAGATATTGAATGAGTTAAGTTTTGTGTATTTACTAATTACATTGGCTTTGGTTATACTTGTTGCTATTGCTTCAGCCTTTGATGAAGAAAACATTTTTCGCTATGAATATTTTGAAAGTCCATTGCGATATTGAATGGAAGATCTGTAGTTGAGTGATAGTATAGTGGTTTATATCGAGAACAATGTTTTTTCTTCTATTGATAATGAGGATAATTGTAACTTGTATTGTTATTTGTTGTATAAATTACAAATGATGGAAACATAGTTTAATTTTTAAGGTTATATGTCTAAGAAATATTTGTGAATTTTAATATGTGACCCTCCGAATATTTTTTCCTGGATCCGCCACTGGTTGGACTTCATCTTTCTTCAGTATCAACACAAGTACACAAATTGTGTGCCAAGTTCGAGTTGCATTACGGTATCTTGTTAAAAATTATCACCTTCTTCAGTGCGACAACTGTTTTGTGAGAATGAAGGAATTGTAAGTGAAGAGAGATGGTAGGTTGATGCACGTATAGCCACATTTGCACAATTTGGACCAAGCTGTGTAATTGGTTATTATTGTGGTATACAATGCATTGATTTAGGTGAAACCGAAGCTCCATAACGAGTGTTTTTACATCACGTTAAATCATAAATGAATCTCACACTCGTCACTTTAGCCCATATACAACTCAAAGATATAAGTTGATACGATTTTAAAACTCAAAGTAAAATATAATTACGAAAATTAAAATTAAGACCCTTTCTAAAAATCACTTCAAACTTGGAAGATGTAAAAATACAGTTTGTATATAAAGTCCTTTAAATGCTTGGTATATATGCGCGAAGCTTTGCCATGATTTGAATCTTAAGCGCATGTGGAATGCCAAACACATGTTATCTTGGTCGGAGAAATTTCGAAAGCAAATAATGAATACATGCACATTGATTACATGCATGGCCCACGAAATTACAAGGTAGAAAATAATAGAGGGGAACAGTGATCACGATCGAGTCAGATTTTTCAAAGAAAGGGGGCTATATAGATGAATGGGTTGAAAGAAAAAAATTTGGGGTCTCAAATGCGGGAGATGATGCACATCAACATTTCACCAGGCTTATCCCCTGATCATACAATGAGTGTTGTGTTGTACTTACTCATATAAAAATATGGAGGAAATTCGAATCTCGTGTAAATTTTCCACATGGTAGGATTCTGTTAGATTTTGTTAGTGCATCATTTGTCACATCATGTTGTACATCAATGTGATACATAAATATGCTATTTTTTTTTAACATTAGTCTCATATATGTAATGTGATTAACTTTCTAATGGAAAAGATAAATATTCTTATGTAATTTAGATGTTCTTATGTTTGCCCTTCATAATGATAAATGAGGTGAAGGTGTTGTTAATTTCTGTTAGTTTTGTTCTTCAATTTGTATGACTTTTGTGGAGGCATGCTAAGTACAATCCAGGCATATGACAATATTATTGAAGATTTGTGAAGGCTAAACCAAGTACTGTTGATTAATCAAATATTTATCGCATATAAATGACTCATAAATTCATTATCTTGATAAGTTTACACTAATTAATATCCAGAGTAATCATAATGATTTTCATATATAATGGATTTTACCTAAAAGGTTCACTGCCATCTTTTCTTAATAGTTTTTATTTTTTTATTTTTTATATTATATATATATATATATATATATATATATTTTTACAAGTGAAATTAACTCTAAATACTATGCTTAGGAATGGAAAATGTTCGAATTTGGGACTTATCGAGTTAAAGAAGAAGCCCCTATCTACTTGGACAATCAACCGCTTCCAATTTCTTATATCTTTAATTTATATGCATCAAAAAATGTAAATCATCCATATGCTATCATTCAAAAAATGCACGAGATTCATGTAAAATGTTGAAGACATATGTCTTGTTTTTGCAGTCTAACTAAAATTTATGTCTTATATTAAATTTTGTTATCGATTTTAACTAAAGAAAATGTAATTTCTGAATAGTGAATGACAAATATTTCTATAATTCTGCTAAACTTCGTAGTAGTGGGCAACATTAATTTTTTAAACCAAAAACAAAAGAAAATGTCATCGTGATTAACTTGACAAAGTATTACTCCACTTTGATGTTGACTAGACCCAGCTTCCCCGTTGCCCTCAAGTTTCAATCTCAATACGAATATAAAAGTCACGTAGACTTAATGTTTAATTGATCATTTCTTTGTTAACTTCTAACGAGAAAGACTATACACACACAAGTATGAAAGACTACTTATTTAATCAAGAGTTCTTTTGTTTTGTTTCCCATGGTTTTGAAAAAAAAAAAAAAAACCTTTTAAAATACAACGCTGGTTGTAAATTATTATGTGCACATCTGGTGACCTCGTAAGTATCATCCAGCAAAGCAGTAGTCTTTGACCAAACTTAATTGGTCTCAGTTGGAGAGCTGGCTAGCAAGCTCTAAGTCGTAGTCAACTCCGTGAATAAGTTTTTTTTTGTTTTTGGTTTTTCTTTTGTTTTAAATAAAATTCCGCATGTACTTTCTACTATCTTCGTTAGAAGAAATTCTTTGTGATCTTAAATCAACCACCCATTAATCCATTGTTACTAAAATATTAGAAACAATTAAATACATATATAGATTTCAATATCTCTTGTGTTCAATAGCATGAGAATCTCTTCGTTCAAATTGGCAAATTTAAACATAACCTATATATATTGGACATTTTAGTACTAATTCGCATATTTAAGCATAAACTATGTTTATATATGGAACTATTTTATGTTTATTCACAAATTTAAACATAAAATATATCATACTTTATTTGTGCATAAAAGATGAAAAAATTATTTGTTACATGTAAGCCACCGATAACATGACACTTTAAAATAGAAGAAAAATAACTTCTTCAAACTCAATATCATGGAAAAAAAACTCACTTACTTTGTAATACCGAAATAAAAAAACTAAATGACATGGAAATAGATAAGATGTGTTTTTTTTTTTCCTCAAGTATTATGATATATAGAAGTATTTTTCTATAAAACTTACAGTGTTCAGAGTGTTTGGATAATGCTTGTGTTCCCCCGTGGGGGACTTACTCGTCTTTCTGACTTACGATTAATGAACCTTTACTATTCGAACATTATAATAAAAAACGTTGACTTTTTTTTTGTAATCATGTAAACATCATGTTTGCAAAAAATCATTCAATTTGAAGATTAGTAATCCATACGTGTTCAACCAATCAATGCTTTTAGTAACAAGTTACATCCTTATTAAAAGGTCTCCAAATTGAATAAATTTGTATAGATATGATCTTTAGATGATGACAAAGAGAATAAACAGTTTCGATTATGATATTTAGATGGTAAAAATTTGTTAACCATAAATGAAGGGACAAGTAAGTCCCCCATGTGACGGACACAAGCATTGTCATTTTTGGCTTGCATTTCGCCACGTGAAGCCTATTTATAGGTATTTCAAAGCAACACCATTTTCTTTTTGTAAGGGTACTTCAAAGAAAAGTTCGAAATTAGTTAATTGTTGAAAGTTAATATAGTGTCGATTCTACATATACACTTATCTCTAAACCATGCATCTTCTTTCGTGCTAATCAAATTAGATGTGGGCCTTTTGCTGTTTAGGAAATTTATCGTATGCATAATGAGTTTGTAATTTTGAATTTGTAGTGTTTCTTTAGGTATGTGTGACATTTTGATTATATTTGACATATCTATTCTATGTACATTATTACCTTAAAAAAAATATAATATCAATTATGACTGACCATCTATTTTTTTTTTATACTACAAGAAAGCTACGCTACAACAATGAACCACCTACAATGAACTTAAACTGATCACCATATATGAATAATCATCGTGTTTACATGAGTTGACCATAATAACATGGTTCAACTAAGTGAAAATAGTTTTCACTAACCGAATGCTAGTGCGAAAATTTGTTTCAAATACATGATACACAAATATCAAGTTAAGTTAAAATCATATTTAATAAGTCCTGATCAATTTATTTTCGGAAACCCAAATTGATACACTTTAACAGATAATTACTAGAAGGTAGAGGAAAAAAACCCTAACCGCTAGAGAGAAAAACCAAAGAAAAAAAAATGTACCGTTACCGACCCTAAGCCAAAACGCTGGGTTAGAGACAACATGATCTATTGCTTCTCATTCTCTTATATGGAATTTTGTTGAGCTTTTCAAGTGATGGGCTATTACGAATTTAGTAGTTTTTTTACAGAGTATTATAATTTATACACTCCATAAAATTTCATAGGCATTTAAAAAATATATATAAATTGGAAAAAAATTGAGCTAAATGATGAAACTTTACAGATTACTAGAGAGTTCAATGCTAGAATTATTTAGAATTATGTGGATTTTCGAGGATTTTTTAATACCAGTTAAGTTTTTATGATTAAAATGTTGATCATGACCTTGACAAAGAGGTGACGATGGCAACGATGGTGATGGTATGGTGATTGTGGTGGCGGGGTTGTATTGGCGTGCTAAAGGAGTAGGGATGGGGGTGCTGGTGATATTAACCAAGGATATATGTGTATGGGTATTTTAGTCATATTGTGTATAGCTGTGGTTAAGGTGATTAGCTGTCTTAGTTAATAAGTTTTGACAGCTGTAAGTTTGTTTTTTAGGCTTTTAGATATATATACCACTGTAAAGGATAGTTTTTACTGATTTCAGTTAATACAACAACTTCTTCCTCAAGATACAATTCTCTCTCTACTCTGATATTTTGCTGTTCTTCGTTCTCACGTTTTCTTGCTGTTTGATGGAGATTTTATGGCTTAATCTGCCATGCTTATGATGGTATCCAGAGCCAAGGTTCAGTAAACGGGTGAAGAGGATCCTGGTTTGCTCATCAGGCTTAAGGTTTTTCTGCGGTGTCTCTGAGCTGTTTGTGCACGGCATTTTGATCTGCTTGGATTGGGATCTTTGATCTTTGTTGCGACATCATGTTTTTCTGCTTTGATCTTCGAAATTGAGCTGTTTCTTAGTATAATTGTGGAATTCTTGTCTCGCTGTTATGAGAATTTATGGATCTGTGGCTTGATGTGATAATTTCTAGGGCACGAAGCCTATAATTGTTTTCTAGGGCACAAAGCCTATAAGTGTTTGATTTTATCAATTTGCAAAGTCTTGATTGTTTTCTGAGCACGAAGCTCCTTGATTACTGGTGATTGATTGGAGCACGAAGCTCTTGATTGTTTCTTGATTGTTGACTGCTGATTGTTCTGAGCACGAAGCTCCTTGATTACTGGTGAGTGATTTGAGCACGAAGCTCTTGATTGTTTCTTGATTGTTGACAGCTGATTGTAAGTGAAAATCGTGACAGTTTCCTGATTTGTGTTGCTTATGAACTTACGGTGTTCTTGAATTTTTTTTTTTTTTTGGAGTTATGGCGATGAATATGATAAAGGTTGAAAGTCTACTTGGAATGTTAACAATTAGACTTCAGGAGGATAATTTTGTGAAGTGGTCATTTCAGTTTAGATTTGTTCTTGAAGGAAGTGATCTGTTTGATCATTTTGATGGTACCTCTGTCTGTCCACCAAAGTTTGTCTTTACTGAAGATAGTGGTATAACGACTGAAGTTACAGCAGCTTATAAAGAGTGGATTAAAAGAGACAGGGCTCTTGTGAGTCTATTGCTTGCTACTTTGGGAGATGAAGCAGTTGAATACGTTGTAGGCTGTAAAACTGCACATGAAGCTTGGATGAATTTGCAAGATAGGTATGCTACTGTTTCGAGAGCAAGAGTTAATTATCTCAAGACTGAGTTACTGACAATTAAGAAAGGTTCTGATAGTGTTGAGAAATACATGTTGCGAATCAAGGTTCTTAAGGACCAACTTCTTGCAGCAGGAGAGGTTGTATCTGAAAATGATCTGATTGTTGCTGTTTTGGCTGGATTGCCAACAGAATTTAACATGATCCGTACTGTGATTGTGGCTCGGGAAACTCCTATTTCTCTTAAAGAGTTTCGAGCTCAATTGTTAGCCACAAAGAGGACTACTGAAGATTCACAGTCTACTATGAATTTTCCTATGTCAGCTATGTATTGCCAAGGTGAATCTTCCAATGCTAGTTCATCACAGAGTCAAAGATCGTCTCAACAATTTTCTGGTGGTTATGGTTTTGTCAGTGGTGCTAATGCTAATTCTCAGAATAATACTCAAAGGCCAACAGGGGGAATTGTGTCTCAGGCTTCTCTACCTCAGTTTTATCAACACAATAATGCAAATTCTCAGCATAACAGGAGCTATCAGAATTATGGAGGTAACAATGGAAGGTTTAACAACAGGCCAAGGTATAATGGGAACAATAATGGCAGGTTTTCAGGGAATTCTAATTTCTTTGCTAGAAGCCCAAGTCATAATGGAAGCTCTAATTTTGGATCTAAAGGTGGTTCAAAGGGGCAGAATTGGAATGGCAATATTGGTTCCAGACCAACATTGATTCCTGAATGTCAGATTTGTAATAAACGAGGCCATACTGCTCCTAATTGTTACTCACGGTATGATGCAAGTTCCAGTTCAGCTCCTTCAGTTATGGAATGTCAAATTTGTGGAAAGAGAGGGCATACTGCTCTCAACTGCTACCACAGAGGCAATTATGCATATCAAGGTGCTCATCCATCTCCTTTTTTGACTGCTCTTACTGCCCAAGCTCAGCAGCATTTTGGTTCTTTATCACAGCCTAATTGGGTGTTAGATACAGGAGCTACCCACCATATGATTGCTGATCTTGACAATTTCACATTTGTGACACCTTTTGAGGGCAATGATAGGATTACAATAGGCAATGGAGAGGGACTTCCTGTTGCTAACACTTGTTTGGGTTCTCTTTTAACCTCTTCTAAACCTTTAACTCTTCAATTGGTTTTACATGTTCCACAGTTAGCAGCTAGCTTATTATCAGTTTATAAACTATGCAAGGATAATCATTGTTATGTTATACTTGATGAATTTGGTTTTTGGGTGCAGGACAAGGCAACCAAGAAAATCCTAATGAGAGGAAGGAGTAGTAGTAGTGGCTTGTATTACATTCCTCAGCAGCATTTCTACAAATATTCGCAGCTAATGAATAATACACCTCAAGCTTTGTTGGGGCAACTTGTCAAGACATCTCTCTGGCATCATCGACTTGGGCATCCCACCAATGAGGTTCAACTCAAAATGCTTAAAGACTCTCAGATTTCTGTTTCTGTAGATAAGAGTCCACAGTTGTGTTCAGCTTGTATTAGGGGTAAGATGTCTAGACAACCCTTTCCTTCTAAGTGTAATAAGTCAAGTATTCCTTTTGAAAAGGTGCATACTGATGTATGGGGACCTTCACCTACTGTTTCTGTGGAAGGTTACCGATATTATGTAATTTTTGTTGATGAATGCACAAGGTTTACTTGGATATTCCCACTTGTTAATAAGTCTGATGTGTATACTGTCTTTGTGAAATTTCATGCCCTTGTTCTGAATCATTTCAAAACAAATATTAAGACTTTACAATCTGATGGAGGAGGAGAGTACATGAGTAAAGTGTTTAAGAATTTCTTAGATACCAATGGTATTTTACATCTTGTCTCTTGTCCATATACCCCTCAACAGAATGATCTTGCAGAGAGGAAAAATAGGCATATTGTTGAAACTACTGTGACATTACTTAGTGCTGCTTATTTGCCTCAACAATTCTGGTTTCATGGGTGTAGTCATGCAGTATTCTTGATCAATAGAATGCCAAGTCAGAATTTAGCAATGGTATCACCCTATATGAAGTTGTTTGGTCAATCACCTTCTTTAGGGTCATTAAAGGTCTTTGGTTCTACAGTTTTTCCTTATTTGCGACCTTATAATATCAATAAGCTACAAGCACGAAGTGATGCATGTGTATTTTTGGGATATTCAATAGGTTACAAAGGAGTATTGTGTTTTAATATATCTACAAAGCGGTTATTGTTGTTATTCATGATGAAAGTGTTTTTCCTTTTAAGACATCCCAGTCCATACATGCTACTTCTTTTGTGCCTACTTCATCAACCCAAAGGGAGTTATCTAGAGTAGTTTCTGGTGTGTTGTCAAATGGATCTGAGCAACATAGGATGACTAATGTGGTCAATGCTCAATCCATGGATCTACATTCTATTTCTTCTCAATCTTCTGGTACACTATCAGGTTCAGAATTGTTACCATTACAAGCTACTACTACTCTCCATCAAACTTCTTCTTCTCCAAGGTTGCCTGTCCATAACCCTTCCCAAATTCAGGTAACTTCCAACTCTGAAGATTTATCTCCTAATGTTTGTTCAACATATGATCATATGGTTGTTCCATCTTCTGTTTCTCTTGATGGTGTGGCTAGTTCATCTTCTGTTTCTCTTCATGATGTCAATGATCATGGGGTTAATAATGATGTCATTAATGTGCCTTCTGAGCATAATATGATTGTAAGATTAAAAAGTGGAGCTATACAAAGGAATGATTATTCTGGTTATTGTGTTTTTGTCTCTATGAGTCCAGATTCTTCTTCTTGTCCAGCTTCTTCTTCTTCTTCATCTGGTGATGATATTGTCTTTCGTGGTTTGACTGCTATACTGGATATTCATGAGTCTTCAGAACCAACTCATTACAAGTAAGCTGTTACTTCGGAGAATTGGAGAAATGCAATGAAGGAAGAATTTGAAGCTTTGCAAAAACAAGGTACTTGGGAATTTGTACAAGTTCCACCAAACAGAAATGTCATCGGCAGCAAGTGGGTGTATAAGATCAAGAAGGATCAAGATGGGAAGGTGTCCAGGTACAAGGCAAGGCTTGTAGCTCAAGGTTTTAGCTAAGAACATGGTTTGGACTGTGAAGAAACATTGAGTCCAGTGGTCAGACATACAATAGTAAGGCTAGTCTTGTCCCTAGCAGCAATGAACAAATGGGATTTAAGGCAGTTAGATGTGAAGAACACATTTCTTCATGGAGAATTACAAGAAGAGGTGTTTATGAAACAACCTCAAGGTTTCCAAGATTCTCTATATCCTACTCACGTCTGCAAGTTACTTAAGTCTCTATATGGACTTAAACAAGCTCCCAGATCCTGGAATGCCAAGTTTACAAGTTATCTCCCTACTTTGGAGTTTCAATCTTCTCATTCTGATCCTAGTTTGTTTGTGAAGATCAGTGGTTCTGATGTAGTGATCTTGCTATTGTATGTTGATGATTGATGCGAGAATTTATACGCACACAAATTAAACCCTCTTTTTATCAATTGTAGTAAGTATGTAAGTAGGGATCGTTCTTAACCGGGGATTAGGAGGGATTGCAAATCACTTGGAAACTGACTCAAAAACGTAAAATAAAGTTTAAAACACTAAACTAGACTCAAAGAATGCGAAACTAAACGCTTAAAATGCTAAAACAAACCAAAAGACTCAAACATCACCCAAAACACTCAAAACTGCCTTCAAAACACTTTCTGGGCAGTTTTGAGCACCTTGGTAAATTTGGATGAATTTGTGCAACAAATTGAATCAAAACACTTATAAACACAAACTAAGACACTTTCTAACTAATTTGGACAATAAAGTAAAGGGGGATTGGTTTTGGATGAATTTGAAATTAAAACAGAAACTTGGAAACAAAACAGATTGTAAAACGAATTTGATGGAATAGAATGGATGGGATGGCTAGCTAAGGGGTTCATCTCCACACATGTTACACTTGCATATAAAACGATTTCCAATTGCTTTTCAATAAACGATGATGCTCAACACCCCAAGTTAACCGTGATGCACTAATTAACTCTCAAATTTTCCTTATGTTATTGAATTGGATGATGCATGCGACAATTCAAATCATTCTCCAATGGTTCTCAACATGAATGCATAGAAGAGATACAATGAGAGATCATTATGTTCTATGAAAATTATAAGTGTTGACGAGGCAATTGTAACTATGAATGCATGATACTCTTGCCAAGAATTCATTTAACGCGATTGTTTATAAGCAACCTCCACTACTTGTGAATATAAGTTCATAACTATTAGGTGAAACTCACTTATATTCTAGCGTCATATTCATGCATGAAAATTAAGCGTGCATTCTCAATAAACATACATAAATAAGTTATCAATCAAACAGTTAAACAAATTAAATTCACAACTTATGAAACGCAATTAGAAGTAATCAAATTATATTGCAAGCATAAACATATATTTCGAATCCCCCCCTAGCCAAGGGGGGGTTTAGTTCCTCATACGCACAAAACAAAGAGAATTGAAATTAAACATTGAAATCAAGGAAAAGAAACACCTAAAAATTCCAACAACTCAAACTTGAATTGTATGAACGTTTAGGCCCTTCTCCTCCTCTTTGTTGCGGCACAAGGTCTAAGGATAGGTTTTGGGGGTTATGGATGGTGTAGAATGATGTGTTTAGGATAGGGATGGATGTAGGGGACTTCAAGGCTTATTTTTGGGCAGAAAATATGAAGAATGGTGAAGTATGGATGTGTTATAGAGAGGGGATGAATTTCTGGCGTGAATGGTGAATGAATGAATCATTTGTGGCTGCAATGGATGTTTATTTATAGGTGGATGAATGATTAAAGAAGGAATATGACAGCTAGGGAGAGAATGTGGCTGCCATCATGAAGAGTGCATGGATGTGGCTGAATAATCACATGGGAAAACATGTGGCTGAATGGATTAAAGAAGGAATGATGATGGGAGAGCATGTGGGTGACAACTAGGTTGGTTGGTGGCTGCAATGGAGGTGTGGAATGATGATGGGAGAGCATGTGGGTGCAGCTATGGTGGGAATTTTGGGCAGAAAATATCCTAAGGCTTTATTACTTAGTTTAGGAAAGGATGTAACTCATTTGATTAGGAATCCTCTTCAATTTCGTCCATTCCTTTTGCTCCAAACGTAAGCTATCCATTCCAAGCCCAATTTTGCTCCAAAATGCTCCAAAATGCACCTTTTTGCTTCCTTAGCCATATGAACCTAGAAACACACGAAAATGGCATAAAGGACTAAAATAACTAAAGAAACACAACGTAAATGCACGAGAACAAGCCAATTAAGTCGCATAAATATGCTCCTATCAATGATATTATCATCACAGGGTCTTCTTCCAAGTTGATACAACAAGTAATTGATGATTTAGCCAGTGTATTTGATATGAAAGATATGGGGAAGTTAACCTATTTTTTGGGGTTGCAAATAACCTACAGAGATAATGGTGACATCTTCATTAATTAGTCCAAATATGTTACTGATCTTCTAAATAAGGCTGGAATGATGCATTGCAAACCTTGTTCAACTCCGAGCAAGCCTCACATTCAGTTATTAAAGGATGAAGGGCAACCAATGGCTGATCCAATAGTTTACAGAAGTTTGGTTGGTGCATTACAGTATCTGACTTTCACTAAGCCTGATATTGCCTATGCAGTCAATTATGCATACCAGTTTATGACAACTCCAACTGAAGAACATTTTTGTTTGATTAAAAGAATTCTTCGATATCTTAAAGGTACGATGCATTGTGGATTGACATATTCTGCTCAGGGACAAATGGAATTACGCGCTTATAGTGATGCAGACTGGGCTGCTGATATAAACACCAGAAGGTCTATCATTGGATATATTGTCTTTCTCGGTTCAAATCCTGTATCATGGCAGTCCAAGAAACAAGGCAGTGTGTCTCGCAGCTCTACTGAGGCAGAGTATAAAGCACTCGCTAATGTTGCTGCAGATGTAGCTTGGATTAGATTAGTTCTTAAAGATTTTCATATTTTTCTTCCATCTGCATCGTTGTTACATTGTGATAATCTTTCCACGTTAGCCTTGTGTTCTAATCCAGTCTTTCATACTCGGATTAAACACTTGGATACTGATTTTCATTTTGTTTGTGAAAGAGTTCAAAAGGGCGGTCTAGGGGTTCAATATATTCCTACCGAAGCTCAGGTTGCAGATGTTTTGACCAAAGGTTTACACAGTCCTTTATTTGTTCATCATTATACCAATCTCAGACTAGGTTTCCCCAGTTGAGATTGAGGGGGCGTATTAACCAAGGATATATGTGTATGGGTATTTTAGTCATATTGTTTATAGCTGTGGTTAAGGTGATTAGCTGTCTTAGTTAATAAGTTTTGACAGCTGTAAGTTTGTTTTTTAGGCTTTTAGATATATATACCACTGTAAAGGATAGTTTTTACTGATTTCAGTTAATACAACAACTTCTTCCTCAAGATACAATTCTCTCTCTACTCTGATATTTTGCTGTTCTTCGTTCTCACGTTTTCTTGCTGTTTGATGGAGATTTTATGGCTTAATCTGCCATGCTTATGAGGTGATGGGGTGGTGATGATGGTGGTAGACATGGCGGTCAGGGTGATGGTGGTGCAGGTGATGGCCATAGCAGGTAGTGATGACACTCATGGCAATGATGGGTAGTGGCGGCGATGGTTTCTATGTGGCAGTGGAAGTGGAGGAGATGGTCATGGTAAGATGGTGGTAGCAACATGATGGTGGAAGTGGTGATAATTATAGTCATTGCATTATGGTAGGTGGTGGAGTATATTATCAGAGAATTGAGAAAAACAAAATCCACTAGTCTTAGGGGGGAGATTAGATTTGCTATGACAAAAAAACTTACTATAAAAGCACTCAAAGTCCATCAAAATCCATGACTTTTTAAAATAAGTGAAGTTTTGAATACAATTGATTTTTGTAAATTCAAAAAAGTCATAAAGAAATACCACAATGTTGTAAATGGTTGTGAATGCCCACATAAACAAGCACGTGAAATAGAAGAATGGAAGTCAAAGAAGTTTGGTATTTACTATTTAGTTGTATAGAATTTCAACGTTCAATATTTGGTATTGTAGACTTTTGCATGTTAAGTGCTCTATATAAAGAGCATGCAATATATGATAAAGAATACGAGAAAGAAGAAACAGAAGAAGAGAAAGAAAGAAAAGAGAGAAAAGAAATAAGAGAGAGAGAGTAGAGAAAGATAGTGAGAGTTATCTTTGTACTTTTATTATTTAAGATCATGAAAGAAAGCACTATTGCTGCCTTGAGGATGTGGGCATACTTGCTGAATCTCGTAAATATTGTGTCTTATTTATTTTATATTCCACTACACACATATCCTTAATTTCACAACACACACAGAATTTTCATAGACTGTTTAGAAGTTATAAAAAGTCTTTATTCAATATAGGGTGATTTTTGTTGACTCCTTAAAAGCCTATATTGAATACACTTGAATTTGAGAGTCAAGTAAAGTCCATTAAACCCTATACACAATAACCTTCGTAATATTTATGGCCGCTCTCTCGCTATGTTGAGAGAGCCTTTAGTAGCAGATACATATGACTTACTGCTTAACCTTTAATCGTAGAGCGACAACTGTTCTTCAAATATGGTATGATGGTTTTGTAGTTTTTGGGATTGGCAAGAACTATGGAAATGCCTCATACTAAGATTTGTTGCCAACATGCATGATCAACAAATGGTGGTGTGATCTTACTCTCGAGACACCGTTTTTGTGGTTTGAGGGATTCAAGCCATGTTCTTGTCGTGTGTTATTGCAAGGTCTTCGTATGATGGTATGTTCTCCCGTGACTAGACTATTGTAGAGCTTCAGTTGTGTTGTTATTTTTTTCCCTCAAAGAAAAATTAACACCTATTAAGAGCATAATTATCGTAATACAATAACAACTATTATATGTACGTACATTAAAAAAATGACCTCCGATCCTTACTCAATGAATTAATTATAGAAAGATTGCGCGTATCAAAACTCCCATCCATTACGCCATTTCTTACTAAGAAAATCAATCTGAATCTATAATATAATAACGACGATGATGATGATTGTGTGCTTTATATAGTCAATCATAGTAGAGATAAAGTCCAACAAAAACTGACCGTTCATTAGCATTATGTTGCGATTGACACCTTTAAATTGTCCACAATTGACTCTATCTTTGTCCTCTCTCTCCATCCCACATCATTCTATCCTAGGATCACCCACACCCTACCACAACCGCACATGAATATTAAAAAATGGTCCCATAACTTCATCGGTAGGCGCCAACCCTCAAAGCTTATAGCTTTTGCCCAACAACTGTCTATATAAACGCTTTCAAGTTCCCATTGCTGTCTCACAACCATAAGCACTTTCTCTCCTCTTCACATTCACAACCAAAAACCACCACGTAAGTTTACAGATTGTGAACAGCCAAAACCAAAATCCCCATTCTTCCAAATTTTCAATTTTAGCGGTACATATATTTATTTTGATATCAAAGATGGATTACCAGTATGTTCTTGGTGGGGTGTTGGTTTCTCTGCTGGGGTCTGTTTTCTTCATGATCATCAACACCACTCTCAGCGGCGAGAAGAAGAAGGTGGTCGAGAAAGATTCCCGCAGCATTAACGGAGATGGGTACGTGAGGATGCCGTCCCAGAACGGCAGTTTTCAACCGGAGATTGCCAGCGGCACGGATGTTGTCATTGTCGGTGCCGGAGTTGCCGGTGCTGCCCTTGCTTACACTCTTGGAAAGGTGACAAAATAATTCTCTCTACATATAAAATGAATGTTATGGTTTTTAAACAATTCCCAATTCCAAGTTCCAAGTTCCAAGTTCTAAGTTTTTATTTTTTTAATTTTATAAATTTAGAAATTTGATGGTGAATGAAGAAGCAGTCAAGGCTTCAAAGCCGTGTTTGGTGACAGTGAAAATTAAAAAAAAAATTGCATTTCCTTTCTTTTTGAACAGAAGACGTAGTCGTTTAATCATTATTTATTAATTAAAATGTTATTACTTTTTAAAATCTATTTCCTCAAACAAACCCAGCTGAGCAGTCAGAGCTTCAAAGCCGTGTTTTCTGACATTTTCTTTTTTATTGTTCTCTCTATTTTTAGCGAATAAGCACTTAAACTTATATTCTATGAATTTTAAATAAAAGTTTTTTCCGCCCTTTAGGGATGATGATTTCAATAGCGCAGTCCAAGCCATTTTTAGTTTCGTTTTTTACAGTGCAAATAAACTGAGAAGGCTAGTTCAGATCTTCTTTAATTTCTTGGCTAATCGTGTGAGCTTTTGAGTCTAAACATATGTTTCTCTTCCTTGTTACAGGAAGGACGCCGTGTACATGTGATCGAAAGAGACTTAAGTGAGCCAGACAGAATTGTTGGTGAGCTGTTGCAGCCTGGAGGCTATCTCAAATTGATTGAGTTGGGTCTTGCGGGTAAGCAATTGCTTAAAATTGTTTAATTGGTTTAATCTTTTTTCATATTTCTATTCCAACTGATTAATTAGTACCAAGTTTATGTTCATCGATTTTGATCAACAAGTTATATTTGTGACATGCAGACTGTGCAAATGAGTCCATTGATGCTCAGAAAGTGTTTGGTTATGCTCTTTACAAAAATGGAAATGACACAAAACTGTCTTATCCCTTGGAAAACTATACTTCAGATATCGCCGGAAGAAGTTTCCATAACGGGCGTTTCATCCAAAGAATGCGTGAAAGGGTTGCAACTCTTAAAAAGTAATTCCCATTTATCCCTGCATTCATGATGTTTGGATTGTTTTAATTTATATAATATTTTTTAAATTGTTATTCATGTCGCTCGAATTTTCTCAACAGTGTGACACTAGAACAAGGAACTGTGACAACCCTAATTGAAGAAAAGGGCACCGTCAAGGGTGTGATGTACAAGAACAGGGCTGGAGAGGAGATGAGATCGTATGCTCCACTGACAATAGTATGCGATGGGTGCTTTTCAAATCTCCGCCGCAATCTCTGTACTCCAAAGGTTGACAATCCTTCTTGCTTCGTTGGTTTGATCTTGGAGAATTGTGACCTTCCACATGCAAACCATGGACATGTGATTTTGGGAGACCCTTCACCCATCTTATTTTACCCTATCAGTAGTACCGAGGTTCGTTGTTTAGTGGATGTTCCCGGCACGAAAGTACCTTCAGTAGCTAACGGTGAAATGGCGAAGTACTTGAAAACTGTGGTGGCTCCTCAGGTATCTATCCCTTGACTTGTTAGTTTCAATTTCACTGTGACAAATATATATCAATTGAAATGAACTAATAAGACGACTTTGGTATTTCAGGTTCCCCCCCAACTCTTGAAGTCTTTTCTAGCGGCGGTCGAGAAGGGAAATATCAGAACAATGCAAAATAAAAGCATGCCTGCTACTCCTGTTCCCACTCCTGGTGCAATTTTATTGGGTGATGCATTCAACATGAGGCACCCTTTAACCGGAGGAGGAATGACTGTGGCTCTTTCAGACATTGTTCTTCTAAGGGATCTTCTTAGACCCCTGACTGATCTCAGTGATGCACCAGCTTTGTGTGAATATCTCGAATCATTCTACACATTGCGCAAGGTATAAATCATCAATCCGATATACGATGAAAAAAACAAATTTATGGCTAGACAATAAGATATGTTAAGTTGTATTGTCTGACCCTAATTGAGAGTGACATCACGTATATTGATGAACAAGCACTATCTTGTATGTGAAATGTATAATGTGTCCGATTGTGTTTGTTTTCGATTTCCACCTTGCTGATAGGTGTTGTGCTTGGTTTTGTTTGCAGCCCGTTTCATCTACTATAAACACATTGGCCGGTGCCTTGTACAAGGTATTTTGTGCCTCACCTGACCCGGCAAGACAGGAAATGCGAGAAGCATGTTTCGACTATTTGAGCCTTGGAGGCATATGTTCATACGGACCTATATCGCTTCTCTCTGGACTTAACCCTCGTCCGATCCATCTGTTTCTCCATTTCTTTGCTGTGGCAGTCTATGGAATCGGCCGCTTAATGATTCCATTCCCTACGCCTAAACGTGTATGGCTCGGGACTAGGTTGATCTTGGTATGTTCACTAAAATTGCCAATATACTTCCTCTTTATCAACATACTTGTCATTTACAAATTAATACATACGTTACTTTTCACTTGAACTAAAATTTTGTTTTTCCTTTTATTTTCAGGGTGCATCAGGAATCATATTCCCCATTATTAAGGGTGAAGGAGTTAGACAAATGTTCTTTCCTGGAACAATCCCGGCATATTACAATGCTCCTCCTCTTCAATGAAGGATCGGGAACAAGCAATATTGAAGTATACATGGAGACAAAAAAAGCATGACTGCGAAGAAATATGGTTTCAAGCAGAGCAATTCAATTCATACTCTTATTTCTGACTACCGTAGAGTATAGTGACAACACTCATAATTAATGTACATGATATTCATACTCTTTTGTTTTATTCTATTGCAATTAGAATCAGAAGTTATTGTTCTTTTTGTTGTGCAAGACCTTTTACACTTTCTATGTATTTTGCCTCCTACGAGGCGACGAATTGTATCAGAACTTTGTCCAAACATTTGTTGTGGTAAATTTTTGGTGTTATAGTGTGATCAAATCATCTAATACTGAAAAACTTCAATGAAAACAAGTTCCCCATTTTAGTAAATTTGCTTTGTTTTAGGTTTTTATTCTTTTAGTGTGGTGTGATCCACACATTTCTTATTACCTTCCACACAAACCCTGTTAAATTTTACCTTCAAGTTAATCGATCCAACGACAAAAAATTAAGAGGCGTGTGTGGAAAGTAAAATCATGTGTGTAGATAGCACCATCCTTTTTGTAACACTATATTTAAGCACTACGAGAATAAGTAGTAGGGATTGATATATGTATGAATGTCTAATAAATGGTTATTAGGGACTAATTTATATATCAATGTTTAAAAATACTAAAAAGTTGGTCACTTAGTAATACGGTCTGATGGTATTTCTCTTCATTTGGAAGTGAGAGGTCATAGGTTCGAATCTTGTGGATGACGAATTCGATACCAAACTAGGTTGCCCATTATGTGACTTAGTCGAACTCCCCCTACTTCTAGTGTAAAACTATCGATGCACTAAACAAACAAAAAATACTAAAAAATCACTTATATATATGTGCCTTTTTCCATCTCAGAATTAGGGACGGATTGGTGTGCCAGTTGACTTTATATGTGTACTATCGTGAGGCAACGAATAAGGGAAATGAAGAAGGCCGCTCTTCAAACTAAAGTCGAAGAGCTGGAAGCTCAGAACAATAAAATAGCAATCAGGAATGAGATCCTTCAAAAAAAAAAAAGTATAAGAAGCTCTTTCAAACACTCCACGACGCTAGCTTAGCCAAAAAGAGGGGCGACGTCAAAATAAGGGGAGGAGGCGGGATTGCAGAAGAGGTCACGATGAACAGGACAACGGCGGGCCAAGGAGATGGGTGACATATGAGTGAGTTTTGGGTTTCTCGTTCAAGAGTTGGTATGATCTCGAGCGAAGTCAGACTCATTGAGGGGAAGATAATTGAATTTGAGCATGAGATGTTCGAATCAAAATTGAGCAGGAAAGAAGAGGTGGAAGAGGAAACTAGTGAATGGGATCCCACATGTCAGAAGGGGCATTTCTATTAGTGGAAGAAATGAAATAAAAGAAAGCAAGGGCAAATTTGAAACTCCACTGTGCTTATGAATAGTAAACTAGTTTGTTATGAGATTTAGTTTAGATTGAATTTTGATGTGGTTCTAATATAAGTGTTTATGAGTAACTACTTTCTAAAAATTCAATTCCAAACAAGCCCTCCCAAATTATAACCACAAAAGAATTAGACATTATATGATGACAGTCTTACTCTCCTAAGGTCTTCAATTTGAGAACCTGTGAGGACCAAATGCATATCAGTCACAAGATTATGTTAGTTTAGATCCAAAGGCTTAATATATTTGACAACTTAATAAAGAAAAACCAACTTAAAATCCATGAACAATTAAAAAACCCATTTTCTTGTTTTGAGCCCAAAACGTGGTTGATCAGTTTGCTGGCAGATTTCTCCATGTTTGACTAGGAGATTGTTTCCTAGTTTCTCTTAATTTATTTTGTTTCCTAGGTTCTAAGACATTTTCTAGGAAGGATTCCAATTATAGTAGTATAAATAAGGCATTTTGGCCAGCCCTAGTTCTTCTTCTCTGTGCGATTTTTGAGAGAGGAATTTAGCGAAAGCTTAGAGATTTTAGACTTTTACTTTCAAGGTGCTTTCATCCTTTATTTATTTCACTAAAATTCCTTTTGAAATCAATTATGAATTATGAATATATATAACAACCCGTCCCTAATTTTACGATTTTCTTAATTTAAAAAAAATGAATTAACGAAAATGCCCTTAGAGGCGAATCATTAACTTTCATTGACCATCATTTCATGACGCGCATTCATGTAGTACTCATTGCTACAAACGCGTGGGCATAAGCGGAATCAAAATCGAAGTTACAGTTAAAATTTTACGGAATTACGAACGTGAGGGTACTTTAGTAATTTTGTATTTTTGACATTTGGTCATTGATTATTCTAATATTTTGTGGTGGGATATTTTATTATTTTAATAATATTTCTGACCAGTCGGGCCCACACTTCACCCAACCTCTCATATCCTCTCTTGTTGCGTGTCCCTTCCTCATCTCGCTAATCTCTCGTGCTCCATCTTCCCTCAGACTCTCTCTCTCTCTCTCTCTCTCTCTCTCTCTCTCTCTATTTGATAACTCTCTCTTTTTCACTTACCCTCACTCTTCGATGCATCATTGGGCACCACCAAAACTACCATGTCGTCGCCACTCCGGCAAGCACCACTATAACCCCACCTGACTATCTAGATCATGAACCCCGAACCCTGGACTGGCCACTCTATCTCTCATTTCTCTGCACATTGGTGCTGCCACTGTTCAAGATTATTTCCTAGCAATTTCTCGCCGACCCCGATGAAGGTAAACCTCGAAAACCCCTAAATCTTCTTAGATTTTGTTTTGGAGTACGATTAGGGAAAATTTGAGATGTTTTGGAGATGTTTGGATGCATGAATCAATGCGGGGGAAGTTCCCCAGTTTTCCCACGGAGATCTGGCGGTTTTCGATCTATTTTTCGGCCAACACTGACTATAGCGCAGCCTCATTTAGGTAGATTCTTGTTCCTCATGTCGTTAGCTACATTTTGATTTTGATTAAGGTTTGAACCGTAATCGGATCTCGGGAATCATTGATAATGATTAAGGTTTGAACCCTCAGCGAAAAAAAAAAAAACAAAAAACCAATTCGTGGGCCAGATGTAACCCAAATCTATGGGCTAGATTTGACCTGGATCTGTGAAATTTTCTTGAAAACCCTTCTAGGCTAATATCGACGCCCCAAGTCCATTTTTGACATCCATTTAGTGAAATTCTGAAGTTTTAATGTAGTTGACCAACTCGACATCTTGGTTGACTTTTTAGGATTGACTGTTAACTTTTTGTTGACTTATTACGAAAATTACCTAGGACTCTTCTTAGCGTATTTCGACGCCATGATTCCAAATCCGCACTCCATTTTCTCAAATTTAATCGTTTTAGTGGAGTTTTACTAATGAGTACCAATATTATGCTTATGTGCGATTAATATCGGAGACTCCGGCTTTCCTAGTTGGAACAATTGCGACCTCGCAAGTATCTGTGAGTGGGTCTTTTCTTTTATATAGTATATATATTTGTTAGTTTCCACACACACACACACACACACACACACACACACACACACAAATAGATATATATATTTATTAATGAATTTTCGACGTGATTGCCATAATTAAATTAACGTTTACAAGAAATGTTGTAGTGTTGGGAAATTATGAACTAATCCTATGGGATACACATGTAAGCTTACTGTAAGGGGATGCCTTAATTAGATTTACAGTTATGAATAGTATTATGTTGATTAGAATTATCAAATTATCGATTTACCTTTATATGATTATAATTACGTTATCTGCTCATCGTGTGTTACACTGGTGTTTGTACTCGCCCAGGCCAGGGCCAAGCTTCACGTGTATGTTCATATCGCATCGTACATTCACTTTGGATCCATTATAGGTGCCAGTCCTATCCTAGATTGCTATAGGCAAGTAGGACTTGTATGTGATGCGCATAATGCCAATACTCACGTGATTGTAGTACTAGAGCGTAAATCATTATTACACCTAGTCATGTCCATGTCAAAATATCTCTGCATGAACTCCTGTGTCATCATATGTCGATGAGCACTCGATATGATATATTTGTTTATGCGAAATTATGTGATTATCAGACATTAGGTGTTTATTTACGAAATATTGTGACGTATTGAATTCTTGAGATATTGCTGGCTATGGTAAGTATTTTTATACTATACGTAATGTGTTATATTTGGAAACTATACTTGTTTACGGCGAGGGGATATTATGTTTTTGAAAAGGTTTTTCAAAACTTTATTTTTAGGCTCACTCACCCTTGTTTTTCGCCCCTTCAAGTTTTAGTAGCTGAGCTTTTGTGTCGACGAGGATTCTTGGAAAATCTTGGTACAGGTGATTACCTTTGATGGTATAATTCTCATTCTCCTTTTACTGTACTTTACTTATGCTCTAACATTATGTGTGAAATGGGTTTATTCCCGCTCACATGCGCACTCTTCCATTTAGACACTTCTAGGTTTAAATTTATTCACATTTTCCACCTCACTACACTTTATGACTTCGCCATCTTCTAAGTGTTGGCTAGCACGACTCGATTCGGAGTCCAGGTGGACATTCCGAGTCGAGGTGTGTCAGAGAACATGTGATATATGTTTTAAGGATTATACTGTTGGAGAGAAACTCAATCAAAATTATATCATATCATTATATTAAGTTTCATTTTTGTTTAGAATAAAAAATAGTATTCCATTAAATAATCATTTTCATTTTTTAGTTTGTAGAAACTATAGATTTTTGTTTCGTTGAACGCAACTATTTAGAAGGGGAGTGGAGAGATGTCCTAACTAATCCTAAACACAACTCTTGTGCAATGCACACGACTTATTTTGGATGGAAAACTTAACTGAGTTAAGGGTATATTACAAATTAATGATTTTTGAAAGTTGATATGACAAATCACTTAAAAGTTTAGTTCATATGACAAATTAATAAAATGTATAGGTTCATATGACATTTTTAATTTTTTTTCTTATAATAATATAACAATTGAAATCTACTAAGGCTTAAGAGTACCCTAGTTTATGTTGTTATAAAAAAAAAAAAAAAAAAAAAAGAGTGCCCTAGTTTATAGTAACACTTTTTTCTAATGATCTATTAATAACTAAATGGTATAGAAACAAACAATACAAGAATTCAATTTATTTTATCGTGCCCAAAATAATAATAATTTTTTTATTTATAAAAAACTTCCCTTTTATTGGTTGTGAGCAAGCGTGTTATGTGTGGGTGTATAGTTAATATAGTTTAGCATATCGATATCTTTTTACAAACCACAATATTCTGTTACAAGAAGATATAACACATTAACAATAATACAATTGCGTCATATGAACTGTAATGCACCTTCTTGTTAGCTAGATGGCAACTTCAAGAAATTAAGCAAAATAATTATAGTGCTCCTTAAATAACGACTCTGTCAACTGCCTCCCACCCACCTCTGTACAGTGGCAGGACAATGTTGACATTTACGTAAGGTTAACGATGTCTTTTTCTTTTGGCTCCTACGTACACCCACATCATTCGAAGGATGTAATCCAAAACAAAATATGTATTACTAATCACCAAGGGGCGTGACTGTTAGATAACTGGAAATTTCTTGTGGCATGTATTAAGCATATATTACATGTTAAGCATGAAAAGAAAAGGTATGTACGTGAGAAATTGTTGATTCTAAAAACTACCAAGCCTACGTGACGCACAGGTCGAGTAATTAATAAGCTAACTACATCATTCGGTTGTGTGCGGAGCGTGCCAGCTCGTCGGCCGAGCTCGGCCGGGGAGTAAAATATGTTGATGTTGCATTGAGCACGCTGCTGACTTTTTGATCTTGCGACTGCGGTTGAGGAAGGAACAAGTCTCGGCCTTCGGGTTCTAGAGCCTGAACACAAGGCTGCTGGTCTTGCGAAGTTCACGGATCGTCAGCGCCGGGTTTGGTCACGGTGATTATATTCGTAAGAGTATAAGCACGCTGAACTGGCACCAAACTATGCGGACATAAGTACTCAAAAGAGATGTATGTCTTGATGGTGAATGTGGTTCGGCCGTCAGAATGCCGAACTCTAAAACTCACTTGTGAATACCCAATCATAAAACAACTCGACGTCCAATGCGCCGAGCCCAGTAGTCTGTAACACCTCACTTCGTTGAGAAGGCTAATGAGACGACCTCGGTCAATAAGGATTCAAAAATCCTTCTCGACCGAGACTTGGATAGATAACCAGTTGGCCTCGACGCAGTGCTGTTTATCCAAACTGAAGGTGCTCCGGGGTTGGCTGATTCTACGGTAACAATGATGTTTATCCAAACTGAAGATGTTCGCCGGTTGCCTTCATAGTGCTGTTTATCCAAACTGAAGATGTGTTGGTAGAAAAAGAAAATAAAAATCTCAAGGTTGTTGAGAGGTTTTACGTAGAGCGAGAGTTTACGTAGGGCAGTTTGTGTGTTGAATTGGAGAGGCCTTGAATGATGCACTTTTTCCTCTATTTATAGCAGTAAACCTGCTCCTGGCCAAATCAGAGACGCACTCAGTTTAGAACTTCTTATCCCAATCTGATTGTGACTTGGCTAGTCCTAGTTCCAATGGGTTTCTGAACTTAACTTTATAGTGAACTGGATTCATTCCCTGACTCTCAGTGCCTTCAGCTTTAAGACTCCATGTGGTATCAGGATTCAACCTTCGCCTTTATCCAAATCAATCCTTCTCGTAAAAGGACTTTGCCAAAACCGACTAGACAACTCTTGGTGCCTAGCTAGCCTATGATACCCCCGTAAGACAGCTGGACCAAGAGTATCGGCCTAAATTGTTACTTCCGGCCCAAATTGTCATTTTGGGCCCAAACATTGCCCCTTTGTTTCTGAGATCTTTGGTCTTTAACTCTTTGGCTGAGTTTCGACCTTGAAGAAGTGAAATCAAACCCTTAACGTATCTTTGGAAGACAACAAAAAGTCCCGAATATTCCATCCACTCAGGTGCATTTATGAAGCATGATTGCACGATCTTAATTTGTCAGATGTTCTGCCACGTAGCGATGCCTCAACCTACTCATTCTGCCATTAATAATGACATTCGAAACGTGCAACCATTGAATTGTCTTTTCGCCATTAACTTCGCTGCCAAATGCAAACGTGCATCCTCAATCCGCGAGTTCTTCGGTCTCTTCACCTGGATTCTTTGAATATCCATCATGATTACAAAATCCTCTGGTTGATTTTACACCCCCAAATATCACCCCCAAATATTGCTGATCTTCTACCTAAAACACCTATAAATACTCTGCTCTCCTTCACTCAAAGTTTTACACTTTCAAAATTCTCAAATCTCATTGTCAATTGCTCTCAAACCCAGAAAAGCTAACCTTCCCAGCAAACCTTCATCTTCTTCTAAAACACAAAAAACCTTCATCTTCTACAATGGTCGCCAATACCATTATCACCAAGTTGATAGAGGAATGCACCAATTGTCAAAGCATCATTGATCGAAACAGTATCAAAACCATCCGATTTGAGGATGAGCCAACTATTTCCCATCAAACCCTCGACCTATTGTTCAAAGATGATGTCCCAGAAGTGATCACCGAAATGCTCAATGACCATTGCCTGAAACCCTTATTCCAATGGTATGATTGGTCAAAATGGAATTGGCCAGACCCCAAGGAGTTTGGACTTTGACCACTGCGGCCTGGGCTACCTGGGTCACTCGACTAGAGCCACATTTCAGCAATGAATGGAAATCTCTCGGCATTTTTAATGCCATTAAACTTTCGCCCATCGAGATAAGCTTGGATCGAGAGCTCGTGATGGCTGCTTTGAGCTTTTGGTGCTTGGCCCTCTTTGATCCTCTTGGCTTAACAATGATGAACATCATAGCCATACTTGACACCTCTCAAACCGGCTTCCCAATCGACAATTCACTCTCCAGGTATCAATTTGACCTGGACTTGAAGACCATTTTCAAGGACCATGCTGTCGAAGCCCTTACAAAGGAAAACCAAAAACGACCAAGGGAAGAATCGTAGAAACTACACAAAAACTTATTCAACTACAACACCGTAATCACTCACTTCCCAGCTAGAAAGGGGAAGATCTTAAAAATGGTGAACACGAGGCCTTCTTATTCTACTGGTACAACAAATATATATTTTGTGCCAAGTCGAATAAATGCATGGCCGAGAATATGCCTGTCGCTGAAGCCCTGTCCAACGGTCATGTCCTGGCCTTTAGTCCGTCCATTATTGCCAATCTCACCAGGTGCTTAGCCGAGACTACAATGGGGAAAGTCGACCCCCATCAAAACAGCTTGCTCTAGGTTTTTCATGTCTAGTTCTAGACGCTACGGTCAAACCTTGAAAGCTTCAAATCTTTCAAAGCCATAGACCTTGAGCTGGCCTCACGACCCATTCCTCCTTACTTGGCCGAAGAGATCTTCAAATATTTCTTCGGCCTAAAAGACTCGTCGGACAACGAATTCCAGATTTTTTGTCGACAAACGTACCCCTATTTCATCATCATTCTAACATCGGCATGGGAAGACATCAAAGAAGCTGATCTTCAAAATTCCTGGGGTTCATTTATCATTACTCGTGACCTGCTCTATGGTTGGGAAGCTCGATGAGGAAGCTGGGAAGTTTATCACCCCAATTTCTTGGCTCGTCAACTCGGTTATCTTCAAGGATGCCCTATGCCATTTCTTACTTCTCTCTCCCTCTTGAGCCGAGAACACCTTTCCAGCTCTTCTGAGAGGGAATGTGACATAGTCGAGAAGGATTTCAAAGAGCGGTGTGCTAAATTCCATCTTCGGTCGAAAACTCCAGAATCTAGATGTGCTAGCATCTTTGCTAATTGGTAGGGTGCTGACACTAAGAACGTTTTGGCGACCGCCTTAAAAAGACTCTCGGCCTAAGGTATACAGCTTTCATTTTTACTTTTCTTGCTTGTTTATTTCAAACTTTTTTTTTTATATTTAAGTTGTGTTTTCAGGTGGCCGAACCATAAAGAGGGCCAAGGTGATTATGATGGCCGCGGCCAGCTGTCGTGCCAACCCCGTTAAGCAAACTGTCTCGCCTGGATGCAGAGACGGCTGGTGAAGCACCCTAGTCGAAAAAATGTGTCAAGACATTGGCAAAGAAAGGGAAACGGGAGATCCATGTTATCTCCAACCAAACCACGGGAGTAACTACTCCCAATGCCTCTCTCCATTCCCTTACCATCAAGGTTTTGGCTGTGGTGCAGCAAGACATGGTGACTGAGCCGGTCACCAATCCGGCTGTCGAAGAGCCTGACTTTAACACCGGCCATTGCTCATGTCGAAGTCGACCTGGTGGTTACTACTCTGGAGAGGGCAGATTCTGTAGCCAAGAAAAACCTCCGCCCGAATCCCAAAAAGGCTTCAACAATCATCCTAGAAGAAGAGGTATACAATTTCATAATGTTTCTTCTATCTCGAACTCCTCGCCTAATGACCAATCCATTGTCTAGAAGGATGAAAGCGAATGGCCCTTCTTAGTAAAACATCCTCAACCAGCCAAACTGCCAACCATCACTACTTAACCGGCAGCCGAGGCGACGAATCAAGTTGTGCTCCAACAACTGAAGCAGATTCGGGGGCATGAAATGGCACTACTTGTCGAGCTAGAGGCGACAACCGAGACGCCGATTCATCCCTAGGACCTGAATCTTAATATCCTTCCCTAGGACGTTATTTCCACCTTTGTAAGAAACATTATTGTGTCCCAGTTTTCGATTCCTAACCTTCGAATTCTAAACCAAGAGTAAACAAGAAAATGCCAGGTGCCTGATGTTCATTTCACCGACAATTTTACGCGCCGAAGGGTGTTATTTATATTTCTTGGCCGCCTCAGTGGCCATCGAATGTAGATAGCCTCTATCAACCACGTGAATTAAGAGGCTCTCTTAAATACTGGGCTCGGCCATTTAGTTTTCTAGGTTCGAGTAACGAATCAGCAGACATGGCCAAGATCTTATCTTGGTAGGTCTATCACCACTTCCTTATCTGCTATTCTTTTTGCATTCTTCTTTACTAACTTTTTCTTTGTGCAGCCTTCATAGGAAGTCGAGCTCGACGCTCTTCTCTTGAGTACATCTAGAATAGTTGGGCCTTCTGCTGCGTCAGCCGACCCTTCCGTGACCGTGGCCGAATCCAATGCCTTTGTCAAGTTGCAGGAACTCCTGTCCCTTTCAGCCACACAAATCCTTCAATGTAAAGGCTTCGATTCTGTAGGGGAGTGCCTAAACGATCTTGTAGCTGGTGGTTTGCTAAGCACCGAAAATGTTGTCCACTTGTCTAATAACCTGGAACGAACTGAGTAATACTTTACTACTTTTGAAAAGGTTCTCCAGGCTGAGGACAACCTAAAGGCTGCAAAGCTCGTTCATGAAGCTAGTCGACCAGAGGTTGAGGCCATAAAAACAAAGAAAACGCAGCTGGCCGACCTTGATCATCAAATTGCCGACCTTCAACGTCAAATTGCCATGCTTCAACGGCAAAGGTTGACTGTCGCTTCAGAACTCGAAAATGATTTTGAAGCGAATAAGGCTCGACTAACAGACTTCACGGCTGGCGCAAAGTACATACATTAACTTCAGCTTGATAAAAGAACAAGGCAAGCCGAAGTCACAAAGGGTGAAGTAAGGTGGTTGGAGCTGAAGGCCGCTCTTGAAGCCTTCTTTTCTTCGACCCCTTAGGATTTTGGCTTTAGTAATCAACTGTTAGAATCTTTTGTAACTTCACTTGTACATTTTTTTGCAAAATTAATGAAATGAACTTTTTATTCTCACATCTCTCAAGTGACTGGATAATATTTCTTTAAAAATTCCCATTGATTGGTAGTTTATGAATTAGATCGGTTCGGTCTTTAAGATGGTTTTATCCCTTGCCGAGAACTTTGTGGACAACGAACGGTTGTTCCCAATTCGGCGACCATTTCCCGAATCTAGGATCTTTGATTCCTACGGGAAAAATGGTTTGCCAAACTAACTCTCTGTCGCCGAAAGTTTTTTGTTTGACTCGTTGATTATAGGCTCGCTTGACAATCTTTTTTGTGCCACCAATAAATTATAAACATCAAGCCGAACTTCCTCCAAGTCTTCTAACTCTTGCCTCATGGCCTGATTATATTCGGCACTAAACAAACTACTTTGCTATGAATTTATACTTAACTGGACAGGTAGCATAACATTGTGTCCATAAGCTAACGCATACGGGGTTGTCCCTATTGCTAACCTAAACGAAGTTCGATATGCCCATAATGCCACATGCCAGGCTTTTCTTTTATCATTTTTTCGAGAATGCCGATCAAAACTTTATTACTTGCTTCGGCTTGTCCATTTGCTTGTAGGTAATACGGCATGGATTGCTTGAGTCAGATTGTCAACTTCATCATATATTCTTTGAACCTATCGGTTATAAAAATTATGCCGTTGTCAGTTATGATTGTTTCTGGTACGCTGAATCAGGTCATAATATTTTCTTCTACATAATTGCAAACTTCCTTGGATTCGGCGTACGATTTTGCTTCGATCCATTTGGTGAAGTAGTCTGTTGTAACAAGTATCCACGCATGCTTAGTTGACCCAGAAGACGGCATAATTTTGTCGATTATGTACATGGCCTATCCTCTGAACGGCTAGGGTTTGGTGACCGAGTGAAGTAGTTTGGCCGGGACTTTTTGTATAGGCCAATGAATTTGACATTGTACACATCTTCATGCGTACTCGATACAATCTTTCAATATACTAGGCCAAAAATATCCGTGTCAACAAAGCAACTAACGCATCTTGTGTCTAGATTGATGAGCTTCACAGATTCCTTCGTGTACTTTTGCAATTGGTTGGGTAGCCTCTTGTGGGCCAAGGCACAGTAACAATAAACCATCCTCACATTTTTGATATAACTCATTCTGGTATGACATGTAGTTTGTGGCATGGACCCTTGTCCTCCGGTCGTGTTTGTCACTAGGGTTATCGAGATATCCCATAATCGACCTTTTCTAATCGTCTGGTAATGTCTCGACATCGTAAACATCTACAGAAACCTTTCGTTCCAACAGTGTAGGTAAGGATATGACTCGTGTACGGATCACGCGATCGTGTTTGAAAAATTGGTGATTAACCAAGGTCGGGTACGGTCATCGTACTACTTGTATTATCTAACCTAGTTTGCCCCCTGGGAGTTGTGCTCTAGAGGCTATTTATGCCAGTTCGTCTGCATCAGTGTTTTGAACACGCGAGATGTGCTCAAATGTGATTCCCTCGAATGACTCGGCCAAATAACTGGCAACCATGTGATAGGGCACTAAAGTACAACTCATGCAACGAAGAGTGCAATTAAGTTGGTTAATTAGAAGTTCTGAATCACCAAGGACAAAGACGCGAGTTGCTCTTAAGTCATGAAGGACGTTAAGGATGATGATAAGCGCTTTATACTCGGCTTGATTATTCGTACAATTGAAATCTAGCTTGAGAGAGCAATACTAGCGGTAGTGATCTGGAGATTGGATAACGATGTCAACACCACCCGAGGCCGAGGTACTAGAACCATCAAAGTACATCGTCTAATAATTATCATGTGTTTCAAACAGCCGATTTTGACTTCATTGCCCCCAAAACCATATGGAGAGGGGTGTTGGGCTAAAAAATCGGCTAGTGCTTGCCCTTTGACGGATTTTTGGGGCACGTATTGCAAACTGAACTCGGACAATGCCATTGTCCACTTTCCAATTCGGCCTTTTACGAGTGAGCATGTAACGAATGGCATCTGTCTGGGTGATGACATTCGTAATCGATTGGAGCATCTAATGTCGAAGTTTTGACGCGGTGAAAAACAAAGCCAAGCAAAGCTTCTTGACAGGTGAATAATTGATCTTAGGCAAATTTGAATTTTGGCTGAGATAGAAGATAGCCTATTCACGTCCAACATTGTTGTCTTGTTCAAGGAGGTAACCGATGGACTATTCGACCGTCGAAATGTAAAGCTTAAAAGGTTTACCACGCTAAGGCAGTACGAGGACAGGTGGGGTTGTAAGGGAAACCTTGATTTGAATGAAAGCCGGTTGATGTTCTTCGTGCCACTCGAACTTGTACGAATCCTTGAGTTTCAAAAGCGTAGAGAACGCCTTCATTTTTTCTGCTGAATTAGTTATGAAACGACGGAGAAAATTTATCTTGTCGAGTAAAGACTGGAGTTTCTTTTTAGTCATCGGGGGTAGAGCATTGATGATTGCGCGGGCCTTATTTGTGTCCACCTCGATACCATGATGGTGTACAAGAAAACCCAAGAAGTTACCAGCTGATACACCGAAGGCGCACTTGGCCAAGTTCATTTTGAGATTATGTTGGCGCATACGAAGGAAAGCTTGCCGAAGATCATCTAGAACGTTTGGCGGCCCTTCAATTTAACTACTACATCATCAATATATACTTCTATGATCGTACCAATCAGGTCATGAAAGATGGTATTCATAGCACGTTGGTATGTGGCACTAACATTTTTAAGGCTGAATGGCATGACAACCCACTCATAAGTCCCGAGTGCCCCTGGGCAGTGAAAAACAGTTTTGTGAACATCGGCTTCGCGATAAAGATCTGGTTGTAACCAGTATGGATATCCATGAAGGACAACATTTCATGATTGGCTGCAATGTCAATTAACAAAACTGAGGTTGGCATCGGATATTCATCTTTGGCGGTTGCCAAATTCAAATTATGAAGATCGATGCAAATGCGTAGAACGCTGCTTTTCTTTAACACTGGTATGATATTCGCCAACCATTTGACGTATCGAGCTATCTGAATAAACCCAGCTTTTAAAAGCCAAACTAGTTCGTCTTTTATGCCGAGTTGTACTTCGGTTGAGAATTATCGAGGGTGTTGGTGAAAAAGCTTACAACCAACTTTGATACGTAATTCATGCTCAACGAGAGTTTGATCTAGACCAGGCATCTCATGGTAACTCCAAGCAAAACAATCTTTAAATTCGTTTAGTAACTTACAAAGGTCGGTTTTCATGGGTTGGGGTAACAAAGCACTAATAAATAATGGCCGACGGTCATCGACTGTTCCAACATTTATTTCCTTTAGTGGGTCTTTGACTTGGGGTCGACTATCTTCGAGTTAGGCCGGGTAGCTTGGACTTTGTCAAGGGAAAGGACGATACCATTATCTCATTCGGTGAGAAACTCCATGAGGTTTGCGCCTAAATTTGGTTGTTTGGAAATTGTATACCAGTGGGCCAACAGTCGTTCCATAGCGGATGAAACCGCAGCCCGACATTCGGCGTGTTTGTATCAAACATCGAGATTAGTAATGAAGTCAGCCAATTCGAGTCTCGCCGAATCTTGGTGAATAGTCTTGGTGCCAACCTTGATGGCTTTTTGAACCAAAATCCTAGTTGGTCGTCCTTCATCGTTGAGACCGTGCAAGGTGATATAACCGACGTAGTCGTCGTAGTAATGCGCTTGGATCAGCTTAGCTTTAAACGGTTGATTGTCAGCTAAATGAACGACGACAGATTTGTTGTCGCAGAAAATAAGGACTTGATATAACGATGAAGGGATACAACTTGTTTGATGGATCCAATCCCGACCTAGTAATGCGTTATATTCGGTCTTTGAATCGACTATGAAAAATGCAGTCATGTGATTACGACCTGCGATATTAACTTCTAACGGAAGTACCCTTTTGGTCAGGAATTTGTCTTCGACGAAGCTACTCATGGTGACCCCTGATGGAATAAGTTCGTCGTTAAAGCGACGTAATGCTTTCATGATAGATACCGGCATGATATTGACCGTTGCTCCGCAGTCGGCAAAAATTTTGGAGACTGGATATCCTTCGATGTGAACTGTAGCACACAACGGCTTCAAATGATGGAGATTTGATTAGGAAGAGCAGGGAAACAGCTTAGCAAAAGCCGTTTTGAGTTTGTCTTCTTTGCTTACTTGCTCGTCTTTTTCCATGACAAAGTCGACTTGCATTACTTCTTTAGCAACCAGATCACCATCCAAGAAATTTGGTTAGGGCGTAGTGGGCTGAAATTCAGTCGATAGAATGTGGACCATGCTAATTTCTATGTTGTCGAGAACTGAAGGGCCCATTGGGTCATGGTCATCGTCTTCCGGACTACTGAGCAAAGTATCTTGTTTTTTAGTGTCCTCGACCTGATCATTTTTCTTTTCAAGTAACTGTTCCTGTGTTGCATCCAACGGGACTGTTATCCCCGTGCTTGCTCGACGGTGGAGACCGGTTTTGTCTTTGCGATGCCTTATGGGCACCCTCCTAATAGGCAATTCGGGCATCCCTCGTGTCTAGGTAGGCATCTGACGGTGCCATGCGCTCTTTCTTATCGGCCGTTAGGCCGAAAAGAGACATGGTTGAGAAAACTTCAAAATGGCATCATAACTATTAGAGGTCTTCAAGGGAGAAATAAAGCTCGGTGGTAACTATATCAGTATATGGATCAACCTCGAAGCTGAGAAATCGAGCTTCATGTATATGCTGGAACCTGGCCTTCATCCCCAGATCAGTGGTCTTTTAAATAATCTGCTCGGCATTAGGGCAAGTTAGTGCCAGATCAAGAGCCTCTTGACACGCCTTTGGTAAGCCATATAGGTCGTTAACGGAATATTTCTTGTGAAACTCCTGTATGTACTCTAAGGCTTCACTAAGAAATGGGGGGTTTAGATTTTGTCGAACTTTTATTAATGGCTTTTGTGAAAGCAATGGAGGAAGTTTGTTATCCGCTTCATTCCTGAAGTGTTCGAAATGAGCCTTCATCTCCCCAGGCCGAAGAAGGAGTTTAATGCGTTTTTCAGATTCTTCTATTGTGGTCTCAAAATCATGATTGATCGCATTTTTTCCCTGAAGTAATTCGGCCATGATTGTTGGAGGCTGTTTATCATCTTCATTATCTGTTATTTCTTTCGGCTGCCATTTGGTAGTCGAGGTAGGCTGAGCTGCTTGTCGATGGGCTATGCAGTCTATTCGCTGGCGCCAGTGTTTCTGCGATTTAGAGAGTGCAGTATACACATCGGTAGGAGAATTGTAACTATACCACCGTTGGTCGCGTGGCTTAGACGGCTTGAAAGTCTTTTGGCTTACGGAAGAAATCGAGCTGTTAGAGTTGCGCGCATAATAGTCCTCGTTATAAAATGGTGTGTTGAAATCAAGGCATCGTCTGGCTAAAGGTGGCTCATCGATTCGTGCTTGAGGGTCGAGCCTATCAAAAACTCTTTGACGTTGGCCTGCGCGGAGCACCTTTTGAGGTGTCGTTAGGGCTGTAGGAGGCGGCTGTTGTATTGTAGACTGAGGTGGTTTCTTATTTGGCTCAGTGAAGATGATGTTTGCCTTACACCGACTACATAAAATCACCAGCCTACCCGCTTCATCTGTGCTGGAGTCTAACATGGGCTCGATGACAACTGGTCTCGAAAAATCTCTAGGTGGCACGTTTAAAATAAATAAATCTTGAGCTCTGGTCGAGAGTTCTGCTTTGGGATGTGTTGCATTAGAACGAACTTGACCTTTCCGTTGCCTTTATCTTTAGGCCGACATGCATCTACCATGTTTATTGTCACCATAGGAAATAGGTCGATATCGATGCCTATTTTCTTTTCTAGAAACTTGAGTTTACCATTGTTAATCTTGCTTTGGATGGCGTCTCTAAAAACGACGTAGTTGTTTGTCCTGTGCTTGTTCGAGTTATGGTACTTGCAATACATTTTTCCTTTCAATTCTTCGGCTTTGGGGATATTATGCCTAGGTCGAAGTTTGACAATTTGGGCAAGTAGCAGTTGATCGAAGATGGCGTCGGCCTTAGTAATGTAAGAAGTATAACCTGTCGCTGTTTTGATGGGAGACTCTTCAGGGGCTGAGCGAGTCTTGACATCTTTGGGATTGGCATGAGCCAATGCCTTGCATATATATGGTTTGTCGATTATTATCTCGGCCGCGTCTATACTGGCATATTCTTCAGCTTTGGCCGATGCATAACTGATTGTGGGGTTTTTGTAAATTATTCCTTTGGACGGGGACTTCAAAGCATTCTCTTCTCGGAGTAAATATTCGTATTGCTCGACATGTTGAGCTAGTTTGTACATGTCACAGAAGTTTGCCTTCAGGAATTTCATTTTGTACTTCACGTCCAGCCCATTCAAAGCGAGGTTAACAAATTTGACTTTAGGGAAAGGTATCGACACCAATTTCTGGCCTATTTAAACCTTTTAAGATAATCCATCGGTGCCCCATCAGATGCTTGAGCCATCCTGGCCAATGTAGAAACTGACATTTCCATCCCCGGCCAATAGAATTGCTCATGGAATTTTTCGACCAGTTCCTCCCAACTTTGGATGGAGTTAGGTGGTAGGTTGATGTACCATGCAAATGCCAAGCCTGTCAAGGAGAAGTTGAATAGTCGCAGTTTATGGAAGTCACTATTAACATCTCTACATTGTGCAGTCAACCGAGCTACATGTTCTAACAAGGATAGGGACAATTCTTCAGCAAAAAGGCTAAAATCTGGCATCTTAAAGCCTTTAGGATATTCGAACTTTTCTACATAAGCTGGGTATGGATGGATGAATTTCGGGAACTTCGGCCCCATTTTCAAGGCTGAATCGATCATTCTTTGGATGTCGATCATATCGACGGATGTTGTTTCGACTTTTTGGTCGGATCCGTCTAATCTACTGCTTGATCCTCCTTTTTTTTCCAAGTCAATTGCTTTGAGCCGAGCAGATCCTATTTCGGGCTGTAGCATTGATAACATATTACTCTGAGATGGAATTTGTCGGGAACAATCGGCGGGTCCGCCGTCGTAAGCTTTACTAACCAATAGTTCGAACAATTTTTTATGTGCATCACCATTACTACGTATCACCTCAAGTATATTTTTTTTACTTCTTGACTGAAATTCTGAGATTGCTCTTTAAGTCTTCTCCGGAGAAATGATCTAATCGATGGATCAGAACCTTCACCATCATCCTCATCATAGTCCTCAATTATTCATTCCACAAAAATTCCTTTTATCGCTCTGGTGGTGATCTTGGCATCACGAGCCTGTTTGCCGAGACTGACTTCATTTTCTCGACGTCTCGTACTTGTGGCTTCCGATGTGACGGCAGTATGAGGATTTTATGCTTGTGACATGCCATCATGATCTGGGTTTTGCATTATAGGTGGAAGGTTAGTCGCTGATTTACCCATTCCTATTTTCTTTTTTACTGACCGTGTCTTAATGGTCATGAACTTCTTAGCTTTAGCACTGGGTCCCACCGAGCGTGCCAAAATGTTGACCCTAAAAACTACCAAGCTTATGTGGAGCGCATGCCGAGTAATTAATAAGCTAACTACGTCATTCGGTTGTGTGCGGGGCATGCTAACTAGTTGGCCGAGCTAGGCCGGGGAGTAAAATATGTTGATGTTGCGTTGAGCGCGCTGCTAACTTTTTGATATTGCGATTACGGCCAAGGAAGGAACACGTCTCGACCTTCTGGTTCTAGAGCCTAAAGACAAGGCTACTAGTCTTGCGAAGTTCACGGATTTTCGACGCCAGGTTCAGTCACGATGATTATATTTGTAAGAGTATAAGCACGCCGAACTGGCACCAAACTATACACACATAAGTATTGAAAAGAAATGTATGTCTTGATGGTGAATGTGGTTTGGCCGTCAGAATACCGTACTCTAAAACTCACTTGTGAATACCCAATTATAAAATAACTCAGCGTCTAATGCGCTTAGCCCAGTAATCTGTAACACCTCACTTCGTCGAGAAGGCTAATGAGATGACCTCTGCCAATAGGGATTTGAAAATCCTTCTCAACCGAGACTTGGATAGATAACCAGTCGGCCTCGACGCAATGCTGTTTATCCAAACTGAAGGTGCTCTGCGGTCGGCTGATTCTACGGCAGCAGTGATATTTATCCAAACTGAAGATGTTGGCCGATTGCCTTCACAGTGATGTTTATCCAAACTGAAGATGTGTTGGCAGAAAAAGAAAATAAAAATCTCAAGGTTGTTGAGAGGTTTCACGTAGAGCGAGAGTTTACGCAGGGCAATTTGTGTGTTAAATTGGAGAGTCCTTGAATGATGCACTTCTTCCTCTATTTATAACAATAAACCTACTCTTGGCCGAATCAGAGACGTGCTCAGACTAGGACTTCTTATCTTAATCTGATTGTGACTTGGCTAGTCCTAGTTCTAATGGGTTTCTGAACTCAACTCTATAGTGAACCAGATTTGTCACATCCCGGCCCGAGCCCCCACCATATCCCGGGCTCGACTCCACCATTGCACGATAATGTCCATTTTGGACCCCAACCACGCCTTCACGGTTTTGTTTCTGGGAACTCACACGAGAACTTCCCAATGGGTCACCTATCCTGGGATTGCTCTCGTGCGAACTCGCTTAACTTCAAAGTTCCGATGGAACCTGAAGCCAGTGAGCTCCCAAAATGCCTCGTGCTGGGTAGAGATGGGAATATGCATATAAGGCTTACAGGATCCACTCCTTTGGGCGATGTGGGATGTTACAATCCACCCCCCTCAAAGCCCCGACGTCCTCATCGACACACTTTCGGCCAAAGATTGGCTCTGATATCGAGTCACATCCCCGCCTGGCCCCCCACCACATCTCTAGCTTGACTCCACCGTTACACGATATTGTCTGCTTTGGGCCCCGACCACGCTGTTACGGTTTTGTTTCTGGGAACTCACACGAGAACTTCCCAGTAGGTCACCTATCTTAAGATTGCTCTCGTGCGAACTCGCTTTACTTCAGAGTTCCGATGAAACCCGAAGGCAGTGAGCTCCCAAAAGGCCTCGTGCTAGGTAGAGATGGGAATATACGTATAAGGCTTACAAGATCCACTCCCCCAGGTGATGTGGGATGTTACAATCTACCCTCCTTAGGGGCCCGACATTTTCGTCGGCACACTTTCGGCCAGGGATTGGCTCTGATACCAAATTGTCATATCCCGGCTTGGGCCCCTACCACATCTTTGGTTTGACTCCACTGTTGCATGATATTGTCTGCATTAGGCCCCGACCACGCCCTCATTATTTTGTTTCTGGGAACTCACACGAAAACTTCCCAGTGGGTCACCCATCCTGGGATTGCTCTCGCACGAACTCCCTTAACTTCGGAGTTCCGATGGAACCCGAAGCCAGTGAGCTCCCAAAAGGACTCGTGCTAGGTAGAGATGGGAATATATGTATAAGGCTTACAGGATCCACTCCCCTGGGCGATGTGGGATGTTACAAGATTCATTCCCTGACTCTCAGTGCCTTCGGCTTTAAGACCCCGTGTGGTATCAGGATTCAACCTTCGCCTTTATCCAAATCAATCCTTCAGGCAAAAGGACTCGGCTGAAACAGACTAGACAACTCTTAGTGCCTAGCCGGCCCATGATACCCCCGGAAGACCGTTGGGCCAAGAGTCTAGGCCCAAATTGTCATTTTGGGCCCAAAGAAAAATTAAGAAAAATTAAGAGAAAACAGAAATTAAGAGAAAAGTAAGTGTAATGTCATTTTGGGCCCAAACAGAAATTAAGAGAAAAGTAAGTGTAATGTGAATATGATTGACATATTATCCTCTTTAAATGACAATCTTGACTAGTTTGAGTGTAGATATTTCAAATCCCACTGTGATGACAAACTTAGCTTTCCACGCTAAATTGATTATAGCTCGTCGTGCTGTGCTATTGACCCAGATTTATTGCCCTGATGGTATGAAGGTTATTTTCGAAGGAGATACTAGTGTGGTGATGGCTGCTATGAATGGTCAAGAGGATGATTGTTCATCTTTTGACCCTATAATAAATGACTTGCGTTTCTTTCTCAAAGGATTGCCTCAATTGGTGATCAACCATGTTAATTGGGAATGTAATTCGGTAGCACATCAACTTGCTTATATGGGACTTAGTAGTTCTTAAGAGTTTGTGTGGTTCAGGAAGCCTCCAGATTTACTTAAGGACATTTTATTTGAAGATGGCTTGTAACTTTCCCTTCTATTGTTCATTTGAGGATAGGTTCTATTGTTGTGTAGGACACTCTTTTTCCTTCCAACCAGGTTGAAATCCCTAACAAGGGTTTTATCGAGGCCTATTATGCACATTATCCTCAGTTTGTACATATTCTAATTTGCTTAATAAATATCGTACATTTTCTTAAAAAAAAAAATATACAAATAACTTATAATTTGCCCAATAATTAGATTCTCTATATACATATCCACCCCTTATTATTTCCACCATTAACACCATGAAGTCCACGAGTGTGTTGAATTCACAATGCTAAATTTTTAATTATTTTGGGTTATTGGTAAATTGATTAAGAGTGTTACTAGACTCACTTTGTTGTCCTATTTCTCCACCCACATTATAATTTCACCAACCACAAAAAGTTAAAAAGTTAAAACGTTATTTCCACACTAACAACGGCTGGGATTTCATCTACAATCGCTCTTCAATGTACCAGTGAATCCACCTTCCCAAATTCAAGTCCCCTATTTCGGCACAGGCTGATAATGGTGCCCACTTGATTCAATTCCACATTAGGCCTCCTCATCTAACCAAACAAAGACAAAGCTTGTTAATATCTCCCATTTTGAGCACACCCCACAATCATGCTGATCCATGAAACAACATTCCTCTCCGGCATCTTTTAAAAAATTCTTTACCCACCATCAACATCTAGACACTATACATAGCGCTCAAGCAGCGAATTCTAGACACCATAAATAGCCAGCAAGCAGCGAATTCCAACTCACAACACTCTTCTCACTCATACCATCTAACTCCCGGCGTGCAAACTCGACACCACCCTTAAACCCACTTACAAGAACCTTTGGCCCTGTTTGGCAGATCGGATAAAGGATCGGATAGGATTAGTTATATGAACCCGGGTGTTTGGCATTCACTCGTACTAAATAAGCACCAGATTAATTTAACCGGTCGGATAGAATAATACGGTATACACCCGCTTAATAAAACCAACCAAAACGTCCGGATTATTTAGTCGGGGAAGAAGAATATGGGAGAGAAAGGGAGAGAGTTTGGGGGGTGTGGCGGAGAGAGCTGGGGAACAATTATTTGGGATTCTTCTATCGTCGGGGAAGAAGAAGGGAGAGAGAGGGAGGGTGTTTGGGGGGTGCGGAGAGACCTGGGAACAAAAAAATGATTTCATTTTTTTAAAAAAAAAAATTTAAAAGTTTGATGCCTCCTATCTAGTATAATATCAAACACAGTATAAATAATACGATCACTAGTCCGATACTGCACCAAACACCCGACTAATTTAGTCAGTATTATCCGGTGGCTATTTATCCTATCCGACAGAAATAGTCAGTACAGTCCGAGCTGCCAAACGAGGCCTTTATGTGCACCTGTTCCCTTTCTGTCACCAACCCCAAGCACTAAAACATACGAATAGGAAAACCCATCAGCCTCCACCTCCAAACCCACCAGCTATTTATACAATTCAACCGACCTCTGCGAAGTTTTGCTCCGAGTGTGGCCTCTGATCATATGGTTACCCACAGTAGTACCTGTGTTTTCAACATTTTTGAAAAATTTGAGGGAGTGATTAAGACACCCAAAAGCAATGTAGAATGATAAAATCCGAACAAGAATGTAGCTTTTTTTATGAGTCCATGAATTTTTAATTTGGGTGTGAATTTAGGGTGTGCTTGCAGATCACTGGAAGCAACTAGTTTTTTGCTTTGTCCTTATATGTCATTTTACAGGATGTTAAAATTAACATTAAAAAAATTATTGAAAGATGAGTGGAGAAATAAGTAAGCAGGGTAAGTTTATCAGCACTCTTGATTAATTAATAATCCACCAAACCACAATATATTTTATGTAATCAATAAATTAATAATAATAATTACTGCTGAGTAGATCTTAGATAGGAATGGTCCAAAATTTGTGGGAGTACATTTAATAAGTAATGTAGGTAAGGATTCTGTTAGATTTTTCATATGCTATATTGATATTGAAGAGACATTAGGATGATATTTTATGAACTAGTGGTAAAGGAGGGCCGCTTTGGGGAAGCGAACTGTTCGACCATAGAGGACCATCAAATTTAGGAGCCCTAAAAAAAAATTGCCATCTAATATACAGAATATTATGTCACTTAGTACTAAAGTTTAATGGTATTCTTTTTCACTTATAAATGAGAGGTCTTAGATTTGATTCTCGCCAAAGGCAAATTTGAACCATATTATTGCTAGCCATTATGAGGGTAAGCCCACCTCCTTCCCCTTAGTGTAGATAATATTGTTTGTTTTGGACTTTTTGAAGCTTTTGTTCATTTAGTTTCTTAAGATTGAACTGATTAGGGAGACTAAATTTGTAGATAAAACTTTGGAAGCTAAAGGACATGGAAGTTGATGATTGATTTATTACTTAAGTGTTGATAAATGTGCTAATTCCTATTGGTGAGCAATAATTTAGTTTGCAAATTTTGTTTCCCTAGCATTACCACTTAGTAATATGGTTATTTTTGTAACTTTCTTTGCATTTAATGATATTTAAAGAGAATTGTTATTAGCACTCCAAAAATCTCATTTGGCACTCCAAACTTTCTATTATTAGAAAGAAAAATACACTTGTGAGGGAGTGTAGAATGATATTTTTGGAGTGCTAATAACAATTTCCTATTTAAAAAGTGATAATTAATGAGAGTTTTAAAGTTTGTTTTAGTTATTACCTTTTAACATCAATACACTATTCAATTTTGCAACGACCAAAAGAAGTACTAGGTCTCGTTTGGCAGTTCGGACTATACTGACTATTTCAGTCGGATAGGATAAATAGTCATCAGATAGTATTGACTAAATAATCGGGCGTTTGGTGCAATATCTGACTAATGACCGTATTATTTATACCGTGTTTGACACCTTACCGGATAAGAGGACTTGCAATTATTATTATTTGTAAGAGAAAAACTAATGATTAATGAAAAAGAAAGATGAAAAATTAACTTCAAGTCTGCAAACAATTTAAAATTTTAATTTTAATTATTTTGATTTCTATAGAAACCAATCAAATGGTGGTTCCTAATAATCTGGTAAAATTAACATGCCTCAAGGATTGTGTAAACAAGCAGCATCTCAACATGTTCTAATTAACAAAAAAGGGACAACAACGTTTGGTTCCTTCGTGCTCAACAACCCAGATGAAAACCAGGAATACAAAGGGACGGCAAACGAGTTTCCGAGAAATTCTCCAACTTGGCTCTTCCAATTGAGTTCAGCAACCCATAAGAAACCCAAGAAAAGAAAAGAGAGGGGCGTGCGTTGTCGGAGAAATTGGTCAAATGAGTGCAACCCAAATGAAACCAAGGAAAACTCAGTTCTTGAATCCAACCAAAACTTAAACCCAATTCTTGAAATCTTGGAAAAGAGAATAAAATCGATCGAAATCGTTGAAAATCTTGAACACAATGTAGATCTGATTATTGCTGCCATCACCATAGATACTGAGGAAATCATCATCGCCGGCGGGAATGAGAATGCAAAAAGGATTATGGAGGTTGAGGAAATCTGCGAAACCCACGACCAAACAATGAGCGTGTTTTGTTAGCATCTCACCCGACTAATAATACAGAGCTTTTAGGTGGGATAAGGAAGTGGGCGTGAGTTGCACTAAATAGGTAGGGTCAGATAAATTAGTCGGAGTACTATTAATACATAAGTGCACCGAACAATCGGCTCCGTATTATAAATCCTACTCGGTCCTTTATGCGAGTTGCAAAAAGAGGCCCTAGTGTGCTAATTAACGGCTTTCTTAGATCCATTATTTTCTTTTGTTTTGCTTTTTCCTTCTAAAATTATGGGGTTAATTAACAAGCAACGATCTGAAAAGAACAAATTTTACCTTTTGAGTTGGTAACTTGGTATCATAATCACATTCATAGTGGACTCGTATAGGTACCACTAAAATATATCAAACCCACAATTTTCTTGTTAAATAAGAAAAGGAGATATAAGTATTGCTAGTGAAAGGAAACATGAATGTGATTAAGTATTCTTTATATAAATATATGCGGATAGTTGATGTGACAACTTAACATTTTGAAAAACCGATGTCAAATTAAAATGTTATTTGGTTATTTATAAAATCAAGTGGATTAGAATATTTTTATCATTTAGAAAATCGTTAATAAGTTAACATGTGAGTAATATTTTTATTTATCGTAGTTATCGTTCATGTTGACAAATGAAGCGAAAATTAATGTTTTTTTAATCATTTTACGAAAGAGAAACAAATGAGTGCCGAATATTTCATGTATTGATTCTTGAATGAAGATAACAAACTTTAACATGGTGCTAAGACCTCTCTATCTGTACAAATGGTACAAGAAGCATCCTTCATATATAGATATAATTATATGATTAACCTTCTTAATGCAAAAGATAAATAACGGTCTATCCGGTAAAGTTTTACAAAATAATTTTTGTAAAAAGAAAACAGCAAATAGGATTTTGTATTTTTATGATTTGAGAATGCACCTGGTAGGTAGCTTATTCTGAGAATAATTTTAGGGTGCGTTTGTTGCACCGGACTATCTCGGACTGGACTAGCTTTAGGGACTAAGCTGGATTGGCTTAGAATAGACTAAGGTGGACTAATTTAGTAAAGCGTTTGATGTTGTATCGGACTAAAAACAGGACTCATATATTATATTATTAAATTTATATTTACAATATTTTATTATTAATTTAATCTATATATACTAATATTTTATTATTAAATTATCATTTTCCTTTCTAGAACTATCTTCCTTCTTTTTATTTTGATCAAGCTCTGATTCATGTTCCTCTCTCATATTTTTTGTCCGCCCACTGCATCCCTCCCCTCTCCCATTTCTCTGCCATTTTATCTGTGGCACTTCAAATCTTTCTCTGCCTCTTTTATTCGAAGATTTTACAAATCTCTCTCTTCCTCTTCACTACAAATCTTTGTCTGCCTCTTCTATTCCTCTCACAAAATCCCTTGCAAATCTTAAAATCAAACCCAAGAGCAAGAACGAAAATGAAAATTTGGGAGTTGAAGGCGGGATGCATGCGTGAGTGGCTCGAAGGTAGGGAGATGGGGTTGAATCTGCTTTCGGTTTCTCAGTTTTCTGGGTTTTTGGCTTTTTGGATTTTTTGGTTTTCTGGGTTGAAATTTTGGGAGTTGGATTTGGTATTGAAAAGGGAAGGGCTGCAGATCCACGAAATGAATTTACAAAAACTCCATGAAATGGGTTTCTCAAAGAAGAGTTTCTAACCACAGATCCATGGTGGCTTCGCTGGAAGAGGAGTCTTACGGGAAAAAAATAGCAGTCGGGAGGGGAAAGGTAGAGAATTGACGAAGAGTGAAGCGGAAAAGGGCGAAGGAGAGCTGGTCTTAGCAATCCGCCCAATTTCGGGGGGTCTCGCTAAGACCGCCTAGTGAGGCATTTAGTCTAGGCGAGTCCCCTTTAGTCTCATTAAAGATAATCCCGGCTGCTAACAAACATGGTATTTCACTCACTATTAATCCTAGCCAATCCAGTGAAACTTAAGGAGGCCAAACAAACACCCCCTTAGAGAATGAAAACACTGAATACCTTTGTGTTTCCTAATATTGGTGGCGGTGGTGGTAAGGATGGTGGTTCAGACGAGAGTCGTGTTGGTAGCAATGGTGGTTGGGGTAGTGACAATAGTGGTGACAATAAAGTTTTTAATAGTGGTAGGATATAGGTGGTGGTAATAGCGGGGTAAAGGGCAATAGTGAAGGGAGTGATGGTGATGATAGTGGTGGTTAATGCGATTGTGGTAGAAAACGGTTGTTAACATTGGTTATGAGGGATGGTTGTGAAAATGGTGGCCGAGAGGTGGGGATCATGGTAATGATAATGAGATGGAAAATGTGATGATGGTGGTGGTGGCAATGGTGGTGCGAGATGGTGGCACTGGTGGTGGCCACAACGGTGAGACGGTGAACGTGGTGATGCCCACCATGGCGGGGGTGATGGCAATAGATAATATGGTGGTGATGGTAGTGGTGGTGGTGGCAGAAGTACAGGTGGTGGTGGTCATGGTGAGACGGGGGCGGTAATATCAGTTGTGGCGATGGTGAGATGGTTGAGGTGGTGGTTATCATGGTGCAAGGGCGATGGCAGTGGAGGATATGGTAGTGGAAGGTGGTGGTATCAAAGATGGTGGCCATAATGGTGATGATGGCAAGACATTGGAGAATGTGGTGGTGGTAGTGGTAGCGGCATTGGTGATGGTAATTGTGGCATACATGACTTTATTTTTAATTAAGACTCTAACTTTGTTTTATAATGTATCTTTTATTTATAATTATTTTGAAAGCTGTTTTTGAAAAAGAAAAAAAAATATCAACTTAATGTTTTTCAAAACTTAGGCTTGTGTGATTTAGATTTTCTCATAAATGAGGTGAAGGTGGTGTTAATATCTCTTATTTTTTGTTCCATTTGTATCCCTTTTGTGAAGGCATGCTAATTATTTATTCCAGAAAAATCCAGGTTTGTGACAATTTTATTGGCTGTATGTACTATTTAATATGACAATTTTGGTTTCACTGAAGCTAGAGAAAATTTTTTGTTTTTTGTTTTTGAACAAACGATATTAACTACATTAAGGGGAACGAGGGTGTGATTAGTCTCACAATGGGTTAGCAAGAATGTGATTTGAATTCGCTTTTGGAGAGAATCAAACCTAAGACTTCTTACTTACAAATGAAGATGAATACTACTAGACGCATTAAGAAAAAAGTGTATCATATCATATGTGATCAATGTTTTTAAGAAACACATTATATTAATCAAATTTCCAGTATTTTAGTTTATTTATAATCCTATTGAGATTTGTGTCTTATACATGTCTTAACGAAGTGTTTTAAGTTTTTATAAATAAACTTGGCTGATTAGACTAAAAACAAATTGTTAGTTCTGTAATGATAATGACTGATATTAGTTTTACTAAACCTCTTAGTGGTTGGTTATAACATATTAATAATCAAAGGCTTTGACCAATTATTGCTCCACACTGATGATGACTTGACCCAACTTCCCCGTTGCCCTCAATTCTCTGTACGCCAATACGAAAGCTCGTGGACTTAATGTCCGATCATTTGTTTGTTAACTTCTAGTATCAATAGACAATTAGAAAAGTTTTTGTAAAAGAACGAAAGACTATTTAATTAACTAATGATTTCTTTTGTCATATGTAATTAATTATATGATAACTGTATCAGCAGCTCCTAGTTTGTTCCCCACAGTTTTTAAAAAACCTGTGAAAATACAACGCTGCCTAATTGGATTCGTAAATTATTTTGTGCACATCTAATGCCCACACATGTACCATGCAACAAAGCTGTCTTTGACCAAACTTGGTCTCAATTGGAGAGCCAGCAAGGCTTCGTGGCAGTGCCATTCTTTGATTAAGGGCTGATTTGGTATTGTTGTGTTTTGAAAAAAAAAATTGCTTCTGCTGTACTGTGAGAATAAGCTCTTTTTTGCTGCTTTATGTTTTCAGCTTTTCAAAACTATGAAAATAAGCTGTTTTTAAGTGTTTACCAAATAACTTTTTGAGCTCAATTTTTTTTTATACCTACTTTTTATAAAAGCACCTCAGTACCAAACCAGTATTAAGTTTTCAAAATAAACTCGCTAGTGTTTTACTGTACTCTACTGTCTCAGTAACTAATCTTTCCAGGAGGATCCTCTCCGGATCCTCTTTATCAGGATTATGGGGATCCTCAAATCATGTCCGTTCATTATATATCGTGCGGTCAGTTTTCGTCAGGTATTATTCATATTTAATTTAAAATAAAAGTATTGAAAATGATTTTTGACCTCACGATGTACGATGAACGGACACGATTTGAGGATCCTTAGGATCCTCACAAAGAGGATCCAAAGAGGATCCTCATTCTTGATCTTTAGTCATCCACCCATTTATTCAGTGTTACTAAATTATTAAGGATAATACTTGCGTCCTCTATTGAAAACAGTGGGTAAGGTTAGTTGAGTTGATAAAGATTGTTCTCTTTGCTAGAATAAGGTAATTCTTCTTGGTGGGCGATATGTGAAAACCAAAAAAAAAACTAAGAAAACTCAATAAGTTCTCAAAGAGAACTGTTGTATGTCCTGGCCCTGCGATGGGGTAACCTCCCCTATCCATAACAATTTTATACCAAAAAAAAAAATTGTACATATCTTACTTTTTGCGAATAATGTAAATTAACCGTATAAATTTCATTATCATAAATGTTTAATTTCTTAATCTTCATTTGAAAATCATCCCTACAATTTATATTTGAATTAGAGATTGTTTAGCCATCCAAATATAACAAATAAATAAAAGGTTAATCATGAATATATTATTACTTTGTACTTACACTGTCAATTTGTTGAATACATTTGTGTTAGGACCAAATTTTGGCGTCACCATGGATAGAGGTGAACAAGAACGGTCACCTGCAAAAGATGTTAAACAACTACGAAATTCCTAAGGTACCAATGTGGTACCAACCAAAGGTTCTCTGATTGTTAAGTTATTAAAGGTCTTAGACTCAAACAATATACTAGAAAGCGATATGTATGTAGAGTGCACGAAATCAAAATATCTTTGATGAACCCAGATGAGTGTATATATATATACTAATTGTGAGATAGTCATTTTAGGATAGTGAATCCGTATAAAGCCGGGAGAATCCTAAATAATATCTAGCATTAGATTTTTTTTTAAGAGTGTGATTACTTGTGTTGTGGCTCAAGTCAAGCATAGTCATTCTCAACAAGACCTGCATGCCTTGCCTACTATTCCGGAGCCCGATAGGGTGTGGTGCTACCATTGGTCTGTTTGTGCGGCGTAGCCTAATCAAAGTTATTTAATCAATGACCGGATTATGAAGGCATTTATATTTCGATCTGCCTTACTCTAACCCAAGAAAATTCATGATCCAACAATTTGGAAGGGCCAACGATCTTTGATACAAAATTTGATATTTTTTGTATCATTGATCTTCAATGAAGATTGATAAACGGGGTGAATTCCGCTTAGGAAATGAGTGTCAATGAAGAAAGTTCGTGAAGGATTTCAGCCTCAAATAAAATTGAACCAATATGTATTTGGTCTAGATACATTAACCGGATAAGGTGAATTCCGACGGAATCTTGATCCGAGTTACATATTAATTGGTTAGACAAAATCATGTCCGGAAAACAATTCAATCTCAGTTAGATACTATAAGTTTATGGCTACATGCGCATATGGTCCAATATCCTAATGGATATGATATTAGGTTTTCGCCTATGTGAGCCTAAGGCCACCTCCTCCCCTTTAATGCAGATAATATCATTTATTCGAAAAGAAAAAAAAAAAAAACAACGTGTTGGTTATAATGTTGTTACTTTTATGTGCTTGAACTTCTAAATACTCAATACTAGCTAGTACGTTAACTTAAGTTTTATATCGAATTTTTGATACTTGTCACAATTTATGGTTATATAGTAGATCAAGGCCCCGCTTGTTTCACCTTCTTAGTTAGGATTGAGCTTAGTTTCAGAAACTAAGCTAAACTGGGTTGACCTGGACTAAACAGTATAAGATGAAAATATTTAATTTTACTTTAAATAATATATAGAAAAATAATTAATTTTACCTTTAGAAGACCCAATATACTACATTGTACACCATTTAAATTTCGTGTGGTTTTTAAAATGGGCTATGAGGTTTCAATTTTCTCCTCATTGTACATGATGAGCCAATTTCATATTATATATTTTACTCTATTTTTAGTATGTTTTGGTAATTATTTTGTTAGAATTTTGATATTTTGCTTTATAATTTTAATATAGAACATTCAAATTCCTCTAGACCAAAACATGATCAAACGAACGAATTTTGGAGTGATTCAAATTCGAGGACATTCGTGTGTCCCTTGGTGTGTTCATGTCGAAATTTTGACTTTTTTTCTATGAAACAGTTATTTTCTTCGATGGAATAAAGAGGCAATGCGCAGTGCTTGAAAATGATGTTTATGAGCTTAACTGTGATTTTTGGAGCCCAAGATGACATCTGATGGGTTCGTGACCTTCTAAAAAAGTGTTCAAAATATTCCAAGCTTCAAATCTAGCTATATTGGGATGGTTTTGGAGTAGATATGGGTCCAAAACATGGCTGTGCATATTTTTTACAAATTTTACTAGTCTTATTGAAGACCTTTTATTAGGAGATTTGAATTATAGTAGTTTAAATAAGCTTGGCTAGCCCTAACTTTGCTGCTTCTTCTCTGTGCATTATCTGACAGAGGAAATTGACCAAGCGTAGAGATTTTCAAACTTTAACATTCAAGGTGTTTTCGATCTTTTATTATTTCAATACAATTCCTTTTGATTTTAATTATGAATATGCATAACTAGTTCCCTTTTTGCTAGGGTGAGGCCACGGGCCTTAATAAGAATATGTAGTTTCTTTTCAAATGGGAATTGTTATTGGTACTCCAAAAATCTCATTCTACACTTTAAACTTTCTATATTTGGAAAGAAAAATACACTTGTAAAGAGTGTAGAATGAGATTTTTGGAGTGCCAATAACACCTCCCTTTCAAATTTGCTTATGATAATATGCATGCAGGTTTTTGAATTATTAATCACCGATTTAATATATCTAAGTGTCTTGATTATTCGTGACCGTTAGGATATTTAGAAAAGTAATTTGATGCAAATTTGGTTGGAGGTCGGTCCCTGAAATTGACGAAGGCTTCTTATGGTTAATATGTGCAAGTTCACTTAGGATGAATACCACGTCTTAAAGGTTGCATGGTTTTTCAAAAGGCTTTCACAAATGTAATGAGTCATGCATGTGTAGATTTGATCTGAATACCACAAACGGATTACATGTTTAATATACGCTCTATATTGGGGGTCCATGTAGACATATATTAGGAAAATCTAACCTTCGAAATATGCATGTATAGGTCATAAGTAAATGGGAGAACTACATAGGATTGTTAAGGTGGCGGCGGAACCCTAGTGCTTTCTCAATTTGATTTCTAAAAACAATGTATTTCTCCTCATCTCTAATATTGCAAATTGTTCTATTCTCATTTATTAAATTCGTTTTTATTTAATTAGGTCATAAAATCAATCATCCCAAATCTTTGCTTTGCAATAGTTAATTGGAATTTGGTTTGTTACAAATTATTTAATAATCCTTGCAAAGAACGAACTTGATAGAACCATTTATTCTACAATAACCTTGTCATTGTTGCAAGTTTTATAGGTGTTTTAACCCTTTTGTGCATGTGGTAAAAATCCTATCAGTGCCATTAGGTTTTAAAATTATCAATTTATACAATTGTATGTTGAAATGCTGGGTGCATGGTAGCAAATGTCCTTGTACTTTACCTCATGTTTAGTTTTCATCTCTAAACTCTTATAATAGTTTCTCCTGTCCTTCAACTTAACTATGGTTGCATAAGTGGTCATCCCGTCAAATCTGTCTTCTTTTCAGTCAAATTTAAGAGTATAGTAATCTTTTCATACATAAAAAAAATCTAATTTATTAAACAAAGATAAGTGTTTGGCTCTTTAAGGTGAAAGAGGAGTTCCTCCTCAATGTTCAGGAGCTGATAAGAACGACCGTTCGACTAAGGTGATAGCCCAAAAGCTTCTAGAATAAGGGTTATCCATTACAAGGGAGGAATGGGATCGACCCTATATCATCTTAACCCCCCAACACCATTAATGTCAGTACAGAAAAGGAGGGACCAGGTGATTGCAGCTAGGTCCTTGATAAAAAGACAATTGGCATATAGAAAAGAGAAAAGACAAGAAAGGGATAATTTAGCCATGGAAGAGGAACAATCAAGTGGAGGGGCTTCGAGTAGCCAGAACCAAGAAGTAGAACCTTTTGGGGAGAAGTTAGAAGCAGCCATCCAAATGGCTGAGTGTATATATGACTTGGATGGGCCAAAAGATTTGCCTGAAAATCCAGAATTGGTTGAGTTTTTGTGTGCAGAGCCTGACAAACCAGCTCCAAAAGTACAAGACCTGTTGGAAACCATTGATTTGGGGACTGAGGGGAATCCAAGGCCTACATAGTTTAGCGGTTTGTTGGAAACCAAAGATCGGGCAAGGATTGTCGACCTTCTGTATGAGTTTAAAGACTGTTTTGCTTGGCACTACACCGAAATGCCAGGTTTAGATCCAACCTTAGTAGAACACAGGATACCTATCAAGGAAGGGTTTAAACCTATTAAGCAAGCACCCTGGAGGATGTCAAAAAAGATTAAGGAGAAGGTCAAGGAAGAGATTGAGAGACTGGTAAAGGTCGATTTTATTAGGCATGCCAAATATGTTGAGTTGTTGGCCAATATTGTACCTGCATTTAAAGCTATAACTAAAGTGGTTAGATGTTATGTTGACTATAGAAACATTAATGGAGCCACGCATAAAGATGAATACCCCATGCCTATGGCCGAGCTATCTATAGATGCAGTTGCTAAGCACAAAGTTCTATCTTTCATGGACGGAAATGTGGGATACAATAAAATAAAAATGGCCAAAGAAGATATACATAAAACAGCTTTTAAATGCCCAGGTCATGTTGGGGCATAAGAGTATTTGATAATGCCATTCGGGCTCAAAAATACTGGTGCAACTTATCAAAGAGCAATGAATGCCATTTTTCATGACTTAATCGGCAATAGTATGGAAGTGTATATCGATGACATCATGGTGAAATCCAAGACTGAAGAGCAGCGTTTAATAGATCTCAAACAAGCCTTAATAAGAATGAGGATCCACAAGCGAAAAATGAATTCAAAGAAATATGCTTTTGGAGTAAGATCGGGCAATGTTTTGGGATTCCTTGTTCATCAAAGGGGTGTAGAGGTTGATAAAAACAAAGCTCGGGCAATCATGGAATCACCTCATCCTACCAATAAAGTGCAACTACAAAGGCTGCTGGGGAAAATCAACTTCTTGAGGAGATTCATTGTTCATTTAGCGGGCAAGATTCAGTCGCTAACCCCTTTACTCAGGTTAAAAGACAAAGAAGAGTTTGAATGGGGCCCACCACATCAAGAAGCTTTCGATAACATAAAAGCTTATTTAGCTTCTCCATCAGTGCCCATGCCACTTCACAAAGGAAAGCCATTAAAACTTTATATGTCTGCCTCAGAGAAGTCCATTAGAAGCTGGCTAGACCAAAACAATGAAGGAGGGAAAGAACAAGCCATATATTACCTCAGTAGAATCCTTACTGAGGTAGAAACAAGATATACTCCAGTGGAAAATTTATGTTTGGCTTTGTACTTTACTGCTTGCAAGCTAAGGCATTACATGTTGCCTTGTCACATCCACATCTTGCCAAGACGGACGTGATCAAGTGTATGTTATCAAAGCCAATGCTGACCGGGAGAATTGGAAAGTGGATCCTAGCACTTTTAGATTACAGCTTCCAGTATGTGCCTCAAAAGGCAATCAAGGGGCAAGCGATTGCAGACTTCTTGGTTGAGCATCAAGAGTCTCAAAATGAGATTGTCAACATCCCAGGAACTCTAGAGGTAGCCAATGTATGGATCCTGCCAAGAAAAGCTTCATCGAGCAAAGAAGAATGGTCCAATGAGAGATAAAGAGAATAACTAGCCTTTGGATCACTCCTTGTAAACTATATTTTGATGGATCTTACACTCAGAATACTGCAAGAGCATGGATTGTCATCATCGATCCCAAAGGCTCTTACCATTGTTATTCATTCCTCTTAGATTATCAAGAGACTACCAATAATCAGGCAGAGTATGAGGCATGATAAATGGCTTGGAAATTCTGATGGAATTAGGGGTAACTGAAGTACAGGTGTTTGGTAACTCAGAATTGGTAATTAATCAACTAAGTGGGGAATATAAATGTAGACATATCACTATGGCCGGTTATTACCTAGCAGTCACTCGGTTATTAAGTTATTGGGGCACTGAAATATCAGTCGACCACATTCCCAGATAATCAAATGCAATGGCCAATGAGATGGTCCAATTGGCTTCAGAAGCCCAGATTCGAGAAAGAATATTTGAGGTTGAGGTAGAGGTAGAGGTGCAAAGAAGAAATCGCCCTTCCATCTTCGATAGAGGATTCAGATTAGATGTAATAACCGAAGAAGATTGGTGATCACTTATTATTCAATACCTAGAAGATCTTTATTTTCCCACAAGTAAGAAGAATAGGCAACAGGCAACTAAATATGTGTGGTGGGAAAAGAATTTTCTAAGAAAGACCCTGAATGGATTGTTGCTGAAATGCTTAGGCCAAGAATCTATGAGAGTCACGGCCAAAGTGCATGAGGGGATCTGTGGAGCACACCAAGCCGGAACTAAGATAAGGTGGCTACTAAGAAGAGATGGCTATTTCTGGCCTGAGATGGAGAAGGATTGCAAACCTTATGACCGAGGATGTGAAGAATGCTAGAGACATGGGCCACTCCAACATGTGCCTTCAGTGCCCTTGAACCCCATAGTCAAACCTTGGCCCTTAAGAAGGTGGGCAATGGACTTCATCGGGCAAGTTCACCCAACTTCTACCAATGGACACACTTTCATAATTGTAGCAACAGATTACTTCACCAAATGGGTAGAAGCTTCAACAGTAAAAACCATAACCTCAGCTACTGTTAAAAAGTTCATTGATACCAAGATAGTACACAGATTTTGAGTGCCCGAGACAATTGTCATAGATCGCGGGCCATCCTTTATTTCAAGAGAGGTAAAAGAGTTTGCAAGAAAGTTCAAGATAAAAATTATTCAGTCTAGTCCTCATTACCCCCAGTCAAATGGTCAAGCAGAGGCCAGCAATAAAATCTTGGTAAACATTATCAAAAGAATGGTGGCAGATAGTCCAAAAAAGTGGCACAAGAAGTTGGGAGATTTTTTGGGGGCCTATAGAACTTCCAAAAGGCAAGAGCTAGGACTACACCTTACGCTCTAACCTTCAGCCATGATGCCGTGATTCCTATGGAGATTCATGTGAGTTCGGTCAGAATTCAGAACCGGTTCGGGCTACACAGTGAAGAATACATTGAGGCTATGTGTCAAGGAATTGAAGATTTACATACAGCCCGATTTGAAACCTTAGACAAAATTCAAGAAGGAAAGAGAGCTGTTACCCGAGCGTACAACAAAAGGGTAAAATTAAAGACTTTCGAGGAGGGAGACCTAGTATGGAAGGCAGTCTTGCCCTTAGGAGCTCAAGTGGGGGGCTTTTGAGGACTTCCGAGGAGGGTAAAACAAGCAGCGCATAGTCGAAATCTCCTAATCTCACATGAGGGATGAGTTCAAAATTTAAGTGATATCAAGAATTGAGAAAGCCAGGGAGGATTGTGAAGATTCTGAGAATTCTAAGAAGTTCAGAATATATTGAAAGCTCGAAGTTACTGGAGTGCTTAACTAAGTAGTCAAGGAGGGAATTTATAGTGAACAATCAACTTAGAGATTGAATTCATGAGTTAGTGCAAGGGTCTAAAGTACAACGATTGTTTTAATTAATGCAAGTCCCGAGGGAAGGCATGCGCGTGAGACAGCTGTTCAATCATTATCAGTGCCTTGGGTTGCAGGCTTAACAACGATTGAAGGGGGCATTGTTTGGTTGAATATTTAAACTTTGGGCTTCAAAGGGAAGGAAGCCCAATTAAGCTCAATAAAGAAGGTCTGCCCGCAGCTTAGAGTCAAGCCTAGGTCATCTATCTCAAGACAAAAGGATGGCCCCTATTAAATGCAAAGGCTAGGTGTTTACAAAAGAAGTGACAGCCGATATAAATCCACCTACTTCCGGCCCAAAAGTACTGTTGGATGGCAGAACATGTAAAAATGCTGATGATTCATTACCCTTCAGTTACTATCGAGCAAGAACAGAAACAGTACAGTTGTGTTTAATTCATCTATAAAAGGAGGAAGAAGGCCCTGAGACAAGGACACTCAACCAATTAAACAAACAAACATACAACTTGTTTCTCAGTCAAGCAAATACTCAGAAAGCTATGCTTTGTCCAGATTCTACACCCTTTTTCAGTCCTAGATTTCCCATAGAAAGACATCTTTTGTTTGTGTAAAAGCTCTGTTGCCTTTCCCAAATGTTGTAGTATCGATTCTCTTGTGTAAACTCGTTTACCTCTCATCCCTCTTTATTACTCAACCCTTTGTAACTGCAACGAAAAGAGATTGCAAGATGCTTTAACCTTGCCCGACAAGGTGAAATCTTGCCCGACTCTCTTTATTTTTGCCTTTCCATTAATAGATCTAGTGTTATAATGTATCCCTCAGTATATATATGCAAGCCATTTTCGGTCTCTTGATGATCCAAAGTTCTATTAACTCTCAGATCTGGTTCACTTAGTACTTTTACTATCATAAAAGTAAATGAGACTAATGTCTTAATCAGATCTGAACCCCTACACTGTAAAAAGCATACAAGATAAACAAAAGTCCTTCATCTCAAGGCATAGAAAAGAACTTAATGTGGATTTAACCCATCCATTACAATCCTTTGATGATGAGAAGTTAGAATAACTTGGGGCCCAAGTAATCAACTTAAATACACTTATTCTACATCTACCATACAGGGATGGCAGTGGCACGCCTCAGCATTTAGTTAGTTTTGATTGCGAGCTTCCCGACCTACATCTAAGGCCCGACAAAGGCACCTTTCAGAACTAACTATGTCCTCTTCTTGCAGCCCGACAGTGAACCAAAGTGTCAACTCATCGAGGAGCTGTGTGCTCGAGCCAGGGACCCTTCCCAACGAAATTCCTGCCCAAACATCCTGGTAGTTGGTAACATTAATTTTTAAAACCAAAAACAAAAGAAAATGTCGTCGTGATTAACTTGACAAAGTATTACTCTACTTTGATGTTGACGAGACCCAGCTTCCCCATTGCCCTCAAGTCTCCATCTCAATATATATAAAAGTCACGTAGACTTATTGTTTAATTCAGGGGTAGGTGTGGGTTCGTTTGAGTCGGTTTTGGGCAAAAATCAAAACCAAACCGATCTAGTCGGTTGGGCCAAAATTGGAAACCGAAACCAACCAAGCTAGGTCTAAAACTGATCAAGTTGGTTAACCGACAATGGGTTTGGGTCGGTTCTCGGTTTGTGTGAAGACGAAAATACATAACAAATTTCTCTCCAAAAGCTACAGAATGTAGCACCAATATGAGTGATTGCTCAAAGAAAAACACAAATGGAGCCTAAGGAGAGCACTAAAGTAGCCGTTGCTGTGTTCTCCAAATGGTCCCCTTGTTCTTCTCCAAAGGGACTCTTAAACTAATTAGGTTTTATTTTCATGTGGTAGAAACATGGTAACTTGTAAATAATTAACTAACCATTTATATTATTACACGTATTAATAATGGTTAAAAAAATAAAAATAAATATATGCGGGTTGGTTTGATTAACCTCACCTTAAGAATTTTGAGAACAGATTGTCAAACCGATTACAATTGGTGCGGTTCAGTTTAACCACCGAAAATAAATAAATAACCAAACCAAACCGTCGGTACGAACAGTTCACTCAGTCTTCCTTTTTTTTCTTTTTTCTTTTTTTTAAATGCCCAGCCCTAGTTTTAATTGATCATTTCTTTGTTAACTTCTAACGAGTAAGACTGTACATATATATTACTTATTTAATCAAGAGTTCTTTTATTTTGCTTCCCCTAGTTTTGATGTAAAAAAAAAAAACACCCTTTTAAAATTCAACGCTAGTTCTAAATTATCATGTATTTGTAAATAATTATGTGCACATCTTGTGACCACGTAAGTATCATCCAGCAAAGCAGTAGACTTTGAGCAAACTTAATTGGTCTCAATTGGAGAGCTAGTATTTCATTTTTTGAGTCAAGCGAGAGCGTTAATAAGTTAAATCTTAGATTAATCACCGACAGAGTTTGAACTCACACCGTTATGCAAGGATACAACACCTTTCCACCACCTTGGTAATTCGAAGTCAATTCTTTGAATAAGTTTATTTTTTTATTTTTTTTTATATAAATAAAATTCCGCATGTGTTTCACCCTCTGCTATTTCCGTTAGGAGAAATTCTTAGTGATCTTAAATCAACCACCCATTAATCCAGTGTTACTAAAATATTAGTAACAATTAAATACATATATAGATTTCAATATCACTTGTGTTCAATAGCATGAGAATCTCTTCGTTCAAAGTGTGGCAAATTTAAACATAACCTATAAATATTGGACATTTTAGTACTAATTCACAAATTTAAGCATAAAATATGTTTATATATGGACTATCTTATGTTTATCACAAATTTAAACATAAAATATATCATACATTTTTGTGTGCATAAAAGATGAAAAAAATTATTTGTTACATGTAAGCCACTGATAACATGACTCTTTAAAATAGAAGAAAAAAGAAATACTTCTTCAAACTCAATATCATGGGGAAAAAAAACTCACTTACTTTGTAATACCAAAATAAAAAACTAAATGACATGCAAATAGATGACATGTGGTTTTTTTTTTTCCCCTCAAATATTATGATATATAGAAGTATTTTTCTATAAAACTTATAGTTTTCAGAGTGTTTGGATAATGGTTATGTTCCTTCATGGGGGACTTACTTGTCTTTCTTACTTACGATTAACGAATCTTTACTGTCCAAACATTATAACAAAAAACGTTGACTTTTTATTTTATAGTCATGTAAAGATCATGTCTGCAAAAAATTAGTCAATTTAGAGATTAGTAATCCATACGTGTTCAACCAATGAACGGTTTTGGTAACAAGTAACATCCTTATTAAAAGGTCTCCAAATTGAATAAATTTTTATAGATATGATCTTTAGATGATGAAGAGAAAGAACAGTTTCAATTATGAAATTCAAAAGGTAAAAATTTGTTAATCATAAATGAAGGGAGAAGTAAGTCCCCCATGTGAAGGACACAAGCATTGTCATTTTTGGCTTACATTTAGCCACGTGAAGCCTATTTTAGGTATTTCAAAGCAACACCATTTTCTTTTTGGCTTACATTTAGTTAATTATTGAAAGTTAATATATTATCGATTCTACATATACTATTATCTCTAAGCCATGCATCTTCTTTCGTGCTAATCAAATTAGATGCGGGTCTTTTGTGGTTGAGAAAATTTATTGTATCCATAATGAGTTTGTAATTTTGAAATTGCAGTGTTTCTTTAGGCATGCGTGATATTTTGTTTATATTTGACATGTCTGTTCTATGTACATTCATGATCAGTTTTTAAATAAGTTTTTATTACCTTAAAAAAAATATAATATCAATTCTGACTGACCATTTATTTTTATTTTTTATAATACAAGAAAGCTACTCTACAACAATGAACCACCTACAATAAGCTTAAACTGATCATCGTATATGTATGATCATTGTGTTTACATGAGTTCTTCATAATAACATGGTCTAACTAAGTAAAAATAATTATCACTAACCAAATGCTAGTGCGAAAATTTGTTTCAAATACATGATACTAACCAAATGCTAGTGCGAAAATTGGTGTCAAATATACCGCTACCGATCCTAAGCCAAAACGCCGGGGTTCGAGACAACGTGATCTGTTGCCTCTCTTTCTCTTATATGGAATTTTGTTGAGCTTTTCAAGTGATGGACTTTTACGAATTCAGTAGTTTTTTACTGAGTATTATAATTTATACACTCCATAAAATTTCATAGGCATTTAATAATATATTCTTTTTTGGAAAAAAAATTGAGTTAAATGATGAAACCTTACAGAATACTAGAGAGTTCAATGCTAGAATTAGTTAGAATTATGTGAATTTTCAAGGACTTTCTAATACCAATTAAGTTTTCATGATTAAAATGGTGATCATGACATTGACAAAGAGGTGATGATGGCAACGATGGTGATGATATGGTGATTGTGGTGGCGGGGTTGTATTGGAGTGGTAGAGGAGTAGGGATAGGGGTGGTGGTGATGATGGTGGTAGACATGGCGGTCATTGGTGATGGTGGTGTAGGTGGTGGCCATAGCAGGTAGTGATGACACTCATGGCAATGATGGGTAGTGGCGGCGATGGTTTCTATGTGGTGGTGGGAGTGGAGGAGATGGTCATGGTAAGGTGGTGGTAGCAACATGGTGGTGGAAGTGGCGATAATTATAGTCATTGCATTATGGTAGGTGGTGGAGTATATCATCAGAGAATTGAGAAAAACGAAATCCACCAGTCTTAGGGGGGAGATTGGATTTTCTATGACAAAAAACTTACTATAAAAGCACTCCAAGTCCATCAAAATCCATGACTTTTTAAAATGAGTGAAGTTTTGAATACAATTGATTTTTGTAAATTCTCAAAAGTCATAAACAAATAGCAATGTTGTAAATGGTTGTGAATGCCCACATAAACAAGTATGTGAAATAGAAGAATGGAAGTCAAAGAAGTTTGGTATTTACTATTTAGGTGTATAGAATTTCAACATTCAATGTTTGGTATTGTTAACTTTTGCATGTTAAGTGCTCTATATAAAGGGAGGAGGATTCTCTCTCTTCCTATTCCCATCCCCTTCGCCCCCTCCTCTCACACATTGTTTTTTGTCTTATTGCCTCTATAAAAAAATCAATATAAGATGTTGACATGGCTAAACCGTAACCGTTCAAATAGGAGGGAAGGGAAGGGGAGAGAGATTAAGAGGGAAGAGAATCCTCCTCCTATATAAAGAGCATGCAATATATGATAAAGAACACGAGAAGAAGCAGAAGAAGAGAAAGAAAGAAAAGAGAAAAAAGAAAGAAGAGAGAGAGAGCAGAGAAAGATAGTGAGAGTTATTTTTGTACTTTTATTATTTCAGATAATGAAAGAAAGTATTATTGCTGCCTCGAGGATGTAGGTATACTTGCTGAATCTCGTAAATATTGTATCTTATTTACGTTATATTTCACTACACACATATCCTTAATTTTACAACACACATAGAATTTTCATAGACTGTTTAGAGGTTATAAAAAGTCTTATTCAATACAGGGTGATTTTTGTTGACTCCTTAAAAGCCTATATTGAATACACTTGAATTTGAGAGCCAAGCAAAGTCCATTAAACTTTATAGACAATAATCTTCGTAATATTTATGGTAGTGGCCGCTCTCTCGCTATGTTGAAAGAGCCTTTTGTAGCAGATATATATATGACATACTGCTTAACCTTTAATCGTAGAGCGACAACTGTTCTTCAAATATGGAACGGTGGTTTTGTAGTTTTTGGGATTGGCAAGAACTATGAAAATGCCTCATACTAAGATTTGTTGCCAACATGCATGATCAACAAATGGTGGTGTGATCTTACCCTCGAGATGCCGTTTTAGTGCTTTGAGGGATTCAAGCCATGTTCTTGTCGTGTGTTATTGCAAGGTCTTCGTATAATGGTATATACTCCCCTGACTAAATTATTGTAGAGCTTGAGTTGTGTTGTTATTTTTATTGACACCTATTAAGAGCATAATTATCGTAATACAATAACAACTATTATATGTACGTGCATTAAAAAAATGACCTCCGATCCTTACTCAATGAATTAATTATAGAAAGATTGCGCGTATCAAAACTCCCATCCATTATGCCATTTCTTACTAAGAAAATCAATCTGAATCTATAATATAATGACGACGATGATGATGATTGTGTGCTTTATATAGTCAATCATAGTAAAGTTAAATTCCAACAAAAACTGACCGTTTATTAGCATTATGTTGCGATTGACACCTTTAAATTGTCCACAAGTGACTCTATCTTTGTCCTCTCTCTCTATCCCACATCATTCTATCCTAGGATCACCCACACCCTACCACAACCTCACATGAATATTAAAAATGGTCCCATAACTTCATCGGTAGGCGCCAACCCTCAAAGCTTATAGCTTTTGCCCAACAACTGTCTATATAAACGCTTTCAAGTTCCCATTGCTGTCTCACAACCATAAGCACTTTCTCTCCTCTTCACATTCACAACCAAAAACCACCACGTATTTACAGATTGTGAACAGCCAAAACCAAGATCCCCATTCTTCCAAATTTTCAATTTTAGCGGTATATATATTTATTTTGATATCAAAGATGGATTACCAGTATGTTCTTGGTGGGGTGTTGGTTTCTCTGCTGGGGTCTGTTTTCTTCATGATCATCAACACCACTCTCAGCGGCGAGAAGAAGAAGGTGGTCGAGAAAGATTCCCGCAGCATTAACGGAGATGGGTACGTGAGGATGCCGTCCCAGAACGGCAGTTTTCAACCAGAGATTGCCAGCGGCACGGATGTTGTCATTGTCGGTGCCGGAGTTGCCGGTGCTGCCCTTGCTTACACTCTTGGAAAGGTGACAAAATAATTCTCTCTACATATAAAATGAATGTTATGGTTTTTAAACAATTTCCAAGTTCCAAGTTCTAAGTTTTAATTTTTTTAATTTTATAAATTTGGAAATTTGATGGTGAATGAAGAAGCAGTCAAGGCTTCAAAGCCGTGTTTGGTGACAGTGAAAATTAAAAAAAAAATTACATTTCCTTTCTTTTTGAACGGAAGACGTAGTCGTTTAATCATTATTTATTAATTAAAATGTTATTACTTTTTAAAATCTATTTCCTCAAACAAACCCAGCTGAGCAGTCAAAACTTCAAAGCCGTGTTTTCTGACATTTTCTTTTTTATTGTTCTCTCTATTTTTAGCGAATAAGCACTTAAACTTATATTCTATGAATTTTAAATAAAAGTTTTTTCCGCCCTTTAGGGATGATGATTTCAATAGCGCAGTCCAAGCCATTTTTAGTTTCGTTTTTTACAGTGCAAATAAACTGAGAAGGCTAGTTCAGATCTTCTTTAATTTCTTGGCTAATCGTGTGAGCTTTTGAGTCTAAACATATGTTTCTCTTCCTTGTTACAGGAAGGACGCCGCGTACATGTGATCGAAAGAGACTTAAGTGAGCCAGACAGAATTGTTGGTGAGCTGTTGCAGCCTGGAGGCTATCTCAAATTGATTGAGTTGGGTCTTGCGGGTAAGCAATTGCTTAAAATTGTTTAATTGGTTTAATCTTTTTTCATACTTCTATTCCAACTGATTAATTAGTACCAAATTTATGTTCATCGATTTTGATCAACAAGTTATATTTGTGACATGCAGACTGTGCAAATGAGTCCATTGATGCTCAGAAAGTGTTTGGTTATGCTCTTTACAAAAATGGAAATGACACAAAACTGTCTTATCCCTTGGAAAACTATACTTCAGATATCGCCGGGAGAAGTTTCCATAACGGGCGTTTTATCCAAAGAATGCGCGAAAATGTTGCAACTCTTAAAAAGTAATTCCCATTTATCCCTGTGTTCATGATGTTTCGATTGTTTTAATTTATATAATATTTTTTAAATTGTTATTCATGTCGCTCGAATTTTCTCAACAGCGTGACACTAGAACAAGGAACTGTGACAACCCTAATTGAAGAAAAGGGCACCGTCAAGGGTGTGATGTACAGGAACAGGACTGGAGAGGAGATGAGATCGTATGCTCCACTGACAATAGTATGCGATGGGTGCTTTTCAAATCTCCGCCGCAATCTCTGTACTCCAAAGGTTGACAATCCTTCTTGCTTCGTTGGTTTGATCCTGGAGAATTGTGACCTTCCACATGCAAACCATGGACATGTGATTTTGGGAGACCCTTCACCCATCTTATTTTACCCTATCAGTAGTACCGAGGTTCGTTGTTTAGTGGATATTCCCGGCACGAAAGTACCTTCAGTAGCTAACGGTGAAATGGCCAAGTACTTGAAAACTGTGGTGGCTCCTCAGGTTCTATCCCTTGACTTGTTAGTTTCAATTTCATTGTGACAATTATATATCAATTGAAATGAACTAATCAGACGACTTTGGTATTTCAGGTTCCCCCCCAACTCTTGAAGTCTTTTCTAGCGGCGGTCGAGAAGGGAAATATCAGAACAATGCAAAATAAAAGCATGCCTGCTACTCCTGTTCCCACTCCTGGTGCAATTTTATTGGGTGATGCATTCAACATGAGGCACCCTTTAACCGGAGGAGGAATGACTGTGGCTCTTTCAGACATTGTTCTTCTAAGGGATCTTCTTAGACCCCTAACTGATCTCAGTGATGCACCAGCTTTGTGTGAATATCTCGAATCATTCTACACATTGCGCAAGGTATAAATCATCAATCCGATATACGATGAAAAAAACAAATTTATGGCTAGACAATAAGATATGTTGTATTGTCTGACCCTAATTGAAAGTGACATCACGTATATTGATGAACAAGCACTATCTTGTATGTGAAATGTATAATGTGTCTGATTGTGTTTGTTTGCGATTTCCACCTTGCTGATGGGTGTTGTGATTGGTTTTGTTTGCAGCCCGTCTCATCTACTATAAACACATTGGCCGGTGCCTTGTACAAGGTATTTTGTGCCTCACCTGACCCGGCAAGACAGGAAATGCGAGAAGCATGTTTCGACTATTTGAGCCTTGGAGGCATATGTTCATACGGACCTATATCGCTTCTCTCTGGGCTTAACCCTCGTCCGATCCATCTGTTTCTCCATTTCTTTGCCGTGGCAGTCTATGGAATCGGCCGCTTAATGATTCCATTCCCTACGCCTAAACATGTATGGCTGGGGACTAGGTTGATCTTGGTATGTTCACTAAAATTGCCAATATACTTACTCTTTGTCAACATACTTGTCATTTACAAATTAATACGTACGTTACTTTTCACTTGAATTAAAATTTTGTTTTTCCTTTTATTTTCAGGGTGCATCAGGAATCATATTCCCCATTATTAAGGGTGAAGGAGTTAGACAAATGTTCTTTCCTGGAACAATCCCGGCATATTACAATGCTCCTCCTCTTCAATGAAAGATCGGGAACAAGCAATATTGAAGTATACATGGAGACAAAAAAAGCATGACTGCGAAGAAATATGGTTTCAATCAGAGCAATTCAATTCATACTCTTATTTCTGACTACCGTAGAGTAAAGTGACAACACTCATAATTAATGTACATGATATTCATACTCTTTTGCTTTATTCTATTGCAATTAGAATCAGAAGTTATTGTTCTTTTTGTTGTGCAAGACCTTGTACACTTTCTATGTATTTTGCCTCCTACGAGGCGACGAATTGTATCAGAACTTTGTCCAAACATTTGTTGTGGTAAATTTTTGGTGTTATAGTGTGACCAAATCATCTAATACTGAAAAACTTCAATGAAAACAAGTTCCCCATTTTAGTAAATTTGCTTTATTTTAGGTTTTTATTCTTTTAGTGTGGTGCGATCCACACATTTCTTATTACCTTCCACACAAACCCTGTTAAATTTTACCTTCAAGTTAATCGATCCAATGACAAAAAATTAAGAGGCGTGTGTGGAAAGTAAAAACATGTGTGTAGATAGCACCATCCTTTTTGTAACACTATATTTAAGCACTACGAGAATAAGTAGTAGGGATTGATATATTTATGAATGTCTAATAAATGGTTATTAGGGACTAATTTATATATCAATGTTTAAAAATACTAAAAAGTTGGTCACTTAGTAATACGGTCTAATGGTATTCCTCTTCATTTGGAAGTGAGAGGTCATAGGTTCAAATCTTGTGGATGACGAATTCGATACCAAACTAGGTTGCCCATTGTGTGACTTAGTCGAACTCCCCCTACTTCTAGTGTAAAACTATCGATGTACTAAACAAACAAAAAATACTAAAAAGTCACTTATATATATGTGCCTTTTTCCATCTCAGAATTAGGGACGGATTGGTGTGCTAGTTGACTTTATATGTGTACCATCGTGAGGCAACGAATAAGGGAAATGAAGAAGGCTGCTCTTCAAACTAAAGTCGAAGAGCTGGAAGCTCAGAACAACAAAATAGCAATCAAGAAAGAGATCCTTCAAAAAAAAAGTATAAGAAGCTCTTTAAGACACTCCACGACACTAGCTTAGCCAAAAAGAGGGCGACATTAGAATAGGGGGGGAGGCGGGATTGCAGAAAAGGTCACGATAAAGAGGACAACGGCGGGCCAACAAGAGAGGTGACATATGAGTGAGTTTTGGGTTTCTTGTTCAAGAGTTGGAATGATCTCGAGTGAAGTCAGACTCATTGAGGGGAAGAAAATTGAATTTGAGCATGAGCTATTCGAATCAAAATTGAGCAGGAAGGAAGAGGTGGAAGAGGAAACTAGTGAATGGGATCCCACATGTCAAAAAGGGCATTTCTATTAGTGGAAGAAATGAAATAAAAGAAAGCAAGGGCAAATTTGAAACTCCACTGTGCTTATGAATAGTAAACTTGTTTCTAATGAGATTTAGTTTAGATTGAATTTTGAAGCCCTCCCAAATTATAACCACAAAAGAATTAGACATTATATAATGATAGTTTTACTCTCCTAAGGTCTCCTAAATCTTCTTAGATTTTTTTTGGAGTACGATTAGGGAAATTTTGAGATGTTTTGGTGATGTTTGGATGCATGAATCAATGTGGGGGAAGTTCCCCAATTTTCCCATGGAGATCTGGTGCCTTTGGAGCTATTTTTCGGCCAACTCCGACCATAGCGCAACCCCATTTAGGTAGATTCTTGTTCCTCATATCCTTCGCTACATTTTGGTTTTTGAATCTTGATAATGATTAAGGTTTGAACCCTAATCAGATCTCAGGAAGTTTCTCAACCAAATCCCCAGATTCCAGTGGTTTCTGTGACAACCGAAAAAAATAAAAAAACAAAAAAAGGGATCCAAGCCCAATCCCTGGGCCAGATGTGACCCGAATCTATAGGTTACATCTGACCTGGATCCGCGAAATTTTCTCGAAAACCCTTCTAGGCTAATATCGACGCCCCGAGTCCATTTTTGACATCCATTTAGTGAAATTCTGAAGTTTTAATGTAGTTGACCGGCTCGACGTCTTGGTTGACTTTTTAGGATTGATCGTTGACTTTTTGTTGACTTCTTACGAAAATTACCCAGGACTCTTCGTAGCATATTTCGACGCCATGATTCTAAATCCGCACTCCGTTTTCTCAAATTTAATCATTTTAGTGGAGTTTTACTAATGAGTCCCAATATTATGCTTAGGTGCAATTAATATTGGAGACTTCAGCTTTCCTAGTTCGAACAACTACGACCTCACAAGTCTCTGTGAGTGGGTCTTTTCTTTTATATAGTATATATATTTGTTTGTCTTCTTTGCTTACTTGCTCGTCTTCTTCCATGATGAAGTCGACTTGCATTGCTTATTCGGCAACCACATCACCATCCAAGAAATTTGGTTGGGACGTGGTTGGCTGAAATTCATTCTGTAGAATGTGGACCATGGTAATTTCTATGCTGTCAAGAACTGAAGGGCCCATTGGGTCATGGTCATCATATATCTTGTTTTTGAGTATCCTTTACCTGATCATTTTTCTTTTCAAGTAATTGTTATTGTGGCCATCCAACAAACCTGTTTCATTCTGATTGTTATCCCCGTGCTTGCTCGATGGTGGAGACCGGTCTTGTCTTTGTGACACTTTACGGGCACCCTTCTGATAGACAATTCAGGCATCTCTCATGTCTAGATAGGCATCTAACTGTGCCACGCGCTCTTTCTCATCGGCCGTCAGGCCAAAAAGAGACATGGCTAAGAAAACTTCAAAATGGTATCGTAAATATTAAAGGTCTTGAAAGGAGAAATGAAGCTCGGTGGTATTTATATCAGTATGTGGATCGACCTCGAAGCCGAGAACTCGAACCTCACGTATATGCTGAAACCTGGCCTTCATCCCCGGATCAGTGGTCTTTTGAATAATCTGCTCGGCATCAGGGCAAGTTAGTGCTAGATCGAGAACCTCTTAACACGCCTTTGGTAGGCTATACAAGTCATTAGCAAAATATTTCTTGTGAAACTCCCGTATGTACTCTAAGGCTTCACTGAGAAATTGAGGGCTTAGATTTCGTCGAACTTTTATTAATGGTTCTTGTGAAGGCAATGGAGGAAGTTTGATGTCCGCTTCCTTCCTGAATTGTTCAAAACGAGCCTTCATTTCGCCAAGCCGAAGAAGAAGTTTAATGCGTTTTTTAGATTATTCTATTATGGTCTCAAAATTGTGATTGATTGCCTCTTTCCTTGAAGTAATTCGACCATGATTTTTGGGGGCTGTCTGTCATCTTCATTATCTGTTATTTATTTCGGCTGCCATGTGGTAGCCTGAACCGCTTGTCGATTGGCCATGCAATCTATTTGCTGCCACCGGCGTTTCTGCGATTTAGAGAGTGCGGTTTACACGTGGGTATGAGAATTGTAATTATACCACCGTTGTTCGTGTGGCTCAGGCGACTTGAAAGTCTTTTGGCACACAGAAGAACTCGAGCTACTAGAGTTGCGCGCATAATAGTCTTCATTATAAAACGGTGTGTCGAAATCAAGGCGTCATCTGGCTGAAGATGGCTCATCGATCCGTGTTTGAGGGTTGAGCCTATTAAAAACTCTCTGACATTGGCATGTGCCGAGCACCTTTTGAGGTGTTGTTGCCACCATAGGAGGCGGCCGTTGTATTGTAGACTGAGGTGGTTTCTGATTTGGCTTGGTAAAGATGACGTTTGCCTTACACCGACTACATAAAATCATCGGCCCATCTGCTTCCTCTGCACTGGAGTCTGACATGGGCTCGACGACAACTGGTCTTGAAAAATCTCTAGGCGGCTCGTTTGAAAATAAATCAATCTTGAGCCATGGTCGAGAGTTCTGCTCTGGGACGTGTTGCATTAGAACGAATTCGGCCTTTCCTTTTCCCTTATCTTTAGGCCAACAAGCATCTACCATGTTTATTGTCACCGTAGGAAATGGGTCGGTGTTGATGCCCATTTTCTTTTCTGGAAACTTGAGTTTACCATTGATAATTTAGCTTTAGATGTCTCGAAACACGAAGCAGTTGTTTGTCCTATGCTTGTTCGAGTTATGGTACTTGCAATATGTTTTCCTTTCAATTCTTCGGCTTTGGGGATATTATGCCCATGCCGAAGTTTGATAATTTTGGTAAGTAGCAGTTGATCGAAGATGGGGTCGGCCTTAGTAACGTAGAAAGTATAAACTTTCGTTGTTTTGAAAGGAGGCTCTTCAGGGGCTGAGCAAGTCTTGACATCTTTTGGATTGGCATGAGCCAATGCCTTGCATATATATGGTTTGTTGATTATTATCTCGGCCGCGTCTATGCTGGCATATTCTTCAGCTTCGGCCAACGCATAATTGAATATGGGGTTTTTGTAAATTATTCATATGGACGGGGACTTTGAAGTCTTCTCTTCTTAGAGTAAATATTTGTATTGCTCGACATGTTGAGCTAGTTTGTACATGTCACGGAAGTTTGCCCCCAAGAATTTCTTTTTGTACTCCACGTCCAGCCTATTCAAAGCGAGCCTAACAAATTCAACTTGAGGGAGAGGGACTCAGCACCAATTTCTGGCCGATTTAAACCTTGTAAGAGAATCCATCAGTGACTCATTAGATGCTTGAGCCATCCTGGCCAATGAAGAAACTGACATTTCCATCCCCAGCCGATGGAATTGCTCATGGCTCCCAACTTTGGATAAAGTTAGGTAGGAGGTTGATGTACCACACAAATACCGAGCCTGTCAGCGAGAAGTTAAATAGTCGCAGTTTATGGAAGTCACTATTAACATCTCTGCATTGCGCAGTGAACCGAACTACATGTTCTAACGAGGACAGGGACGATTCTCTAGCAAAAAGGCTGAAATCTGGGATCTTAAAGCCTTTAGGATATTTGAACTTTTCTACATAAGCTGGGTATCGATGGATGAATTTCGAGAACTTCGGCCCCTTTTTCAAGGCTAAATCGATTATTCTTTGGACATTGATCATATCGACAGATGTTGTTTTTACTCTCTAGTCAGATCCGTCTAATCTACTGCTTAATCCTTCTCTTTTTCCCAAGTCAATAGCTTTGAGCTGAGCATATCCTATTTCGGCTTGTAGTGTTGATAACAGATTACTCTTAGGTGGAAGTTGTCCAGAACGATCAGCGGGTCCTCCGTCGCAAGCATTACTAACCAATAGTTCGAAAAATTTGTTGTGTACATCACCATTACTGCGTATCACCTCAAGTATATTTTTTACTTCTTGACTAAAATTCTGAGATTGCTCTTCAAGTCTTCTTCGAAGAAACGATCTAGTCGGTGGATCAGAACCTTCACCATCATCCTCATCGCAGTCCTTAATTATTCATTTGACAAAAATTCCTTTTGTTGCTCTAGTGGTGATCTCCACATCACGAGCCTATCCGCCGAGACTGACTTCCTTTTCTCGACGTGTCGCACTTATGGCTTTGGGTGTGACGGCATCATGAGGATTCTATGTTTATGACAGGGCATCATGATCTGGGTTTTGGACCATAGGTGGAAGGCCAGTCGCTGATTTACCCATCCCTATTTTCTTTTTACTGACCGTGTCTCAATGGTAATGAACTTCGTAGCTTTAGCACTGAGTCCCACCGGAAGTGCCAAAATGTTGACCCTAAAAACTACCAAGCTTACAAGGCGCGCAGGTCAAGTAATTAATAAGCTAACTACATCATTTGGTTATGTACAGGGCGTGCCAACTAGTCGGTCGAGCTCGGTTGGGGAGTAAAATATGTTGATGTTGCGTTGAGCGCGTTGCTGACCTCTTAATCTTGCAACTGCGGTCGAGGAAGGAACACATCTCGGCCTTCGAGTTCTAAAGCCTGAACACAAGGCTGCTAATCTTGAGAAGTTCACGGATTGTCGATGCCGGGTTCGGTCACAATGATTATATTCGTAAGAGTATAACCACACCGAACTGGCACCAAACTATACAGACATAAGTACTCAAAAGAGATGTATGTCTTGATGGTGAATGTGGTTCGGCCGTCAGAAAAAACTCACTTGTGAATACCCAATCATAAAACAACTCGGAATCCAATACGCTTAGCCCAGTAATCTGTAACACCTCACTTCGTCGATAAGGTTAATGAGATAACCTCTGCCAAGAAGGATTCGAAAATCCTTCTCGATCAAGACTTGGATAGATGACCAGTCGGCCTCGACGCAGTGCTGTTTATCTAAACTGAAGGTGCTTCACAGTCGGCTGATTTTACGGCAACAATGATGTTTATCCAAACTGAAGATGTTCGTCGGTTGCCTTCACAATGCTGTTTATCCAAACTGAAGATGTGTTGGCAGAAAAAGAAAATAAAAATCTCAAGGTTGTTGAGAGGTTTTACGTAGAGTGAGAGTTTGCGTACGGTAGTTTGTGTGTTGAATTAGAGAGGCCTTGAATGATGCACTTCCTCCTCTATTTATAGCAATGAACCTACTCCTAGCCGAATCAGAGATGTACTCAGACTAGAACTTCTTATCCCAATCTGATTGTGACTTGGCTAGTCCTAGTTCTAATGGGTTTCTAAACTCAACTCTATAGTGAACCAGATTCATTCTCTGACTCTCAGCACTTTCAGCTTTAAGACCCCGTGTGGTATCAGGATTGAACGTTCGCCTTTATCCAAATCAATCATTTTTGCAAAAGGATTCGGCTGACACCGACTAGACAACTCTTGGTGCCTAGCCAGCCCCTGATACCCCCAAAAGACCGATGGGCCAAAAGTCTCAGCCCAAATTGTTACTCTTGGCCTAAAATGTCATTTTAGGCCCAAATAGAAATTAAGATAGAAGTAAGTGTAATGTAAATATAAGTGACATATTATCCTCTTTAACTAAAAATCTTAACTAGTTTGAGTGTAAATATATTCAGGTCCCATTGCGATGACAAACTTAGCTTTCCACGCTAAATTAATTGCAGATCATCGTGTTGTGCTATTGACCCAGATTTATTGCCCTAATGGTATGAAGGTTATTTTTGAAGGAGATTCTAGTGTGGTGATGGCTGCTATGAATGGTCAAGAGGATGATTGTTCATCTTTTGACCCTATAATAAATGACTTGCGTTTCTTTCTCGAAGGATTGCCTCAATCGGTGATCAACCATGTTAATCGGGAATGTAATTCGGTAGCACATCAATTTTCTCGCATGGGACTTAGTAGTTCTCAAAAGTTTGTGTGGTTCGGGCAGCCTCCAGATTTGCTTAGGCACATTTTATTCGAAGATGGCTTGTAACTTTCCCTTCTATTGTTCATTTAAGGATAGGTTCTATTGTTGTGGAGAACACTCTTTTTCCCTTCAACCGGGTTGAAATCCCCGGCAAGGTTTTTATCGAGGACCATTATGCACATTATCCTCAGTTTGTACGTATTCTAATTTTCTTAATGAATATCATACATTTTCTTAAAAAAAAATACAAGTAACTTATAATTTCCCCAATAATTAGATTCTCTAGATACATATCCACCCCTTATTATTCCCACCATTCACACCATGAAGTCCACGAGTGTGCTGAATTCACAATGCTAAATTTTTAATTATTTTGGGTTATCGGTAAATTGATTAAGAGTGCTACTAGACTCACCCCGTTGTCCTATTTCTCCACCCACATTATAATTTCACCAACCATAAAAAGTTAAAAAGTTAAAACGTTATTTCCACACTCTAATTAACAACATTTCATAAATTTGTATGAGTGCATTGTACAGAGTCACCAACAACGGCTATGACTTTATCTACAATCGCTCTTCAATGTACTAGTGAATCGACTTTCCCAAATTCAAGTCCCCTATGTCAACACAGGCTGGTAATGGTGCCCACTTGATTCAATTCCACACCAGGCCTCCTCATCTGACCAAACAAAGATAAAGCTTGCTTATACCTGCCATTATGAGCACACACCACAATATTGCTAATCCATGAAACAACATTTCTCTCCAACATCTCATAAAAAATTCTCTGCACATCATCAACATCCAGACACCTTACATAGCGCTCAAGCAATGAATTCACGACACCATAGATAGCCAGCAAGCAGCGAATTCCAACTCGCAACACTCCTCTCACTCATACCATTAAACACCCGGTGTGTATACTCGACACCAGCCCCAAACCCACTTACAAGAACCCTCATGTGCACCTGTTCCCTTTCTGTCACCAACCCCGAGCACTAAAACATACGAATAGGAAAACCCATCAGCCTCCACCTCCAAACCCGCCAACCATTATGTAATCGATAAATTAATAATAATAATCACTGTTAAGTAGATCTTAGATAAAAATGGTCCAAAATTCGTGGGAGTACGTTTAACAAGTAACATATGTTAGGATTCTGTTAGATTTTTCATCTGCTATATTGATATTGGAGAGAGATTAGGATGATTTTTTATGAACTAGTGGTAAAGGAGTGGCCGATTTGGGGAAGCGAACTGTTCGACCATAGAGGGCCATAAAATTTAGGAGCCCTAAAAAAAATTTGCCATCTAATATACAGAATATTATGTCACTTAGTACTATAGTTTAGTGGTATTCTTTTTCACTTATAAGTGGGAGGTTTTAGATTTGATTCTCACCAAAGGCGAATTTGAACCGCATTATTGCTAGCCATTGTGAGTGTAAGCCCACCTCCTCCCCCTTAGTGTAGATAATATCGTTTGTTTGGAATATACATAATCATTATATCTAATGTGATTCGAAAAAAGGAAAATCAGGTTAGACTTACATTTGCCTTTTTCCAATTTTCCCTCTTTTCTTTGGAAACAAAAAAATAAATAAATAAATAAATTTTTTTCTTCACTTTTCTGATTTTTCTAGCAACCTAATAATACTTTTGTTTGCAAGTAGCCATTTACCACAGTGGTGCAAAGGTGTTTAGCCCTTGCATGATGGCGTAATTCAAACCCTGTCGATGACAAATCTAACAGAATCTATCATTTGACCAAAAAAACAAAAAACAAAACTTTTGTTTTGGTTATAAAAATACTTTTGTAGTTTTGTGGGCCCTACAACAATTACAATGATACTTGCAATCAACCATGTTGTAAGAACGGTTAAATGGGCTTGGTTTGGTATCGATTAAAAGTGGCTTTTAGCCAAAATTGATTATGAAGGTTTCATTAATGATTTTATAGCAAAAAATGCACGAAGAACCATTTTTAAGTGAAACTTCAATTCTGGACATTTTGAAGCTTTTGTTTATTTAGTTTCTTAAGATTGCACTGATTAGGGAGACTAAATTTGTAGATAAAAGTTTGGAAGCTAAAGGACATGGAAGGTTATGATTGATTTGTTACTTAAGCGTTGATAAATGTGCTAATTCCTATTGGTGACCCATCATTTAGTTTGCAAATTTTGTTTCCTTAGCATTACCACAAGTAATATGGTTATTTTTGTAACTTTCTTTGCATTTAATGATATTTAAAAAGTGATAATTAGTGAGAGTTGTAAAGTTTGTTTAGTTATTATCTTTTAACATCAATACACTATTCAATTTTGTAACGATCAAAAGAAGTACTAGGCCTCGTTTGGCAGTTCGGACTGTACTGACTATTTCAGTCAGATAGGATAAATAGTCATTGGGTGTTTGGTCCAATATCGGACTAATGACCATATTATTTATACTATGTTTGACACCCTACCAGGATAAGAGGACTTGCAATTATTATTATTTGTAATAGAAAAACTAATGATTAATGAAAAAGAAAGATGAAAAACTAACTTCAAGTCTGCAAACAATTTAAAATTTTAATCATTTTGATTTTGTAGAAACCAATCAAATGGTGGTTCCTAATAATTTAGTAAACTTAACACGCCTCAAGGATTGTGTAAACAAGCAGCATCTCAACATGTTCTAATTAACAAAAAAGGGACGACAACGTCGAGTTCCTTGGTGCTCAACAACCCAGATGAAAACCAAGAATAAAAAGGGACGGCAACCGAGTTTTCGAGAAATTCTGCAACTTGGCTCTATTAATCTTCATCCTGTGAAGAACATCAATGGAGCTTTCTGTGTAATCTAGAGAGAGAAAGAGAAGAGTTTAGAGAGAGAGTTGCAGCTGAATTATCCTTTTGTATTCAATGAATAATACTTACAGTACATAATACAAGTATATATACATGTGACTTTCCTTACACACCAGGTATTCTATACTAACTTTTTTAACTACCACGACCACCATATTCCTTCATCTTTTGACACTTGTCATGATTTGACAGTTCTTTATCTTTACACCCCCCTCAATCATATGCTTGGAGGAACCAAGCATAAGATTGGAACAATGATGCTGAAACAAAGGTGCAGACAGTCCCTTTGTTAATATATCTGCAAACTGTTCTTTTGATGACACATGATGCACATGGAGATCTCCTCGAATAACACGTTCCTGCACAAAATGATAATCTATTTCGATATGTTTCACCCCTGAATGGAAGACATGATTAGATGATAAAGCAATGGCAGAGATGTTGTCACAATAAAGGACCGGTGCAGTGAAAATTGGAACACACAAATCACATAATAACTGCCTTATCCATGCTAACTTAGCAACTGCTATTGCCAATGCTCTATATTCTGCCTCTATTGATGATTTGGAAACTTTGTGTTGCTTCTTCGATGCCCAAGATATAGGACTCAAACCAAGATATACAATATGACCAGAAGTCGATCGTCTATCATTTGGGTAAGCCGCCCAATCTGCATCACTATAAGCCTGTAATTGGAGCTTGCCTGTTTGAAACTGAAGACCATAATGCAAAATACCACTGAGATATCTTAAGATGTGCTTGGCAGCTACAACATAGGAGTCCATAGGATTATGCATAAACTGGCAACATTGATTGACAGAGAAGGCAATATCATGCCTTGTAAATGTCAAGTATTGCAAGGCTCCTACAATACTTCGATATTGTTGTGGACTGTGATAAGGAGTCCTTTCCGTTTTAGACAACCTATGGTAGGGTAAACATGGTGTGGCACAAGGTTTAGAATCTTGCAAGTCAACCTGTGCTAGCAGATCCTTGATGTACTTAGTTTGTGAAACAAAGAGACCATGGGGCTGATATGTAATCTGTAACCCCAAGAAATAATGGAGCTATCCTAAATCTTTCATGTCAAACTCCTTGGCTAAAGCTTTTATAACTTCATCAATCAACTGAGTGGAGCTTCCAGTTAGAATGATATCATCCACATACAAAAGAAGAACCACAGTACCAAGATGAGTGTGCTACACAAACAACGATGGATCTGCCAAAGAAGCTTTAAATCTCAATCCTGGTAAGAAGCTAGTAAACTTTTCATTCCAAGCTCGAGGAGCTTGTTTTAATCCATAGAGTGACTTATTAAGTTTGCAAACATAATTAGAGGGATGAGCTGAACTTTCAAAGCCTTGTGGTTGAGACATGTACACTTCTTCATGTAGATCGCCATGAAGAAATGCATTCTTCACATCCATTTGCCTCAAATACCATTTAAACTGAGCTGTTAATGCCAACATTAACCTAACAGTGGTAGGTTTCACTACAGGACTTAAAGTCTCCCTGTAATCCACACCCTCTTCTTGGCTATAACCTTTTGCAACTAACCGTGCCTTATATCTTGCCACTGATCCATCAGGATTGGTTTTGATTCGATAGACCCACTTACAACCTACTAGGTTTTTGGTAGATGGCAATGGAACTATAGACCAAGCATTCTAAGATTTTAAGGCAGTGATCTCATCTTTCATAGCAGCAACCCATTCTGGGATTTTACTAGCAAACTTGAAAGTAGCAGGTTCTGAAACTTAGACAGAAGACTTAACTGTTTCTGAAAACACCTTCTTCTTAGATATGCCACTTTTAGATCGAGTTTGCATAGGGTGCAAGCTTACTAAGGGTATTGGAAAGACAACTAGCAAATTTTCAAGTTGAAAACCTGGATCAACAGGGATCAAGGACTGTGTAGTTTCTGCAGGTGATGAATTAGGTGATGTATGAGATGTAGTATATTCCACATATCCCAAAGTAGTAAGTGGTGTGGACATGGAACACTCTGAGGCATTAGTGGGATTGAAGGTTGAAAATTCTGAGGCATTAGTAGGGGTAGAAGTTGAATACTCTGGAGCTTGAAATGGAATTGGTGAAATTACAGTATTATGAGAGTTGACTAATGAAGGATGAACTTGTGGTTGTACGTGTAGTGATGTGGATGTAGTGTGTGGTGATGCATTGTTGGATGTAATGATGGATGAATAAGGAAAGCTAGTCTCATCAATTAAAACATGTCTAGACACATAGATTTTGTTGGTAAGAGGATTGAGACAAAGGTAGCCTTTATACTGACATGCATAGCCTATGAATATGCACTGTGAAGTTTTAGGTTGCAACTTACTAGAATTTAACTGTTTTAAAAGTGGAAAACAAGCACATCCAAAGACTTTAAGATGAGATATGGATGGTGAAGTTCCAAACAAGCACTGAAATGGTGATGACATTTGAAGTGTTTGACATGCCATTCTATTTATAAGATAAACATAAATGGCACAAGCATGAAACCAAAATTTATGTGGTAAGGATGTTGTTTGAAGTAGAGTGATGGTTGTTTCAAGTATATGTTTGTGCTTCCTTTCAGCAAGACCATTCTGTTGAGGAGTACAGGGACATGACTTTTGATGAATGATACCCTTTTGGAGTAAGTATTGTTTGAATTTGTGACTGGAGTATTCACCTCCACCATCACGTTGAAACACTTTCACAGTGGCAGAGAATTGAGTGATCAGAAAAATGTGAAAATTAACAAATACACCAAAAATTTCACTTTTATTCATTAATGGGAAAATCCAGGTAAACTTGGTACATTCATCCACAAAGCTTACATAAAATTTGTAACCCTCAATGGAAACAGTGGATGAAGGACCCCAAACACCACTATGGATGACCTCTAGAGGTTGAACAGTTTTATTTGCAAGAAACAGAAATGGAAGCTTGGCAAATTTGCCTTCCAAACAAGATTTACAAACAGAAGACACATGATCTAAAGATATAGGAATATGTGATTGTTTTAACATTTCAGAAGTGACAATGTTGGAAGGATGTCCTAATCTTTGGTGCCACAAATTTATTTTGACTTGACTGCCAAGATAGCAGGTTTGTTGCTGAAATGATGCATTGTGTTTTTGTGCTTGAATGATGAGATGTTGTGGAATGTGAAAAGGTATTGGATAGAGGCCTTCTCTACACAGCCCCTGAAGAATGATTATTCTTGTGATCTTGTCCTGGATCCAGAAACAAAATTCATCACAAATGAATCTACATTTGTTATCTTTACATAGCTGATATATGGATAGTAAATGTTGTGATAACTGAGGCACATGTAATATGTTCTTTAACTCAAAAGCATACTTGGGTCTATGAAGAGTAGTAGAACCTATATTAGAGATTGGAAAACCTAAGCCACTTGTTGTTGTTACTGTATCATTGTCAAAAAAAGGTGATGCCAGATTAAGATTAGAGAGATCCAAGGTCATATGAGAAGTAACCCCAGTATCAGCAACCCAAAATTGCTCTTGTGGTGCAAAAGGAGAAAGTTTAGTGTGCATTGCAGAGAGATTAGAGGGTGGTGATCTTCCTTGATAAGTGAAGTTTCCTCGATGATAGCACTGAACTGCAGTGTGTCCATATTTCCAATAGATTTAGCACTGCACTTTAGAGGATGGTGCAGATGGAGAAGAGTGTCTTTGAAAGCAATCTCCAGCAATATGACCTCTTTTGTTGCATATTTGACATGTAGGTACTTCATAACCATGCTCAGGACAAGTGGAGATATGAGGTTTTGCAGGGCCAAGGATTCCAGCACTCGAATTAGAAGGGCCTGTGTTATACCTTGGATTAGAATGAAAGTTGTTCCTGCCCCTATCTCGTCCTCAAAAGCCATTCAAACTATAGCCACCATTGTAGTTAAATGAATGACCATTATAGCCAGTATTTGTTGAACCACCATTATAAACTTGTGACTGAGAGGAACCACTGGAAGAGCCTTCTCGTAGTATAAGAGCTTTGCCTTTACCAGATGTATCTTGTGCAACCATTGTAGTAATAAAGGACTCTGAGATTGAGTTATTTTCTACAGTTGCTTCCTCAGCCAATAACTGAGACCGAAATTCCTTAAGAGTGATGACATTCTCCCTGGCCCTTATAACCGTCCTGACGGTATTATACTCAAAAGGCAAACATTTCAGTGCCAATATCACAATATCATCATCCTCAAATGCGACACCAGTTACAGAAAGATGATCCCTCACATCTTTAATATGTTGCAAATACGCAGAAACTGAATCGTTGCCTTTCTTAATGTTTTACAGCTCTATTTCTAACTGAAAGATATTGGTTTTGGTCACAGTAGAGAACCTATCTTTTAGGCTAATCCACATGTCATTAGAGCTCAAGCAACCAATAACGCAAGACATAGCAGTAGGAAACAATGTGGCAATGATAAGTTGCATTAATGCACGGTCATGCATTTTCCAAATCTGAAATTCATCAGTCTCAACACCTTCAATTGCAGCATCTTCAATAAATCGATTAGGACATCGCCTAGTACCATCCACAAAGCCTAAAATGCCATGGCTTTCAAGAAGCAATCGAAGTTGATATTGCCAAACAAGGTAATTTGTATCATCAAGTTTAACTGTGACGGAAGTAGACATATTTGTAATCAAATTTGTGACTGGAGACTGAACTATGTTCAACTGGCAACTGACACCATTGTGTTGCAAAATGTAACATAAAATCAAGGAATTTGCTTGAAGAAATTGAGAAATCTAGGGTTTGAGAAGAAGTGGCAAGATTGCAGAAAAGTGTAGAACACAAATCGAGATAAAGATTTAGAAAGAAATCATCAATACAACATGTAAAGATTGAGCCATACTTTTCATCAAACACTTGGCGGGCATGGTTGCATACACTGTGTAGATCAAGATCGATGTCAGATACGAAGCTCGATTCGAAAGATAACAACAAAGAACTCCGAATCAGATCACTAAAAACTTCAAAGATCGAGAGCAGAAGCAGCAATTATCCTCAGAATCGAAGGACCGACGAAGATACCATGTTAATCTTCATCCTGTGAAGAACATCAATGAAGCTTTCTGTGTAATCTAGAAAGAGAAAGAGAAGAGTTTAGAGAGAAAGTTGCAGCTGAGTTATCCTTTTGTATTCAATGAATAATACTTACAGTACATAATACAAGTATATATACATGTGACTTTCCTTACACACTAAGTATTCTGTACTAACTGTTTTAACTACCACAACCACCTTATTCCTTCATCTTTTGACACTTGTCACGATTTGACAGTTCTTTATCTTTATAGGCTCTTCCAATTGAGTTCGGCAACCCATATGAAACCCAGGAGAAGAAAAGAGATGGGCGTGGACTGTCGAAGAAATTGGTCAAATAAGTGCAACCCAAATGAAACCAAGGAAAACTCAGTTCTTAAATCCAACCAAAACTTAAACCCAATTCTTGAAATCTTGAAAAAGAGAATAAAGCCGGTCGAATTCGTTGAAAATCTTGAATACAAAGTAGATCTGATTATTACTGCCATCACCATAGATACTGAGGAAATCATCATCGTCGGTAGGAATGAGAATGAAAAAAGGATTATGGAGGTTGAGGGAAATCGAAATGATTGATGAAGCGAGAGGAAATTTGCAAGACCCATGACCAAACAATGAGTGTTTTGTTAACATCTCACCCGACTAATAATACCGAGCTTTTAGGTGGGATAAGGAAGTGGGCGTGAGTTGCACTATATAGGTAGGGTCGGATAAATTAGTCGGAGTACTATTAATACATAACTGCACCAAACAACCACTCTGTATTATTAATGCTATTTGGTCCCTTATACGAGTTGCGAAAAGAGGCCCTAGTGTTCTAATTAAAGGCTTTCTTAGATCCATCACTTTCTTTTGTTTTGCTTTTTCCTTCTAAAATTATGGGGTTAATTAACACGCAACGATTTGAAAAGAACAAATTTTACCTTTTGAGTTGGTAACTTGATATCATAATCACATTCATAGTGGACTCGTATAGGTACCACTAAAATATATCAAACCCACAATTTTCTTGTTAAACAAGAAAAGGTGATATAAGTATTGCTAGTGAAAGGAAACATGAATGTGATTAAGTATTCTTTATATAAATATATTTGGATAGCTGATGTGACAACTTAACATTTTGAAAAAACGATGTCAAACAAAAATGTTATTTAGTTATTTATAAAATCAAGTGGATCAAAATTTAATAATGAAATGATTAATAAGTAAAAAAAGAAGATAAAGAAATATGTGGGCCTAACATTAAAAAAATAAATAGCGTTGCCTCCAAATTTGAAAGAAAGTGGAGAATGTCAATCTATATTGGATTTTGGCACCTTCTTTGAAACCAGAAAACCCTTTTTTCATCAAAACATTTCACAAATATTTTAACATTTAGAAAATCGTTAATAAGTTAACATGTCAGTAATATTTTTATTTCTCATAATTATTTTTCACGTTGACAAATGAGGCGAAAATTAATGTTTTTGTTAATCATTTTACGAAAGAGAAACAAATCAGTGTCGACCATTTCATGTATTGATTCTTGAATGGAGATAACAAACTTTAACATGGTGCTAAAACCTCTCTATCTGTACGAATGGTACAAGAAACATCCTTCATATATAGATATAATATATGGCTAACCTTCTTAATGCAAAAGATAAATAACGGTCTATCCGGTAAAGTTTTACAAAATAATTTTTGTAAAAAGAAAACAGAAAATAGGATTTTGTATTTTTATGATTTGAGAATGCACCTGGTAGGTAGCTTATTCCGAGAATAATTTTAGAGAATGAAAACATTGAATACCTTTGTGTTTCCTAATATTGGTGGCGGTGGTGGTAAGGATGGTGGTTGAGACAAGAGTCGTGTTGGTAGCAATGGTGGTTGGAGTAGTGACAATAGTGGTGACGATAAAGTTTTTATTAGTGGTAGGATATAAGTGGTGGTAATAGTAGGTAGAGGGCAATAATGAAGGAAGTGATGGTGGTGATAGTGGTGGTTAATGCGATTGTGGTAGAAAACGGTTGTTAACATTGGTTATGAGGGATGGTTGTGAAAATGGTGGCCGAGAGGTGGGGATCATTGTAATGATAATGAGATGGAAAATGTGATGATGGTGGTGGTGGCAATGGTGGTGCGAGATGGTGGCACTGGTGGTGGCCACAACGGTGAGACGGTGAAGGTGATGATGCCCACCATGGTGGGGGTGATGGCAATAGATAATATGGTTGTGATGGTAATGGTGGCGGTGGCGGTAGTACAGGTGGTGGTGGTCATGGTGAGATGGGGGCGGTAATATCAGTTGTGGCGTTGGTGAGATGGTTGAGGTGGTGATGATCATGGTGGCAAGGGTGATGGTAGTGGAAGGTGGTGGTGTCAAAAATGGTGGCCATAATGGTGATGATGGTAAGACATTGGAGAATGTGGTGGTGGTAGTGGCAGCGGCATTGGTGGTGGTAGTGGCAGCGTCATTGGTGATGGTAATTGTGGCATACATGACTTTATTTTTAATTAAGACTCTAACTTTGTTTTATAATGTATCTTTTATTTATAATTATTTTGAAAGTTGTTTTTGAAAAAGAGAAAAAATATCAACTTAATGTTTTTCAGAACTTAGGCTTGTGTGATTTAGATTTTCTCATAAATGAGGTGAAGGTGGTGTTAATTTCTCTTATTTTTTGTTCCATTGTATCCCTTTTGTGAAGCCATGCTAATTATTTATTCCAAAAAAATCCAGGTTTGTGACAATATTATTGGCTGTATGTACCATTTAATATGACAATTTTGGTTTCACTGAAGCTAAAGAAATTTTTTTTTTTTTTTGAACAAACGATATTAACTACATAAAGGGGGACAGGGTGGGTTTAGCCTCACAATAAGTTAGCAAGAATGTGGTTTGAATTCGCTTTTGGAGAAAATCAAACCTAAGACTAAGAACTTACAAGTAAAGATTTATACTACTAGACCGTAGTACTAAGTGGCTAAAAAAACTACTGTTGATTAATCAAATATGTCGCATACAGGGGCCTGAAAATTTCATGATTTTGAGTAGCCATAGTGAAATTCATAAAGGATTTTCAAAAAAAAAAAAAAAAAAATTCATAGCCATCATCTCTTCATGATTCTTATATCATTTAGATGCATTAAGAAAAAAAGGTGTATCATATCATATGTGATCAATGTTTTTAAGAAACACATTATATTAATCAAATTTCCAGTATTTTAGTTTATTTATAATGCTATTGATATTTGTGTCTTATACATGTCTTAACGAAGTGTTTTAAGTTTTTGTAAATAAACTTGGCTGATTAGACTAAAAACAAATTGTTAGTTCTGTAATGATAATGACTGATATTAGTTTTACTAAACCTCTTAGCGGTTGGTTATAAAATATTAATACTCAAAGGCTTTGACCAATTATTGCTCCATACCGATGATGACTTGACCCAACTTCCCCGTTGCCCTCAATTCTCTGTACGCCAGTACGGAAGCTCGTGGACTTAATGTTTGATCATTTGTTTGTTAACTTCTAATATCAATAGACTATTAGAAAAGTTTTTGTAAAAGAACGAAAGACTACTTAATTAACTAATGATTTCTTTTGTATATGTAATTAATTATATGATAGCTCCTAGTTTGTTTCCCACAGTTTTGAAAAAACCTGTGAAAATACAACGCTGCCTAATTGGATATGTAAATTATTTTGTGCACATCCAATGCCCACGCATGTACCATGCAACAAAGCTGTTTTTGACCAAACTTGGTCTCAATTGGAGAGCCAGCAAAGCTTCGTGGCAGTGCCATTCTTTGACTAAGTTTTCAAAACAAACTCGCTAGTGTTTCACTGTACTCTACTGTCTCGGTACCTGATATTTCCAAGGGGATCTTATCCGGATCCTCTTTATCAGGATTCTAGGAATCCTCAAATCGTGTCCGTTCATTGTATATCGTGAAATCAGTTTTCGTCAAGTATTATTCATATTTAATTTAAAATAAAAGTATTGAAATTGATTTCTGACCACACGATGTACAATAAACGAACTCGATTTGAGGATCCTTAGGATCCTCACAAAGGGGATTCAAAGAGGATCCTCATTCTTGATCTTTAGGCATCCACCCATTTATTCAGCGTTACTAAATTATTAAAGATAATACTTGCGTCCTCTATTGAAAACCGTGCGTAAGGTTAGTTGAGTTTATAAAGATTGTTATCTTTGCTAGATTAAGGCAATTCTTCTTGGTGGGCAATATGTGAAACCCAAAAGAAGGCTAAGAAAACTCAGTAAGTTCTCAAAGAGAATTGTTGTATAACATGCCCCTAAGATGGGGTAGCCTCCCCTATCCATAACTTTTTTATACCAAAAAAAATAAAAAATTGTACATATCTTATCTTTTGCGAATAATTTAATTAACAGTATAAATTTCATTATCATAAACGTTTAATTTCTTAATCTTCATTTGAAAATCATCCCTACAATTTATATTTGGATTAAAGATTGTTTAGTCATTCAAATATAACAAATAAATAAAAGGTTAATCAGGAATACATTATTACTTTGTACTTACATTGTCAATTTGTTGAATACATTTGTGTTAGGACCAAATTTTGGCGTCACCACGGATGGAGGTGAACAAGAACGGTCACCTGCAAAAGATGTTAAACAACTATGAAATTCCTAAGGTACCGATGTGCTACCAACCAAAGGTTCTCTGATTGTTAAGTTATTAAAGGTCTTATACTCAAACAATATACTAGAAAGCGATATGTATGCAGAGTGCACAATATCAAAATATCTTTGATGAACCCTAGATGAGTGTATATATACTAGTCGTGAGATAGTCATTTTAGGATAGTGAATCCGTATAAAGCTAGGACAATCCTAAATAATATCTAGCATTAGATTTTTTTTTTTTTTTTTTTTTTTGAAGAGTGTGATTACTTGTGGCTTAAGTCAAGCATAGTCATTCTCAACAAGACCTGCAGGCCTTGCCTACTATTCCGGAGCCCAACAGGGTGTGGTGGCATCATTGTTCCGTTTGCGCGGTGCAGCCTAATCAAAGCTGTTTTACCAATGACTGGATTATGAAGGTGTTTATATTTCGATTTGCCTTTTTTGTCCTTTTTGCATAAAAATCAAGCTAATATATATATTTCTTTTAAACCCGTTCTTCCGCGAGCATTCACATCTCGATCAAACGGAACTATGCGCGGTTCTCTCGTGAATCGCCTTCAGCAAGGTATGGCATTCAGGGTCTGAACCCGGGGAGAAATCTGTTTATATTTCGATTTGCCTTACTCTTGCTAAAGAAAATTCATGGTCCAACAATTTGGAAGGGCCAACGATCTTTGATTCAAAATTTGATATTTTTTTGTAACATTGATCTCCAATGAAGATTGATAAATGAGGTGAATTCTGAAAAGTTGATCATAAAATAAATTAAAAATTTAGAATTTACAAAAGTTCAAGGAGAATATTTATGGAAAGATATATTGGCAGTTCAATTTGAAGAAACTCCTTTATTTTGACTCACTTCTAATTTATTTTGAGGGGTTCCACATGTTCCCTTTATTTTTTTTTTTCATTTTTTCAATAAAACGAATTTTAAGTTTATGTTTTTTTTAACAATATTGTCACTGCATTTAATTTTGTATTTTCTTATTTTTATTTGGGTAAATTACATTTTACCACCTCAGGTTTGGGGTCTATTACAATCGCATACAACATCTTTAAAACATTTCACTTTCATATCTTACCTACTATTTTATTTCAATATAATACCTCCGTTACATTTTCCATCCATTGATCCATTAAAAGTTGACGTGGCTGCCAAATTGTGCCACGTGGCAAAAAAAATAATTTTTTATTCATTTAAAAATATTTAATTAAAGAAAAATTATATATATAAAATAAAAAACAACAACAACAACAAAAAACAACCCAAAACCCATCTTATTCCCCGACCCTCCCTCCCTGCAACCTAAACACCCCATCCCACCCCACCCCCACCTCCCTCGCAACCTTCCCTCCCTCCCTTGACCGCAACAGCAACCTCCTCTGTCCAAGGCTGCACCGCTCCTCTCTCAGACTCTCCACCGTGAGCCCACCGCAATTCTCTCTCTCTGCTCTTTTCCAATGGCAGCCATAGCTCGCGTCTCCAGGAGAGCCTTAACCTTTTTTTACTGGAACGAGCCAGAACCCAAGCCCATCGAACGTGCAGCCGCTGCTTTCCTAGCACCAGCACCTGCCATGCCCTTCATTGCTGATGCACTGGCGCTCCGCCGTGCAACGCCGTTCAAGCCCACCGAAGAACCCAATAGTGCCAATCTACCATGCCCATCATCAAAAATGTGGGGAAGAATATGGGTTTTGGGTGGGGTGGGGGGGGTTTGCGGTGGAGGTGGGCGTGGGGTGGGATGGGGTGTTTAGATTGCAGGGAAGGGGTGGGGGAAGAAGATGGGTTTTAGGTTTTTCTTTTTTTAAAAAAAAAATAAAAAAAATAAAAAAAACTTTTCTTTAATTAATTATTTTTAAATGAATAAAAAAAAATTTTGCCACATGGCACAAATTTGGCATCCACATGGCACAACTATGGCAGCCACGTCAGCTCTTAACGGATCTATGGATGGAAAATGTAACGAATGTACTATATTGAAATAAAATAGTAGGTGAGGTATGAAACTGAAATATTTTGAAGATGTATTCGATTGTAATATACCCCAAACCTGAGGTGGTAAAGTGTAATTTATTCTTTTTATTTCTATAAGATTTTAAAGGCCACAAGGTCTGATGGTATTGGAGCTGCCTTCTATCAAGATTGTTGGGAAGTGGTTAAAGGTAATGTAATTCCTATGGTCAATGATTTCTTCCAAAACAACTCTAGTCTTAAACTTATAAACCATACAAATATAGCTTTGATTCAAGGCCGAGAACCCTGAAACAGTTAGTAATTATAGACCCATTAGTCTTTACAATGTTAGTTATAAGATAATAACAAAGATAATCATTAATAGGCTTAAGCCGCTCCTCGATTTATGCATTTCCAAAAATCAGGGCACTTTTGCCCCATGTAGGTCTATTCAAGATAATATTCTCATTGCTCATGAGTTATTTTGTAATTTTAAAAACAAGAAAGGACGTGTAGGGATAATGGGTGTTAAATTGGACCTCGAAAAAGGTTATGACTTCCTTAATTGGGATTACATTAGACATATACTCCTTAAATTTGGGTTTGAAAATAAGTGGGTTAGTTTAGTCATGGAGTGTATTACCTCTGCCTCGTTTTCAATTTTGGTAAATGGTACTCTGCATGGGTATTTTTATCCTAAAAGAGGCATTCGACAAGGTGACCCTTTGTCGCCTTACATATTTATTCTTTGTATGGAGCCACTCATTCGCTATTTTAATTTGTTGGAAGACAATCATAAATCTCATGTGGACATCCTTTCTTCCCCAAGAGGTCTGAGAATTTCTAATCTTGTTTTTGCGGATGATTGCCTTCTGTTTGCTAAAGCTACTACTAAGGGAGCTAAGAACGTTCTACAGCTTCTTAATTGGTTTGTTGATGCTGCAAGCCAGCAAGTAAATTTTCACAAATCATCTCTTTATTTCTTCTACAATACGGTTAACCAAACTAGAATTGACATGGTAAATATTCTTCAAATTCAACACAAAACTATTATTGGTAAGTACTTTGGAATACATAATATTGTATTTTGGAAGGATCTTGTAAATGAAAATGATTTACTAAAGCGGGTTAAACAAAAACTGGCTGGATGGAAGGTTAATACCCTCTCAAAAGTCAGAAGATTGACTCTTATTCATTCAAACCTTACAGGTATGCCTAATCATGTTATGTCTTACTTTAAATGCCCAAATAGACTTACAAAAAAGATTAATAATGAGTGTAGGGATTTCTTCTGGACAGAAATAAGAAAATTTACCCCATGGCCTGGAATAGTTTATGTACCCCAAAAGAAATGGGAGGTCTGGGAATCAGGCGCATTGACCACTTCAATAATGTGTGTTTAGCTAAACTCGGGTGGAAAGTGTTAACCAATAAGGATAACTAGTGGGTCCAAATAGTAAAGAATAAATACCTCAAAAATGATTTTTTTTTAAGTAGTAAGATTGAGCAAAATCACTCTCTTTCTTGGAAAGGTATTATGAATTCCAGAGACGTTCTGAAGAATGGGATGAGGTGGATTGTGGGTAATGGCAAGAACATATTGTTCTGGTCCTATCATTGGGGTTTTCTTTACCCTTTATTTCACCTTATTTCAGAGAATGCGAGAGTTAGCATTAATTGGCATCTTAAAGTTAGTGATTTTATTACTAATAATTGTTGGGATGTAACCAGACTCAATGAGACATTTCATCATGACATTGTTAGGAAGATTCTTTTAATCCCTCTTCTTAATAGGGATATCGAAGATAAGTTAATTTGGGGAATTATTAATAATGGTGAGTTCTCAGTGAAATCTGCTACTTGGCTTCAAAACGAACTAAATAACCTATATACAAGAAGTTCTCTTTTAAAGTGTATGTGGAAACTTACCTTACCTCCGAAAGTTAAAATTTTTGCTTGGCTTTTGATTAATGATAGACTTCAAACTAAATTGCGGCTAAGTAGGTTTGTTAATAATATTGATAAAATTTGCCCTATGTAAGGGAGATGATGAGAATACTTCCCATCATTTTACTAAATGTCAGTTTGCGAAAGTAATATGGTCAAAAGACACCCTTCAGGTTATGGACCTATTTAGTAACAGGCATAATCAGTTCCAAGATTGGTTGGAAACTCTTAATTATAATGAGGAGGATTGTTTATCTAATTTAAATAAAGCTATTATGTTTTGTTGGCAAATTTGGTCTGAAAGGAATAATCTTGTTTTTAGGGGAGTTCCTCCGAACCATCTGAGGGGGGCTACCATTGCCTGCAGTATTGGGAAGGCCTTTTGGAACGCCAACAATAAGATGTCTAGAGTGGATTTGAGTCATGCTAATAGTTGCATCAAATAGATGTCTCCTGAGAAGCCTAATACGATTAAGCTAAACTTTGATGGCTCAGTGTACAATGACAAAGCGGCGGCAGCTTTTGTTCTTAGAGATTGTGGTGGTCAGGTGGTGGGAGCAAGATCCTTCAACCTTGATGGAGCTACTATTACTTTTGCGGATGCAATGGGCTTAAAGGAAGGTCTCAAGCTTGCTAAGGCCAAGGGCATTCGGAAGTTAATCGTGAAGGGAGATTCCAAAGTGGTGATCGAATCGGTGATAGGTAATTGGGATGTTCCTTGGAAGATTAAAACTCTCATTAAGGAGGCTCGGTTTATTGATGCTTCATTCTGGCGGGTTGATTGGAGGCATGCCTTCTGTGAAGCCAACTTTGTCGTAGATGCTTTGGTACATTTTGGGTTTACTCTTACTTCGCCCCACATTTGGAACCATTATCTGCCATCGAGCGTTTTACGTGCTTTCCATTTTGATTGTATTGGTAATGGTTGTACTAGAGGCTTTTCTCTTTAATGAATGCTTTTCTATCAAAAAAAAAAATCTTATTTTAATTTCTATAAGATATTAATCCCTCTCTCTTCAAAAATGGAGAAGTGGAGTTGGTCACATCCCCTTTTTTATCTCGTTTTTTTTTCTAATAAAATGAATTATAAATTTTTGTTTTCTGACAGCATTACCCTTGGGGTTTTTATATGTATTTATTTTGTCAGTTTTGATTGTTTGAGGGGCATTTACATCCAAATATTTTTTATGAAGCCTTGAGACACCAAAGTAGTCTTCTGGCTGAATTTGGCATTCTAATATTAATTAAAGCTAACAAAATAATACACAACTTATATATGGGAGTTCCACTTCTATGTTTTTGAGGCCTTTTGTAAACAAACTCAATACCTAAGAAGAGATAGTAAAGTTGAAACAATATCAACAATGTTAATAGCAGACCATGCTGGATCCAAAAAGATTATCACAACAATTATCCATCTACGACTCAATATCGATTTTACAACAATTATTCATCTTTTTGTATTTATCACCTCGCCTTCATATAAGATTGGATTGAAGAACATCGTCCAACTAAATGAGCAAATGCCAGCATGGATTTCTTTTCTTTTTTTTTTTGGCAAATGCTTAACACACGAATATCAAGGTCAGTTCAAACATGTACACGAATATCAATTGCTATATGTGCGTACAACAATATTTACAAATCAATTGATTGAAAAGATTGAGCGTATAAAAACTCTCATCCAAATGCCATGTTTAACGAAAATCATGCTGAATCTACAATAATATAATGATGATGATTACAACCGCGAGGGTTGCGTGGGTATTGACTATCATAGTAGTGTTTAACAAAGTTAGAAATTTCTATGGTACTTTTTCTTTTGTCGAAAAAATTTCTATAGTAATTTCAAATTTAAAAAAAAATAAAAATAAAAAATGAAAAGTTACAAAGTCATACTTCAAAGTTAGAATGTTATACTCTAGTAAAATTTTAGAATTTTCGAGATAACTAACCGTTGGCAAGGAGGGTTGCAATTGAGACTATTAAATTGTCCACACGTGACTCTAACTTTGTCCTCTCTATCCCACACAATTCTACCCTAGGCTCACCTACATCCTACCATAACTCCCCACAATATTAAAAAATGGGCTCAAAACTCACCGGTAGGCGCCAACGCGTTTTGTAGTAAAAACTCAACCCTCAAAGCTTTTGCCCAACGACTCTCTATATAAACGCCTTCAAGTTCCCATTGCTGTCTCACAACCATAAGCACTTTCTCTCCTCTTCACATTCACAACCAAAAACCACCACGTAAGTTTACAGATTGTGAACAGCCAAAACCAAAATCCCCATTCTTCCAAATTTTCAATTTTAGCGGTATATATATTTATTTTGATATCAAAGATGGATTACCAGTATGTTCTTGGTGGGGTGTTGGTTTCTCTCCTGGGGTCGGTTTTCTTCATGATCATCAACACCACTCTCAGCGGCGAGAAGAAGAAAGTTTCCAACGGCGTTAACGGGAATGGGTACGTGTGGATGCCGTCCCAGAACGGCAGTTTTGTACCGGATATTGCCAGGGGAACGGACGTTGTCATTGTCGGTGCCGGAGTTGCCGGTGCTGCCCTTGCTTACACTCTTGGAAAGGTGACTATATAATTCTCTATACGTATAAAATGAATATTATGGTTTTTAAACAATTCCCAAGTTTTATAAATTTAGAATTTTGATGGTCAATGAATAAGAAGTGATTATTATTGGGATTCCAGTTTGGTGACAGAGAAAATTAAGGAAAAATTGTATTTCCTTGCTGATTGAAGACGTTTAGCCGTTTAAAATGTTTTACTTTTTAAAATTTATTTTCCTCAAACAACCCAGCTAAAGCTCAGCTAAGAAGTCAAAGCTTCAAATCCGTGTTTTCTGACATTTTTCTTTTTATTTTTCTCTCTAGTTTTAGCGAATACAGACTTAAATTTAAGGAGATGTATTCAATTGGGATTTTAATTCTTTTAAAGAATCAAGGGGTATTCAATCAGAATTTTAAGTAATTATCTGAAATTCAAAATGTATTCAATTAGAATTTTAAGATAGTTTATTAAAATCCTTAGAAATCCGGGTGTATTTAATTAGGATTTTAAAGAAGTTTATAACATTCTAAGTATATTTAATTAAAAATTGATTTTAAAGAATTTGAGAAAGTTGAGGAATTAGAGGAAATTGGAGAGATTTAGTGTATTTTAAGCATCCACAAATCTCTCATCTCCCCATGAGATTTCGAGGGAATTTGATCAAAATTTTATATGGAATCTCTACAAATCAATTAATCTTCATAAAAATCCATAGATTTATAAATCCGTTAAAATCTCTCAAATTCTCAATTGAAAACACCCCGTTTATATTCTATAAATTTTACATAAATTTCTTTTTCTCCTTTTTGAGGTGATGATTTCAATAGTGCAGTCCAAGCCATTTTTAGTATAAAAACTGAGAAGGCTAGTTCAGATCTTCTCTAATTTCTTGGATAATCATGTGAGCTTTTGTGTCTGAACATATGTTTCTCTTCACTGTTACAGGAAGGACGCCGTGTACATGTGATTGAAAGAGACTTGAGTGAGCCAGACAGAATTGTTGGTGAGCTGTTGCAGCCTGGAGGCTATCTCAAATTGATTGAGTTGGGTCTTGAGGGTAAGCAATTGCTTAAAATTGTTTAATTGGTTTAATCACTTTTCATAGTTTCCACTCTAAATGATTAATTAGTACAAAATTATTTGCATCGATTTTGATCAACAAGTTATATGTGTTACATGCAGACTGTGCAAATGAGTCCATTGATGCTCAGAAAGTGTTTGGTTATGCTCTTTACAAAAATGGAAATGCCACAAAACTATCTTATCCCTTGGAAAACTATACATCAGATATCGCCGGGAGAAGTTTTCATAATGGGCGTTTCATCCAAAAAATGCGTGAAAGGATTGCAACTCTTAAAAAGTAATTCTCATTCATCCATGTATTGATGGTGTTTCGATTTTTTTTTATATAATATTTTTTAAATTGTTACTCATGTCCCTCAAATTTTCTCAACAGCGTGACACTAGAACAAGGAACTGTGACAACCCTAATTGAAGAAAAGGGCACCATCAAGGGTGTGATGTACAAGAACAAGGCTGGAGAGGAGATGAGATCATACGCTCCACTAACAATAGTATGTGATGGGTGCTTTTCAAATCTCCGCCGCAATCTCTGTACTCCAAACGTTGAAAATCCTTCTTGCTTCGTTGGTTTGATCTTGGAGAATTGTGACCTTCCTTATGCAAACCACGGACATGTGATTCTAGGAGACCCTTCACCTATCTTATTTTACCCCATTAGCGGTACCGAAGTTCGTTGTTTGGTAGATGTTCCCGGCACAAAAGTACCTTCGGTGGCTAATGGTGAAATGGCCAAGTACTTGACAAATGTGGTTGCTCCTCAGGTATCTATTATATGCTTCACATTTAGAACTTTTAATTTGCAGTCATTTTGATATCAATCTGACAAATATCCACTGACCAAAAGGGACTAATTCGCGGACTTGGGTATTTCAGGTTCCCCCTCAGCTCTCGAAGGCTTTTCTAGCAGCAGTTGAGAAAGGAAACATCAGAACAATGCAAAACAAAAGCATGCCTGCTCATCCTCAACCCACTCCCGGTGCAATTTTATTAGGGGATGCATTCAACATGAGACATCCTTTAACCGGAGGAGGAATGACCGTGGCTCTTTCCGACATTGTTCTTCTAAGAGATCTTCTTCGACCCCTAACTGATCTCAACGACGCACCAGCTTTGTGTGAATATCTAGAATCATTCTACACACTTCGCAAGGTTTAAATCAGAATTCTTATATGCAATTTATTTTCTCATATTAGATAGTTTGATATTTTTTGTTATCATATCTGGCCGTAATTCAATGTTTGACAATATTACACGTCAGATATCTTGGCAAACAAGCATATCTTATCTTGTATATGAAATGTTTGCAATTTCTTCTTTGCTGATAATTGTGGTTAATTTTGAATTGCAGCCTGTGTCATCTACCATAAACACATTGGCCGGTGCCTTGTACAAGGTGTTTTGTGCATCACCTGACCCGGCAAGACAAGAAATGAGGGAAGCTTGTTTTGACTATTTGAGCCTTGGAGGCTTATGTGCAAGGGGACCAATATCTTTGCTCTCTGGCCTTAACCCTCGCCCGATCCACCTGTTTCTCCATTTCTTTTCTGTGGCTGTCTATGGAGTAGGCCGCTTAATGATTCCGTTCCCTACGCCTAAACGCGTATGGCTTGGGACCAGATTGCTCTTGGTACGTTCACTACATACTACATATCCCAGTACTTTCTCACATCAGCATGTTTGTCAATTACAAAGTCATACATATACTGACTTTCACTTAAACTAAATTTTATGATTTTTTGTTTTTAGGGTGCGTCGGGAATTATATTCCCCATTATTAAGGGTGAAGGAGTTAGACAAATGTTCTTTCCTGCAACAATCCCGGCATATTACAGGGCTCCTCCTCTTCAATGAAGAATGGGAAACAAGCATACATGAAAAGGATAAAAAAATGAAGAACCAAAAACTTGGTACCGTAATGGCTTTTAATTGCTACGAGGAACTAATTTGTATCAAATCAGCATCAACTTTCCCAAAAAATAAAATCATGGTGAGGGTTAATGATGTAATTAGGAGAGAAAGCAATGATATATGCTTTTAATTCTTTTCAGCATTTGTTGTTCTGCAAATAGGGAACAAGATTCCCACAAGAAACTTGTATCAAGCTCTAGCAGTTCGTAAATAATTCACACTTAATTTTTGGCTTAATTAACTTCTACACGTTAAAGATCTCCAACTCTTGCAAGTTTTCCAGCCTTTTTTCAAGTTTTAAAGTTTCAACTTACCCTAGCTTTTGGATTTTCATAGTTACACACGAATATGCTTTTGCGGTCAGCTGCTTCTGGCTTTTCAAATTCCAACTAACACAACTTTGTCTCCATTGGCACTAGCAATCCACATACGTATACATATGGCAAGATACCTAACAAAAAAAGACTCAAAGCGGCTCGATCAGAGTAGATAGCCAAAAACAACTAGCCAAAGTGGCTCAATCAGAGTAGATAGCCAAAAACAGCTAGCCACAGTGGTACTCAAGCTTCATCTCATGGTCTGCAAAAAAACGTCGTTAGCTCCGTCACCGTCTATTACCAATGAGTTTTCTTGTGAAACACGCATGACAAAGTCACATCTTTGACATGAGAGGATATTATATTTGGAGGGACCGCATGAATATAATGGGGCTGAATTGGTAGTTGCTTTTCTTTATATAAAATATATTTCTGTTCTTATTTTGTCCACTCCTTTTTGTCTTGTATATTTTTTTGTGGATAATTGTTCATGTGTCACAAATTTGGCCATTAAGGCATATTTTTTATTATCAATTTTGGCGTGCTGTGAAAAAGAAAGATATCAATATATACGATGATATGTGACATTTGAGAATAATTCGTAGGCAAAGGGTCCATGGGAAGAGAAGACCATATAACCTAACACTTATACTACAATACTAGCTGTATATGGTACAATTTTGGTAGGTCAAGTCTGAACTTGTCCTAACTTAATTCATCTCACAATTAGATACCTAACCTCAAATCTAAATTACTAATTTTTTGTGGGTAAGTGTTGAGGTTAAGTGGTGTAGTCAAAATTTTTAGATAATTGGGTCATAATATCAACTAAAAAAAATTATTGAACCATTTCGTCAAGCACCTAGTAGACATCTGCCAATTTCTGTCAACATATGCCGAAAGTTTATGCCAACATATGTCAACAACCACTATTATTTGTAAAGGCTTGTCAATGGTGGATGCAGGATACTGTAGAGTAATGTTGAAGACTGACAATGCTTTTCAACTAAAGTATTTCATAAGAAGAGAGAAAATAAAGACAAATATGATAGAAAAAAATAGAAGAAGGAGGAGGAAGTTGTAATTTAGTTTGTCTTAAGTGTTTATAGGGGTCAAATACAATATACTAAACAAATATACATGGGGTTGTTGAAATTTTGGGATCAAGGACAACCAATGACCTATGCTAGCTCAACCACTATACACATGTGTCCCAATTCAAAACTCTCCATTTCCTCAATTAATGTAATAGTGCCAAATTCTTCCCCCCCCCCCCCCCCCCATTACTTAATAATAGTTTTTTTTTTTTTTTTGAAAGGACATGCCAGAATGCATGTGATGTAAGTTTTTTTTGAGGTTGTGATTTAGAAAGGGAAAAATGTTGTGGGGTGTTGTCTAACATTGGAAAGTTAAATCTTGTACTACTAGAAGTTGGGTCACTCTTCTATTTTCAATTGGTTTTGGAGTGTAAGTTCAACTCTCTTCATGTATGGATGGCGAATTTGATACCAAATTAGATTGCTCATTGTATGGTTTAGTCGAACTCCCCCATTCCCCTAGTGTAAAAATATCGATGTACTCAAAAAAAAAAAAACCAAAGAGTCAATAATGAATTATATGTGGTGGATTGTTCTAATACTTAAGGCATTCTTAGTCAACCAATTGCGTCTCAGGTTAAAACCCCTTCACTTAGTGTAGATTAGTAGAATATTGCTTCTACTACAGAAAAATCAATAATTGAACATTAACTAGTGTAGATTAGTGTAGAATATCACTTAGGGGGATTTGAAAATAAGAGTGTAATCAATTAGGATTTTAAAAGAGAATTTTAAAAGACTTTAAAATCAATGTGTATTCAAATTAAAATTTAAGATGATTCAAAGAATACATCTAAATTCAAAGGTAATCAATTAAGAGCGCATTTGTTTGCACTTATTAAGTTTCACTGAACTGAACTGACTTAATTAGAGTTATTGGTATGTGTTCGGAAGTGCGACCATCAAAATGTATGAGATTGCTAATCCCATCTCCAAACCTGCTCGTTTGCACGCCTGCGCGGTGTGTCTGCAACACTTCCAACCATGCCCATATCGGAAACTCATCCCCTGTTAGGATCCTTTGGGCACTATAGGTTACTAGTAGTCATTAGGCCCCATATTAATGTTAAGCCCATTAAAACCACCAAATTCTAGCTATCCTTTTATGTATTTAAACCATTATGTTCATCTAAGTATGGCATGAATGAAGATATAAATTTACCTTGATTTCTTTTCCATTTTCTGCATTTACTTTCTTGCAATTTCTCTTTTTATCATGTCTGATCCTATCATCCCCACCCACCGTCAACAACAACATGTTATGACGATTTGCAAGAGAAAAGAAACAACAACGATCCCAATAGAAAAATTCTCCCTTTTTCCTAGAAAATTCCAAGATTTTCCAAGAAAATCAAAGTAGGCGCAAGAAACAGATATAGAGTTATGATATGAAAGTGGGCAACAAAGCCTTTGCGCAACCGGCGATCCAATGAAGCTTTTGCACAATCGGCTATCCGACGAAGCCTCTGCACAATCGGCCATCCGGCAAAGCCTCTGCACCATTCAACTAAACCTCTACAAATTGGAAAAAAAAAAAAAAAAGTTGGAATATTTTCTTGGTTCAATCTTTGCTTCTAGGTTGAGGTACAGAGACAGCGCGTAAAAAAGAAAGAGAAAACGAAAAGAAGAGAAAGGAAGGTAAAGAGACATGGGAAAGTGAATGAGTCAAATAAAAAAGTGTAGTTAATAATAAAACATTAAAAAATGAATTAAAAATGACAAAAAAAATTGAATAAAAAATAATTTAATTCGTAATGTAGTCTGATAATGTACCAAACACTTCAGTATTCTATTGGGAGCATTTTTGCTCACCACCATTTAATGTGGTGTATGTTCACCACCCCTATTTATCATCGTTAGATGAGTTTAAATTTCAAGATTCGTGTAGTGGATAAGCACAAATCTCAAAATTCAAACACATCTAACAATGATAAACAGGATTGTGAGCACACACCACACTAAATGGTGGTGAGCAAAAATACACTCTTATTCTATTACTACTTAATTCATGCCAAACTAATTCAGCTTAATTCCTCAAGTTAGTCTAATTCGAGATAATCTAGTACAATAAACGCATCCTAAAATTAAAAGTACACGAGCTTAGGTGTAGCGAGAGTACCAAGAATTTGCTAGGATTTTAAACGCAATCTAATAGTATATATTGAGAGGTGAGAAAAGAAAAAGGAAAAAAAAAATCTCTCATTTAAAACTTTTTTTTTTAAGTCATGTTTTAGAGTTTGCCAAAAGATTTTAAAGCGGCAAAGTGACTAGAGATTTTTCGCTAGTGTCTGCTAAAATGATTGGGGATTTAGATGGATCTCAAGGTGAGTCTACCAAATGCCATCAATAATCCAACCCTCCCTCTCTGATTTCTTTCACGCCCCATAAGCTCAAACAGAAGAGAACCTGCCAAGTGCCAACCTCTTCTTCTTCGTCTATACCTTCCTCATCTTTGGGACGTATCTTCTCTTCGACTTCATCTTCTTCATCGTCATCCATCATGGATATTTTTGTGGCAAGTTCTAATCGTAACTTGAAAGAAAAAAAAATCCTAATGTCATTTCTTTGCGTATGCGTCTGTACTTGTGAGTTGCAACCTTTCTTCTTTTGTTCTGCGTCCGATTGGATTGAGTTGATCACAATCACATTTTTATGTTCTTTATTTTTTATTATTTTGGATAGTGAAAAGGAAAAGTAGAATTATAGAGTACACAGAACAATATAGAGACACAAAATCAAATCGTATGATGATATCTGAGAGTATGTGATGGGGATTCACACTCTTCTTTCCCGATGATGTCGCTGTCGATCCTCGATGACCATCTCAACTTTGAAAAGAAGGAACGATGACCGACTACGCACATTCGACCTGGCTTTTCATTCGCACGAACAAAATCTGAAAAGGGAAAAAAATATCTTTCAACCCATATTCTATTTGGCCCAAATTTATCAAGGGAGAAGAGACCCATAACTGAACATGCACGGGTCCCCGATTCTTCTTGCATTGGCGATTGGGGTCGATTGATCTTTTGGCTTTTTGCTTCCAGGGTCGTGCTTTCCTTCTTCACGAGTGGCAAGTGCTTATGTGTGTCGTTTCGTGTTATTTGGTGCTCAAGTAGGTGATGAGGGAGGTTAATCTCAGCCCAAGATTTCATTAAAAATGATCTCTCAGCTCTACGTGTGGTCATCACTTTTTTTCAAAATCCTAAGAAATCCAAGAAAGGTTTCATATAAATTCATTCAAATCTACATAAATATGTTAGAATCTATAGAGAATTGTAAAGTCTATTAAAATCCTTTGAAAATTCCCTCTTGAATCTAAATTGACTAAATGACGAAAAATTCCGGGGTTATTGGACAATTAACAATTATTGCGTTAGTGTAGCAATTGCCCGAGGGCATTTCCAGCCTGTAAATGAATTACAGGGCAATTGGCATTAAGTTTTTTTTTAAAATAATATTATGTTTAATTTCAAAGTCTCTTAGCTTTTTTTTTTTTTCATTTTTTCTGTATTCTCCTTTAATTCTTTTTTCTGAATGAATAATATAGACCGTTGGATTACATTTTTTTGCAAACCAACCACCCAAGTTGTGCCACATGGGCTCAAGCCTGCATGTTGTTAACTCAAACGCCTAAAATCACGTGTGAACTCCACACACCTAAGGCAAAAATTTACGAACATTACATTCTCGCCCAATTGCTCGGTCTGTGGGAGATAGGCCCACTGGATTGCCGTAATGATGCCATGGGCTGGAGCAGATTTTGGAGAGATTGAGGGATTCAATCACCCAGTGGGGCAATTTGACGATGTAGAAATGCTAGATTAGTGTAGAATATTGTTTTTATTATTAAAAAAATAAAGCACCAATAATGAATTACTATATAAGTATTAAATATAATTCATAATTGAACGATTTAGTTACTAGTATGTCGATAAGGGTGGGTGTCAATACAACCGTGCAATGATCGATTGGGTGTAGTTTTGACCATAAACAAAGCCAACCAGCCTGCAACCAAACCCAAACCGTAACAAATTGATTTGGTTACAATTTTGAGTTTTGTAAAAGACTCTAAACCAAACAAGACTGATCACGTACATGTTTGTTTTTATACTAATTTATTTACACATGTAGTGCTTCTGTTATCTAATAACTAAATGAGGATGTTGAATTTGAATTGATTATTGGCTTGCGTATTGAAATTTAGGGTGGGTCAATGAACTAGAAAAATAAAAATATATAGCATGTTAGAACAGTATAAAGGACAAAGAGAGCGAGATTCTGAGGTATGTTTTATCTCACCCCATTGTACCTTTATTTATAATAGTAGGGAAGGTAAATTCCTTACCTTAGTAGGATTACAACCTTAATAGGATAATATATAATCTAAAAAGATATGGTAGAATTATACAAGGGTACCCTAAGATATGATGGGATTTACACGATCACATTCATAATCTAACAGGATTGCAACATTTCCCTTGAGTGTGTAAATACTCAAACAAAACATTGCATTAGGTCTTTAGCGGATGAAGTAGATCAGTTGGTAACGTTGTCGCCATAACGGGTGAATGCGAGTCTCAAACTAACGAAAGCATGCATTGTGAGTAGTATGCATTGTAGTAAAATTCACAAAATCTTACTATGGTAAAAGCCAAAATAGGTGAAAACCCCATAGGCTAAGGAGAAACGTGAGAAGTATGCATAATATCAAAAACAAACGTCATACAGGACGAAAGTAGTATACCTCATAAGGTTATGACCATTTGAGGATGGTTGCCTCATCAAAACCTCAGTAGGTAGCAAAACCCAATAGAAAAAATGCTCCTAATCGTAGGAAAAATAGTACATTAAAATCAAGTGAGTATACTTCTGGATACTTTCCCTGAGTTTGACAAAACCTCCAAAATAAGAGAACTACAAGTTATTCAGGTCAGAAAATTTGCACATACCGATTCCTTAGACAAGCTTTTGAAAAGTAAACTTGGGCAATGACTTCGTAAAGAGATTGACCAGGTTGTCTTGGGAATGGATTTGCTTGACTTCAATGTTCTAATATTGTTGTTGCTGATGAGAATAAAATAAATTTGCCGATTTGGTGTTGTCTCCCTTGATGTATCATTTCTTCAGTTGGTTGATACAAGCAGTGTTGTTGTCAAAATTTGTTGTAGGGACGTTAACGACGGTAGAAAGACCGCTAGTACTTCAAATATGTTCTATAATTGCTCTCAGCTAAAAGCATTCATGCGTAGCTTCATGCAAGGCGAGAATTTCAACATGTTTTGAAGAAGTCACAACTAATGATTGTTTGGTAAACCTACAAGAAGTTGCAATGTTTCCTATGGTAAAGACGTAACCTGTTTGAGAACGTGTCTTGTGCATGTCAAATAAATAACATGTGTGAGCATAACCAATAAGGCAAGAATCAACCCGATGACCGAGGAGGGCGGCGACTTCTCTCGAGGATTCATAAGGAAAGAACAAACCCAAATATGTCATACCCTTGAGGTAGCAGAAGATGTCTTTAAAACCATTTCAGTGTTTGCATGTAGGCACATTACTATATCTTGCCAAAAGATTCACAGCGAAGAAGGTGTCGAGTCTAGTGCATTGAGTCAAGTACAATAAAGCATCAATTGCACTTAAGTATGGAACTTCGGGCTCCAAAATCTCTTCCTCATCCTCCTTAGGACGTAAAGGATCTCGTTTAGCATCTAGAGTACAAACGACCATAAGAGTACTTAAAGGCTTCGCTTTATCCTCATTAAAACGTCGCAACCCCTTCTGGGTGTAGCTTGTTTGATGTGATAGGATTTCATCCGAAGAGTGCTCAATCTGAGTTTTCTCAAGATCTTTCATCTCGAATTCTGATTTCAACTGAGCGGCAATTTTCTCAAGCTCTTCCGAAGTCCCAATGAGATTCATGTCGTCGACATAAACTGCAACGATTGGAAATTCGGAGTGTGACTTCTTAATAAACACGCATGGATAAGTATCGATTAATGCACTTGTTTATTATTAGTGACACATCATTAGTTTAAAAAATTTGATCTCTATAGCATTACCCTTCAATATTTATAACTCTTCTTTTCATTTGTTACTTTTAAAAAGTTTTGGATTTTGTAGTTGGGTTTGCATTAGGTTTTGTTTTAATGACATCTCAAGTGTAAACTTGAAGGCTCTCTTCATCGCTTAAAAAAAGCCTCGTTCAAGATTGTCAAAGAGTTTCACAAACTCATCATTCTTGTCTTCACATTCTTTCAATTTGGGTGGGTTTCAGATCGTTCGTATGAAAAGACAATTTGAGGTTTTAGGTTTAATCAAATTGGGGGCTTTAGGTCAAGAGATGATCATCTATTTCTGATCAACGGATGGATGGAAATGTCTAACTGATCATCGTTGGCTAGTTTGCACTATAAGAACATGGTAATAAAACTCAATATCTAATCATTAAAAGTGAATTCAGCAATTAGTTACTCTAGTGCCACCAAATATTTCTTGGTGGTTTCGAGCAAGAAATGGGAAAATGTCATCCGAACCATTCGAGAAACATCATCTTGTTTAGTGCTTTCACTGTATTATTTTTTCCCGCAATACAATAGAAGAAAATATTAGATTGTCTCACATTTAATTCAAGGGGTGTGTTTAGAAATCAAAGTTTTATTTAAAAAAAAAAAACACATCTACAGCCTACATAGTCATTTTATATTATAGCAGATAAGTCATTTACGTTAAAAAATTTAAATGAGGTGTAGTCAACAATTTGTAGGGTGTCAATAAAACAACCCTTGCATAATTCCGGGCAGTTTGCATGTTAAAGGGCACGAAACTTGGAGTAGGCAAGATATGAGTGTGTAACAAATGTAAGCTAAATATGCGTCTTTCTTCTGCCATCTACCCATCACGCAATGCTCATGTCCAACTGATTGTGGGGGGGGATGTATACGCCTTTGCTCCAGAGCAAAAATAGCAGTTTTTTGACCGTTGGCTCACTCTATATAATGGCGCCAAAGTTTAATCATGGCAGAAACTCTAAAATCATGGTTTTCCAGCTTATGTTGGTTGCTGTCGTGGCTTTTCTGTTGGGGTTTGTTTCCTCGTACAGTTTCAGACGGAAGAAAAAGGACAGAGCTTCAGTAAGGGATCGGAATGTGAATGGTTGGAGGAGCTCTGAAAATGGAATGTGTCTGCAGAAAGACATAGGTGCAATGGCACAGAGGAGCCCAAAAATATTTTACCCTCCCATGTATTGCATATGAGTATAAATTTTCTAGCTATATATATTATATTAATTTCCCACTTTTATCTAGCAATATAGAAGCTTGTGTTAAAATTAAAGTGTTTTTCCTAGAATGACTTCCCACATACCCAACAACTTATATTAATTCCTTAATTGTGGCTGTCTTGGGAACCCACATGTTTTCATGGTGCAGAGGCACTCCTATATGTTTTGGTTTTCTTTCCAGACAATAGCTTTCAATTGCTGCTTATCCTTTTGAGTTTAGTTTTTCATCTTTCCTTTTGGTTGTATTGTTCATGCTCTTGGTGAGAGTGTTGTAACTTGTAAGCTTATTTCCTTGTTAGTGAAAGTTGATTCATCTTCGTTGAGTTCCATTCTTTCTCTTTACTGTTGGTTGTAAGTCTTGGGCTAGTGTGGAGTCTACACTAACTGAGAAGCAATACTCTGGAGTTTGGAATATTGTCTTTCTCTACAGCTTGTGTATTGCTTAATTTGTACCATTTTTCTTTAGCAATAAAACACTAACTTGTATATTACTTTTTTCCACAAATACACAACATCATGATTTAATGCTCTATATTTTATGGACGAACCCTAAATCATGCTTTTATGGCAATTAAAGATTATTCATTTAGTAAGAGTGAGATGTTGATTCCAATTAAGTTTAAATATCGATTGTTGAGTCCTGTATGAATATATTGTCCTTTTTTTTTTTTAATTAAGGAAGGCTTTTTCATTGAATTCGCATAGGACCCCTAAAATGTTAGAGACGACCCTAAATCCAAGTAGTCCAAGTGTTTTCTTAGAATCTCCTTTCAAGTCTTCCCAGGTCTTCCTCTATCCCTTTAGCTCTAGCTTTGTCTCATAATTATATCTCCTAACCGAAGCGTCTATAAATCTTGTTTCACATGTCTGTTTCCACCTAAGAAAGTAAGATGCTGCAAAACCCGACTCTTGTTCCAAATTTTTTTTTCGCAACACACATGATGATCATTCGAGTCCTAATTAACGAGTCCCACAATACTATGATTCCAACCGAATCAAAACAACATTACTTTGACAACAAGAAAAATTAAATAAAAAACAACATTATGATCTTACGCAGAGAGAGTAAAAAAAAATTAGGTTGTAAATTAGTAATATCTTGTGACTAGTTTTCACAATTAACCATCATTTCATTTCAAAATTTATAAATAAACTAGCATCTTGCCACATGCTTGTGCATGTGACAATTTGCTCTTTTATATTTTTCTTTTACTTGTGTTTTTATTTTTTTATTTCTGTTTTAAAAATTAAAGAAATAAAGGGGGGAAAAAACTCTCCACCACATGAGATTTTTTTTTTTCTTTTAACAAACGATACGATCTACACTAGGGGTGGAAGAGTGGGTTAAGTCTCATAATATACTAGTAATAATGTAATTTAAATTCGCTTTGACGAGAGTTTGTTTGTTTGGATTTTTTTTTTTTTTAAATTAAATTGATTTTGAAATCATAGTTAAGGAAGGGTAGTTTGGGAATTTTGAATGTTTCCCATTTTATTGTCTTCTGGCTTTATATATGTATAGATAGATGAACAGCCTTATATGTATTTATTATTATAATTTTTTTTTTTTTTTTGGAAAGCTATTTATTATTATAATTTTGCAGGAAGCTTTAAGAATCATTCTCCCCATAATCAACACTGAAGGAGTAAGACAAATGTTCTTCCCTGCACGAAGATTTCTTCCGTTATAAACAAGATACTCAGAAAACCGAAAATAAAGAATGGCGTAGGCTCGTAGCACACTTTCTCAACCTTTTAAGATAAGCTCGTTTGTATAATTACAGATTCTTCCATGTAACAATTTCAAATCCTGGATTCTTCCATGTAACTATTGCTACATGCTCTCTTCAGCTCATGCAGTATACTCACTTTGTATTATATAATTGCAAGGACTGCTAGGTCAGTTACTAACGTGGGTGATTCTTGGCCGTAGATGCAAGCGAGTCTTGCATGCATCAATAGTTATGAATCAGTCAATATTTTATCACTTACACGCCTTCATCGTATCATTGTCCAATTGCAATTATATTCAAATAAAATAAATAAATTTCATACTGACTTGATCCATAATCCCATACTTTTGACAAAGAATTATTCTAACAGTCATGATTATATGCTATACTTAGTTTACAGGAGGATTAGGGAAGTTTGTTTTTTTTCATCTTTCGTCTTTTTATGTTTTAGTTTTACATTTCCAGTTGTCACCCCCTGTTTGGCACCCATGGTTTTTAAAACCTAGAGAAAATTTTGTTTTTTTTGACATTTGCATGGCAGAATATTAATATTTTGTACTATGTATAATAATATATGATCCACTTCCACACTTACCAACCCCTCTCTGACTAAATCAAGTCTTACTTGGACAGCCACTCCAATGCACTTACTCGCTGACCATGTAAATTTTCTGGTTCTGTTATAGGATCACTAATGGTTCCAAAATGTAAGAGAAAAGGGTTATAATCAGCCTCGCGTGAATATGTTAATGATATACATTTGTAATGAGTTAGAGATTGAGTTGTGGCTAGCATCACTGTAGCGCGTAATTTTGTTGTCTCGTAACATATAAATATCATAACAGTTGCGAAATAAAAATTATATTTGTGAAGTAAATTACATTATTGTTCAAGAACCTCCAAACATTTTTTTAGTTTCGGTTACATTGTTATTTCCATTCAAAACTATATTCTAATTTACGAAAAAGGAACTCAAACTCATATGGAAGAGGAGTGGTATATTGTCTTAGCCGACTGGCCTTAACTCCCATTTGCCAAAACAGTACCTATATTTTAGTTGCAAATGATTCCACTAAATCTTGGGGGGGGGGGGGGGGGGGGAAGAAATGAAATTTACTAAATTACGCAGTCTTGTACACAATGACTTGCTTTCAGGTCTTCCAATTTGGCCTGGTAAATAATTTACAGTGGTAGGCGCATGACTTGTCCACGTTTCTAACCCAAAACCAAAAAATAGTTTTGTAGAAAAAGTTGGCTCACTATATATAGGCGCCAACTTAAGTCTGAGAACCAACTCAAACACTTGAAAAGAAGAGCTCCACCATAATCTTCTCTAACCGAATTCACGATCCTTGAAGATGGTTTACCTGAATATAGTGTGTGCTGTTATAGCCTCGCTGCTCGGGTTTGTTTTCTTGTGCAGTCTAAGACGACAGAAGAAGGCCAGAGCTCATCAAAATGGGAATTGTTTGAAGAGCTGTGAAAATGGAACGTGCGACGATGCAAAGATGGTTGAAAGTGCAGACATTATCGTTGTTGGTGCTGGGGTTGTTGGTTCGGCGCTCGCTTACACTCTTGGAAAGGTGACATTCTCTCACTCTCGAAGGATTCTATGCCTCTTTCTATATTTGTGCGATATATAACTTGACGAGGTTTAAGCTTTTCGAAATTTAATGGTTTATCACTCTTTATTTATCTGTTCATTAAAATATGTAATTGTTTCCTTTTATCTGAGATTATATTTCTGCTTCGGTGGGAAGAAAACTTAAAGATAACGCCTTGAGATCTGTTTGGGGTCTCCAAGATCATCTGCGTTTTGGATCATTAGGAAAATCTTTTCATATATTTTTGTTAGAATGTATATAGTAACATCAGGATCATAATATTTACAATTTGCACAAATCTAAGTTATCATGTCTTGTCTTCTTACTATTGCTATGTTTTGTTTACAATGTCTGCATACCACAGGATGGGCGCCGAGTGCATGTGATTGAAAGGGACTTGAGTGAGCCAGATAGAATCGTCGGCGAGCTGCTGCAACCAGGGGGATATCTCAGATTAGTTGAGTTAGGCCTTGAGGGTAAGCAAAGAAGTATAAACCTGAGGACTTGTATGAATGTTCCATAACTGTCCTCCTCATTTATTTCCACCCTGAGTTAGACAACTACATATGATAATTGTTAATATTTCTGTTTGGTTGAAGATTGTGTAAATGAGATTGATGCTCAACGGGTTTTCGGATATGCTCTTTACAAGGATGGAAAAAGTACCAAGCTGCCATATCCTTTGGAAAACTTCCATCCTGATGTGGCTGGGAGAAGCTTTCACCACGGGCGTTTCATTCAAAGGATGCGGGAAAAAGCTTCATCTCTTCCCAAGTACTCTTCCTTTCCCTTCAAATATATTTCATAGTATTCTTTTTTCAGTAGGCTCGCCATGTGTTGTATAATTCAAAGTTTTAGAGGTCTGGAAAACACAAAGTTTTCCCTCTGCTTCAGTCATCTATTTCGAGTATCTGTTATAATTTGACGTTCGGTATGTTTTTGCTATACAAAGATAGATCCTTTGATTACATAATATATTCTCTTTGCTTGAAAGTTTGTCATGCTATGTTGTCAGACTGTCAAAACTTAACCATGTATTTAACAAGAATCTATACGATATCAGATAATACATGTTATGTGAGATTCATTATGAAGGAGATTTGCATACTCTGCTGGAGTCTCATTTGTGTGTCATTTCTTAAATTTCAACATCAGTGTAAGATTGGAACAAGGAACGGTGACATCTCTACTGGAAGAAAAAGGTACTGTCAAGGGGGTGCAGTATAAATCCAAAGGTAGTGATCTAGAACTCAATGCACACGCGCCTCTCACAATAGTATGCGATGGATGCTATTCAAACCTACGGCACTCTCTCTGCAATCCTAAGGTGAAGATAAACTGCAAATCTTGTAAAATAAACAAAAACAAGAAAGGATAATTGATTGAAATATACATGATTACTAGAATATAAAATCATGTTTTATTTTTCTTTTTGTAGGTCGATATACCTTCTTGTTTTGTTGGTTTGGTTCTGGAGAATTGCCAGCTTCCATATGCAAATCACGGGCATGTAATATTGGCAGATCCTTCGCCGATATTGTTTTATCCTATAAGCAGCACCGAGATTCGTTGCCTTGTTGATGTACCCGGCCAAAAAGTACCTTCTATTTCTGGTGGTGAAATGTCTCACTACTTGAAAACAAAAGTGGCACCCCAAGTATGTCTATTGTGCTTCAAATAGTTTGTTTTGGAATAAAACTATTTCGAACAAATAAACCGATCACTTTGTTATTTACCTCTCTAAATAACAACCATCTCTGTTTTACTTTACGTATTTGAATCTTTGGCCTAATCAAGGGGTTTGCAAATTCTTTATTGCAGGTTCCCCCTGAGCTGTACGCTGCTTTTATGGCTGCCGCGGATAAAGGAAACATAAAATCAATGCCAAACAGGAGCATGCCTGCTGCTCCTCGTCCCACTCCTGGTGTCCTTCTGATGGGGGACGCTGTCAACATGAGGCATCCTCTAACTGGAGGAGGCATGACTGTGGCTCTTTCAGACATTGTTGTTCTTAGAAATCTTCTAAGACCTCTGCACAATCTGAATGATGCACCTGCCCTTTGTAAATACCTCGAATCCTTCTATACGCTGCGCAAGGTAAGCAGCCTAAGTTATTACACACATATTCAATACTTTTACAATAGTAAAGTTCTTATTTCAAATCGATTTTAATGGTAAATTAAAAAAAATTCTAATGCTTGGTTTTGGTGCAGCCTGTGGCCTCAACCATAAACACATTGGCAGGTGCACTATACAGGGTATTTTGTGCATCACCTGATCCGGCAAGGATGGAAATGCGCCAAGCATGTTTCGATTACTTGAGCCTTGGAGGCGTGTTCTCGAATGGACCTCTAGCACTTCTTTCCGGCCTAAACCCGCAACCATTGAGCTTGGTTCTCCACTTTTTTGCCGTGGCTGTCTACGCCATTGGGCGCTTGCTACTTCCATTCCCTTGCCCAAAACGCATGTGGATTGGAGCCAGATTGGTTTTGGTGTGTATCTATCTCCATTTGTTGAGATATTCAGTTGCATCTGGTGTGATCCTCTTCTCAGTTGTTTTGATTTTTCCACCTTTTGTTTTTTGTAGGGTGCTTCAGGAATCATATTCCCCATAATCAACTCTGAAGGAGTGAGGCAAATGTTCTTTCCTGTGACAGTGGCATCATACTACAGAACTCCTCCTATTAATTAATTAACATGATGAAAATTGAAAAAAGATGTGTTTAGCTTTAGCAGATGTTCTTCCGAAAAAATTAAATAAAATCTTAATTCAATTCCTTTGTGTCTTTTTTTTTTTTCAATTCGATGATGATGCACCATTAGGTCATGGCAACAGATGATGCATCGGTAAGTCAACAAACATCATGCTCATAATCTTGTTTGGGCTTGAAATACTAGACTTGGGCCGAAGGTGGGTAGTTTGTATTAAGATTTAATTATTGGCTCACTGGTAACCTTTGAAGCCGAATAATATCTAGATATCCAGCCCAAAATGAAATTTGGCCGAGTACTAATAGAAGTGATTCTGCCGAGACCTAATTGCAGATTGGTTTTGCCAAATAAAAGGATAATATCATAATCCAGGAGTAGACCAAGGGAGTAATCGTACCCAGGGTCAGGACTCTAAGCCGCCCCTCAGATGATTCCAAAGCTCTATTGATTATTCCCTCAAATGGCGTAGAGCCGGAATTTGAATGTTATAACGCACAACCTTTTGGTTGTATAAACTTTTCGGAAGCCAAATGATGCATTGGACTTCTGGGTCAAGGGGCCATGTCCCCATGCCCATAGCCCGCCTATCGTAATCGTGCTTAATACAACTCAAGCCTTCCAAGCTGTTAACCAAACACTATGGAGTAGGTTAAATGAGACTCCTTAGATACTACCATTTTAAAGTTTTACCATTTTAAAGTTTTAGACTTGCAATTATGCGAAGTTTCAAGGTTGTGTGTTATTTTGGGATTTTAAGGTATTCACACTACTGCAAAAAAGAAAAGAACGAATAAACAAGATGGAAGTCTCTACATTATCAAACACTGAAATTCTTATTCAAAAAAGAATGGTGAATTTGATAGGAGATGTGACTGAATCCAGAAATGCCTACCCACATATCTCCTAGAAGAGAATCAAATCATTAGTGTAGTTCTAATTAAAAGACAATACAAAGTAAGTTTTACATAAGGGATCATTTTTGGCGATAGCACATGGTGAGCCGATCAAGAAATGAGTTCTCCATGGACTTGTCTTCACACAGACTACGACGTTGATAATATTTGTGGTTAAATTCAGTGCGGTGGCCTTCATATTTTCTTGTATCATTGAAGAATCAAACCATGTTTAGTTTGGAGAGTTTTTTTTTTTGTTTTATCGATCAAACAATCTCTGAAGACAGTTCACCTCAGAGTCATCGATGCTCATTTCCACGGACCAGGCTCTCCTTTTCTTTATTGTAGCTTCTGCCTTCCATAGATGCAATTGATGTTGAGAGTAAGCTTCTTTGATGACCGCTTGTTGTCCTCGTCATCAGTTAGCTCATACTTGTCAGATTTACGTTTGTCCCTTTCTTCAAGGAGGCTTTTTCTTTCCTTGCCTTGCTTCTTACAAACTCCCAACAGTGCCATTGGTCGATGATTTCCTCGATGTGGTCTCCGAGTGTTTATCAATTTTGAATGGTATGGCTTATGCACTGGTGGAAGGAGCAATACTCTTTTGGCTTTTCTTTACCAGATGTTCAGGAAGAGGTTCCGACCGTTTGAGAAAGGGTTTGTCCTTAATGTTGTGAAGAATGTTGTTGATGATAATGTGCAGGTCTGTATATTGCCTCAATCTAAGTGGAGCTTATTTATCTTTTCGTCCCCTTATGTCATTTCGACAGGAAGACAGAGACGGATTGCTCCAGTTTTCTCTTTTTCGTTTGAGCTTCCTACCGCGGTCTTGATAAGGAACCTTCCTTTTGGTTTTGTCGTCCCAGTTAATGAGGTCAAAAATTCTGCTAGGGTGGCATAGTCGTACTTTCTCTCGTCCAGCTTCTGGGAGAATGGCAAGTTGACATAGAGTCCCTGCTTGTAAGCCATAGTGGCAAGTATGTTGTCAAGCCTTTCTACCTCAGCCAATTTCATGTGGAACCTCTTCAGGTAAGCCGTAAGAATTTTGTCCTTGCCTTGAGCTGCCATGATGAATATGGCTTTGTGTCGTTTTTGGAAATCATGGTACACCAAATAGGTGTTGGTTAAGATGTTGACCAAATTTTTGAAGCAATCAATCAAACAAGTTGATAACTCTGAGAACCATCTCATGATAGTCCCCTCTAAGATAGAGGAGAACATCTTCTACATCCAAATGTCATTGTTGCTGTATCAAGCCATGACGCTCATATAGTGCATGATGTGGTAATCCGAATCAGTGTCGCTGCAGAAGTACTTAAATCGAGGTTGAGAAAACTTATAAGACAGAGGCGCATATTCGATTGTTGAAGAGAGTGTGCTTTTCACTTTCACTACAGTCCGACCAGGGATACGAAATGTTGTTTCCCTTGGGGCATCTCTAGTCATGTCATCGTTATCGAGCTGACGTCTCTTTGGTTCATCTAAAGACATTGGGTCGTTAAAGCTCAGTGTCGTGGTTCCATCCGGGGCACTTTTGCAACGGCCAAATGACCAAGGTTGTGTAGAACCTGTGTCCCGTTGAAGCGATGTTATTGGCATTTTGATCATTGTGAAGCGGGTTTGTACTCGGATTAGTGATGTCTACTAAAGTTGGAATAAAAGTTGGCTCGATGAGTTATTCAGCTGGGGTTATGGTACTTATGTTGCTATAATCAAAAATAAGAATTTGAGTTTGTGGGATGGTCCTGCTGGATCTTTTGAGAGCCTTCATTCTTTTCTCGACGTCCACAAAGTTTGCATGACATCACCCGAAAAGCAGTATAGCCATGCTGGAACTTATCAACAAAAACGTTGATCTTTGGTAAAGTATCTCATGCATGCCTCATAATGAGAGGGGGTCCAATAGGCAGAGCCTCGCCGCCCTTTGGGGTGGCTAGAGCATGAAGGGTTTGATTGCTTGCCCCTATAGTGTTGGTGGTGTCGACAACAAGATTATTTTCAACATATGGGATTGAGACATCAGGAGCAAGGCTGTCATCGGTCGCCTTGTTAGTGTTGGCGTTAATAGAGCTTTCTTATGTGTTCATGTCTGTGATAGATTAAGTTGGTCAGGAGGAATATGATTTTCACTCTCAATGAAAACACCAATTGCTGGAACCAAATTCGCACACTGCTGTAAGCGGTAAAGATGCACAAATCCAACTAAACTGTAAAAGAACAAAGTACTGCTTGCAATATAAGACTCAAGCAATAAGCAATATAATAAGTATGCGATAATTGCGGGAGCAAAGATGCATCTCTTAGGATAATATAATCATTATCAAACCGGGAGAATCACAGAAGATATTTAGGAAGTAGATATTGCATCCTTTTACGACTATGATTACTTGCGGCGCATGTCAATCCTTAGATTGTAAGGACTCCAAGATTATACGAAACATGTTGATTCCTTGCTGGATTAAGTTTTCATATCTTGCAGAATAAGCATGATAAATCTCAGCAAAGTCATCAGACTTTGTCCATTGATTCCAGAATAGGACGACGGTGGCATCCCTGCTTTGTTTATTCAGCTCTACATCGGAGGATGTCAAGTCCATGGCCGGACTTCTAAGGTATGCATATTTTGATTTGCCTCACTCCCGTCCTGGACAATTATGGCCCAACAAGAGAGAGATTGGCGATAGCAAGGATAAAGAGAAGAGAGAATTTGGTGATTCTGTAATGTGGTGTTTCACCTTGTTGTGCCTTTATTTATAGTGATAAGGGAGAAAAAATCTTACTCCCCAAGGAATACAATTACAATAAAATATATTATAGAATCCTATAAGTAATTTAATTACTAGGATTACTTTTTTATTTTCAGTTTTCACATTTTTAAAAACTGAAAATTGAAACAAGTTTCAAATTTAAAAAAAAAAAGAAAAAAAAAAGGCAATTTGACAAAAAGAAATAAAATAAAAAACCAAAAACTGTTGTGAAATTGAGGATATGTGCAGTGGGATATAGTAAATAAGACACAATATTTACGAGGTTCGGCAAATGTGTCTACATCCTCCAGGTGACAGTAGTATTTTCTTTCATTATTTGAAATAATAGGAGTACAAAATAATTCTCACTATTTTCCCTCTTCTCTCTAGCTTGGCTCACTGGTATTTTCTCATGCATATCTCTTATTTCTTTTCTCTCTTTCTTTACTCTTTTCTTTCCTTTCCTCCGTATGTTTTTCTTATTTGTTAGTGGTCTTGGCCTTCATTATATAGGCAAATGAATAGGTCATGACATCATTGCTTACATAGGCATGATGTCATTACTTGCACATACATGATGTCATCCACTCAAATTAAATAATGGACACCTATATTTATAACAAAAACAAAATTTCTACTATTTAATATAACCCTCTTTGTCAAGGGTAAGAAGATCATTTTAGCCCTATAAACAAAACTAAAGAACAATAATTTTTACTTCTCACACACCCCTTTTTACTTCTTACATACCCCTTTTTACTTCTCATACACCCTTTTAATTTCCAGTCATTAGATCATATGAATTAAAGAATATAAAATGACAGAAATAAATAAAGGGTGTGTGAAAAGTAAAAAATGATGTGTGAATATCATACCCCTAACTAAAATAAAATTATGAACAATATAGTAAATGACACACTAAGCAAAGGTTGGGCACAGGCAAATCTGGGCCCAAATTTTGAAGGACCGGACTGGACCCGTTTTAAAATGAAACGGAGTAAAGCAGGGCGAGTAATGAAATTTATAAATTTGGAATCAGACCTAACCTGACTCGTTTATCGAACCAGAAAGACGTTGTCTTCCTCATGGATCCAAGACCTCCACCTTTGCCATTACAAATTACACCAATTGATGAATTAAAACAAAATCATACATACCCATAAGCAAATTTCCTAAAAGCACTTATTTTGCTTCAAATTACATAAATTTAAGCCTTAAATCGCATACCGAGGCGCAACCAACAACTGGTAAGTTTTGACCCTTCGAACTTCTTCTCCTAGTTGGCGAGGATGCTGATATCCTTCTGTATAAGGTCGTTGAGAGAGGCGATAATGTCCTTGTCCTTCTTGGTCATCTTTACCAGAGCCTTGCTGGAGTCTTGCGGCAAACATAACGTACAAACTGACGAAGGAAACGAAGTCACGACATAAACGATGGTGGCCGGAGTCGAGAGAAGGAAACCTCAAGGCTCGAGTTGGGAATTCAAGAGATAAGAGAGTGAACTGACAATTCGAGAGAGAGGGAGAGAGTAGATGTGTGTTAGAAATGGACGATGGAGATGTAATCTCCATATAATGGACGGTGGAAATGGTCCGGGCCGGGGCCCCTTTTCTTTTCAGAAATTCTCACATGCCCTGCCTCGCCCCGTTTCGAGTTTACAAAATCTAGACACACCACGAACCAGCAAGGCGCGCCTCGCCCCGCAAGTCCTAGACCCATTTGCCTAGCCCTACACTAAACAATTTTGCTGTATTTTTTTCTCATCCTCACAGCCAAGTGATCTCCAATTTACTCCCACCTCCCTCTCTCTTTCACATTTTTCTCCCACTGCTCTTTCTACTCTCCTTAACTTCTAGCTCGTTAAAAACAAATCACTACTCTTATAAATAAAAAAAACAGTTCTCACACATTGAATGTGTGAATATATTTTGATTTTCTCAAATATTGTTTTTTAACATTTTGATGGGAGAAGTTATTTGTTTTTAACAGGGTTGGGAGTTAAGGAGAAAGAGAGAATGAGTTTAGAGTGCAGTGATAGGGTGAGGTTCTAAACAAAAAGCAAAAACTTATTTGCGTGAAATGTTATAATTGTAATTTCATTGGTTTTTTTTGTTAACAAAGAAGTTCAATTAATATGTAATTTAGATTAAACCAAATCTACATTTGCTTTAGGTGTGTGGATAGCTTCATACACACCTTATTAATTTGTAACCGTTGGATCGACTGAATTAAAAACAATCAAATAATCAAAATTAACAAAAAAATATGTGAAAAGTAAAAATAATATGTGGATAGAGCACCTTGCTTTTTCCAAAAATTAGAACGCAGTTGCATCCATTGGCACTTAGCAGGATCTTAAACCCAAGGGAGTCTTAATAAAAACACTAATGTACTGTTCACTTTTAAAGTTAAAGATATTTTTACTCTAAAAAATAACTTCTGATACTATTCATTTGCAACACTCTTTTATTTTTTATTTCAAGGTTTTCAATTCCACTTCATTTTTCCTTAAACCCAAAAGTTAGGTTTTTGAAACAGCAACACCAAAAAGCCTACAAGACTCAATTTCTCCAATTTCTCAATCCAACCAATCCAAATGGAACAAACGCAACAGTTGCTATGGAGATCCGACTCCTCGGACTCGTCGGAATCTCTCTCGACGTCAATGATGTCAGTGACGCTCGGCAGAGCAATGACCGCTCTGCTATCTGCCCGCCCCAGAAAGCTCCACGACGCCGTTTCTCGACTCTCCCATCCGCCCCTCAGCTCAGCCCCTCACGTCTCCGTTTCGGTCTCTCTCGACGACGCCCTCCGCTTCCTGCACAAGTACCTAAACGACGCTGCTCAGAGGAACGAGCCCCTCCATGAAATTCTAGTCCCCATGCTCGAAAATGTACGCAATTTCACTTTTTCTTTGCATTTTTTCATTCGATCACAATGCAATTGTTTCTGGGTTTTTTTTCTTTTCAAATTTCTTTAAATTATTGGTGTTATTTTCTAAATTCAGTCATTGAGCTGCAAGGATACGAAGCGCGGCAGGCAAGCTATGGTACTTTTGAATTGGCTATTTCAGGACGATTTTATCTTCCAAGCTATTGTGAAAGGACTGGCGAAAATTGTTTCGACGAAAGATGATCGCTTTATAGTGCTTGGCTGGTGTACTCTTGTGCGTGCTCTTCTGGACTACGAGACCACAGTGACCCAATTTCCCATGAATGGTAACAAAGCCAAATATGAAGTTGTTGAAGTGAAAATAGTTAGAAAGCCGTTGCTTTAATTATCTTTAATAACGGAAATTTGAGTTTTTACTGCTTCGAATGACAGGTATAAGGGAGCGGTACAGTGATTTGGTAAAGATACTCTCTTCGTGTATTCCGCATCTCTCGCATGTTGTACGCAAGGGCAGGTACGTGATAAAGTTGAAGCCAATTGGATGCAGTGTTTATGTGGTGTTTGCTTTATGCTTATATTTGGAATTACTTGTCATATTCAGATTTATAAGGTTTGGAATAAAATGCACAGTGTGTTCAAAATGATTGCAATGTCTTGTATAACAATATTAGGAATACAATTTTTATACTTTAGGTGACAAATGACAATAAATACAATGCTTATGTATTGATTACATTTGGTCGTATTTTCGACCTCTTGTTTTGGTAGCACTTTGCAGGATGGATTTGAACTGCCATCTCGCCTTGCTGTGTCTGCTGCTGATTGTTTTTTAGCTCTCACAGAAGCATTGACCAAAAAAGCTCAGATTCCAAGTAACAGACCGAAATTGTCGGATTCAAATGCACCAAAGCGACCTGTTACTTTAGTGTCCAGTGATAGCGGCAAAAAGAAATCAAAACCAGCTTCCGAATCTATAGTAGCCTCAAACATGGAAATGGAGAATATCCTATGGGATCATTTAGAGGAACTTATTCGGCTAGTGCAGAAACTCCTCGCTGTAAGTTCCTCTCAACTGCATTTTGGGTTTAACCTGTCCTATGTTTATTTTAAAATGGTTGCCCATGGACTTGTGCAGGAGTGTTTGTAGTAGGTAATTATTGGGATGTTGGACAGGTTAGGTGGGAGCCTTGTGGTTGTGATGCTATTTTCCAAAATAAGTCAAATAATTAGCATCTCCATCTCTATATAACCGTTAGTTGTAAAAGTTAATAACTAGAAGACATTTCTATCAGCAGTTCATATAATCTAATATCGAATCTTATCGTTCAATCTAGAAAGAAAACTCACATATTCATGTCTATTTCTGTATTGTATGTCACTTGCTTCAAACATGAACCTTGTTACTTTGTGACCCTACTCTGCAGTGGAGCAGAAAAAGCCGACCATTACATGCCAAAGGATTGGAGCAAGTTCTTAAGTGGTTGCAGGAGATAAAAGGACATTATCGTCACTTGGAAGTTGAGGCAGGTCCTTTACCCATTCTTTATTAAATATCACACATTATGGTTTCTAATTTCCAAAGGTTGTGCTTTACTTGTTTGTAACATGAAAGACAGGTTCGAAGGTTGTCAAAACTGGAGCATTGCTACTGTATTCTTGTTGGAAGCATTATGGCATGTTAATGCACTTGGAAGATCAGAAGTTTTCTCAGCATTACAAAGAATTGTTGGACCAATACTTAGCAGGCATACAGGTTGATCTTGGACTATATGATCATTTGTAAATTGCTAAATAGTAAATAATAATAAATCTCGTAACTTAACCGTATATCTGTAAATTCTGATTCGGGACAGCATGCAGGTTGATCTTGGACTATGTGATCATTTTTAAATTGCTAAATAGTAAATAATAATAAATCTTGTAACTTAACTTTATATCTTTAAATTCTGATTCTGGACCATGATTTCTTCCACTTTTGGGTGTTGAACAATTTTTTTTATGCAACTTTTTATTTGCTTGTACTTGATGGAATCATTTAGTTTTTTATACAAAAAATATATGCAGTTTTATACAGATAATTATTCAGGAGGGCCCAGTGAGAATAAGGATGGTGGTGCAGAGACCAGAAAGTTTTTCCTGAATTGTCTATGCCTTCTATTGGGGCGTCTTGACAGCAAGAAATTTGAGAGCATAGTGTCAGAATATGGGATGAGGATATCACAGGTTCTTCTACCACAGGTACTAATGCTTGCATCCAATCTTGATATTAATGGTCTTATGGTTGCATCCAGTCTTGGCATTATTGGTACAGTTAGGTGACTTAATCATCACTTATTTTTTAAATCAATTTGTGTCTAGCCACAGTATTAGAGTTCTTTTTGGAAGGCCATTGTTCTTCTGTCATCTTACTGACATCAACATTTATTCTTCTTTGAAGCTTCATTCTGCTGATGATGATGTGATAGATGGGGTTGTTTGTATATTCAAAGCAGTGATTTTTAAGCCAAAACTATCTGGAAGTAGTCTCACTGACTCTGGTGAGGTGGATGCTATGCTACCATTGCTGATTCATCTTTTAGATGAACGGGACGGCACAGCTAGAGCTGTTGTTATGCTGATAGCTGAATACTGTTTGATGTATTTTTCTTCTTCAATTAAGTTTCTTTTGTTTCTTGGAAATGTAAATCAAATTTATGATCTGTATTTTTTTTAGTTTTGTTTTGTACCTGTTGTTAACTTGGCATTAATGGCCCAACAGGAGCAGAGACAACCGTTGCATTAAAGAAGTTCTAGAACGCCTTGCTTGTGGAAATGTTCAACAGAGGGGGAATGCCCTTGATGTTGTATCAGAACTCATTCGCATGTCGTCAGATTCAAATGACATACTTCCCCAGTTATCATGGTATACAAAATGCTCCAGTAGCATTTATTGTTTTGTAATATTATGGTGTCTTCACCATTCCACCTTTCTGTATCTTTTCCCTGTGATATTTGCAGGCAAGATATTGCAAACCACTTGATTGAGCGACTTGAAGATGAAGAAATTGCCATTCGAAAACAAGCATCTACTTTGCTTACAATGATCGGTTCGTTTGACAGTTTGAATTGTTTTATGCCAAATCTTGTTTGAAATTCTCCAGATTATCTTTATGTAAATTTTGGTGTTTCAGAATTTAATAATTAGTAACAATTTTAATCGTTAGGATCATAAGACCAGAAACATTTTACATACAAGCCGGTTATGCTTCAGTCTTTGAGTAAAAACAATAAGATCTTGCAAAGGATTGTATATGGTCATCTTCTTTGGGCAAATATTATTTTCAGTTAAGAATCTTAAGATTGAAATTTGATTTAGTACTTTTCATTGATGAAATATACCTGCCTGTTGTTGCAGACCCTTCATTAGTTTTGCCTGCTTTAGTTCATCTAGTTTATTCATCGGATGAAAGATTGCAATCAACTGCAAGTGATGCCTGTGTTGGTGTACTAAAATATCATAGCCAGAATGCTGAGGTTATATGTTTACTGCTCGACTGTCTTAGGTATTTTCCTTTCCCATTCATTGTTGTTTCCCTCATGTTCTCAAAGTTTAAGATGTTTATCTTTTTATGAAAATGTCTGTTAGAAACTTTTTTGCTCTTTGGGTTTGGGTTAGAGAATGTCTATTGAGTTTTTTATATACAGAGAAACGTGTATTGAGTTAAAGCTTCTACTTCTGAACACTTTTATTAATTATTCTTGCTTGCAGCAACCTCAGCCAAAACGTAAATCTTCAGAACACTGCAGGGGATGTAGGTGAGGATCTGTTTCAATGTGACCACTTGGCAGATATTCTATTCTATGCCGAAGTTGTTTTTGTATTTTTCCCTTGAAATGCATTACCAAAATTTTTTCATTTGTCTTTTACCCACCGTTCTTTAATTATGTATGTGTTGATAACTTGATATCAAACAGTAATGCTCAAATGCATTACAACATGACAAGTAACGATATCATTCTTCTATTATGTAGTTGTAGTCTACCCACATTGACGCTAATACAATTATATTTGTTGACATAGAAACATGAAACGTATTACACTTGATTAATGTAACTGTTATATGCTAACATTTCCAATTTGGGCTCTTCATTTTGCAAGTTTCAGGATCAAAACTGGAGAGTGAACGAGTGCTTAGGCTGATCCCAGAGTGGTCTAAAAGTGTAAGATGAATTTTCCATAGTAAACTTTTGTCTTTTCAAGGTTTTCAAAATTAAACTCTGGCTTGCTTCTTGATGTTTTTTTTGACTTGATGATTTTTTTGTTTACAATTGCATTACCACAGGTTCAAAGCTGGGACCTCTTGATTGGTCCATTGATTGAGAAGATGTTTGCAGAGCCATCAAATGCAACAATGGTGAAGTTTTTGAGTTTTATAAGTGAGCACTTGGCAGAAGCTGCTGATGCCGTTCTCTCTTGTGTTCTATTGCATGCTAAACAACGGAAAGAGTGAGTACATTATGTTATACAACTTATATCAAATCTATAGCAGTCCCATATCCTTGTTAATAGTTGAGCCTCAGTAGTTTATACTAGTACCTAATGATGATATGTATGAGCTTGTTTCATTCAACCAACTGTCATCGTGAGCTAGGTAGTGGGAATAATCCTAATCTAGATTTATGTTACTGGCTGGCAACAATCCCCCTTTTATGGTTCTATGAGATAAATGGCCAGTAGTTGCAGGAAAATTACATAATGTTGCGTGTTGCGAGTTTATTAGTTGCCATTCCATACTTTTCTATGACATTTGGGCATTTGGAGGGTAATTTTGGGTTTCCACTGTTTTTTTTCTTCAAAGAACATATTCCCTGAAAAACACTGGTAAAGTTGTAAAGTTGTAAAGTTGTAAAGTTGTCTCTGACATTTACCAGGGTGTTCTTAATGTCTCTTCCTGGGCCAGCATGTCCATCATTTCCGTGTCATATCTATCATTTTACGATTAAGCATAGTCCAGAAAAGTACAGGATGGCAAAATGAACATGTTCTTCATTCAAAAATTAAAAACATGTTCTTTTTTTACCTTAAAGAAAAGAAGTTGTCTGATTGTATGAATTGGAGGTTTCCTGGATTATCCTCGTCTCTCTCTTTATTTTCAGCATATCCAAGATTTTTATTTGACTTTCTATGCTGTGGTTAAACTTTTTTTATTTTCTGCCCGTTTCCTCTTTCAGGTTTGATGGAAACAGCTTTTCTGGACGGGAGTGCCAGACCTACAAAAGTGATGACTCTGAAAACATGCAGCAGACCCTTTTTGAACACCTTTGCCCGCTACTCATAATTAGGATGCTTCCACTGAGGGTATTTAATGACCTTAATTCACCTATCATTTATGGACAACTTTTCAATCAAGGCAATTTTCACGGTACTCTCTCTCTCTCTCTCTCTCTCATGACTGGAAGTGAAACTCAATTTTGTATTGGCCCACTCTTCTCATGATAATAAGGAGAGGATGTGTTAGTCAGTATTCACTAGGGATCTGTTTACCCATGACTACATTTCAATATTCAGTTATGTCAAAAAAATAATCACTATTTCTCCAATAACTGCATGATTTTTGTCAGACATCTTTAAAAATTCTCTAGAGGAACTGCAATTCTAGTTTTAACCTATTTCTGGTTTCTGTTTGATTTCAGACTGTGGAGATATCAATACTATCAATCAGGATTGTGTGACTGCTCTTCTTCTGAAAAGGTAAATCCGTCAACATGACCATCATAAATATTCAGTTGTACAAATGGAATCTGATGGCTTTTTTCTGGTTATTTTATTTTTATTTCAGGACATTTTGTGAGTTTGAATTCAATGATGTACGGAAACTTGCGGCTGAGCTCTGTGGGCGTATTCATCCCGAAGTATACAATAGTGACTTTTACCATATCTTTATTATAACTGCATCTTTCCTTCTTGGAGACTGATTTGTCCTTCATGGAATTTTATTTTTTTAATGCTTGGAACTTGGTTATGTGATGATGTGCATATTTGACTTCCATACTGACGATAAAAGAAGCTTATTGTCGTTTCTTGTAATTAGTCAAAGTTTGGGAACTTATGTCACTTTAACTAGTAAGTAACTTTGGTTATGCACATAGTTGGATGTGCCCAGTTTTAGATCCATTTGAGTATCCAATATACATGTTCTTTTATGAAAAAAAAGGTTCTATGATTTTGGATCCTCTGAATTTTCATCATTGATGTGTAATTTGGGTTATATCCATTTTCATTGCTGAAGAATTATTCCAAAGTGCTTGCTCATCAGCTTGCATTTTATTTTCCATAAAGATTTCACCAATACCTCCGCATCTTTTTTGTGGTAGCAGTTACAAATGAAAATCTACCCCCATTCATCGTGGAATTTGCGAAGTTGATTTCTGTGTGCCTTATGAAACTGTGTATGAACATGAACCAGTTGCGTGTCATAATGGGTTATTGCTTTCTAATTTTTTGTTGATTGTGCTTCTATATATATGCTGTACTAGGCAAAATACCAATCAGTTTAATCTGTACCTACCATTTGAAACTGTAGGTGCTAATTCCAATTGTCAGCTCCCAGCTAGAAATTGCTGCAAGTTCTCGGGATATACTAAAGATTAAGGCATGCTTATTTTCAGTTTGCACTTCACTTGTGGTAATTATCCTTCAAGACCAGCATCTCGGTTGCCATTATCTCATGCCTTTTAAGAGTTTGAGCTTTATTCTTTTGCCACAATCCTAGGCATCAACTGTTTTTATTCACATCGAGATTGAGCTAATTAAGGTTCTTATCGTTGACAGGTCAGAGGCAGGGATTCACTTTCTCATCCTGTTATGCTCAAAATCAGACAGACATTGGAGACAATGCTATTATGGTCTTCTGGTGATGGGGATGAAGGTGTGTAACAAGTAAAGATTTCAAACACTAAGAAATTTTGTTTCTATTTGTTAAAATTGATTGGGGTAAGGTTCCTTTTCCGGCAGTTTCCAAAGCACAGCATGGTTGCATTGATTGCCTCGCACTTATGATATGTGCTGAACTGCAAGATCCAGATTCATTTAGCATTGTTGGGAAGAAAGGTAACTTTGCTATTGCGTAATTTTGGTTGCTATGTTATCCTCAGTCTGAGCTTAAATTTTTCTGAGTTGGGCACATGTGACTTTTATGATCCAAAATACAGGAGATGCTGCATCAAGAGACTCTGCCCTCACCTATGTAATCAATAAACTTATACAAGATAGCAACCAACCTGCCTTATCATCTGACCATGATGATGTGAAATGCACAAGTGAGGGGCCAGCTCCACTCTCGTTCTATATGTGCATGGCAAATGTTCTCATTAGTGCTTGCCAAAAGATACTGGACTCTGGAAGAAAACCTTTTGCTCGAAAAACTATTCCATGTCTCATCCATTCTGTTAAGGTATTTTGATTATTCACTGCTTTCAGATTTGTGAGTATGTGGCTCTTAATATCGTGCTCTGCCTGACTTCATTCTTGCATGTGGTGTCAAATACTTCAGGTGATGACGAACCCGGAGATCCGAGCTGCATGCGTTGAGGTTCTCTTTTCATCGGTGTACCATTTGAAATCTGCAATTCTTCCTTACTCAACTGATCTTCTTGAAGTCTCATTAAAAGCACTTAGAAAAGGGTCGGAGAAGGTATTGGACACAGTTTTAATTTTTTAGTTACTGTCTTTGTCTGAGTATTAATGATCTTCGAATACCGATCGGAAACCTATGTTGTTCTTCAGGAAAAGATGGCAGGTGCAAAGCTAATGGGGTCTCTAATGGCCAGTGATGATGCAATCGTAGAGAGTATATCAGCAAGATTAATAGAAGCAAGATCGATACTGTCGAGTATAGCTTTGACAGATGCTTTGGCCGAGCTACGGCAAGTCTGCGGAAAGTTGCTAGCTTGCCTAACTCCATGAAGATTGTGTCTGCTTCATCTTCCAGTTTGGGTTGCCGTACCCTGTATATGGCTGTACAGTTGGCTTTGTTGTTTTTGAATTCAAGGTATCGCAAATGGTACTTATAGGATTGGAAAATATGTTGCAATTTGAAATATTGTATTTCATCGAAACGGATCCAAACGAAAACAAAGACAAAACCCAGTACTCTTCAAACTTCAAATTATTGGTAAGAACTTCCTACCCGATGCCATTACAAGCAGCAACGGTACTGAAACAAAATTCTCCCAATGGCTAAACACAACGTAGACTTCACGTCGCCTCGGGTGGATAATGTGTTAATCAAGCTCACAACCTTGAAATATTAGTTCTAATCTGAAAAGTAAAAGTGAAACTATCCCAACATACAAGGTAAATTCCTCCGGCACTTGCAGCTTCGTATTACTTGTGACGGTCTGAAAATCATCTGGAATCTCAAGGAAATATTATGGACATCATTTGTAAATGAGTGCATCGCGTCCAGGCCCGACACCAATGTAATGGACGGGTACACCAACAAGTTCTTCTATCCTTTCCACGTACTGACGTGCAGCCTTTGGAAGGTCAGAGTAGTTTCTGACTGAAGAAATATCTGACTTCCATCCGGGCAATACTTCGTAGTCCACCTGAACATAGAAAAGCAATAAAGTTCAACAGGAGTTAACCATGAACATTAGGTATCAAAAACAAAATCAGTATCAACTATCCAACTGAAAATTCAGTAAAAACATAACATCCAAATAGAGGTGAGTGGCAGCGGCATGCCTTTATTTGCTCCAGATCAAGAAGGTCTGCAGGGAATGATTTGACTGGTGTACCATCAATCTGTTTGTAGGCAACACCCAACTGAATTTCAGGAAGATCAGACAAGACATCAAGTTTGGTGAGATTGAGAGAAGAAAAGCCATTAATCTGACAGCAATACTTCAGAGCTGCTATATCAAGCCAACCACAACGACGAGGGCGGCCAGTTGTTGTGCCAAACTCCTGACCAGCAAACCTAAGAAGATCACCCCCTTGACCCAAGATTTCTGTGGGAAAGGGACCAGAACCAACTCTTGTAGTGTACGCTTTCACCTGCACAGGCAAAATTCAAGTTAGCAACTCTACCTCACCATCTCGATTGGCCATTGTACTATTTCATTGGTGAAGCAATTATATAGGCAAGAAAAAAATTAAAAAAAAAAAAAAAAAAAAAAAAAAAAAACTAGAAACAATAATGTAAAAAACCTGTAAACCGTCACCCGAAAAAAATAAAACTATATACAAAAATAGAATTAGTTTGAGAGAAACCCACACTGATGGGTACAAGCCACTCCCACACTATCAAATGAAAATCAATTCTGCAACTAAAGATTAACATCTACTTACCACTCCAACCAGATCACCTAAAACTCTGGGAGCAATTCCGAGACCAGTGCAAATCCCACCGGCTGATGGGCTAGAGGATGTTACAAAGGGGTAAGTTCCAAAGTCAATATCCAACATTGTTGCCTGACCACCTTCGACCAAAATCTTTTTCTTCTCAGAGATGGCTTCATTCATGACAAGCACAGTATCTGCAATGAAGGGTTCCAATCTCTCAGCAAATCTCTTGTATTTTTCGACTTCTTCTTTGAGCACATGGGGGCCATACTCAAAACCTTGGAATCTTGATGCAGCATCTGATAATAGAAGATCTAGCTTCTGAGGAAAAGTATCCATGTACCTCAAGTCACTCACTCGAATACCATTTCGGATAACCTTGTTAGAGTAACATGGTCCAATGCCCCTCTTGGTAGTGCCAATGAATGATTTAGCAAGCTCAGATTCTCGAAGTCCATCCACTACTTGGTGGAAATCAAATAACAGGTGAGCACGATCAGAGACCAATATCCTTCCCTTGCAGGAGACTCCATTAGATTCAAGGCCATCAATCTCTTTAAAGAGCCCTGGAAGATGCACCACAACTCCGTTCCCAATAACACAAAGTGTTTCTTCATTAAGAATACCCGACGGAACAAGGTGAAGGGCAAACTTCTTTCCCTCTGCATTGTAAATGGTGTGTCCAGCATTAGCTCCACCCTGTAAAGATAATAAAACCCATGAGAAAACTGCAAAATTTGGCTATGGCAGTGCGAGTTTTCTGTTACCTGACAACGAGCAACGATGTCAAAGTGCTGGGCCAAGATGTCAACAAGTTTTCCTTTACCTTCATCACCCCATTGGCAGCCCAACACCCCCGAAACCTGGGTTAGTGATTCAATTCGATTAAGCCCCTGGTTAGGGGAACTATCAACACTTAGAGGTGAAGGGGTGGCAATTGATTGTTTCACTGAGCATACGACAGCATTCCTCGGGCGCTGGAGGAGAATAGGTATGTGGTTGTGGGGCCCAAAGGAGTGAGGGCTGGAGAGTGGACTGGAGTCCAGGGCTCTGAAAGCGGAGAGGTTGTTCATGGTGAACCCCTGAGTGAGAAAGACAATGTTTAATCAAAGAGACTTAAAACTTTGAGAAATGAGATAACAAATAACCACATCAGTAACAATCGTATTATTATCATGGATCGATCTAATACCCTTTTATTATGTTTTTAGACACAAATCACGAGACTATATATTTCTAAGTTTCATTTCACCTGAATTTATAACCTGCCCCATCTCTACAGTTTGAAGGATGTTTTCTTTAATCTCAGTTCTTGTCAATCGGTGACGAATAATAACACATACAGATATTATCAGACATTAAAGTTGAAGTCTTCGAAGCAGATGCTACACAAACAAAAAGACACTAAGCTTAAAGGCCTAAATATCCAGCTTCGGATAATTGACAAGTATCTGCGAACCTTTCCATTATATGCTACAAACTATGACCTTCTAGCTTAGGACCACTGAAATGTGATCAGATTTATTCAGAGTACAACAATGCCGGCAAACCCATCCGAAAGTCTTTAAGCCGCACGATATTGCCCAATTAATCATGGTGTATTATTCAATCAGATAGTAGTACAAAATTTTGATTTATTTTGTAACGAAATCGAATTTATGAATTAAACAACCAAATTATCAAAAAACGAATATAAAACGCAACTATTAACTGTACGTGTAATGAATCGCTGAAACTAAATAGTTCAACCCTAAACAGCACCACTGCAAACAGCATAAGAAAATCGACATTAACTCGAAAGAAATTGGGAGAGAAGAATCTGAAAAGGGAATACCTTTTGGAGCTTTGAGCTACTGGAAGAAAACCCAACAGAGCAAAAGCCTCAAACTCCAAGACTGCTATGGGATTTGGAAGTGAAGAGCTGAAGAGGGAAGAAGAAGAAACGCAGCAGCAAAAGAGAAGGTGAGGCGGCGAACCAGAGGAAGAGGAAAGAAGGGGGAAAAGAGAGAGGCGGGCTGCTTGTTTGAGAACAACTTTTCATACCCTGGGACACCAGGTCAGCATCAATCACAACCACTGAAGTTTGGCACGTGGTAATTATATTTTCAAGTGTTTTTATCACCAATGATTCTTGAGGTTGGCTAAACTCATTATCTTGGTTCCTCACTTTTAAAATCAATCAATATCATTCCTGATATTCACCACCACACATCAATTTGGTCCTTCCGTTTAGATTCCGTCAACTATTTATGTTAGTTTGCATGTAGAACCCACAAATCCAATAAAATTGTGACATATGGATTACACAAAAGAAGGGTTTTTATCACAAATGGTCCATAACATTGATCAAACTCCTCATTTTAGTCCCTGAGTTTCAAAAATCAATAAATTTAGTCCTTGACTTTCACGACCGCACATCAATTTAGTCATTCCGTTAAAATTTCGTCAATACTTTTTGTTAGTGTAATAATATGGTCCCACTTGTCCAATCATATGGTGCCACATAGATTAACTATAATTTTTTTTTTAAGATTTAAAGCTAAAAGTATCATAAGAAATTAAAAAGAAAAAAAATACATCATCGTCTTCATCTAGGTATGCTCAAAAAGAAATCGAAGGCACCATGCCACCACTAAAGCTAAATTTTGAATTGGGAGGACATTTCTGTAATTTCACGAAAAAAGGGGGATATTTGTTAAAATATTATTTTTGATGTTAAATGGTGTGCCCAAGGGGCCACCCCTGTTTTTGTGTCCCCTAGTCCCCAACTCCCCGCCTGCCACGTGGTTCACTCTAAAAAAAATTAGTTTCTTATAGGTCATCCACTTGGTGCCATATGATTGGATTAGTAGGACCACAATAGCACACTAACAAAAAATATTGACGAAAATTTAATGGAATGACTTTATTGATGTGCGATAGTGAAAGTTAGAGACCAAATTTATTGATTTTTGAAATTCAGGGACCAGAATGAGGAGTTTGATCAATGTCAGGGACCATTTGCGATAAAAATCCTTCTTTTGTATAGTCCATGTGTCACCATTTTATTGGATTTTTGGGTCCCACATGCAAACCAATAGAATAATTGACGAAATCTAAATGGAAGGGCCAAATTGATGTGTGGTAGTGAATGTCAGGGACAACATTGATTGATTTTGAAAGTGAGGGACCAAAATGATGAGTTTGGTCAATCTCAGGGACCATTGGTGATAAAAACCCTATTTTCAAATAAAACTTTTGGTGCGTGCAACTCTGTTTCCGGCCCGAAATCGCAATGGTTTGTCTCATTCAATAATGCTCTTCTAGGGTAATCTCCAATCAAAGGAGGATCCAATGGTCATGTTTAGTTCTATAGTCCTGTAAAAAATATATTGTAATAAACAGTATCAGGCTATATTTTATATCATCTCCAATCAAGGGGACTAAAAGGTCATAGGCCAAACATAGCCTTTAGACAAAAAACTCATCTCCAACCAAAGGGGCCAAAGGGCTATAGGCCAAACATAACCCCCTCAATAATTTATTATTTTAATTGAATTAATATGGTTAATTAAATTAAACTACCATATTAAAATAGTAACTCTCCATATTACTTCTCTTTCTCCTTCATTTTTCTTGTTTTGATCTTCCATTGCAGTTCGTTTTGAGTTAGAAAATGGTCCATTGAAACACCCTTTGGCATAAAGAAAGAACAATAACGAAGAAGGCGTGGTATTCTTGCACCTACCAAAAATCCATGCTTGACATTCTAACGCCAGTTAGCTGTTAGAAGGCAAATGGGCTGGCTGGCTGGAAATGGCTAGCCCGCTCGCCTGATTTGGGGGTTTTGGCCTATGAGGCCCACAATCCCTTTGGCCTAGCCTTCGGTTGGAGACGGTTTTGCGTGTCCTTTCGAGCTATTTTTAGCCCTATGATCCTTTGGTTGGGTCAGTTGGAGATGGCCTAAGGTCCCCATTTTAAGTACCTGTGAGGTCTTTTGTCATAAAACCCTTAGATTAATCTAACAGTGAAATAATCAATAACCTTAAATTCTCCTTGTTACACCCCGAACGAACCTTTGGAGAGGTGAATCAACTGCATCTTCCTCCAATCAACACTCACGCCTGCCTTCAAATGCCCATCTGGGGGGTTTGTTCCTTCCAATTGCTTCCATGTTACCGAGCCAATTCCAATCAAGCTCCTCAGTTGTTCACTTGCACTGAATAGTCTACAAAAGCACTTGGTCCTTGTGGACCAAGCACATGGGCTACTCTGCAGGGTTAGGCTATTCAATTCAAATTGGCAGAAGTGGTCAATGTCTTATTCTAAGGCATGGTGGCAGCAGTTGCAGAGAGTTGGGAACTCAATGAAAGGAGGCTTCATGGTATTTGACTTGACGTTCCAATTTGGCTTCCTGCATTTCAACGGCGAGGGCCCAAGTTTTGGGCTTGGTCGAAGAGATGTTGTCGCTGCCATGGAGATGAGGGAGAGATAAGGAATGGAGGGGAAAGAGACTGGGAGGGGAAGAAGACGGCTTGACATAGGAGGTTTCAAGTGTGAATTCTTTTTTCTAGTTCTTTTTTAATTGAGATTATTATTTTGTTAGGGTGTAATGGGGATAATATAAGGTTATTAATTAATCAACCGTTAGATTAATCTAAGGATGTATATGAAAGAAGACCTCACAGGTCCTTAAAAGGAGGACCTTAGGAGAGCATTCATGTGTCTCATTTAACCATATTAGTAAAACAAAGAACAACAAAGAATACATACATTGTCATTTAGTACTACGGTTTAGAAATATTCATTTCTGATTCTTGCTAGAAACCAATTTGAACCACATTTAAAAAAAAAAAAAAACAGATATAGTGTGTGAAAATATATAGGTTATCAAAATGTTAATTTTCTTATGATAATAAAATGAGTGAGGCCATTACAAAATTTCAATATTTATTTTCATTTCTTTAATAATATGTAAAAATGCATTTTTTATTTTGCTTTTTTTTATTACAACAATAATCTACACTAAAAGATAGGAGATGGTCTAAAGTCCCCATTTTGAGGACCTGTGAGGTCCTTTGTCATATAAACCCTTAGATTAATCTGACAGTGAATTAATCAATAACCTCAAATTGTCCTTGTTGCACCCCGAACAAACCTCTGGAGAGGTGAATCAACCATATCTTCCCCCAATCAACAATCATGTCTGCCTTCAAATACTCATCTGGGTTTGTTCCTTCCAATTGCTCCGATGTTGCCAAGCCAATTCCAATCAAGTTCCTCAGTTGTTCGCTTGCACTGAATGGTCTACAAAAGCATTTGGTCTTGGTGGACCAGGCACATGGGCTACTCTGCAAGGTTGGGCTATTCAATTCAAATCGGCATAGGTGGTCAATGTCTTATTCTAGGGCATGGTGGTAGCGGTTGCAGAGAGTTGGGAACTCAACGAAGGGAGGCTTCGTGGTATTTGACTTGACGCTCCAATTTGGCTTCTTGCTTTTCGACGGCGAGGGCCCAAGTTTTGGGCTTGGCCGAAGAGATGTTGTCGCTGCCATGGAGAGGAGGGAGAGATAAGGAATGGAGGGGAAAGAGACTGGGATGGGAAGAAGACGACTTGACAGAGGAGGTTTCACGTGTGAATTCTTTTTTCTATTTCTTTTTTAATTGAGATTATTATTTTGTTGTGGTGTAACGGGAATAATATAAGGTTATTAATTAATCAACCATTAGATTAATCTAAGGATTTATATGAAAGAAAACCTCATATGTCCTTAAAAGGAGGACCTTAGGAGAGCATTCATGTGTCTCGTTTAACCATATTAGTAAAACAAGAACAACAAAGAATAGATACAGTGTCATTTAGTACTATGGTTTAGCAATATTCATTTCCAATTCTCGCTGGAAACCTATTTGAACCATATTAAAAATAAAAAAAAATGGATATAGTGTGTGAAAATATATGGGTTATCAAAATATTAATTTTCTTATGATAATAAAATGAGTGAGGCAATTACAAAATTTCAATATTTAATACGTAAAAATGCATTTTTTATTTTGTTTTTTTATTACAACAATAATCTACACTAAAAGACAAGAGATAGTGTTTGAATCCGGAACATAATGGATTGAAACCACTAAGGCAATTCACCACATGTGTAAAAATGCATATTAGTGTATATTTTTTCTACAAGAGTAAATTATAGCAATGATCTCTCAACTTTAATCAAATTGGAACAATAATCCCTCAACTAAAATTTTACTACCATTGGTCCCTCGAATAACAAACGGAAAGAAGCCGGTTTTCGGCCATCTAACTCAACCCATGACCAGCAATGTCCACAAAGGCACAAGAGTGCTGCTCCCGCTGAATTGAACAATAAGGTGAGAATTTAGCAAAGAGGGGTGGGAAGCAAACTCGTGTGATCTGAAACATTGGTTTTTTTTTTTTTTTTTTTTTTTTTCCCCGGTTACACCACTAACTATTTCATCACATTTTCTTGCAGTGGAGATCAAGGTAACATATGATACAAAGATATCAGGGTCGTTTCTCAGTGTTGCCGGCCCAATATCTTGTATTTACAACACTTGTGTTATTTTCTTAGGGGCTTACTTGAAAAGCTCGAAATCGAATGATACATTTTGGAATGTGCGGTTTATTAGTTGTGCTAATTACAAGTTAATTACTTGTGCTAATTATCGAAACGAATTTAAGTTTATGATGCTAAATAAATCAATTTCTGCAGCATCTGAAAAATGATTTGCATTTCCTAAGATATAGAAATAGAATCCACAACATTGAACATAAACGGAGCAACTGTCGATTTTATCTTCGAATCAAATATACCAGACAGCAGATAGTAGCCTCGCGAGGCAGAAACTCTGGCTCACTTGTATAATTGCTTGAACCTTTTGCAAGCTTCTAATACATTTTTCCGGTGACCAAATGCGCTAACCCTGACGAAACCTTCACCCCCAAATCCGAAACCACTCCCAGGTGTGGTGACCACATGAGTCTTCTCAAGAATCTCGCTGAATACATCCCATGAGCTTCGGCCAGGGAAGTGCACCCACACATAGGGTGCATTCTTCCCTCCGTACACCTTAAAGCCAAGAGATTCAAATGTCTCCACTATTATTTCTGTATTTTCTTTGTAGAAACCAATCACCTCACGCATAGCCTACAAGGAGTAGAAATCAAACAAATATAACCAAAGCTTGTAACAAATGCAGGCGGATTTCAAATTTGAAACTTTACCATCGAATCACAACACATAAGAACACACCTTAAGGCCTTCTGGTGAAAGGCAAGCAAGACCACCAGCTTGGGATATATTGGATGCACCATTGAAGCAAGTACAAACGATGCGGTTGAAGTCCTTGGCGACAGGGAATCCATCTGAAAAGAGCAACTGCTTTGGAACAACAGTCCACCCCAGACGAACTCCTGTGAATCCAGCATACTTACTGAACGATGATGTCTCAAGCGCAACCTGCAATGGCCACACAGAAACATAATACATAAATTAGATTTTGCACATTCATAAATATGAGTCCAACAGGGTTTGCTTATGAAAAGTGAAATGACAGACGAAGGAATTTTCTAAAGTACAATGCACATATGCTTAGCCAACCAATCTGGGCCAAGTCTGACTAATTTTTATAGTGGAGACGTACTTCGAGAAACAAAACTGTGTACAGCATTATTCTCTACCATATTATCAAAACTTTCAGCAGGTAAAGAGAAATTGTCAATAAAACAAAGAATCAAGAGCCCTGCAAATATGCAAATTATAGATTACCTCTTTGGCTCCAGGGATTTCAAAAATCGAGCGTGGATTGTCATCTGACATATACATGGCATATGCTGAATCGTATACTATGATTGACCCATTATCCTTAGCAAACTGTACCAGCTGTGTCAGTTGCTCCCTTGTTGCAGCAGAACCAGTCGGGTTGTTTGGTGAGCAGAAAAATATGATATCTGTTCGAGCAACAGTGCGTAAATCAGGAAAGAATCCATTCTCAGGAGTACACCTCATGTACTCAATATTTCCGAACTTCTCAACATCTTTCTGATACTGTCCAGTCTGGCCCATAATAACACTTGAGTCTACATAAGCCTGCAAATAAGAAAAGTAAACTATCCTAAGTTTTAAACAGTACTTGAACACTAAACATTGACAGAAGAAGATAGATCTTTCTTTTTCCCAATCTCTGTCAAAAAATCTTTATTCAGAATGTAATCGTGTACATTAAAAATAGCAAAATAATCCTACCTAACATGACAATAATAGCAAGAGAGACGAGACATGACAAGATGAACAGGCAACTAAAGAATAAGTATGAAAATTTACCGGATACGATGGATCTTGCACTGCTATTGTGACATTGGACCCAAAAACAACCTACCATGGTAGAAACAAGGCAAACCCCGTATAAGCATGGTTATAGTCTGAATCAGTTAACATGAAAATATAAAATCATGATACATAGAAAGCATGAAACCTGAAGGCGGGATATGTCACATTTTGCGCCATCAGAAACAAAGATGTCATCTTCCTCTATGCCAAGGTTGTCATAAAATGTTGAAGCAATTGCAGCTCTTAGTGGCTGAACAGATTAACAATCTGGCTTAGTCTTCAGTACCACTAATATTATATATGGGAGGATATAATTGCATAGAATAACTTAAAAACTCGTCAACTAGCTAACTTATAGAGAAGGCCAAATACCTTTTCACCTTGTTCAGCTCCATAACCACTGTAACCCTCTAGGGTAGACAAAGCATGTGCCCTCTGCAAATCAGAAACAATATGGATTTAGAAAGACAAATACCGAACAACAATATGTTACACTTTGTTGTTTTATTTATTTTTATTTTTTATTTTTGTAAGGTAAATACACATATAATGATGTGTTAGAATGTGTATAAATCCTTGACATAAAGCTGCTCATAATGCATGGCTACTGTACCACTAAAATAAATATTTTCACTTTTCGTAGAAAAAGAACTTTTCTTGGTTTGGATAAAGAGCCTATATTTTCGAAGGATAACATATGAGACCAAGATCATCTACTGTAAGTGGTCTGAGAATAATTGGCGGTCACTAGATTAGATTACCTGGTTTGGCTCAATCAAAAGGTTGGCTACTTGACTGTCTCAACACTTCCAACTCAGCCAAAATCCAGCTCAGTTTACTCTAACAATGAACTTAACTTAGTTGGCTAGCAGAGTTAAAGATAAATGAATCATATAACAAGAGATCAAGAATCTTAAAAAAGGCAACCCATGTTTATTGTTTGAGTACTTTCACATTAACGCTCAGGCTGGTTAGGTTGATGTTAACCGCCTCAAAGAAACACATGTAAACAGGCGAGCTTTAAATAGAAATAGAAACACATTGGAGACAGAAACAAAGCAACATCAAGAACCATTTAAGGAGGAAATGGCTACATTCCTTGATCGCCATTTGAATAACTTTACACATGTACAGACATGTATGCTGCCTCTGTTGCATTCTGTTGAGAGACAATTTTTCCAAAAAATTGTAACCCAACACATTCATACATGCAATCAACCAAAAAATGAAACTGGCTTTTTCATTTGATTCAATCATGTCTAGGATAACACAATATTAAAAGTTGACAATAAAAGGTACCTTAGCCATGGCAGAGGTTATAACTTCTGGAATGGGCTCAGTAGTGTCACCAATCCCAAGGCTAATCACTTGTGCATCAGGGTACTTCTGCAAGTGTGCAGCCCTTCTTCTAGCAACCTATACAATTCGATGTAATGTAAAATCACAAACAAACCGGGAAACAGCAATCGATATATGAATATAGTACAGCAATAAGTCAAAAAATACAAAAAAAACCACACAAAGCAATAACATTTAGCATCTAGAGTAAAATTTAACGACTAGTCTTTCTTAAGTGTGCAAACCCAACATTTTATTCATAAACATATTACAGACGCAGGTTAGATATATCGATGCAGTAGCAATTGAACAAGTAAATCAAAAGGGCAATGCCATATTTGAGAGACCCAGTTGAGAAACCCAACACTAAGCCCCAAACACAGCAAGTGAAATTCATCACAAACCTCTGGAAAAAGATACCCAGCTTGAAGTTTGGCTATGTTCCCATTCCGGGACACCTGGGTCTTGTACTCTTCACATTAAAAATTCAAGAAAATTAGACTTTTTCACATTAAATGAATAGATTCAGAGAAAAGGGGGGGAGGGGAGAGACTGAAAGAGAGACCGGTCTTCTCTGCCTGCGGAGTGGCGACGCATTTGCAGATGCTGATGGGTTTTGCTGGAAGCGATGCATTATTAGCTCTGAAAACATTAAGTGTTAAAATGTGTTTGGAGGCTGAGAAAATTGGAAGGAAAAACGAGTTTGTGAGTGGGAAAATTAGTACCTGGAATTGAATGTGAATTTGTGGTTGGCGAAGAAAGCGGAGGAAGACGACGAGATCGAAGTCTGCAGCAGCGAAAAAGAAGACATTTTTGGATTTTGAAGAATCGCAGAGAAGTGTTGGATACTACTGTACCGGTTAGCTCTCGGCGGCGCTAAAAAGCAGAAGAGGGTAAAGGCGTTGCCTAATAATTTGGCAGTGCTTTTAAAAATAAGGAACTTTTTAACAAAAAGCTCTTAATATTGTTTATTTTAACAAAAAAAAATTATGTTTTTATATTAAAAAATTATTATGATACTATTTATTTTACCCTTTATTTTATCCTTATCATTAAAATTCAAAGTTTTCAAATCATTTTCATTAGTTTCCTCTTAAATAAGCTTTTAAAAGCACTTATAATGCTTTTGCGAAAAGTATTAGCACCTGTTTATTTCAGAAAGTAATTAGTGTATTTCTCTGGAATTTATTGTATTTTTACTAAAAATTGGTTTTAAAAATATTTTCACAAGAAACATCTTTAGTTATTTTAAATGTAACTAGCATATGGCACACACAAAATGTGTTAAAAAAAATAAAAAATTGTTTTTGAAATAGAAGGAGAGAGAAGAGAGTGATAGAGAATGTAGGAGTGAGAGATTTTTTTTTTTTTTTAAATTAGAAATATGTTATGATTACATGTACGTGTGGCTTTGAAAAATAACAAAATTTGGTTATATGAAATTACATTTCTACTTCATATTTCTTATTCATATTCTGTCTTAATTAAAAGATTAAGTTGATAATTTAATAAGATTTTAGTTGATAATAGATATTTTATTAATTAGTAGAGATTTCGAACGGCCCTAACTTGCCTTTCTCGTTTGTGAAAATGTAAGGGTATTTTGGTCCGAACGAACATTAATTTTCGTTCAAGTTTTGCGTTTTGAGGAAAAAGACTCCTCTCTCCTTTCTCTGTGATCTGACTTCGATTCTCATCACCTCCAAAAGAAGCAAACAGCGACGCTGCTAACGGCGGAGGAAACGTCGTCACCGGGTGAGCCACCGCCCCTATTTATTTATTTATTTTTTAATAATTTTCTTTGTGGTTTTTGTTTGGTTGAGATTCTTGAGAGCTAAATTATTTGAAAGAGTAGGAATGAGATTCTAGGTTTTCGTTAACACAAATTTGAGTTTGGAATTTCGATTGAGTTTGATTTCTGATGGCCACCACTTTGATCAAGAACATCAAGCCCAGATTTTTCCATGTGCATCTTTCAAAAGCCCTCTTTTTTTTTTTTTTTTACTTGATTTTGTGTTTAATTTTGTGATTCTGATTGCCTGTTTCGTAATTAGTTAAATTTTTCATTGTTTATATTTTCAAATTTCCGTATTGGGTTGTCTTGATTATCTGTAATTATATTGGTTTTGTATGAAATTTGTAATTCTGATTGGTCTGTGGCTGTTTCGATGCGAGTTTTCGCGTGGGTTTAGCTGTTTGCATGGTTCTGCATAATTTTTAGTTCAAATCAACTTGAGTATTATAACGCCCCCTGCATTAATTGAAGAGTTTTTGTATCAGGTTGTGACTTGAGAGTTGCATAAGAAGGTTTGAGAAGCTAATAAAGTTGAGGTTTCCATACGGTAATTTGCTTCATCTATGCATTCACTTTACATTATAGAGATAACTTGCCAAAGTGTGACTAGTCTGTTTTGGCGTATTAGAAAACGTAGTTCAAGATTAGTACTTTCATTTGGTACGCTTGTTGTTTACCCTCTACAAAATCTGTGTATTCTAAGTTCTGAAATAGCATCTTGCAAATTGTGTATGTACTATGTGGTCATTAGGATATAGGAGGGATGCGTACAGAACTAAGTTTTTGAATTAGTTTGTAACTCTAGAAAGTCCAGGAGATCAATTTGTTTATTTTTCTCAAGATGTTACCAATTTGGTGGCCTTATGCAAGTAGAGGGGTTACCGTAAGAATACTACAAACTTTTATGATGGCATGCCTATTGTAAGGAGAGTAGAAGGGTTTTCATCAGTGGACACTACACTGTCAATTTGTTTTTGAACTTTGCAAGTAGAAATCAGATCCATCTTTACTTTTGTTTATAAATTTTTCTTGATTGTAATTTTGTAAAAATATGTGTGGAATTCGGAGCTTTTAAATTAGTTTCTATCGTAGTAAATCTAAAAGTTTTTTTCTTCTTGTATGGTTTTACCATATGGTTCCCTCTAAGGAAGTACAGTAGTGACCAGGAGAATTACACGAACTTCTTAATGTAACTAGAATAGATCGTGTTTAGCAGTCTGCCTGCAATTTTTTATCAATTGTATCTCGTTTCAATTTTTCTTCCTGTGGAAGATGATGTATATATACTTAATGTCAACTCATCCACCTCCACCGCTGTCCCCCCCCACCACAAAAAAAAAAAAAAAAAAAAAAAAAAAAAAAAAAAAGGCAGAAAAGGGGACTGGAATTTAGTTACGTTTTCTAGCTGTTTCGAAATTTTGTTCCCAAAAATGCTTTGGTACCTTAATTATGTAGCAAACATGCATAGCTTGTTGACATGAGTGTATATTGCTTCTGTGTAAAGTGTACTTCTTTTTGGAAAGAGATCTTCTCAAGATCTCTTCCACCAAGGCCACCAGATCAGGTGATCCAGGCCTTCCAAATTTCATCCAATGGTCCATGCTTTTTAAGGGGTCAAAACAGGTGGGCCGTTTGATGAAATTTGGAAGGCCCAGATCACTTGATCTGGTGGCCTTGGTGGAAGAGATCCGGAGAGGATCTCTTTCCCTTTTTTTCTTTCTAAAGTTTTAACAACTAATAGCTTGTTGACATGTGTCTACTCTTTTTTCACATTCATATTAAGTTGTCTGTGATTCCAAACTTATCAAGACTATTTACTGCATTTATTTTTTTCCAGGAAGTTGCTTATAAGGGTTAGATGGATCTTGAAACAGAGAACAGAATAGCTTCAATTCTTATGAGAGAAGCCGCTGAATTGCGGCGTCAAGCTGAGAAGGAAGGTGTGCATGCTTATCTTCAACAACCTAAAACAAGATTTCGGCCAAATTCACGGTTCCTCAGTGCTACTGTTCGTGGCGTGCAACAAGGTCGGTTCCTATACTGCTGTATTTATAATTTAGTTGTAATAGGACTTCATAATTCCATTTTGGAGTAAAAACGATACTTATGAGTGTAGACATTTCTTTTTTAAAAAGTAGACACTTTACCGGTTTCTGAAAAGGTCTTGGATCATGCACTGTTGCCTTCCCTAGCTTGCATCAAATTGTGTAACTAGAAATCTATGATGCGCCTAGTATGTTTTTGTTAGCATGTATGAGGTTCTATTGCTTTTATGTTAAAAGTACAATCAGAATTTTCATGCACACCATGTTTTATTTGTTTGGTGACTGCTGTGTCATGCAGCTAAAGTTTTTATCTTCGTTTGTTTCCTCCAGCAAATCGAGTTGTTGAAGTGAATGAGATGTGGCGACTCCGGCAAAAAGAGAGAGAATTGGACAATAGGCTTAAGGGGAAGAAGGATGAGAGCAGAAATGACAGGAGTCACAGAGACAGTAACTCTCCAAGAAGCAGCGGTAAGGGACGTGCTGTCCCAGATGATAGTGCTGGTCCTTCTTGCTCGTCAAGGAAAAGAGAATATGAGAGCTGTCATTCAAGGCAAGAGAATGGTTTAAGGGATGAAGAACTTGAAGAATTTTTACATTCAAGGTCTCTCTCTCTTCCTCCCCACCTCCCGCGTGGGAGAGAATATATGACTAATTAGCGTGAATTTCCTTGTATGACAGAATCAAGCGTGGCAGAGGTGCTGTTGGGTCAAGGATGGACGAAACAGGCCCTTATCTTCCCCGTTCTTCAGACTCCAAGGAAGCGCTGCCACAGAGCCCCAGTGTACAAGAACGCCGTGTGTATGGACCAGAGAGGCCTTCACATAAATTATGTTATTCTTCTGAAGAGGAGCTTGACAATGAGAGGAAGAAATATAAAAAGGTGAAGCCTGGTAGCTCTAACAAGCACAAGTCCAAGGAAAAATCGAAAGAGAAGAAGAAAAAGAGGAAGGACGAGAAGAAGAGGAGGAAGGACGCGAAAAGAAGTAAATACCATGCTTAAGAGGCGCTTTATAGGAGGGGTCATCTTAGTTTGTGGCGATATTTGATCGTTCACAGTTGTAGACAAGATCTGAAACATATCAGAACTTGAATCGCAATGTTTCATGCTTGTAGCCTTGTACGGAGTTGATGCGCAACGCAACCGCTGTTATTGAAAACGAAAACGAAGACGGAGTTGTATTTCAGTTGTATCATTGAATCAGATTCTTCTTGTTCGTCTTCAAGTTGGAAAATTATATTCAAGTAGCTCAGCTCTTCCTTTTCGGCTCTATATTTTTAATCCCGGTTTTTACGGACGAAAAAACTTGTGCAACAGCTGAGTACGAAAAGCTTTCACTCGTAAGACCCAACTCCTGGTTCATATTCAGCAGACATGTAGAGGTATATTTTTCTCAAAGCATTGTAACAATTTACCATAAATCCAAAATATTCACAACATTGGGTGGATAAAAGTTGACATTCATCTCGGACATAAGCAGATACTAATACCGGATAACGTAATTCCATAAATCTATTAACTTCTCAACCGTATGACTATTTAATACAGTTTTGGTAGAGTTTTCTAACAAAGCTATTTCAGCACTTACAGACACAAGACACTCTGCTTCCGAGAAATGCCAGTGTTATGAGTCCTCGAACTGATGATCAGTCTCGTCAAAAATCTCCTCCTGCAATACGAATATTTGAGGTCAGGATACGAGGCCTCGTTAGCAAAATTACGATGCATCGAAAAATAGAAATAGTGCTTCAAATGAGATCTAGTACCTGTAAAAGTTCTTCGATAACATCTTCCATTGTTATGATGCCAACAGCCTCTTCCTCTTCAGGTAGTTTGGGGAGCTCACCATCAGTCTGCAGGATGTCTGAGTACATCTCCTTCGTCCATTTCTTGCTTCTGGACCCGGTCCTGTATGAATTATTCGCACTGTTTGAATTCGGAAAGCTCTTCCACTTCTGCAGTGATCTTTTGCTCTTCAACTTCTCGTGAAGAGGCTTTTCACCGTCAATGTCGACTTTCATTTCTTTCACTGGACCTATTAAGGGAGATACAGAGAACAGTTACAATCAGTCTATCACAAAAACAAAAAACAAAAAACAAAAAAGTCCGATTGTAGAGTTTGAAGGGGCGGATGGAAAATTTCTAGCTAAGGAAATTGTCAAGGCATTCTACAGTAGGAAGCAGGTACTTACTGTCACCCGGAATGCCATTAGTCTGCTCCGCATTCTTATTGCACCCTCTTACAACAATAGCCATGTGACTGTGACCCTTTTGAAACTCATTCAATATGTCATATAAAGGCAACATTTCTGGAACCCTATCAAACAAATGAGAGTACAACATCATTTTATGTAAATCATCTTCAATTTGTACTGAAATTAATCCTATAATAAATGTGAACTTAAATCAACGCAAAATACCTTGGAATCTTGCGTATAGTGACATTCTTTACAGGTACTTCTTCTTCTGGGTTCACCGTTAACAAATTTTTTACCTAAATTTTGAATTTTAAGTAGTTGAGAGAAGTATGTCACAAAGAAAAATATAGCAAACTAAAATCAAAATAAATCAAATGGAATGAAAGCAGAAAACAAGATACATTAACTTGTCGACCATGCTCGAAATTTAAGCACCAATTAACTCAACATGACTTTGGATTACAATTATTTTAGTAACCTGTTTAAGTTTCATAGCATAGCGTTTCAACATGTCAAATAAATTGCCTATGCGCAGATATTTTCAGACTCAAAGTTGATAGAGATATTTAACCCAAGTGAACTCTGATTTACATTGGTTTTAACCTGCATGTTGGGAACTTGGGAGGTACAGAAAAGGGCATTGTTAAAAATTTACCAGGATGAGTCCAATAATATTTGTTGGCTCCTCATAATAAACCGGTACTCTGCTATGCCCTTTCTCCAATATTAGATTCATCAAATCCCTATGTCATAAGCAGCATTTAGGGTTGCAAATCAAAACATTATTATACAGTCAACAAAAGTATTTTCTGCTATAATGCGTAAAGCATAATAAACCTGTCAAGCTTGGCATTGATATCAATTGCAAAAGTTTCAGCTATAGGAGTCATGGCATCACGAGCCGTTTTCTCAGAGAGTTCAAGTGCTCCGGCAATAATGGTTGTTTCATCATGTGTCAACTCTCCACCTTTTCCGGCCTAGAACAAGACAGACATATGGTTATGAGGCAGGTCGTAAGTACTCTAAAAACAGAAGTGAGAAAAAAACCCAACGAAAGAATTACACAAGAATGATGAAGCTGATATGACAGTTGACAATTAAATTTAAAAGAGCTGTCAGACGTACCTCATTGCCATGCATATCTACAAGCGTTTTCAACTCAGCTCTGCGAAAGAGAGCTACATGTCCATGGCCCAACAGAAAGTCTAATAGCTGGAAACCACGTAGAGCGTAACAGTCAGAGAGTTGACCTCATTCCACTAGCATAAGAAATTGCAAAGAAAAAAGTAAGTGCTAAAACTATCATACCTTACTAATAGGATATGCAACAGGAAAGCAGACCCAAACAAGAACACGGACAACTGGAGCCACTGTTGCGCCTATAGCCAAACCATATCGGGAACAAACAGATTGTGGTATAATCTGCACACACAGGTGAAACAGAAGTTAGTGGCACGCACATGGCATGTTTTATATCGTCAATGACTTCAAATATACATGTAAGAATGGTATATCAATATAGTGATGCTAAATCTAACTTTACGTTCTTAAAGTAATTTTTCTCAAGCAAACCAACAAACATCAACATAGGGTTGGGTTGTGGATATGCCCTCTCAGTGTTGCCTCAAAGAGCCAGTTAGTTCAGATCATAGACAACTAACAAAATGAAAACATCCTCACAGAAGTCAGACTTACAAACTTCAACTATCGATGTTCTAGGCCATCCTACAATACAAACAAAATGATATATCACTTACCTCGCCAAACAGAAGAATCAGTGTCACCGAAATGAGGATTGCACCCCAAGCTTTCAACAAACCATCAAGAAAAATTGGGAGTGTCTGAGAGAAGGAATAGAGATTTCAATATCGTCTTTCCTTTTATTATTATTTTATTGAAGTTAGTATCTTTTCCAACAAACATCAATAACATGTACCTCCATTGCAGCAGCATTGCAAATCAGCAGGGTGCAAAGCAACAGATGCTGGTTTTTGACAACTGGTAATATCTTCGCTGCAATTAGAAACAAGATACAGAGACAGGCGAAATGATTAGCTAAACCACAATGTCCAAATCAATATCAAATGAAGCTAGTACAACCGAATCTATCTTTACAAAGCTAAAAACCCTTGCACAAAAACATTCTTTTTCCATGGGAACCTTTATGCTATATCTTTCAAGTAAATTTACAGATTCCTTATAACCCAAGACATTAAACAAAGAAGAAACCCAGTATTAATACTCATGGAAGATGTTGCTTTCGGCTGCCAGAAAGCGCTTTTAGCCCTGCGAGAAGCAATCCCAAATGGGCTCTAATTCTCACGAAATCACTTTTCATTCTTTAATTCCAACACTGACTCACCCTTTCTCCTCTCAAAACACCACTTTTCATGCCAATGGAGAACTAAAGTTTCATGTTTTAACAAGGGTAAGTGAAATTATCAATATAATTGGGCAAAATATTTCCACAGCTGAACAATCCAATTCCAAACAATCATATCCATCTCCTTATAATCAACTAACCTCGAATCGAAATCCATACAAAAACAACAATCCAGATTATACTAAAAATAGTAGAAATAAACATCAAATAGGGTCCCACACCATTTTCTGTCCACCTTTTCTCGCATTTTCCCAGCAGCCAAACAGAACAGAGAATTCAAAACGAAACAAAACAAAAATTCAGAACCCAAATCAAAATCAGAAGCCGTACCAGCGTGCTTGCGATCCTTCGGCGTCCCGGACTTGGCGAGGACTTCGAGATCGACGAGGCTCATGGACATGAGGCCCAAGGTGAGCCCGGACATTAGCCCCGCGAACAGCACCAGCAGCACGATGACCACTATGTGAATGAAGAATCCACTGGTGCAGCACTCGTACTCCACCGCCATTGAAGCTGCAACCTTTCTTCTTCCTCAGCTCGCAATCAACTGATTAAGCAGCTACCTCCTCCACAAAGCTTCCGAATTTGGAAAAACCAGAGCTCCGATATCGCTCCCTCTCAGAGAAGAACCTCCATTGCTGATTGCTCGAGCTTCTTCAACAGAACACCGACTCAAGAATTTAGAGAGAGAGAGAGAGAGAGAGAGAGGAATTTCCAGGGCATGGTGGGAACTGGGAATTTATAGCACTACAGCGTTTGGAATCACCTTTTTCATCCGCTCTGATAATTTAGTTTTTTTTTTTCACGTTTTAGTTTTTTTACTTTATCAAATTATTAAAAATAAATAAACAGCTTTCACAACGCTTTTTGTTGTCTGAAAATAAACTTTTTTAGTTTTATTGTTCATTTCTGTTATATGTCTTGTTCTTATTTCTTCTTCTCTTTTCTTACATTTAGTTTTCCTTTTTTTTTTAGCTAATACCAGAAAATAAAACAAAAACCAATTTGTCAAATCCATCCTAAAATGATAAAAAACAGTTTTAACAAGAAATTGATGATAATGGTTTTTCAGGTGGTGGCTTGTAGCTATGACAGTTGAAAGCGTTTTACTTCTTTATTTGATGTCAAAGTTCGACTCAAACTTTTTCTATTTAGATTACTTTGTGCAAAAGAAACATACCGTTATATTTAACATGGACCTCATTACATAAAGGTATTTCTATTAAATAAGAGATATATATATATATATTTTTTTTTGTGTATGTACAAAATATGTAGAAAAAATGGAAAGCTTGACACATGAGACTGAAAGAAAAATATAACCAAATTTAGGTTATCATTCACAAAATGTTATAACGTAAAATGGTGAGAAAGTGGGACCTGGCTTCTCTACCCTCCCAGTTCCCATACACTCTCATCTCTTTTTATTTGTGCGGTCACGGTTAAACCACGTCAACATTTTATATCACTATTGTTTTTTGTCTTATTATCTCTACAAAAAAATCAATATAAAATATTAACGTGGCTTAACCATAATCGTACAAAATAGGAAGTGATGAGAATGTATGAGAATTAGGAGGGCAGAGAAGCCGGGTCCAAGAAAGTGTGGGGAGAAAGATAGATAGGATTAGAATGGGAATTTGCTTTGACTCTTGACCATGTACCCTACCCACTACACTATTACATAAAAATTATATATATATATATATATATATAATATGCAAAGGATATTGAATACTTTTACCCTATTTTCATTAAAATATATAAGTACATATTACTTAGTATTACAATTTAATAATATTTGTTTATTTGTAAGTAAAAAAATTTATATTCAAATTTTATAAATAACAAATACGCTACTAATTCGAGGAAATAGAAGTGTTGTTAAAATCAAAGTGAAGGGGTGAAAAGAGGTTGATAATGATAATAAAAAAGAGGTTGATAATGATAATAACGTATGTGTATATATATTTATATGTATAGTTGGAAATGGGTTGGCATTGTGTGGGGGTTGACGTGTGGTACAAAGGTGGGATGAGCTAGTGGTCGATTTGGAGAAGCGAATAACTTTGATCTCAACTCCTCATCAAACTTGCGTCGTTATAATCTTCATTTCTTCGTCATCTATTTGGCGGGTCCACGACAGCTAAACGGGCGTGCAGTTGCAAGCTAGCTGCTGGCTGAGAGAGAGAGAGAGAGAGAGAGAGAGCATTGTCACTGTGTTTGGTGTCTTACCCTAATCACATGCTTTCTCGATGTTGCTGACTAATGATAGATTAATGAGGATTAAATTATTAATGAGACAACCCATACGTGATTCGCTCTCCCATCTTTTTCCAATTTGTTGTGATTTAGTTTTATATTAAATAGTAAATACATACAAGGTAAGTACAACTTTATGTAATACAACATATACACTGACAATCCGAGAAGGAAAACTTTTTGTACTTTAGTCTCATTTAATACAATTTTATTGTGTCTTGGTTGCCGTATGCCATAACTATACAAGATTCGCTCTTATTATAACCTTAAAGCATTAGTATAAGGAACCTTGCGTTGCAAAAACCATAATATTTTTGAACCATCTCCAACCATTCGATTAAAACCTAAAATTCAGGTTATAAACTAACCCAATCCTTGTCTTGTCTAATGGTTGAGCTAAAATATGTTTTGAATTAAAACATAAAATTTAGGCAAATTTAATTCAGAATTCCGGCTAGGGTAAAAGGTTGGCACATCTTATGCATGTGGACGTGCCCAAAAAAGTGGAGGTTGCAGCAAAGTGACGCGCCTAACGCACCAGAGGCATGAGGGCTGACAAGAAGTGGGGCTCGCCCCTGACTAGAATGTCGGCTACCCAAAACAAGCCCAACAACTCTTTTTCGATCCAACGATCCAGACTCAAACCTATTTAATTTTAAATCTTTCAGTACATTAAATCTAACAACTGAGATCGAATATGTTCAAATCTAACGGTAAAAAAAGATCTTACAGCTCAAAATTAAATTCAACAGCTAACAATTTAAAAAAAATATAAATCAAAATTCACCCAAAAATTCTATAAATACATGTTTCATGGGGTTGGTTTAGTGAATTTTCAACTTTTAGATAATCTACATAAATTTTATTTTAAATAAAGTTACCAAAAATTTTTTCCTCCTAAATTCATTCTTTAATAATCTCGGGTAAAAATTTTAACCTAGGATCATTAGAGGAAAAAATTGCTTTTGGGTTAAAACTTAAATTTTTGCTAAATTAAAATTTTTAAGTTTAACCCAAAGATTAGAGACGATCTTAGATAATGAGAATATTCCACAAAAGTTTGGCTTTATGTTTCTTGTAAAAACGCCAACCTCGCTATTTTATAATGAGAAATTTCCAAATTTTGTTGTATTTTACAACAGAGGCATAAATATGTGATAATTAGGGTATTAGATAAAAAGGCATCCATAAAGAAAAACTCTAGGAGAAATTTAATCAAACATTTTGTCTTTCACTTTAAAGAAATACTCAATTAATGTTGGGGCCAACTAACAAACAATGATAAACATGCACTATCATTCATGAAGGAGAAGGATGATCCAACATGAAGCTTTGATTTGGAATCATATACCCAACGTTCGTCTTCTTACTATCTAATAAGATAACATTATTCTCATGACAATAACAAAAAATTTATTCATGTAAAATTATTATATAATAATTAATTTAATTCGAAATCGAATTAACCTAATATCGGCGTATTCAGCTCATATTGAATGAATAATCCGATTTAATATCATTATTTGAGATTTGTAATTATGAATCGGAAAGTGAAAAAAATAAATTGCAAATCAGATGGAATGTGTGGCATGCAAGTAATATAATCCGAATTACGTGGGGTTGCTAAGACACCCTTTTACTCCTAGGACAATGATAAAAACCTTGATCACCTTTTGGCAATCGTCAACCTTTCAAACTTTAAGCTTAATTAATTAACTAAAAAAATAATTAACCAGGAGACAAAGAAATGATCATACTATTTAATATTATTAGCGTTAATGCGAATGCCACTTCTCTATGCGTGCCTCGTATACAGAGTTGAAAATCAAAGTACACACAATGAATGGACGAATAAATGGATTACTAAATTAGGAATAGTATTGGAAATGAAGAAACACTAGAACAACTACATAACTCAAAAAGACTACATTTGTGACTAACTTATTATTTTATAGAACTAACATAACTCTAATAGGTAAGGAAACGAAACCCTAATTTTAGCATGCTAGGCTCAAAAAAAACCAAACATTAAAATAAAACTAAAGGCAAATACTTTTCAAAATATAGTGGCATGACATGCATAATTTATACTCTTTTTTTTTTTTTTCCTTACAGAAAAAAGAAAAAGATGTTTTTAGTTGTTCTCTATCATGTATTTTGTAGTAGTGATGAGAGTTGATGATAGATTAATATAATGCTAACTACATTGTGAATTAGATTATAATATACAATGCTACGGAGCACTATAGACAGAGTCGAAGTCTTAATAAATCAACAACGAACTTGGAGAATACAAATTTGTCCATCTGAAAACACAACAAAGACGATTTATAGATGTCGGCTAGCCATCGCATTTTTTATAGTAGCGATAAGAGAGTTAATAATATTTATTTTCTCAATAAAAAAACAAACAAACAAAAGTGTCTTCAAATAGATTAATATTAATGGCTTAACAATTTCAGTGGGAGTTAGGTTAACACATACTTTATGGTTGGTGGTTTCGAGTTGAATTAGATATCAAAGAAAAATTCTGATCACTGATGGCGGAAGGTGTGGGAATATCCGTGCCTGCAATTTGTTGCATGTTTCTTCTCACCATTCTTGGCTTGAAATTATGCCCTGCTAGGCAGGTGGTTGTGTTGTTGACAACAACGTTGTTAGTCTGAAACTCCTATGCCTTTGTGGACGTTGCGAGCCGCCGACTGATGGCAAGAGAAACTCAAATTCCCTTCCCCTCCCCCAAAAAACCCTCCAGTTCATACCAATCCACTGGGCTCCAGGGAGCCCGACTTTTCCCCCAGGCTCGAATCGACATGCCCAACAACTGAGGTAATGTGATGTCAGCCACAGTTGAAATTTTTTTGGCACCAAGAGTGTGGAAAACATGCACGAGTGGACGCTTGTCTCTGACAACATTACATGGGGAAAGTTGGACCGTTAGATTTCAAACGGTAAAAAAATTTAAAATCTAACCCCAACGGCTAGACAATGTGTCGCAATCTGGACCATTTAATTTTCCAATAAGCGGTCCAGGTTTGTTGGCTTAAAAAAAAAAAAGAGAAATGTTACCGTTGGCTATGTGTCACCATTGGGCTGTTGGATTTCAATTTTTTTGTAATCCAATGATCTAGATTAATTAAGTTAATAAAATTACAAAAACTATAAAATAAATTATAATCTTTTTTTCTATAAAACTTATCGGAAATCTATCTACAAAATTCTTACATAATCATGACACGTGGTGCCATGGAATTTGTTAAAAATCTACTCGAAAATCTATCCACAAAAATTGTACGTTTAGACAATAACACATGACATGATGAGATTGGTTAAAAATTATACCCAAAACTAAAAATAAAATCATCTTTTATTATTTTATAAAAAAATATTTTAATACCAATAGCCTAAGCTATTTAGTTTAGGAGTAAAGATACACTTGGACAATTACTGTTCACTAAAGGCAATTAATGTTCATTTTGGGGGATTGAGTTGTCTATAGCCTAGGGATCGTTTAGGGGTGGAGTTGCTCTTACAATGCTCGTTTTTGCTTACACTGGTTTTATAACTTTCTTGTCAACAATATACTATATATACACATGTGTCTTTTATGCAAATGGATCTTTTATTTTTTTGATAAAAATGGGGACTACTTGTGGAGCCTATCCATATTGAATTTCAACGATTTGAATCATTTATTTTTCAAGTTGTACTTATAGATCATCATTGCAAAATATTAGCTCAATTGAGTTTAAAGAAAATAACGAACACTGTGTTTTACGAAACAATGAAATTTCATCATGACAATCAAATGGGTAAATGATTTCGGATTGAAATGATTTTTTACAAGGATGATCTATGAATGAAAACCCAAAAAATAGTCATACACTGACTAGGTTTTAACGAGGCATTTAACCTAGAATAGTCATGCCCTTGTGTATGTCAAGTAGACACTTAAACTTGATTTTGCATTACTTGTTATAAAAGGGTTAAAGTTTGAGAGAATAACCTTTTTAATGGTAGGTGCAAGGCAGATGTAAAATGCCACACTAAAACTATAGCACAGGCAGATAACAAATAAAAGCAGAGAAAATAGATGATGTTACTGATATTTTTCTCTCGTTCACTTCTTCTTTTCTTTCCTTGTAACTTAAAAACATGCGGAGTGCTCTATTTATAGAGTAACTCCAAACTGATGCAGTTAATGCATCTTGAAATTTATGAAACTTCGTCTGACTATACAATCTCTTTCACTTTGCATGGGCATTGAAAACTTTGCCCATGCAGAAGACTTTCACAAATGAAACTGTGGGCATTCATTGCCCATGAGACTTTTCAACATTACTCACCTTTTTCTTTAGACTATAGTTTTTTTTTCCCATATTGGGTTTTACAAAGCCGGCTTTGTTAGACTTGTTTTTATATGCAAGTTCCTTGTTTCAGATTAGCATGCTACTTTATCATTGTCAACGAGACCACTTCATCAACCATCTTTGTAAGATATGATGTGATAACTACTTGAGTATTTAGATATTCAAGGTGGAGTGTTGTAATTAATATTTAGTACATGTGTGATTTTGTAAATCCAAGATAAATTGGGTTTACGATTACTCTTTATTCTTGTGATTTTTTTCCTATTAAACTTTGTAAGTTTGTATTACCTGGAGAAAAAATTTCTCTCTTCTGATGATTTATTATAAATAAATGCCCTGGCACAAGGAAAATACATCCTACAATTTTCCTTTGCCTAATTCTCTCCACTTTCTCTCTCTCTCTTGCCGCACCTTCTCTCTTCTTTTGGTCAATTGGCCACAATAGTTTGTGATAACAAAAATAACAGTGCGACAATCATCCTTTTTATTAGTTTCTCTAAAATATTTAACTTTGCCCTCATTAGTTGTCAATTTTTATTCACATTATTATGAAAAATCAAAAAAAGAAAAAAAAAGAAAAAAGAAAAAAGAAAAAAGAATTAAAATTAATGTGAAAAAGGAAAATGAATTAAAATTAATAAGAAGGACTAGCCGTGATTTAGCCTTTAGAGATACGCTAAGCTAGAATAATTCAAAATTCGTGAGATAGAGATTATTATGCGTACTAAAATCTTACATGACATGACAAGTGATATCACAAACACATGTATTTTCAGTCACTCAATGCATTTTTTGGTAAAATATCACTAGTTTCGATTAAGTTAGGATGATACTATCAACATATTCATTTTTACCTTCCACACCCTTCTTAATTTTAACCATTAAATCAAATGAATTGAAGATAATCAAAAAATATAAATTAACAAAAAGTGTGTAAAATATAAACATGAGTATGTGAATAACACCGCGCTTTAAGTTAACATTGTTGGAAACTTGTCTACAATACAAAATGCTTATATTGATTTCGTAAGACCCTTTTCATTCTTCTTTGAAATTCAATAATAAAAGGGAAATATTATTGACATTTCAAAAATCTCATTCTATACTCCTCACAAATGTATTTTTCTTTCTAAATATCAAAAGTTTGGAGTGTAGAATGAAAAATTTGCAGTATCAATAACAATTCCTTAATAAAAACTAGACTATTATATTAGCATTTGCACAAACAAATTTCACTTTGTTGTGGCAAATATTAAAGGAATATTGAGAATAAGACGCAACTCCACTTGCACAAAATAGGGTCGGTGTTTATTATATTACTTTTATTTTAGTCTATTAAATGTACTTTTATTTAAGACTAATGTTAGAGAGATTAAATTTGTAAATTAAATATAAAGATGGTTGATTGTATTATTACTTAATTATTAATAAAAGTGTTTATTTTTTATTAATGACTTCTTATTTAATTTGCTAATTTATTGTACAAATTTAATCTACCCAGTAGCATTACCGATTGTTTAATGGAGATGTAGACTTTGCAGTGGGTAGGACCTGCTGTTGTATGAAGCTCCTCCTACAACTACAAATTAAATAGATTCCAAACACTCTCTGCGAGCTAAAGAGAGTAAGAAAGCACCAGCTCAGATCTGAATCGCGCCCTAGATCTCCTAGTCCAGCTTTTCCCGCTGCATTTTCCTCAGGTTTCTCCCCATTTACTTCTCGCATCATTGCTTTTTGCTTTGCCTTTTCGGATTCCAGATCCGTTTATGTGAATTCAATCGACTGATTTTATCCGCAAATTAGCTTAATTTACTGCTTAATCGATCATAATTTGAATTGTGTATTGATTTGGGCGAAGATTGCATTATTATGCATGTGTTTTTTGAGTTCTTGCTAATTTCGTAGTCGATTGGATATATGGGTTGGTTTTATTTGCAAGATTTTTGAGCTCAAACTTGCATGTTTCAGTGGAATCTTCCTCAATTTCTCAACTTTTAGATTGATATTGCTGCATTCGTTGATGGTTTGTGGGTAGATTTATGTGAGAAGCAATATTGTGTATAATATGGAGTAGCTGGCAGAGTGCGGTATATCTGTATGGGTTTGAATTGATGTTTGGAATGCGAATTTTGTGTTTGATGTGGATGCCGAAAGATCTCTCTGCGGCTTTTTCATAGATGTTTGTGCCGGTTTAATTTGGATGATGTGAATAACTTGAGATCAGTGAGTAGAAAACAGTTAGAAAAACGTTTCGGCAGAAGGCATTTGGAAACACTGCTAATGGAAGTTTTTTTCTTCAACTTATGCTACTTCTGGCAGGATTTCTAGTTTGCAGAATTTATAGTCATGTCGAGGAGGCCAGTAAATCCTTCCAGACGCATTGGTGATGGTGGAAGTATCCCATTTGTGGGTGCGGTGCAATCCAAAGCACGCTCATCACCTCTACTGTCCATAGGACTTGTGCTTGTGGTACTTTCTATCACCATTTTCTTCCGGTGCATCATTATTTTTTTTTTGAGATCATGGTGTAATCCTAACATATCCAGAAACAAACAGTCCTGACAAAGTTGAGCACAAACAGATGACTAAAATGTGTCCACTATAAATTCAATCCTAGTAGTAATACCGTCACTGAACCCAATTACACGAGCAGGTCTAGTTTCTTTAGGAAAATACTGACTATTAACTTTTAAATTTCAGGGTGCAGTTCTTCTCGTCTTCTACGCTTTTAGCGGGTCAGGTTAGTAGTTGTTTTGACTTCTACTTGCAAGTGAGGTTTATCAAAAACAATATTTCCTAAAATTATGGTATGAAGAAGTGTGATTCAAATGTCATCCCAACTCTAACAAAAAACGTTGATGGGGGCATATATCTTTCCATTCACCTTTCAAGAAAAGTGTTTAGGCAAGCTATGCAACTCTGACAGCTACCAACACTGTCCTTTCTACGTTCCATTTTGTTCTCAATTATTATGGTTTGTATTACAGGTGGCCAGAGCACTAAAGAGGCTGTAATGAAACTTGAAGGTATATTTCATGATCTATTCTATTGTCTAGTGTCCATAACTCTTAAAAAGTTTTGGGTTATCGAATGCAATAGCACACATACTTACCAAAATGGGATGCTAGAATTCCATATTGTCTATCATAAATTTCTTACATTGCATCCTTGAACTCACTAGTTATCTATATATGTTTTATTTAGCGAGCCTATCCAATTCTGTTGGATTCTCGGTAGAATTGTATAGATTCCGTCAGGAGTTGGTGTAATAGTTTTTTGTCCCAGAGGAACAAGGCTGTACAGAATTATTCTGTTGAACAGTTCAGGCAAACTGATCTTAGTTGTTTCAAAATATGTAAATATCATTATAAAGTCTCCGTTTCCTTTTATTTTAATTTACTTTTTTTAAGAATTAGAAACCCTTTGCTGTGAGAGAATTTTTTTCTGTATTTTTGTGTTGTATTTTAGCATGTAGGTTTTTCCAGGTACAAAAACTATTTTAGAGTTTGAAAATCTCTAATTTGTACATGTAGGTGGTTTTTCGTGTACATTTGAAGTTCAAAGAGTAATACCTATACTAAAGAAAGCATATGGTGATAGCATGCGTAAGGTGTTGCACGTGGGCCCTGAAACCTGCTCAGTGGTATCTAAATTACTAAAAGAAGAGGATACTGAAGCATGGGGTGTGGAACCATATGACTTGGAAGATGCTGACGCAAGTTGCAAGAGTCTTGTTAGCAAAGGCATTGTGCGGGCGGCTGATATAAAGTTTCCACTGCCATACCGGGCAAAATCTTTTTCTCTCGTAATAACATCGGATGCATTAGATTACTTGTCTCCAAAGTACCTCAACAGAACTCTTCCAGAGTTGGCGCGGGTATCTGCTGATGGTGTTGTTATCTTTACTGGTAAAATTTTCTCAGTAAACACACCACCCCACCCCCTGTCCAAATGAGATTTACTGATGGTATTTGTCTGCATCTCTATTCAAAATCGGTTAGCAGAAGCTAATACTTCAACTTAAATGGTGGAGGTGCAGGCGTACTGCCTTACTGATCAAAATCTAAACACAATCTTTTAGTTGGTCATGCCCGTGATTGATTATACAAATCATACATGACAGTTATTGTTCTCTTTGAATTTTTACGTACTTGTCGTTTCCTTTTATAGGTTATCCAGGTCAGCATAGAGCTAACGTTGCGGAGCTATCCAAATTTGGCCGTCCAGTAAGTTATTAATGTTTAATAACACATTGATGACAATTGCTGGTGCAATACTATTTTTGCTTCTCAATTTCATTTTCTTGCTTTCATTGTATGGATGTGGCAAGTTTAACTTCCTATTAACTTTACAAAAGTTAAATCTGGAAGAATGACGCAATGATTTTTTTTTGAAGGCGAAATTGCGAAGCTCATCTTGGTGGATAAGGTACTTTGTTCAAACAAGACTAGAAGAGAACGAAGCGGCCTCAAAGAAGTTTGAACAGGCTGCACTAAAGAAATCTTACACACCTACCTGCCAAGTTTTCCACCTCAAGTCATACCACTAAAATTACAAATTTGCATCTTTACTCTATCAGCCTCTTGGTGAAAACACCGAGTACAAAACGTTTTCAGCACCCGAAGGGTAAGTTTATATTTAATGGGAATACAGAGCCAAATTGTGCGCTTGGGTTTGATGCATGACCTTCCGATCGATCTGTGTAGGCAAAAGTGAGTTCTCATGTGTTGGCTTTCATCCTCACTATGTATTCTTTGGCATGATGTATTTGTTTTTCCTCAACGTTCTTGCTCCTTCTTGTTGTTGCTGTAATAGATTGGTTAGTACTCTCTACATCTATTTTTGTTTATTATATTTATAAAACACAAAGGTTGTTCTTTTGTGACCGAAAGATCACAGATTCGAGTCATGGAAACAACCTCTTTGCAAAGTAAGAGTATGGCTGCGGATGATAGACTCCGCCCTCCCCGCTTGTTGGCTTTATAAAACACAAAATAATTTCTTAGTGATCACTATAATATCTCATGAATGGATGGCATCTTGTCCCTTATGGTTAAAAGGAGACGATGATCCAATGATTTTCCAAAACAACTGATCGCCAGATTTACCACATCCAGACTCCGTTAAATTTTTAAAAGGGCATGGTATTTACTCTCCGAGATTATTTCTCGACACACCCCTCATCATTTTTGGCGTTTGGATTGAATAAATCAAAGGATAATTAAGGGCTTTTGGATTGTATAAATCAAAGAATAATTGAGGGATGGAAACTAAGAGGAGCATGCAGGGGTTGAGAAAGGGTGTGAAAATGATTTCGTTTTGAGAAACTACCACATCATTTGGTGAATATAGCTTACTAGTGTAAGGAACCTTGGTTATTCATTTACTGTCTAAAATAAAACTAAAGTTGTACTGTATCTTTTCAAACTCAAAATTGTCACTTAAGTTCTTAAAAGCTTTTAGGTTTTCCCTACAACCTTTTGAAACTCAAAATTTTCACTTAAGTTCATAAAGCTCACAATTGCTTGCGACAATATATCAAGATGCATTCTAAGTACATTTTTTCGGAAGCACTTCAAGCATTTTAATAGAAGTGCTTCTAAGTTTAAGCAAAAGTGCTTTTACAAGAAGAAGTCCAAGAAAAAAAAAATTAAAAAAACTGAGCAGCAAAGTGCTCTTATAACCCTTATTTTTTGCTGGAGAAGTGCTTTTATGAGTTGGAGTTGGCAGTTGAGGCTATAACCTGCGCCAAAAATCATCGACGACGGTGAAGGCATGGCCTCCAGAGACCAACACTCTCAACAGCAAAACCAGACGAGGAAAGTCCCACTCTTCCCTCTCCTCTCCCTCGTCTGCTTCGTCTCCATCTTCCTCCTCATCTCCTTCATTCTGAAGACCTCCGTTCCTCCGCGGCCTCATAACGCCAGCTTCGAATTCCAAAAGACTGAAGGATCCAACCCGAGTCTCCGGGGCGGGTCGTGCGACTACTCCGACGGAAGCTGGATCCGGTCTCCGGATGATCCTCCGAGGTACGACAATACCTGCAAGGAAATATTCAAGGGATGGAATTGCATCTCCAGCGGCAAATCCAACGGTCGGGAACTACTCAAGTGGAGATGGAAGCCCAAGGGTTGTGATCTACCGCCGTTCCATCCGATTAGGTTTCTGAAGATGTACAGAGACACCAGCATTGGTATTCTCTCTTGCTTATATTTGCGTGTTGGTTTTGAAGTTATTTAGTTGTGATGTGAAGTTATTGTCTGTTTGGTTGCCGAGAAAGAGTGAGAAAATCTTGCATTTGATGCTATGGCAAGACATAAACAAACTGAAATCCGGAATTTTGAACTTTATATTACTTGATTGAATGCAGGCCTTTGTTTTCTTAGCTACTTAATTCTAATTGACGTAAAGTTTAAGTTTTTTTCGGATATCTGATAAACCAGCATTTGGTATTTAGTTTAAACGTCGCATCAAATGCAATAAATAGGATGATTTGAAAGGCTTTGTGGTAGAGTGATATATTTTGAATCCTGGGTTGTATGTATGGAAACCTTATGGGTGTTCTACAGTGTAGGGTTCGTTGGTGATTCATTGAACAGAAATATGTTTGTTTCGCTTTTCTGTTCTCTAAAACGAGTGTCAAGTGAAGTGAAGAAGTGGCGACCAGCTGGTGCTGATCGCGGGTTTACATTTCTTCGGTCTAATCTCACCCTTGCATATCATCGAACAAATCTTTTGGCACGTTATGGTAGGTAAGCTATGCTTGCAACTATGTGATGGTTATGCACTAGTTTTGTTAGATAAATTGATGGGGAACTGAATTACATCTTGCACATGTTAAGCTTTGATGTTCGTCTGTTTGTTTGTACACTTAGGCTTTTTATGCTTTTATTCGATGCAGGTGGTCAGCCGATGCTAATGGTGGGGTGCTGGAATCTCTTGGATATAAGGAGGGTTATAGAGTTGATGTTGACATTCCAGACGGCACATGGGCAGAAGCTCTAAGCTTTCATGACATTCTGATCTTTAACACGGGGCACTGGTATGTATTTTCATTCTTATTTGTTATGCTTGCTCAAGAACTTGTACATGTAGCAGATACATTTGTTACTTGGTTTAGTATTAGTCTTCTTTTAATTTCGTGATGTGATCAAATAAATTCTGTTTATAAAAAAATACAATAAGTTGTGTGTATCATATTTATTGATCCCAAGACTAGTAGCCTGGTATCGATAATCGTGATGCAGTTTACTCATATAAGTGGTGAGTGAGAAGAATTTTGATGTAGGAAAACAAGTTAGTTGAGATAGAACAGATTAAGCAATTTGAAATCTGCCGCGGAGCTTGTTGATTTTCCCACTAGACGATCAGGAACTATAGTTTCTAAGATCTAATTGACCCTCCAAGTAAATACCAGTACAATAGGAATACAAACCAACAAATATCTGTTTTCAAGAGCGCTATAAAGCAGCCATATAGATAGGCTTAAATCAGTATGTAGAAGGTAGGAGAACGTTTCTAAGATAAAGACCAGAATTAGTAAACTTCTAAATGTGACGAGTTGGAAATTTCACGTGTCATTAAGTTTGCTGACTATTCATTTTGTTTTTTCGGTTCTTATGAATAAACAGGTGGTGGGCGCCTTCAAAGTTTGACCCGACAAAGTCACCCATGCTTTTCTTTGAAAAGGGTCGTCCAGTGGTTCCTCCAGTACTCCCTGATGTCGGCCTTGATATGGTTTTGAAGCACATGGTACCAATTTTTTAAGATAAAAGCTTCATAATTTGTTTAATTTTATGTTTCATAAGAAATTAAGAGGTAGTATTCTGGTGTTCATGTTTTTAGTGGATTTGTTCATTGTAGGTAATGCTCATAGAGAACAGAACGAAAGCAGGTGCAATCAAATTTTTTCGTACTCAGTCACCTAGACATTTTGAAGGGGGTGACTGGGACCAAGGTGGCTCTTGTAATCGGCTAAATCCTTTATTGGTAGAACAGGTCAGTTGTGTGATGCTATAATAACCCGAATGGATGTCACAAAATGAATGTTATGTTTAGTTAATGGAGCTACATATACATGTTATGAAGCAATGATTTGTACCCAAGCACAAACCCCTTCTACTTTGTGTTGTTTCAATTAAGCTCTTGTATAATGTTACGGTTTGCTTTCCAGGTCGAAGATCTCTTCTCAGTGAAGAATAATGGAACAAACGTGGAGGCACGCCTGGTGAATCAACACCTCTACAAGTCCCTTAACGGATCAAGTTTCCAGATTTTGAACATAACCCACATGAGCGAGTTCAGAGCAGATGCCCATCCATCCACAGCCGGTGGGAAGAAGCACGACGACTGCATGCACTGGTGCTTGCCAGGATTAACAGATACTTGGAATGACTTATTTATAAAGCAGCTAAATGTTATTAAAAGTAGAAATTGATGAATTATTTTCATGTTGAGATTTTTCATTTTTCCATCTGAAATGTAGTGAACTTCGCAGCACAATCCCATCCCATCTTGTTCTCAATACTGCCTTTTTGAAATCCACATAATGCTGCATCCAGAGGAGGCAACTGTGGTTAGAACACAAGGACAATTCCGGCCTGGCTTTGGACACCCGAGCCACGACAACGAGAGTAAATGGTAATGTTCTATTTGCTTGTCTTATATATTTTGTTTTAAGGAGTTGTCCTAATCGCCCCGAATGACCCCCCATTTGCCCGATTACTACGATATGATCATAAAAAAGCTAGTTTTTCCGGAATTTTATTGAAATAGGGGTAGGATGAGCAAAGGATAGTTCTGTACGCACCCATTAAACAATGCTCCTTTTCCTGTGCCGTACTCAACCCTGCAAATGCAATGTCACGGCATCCTGAAAAACCAAAAACAAGAAAAAATGAAGTTGAATTCTCTACCTTTCGCCTTGATAAATTACAGCACCAATTGGGGTGACAGCAACGGCAGTTCCTATACAGATCGTCGGCTTCAAGCAAATCCCTCACCGGAATTACACGTTCCTCGACCTAAAGGAAAGCATGCATGCCCTAGTTTTACGCTTTCGAATTGAGTGGACCAAAAGCGCAGTAATGCTAATTGGTTTTGCCTTCGAGATGAAAATATTGCATGCTGTCTGCTCCCATTTGCATTCTTAAAGCATTCTGTCCAGGCCTAAAGGGTAGAAATCGATCATCTTCTGTCCTGTACGCCATAAGACCTTCAAATATACCCTGGCAAAACCCGCAATGGGCATATTTATATCACCAAAAGTTTGATAGCATAACATAATGATATTATGTTGTGCAGAGTGAATCTGAATGAGACGTCTTGGCAAGAATCTACTTAAATAATGGTCGATATTCTCTGTTGACAGGATAACATTTCTTCACAATAATAAAAGAATTTGACTGAATAAGCTACCTAGCTAGCAGCAAAGCATGCAAAATTACCAATGTTACCTTTCGAATGAATAAGATTGACAATAATGATTAGCAACTAATCAAGCCTAACTAATCACACTAGCACCTCACACTAACACTACAATTAGTTACATAACTCTTGCAATAGGTAAGGATATGGACAATGACTAGACTATGACACTGCTGACTGTACTGCGAGTATGAGTTGTGTCTTTACACCCGGTCAAGTTGAACGGAGGGTAAAGCTTGGACTGAAGATAGTGAAACTGGCCTGAATATTAACATTCTTATTTTGGCTGTTGACATACTGAATTTGAGGAGATGAGCAAGAACCAGTTTTTTGATTTAATGATAATCTATTTCCACTTGTTTGTTACTAGCATGGAACACTGGATTGGAAGCCAGAGAAATGTCCTTAAATATTTTGCAAACTCAGGTAGTTCTGCTACAGTAGGAGCCCAGTATCTATATCCAGCCTCAGGAACGAGCAACTGTTCCTTGCTTCTTTTCACTCAAACCAATGAGATTACTACCCAGATAAACACATTAATCACTTGTAGATCTTCTGTTAAATACATAGCCTACCCAATTTGCATTAGAGAAGGCAGTGAGATCCAAAGAGCTTTTCTTGAACCACAAACCATGATCAATAGAGCCTTTTAAAAACCTTAGTATTCCTTTGACAGCTTGAAAGTGAGTACCTCCAGGACAACGAAGAAACTGACAAACTTGATTCACTGCATATGAGAGATCAGGTCTTGTTGATGTCAAATATTGCAATGCCCGACCATTGATATGTATTCATGAGGATTAGGCAATAGAGTACCAATGTGATCTAACTTGTGAGTACCAAGAGGTGTAGCACAAGGTTTACACCTTTCCATATGTGTTTTGATGAATAGGTCCAATGCATATTTACCTTGAGAAAGAAAAATACCTTCTGAAAAACTGTGAACCTCTAAACCCAAGAAGTAGTGTAATGCACCGAAGTCTTTAATTGAAAATAACCAAGTCTTTTGAAAAATGCCTTACAAACTGTAGGATTATGCCCAGTTACCTAAATAGCATCAACATAGACCAACAAAATCAGAAGAGAAGGATCAAATTTCACAAATAATGAATAATCAGACTGAGAATTCGAATACAATGAAGATCAAAGTTTTGTAAAAGGTATACCCTTCATCCAACGAACCAAACTCCATTTTCAATTTGGGTTTCAACTCATTGTCTAACGTTGGTACAACAAATTCAACCTTCCTTGCACCAAATTGATCTCCTACATCTACATCCTTTCTTCTTCTATTTCTCACTCACTCCTTATCGAATTACAGTTCAATATCTACCTGCTACAAATGTACACAACTACAACACAACTTCTCACAAACTAGCACAAATTTTACACCTATATATCTAAAATCCAATTTCAGGATCTCAACCAAGTCTAGTGGTAACCACCCAGTATTATGGATTCAAATCCCAAAATTATAAATATCGTACACACGTACCCAAAGTTGGTTTTCAGAACCAAAATGGAACAGAAATGGATCAAATGACGGCAGAAAACCAAACATCACCATATGAGTTTCTTCAGAGGTTCTGGACGAACCACCCTTGTCAACTCCAATCTAAGCAGAGCTTCAATCCATATGAAATCGAGCACCCTTCACTAGCTCCCTTTCCCTGCCTCTTTTTCCTTGCGAATATAACCATCAGGTATCCCCCTATCTCCGACAAAAACACACCAGTGAACCAAAAAAATAAAAATAAAAATAAAGGTATAGGATTTACAGGGTCACAATCGAGACTCATCTTCAATCCACCTGAAATTGAACACTCCCACCTACCAGCTCCCTCTCTTTGCCTCTTTTTCCTTGCGAAGAAAACCATAATCTTTCCCTCTCTCTCCAACAAAAATACACCCAGTGAACAAAAAATAAAATAAAATTTAAAGGTATAGGATTACCGGGTCACAATCGAAACGGGGCTTCAATCCACCTGAAATTGATTCCTCACACTAGCTCCCTCTCTTTGCCATTCTTTCCCTCTTGAATGTGCGAATAATCTCTCTCTCCCCCTTTCTCTCCAACAAAAACATATTGAATTACACCAGGTCACAACAACCCAGTTCCACGTGTGAGCTCGTCAAATCACAAAAGTTAGATTCTAGTCCACACGCAAGGTCTGCACCTTAGAAACAACCATATATATAGATGCTAATTAAACATCTATAAATACTACTAGATGAAGCCCATATACCATGTGTATGTAAATATAAAAACTTTTAAAAGAAAAGATATATGCAAAAAGAGCGAAGTTGAAGACAAATGTGAGACATAGAAAGAGAGAGTAAAAAAGTAAGGTTTTTTTTATTTTATTTTTTAAAATTAGAGATTTTATGATGATATTTGAGAGGTTTGGAAAAAAAAAGTAAAATTGGGTTTATGAGAAATTGAATGAATGGTCATAATTTTATTTTGTGATGTTAATAAGTAATTTAGATAAGCTTATTTTCCTCAAATCTCTTGCTTTAATTTCTTCTTAATTTTCATTAATCAAGCCCATGTGTGGGTACTTGTAACCCTCTAGATGGTTATATCCGAGATGTATTTTGTGGAACCCACGGAAGCTTCTTATCTCTTTGATTTATTTTTTGGTTTATTTCTGTGTTTAAATACAACAAACTAATGGTGTGTATATTATCATTTGACCAAAAAAAAAAAAAGTGTATGGCCATAACCATGTTGAAAAATGAAAATGTTAGAATGCTAATTAGCGGCTACCCTCTTTAATTACCCACAATAAATCACAGACGGGAGAAAAATTATGTTAAAACTTATAAAACATCCAATTACATTAATATCTTAGTTACAAGTTTACACTATATGAAAAAAAAAAAAACTTTTATGGCTTTGCTCATGACGAGTAGTGTTTAATAATATGTTCGTATAGACACTTAGTACTATGGTCGATTGATATTCATCTTCACTGGTAAGTGAGAGTTCTTAGGTTCAATTCTAACAAAAGGCGAATTTTTGAACCATATTATTGCTAGCCCATTGGAGGCTAAGCCCACCCCCTCCCCTTAGTATAGATAATATCGTTTCTTAAAAAAAAAAATTTTCATATAGTAAAGGGTAGAGAAGCAATATTTATAAAACAAAAACAAAAAAACAAAAAAAAGTACAATTTCAATTTAAAGATACGATTGCATATATTGTCCCATAAATTCAACAAAAAAAAAAAAAAAAAAAAAAAAAATCCAAGAACCTGGTTTCAGGTTTAGCAATGAAGAACAACATGAAAAACATCTCAATTTATTTGGTATCCATACGAAGTTCATATTATGAACGCACATGCTTCATTGTAATTGAAACGGGGATCAAGCAGCAGCTCAATCAATGAGCAAGGTCCACCCCATTTTGTCCTCAATCAAACCTGTTTGAATCTCAGTAAGCATTTCACGCAGTTTGCAAAACACAGTTTCTTTCCCTCTTCTGTATTCAACCCTGCATTAACATAATCCATTTTTAACTATTAAATTCCAGGGTTATGATATTTAAAAAAAAAAAAAATGCCACGATTTTGAGGGTCTGTTCTAAACTGCTTTTGTATGAAGTGCATTTGGTTTAAAAAGCACATAAAAAAATTTAAATTAAAAATTCAAGGCATAGAAGTACCAAAAGTGCTTTTCCTTAAGAATTTTCCTCAAACACTTGTACCTTTTGTCACCATATGTTATGCTAGAAACGGCAATGACATCCACAGCAGTCCCAGTACAGAAAACTTCATCAGCAGCCAACACATCCTCTAGTGAAACGTCACGTTCCTCCACCTGATATTCATTTTCCAAAACATGGTTTTAGAGTTTGCAATTAGCTAGAAAATCACTTCTCATGAGTAAAATTTACATTTTAGACTTGTGAAATATAATTAACAAGCTGTACAAGCAGTAGTTAATGCTTAATTAAGGTAAAAAGCGGTCGTTAATTACCACGTAATTGAGATGGAGAGCAATTTCTATGATGCTTTTCCTTGTGATCCCTGGAAGGACAGTTCCATTGGTTGGTGGAGTTAAAATCACATTATCCTACACCAGTAAAATAATTGTTAGGCCAAACTTGAATGGGCATTTCACATAGAAACCTTCGATAGCATTGTTATTTTTGTTATTTAATTTTTAGAACAACACTTCAAGCTCAATAATGCACGTCTTGTTTGTTGTCGATTAAAATAATTCTTATTTGATTGTGTAGCTTAACAATTCAGTTATGTAACATGTTACGGAGTAATTAGGGTTTAGGGTTTAACAATCTGGTCACGTAACATGCTCAGAATGTTGGTGAATTGTAATATTGAAACCGTATATGCAAATTGTAATTACTAATACCTTCACAATGAAAATATTAGATGAAGAACACTCCTCAATATTTTTTCCAGTGGCTGCATCCAGAAAGAGGACATCAGTGAACCCTTTGGCCCTAGCCTTTTGTACTGTTCTAAAAATCTGTAGCATTGAAATGGAGCAAAAAATAAAAATTATTTAGAAGATCCCAATATCTTCAACCTAATTATATATATAAGTTGGCCAAGTAAATTACTGGTGAATAGTTGGTGATGCTTTTGATGCCTCCAGTTCCACCAGGAGTGGCCCTACGAACCTCATTCTCAATGTACAAATTCATGGTGCTGCCACTCTGTTGTATAAACAAAATCAAAGTTGGAAAAATAAAGTTCCCAAGAAAAAAAAAAAAGGTCTGAAAAATAGAGAGTAACTAGGAAAAATCTAAATTTAATTTGAGAAAAACATAATTTATGTGAACGAAATTACCACAGAACCAAGTATTTTTCTTCGTGATCGAATCCCAATCAATTAGCAATATGTGACTTAATTCTCGACTTTGAAACTATATCAAAGTTAAAGTATCCAATCTAAAACCAATTGGTAATTAACACGAATTGCATTGGCAAATAAGTTACCTTGTGATAACTACCAATTGGAGTAGCAAATATTAGGAATGTGTACTCTGTTGCTGACCCCAAGCCAAGAACAGGACCACTTCCAATGAGCAATGGCCTAATATACAATACTCCTTTCCCTGAAGGTGGTACCTATACATGCATACGTACACACATACATACATATATACATATGAAAATTAAAACGTCAGTTTTTACGTTTGTAAACTTTAGAACTATAGGGTCTAAAGTGAAAATACCCAACGCTTGTTGGCAAGGACTGCTTGTTTTAAAGCAGCAAGAAATTGCTCAGTAGATGGACATGGCATGCACAATCTCTCTGCGCCCATCTTCATTCTTAGAGCGTTCTCTTCTGGACGAAAGAGCTGAATGCGACCATCTTTCGTCCTGATTGCCTTGAGACCTTCTAATATTCCCTGATGACACCATCACGTACATACTCTTAACTACTAGAATTACAAGCCCTCGGATCGATACTCATCTATTAATTAGCATGGATCCGATTATATTCGGCGTCATTGTGAAACAAACATAAGGGCAGCTAAGTGTAATTACCTGTCCATAATTCAAGATTCCAGCAAATGGGCTGAGCTCAATCTTTCTATAGGGAGCGAGATGGCCTTGTGAAAAATTCTCTCCATCGGAACATATCATAATGTACATGTAATCGGTTGGAATTACCCCAAATTCCAGTTTATCCCAGTTCATGGCATCAACGTGTTTTTCATCTGCTTCATGACTGCTTTGAGAAATTCTTACAGAAATTAAGTATAAGAGATAAAATTAAGAAAGCTGATAAGGTGAAGTAAATCACCTGTGAACTATGGATTCAGAAGTCATGGCTGCAAGTTAATGTAGAATAAAGTCTAAAACAGCCGCAACAAAGAAACAAAACACCTTTGAGTGAGCAATTTATAACATAACCGCATTTTGGTGAGATATTAATTTAGAAAGCTGGTAATAATCTTCGATTTTATAATATAAAAGGGTTTCGTTTCAAACTAGTGTTCCTTTGTGTTACATAAAAGCAGGTTTTTTTTTTCTTTCATCTTTACACATCATTTGAAAGCGAATTTCGTCTTTATCTTCGTTTTGTTTCCTATCATGACATATTTTAATCCAAATTTTTTTTATGAAAAATAAAGGGTGATTAGTACCTGTTCCCTTGACTTTTTTTTTTTTTTTTTGAACGCTGTTCCCTTGACGTTATATATAACTAAATGCAGTGGACACCCCTTGTGTCTGATTTAAAATTTATAAAGAATTAAATATTAGTGGATTGGGGAAGTTAGCAAAAGTAGGAAAAAAGTAGACGTGGGTCGGTGCAAATGAGAGAGAGAGAGAGAAACAAAGAGTGAGTTTAGGTATTGATAGGATGACATGGTTATGAGGTTTAGAAAAAAAAAAAATAACAAAAATTTGTTTGTGTGAAATTATTATAATGTCTAATTTATTTATTTTATCTATGTATAAAAGGGTATAATAGTAATTTCATTGATTTTTAGTTGATGACAAACAAAAACAAACGATATTATCTACACTAAGGGAAGGGGATGGGGTGAGCCTCACAATAGGCTATCAATAATGTGATTCAAATTCGCCTTTGGCGAGAATCAAACCTATCTAAGACTTCTCACTTATAAGTGAAGAGAAATACCACTAGATTGTAGTACTAAGTGGCGACAAATAGAGTTCTATTAATATGTAGTATAGATGATTTTTAATTGACAAATAGAGTTCCATTAATATGTAGTTTAGATTTAGATAACATCATTTTATTATAAAAGTGAAAGTGAGAAAGTTTTGTATAGGAAAAATAAAAAACATGACTTTGATTTTTCAAACTGAAATAGCACCAATTTTGTCAAAAAAATTCAAACCAAAATACTATATCGGTGGTTTGTAGTTTCTGGCATCAAATTTGATGTCTGGCTGAGAGTACTTTTTCCACGAAGTCTTGGTATATAATATATATATATATATATATATATATTTTTTTTTTTGTCAAGAAGTCTTGTTAGTTTAGCGCATGGGCGGCCCTAAGCATTTGGGTGCTTTGTGCAAAACTTACAAGGAGGCCTTTTATTATTTTCTATTTTTAATTTTCTTTTTCTATAAAATTGAAGTATTACAGGTTAGTGAATAAAAAATAAGTTTGTTTTTGTGGACAAGAGTGTTTTCTATCTTCAATAGGTCATGAGTTCGAAACAATTGCATGTTTTTGAAATCAGCAAGGCAAAGCCACAGACTGTCGAACCTAGCTCATGCTCAAAGCCTAAAAAAGGTAAAAACCCTAAGCCACTAGCACCAGATTAGAACTTTGATATTATATTGCATATTTTAATATATCTACACATGTGTCTGTGTACATGTAAAGAAAATTTGGGGGCTCTTTTGAGGCCCTATGCAGTGACACATTTTTGCATGACTGAAGGTTAGCTCTGGTTTAGTGTTATAATGGATGACCTAAGCATGAAGACTTTTGGACTTCTATGTCTAGACTACAAGATAGAGTTGGGCAATAGGAAAGGTGGTTGAGCCACTTAAATGATCACTTACACACAATTAGTATTTGATTAGTTTAATTAGGTTGGAATTTTTGGAGGGTTGCTTTTGCAACGAGTCATAAAGTCTACCCAAATATTCAAGTCAAACTGCAAGTTAAGGTACTGAATTTTATTTGCATTTGCATTTCACATGTCATAGTCTCATGTTAGGATAAATGTGTTTAACCTTTTGTTTTAACCTTTAGAGCATCTCTAATGAAAATGTAAAAAATGCTAGGTGGATAAAAATGGATAGTTTTAACAGCAATAATGGCTTCAACTGTGGAGCCAAATGCTAACTTGGATTGAAGAAGGTGCTCCCAGCGTAAAAAATGACAAGAAGAGAGATTGATGCCAAATTATTTTTAATTTGATTAATGGTAGGACCCACAATGAAAACAACTTATTTTGTTTATGTGAAATTGTTACTTTCAACCTTTTTTAATAAATAACTAATAAATATTGCAAAAGAAAATAATATAAGAGAATTGTTATTGGTACTAAAAAAATCTCAGTTTGCATTCTAAACTTTTTATTATTAGAAAAAAAAAACATTTTGTAAAGAGTGTAGAATGAGATTTTGGGACTGTTAATAACAATTTCCTAATATAAAATGAAACATTTTGACATATAGAGGCTACACACAAAATAGGCGCATAACGTAAGAACTTGTAAGTAAGAAGTTTTGCATGATTCCAAATTTCCACATAAGCCACTCAAATTTAAATTTGATGTTTTGTATTTGATATCTCTTTTGAATTTGCTCTTAACTGTCATTGTATCAGTAACCTATTATTATTGTTAGATATTTTGCATTGGTGAAATGCCTCATTTACCCTGATTTGTAACTGCCGTAAGAGAGAAGCAATATGTTAGGAAGCTTCATAGCTCATTTATGTTAATAGTTTTGCTAGAGTACAGAAAACCCAGAAGAACAGGAAGAAAAGCTAATGAACAAATGAGAGAAAACAAGAGAGACAAATGAAATCTTGTTTATTGATAATTCTGAATGAATACAGTTGCATAGTTGTGGTTGTTATATATATTCCCTCAAGACTTAGCAGCCAAGCTACTATTCTAACTATATAACCGACTTCTAACAAACCTATCTAACAACCTTGATGACATGGCACTTCAATCACTATCCACTTATGTTGACATGACACTCACCATTGCTGAATTACATTCAACACCCCCCCTCAATCTCAACTAGGATTTCCTAGTTTGAGATTGTGAAAATGTGTAACAAAAGAAGGACTATGTAACCCCTTTGTCAATATATCGGCGATTTGATCTTCTGTGGGAACATACGATACCTCCAAATCTCCTTGTTGTACTCGTTCCCTGACAAAATGAAAATTTGTGTCAAGGTGTTTGATAAGTGAATGGAAAACTGGATTGGTATTAAGTGCAATAGCTGACATGTTATCATAGTGAATACTTGGTGGATGACATAAGAACGCTCCCAGATCCTTCAGTATGTTTCTGACCCAAGCTATATTAGCTGCAGTATGAGCTAAGGTTTTATACTCGGCTTCTGTTGAACTATGAGACATTGATGTTTGCTTTTTAGACTACCATGAGATAGGATTATTGCCTAAAAATAGGACATAACCAGTGATTGATCTCCTTATATTCAAATCGGCTGCCCAATCAGAATTTGAGAAGGCATTTAACTGGTGAATTATATCTACAAAATACATGATTCCAGTAGTTATTGTCCTTGCAAGTATCGCAAACTTCTTTTCACAGCCCCAAAATGAATCTAAGTTAGTGATGACATGAATTGACAAACTGTATTGACTGCATAAGCATTGTTTGGCCTAGTAAAGGTCAAATATTGCAATGAACCTACCCTACTCCTATACAAAGTTGGGTCTGCCAACAATGTGCCTTCTGAAGTTAACAGTTGATGATGAGGCTTGTAGGGAGTTGGAGCTGGTTTACATGTCTCTATACTAGCTTTATGTATCAAATCTTTGATGTATTTTGACTGATTGACAAAGATGTCCCCATTATCCTTATACTGTATTTGTAGCCCTAAGAAATATGTGAGCTTACCCATGTCTTTTAAATCAAAGACTTCAGACAACTCTTGTATCACACCTTGTATCTTCACAGAATTGGAACTAGTTAGGATTATGTCATCAACATACAACAACAAAATGATTATATTAGACCCATCTTGTTTCACAAATAAACTAGTATCAGATGCAGAAGCACAGAATCCCAAAGCTCTTAGATAGGCAGTAAATTTCGAATTCCAAGCTCTTAGAGCTTGTTTTAAACCATACAATGATTTAACAAGTTTCCAGACATATGTGAGATGAAAAACATCAACAAAACCCTGAGGTTGCTTCATGTATACCTCATCTTGTAGATCTCCATGAAGAAAGGCATTTTTAATGTCTAATTATCTCAAATTCCAGTGATTAATAGCAGCCAAGGCTAAGACAATTCTAACTGTAGTGTGTCTAACAACCGGGCTAAATGTGTCCATATAATCAATGCCATGTTCTTGAGAAAAACCCTGAGTAACGAGCCTTGCTTTATACCTTGAGATTGTACCATTTGGATTTTTTTTTTACTTTATATACCCACTTACTACCAACTATAGCTCTATCTTCTGGTAAAGGTACTAAAACCCAAGTGCCTTGAGCCCTCAATGAGTCATATTCGTCCTGCATAGCTGCCTGCCATTGTGGAATTATAGATGCTTTTCTAAATGAAGAAGGCTCTTGTACATCAGCTATCTCAAAAATGAATGAATAACCACCCGTGAATGGATCTTTTTCAGTAATGTGTAAAGAATGAAGCTACTAAAGCAGCATAATTCTTTTTCTCAATCACTCCACTTTTTAGCCTGGTAGTCATAGAATGTGTATTGATTCCTGTATCACACTGAGTTGATTCACAATTAGGTGAGATAGGAATGATTACCTCAAGCTGATCAGATGAGTGGACATGCAACATGGATGTTGTACCAGAGTGATGACTTGGGGAAGAGTGATGACTTGGAGAAGTAGCTTGGACATTGTTACAACCTGATACAATCAACTGTGAATCACTGTTCTGATGAATAATCCCATTACTGTCTAAAGTTGCAGAATTATGACTAACACTGGAACCAAAAAATTGAATTTCTCTTTCATTTGATCCTGAAGATTGACTTCTTTTAGATAGTGCTACATTACTCCCTTCTTGAATCACATTCTGAAAATTAGACAGTTGTTGAGACCCTGCACTTGGAATATTAATATGCACTATCACAAGAGAAGATGACCTCTTCTGCGCATTATTAGAACCATTGGTATCACAGAACTGCTTGAAAGAATAGACATCTTCATCATGAATTACACTTCTGGAAATGACAAATTTCTTTGTATGGATATTATAACACACCACTCCTTTGTATCCGCTAGAAAAACCCAGAAAAACACACTAAACTGATCGTGGTTGAAGCTTATTTTCATTAAAAGGTATGAGGAAAGGATATACAGCAGTTCCAAAAACCTTAAGAGAAGTAATATTAGGATTACACTGAAACAACACTTGATAAGGAGACCTCATATCCAAATTATTGCAGGGCATTCTATTTATCAGAAAAGCTGCATATGAACAACTATGGTACCAAAATTGAGTTGGTAACTGGGCATCTGACATCAAACTAATTGCTATTTCCACAACATGTCTATGCTTTCTTTGAGCTAGACTATTCTGTTGAGGTGTGTGTGGACAAGAAGTATGATGTACAATTCCTTTGTTTTCTTAAAAATTATGAAACATGTTGCTTATATACTCACCACTACCATCTGATTGAAAGTACTTGACATGTGCATTGAATTGAGTAACAACAAATGCATAGAATTTGCAAAATATTGAAAAAGCTTTTGATTTATTCAACATTGGGAAAATCCATACAAATCTGGAATAGTCATCAACAAAGCTTATGTAATATCTAAAACCCTCAACAAACTTCACAGGTGTAGGTCCCCACACATCTAAATGTATTTTCTCAAATACTACATGTGATCTATCTTGTTTTACAGGGAAAAGTAACCTACTCATCTTGCCATGAATACATGCAATACATGTGGATTGACTAGAATTTGAAGTAACAGACAATTGAGCAACATTCAACATTCTATTTAATATTTCCTCATAAGGATGACCCAACTGCTATGCCATACATAGCTCTTTATCTTCTTTCCAACAAAAGCAGTACTACTCCCAAGCTTTGTAGCAAAAGACCTTGAAAACACATTAACCAAAATTTGGAATAACTCCCCATCATCACTCTTTCCATGGTACAACACCATCTGAGTTGCCTTGTCCTGTATAAAGAAAAACAAATCATCACAAATGAACCAGCATCCATTATCTTTGCACAATTTCTTGACATATAATAAATTCATGGCAATCTTTGGAACATGCAAAACATTATGTAAAATTAAAGTATGCTGAGGTGTTTTAAGTATAGATGAGCCAATATTTGAAACTAGCAAACCTTCTCCACTACCAACATTTATCTTTGCATCACCATTATAAGGAGTAATATTGTTTAAGACATCAAGATTTGATGTTATATGGTGAGTTGCACCTGTATCAACCACCTATGTATCAACTGGTGCAAAATCATGAATATTCTGGACTCCATTTGCAGTAGTAGAACTCTGAGCAGTCATTGCAGTAATTGAAGCAGAAGGTGGAGCACCTTGATACGAAAAATTATTCCTGTGAAAGCATCCTAAAACAATATGTCCCTTCTTGCCATAGATTTGACAAACCACGAATCCTCCAGAAGGTTGACCACTATCAGTTCTGAAATAGCAAATAGGTGCTGTGTGACCCTTTCTTGAACATATCTGGCACTTTGGAGATATAGCAGACTTGTAATTAGTATTTCCAGTCCAGGAGTTAACTTGCTTGCTTCCACTGGAGTAATTTTGAGACTTATTAAATCGAGAACCTTTCCCATTATCATGAGAAAAGTTAGAACCAAATCTGTTTCCAAAGTTAGACCTGAAGTTGGTACCTCCTCCATTGTTTCTTCTATTGTTAAAATTGTTATAACTTGGCATTTGATGAAAATTCTTGCCCCCATTACTTCCATAACCAGATCCTCCATTAAAACTCCCATCTCCATAGCCATCATTGAAATTATTTCCTTGTGACCTCTTTGAATCCGAGCTTTCACCCTTCTCATAGCTTTGGAATTACCCCTGTGAATGTGAAGAATGCCCTTGAATAGACATTGCAGAAATAGACTGAGACAAACTATGTACTCTAGACTCAATGATTGCTTCAGCCCCAAGAAGTTGTGCTCTAAAATCTGTCAGTGGTATTGGTGTTTCTTGAGCAAGAATTACTGTTCTTATCATTTCAAATTCTGATGGTAATCCAGATAAAGCAGCAATGACCAAATCATTCTCAGTGACCTTCTCCCCTGCAGCCACTAACTGATCTGTAATACCCTTTAATCGTAAAAAATATTTATCCACAAAGTCAGATTCCTTCTGTGTCGTGTGACATTCAGTCTTAAGCTAATTAATCTTGACTACAGACACATATGCATAACGTTCCTAGAGACATTTCCATGCTTCATGAGACAATTTGCAACCAATAACATAGTCTATGGCTCCATCCGAAAGAGTGGCAATGAGCAAACTCAACAGAGATACATCAGTCTTAACCTATTCTTTGTAATCCATGGAAACTTCCTCTGTCACTCTAGCTTCAGTAGTGATACAAAACTTAGGTGGACATTGTGATTCCCCATCAAAGAAATCAAAAAGATCATAACCTCGAAGAACAGATTGGAACTGATAATTCCATTTGACAAAATTATCATCTTGTCGATTCACAGTAATCATACCCAAAAGACTCTCAATCTTGACAGTACTCAATGCCATATCTTAAGAACACAGAATCTTGACACTTCAAGCAAGTATTAACCTTTGGTTTGTTGTCATCAATACATTTCTTGGCAATCGGCCTTATGAAGTGCAAAAGTCTTAATCAATCAAGAACAAACTATTCAACAGAAAGGAATGGCTATTGGCCTTTGTATTCCTTCAACAATGCATTCAACACTCTTGGCAATCGGCCTTTTTCGAGTGCACAAATCGCAAACAATCAAGAACTAATCAAACAACAGAAAAGAATGGCTATTGGCCTTTGTATTCCTTTAACAATCTCGTAGAAAATGGCTATCGGCCTTATCAGAGAAACTTGCATACAAGAAATCCCATCGAAGAAGCAAATTTTCACTGCAACATTTAAGCAAACAGATGGAGGGCATAATTTAGGAACAAAACCTGAGACTTGAGTTTATGATCGGAAAACCCCATCCCAGAAACTCCAACAAATCACCAGCTACCAGAAAACCCCAGCGAATCAGAAAGAAACCCTCAACGATCACAGCGGAAGGAGCCCCGAAGATCGAAACCCTCGGCTCTGATACCATGATAACAGTTCTGCTAGAGTACAGAAAAACCCATAAGAACAGGAAGAAAAGCTAAGGAACAAGTGAGAGAAAACAAGAGAGAGAAATGAAATCTTGTGTAGTGATAATTATTGGGGTTTCCTTTGTCTGTTTGGGTTTTTAGTATAGGTTGTGATTTGGTTGTTTTTTTATTTCCAGGGAGAAGTGTTCATGGTTTATGAGTTTCGATTTTTAGTGTGGGTGTATGATTTGGTTGTTTTTTATTTCAGGAAACGTTGCCGTTCGAATTTTATGGTTTTTGTATAGAAGTTTGCAGGCCCCTTCTGATTAAGGTATATAATTTATGTTCCTCCTCTTATATCTTTTGCTGAACAAAATTTAAATTTTTTTTGGGTCGTGTTTAGTTTGCGGATCTATTTTCTGTAAAAAAAATTTGTGATAATTAATTTTGGTACAGAAAATTGGTGATAATTAATTTTGGGGTTGTGTTGTATATGGATTTTTAGTGTGGGTATATGATTTGGTTTTTTTATTTTCAGGAAGCAGTGGCCATCGTTTTTGCCGCTTTTGTATGTACGGTTCCAGATGCTTGAGGTATAAAATCTTCAAATTGCTCACCTTAAGTAGACAGTGGCGTGCATATGTAGTTTATCATTGAATAATCAACCTCTCATCACTAAATTATCGTTTAAGTTTGTTTTTAATTTAGTTCACAAATGAATCAACCAAGTTTTCATGCCATATTGATACGAAATTATAAAGCAATGTCGACCATATTTTGTTTGTTTTTTTTTTCATTCTTTTGAGATCTATTATTCATATATTTCATAGATGATGAAGAATAAAAGAAATTAAATGCTGGTTTGGATGATAAATTGATGTTGATGACAAGTACTATTGATGATACCCACTATTTCTCATATGTTCTAATGCTGCAGGTATGTATATTATGTAACAAGTTCTCTATCAGTTTGTTAATATCCATAACCAATACAGGTTTTCAAACACTTACACATGTTTGTATTTCAGTGGAAAATGTCTAGGAAAAACAAAAGGAGGTTGAGCCCATCTACATAAGGAGTCGAAAGAAAAATTAAACTTAACAACTAGAGAATGAGAATGCGTCTGATGAAAAATAGGAAATGAACACATATAAGGTAATGTCACAAGGTGAGATTTCAGTATGAAATTTTCATTGTCATACTGATTAATGCTTTTTAACCAATTGGTATAGATTCTATTTTTAGTTTCTTTTGCTTGATCAATTTACATTACTTTTTTGAACCAAATGCAAGTTCCAATATTGCATTGATAACAAAATAAATTAATTGAAATTGAAGCTTTTTCTGATTGAGAAATTTCTTTTTGTTTAAATAGTGTTACAAGTTTTGTCTTTATTTTTTTGCCAATAGGTGGACTTAAAAAGGATCAAGTTTGCAGGGGAATGGTAGGATCAACATATCAAAGGTAGAGATTGACTCTTTTTCTCATGTTAAGCTTATACTGTGATGTTTATTATTATTAAATTTTGGAAAAATAATTGCTTATCATAACCTTATCACAATACTAAATAATAGAGAGAGAGATGAAAAATAGAGAGGAATCTATTTGATTGTATGTTTACTTTGGAGATTTTGGATAACAGTCATGAATTATGGTCTTAGTGCATCTCTATTTTTTTTTTCTTCATGTTTTTGCATACTGTTTATAGCTAAATGATTTTTATTTGGATCTTCCAAATTTTTAACTATTACTCTGAATCTCTGATGAAGTTTTATTAATTTTTTATTCATTGGTTTCAAGTATGGCCGTTGACTATGTGAATTTTAAGTTTTGCACAGTTAAAGAGGCTAGATGGTAATGTTTCATTTCTCTCTTTCTCCCTTCTTATTTTCTCAGCCACGAGTCTTAATAAAATACGACCGACTAAGAATTTGTTAATCATTTTAACATGTATGACATAAGATATTTACTTTTTATGATACATTTCTAATTTTTGCAAATTATTTGATTTACTATTGTTATATGGTTGGCAGAATTTTATGTTAAGTGTGTCACTATATTGTTGTGATAGTTAAATTGGATGTAATATGAAGTGTTGGCATAAAACTAGGCACAACTAATTATCTTTCACTTCTTGAGATACAATCATCGTTTGATTTAGCCTACGACTAATAAATCTTTAATTATAATTGGTTTTTTTAGTTTACTTGGATCAGAACTGATAACCATATAAAAAGGCAGTAAAAATTAAAGTCTGCATGTTCTGATGACAATTGATAAATATACAGGTTTGCACGTATACTGGTTGATGAAAAGGTGAGCAATCATTACTTAATGATCTTAAGTAATAAACACTTAGTATTGCTCATTGAAATTTTGTTCATTGTTTCAATGCATATGATCTAACGTTTCTGCTTTCTGTAATAAACACTATCTAGGATCTTTATTTTTGGGGTCAAAAACACTATTTGAGATCTTTTTGTCATCTTTAGACATTGCTTGATTTTGTATTGTCAAATGATATATATTTTCATAATCATTGTGTCTGTATATTATATGGATTTATTTTTTATAATATTCAGTGTTCTATTCTTTGTATTAGATCTTTTTATACTTAAAGAAACTTTTTTAAAGTGTTAATTAAAATGGTTAATTGATAGTTAGTGTTTGCCTATGCATATTATTGCGCAATATTTACTATGCACATGCATGTTCATGTTATGCTATATGTAATGTTCACTGTTATTCACTTATTCACATGATATTTAACAATATTTTTTTCTTGCATTTTTTCCCATGCTGAATTGTCAAGCGACAATCAATATAAACATATGAATTTTGTCTCTTCATTGTTAATCTACTGATACTAGGGATAATTTAAGCTTCTACATTCTTAACATTTTTCATATTTGACTTGCAGGATTAGTGTCAATGTACACCTTTCCGCAACTGTTTGTTTTGTTCTTTTCCCTCACTCTGTATAATTTTAGTCAAATTGAACTACTTTTTAAAACTTGAGATTTAACTGAAGTGCCAAGAACTTCGTTAAATGAAAGTTTACTTTGATTTGATGACATTTATATGATTATTAGGTCCACAATCATTGGATGCATTATCTTTTATATGTTTTAATCATAATTTGTCATAAAAATTTAAATCCCGCAGCAACACGCAGGTGACACTTCCCGCAGCAACGTGCGGGTCACACTTTCTAGTTCTTTCTATAATTTCTTAGGCTATATATCCAATCACCGGGTCGAATGAATTGATAATGACCAAATAACGTAAATTAAGAGGGAGTGTGTGAAAGATAAAAATGAGTGTGTGAATAACATCATTTTAGAAAATGTTTGATAAACTTTGTTGGATCGATCATCACCTCAAATGTTATAGAATCTTTGTTAATTCAGTTATCTATAAATAATAATATAATAGTATTTAAAAGCACAAAATTGACACACGTTTATATAGAAATTTTATTATCATTAAGGATAGAGAAGAAACTTTTAACGAGCACCCCTAGTACCCAACTATCATACTTTAGTTTATATAATACAGTAGAAAATATAATTATTTTGCATTTGTGGCTTGACTACATGTCCAAAACCACTGTTCAGAGTTAGCAATGAAACACAAAGAGAAGCAGCTCAACGAATTTGCATGGTCCATCCCATCTTGTCCTCGACCACGCCTGTTTGAATCTCTGTAAGCATTACTCGCAACTTTTGAGAGATTGATTTTTCTCCAGTTCGGTATTCAACCCTGCACGTACATAATTAATTGATTTTTCTCCAGTTCGGTATTCAACCCTGCACGTACATAATTAATTTTTGGCTATTCAACATAATAATTTATTGTCATTTAGTACTACAGTCCAATAGTATTTCTATTTATTTGTAAGTGAAAGGTTTAGATCCAAATTTAGTGGATGACAAGTTTGCAACCAATTTATTCCGCCACACAAATGTAAATATATTGTCTGTATAAAATAAAAATAATAATTAACTAGCTATTAATCAAAATTCAAATGTTATATTATAAAGACTCATTTGGTAATGCTTCAATAAAAAACACTTCTTATATGCAATTATGCTAGAAGTGTTTTTATAAACATTTCAAAATTCTTTTCAAAAATCAACGAGAAAACCACTTGGACATATTTCTTGAAGAAGCACACATAACAAGTACTTCTAGAAAACTCTTTTATGAAATCCGCACCTTTTAAACATTATTTATACCTTTTATCATGAAGTGTTACACTAGCAACAGCAGTGACACCCACTGCAGTCCCTGTGCAGAACACTTCATCAGCTGTTAGCACATCCATTAGTGGAACATCACGTTCCTCCACCTGAATCAATTTTTCAAAAACAATAAATTAGATATTTTGTATGAGAAATAGTGACTGCAGAATTGCTTTTCATAAATAAAAGATTGTTTACCAGTATTTGTAGAATATTACTAGCCATAATTGTTGATGAGGAAAAAAAAAGTTGCTTAATTACCTTGTACTTCAGATGAAGAGCAATTTCTATGATGCTTTTTCTTGTGACCCCTGGAAGAATAGTTCCATTGGTTGGTGGTGTTAAAATCACATTATCCTACAACACAACATGAAATCGAGTTTATCATATCAAATTACAACAATACATATATTATTATGAAAATTCTATTGCCAGACAATTAATGTCGCAATTTGGTTTGTTATGTTGTTGGTGTCTGATCCATCTTAAAAGAAAATTATTTTTTGAATCCGCAATTCGGATTAACTGTTCAGCAAACATGATACATTGAAAGGAAAACTAATGAAAAGAACTTGAAAATTTTAAGTTTTAATGATAAGGACAAAATAAAGGGTAAAATGAATAGTTTCAGGATTGACTTTTTAGTGTAAAAATGTGGTTTTTCGTTAAAGTAAACAGTACCGCAGACTTTTCGTTAAAACTCCCTATATCGAAATGTCTAGCAATATGAACAATGTAACATTTTCTTGATCGGAATGTTTTCCTGATCGCCTTGTGGATGTATAATAATTTCTGTGATCGAATACGTAATTAATTTGTTACCCTAGCTAAATTATTATATTTATGAGGGCCAATGACAATTCTAATCAGTACTACCTTCACAATGAAAACATTGCATGAAGAAACTTCCTCAACATTTTTTCCAGTGGCTGCATCCAGAAATAAGACATCGGTGAACCCTTTTGCCTTAGCCTTGTTTACTGCTTCAAAAACCTACAGGAAATTGGAGCAAGAAAATCATTCACGAGAAACCCTAAATACATAATACAATAACGACACCAATAAGATCTCAAACATATATATCTTTCCCAAAATCCCAACTCATCGTCCAATCCTTCTTATTATGGAAGTAGGCCAATTTTGCTTACCGGTGAATAATTGGTGATGCTTTTAATGGCTCCGGTTCCACCAGGAGTAGCCCTAGGAACCTCATTCTCAACGTACAAATTCATGCTAGGGCCACACTGTTATTTGAGCAAAATCAACAAGCATTTAGCAAAAGAACAGAAAAATGTGACATTGTAGCTTGTAAGTTGTCGGCATGCAACTTGGCATCATGTTACATATATTCAAACCTAGTATGTCTTGGATTTAACTTGCATCAATAAGCACCAGAAACAATTCTTACGAAGGAATGAAGCCCCCGCCTACCTTGTACCAATTTCCGATGGGAGAGGTGAATATGAGGAATGTGCATTCAGGGGCTGGTCCAATACCCAGAACAGCTCCACTTCCCATAAGCAGAGGCCTAATGTATAATGATCCTTTACCTGGTGGAGGCACCTGCATCAATAAAAAAAAACGAATTCATAAACATGATTAATTGACTCAATGTCATAATTATATACAGGGATTGATGCTACATATGATTAAATATGACAAATTTTGAGATATTTTAACAAAATTTGAGAAAAAAAATTCATGCAGTTACTTCTGATTTTCTTTGAAGGATGTTATTAGCAATGTTGTCAATAAATATATATTTTCTTTCATTTCATCAAATTGTCAGTAAATGACGAATAAACAACTTTTGCTAACTAGGTAAAATTGGAGGTTTCATACCCATCGCTGGTTGGCAAGGACAATTTTTTTTACAGCATCAACAAATACATCAACTGGTGGGGATGGCATGCAGAGTCTGTCTGCTCCATTTTTCATGCGCAGGGCATTCAGTTCTGGCCGAAATAGTTGAATGCCACCATCTGGCCTTCGATATGCCTTCATACCTTCAAACAATCCCTAATTAATGACACCACAAATTAATGGTTAATTAGTCGCTGGCAAATCTCTGTCTATTTTGATGTTAATAACATTGGCTTGCGTTGCAAGTAATGATACAAGAAAGATTACCTGCCCATAATTGAAAATTGCAGCAGATGGGCTTATCTCTATGTTTCCATAGCGACTTAGAGATCCTTCTGAGAAGTTATCTTTTCCAGAAATTTTCATGATATATATGTAGTCAGTTGGAGTGAGGCCAAACCCTAGCTTGTCCCAGTTGAAGTTGACATACGCTTCGTCATTATTTCTATTCAAATAAATGCATATACAAAAGAAAAGAAAAGGTAAAAGGTAAGACAATGAATACAAGTCTAAAGTTGAAGGCAAAAAACAGTCAAATTGTTGATTAACTAAGATGAATATTAAGGGGTAATCTAAGTCGCGTGATATGGGGTATGTTCTCTCGTAATTTTTCAAACCGTGAATTTGAAGTCTGGCAAATAATATACCGTGTGTTTGTCAAGAGAACATTACCTCGTGCAAGGTCTCAAAAGTTTCATTATACCATACAACAACGATAAATTATCAAAACTTGAACTTATTTAGTGAAAGAAAATAATCGCATTTATGAGGAAAGGAGATGAAAAATAAACCTAGTATCCATAGGTGGCTTTGATTAATGTACTCTTTGAGAATCTGCAATTAGGGTGAATCACGCAGAACAAGTACTATTGGAAGAAAAGAAAGCAAGTGTTGAAGGTAGTCTAAAACTCTCAAGTTTGCCTAAATATATATATGTAGAGAAGAGGTTGAACCAAAAAAAAAAAAAAGACTCCACAACACAATGACAGCGTAACATGTAAGATGTGATCTGGAAGCTACTTGAAATTACTGGTCATCCTGTTATTTAATTGTTTCTTTTGTTGTTCTTGCTTTGGTGTATTTTACTGTTTTTAAAATTATTTGCTAATAATTTATTTACAAAAACTAAACTTTCAATATAAACGTTCCCTTTTTTTTGGGAGGAAGTTAGGCAGGCCACTCACTAGGCCGTTAACAAGAAACAAACTAGACAACACTGACTTCTCTAAAATTTGAATAAATACCTGTGGGACTAATTGGGAGCATTATATAGTCAGTTATTGACCAAAAAAGAAAACGGACAAAAACTTCGGTTGAACGTAGACTTTGGGTTCAAATGACACGCTATTTGCACTCACCTAGAAGTTTGTACACAATTTTGTGAGAATTTTTTTTTTTGTTTGAGTACAAGTGAGACACTACCATGAAGGAGAAGATTTCAATTTGAGATGCAGTGTGTAAAAGAGGAATGCTTTAATCATCAGGACAATTCATTGCTTACATTTTTATGAAAGATTAGTAGTGTTGCCATTTGCATTCCTTAATTGGGGGTGGAAAATACTTCTTAAAGCATGAAATTTTCTTATCCCTTAATTACTTGGTGAATTTAAAAACACGAAAATAACTCATTAAATTAACATTGCATTAATGATTTGTTTGAATTTACTCCATAATTCAAGTAATATACCTACAAAAAATTCGTTTAATAAAAAAGTTTAATTTATCGAACTATGATGAAACCACATGCTACTCCTAACGAAAATCATGCTCTCTAGGGTTTCTTAGGGTTTCCTAAGTATCGCTAGTAGAGCGACAGCAAGTCTGATTCGGCGGTACCATCGTTGTCACATTGGTTCCTTAGGATTTGTGTTCTTCCAGTTTGTGTCCTTTTGGATGTTGGGCCATTTTGCCCAGTTTGTTGGAAACTAGTGTTGGTGGGCTATCAACGGGGGTTGGCGAGTCGTCCAAAGGTTTATGGATTGCAGCGCGGCTGGCGTTGACCAGAGAGGAGGAACGAGTAGTGGTGATTGATGACAAGGAAGGGTCTCTTCTCAAGACGACCAAGGCCTTCTTAGTGGGGAAAGTGCTGACTCGTAAGCCAGTTGTCAAGGAGAGATTCAAGCGGCGAATAATGTTGAAAAATTTAATAATAATATTATTATATTAAATTTATTAATTGAATGGAAATTAGAAGGTTGAATGGTCACATGTTCTATAAATAGGGAAGTCCCTTATAATTACAAAATAACTTTTCATTGTTTATATAATCATACATATAATGCACTAAATATTAGAGAGTCTCATTGAGTTTATATGAGAGAGTTTTCAACACAATCACGGTTCATGGAGCCTTGTGATTTGGAGTGCTACTATTACAAGCACGTGATCGTTGTATATTGGGAGACATGCGCCGATCAACCATGAGCATTCTAGTGGAGCATAAACTTGTCTTAAGGACAAAGTGTCCAACACTTGTCTCGACAGTATTTTCTAGGTTTTTCTAATCTATTATATCATGTTTATTTAATATTGGTTATTTATGTGCATGCATTATTGTGATATATAATTGCATGAATTATTTCTTGATTTGCTATGTGATTTATTATAGCAATTAGACCTTAATTATTCCAACAATCTTAAGACAAGATTATGGTTTGATTGCTATGTTTGTTTGAGAATAATATTCTATCGTGTATATTAATGCGTGGATTTTCTTTTTCATGGTAGAATGTTTTGGTTTCTAGTTTTGCATAAAACAGTACATATGTTAACTGTTTCCAAATATATTGCAAGTTAATTTGATTCAAAAGATGCCATCTCAAAACCTTTCATCATTATTTTGTTCGTTTGTTTATAGTTAATTGAACCAAATATTCTTTACAAGTTTATTGGTTTATTGCTATTATAATTTGGCTTGTGGGTTTTAATATTCTCGACAACATTGGTCATGCACTGCTTTGAAATCGATTGTGATTTTCTCCTGTTTTGCGAGTAATGAAGGCACAGAAAAGTTATACTAATATATATACCTGCATATATGCATTTTATTTCCTGACATTACACTAATTAAATTCATGTATTTGTTGACAATGAGTTCATTAATTTCAATTCTCTGAAATATGCATGCAAAAGGATAAAGGTTTTGTTTCACAACTTTTGTTCTAGTAGTCTCAAGTGTGTAAGGATTTTAAGATTGGTATGTAAGGAAAACTTATCTTCTGAAGGGATGCGTTTTTTAGACTAGGTAGTTTTACCATGCATTTTGCATAAGATACTTATCTTTGGCACTGAATATTATGTTAAACGTTATGTCCTACCGTTGGTATGACTGCATATACAGTAAAGGCCTTTTATTCATGTATGTTGTTCAATCTCGGATATTGCTTTGAGATTTATACATATGCTATTATTACATTTGGCTGTTTGAATGGTTGTGCTATGTACATCAGTTGCATTGCAATGAAAGGTTGGCTGCCAACCCAGTGGGTAATCACTGAATATTGTCATTTCCTCGTGAACCTGTATAAAGATAGTGTGGCGACGAGGATGTGATCCTTCAGGTTTTCGTTGCTTTACAAATTATTGTGATTTAAGAACACAACCTTTCTTGTTTTAAACATGAACATACATGACTGTCCAAAGGTCAGTGTGCTATATGATATGCTACTGCGAAGTGAGTTTTCCCTGACTCATGATTATTCATAAAGAAATCAATTTGACATTCTGTTGTGACAATAAAAGTGACGTTTTATGTCAAAACATTTGGTCTTTGGAAAGGAAAAGACTAGACATTAAAAAGTGGGATATTTGAAAAAAAATGTATTAGACATGATGATGCTTATTAAGTAAGCATATGAATGGTCATGCATGTTAATCATAAGAAGGAAAGGATAAAAGCCAAGAAGTGTTTTTCCCATAATGGCTAGTGAGGCATGAAGGCCTAAGAAGAGAGATATATAAGGTCTATCCTAGTTGTTTCCTACTTCTTAAAAGAAAAAAAAAAAAAGGTGATCGATTTAACGATGACGTTAAAATTAACCACAATTATCGAACAATTGTGGGGGTAGCTTATCAATTTTTGAGATATGAAATTTATTTAAGAAGAATGGAAATATAATTTGCTAATTGAATAAGACAGTCAAAATGTCAACTCTTGTAATGAGTAATTATTTAAGGTATGGCAAGGTTGGGGACCTTCTTATAAATATCTTAAATGTGGGGGAGCTTACTCAAGTGTTAGCAAATTACTTATCAAGTTCGAACACATGTTTGGAGGAATTACATTGGAAAACAACTACTCTCAAAGGAAATAATTTCCATGCATGGATATAAAGTTTGTGATGGCCATTTAATGAGTAGTCAACCTAGTGGTACCAATTTTTAAAGGTTTGACTAGAGAGTAAGTTGTATCATCGAGGGGAATGGGTTAAAAGCCTACGTCTTAAGAATCGCTATAATGGCAACCCAACCTAGTTGACTGGATATCCTAAGATCTAGGTTCAAAGGGACAACTGAATTGTGGATGATTCAATGAGAGCACTGCGGAGATTACCTCTTATCTATGTCCTAAGATGAAACAGTGCTATATGCAGTGTATTTAGGATAAGTTTTGCTTTTAATGATTCCTATACTTGGAAATAACAAGTGGGGTATTGCAGGATACTCTTAATGGGAAGTCACCTATCTTGAGTGAGGAATGGGGCCGTTCATGTGAGAATTTTTTGAAGGGCTTAGTTTTCTAAAAGCACTCATGAGAAACCAAGAATTGTTCAAGGCCAAAATGAACACAACCGAGCAACCACAGGGTGTCTGGAAAGGTACTGTGTGATTACTATTGTCTTGGTTTACACAAATGGTTGAGCAGTCCAAGACATTGCGTTCACTAATTAGCCAAGTAAATCCAATAGTAATTCACTACGGAAGGTTCAAAGCCAAAAGCCACCTATCCCGATGCAGTACTTTTCCTACTGAATTCTCTCTCTAGTGTTTGCATTATCATTTGCATGATATTGAGTCAATTTCCATTCATGTGGGGGGATTGTTGGAAAATTTAATAATAATAATAATAATATTATATTAAATTTATTAATTGAATGGAAATTAGAAGTGCGGCCTTTTGGTAGAAATATGTGTTTACTCAAATGAAGAGTTGCAACTTTTGACTCTTCATGAATAGTCACATGCTTTCCAAAGAGGTATCTCACATTCTATAAATAGGGAAGCCCTCTATAATCACAAAATAACTTTTCATTGTTTACATAATCATACATAGAATGCACTAAATATTAAAGTCTCATTGAGTCCATACGAGAGAGTTTTCAACACAATCGTGGTTCATGGTGCCTTGTAATTTGGAGTGCTACTATTACAAGGACGTGGTCATTGTATCTTGGGAGACATGCGCCGATCAACCATGAGCACCGTAGTGGGGTGTAAACTTGTCTTAAGGACAAAGTATCCAACACTTGTCTCACCGTATTTTCTAGGTTTTTCTAATCCATTATATCATGTTCATTTAACATTGGTTACTCATGTGCATGCATTATTGTGATATATAATTGCATGAATTATTTCTTGATTTTCTATGTGATTTATTATAGCAATTAGACCCTAATTATTCCAACAAATAATGCATCTTTGTCGACCTAAGGCTCGAGTGTCGATTGTAGAGTTGGAGGACAACCTATTTTTGTTTGGTTTCGATAACCAACGAGAGAGAGCGATGATACTGAAAGGTGGACCTTGTTTGTACGATGAGGCGTTACTGGTTTTGGCCGAGGCCGATACATTGGCTCATACCAGTCAGATTGCCCTTAATACTCAGGAATTTTAGATTCAAATCAAGGGTTTGCCTCTTGCATACATGACCCACCACATGGGGCAGTTCATTGGCTATCAGATAAATGAGCATGTGCTCACTGATCAGAGCAGACGGGGCAATATTCAGGGGAGGATTTTCCGTATCTGTGTTGCTCTTGATATTACGAAACCTTTGAGGAGAAAGTTTTTTATTATTTATTGAGGGTTCTTTGGTGAGCATTGATCTTCGATATGAGAAGCTACCAGTTACTTGCTTTATCTATGGGATAATTGGGCATATGAAGGAGCAATACAATCAGTTTAAGGGGAAAAACAAGGTTGATCTTTCAAAACCCTACGGTAAGTGGTTTCAGAGTGATGTTCTTGATCCTAGTTATCGTAGACCCCAAGGCACTCACTTTGGTTTGGGTCCATCGCCAGGTTGGTCTATGAAAGTGCCAGTGGATGTTGAGGATGAGGACGAGGAGCCGGGTTAGCTGGTCGTATTCCGGGGATGGTAACGGACGGCGAGGTGGTGACTAGGTTAGGGGAGTTGGTTGACGATTTTCAAGGGCATGAGCGTGAGTTAAGGGATCCTAATAGGGAGGTTATCATACACGACTTGAATGCGGATTTGATTTTTGATTTGGAGCTGGAGGAGATGGTCATTGATTCCTTAGCCATCGTTCTTTATTAGGAGATCCCTACGATTGCGGCTGTTGGGAGGGATATTACTAGGGACACGTCCATTAGTTCTGGAGGCTTACGTTTTTTTGGTATTGATTTGAATGTTGTGCCATTTGGTGAAGACAGTTCCTCAAATCAGGCACCTCAGCTAAGGTGTGGGCCCGTCGGTGATGTGGTAGATAGTGGTTTGGAATTAGGTGGGCATGGTTTTTTTTTCCAAATCAGGCCCGAGTCATAATACTGCCCCTATGGACCTTGGTGTAAATTGCAACTCGTCCGCAGATAGTTCGGGTTTTTTTGGGGCTGGGCACTTTGAACTGGGCTTGGATCCTTTCAATCTTATGCCTATCATTGAGTAGCTTCAGTAGAAGAAAAGGAAGAACTTACGTAGACATCGTAGAAAGGGTGGGCTGTTGATGGGTAACTCGGTTTCCAATCCCCAGGCTATGATTAGGTCGACATTACCAGAACTTGGTAAACGTATTCAAATGGAAGGTCAGAAGTTTAAGGTCCCCCCCAGAGGGTGTAAGAAACTCATAGGTAAGATGAAGTCTATTATTTTATTGGCAGAGGTTGATGAATATCAACCCCGCCGGGAGCAATGAGTTGCTTGAGTTGGAACTGCCAAGGGCTTAGGAACCTCCGTGCAGTTTATGCGTTTCAACGCCTAATCCATCGTAAAGATCCCATGGTAGTGTTCCTAAAAGCAATGCTCGTCAGATGGAACGTCTATGGTTGAAAATAGTAGGGGTAGCTCCGGTGGGCTGTGTGTGCTATGGAAGGAAAATCTCAACTTGAATTTGCGGCCTTACTCGCAGAATCACGTGGATTGTTAGGGTGCCTGGGACTGTGAAATATTGGAGGTTTAATGGCTTTTATGGTTTTCCGGCAGTGAGTGATCATGCTAAGTCTTGGCAGCTACTTGGCACATTATGTGGGAATGCGTCTCATCCTTGGCTTTGTATTGGTGATTTTAATAAGATTATCCAATCTCATGAACATGAAGGGGGAAATCGTTGGAGTAATGGACAAATTGAGGGTTTTCGGGATGTGTAGATTCATTGACTCGGGCTATTCTAGGAATAAGTACACTTAATTCATTACACGAGGCGGTGGTATTAAGGTAAGGTTGGATCGTGCATTGGGGACTCAGGAGTGGGTTAACCTTTTCCCATAATTTAGAGTGTAGCATTTGAATAAGACTTATTCTAATCATGTTCTAGTTTTCTTAACTTGGGAAGGAAGTAATTTTATCCGAGGGAAGAGATCTTTTCGATACGAGAAGGCTTGGAACATGTATGAGGGTTGTGCTAAGGTGGTTAGGAATGGGTGGAAGTTAAATGTGAATGGTTCCCCTATTTTTTAGGTTACGAAAAAGATCAAAGAAACAAGGATGATGTTGACAAATTGGGCCAGTAGTAATGCCAGGACGGGGCCGCGAGAGATTAGGGAAGTTGAAGATAAACTTACCAGTCTATTGGGTCATCCTTTCATGGCAGATTCTATTGAGCATAAGAAATCCCTTATTGGAAGGTTAAACTTCTTGTTAGAACAAGAGGAATTATTTTGGTGCCAAAGGGTGAAGGTGAATTGGGTCTAGCTTGGTAATCGGAACACTGAGTATTTCCACTAGAAAGCTAACAGAAGAAAAAAGCAAAATTGGTTGCATGGACTGATAGATGAGGAGGGTTTGTGGCATGAGGACCGAAGGGTATGGAATGTGTGGTGGTTGATTATTTCACCACGTTATTTAAGGCTTCGGAGGCAGTTGATTTTGAAGATATCCTATGCAAGGGTGCACCGTCAGTTACGGTAGGGTTGAACTCTGAACTCGGGAGGCCTATCACGGATGATGAGGTAAAGTGTGTTGTTTTTCAAATGCATCCCACAAGGGCTCCGGGTCCTGATGGCATGTCACCTCGCTTTTATCAAAAGCATTGGGTGATTGTAGGGGCTAATGTGTGTAATGGTATTCGAGAAATGGTGTCATCGGGATGTATCCTTCGGAAAATTAACTATACACACGTTACTCTCATTCCCAAAGTCAAGGAGGCGACTAAGATGGCTCAATTGCAACCTATCAGCCTTTGTAATATGTTGTATAAAATCTTGGCGAAAGTTTTAGCGAATAGAATGAAGACCATTCTCCCTTACATCATTTCCCCTACTAAGAGTGCTTTCATTCCAGGAAGGCTGATTTCAGATAATTATTTAGTAACAGCAGAGGTTGCTCATTACATGCATAAAATGACTTCAGGGTTGAATGGGCTTATGGCTTTAAAACTAGATATTAGTAAGGTGTATGATAGATTGGAATGGAGCTTCTTGGAGGCTAAAATGCAGTGCATAGGGTTTTCTTTGACTTGGATCCATACGATAATAATGTGTGTGTCTACCGTGACTTATTCTTTCAAACTGAATGAGGATCCAGTTGGGTATGTGAAGCTTGGTAGGGGAGTTCGACAAAGGGATCCACTTTTCCTCTACCATTTGTTATGTGTGTCAAAGGATTGTCGGCTCCCCTCAAGTCAGCGAAAGCTGATGGTGTGTTGAAGGGTATCATGGTTTGTCGCTAGGCCCCGAGTATCCATCACTTCTTTTTTGTGGATGACAGCTTTCTGTTTGCTCGGCTACATTACAGGAATGTCAGAGTATCAAGCAGATTCTACGAGTGTATAAGATAGCGTTAAGGCATGCTGTGAACTTTGAGAAAAGTTATGTCTTTTAGTAATAATCTTCCCATTGTTGACAAATAACTCCTTGCTAACTATTTGGGAGTGACGAGAGTAGAGTTCCACAATAGGTACTTAGGCCTATTGGTCCTTATTCAAAAGTCAAAGAAGGAAACTTTTGCCTATGGCAAGGATAGGCTTTGGAAAAAACTTCAAAGTTGGCGTGGGGGCCTATTGAGCTGTGCGGGTAGGGAGTTGCTTGTAAAGACCGTGGCACAGACGCTCCCTATGTATTCCATGCAATGTTTTCTTCTTTCCAAATCGTTCTATGAAAAGTTGAATATTATGATTGCACAATTTTGGTGTAGTGATTTGGGAAAGAGGAAAATACGTTGGCAAACTGTAGACAACTGTGTAAGCTTAAATTCAAAGAGGGGTTGGGATTCAGGGATTTGTATGCCTTTAACCTAGCTTTGTTGGGATTTAATTGTTGCCACCATTGCTCTCTCTCTCTCTCTCTCTCTCTCTCTCTCTCTCTCTCTCTCTCACTTTGTCGTTGTTGCCACCATCATTTTCACCTTCATCGCCATCACAATCGTAAATTTATCAATATCATCTTCTCTTAGACTCCAAAAATCACCACTGCAATCTTGTCTCTTTCTCTCTCATCTCTCACACATCCGTTCTTAATTGAAATTGTCAAGTTCAGATTGCTCATTCCGGTATTCTCTGTATAATTTCCATTTTTTGCATTGGTTGCTGAGAATGAGATTCGAATTGAAATTAGGGATTATGGCTTTATAAATGGGTTTGGATTTGATAATTGAATCACTTCTATAATTGGCTAAGTTTGTATAGTCTTATTATATCAGTGCTTTTGTGGCTACAGGATTTTATATTGTAAATTTGGTTGATGAATTGAAGAGTACTCATTCTTAGTTGGCAATTACAATTGTAATTTCTTAAGGAAATTTAAGGAAAACACAAAGACACGTCATAATAAAACTAGTGATACTCGATCAAGCTTTGAGCTAGACAACAAGAAATTACATAATTACAAATCTTACCAAACAGAGGGAGTTTTCTAGCTTATCAATGTTGATCGAGCTCATTGTACGATAACGAGATTGTTATTTAGCTTCAACTTTTTGATAATCCGACTAAAGTTTAAATCCTTGGTTAGAATATCCACATGAAATTATGGAACTACAATAGAACTAACGACAATGGATCGAGCTTCATGCTCGATAACAAGAAATTATAGAATTACAATAGAGGAGCATGCAATTGTGATCTTACCTTGCATGCAATGGTGACTATAATTATAAACTTGATTATCTGATTATGATTGTAATCGCCAACTAAGAATTGAATGAGTACCTTTTATTTGTTAATGTTGGGAACTTTTAGGCCCATTTAGTGGCACATGCTAGGAGTGGGATCAAGAAAAGCCCAAGAGAGACCAAAGAGCCCAAGGACCAAGGGAGCTTAAACAAGGCAATGTCGATCGTTAAGATTGAGCGACTCAAAGCTCTACCTGACCAAAGTAAATGAAGCTCTTGTTGAGTGCCATATGGCACATGGGCAGGCTGGTAAATTTATGGTGTAAGTATCTGAATATTGGTCTAGTTAGGTGTCAATCAGACCACGTGGCCACTTACAATTAGTGGCAGAAGCTTGGATGTGACATAAAAGCGATCAAAAGAATGCTTGGAGAGACAGAGTTGAGTAACCAAGGCTAAGGTCCTGCTCGACTCTCGCTATTTTGTAAAGACGTGCCATCTTAGCTGGTCACCTATCACATCACTGCCAAATGTTGGAAGAATAAGCAAAAAAGTGTCAAAACTTTAGTTTACGTAAGTGGCTCATTAAATGCCAAGTGGGAAGAACCCAAGGTTGGGGGTTCATTGAAGGCCTATATAAATGGATGAGGGCCTCATGTTTTGGGGTTGGACAACCAAGGGGAGAGAGTATTCATGTATTAGTCGAGCATTATTTATTTAGTCTTGCAATCAATATAATCTTAAAAAACAGTGGATGTAGCCTAATTATTGGGAACTTTGCATGATCGTGCTCAGCTGAGCAGGATAACCGCAGAAGACTGAGGGACAAAGTCTTTCTGGACAGACCTGACCCAAATCTCTAAAGAAGAGGATGAGAAGATAGGGTCAACCTTGCTAGCCTTGAGGAAAAGATGAATGACGTACTTGTCAACGTTGGAGAGATGAATGAGGTAGGAAACCTTATCCATGCCGAAAATACCTTGCTCCAGGAGAAGTACGACGACCTTCTGGAACAAATCAACCAGACCAACGAGAAGATCGAGTGCAGATTTTGAGTGTCAGCTAACCCTTCCCTCATATTCCTCATCTTCCCCTGGTCGATGTCGGGAGTGTGGACGAGGACGTCTGTGAAATCATCAACAAACGACTCTGAGCATATGAAAAAACTCAGGAACCAACAAACAAGCTGCCGAGTAGACAACAAAAGGTTCGACATGCACCCTATTTGACAGCCTAACTTGAGGAGCACGTTGAGGGAGGTCATGGGCGAAGAAATGAAGAGTGTGTAGGATCGATTAAGAGACATAGAGTAAGCGTTGAAGCCCAAAACCTTGATTACTCTGAGGAAAAATTCTCGACCCTTGCCATTCTCCAAAGAATTTCTAGATGAGCCAACGAATGAAGACACCCGAGCACTAAGAATGCAAAGCTACGAGGGTCTCACTAACTCATACAACCACCTGAATGGTTTGATTCACATAGTTGAGGGTTGGGGAAATAACAATGCTATTTCTGACCACCTTTAGATGAGCGGCTCGGGATTGGTTTAAGAAAATTGCCTTATGACTTATCACGGCCGTCTCTGGGGCTGAGGGAAGTTTTTCTTTAACACCTATAAGATTATCTCCAACATCCAATATATTCTAACCGACCTCGCCTAAGTGAAGAATGCCCGGATGAGTCATTGAGGAATTACATATCCAATTCAACAATGAGTACGCAAGGTGCAAGGGATGCGATGAGGTGAAAACCTACACACTCTCTTGTGGGGATTTGCTGGAGGTTATTTTACTTCCACTTGGCTTAGAATCCCTTTAGATATTTAAGGACTTGTTACGTGAGGCCGTCAACTATTCTCGTGTTAAGCAGCTAAACAAGACCAGGTTGTAGATTGTCGCTATGACTGCAAAGGGGATTGGCTTGGGTGCGCCTACTAAAGCAAAGCAGGAAGTCATGTACCCATTCAAGGAAATGAATATCACTTTGTCAATTGGGTTACATCTTAGGAGGATGAGCCTGACGACCGGGTTTACGATCGTAGATTGCTTTTCCTCTAATAATGTGATATTGGGACAACCATTCTTCACGGAGATGGACATGACCATTAACCAGAAGATGCTGGTGATGAAATTCCTTACCTCTGCTGGGATAAGAATGGTTAGAATAGATCAATGTCAGCAATGGTATGTTATGCTTCAGCAGTAAAGTTGAATACTAAAATGACCACCGATTGGTTCGTGCAGACGCTCGGAGGGTCACTCGCGCTAAAATCCCAGTAGTTATTGAACAGCCTAACCACTTATCTGAGGGGGAAGGTCGCCCTATAAGTATTACCAGGGAAGGGGGCGCGTTGGTATGAAAGGACTTTGTCCAGAAGAACTTGCTGCGAGCACCATGTAACACTTATCCACTAAACTCTGCAAGATTTCTCCCCAGCCTATCTACTGACGATAACACCTAAGCAGAAGGGCAAGTTTCTAGTAGAAGATATCAAAAGAAGAGTTTATGACCTGAGATGGATTTTAACGCACTAAGAAAAGTCTTTTAGACTGCAAAAAGGAAGAAGAAAGTGTGAAGATATATGATATGTTATCCGACCGCATATGTTAGTCGGCAGGCCCACTCTAGGGATGAAGAGTCGATGAGTATTTTGAAGAACGACCGCTTTGAAGACGTTAGTTTTTTGGGGGTAAGGGTTAGCTAATGGTATAGAAGCTCTACATTAGCCGAGCATTGTATGAAAGTGGTAGGGAAATGTGCAATCTACCTATGTCCAAGGGACCTACCCTATTTTATTCACTAGGGGTACCAAGTGTTGGTGATGATTGGGAATATGAATCCCATGGCTAAAATTAACCAAATACAGCAAAATCAAGTAGTTCACGAAATGTAAAGAGTGTAAAACCTGAAGAGACGATGGCGAGGTGGAAAAAGCTTTTGAGGAACGGTTTCTAAATGCAAGAAAAATCAGAGAGAGAGAATTGGAAGAATGATTGTTTAATCGCACCTGAAATGCTTGCCCAACCAAGCACCATTTACAGTGCTGACCGACCTAAGAAACTTCACACCCAAGGAAGAACCCTTGGCCAAAGAATTGGGGACTTGTTAATGCTAGGCACTTTTAGGCCATATAGTGGCACAAGCCAGAAGTGGGATCACAAAAAGCCCAAGAGAGACCAAAGAGTCTAGGGACAAGGGAGGCTTAGAATGAGGAAATGCCAAGCGCCTCAGAGCTCTACCTGACCAGAGTAAGTGAAGATCTTGTCGAACGCCGATGGCACATGGGTAGGCTGACAACTTAAATCTTTGAGGACTAGTCTAGTGAGGTGTCAATCAGACCACGTGGTGATTTACAGTCAGTGATAGGAGCTTGGATGTGACATAAAGGTGGTCGGAAGAATGGTCGAAAAGACAGAGTTGAGTAACCAAGGCCGAGCATCCCACTCAGCTCTCGCTACTTTAAAAAGGCCTGCCATATTAGTTGAACACTTGTCACTTCACCAACGAATGTTAGAAGAAAAAGAAAAAAGGTGTCAAAACTTTTGACTACATAGGTGGTTCATTAAATGCCAAGTGGGAAGAACCCAAGGTTGAGGGGGTGGTGTTCATTAAGGGCCTATATAAAGGTACGAGGGCATCATGTTTGGGGGTTGACAACTAAAGGGAGAGAGAATTCATGCATTAGCCGAGTGCTATTTATTCAGTCTTGCAATCAATATAATCTAAGAAACAGTGGATGTAGCCTAGTTTTGAGAGGTGAACCACTTAATCTTTGCGATGACGATAGCATGTTGTTTATAAATGCTATACGAAGTTTATTAATTTCTATTAAATGTAGAATATGACAAAAAATGCTATAAACTAATTCTATTGAAGACAGTTTTTGTAGTAGTGCCATGTTCTCTCACTTGTGGATTCTAATGTTGGATCAGCTCTTAATGTGTCTGCTTTTACAACTGAACCACCACCTGGTTTCCAGATGATAAAGAACTATCGATCAATTCAATTTTTCTTCTAGTAGTTTCAATGGTTCTAAAGGTAACAACTACAGATATAAGGGCAAGGGCAAAAATGACTGTAAGGGTTTATTCTTTTCTGCTTTTCAAGATCATTCATTTCCTCCCTGCTCACCTGCAGTATCCTGGAATTTTCGAGGCCCTCATTTCAAGGTTATCATGATCCTTTTTTTGTTCTCGAAAGGTTGAATTTATGTTATTGTCTACTAGTTGTATTCAAAGAAGAGGCATTCTGTTGTTACTTGCAATCAAACAAATACTTCTCCCTTCTCTTTCCAATACTTTGAAGGGTAATAAATTTGTCATCAAACAACATAAACTTGCTTTGGCAAGTAGTCATCACCAAACAGTTAATATTCTGCACCATATCCACTTCTATCAGGTTGTTGCAGCCTCATTCATATAACATTCGTATCACTTTATACAACCTCTTTCAGTAGAATCTGCGCAACCACAACATTTTGCAAAGGTTGCTTTTCGTCATCCCATTGCTCCACAACAAGAGTTATGGCTTACAAATAACATATATCCCTGTCCAATGCTACCCCTTTTACTGCTACTGAAACTATAACTGCTGCCAATGGTTAAGGCATACAGATAACACATATTGGTCAATCCTATTTGATCTCTTCGTCTTATCAATCTAAAATTCAATTTAGTCTTTCTTCTTCCACAATTTTCTCAGCGTCTTTTATCTGTGAATATGTTGGGTTCCAGGCAAAGAGAATAGATGTTTAATTATTGTTGATGATATTTCTATATGTATACATGACAAGTTCACATGAAGGAGCCTTTTACAAGGACTGAGTAAAAATGGCCTCTATCAACTACCATACTTAAGCCTAAATCCTTTATTTTTCATTCACTATTGGCAGCTTACCTTGGACACAGAATGTAAATGAATTTACTTGATCAAGAAGAATACATATGGTTATGTATTTAGGTGTAAGGCAAGATTAGTGGCTAAGAGACTTCTTCTTGCTCTAGCACCCAAATTTGGTTGGAAACTAAGGAAGGTACGTGATCTGAATATTAGAAGAACGACGTTTAAATGGCTCAACCTCAGGGGTGCACTGATTCTATTCATCCTTATTTTGTGTGAAAATTTGAGAAATCTTTATATGGTCTTAAAAAGTTCGAAGAGCCTAGAATGAGATGTTTACAAAATTATTGCCTAGTTTGGGTTTCAGAGCATCTTTTACAGATCCTTCCCTTTTTATTAAGTATGATCAATGTACTATTATCATCCTTTTAACTGTGTAGTATGAATTGTGTTCTATATCTGTTGAAGTTGCTATGTCTCAATTGTCCAAAGATTTTTCCGTGAAGGATATTGGGCTTTACACATTAGTTCTTAGGTCCGCAAATTGATTATCATCAACATGGTTTGTTCGTTAGTAAAGTATATCAAGGACATTTGAGCAAAGGCTAAGGGTTTGTTTCGATATATTTTTGGGAGAGTTAAAAACGCTTTCAAAGAGTAAAAGCACTTTCATTTAAAAAATATTTGACAAATTTTTTAAAAGTGTTTTGGGTAAAAGTAGGAGCACATTGAGAGTTTTATTTTCAGAAGCACCTAGTGCTGCCAAAGGAAATCACGGGAAGCCCTTGGCCTGTTTAATGAAAAATTTTAAATGCCTAAACTATCCTTGTTTTGTTAATTTAAAAGTCCAAAATGCCTCTGGCTTTCACAAAACTTTGGAAATTTTCTTTCTTTCTTTGGGTTCTAAGCTTCTAGGTTCTTCTGAGTTCACGGGCATATGAGAGAAAAGTTTCTTGAAAGCATTTTTCTATTTGACAGTAGAGCACTCTATTTAATATCAAAAGTACTTTGTACAAAGTAAAACTACATATTTAGTCGCTCGACAATCAACAAACTGCTTATTTATAAAAACGTTACGAAAAAGTGTTACGAGAAAAAATAAACGTTAACGAGTGAAGGCGCTTTATAATGTATTACTCCTTGTCATCCAACTCATCAAAGTTGTCCAAATAGAGTAGTTCTTTATTAATAGATCTTGCCTATTATAAGAGTATTGTGGAGACTACAATGTTTGATACTACTTGTCTTGATATATACATACTTTTTTTCGGGCTTCTCACATTCGCGATTAATCCTTTTACAAGATACTATCAATTATAAGAAACTAATGTTACACTACAATTACGGGTTAATTACACAAACACCCCTTGAGGGTTTATTCAGTTTTCACAAAACCCCCCCACGTTTAATAAGTAACACTAACATCCCTAGACAATTTAATTCTCTTTCCCAAATACCCCTTTAGTAAAAAATCAGTTTATAAAAAGATAAATTTACCCTTAATTAATTACTTGACAAAGTAAAAAACTTTTATTTTACCAAAAAGAGTAAAAAACTTTTATAAATAAAGAGAAATGAAACTAAAAATTACCCAAGACATTAAAAAATAAAAAATAAATGATAAATCCTATTGGAATCAAACATCTAATTTATGTTCGGTTTTCCTCTACTGCCACCCACGAACCCATTCCCCTCATTTCTAGCAACCCCCTTCTGATCTTCTTCTTGGTTGAACAATCCCAAAGCTTTGAACAAAATAGATGGCGATGTCGAAAAGAAGATTTTCTAGACAGTATGAAATTAAGATAGATCGAGCGAATGAGATGGTAACGTCGACAAGAAAATTTCAAAATGAAAGAGCTGGCAATGTCGTTAATGGTGTTAAGAAACATGAACTGAGAGGGTACACTACTAAGCATAACTGCTTGGGCAACGAAGTGACAGCCGGCGCGCCAAGGAAAATATGGTAGCCGAAAACATTGGGCGGCGAAGAGGACGCCACGCAAAGCTTGTGATGTCAGACATTGTGCGACGGAGGAAAGTCCTTCGTTGCGCAATGGAAACGGTGGTCGTTGTGCAAAACAAACAGCGAGGAATGGTTGTTCGTTGCATGAGATACTCCGAGCGGCGAAACTGGGGTTCAACATGGTGATCCTTGCAAGACGGATATAAGGGCCGTCGCAATAAGATTTTAAAATTAATTTTTAAAATAATTTTTTGATTTGTTTTTCCTTTTAAATGTTGATAATATTGTTTTATGTAATTTAAATTAATTTAATAAAATTAAAAACAGAAAATGTAAAGAAGAATATTGAATTAAAAAATTATTTAAAGTGAACATACAAGGAAATAAATATTTAAAATTCAAAAGTAATTAAAAAAAAAAAAAACTACAATATATAGTCGTCCACGTCACAATCGCCTGCTGGTGGTGTTGCTGGTGCGTTGAGGGGTTGGGAGGTCATAGCTCTGCAGCGGGGGGCTGGGAGGTCATTGTTGGAGTTGGTTCATTGTCGGGGAACCGAATGCCAGAGAACCGAAGGACAAGATGAATTTGGTTCATCATATTGCTTTAGGCCGCAAACTGAGATTGTTGGGCGGCAATTTGGTCCTTGGAGTCCACCACTTCATATGTTAGCGATTAGATCTCTTCTATTCTTTGCTTAGAGGAGGAGGCAGAAGGGGTCTCGAAGGTGGGCTTTCCTAAGTCCCCAGTGAACATTCCCCTGCCTATGACCGAGGGTCTGATCGAATGTGTCTATCATGATTTGAAAACCCGCATCCTTAGGGGGAAACACCTCCTTGATTGGGATCTCTAGGGGAAGTTGGGATGCCACCTCTTCCAGAACAGTCTAGCCCTTCTCCGCCATGGTGGACTAGAAAAATGAAAACAAACAAATTAATTTTAATATACATGTAATTAATATTAATACTAATTGAATATTAAAAATTTGAAATAACTTAAATGAAGCTGCTCTGCCAGCTCATTCCCAGGCCGAACGTATACCTCCTTGAACATGTCAATCTCAGGAAACTTCGACCCCCTCCTGAATAAAAAAAAATATTAACATATAGATTACCAATTGTGTGATAGAGAGTAAAAACAATCAAAACTTAAAATAAATATACAGGTACCTTACGTCGCTTGTTCCTCCAACCTATAAGAGAAGCTGGAGCGATGAAGAAGTTTCTTCTTCGACCGATTGATCGAATTTGCCTTCACTTTTTTCTGTTGAATAAAAAAAACGTATTAGTTTAGATATTTATAAAAAATTAATGAAAAAATTAAAAAATTATTTAAAAATATAAAAATTTTTGATTAAATATTATTGAAATATATATTATACTTAGAGCACCCAATTGCTAGATGATAAGCTCATATTTATATATATTTTACATCAAATTCACTTGTCTTTTCTTAGTTAGTTCCTTATATTTTTGAGTTATTTACTTTGTTTTTGTGTTTTGTAGGATTTGTCAAGCAAAGAAAAGAAAAATAGCACAAGTGAGATTTTAAGTAACAAATTCGTCAAAACTGCCTGTGCAGGTCAGCTGACTTTGGAAGCAAGTTGCGGATAGCTCAGAATGAATTAGAGAATGAGCCTTATATGCTTGGAAAGCTACGGATGTCTATTTTCTGGACCATTTCACGGATTGTTAATATCATTTTTCTAAAGTTATGGCTGTTTTAACACTGAAAGGTTCCCAAGAGGCTGACCAGTTTGTAACTGACAAGAAAACATTGAAAGCAATAAATCCAATAAAACTAGCACCCAAAACTGATGCAGCCAAGAACAAACCGGCTAACACCTATTCAAATATCAGAGGAAATGGAATTAAAGATGAGGATTAAGAGGGAGTAATTGGCAGCAAGAATTGGTTTAAAAGTAGTGTTGGGGAAGGAAGGAAAGAGAGAGCCTTAGTCGATTTCTTTCGGTTCTATTTTCTCAAACTCATGTCTATCTTTTGTTTTAACTTAAGGATTGTGTTACTAAATTTTTAGTAGTTAGGGGCTGTTTGAAGCCCCGAATATGATTGCAAGTTTGTTATGACATTTCGTTTGAATTACTTTTATAATGGATGAAAATTGGTTCACTACTTGTCTCATTGATGAATTCCTTATGTGTTTTCTACGGATACATACTTAGTGAGCATATCTAGGATTCTAATGCTATGAATATGTGTGTGCCTGCCCTTGTTGAATGAGGACCTACATATGTTCTAGAGTAGTACTTGTTAATTGCGATTAACATGTGAATCAATTTCTAGGATAAGTAAGACAACGCCAGTACTTATGATACCTTGTGATGACTCAAACTCTTTTCGTTCTTAATGGTGTCTACTTGTTAAATCTATGAACACGCCATTCTAGATTGCATGCTAGGTACTAAGTTAAGTTGAAAATGCCATTCTCTTAACATACCACATAAGAAAGAGTAATAGGTTGAGTTCTAACATTGAGCCAACTTGAGCATCTTCATCTGGAAATAGAAGGAATTTGAATTAAACATAACATGTTTGCATGATTATTTGGTGGTGGATAGCAATTCCCCTAACTCGTTTTTCTTAATTTGTGAACTACTTAAAATATGTTTCTGTTCGATTTAATTTAAATAACAAATCAACTCCAAAAATCCCAAAAATTTGTATGAGTGTAGTTCTGTGTGTCTAGTATGTGCATATAAAATTTCGTAGACTTTAGATAAGTCTAAGTGGGTCTAATAATTATTTTTCGGTGGCTGGTCAGTAGGGACAACAACCCAATTTTTGTGACATTTTAAGTAGTTAGATATAACAATCTTCTGCGGGAAAGACCTTTATTTTCATATGCTACAATTGACAAATCTTATTGTTAATAAGGAAAATTAATAGGACATTTGTGTGCTACTTTGTGGTGTGCTTTTAATTTTATCACTAGAGCGACCTCCAGACCGTTATATTTCTCATAATGCTTGTGGAGGTCGCTCTCTTTGATTGAGTGAACCTGCTGGTGCAAATCTTGTTGATGTACTGGTTTTGATTGGCATCGAGGTTCGTGAGCTCATAGTGATGCTGCAAAACTCAAAAAATAAATAGTAGTTAAAATTTATAATATATGTATACTTTAATAAAAATTTAGTATTTGAGGTTGACAATACTTACCAATAGTTCATGAAGAACGTCTTGCTTGACTTCATGTGGGACAACTTTCCAAGACTCCCACAAGAGCGGGCAATGATTCCTGATCACCGGTCACTAACCAATGCACTGTGTTGCTCCTTTGTTGCAGCCTCACGATGTCGAGGATCCCACGTAATGGTGATCTTCTCGGTCGTGGTGCGAGTGGCCTTTGACTTCTTCAAAAGTCTACACGAGCCCCTTGTTTTTTTTTTTTTTTTTTTTTTGAACTACAAAATAAACATCACACGAATTCTAAAATTTGGCAAAACCTCCCCTAAAACTATAACATTTCCTAAAACCTGCAGACAATAGAACAACAAAAACAACACATCCACCCAACAATTCAAACACTTTATACAAATTGGGGATTTTAAAACAATTATAATCTAAATTCCAAATTGTTAAATTGAAAATACTATGAGAAAGATGCATTGTCTGTCTGGGACCCCTTTCCATGGACAGAGGAAGCCTTACTAAACTGCTCAACCTCCTCAGAACTCCGGGACCGTCGATGAGTCTGTTGGGTGCTTAGTAGAGGATGCATCACCAAGGAAGTCGATGACGTCGAAGACATCGTTGGACTGAAAGGCAGGACCGAAGACACATTCGTCGTGCCCATATCGGGTGGGGAGGTGGCAGCAACACTACCTGCTAGAGAAGGTGTCTGATTGACCGTACTAGCTACCTGGCGGTTGGAAATTAAGTTCGGCATCTACAAAAACCATAAATAAAAAGTTACATTCCACTACTTTTAGTCAATTTATTAGAGTATATTACATGGCACATAATATACATAATCCACCAACACCAACATCAACATGTTTTTGTTTATGTATTGCATATAAAAGCTATCAAATGTTTATAAAAAAACATAAGTGATGAATCCTAAGTAGCTGATTCGTCAATAGATATAATAGACAAAGAATAGTCAAATGTATAACATTTTCCTTGATACACACACACACAGATAAAGAGATAAATTAAGTTTATCTATTTTTGGGAAAAAGATCCAAAACCAAACTAAAACACCAAATATAGTGAACTTATTTGAATATAAAGTTAGGGCAAAGCATTGGAGAAAATAGCATATATGGTTGGTGTAGGGAAAAAAATAGCAAAAATATGGGTATTAGCTACAGGCAGCATGGTTTCACCGCATAATCCAGAGTGTTGGGGCAATAGTTTATAGCCATATATTGGTGGGGAATGGGAATAACTAAGGTATAAAACATAGGAAATTTTGCACCAATAGTTGTTTACCTAGCAACCAATTATCACCAGCGAAAAAGAAACAAAACCTAGGGACTAGGGTTGGGTTCAGTTCGGTTCATTTTTTTTTCAGTTCAGTTTTTTATTCTGTTTGGTTTTTTTCCGGTTCAGTTTCGGTTTTTATTTGATTTTATTATTATTTTTTTTATTTTTAATGAAAAAAAATTGAAATCTTGAATTTTGTCAAAGTGATAGTATTACATTATCACTTTTCATTAGTGATAGTATTGAGCTAAAAAGGAACCTGGATGCTAAAAAAAAAAAAAAGAACCTTGAAAGTTTAAAGCGAGCAGCCCCCATGCAATCTGAGAGTCAGTCAGATTTTGTGTGTTTCTTTTTCACCCTTTGCCGTGACTGATTGATAGGGATCCAGATTCAGTAGGAAGCAGATTATGAAAAAGAATTGAATAGAATAATTAATTTACCACACTGCAACTAATGCCACATTTAACATATAAAACTAAGAAAAAGTACGTATTTTAGGTCAAAACAGTAAGTAGCTAGTGATCATTATATGCTTAAATACCATGTATTTTAGGTCAAAAAATAAAAAAAATTGAAATCTTAAATTTTAACATCTTCAACACAATCATAACATAAACATTCCAACTAGAATAATGAAAATCTTAAATTTTAACATAAACATTCCAACACAATCATAACACAATCTTAAATTTTAACACAATCATAACATAAACATTCCAACAAAATCATAACACAATCTTAAATTTTAACATCTCCAAGACAATGAAAATCTCTACTAATTAATGAAACCCTCTTTGTCAACCAAAAGAGAGTGAAAAGACAACTTAGTCTTCTATCACACAAAAAAAAAAAATGATAGGCAATAATGCAATTTCACAAGTCCAAATTTTACTGTTTTTTATTGACACCTCACCTGCAGGTGATGTTAAAATATCTCTAATATTTACAATTAAAAAAAAAAACCGAAAAGCAAAAACAAAAACCTCCCACTCCCGCACGTTCTCTCTCTCTCTCTCTCTCTCTCTCTCTCTCTCTCTCTCTCTCTCCCTCTCCTTCTCATTTTCTAAAAAAAATATGTTCATACGCACAAAGTGTGCAGGCAAATGTTAGTAAACATTTAAAGTTCAACTAGAATCATAACATAAAGGCTTTTTTTTTAAATATTTTGGGTTTAAAGTTTGACAACACATTGGATTTAGCACATTTGGGCTTACAAATTGGGTTTAAAAAATAATACCCAAAACAGATAATTAAATAAATAAAATTAAAAAATATTAATTTAATTAATTCGGTTCGGTTCAGTTTCTAGACCATTGAAACTGAAACTGAACCAAAAGAATTCGGTTCGGTTTTCGATTTTTCGAACCCACCCCTACCAAGTACATATATTGGAGAGGAAATGAGTATGTATGATTGCCTATATAATAAAGCAAAAAACTGTCAAGAAATTAATATATAGGAGAATCTTTTCTTTTCTGACCCTCCATTTGCTTTGGAAAGAAAGTGGAAAGCTAGTAACTTTGGAGCAATGTTAAATCCCTCAATCTTTCTCTTTATCCAAATTCATGCCAAAATAAAGGCACTCTCATGGAATCTAACTTCTGTACAACTCAAGCATAAGACATATTGAAAATTTTATTATTCAAGAGGTTTAGAAAGGCCACTCCCCACCTACCTCTCTCTACAAATATCTATTAATTAATGAAACCCTATTTGTCAACCAAAAGAGGGTGAAAAATACAACTTAGTCTTCTATCACCCAAAAAAAATGATGGGCAATAATGTAATTTCGCAGGTCCAAATTTTACTGTTTTTTATTGAAGCCTCACCTACAGGTGATGCTAAGATATCTCTAATATTTAAAATAAAAAAATAAAAAAACCAAAAACAAAAGCCTCCCACTCCCCCCACGTTATCTCTCTCTCTCTCTCTCCCTCTCTCACCCTCTCTCATTCTCATTTTCCAAAAAAAATGTGTTCATACACACAAAGTGTGTAGGCAAATGCTAGTTTCTATAAACGAAAGCTTGCACTTTCATGGAGTACCCCAAAATACCCCTAATTTTTTTTTACAAATGATAAGGCATTACCCAACATCTCGGTTTAAGTTGAATAGATTGGAAATAGAGACATTGACACAATTTACAATCCTGGGAAGAACACATGTCAGGTTTTGAATCATCTAAGAAAAAATGTACTCACGGCCATATTCTCTTTTTCGACATTTTCTTAAAACCAGTACTCCTACCCTAGTAAAAAATACCTAGTTTTGTTAATGTCAAAAAATACCCAATTTTCTTAATGAGTTTGATCTATGATAGTAGAATTCAAAGCAAAATTTCCAAATTTCTTAATGTATAATACCCCGTTTTGTTAATGAAATTTGCTAGGACATCCTCTCATTCCCAGTAGGTAATCCCAATTCGAAACCCTATTTGATTCCCAATTCGATACCCAGTTTTGTTTATAAACAAAAAAAAATGGAAAAAGAAATACAAACCCCGGATTCCCAATTCCAAAATCATAACCCAATATTCTTAATTCGAAAACCCTAACTCAAGATTCCCAATTTGAAAACCGTAACCTTGGATTCCCAATTCGAACTCTAAATCCTCAACTATTCTAATTAAAAGAATTCAACATAAAAAAATGAAAATTTTCATTAGTAAATAATTGAATTAAGGGAAAGGGAATGAAAGGATATTGGTGCTTACCTAGTGATGTTGCGGCGGCGGCGAGATGGTGTGGTATCGGAGTATCGTGACAGATGTCAGGTGTAGAGAAGAGGGTTACAGAGAGACAGAGAAACAGAGAGAGAGAGCGAGAGATGGAGAGAGAGAGGGAGAGATTGAGATAGTGAGTGATGAGATCGAGACATTGAGAGACTGAGAATCGAGAGGGAGAGAGAAGAGCGAAGAGTGAGCTTCGAAGAGAATGAGAGAAAGATAGAGTCTGTAAGAAATATGAAGGGGGATGGTGTTCTAATTTTTGCCAAAATAAAAAGCGCACTGAAACAAAAACGTGCCCAATTTTTACCAAAAAAATCAAATTTTTATATGTTTACGCGACAAGGGTGTTCTAATTTTTATTGCACGTCGATTTTTTAAATAAAAAAATGAATTTTAAATATTTGTGCAACAAACATTTCTAAAACGTTGTCGCACATATTTGTAAATTTAATTTATTTTTTGTTTAAATAAATAAATAATTTTTTTTTGTTTAATTAATTTTTTTATCTAATTTTTTACAAATTTTAAAGGAAACTTTTGTTTGTATGCAAAATAAATATCATTTAATAAATATCATTACATTTACATCACAAGTTTTCATTAATCCTCGCTTGAACTAGAATAAATATCATCACTTTCATCAGATTCAGACTCTCATTCCTCCTCATCTGTAGGCACGTCAACATCGTCGTTCGCTTGCTTGGGTGCATTGTATCACGGTAAATCCCCAAGGTCAATCATAATGGAGTCGATCGATATTTTGATTTCAGGACCTCTGGCTACCTGAAACGGTTCTTGTACAATAGTCATATCTCGCGGTGTATATGCACCAAGTTCCATTGAAGTCTCCATTTGTTGGTCAACAACGTCACCACAATTGTCATCGTTAGTTGGATCTCGGTTCAGAATATCATATAGTCCTCTATGCTCAATCTTCTGAACTACTTTCCTTCCCCTCCCGCCCTTAAGGTCATATATATAGAAAATTTGTTTGGCTATCGTTTCCAAAATGTAAGGGTCGTTATTATACCAACATCTGTTAGCGTTGACTAATAAAAAACTATCGTTTCGCTTAACACCTCCAACCCTAAGTGGGTTTGTATCAAACCAGCGACACTTAAACAGGATAACTTGACAATGGTCTTTGTAAAGCAATTGCATAACACTTGTAAGTTTTCCATAGAAATCAATGTCTGCAATGTCGCCCGCACCCGGGACATGTACCCCACTATTTTGCGTACACAACTTGTCATCGGGATCAGCTGCCAAAAACTTGATGTCGTTTACATGATAACAGGAGTACAATTCTGGGCTTAGGGGCCCGATAGCCAAGTTGTACAATTCTTTAGTGTAAGCGGGTGAATTCATGTCCTTCACCTAAATTAATGATAAAAAGTTGACGTGCTAGTTTACCATTTATAAATATGCAAATAACCCAAAACACGAACAACTTACATTGTCATGAAACCAATGAGGAAACAATTCACGGTGCTTCTTGGCATATAAATGTGAAGGATGTTTCCACTTCATCAACTCTTCATGCTCATCTAGGTAAGTAATTGTCTCGTCACAATTGTTAAGTACAAACTACTATGCTACCTCCATGTCTATTTTGTTAAACAACTCCCCTTTGTTTGGTTCGCCAAAGGGTCGTGCAATTTGGGCAAAAACAGAAAGTTTTTCACTTCTCACACCACCGTCATTCTTGTAATGCTGTTGATTGAACATAGTCTCAATGTCTTGTAGGTATATTGCACAAAATGTAAGCAACTCAAATGTGACCCATGCATCCACCATTGATCTTTCGGGCTTTGCCATGTTCCGTACACTCTTTTTTAATTCACCCAATAGTCGTACACTCTTTTTTAATTCACCCAATAGTCTGCATCAATACATAAAATAACGTGTAAAATTAGTCAAATTGTACATACATCATGAACTAAAGTATTTCTGGCGATGAAATACCTTTCTATTGGATACATCCATCGATAGTTAACGGGTTTGGCTAGAAGTGCCTCATTCGGCAAGTGAATCATGATGTGGATGATGCTTGTGAAGAAAGCTGGAGGAAATATTTGTTCAAACTTGCATAGCACTTTAATAATATCGTCGCGTAACTGTTTAACATAGGACTTGCACAAAGATCTTGCAGTTAATTAAGAAAAATATCTCGCCAACAATATAATCAGCTTCACCACATTTTCGGGCAAGAGGTGTCGAATTTCCACTAGGAGAAGGCGTTGAAGTATCACATGACAATCATGACTCTTGAGGCCTGAAAATTTGCCTCTATCCACGTTTGCACAACGGCCGATGTTTGAAGCACACCCATCTGGAAACTAAATAGAAAATATAAATTATAAAAACTCTTTCCTCTTATTCGGTTTCACCGAAAATGATGCAAGCTTCTTTCTGGCTATGTCTTCGTCCTTCTTCATCCATAAACCTGGCCTAATGCCCATTTTTTCCAGATCGATCCAAGCTTTTATTATGTCCTTTGTTTTTCCCTCGATGTCTAGTATAGTTCCAACCAGTGTATCAAACACATTCTTCTCAACATGCATTACATGGATGTTGTGTCTCAATTTTAATTTCGATCAATACGGGAGCTCGAACAACCTCGTCTTGTGTGTCCAGTTCAAATGTGTCTAGTCTTGTCTTATTTACGGATTTGCCCAATGGAGCAAAATCCAAATGATTCACTTCATCTAAAATATCATATCTGGACCATGCTCTAGGTCTTGACTAAATCTCTGTATCGTTGAAGAAGGCTGTCTCGTTCTGACGTTACTCATGGTCCCACGGCAACCATTTACGATGCCGTAGGTAACAAACTTTTCCCGCAAGCCAACCAAACATTATGTCCTATTTGCAAATCGGGCGTGCGTAATAACCTTTAGTGTTCCACCCAAACATCATAGCGTACACAGGAAAATCATTGATAGTCCACATCATTGCTGCTCGCAAGGTGAACATCTTTCCGGTAGATTTATTGCACGTGGGAACACCATTTCCCCATAATTCTTTTAGTTCATCAACCAACTGTTGCAAATAAACATCAATAGATGTGCCCGAATCTTCGGTTATCAACAATGTCATCATAATATATTCTTTTTTCATGCACTTCCAAGGAGGCAAATTATACAGAATTGCAACGATTGGCCAAATGATTTGGTTTTGGTTTAGAACCCAGAACGGATTAAACCCTTATGTCGCAAATCCCAATCTAACATTCCGGGGCTCACATGCAAAATTGGGGTACAACCGATCACATTCTTTCCATGCCTCTTCATCTGCAGGACGTCTCATAACATTGTCATCCATTCGTTTGTCCTTATGCCACTTCATGTCGCTTTCAGTGTGCGTTAACATATACAATTGCTGCAACCTGGGCTTTAATAGGAGATAACGCCTAACTTTTTGTGGAATCTTCGTTGTTCTATTATGAGGTCATTTTAAACCGCGATTCATTACATACAGGACATTTATCCAACGCTTTATTCTCTTTGTAGAACAACACGTGAATTTTTTCACTAATCCAAGACTATTCAACACCTTTCAAAAAACACTTTTATGATATTTAGGCAGGCAATTGTCCTATGGAAACATCCTCTTGAAAACCCCAAAAAAGTAATCAAAACACTGGTTCGACATACGAAACTTAATTTTTCCATGCATCAACTCAACAATGGATGTGAGCACCAAAAATCCTTCACAACCAGGGTATAATTCTTGCTTAACACTTTTTAACAGTTTTTCACATTTTTCATATGCTTCACTGTCAATGGTGGGAGGGATGTCATCTTCTACTTCCTCATTCGTATTCGGACTAGCGTTTGGAAAAACATTATTGATAATGTCCATAATTTGTTCATTTGGGTCCACAATATATTCATCTGTATAGGTCTCCATCATCCCATTTCTGACTAAATGATGATATCGAACATTTTCAAAATATTCAATCATTGATTTGTTACAATTTCTACAAGGACACCAAATTTGAGTTGAACCCCAGTTGTTTGCAATTGCAAAATCAATAAACTGATTTATTCCATCCAAATAATCATCAACACATTTGTTAGGATTATCCACTGTTTGTCCATATCACCTGCAAACATAAAAAATTTACAAGGGTTACAACTTCAATTATGACATGCTACCTTATGCCTCCAGTATATGTCCTATCTCATTCGAGAATGCCCAGTTACGTGCTATAATTTACAGTTCCAACACATTAAAGTTCGATCGTGGAAAAATTTCGACAGCATCTTCCTGCAGTTCTTCAAGTGCACAACGTAGATACAAAAAAACTACGATGCACCTGAAGAATGCAAAAAGATGCTACCAAATTTCGCACGTTCAAACTCTAATGCGTGAACTGCAAAATACAACATCTAACTGTGCATTCTGAAACTGTCCAAAATTATGGGACAAGTCAAGAATTAATTTGACCGTAGTCATGCTTTCACATCCATTCGCAAAATTCAACTAATTCTCAAACGAGAAACTAAGCTCATATGAACATTGCAAACCATTTTTTGTACATCCATACAAAAATGTTTGCATACAAATACACAAACTCACAACAATTATAAACTACAAACAAAACAATTTAAATGAATGGAAATTAAATAAGTTATTTAGGAAAATATACCTCCAAGATTAACGGCAACACATATAGAATTGGCTGGAAATTTCACGAGGAAGGCAGTTGTTGCAATTGTTTTGTGGCTTCTAACTTCCTGCATTCTGGTTAAAATCAATAAAGTGAAAAAACTTTGCGCGACGAAAGCACCGTTGTGCAAAACATGGTGCTTCCATATTTGGCGCCATCCAACTATGCTTTGCTGTGCTTTTAGAACACTTTGTACGACGAACCACAGTTCGTTGCGCAAACACCCATAAAGTGATGAAGGTATGTCGTCGCACAAAGTTGTCTCATGTGACAGATCTTCGTCGCACAATACGGTTTTTTTTTATTTGAATTTTTCCATTCAGTCTTTAATTTTTTTTTTCAAACCACATAAATACTTAATAAATCAAGAACTTATTTCATCAAACCATTCATGCATAATTAATATAAATATTTATTAAAATGCATTAATTTTATTCAAAATAAACATTAAGTACATATTTAATTAAACCGTTCATAGTAAAAAAACTTCAAATTCAGATTCATTATTAGATAAGCAATAAAATTACAAGGAAAAAAAAACACTGTTCTACTCCTCCGCTGGTGGTTTTGGTTCTCGTTGTAGCTCTGCCACACGTTGATTATCAAACTTCCACTCCCGAAAACGGGACTTGAAGATGTTGTCGATGCACTTCATCAGATTTGGGTTACTTTTGTCAATGTCCCAATTAGGCTGTCATGCAAACATTAATAAATTAAAATATCGATATTATATTAAATTTAACAAACATAATTATTATTTAACTAATAACTTAACACATGCAACTAACTCATTGATCAAGTGCATCTTCATCTCCTCGGGGGTGGCTCTCCAAGTCTCCCAATCCACACCACATTTGTCGCGCACTAATACTCCAACATCAGACAAAAACCTGGTGCGCATATCTGACTTCACAACCCCTATTAATTCGTCAGAAGTGATTCGGTAGCGGTTCCCACCAAAAGTGTCGGACCCATACCTCAGCTCTTTTCTTCTTGTCTATCAACAAAGTATATAGTCATAATACTCAAGCTAAATAAAAACTTTATACAAAATGCAAAATTTACAACGGAAACCTCTTTCGGAACCTTCTCCATGGATTGTCTTTGATGAACGCGCACCATAGTCGACCATCGTACCAAGAATCAAAGAACAAATTGATTATAATATGCAAAATAGTAAAGTGTTTCCGAAACGAATCGTGAAGAATAAGGAAAGCAGAAGTGCATGCTTATAGGAAGGTGGGGAACCTTGCGCGACGAAGCCTTTGTTACGCAAACATCTGCACTAAATATGGTATTGATTCATTTGATTCGCATAAACTGAATGCTCTGACCCAAAAATTGAAGGGATTTTGCGCGACGAAGCCTTTGTCGCGCAAGGTTTCTGCGGGAAAAACTTTGTCATTCCTTCGATTCGCATGCACTGAATGCTTTGACCAAAAAACTGAAGGGACTTTGTGCGACGAAGCTTTTGTCATGCAAGGTTTCCACGGGAAAAACTTCATCGCGCATTTATTTCGTGCAAAAAAAAAAAAAAAAAAAAAAAAAAATCACCCGTGGTTTTCTTACTCACTTTGCGCGATGGTTATTTTTTTTCGTCGTGCATACAATATTGCGCGACAAAGGTATGCGTAGCACAAAGTGGCACCACTCTTGCACGACAAAGTTATTATTTCGTTGTGCAAAACACACTTGTACGACGAATTTTTCTTTGTCCCCAAACATCTGTCGCGCAAATGGTTTTTCCTACTAGTGGTAGAAGAAAACTGGCTGTGCTCTCCAGTTTCATGAAGAAAATCGATTCTTTTTCATCTTCTTCTATTGTAGTTAACCTATATATATAAGCCCTGGTGATTTTAATGAAACCCATGAGATGATGAGAATGCTTGGATCTCCTGCACTAGAATCGTTAATAGGTTAATAGTTGTAACCCATATCATTCATTATTAATTCTTAACAAATAAAATCTTTACGACAGCATGATAATTATTCCCAAATGAAGTTGATTATGTTTATGTTTGTTCGTGGCCTCCCCCACCCAAATTCAAGACCAGAACGTCAATGAGTGTTGGGCTAGATTGAGATAGTTGAGAGCGACAGAGATGAGAGGAGTCGTCTTTTGGTGGCTGGAAATGGAAGGGAAAGAAGATCCGTAGGGTTTTTTTTTTAATTTTTTAAATTCATGAAAGGTTCTATTTTTTTTTTAAGTAATTAATTATATGGGTAAATACGTAATTAAGGAATGATGTGAAAGCAAATTATAACCTCCAGGAGTGTTAGTGTTATTTATCAAACATGAGAGGATTTTGTAAAAACAAGATAAACATCAGGGGGTGTTAGTATAATTAACCCCTACAATTGCCAATGGTTATAGTTCAAGGTTCCAATTAAGTGGTAAGGTTATAACAATCAAATTGAATGATATTGTTACTTTTGTAACACGGTTGGTTTTTACGTTGTGGACTCATATTATATTGTCAGGTCAAATGTTATGTGCGAACATGATTACATTTAAGGGCGAAAAGAATGCCAAAAATGTATGTATGATTCATTTTAAATTGTTAACTTATTAATTATGTGAACTGTTATATTGGTTTAGGTTTAGTCACAACAGTTCAAACCAATTTAGGTCTCTCGAGTTCTCACCTCACTCTCATTCTCCCTTCCTTTCTGTCACTCAGCCTTCTGTCTATCAAACACTCTCACTCGACTCTGCCTGTCCTCCACCCACCTTCTCTGAGTCTTGACTCCGGCTAGCCACACCACACCCTCTGTCTTGACCACACCATAAACCAGTCCATCCACACACTTGATATGTCGCTCCGACTCTCTCTCTCGATCGAGTGACACTCGAGCCTTAAAATCTAGGGGTTTTTTTGGGATTGGGGTTTTCTCCCACAAGTCTGCAAGTCCTTTATGATTTTTCAATAATTTAAATTTGGTATTCAAAATCTAGGGTTTTATTTGAAATTTATTAATCTTTGGTTGATTTCTAGGGTTTGGGAGAATTGAGGTTTTTTATTATGTGATGTTTTTATTGCATGCAATTGTGATTTTGGTATGTGGTTGATTTTTGGTGTTGCTTTTCGGTATGGTGTTTATTTTTGGTATTGCAATTGTAAAAATTTGGGTTATTAATATCTGGTTGATTGTTCGTGTTTGCTACCATGTTTCTAATTTTGAATTGGGGTTATTAATCTGAAGAGAACATAACTTTTTGTCTTTGTAACTTAATTTAAATTCATTTGGAAGTTTAGTTTGTAACTTAATTTTTTTACTTTTGGTTTGTAACTTGACTTATGTTATTTTGGTTGCATGCATTTTTAATTTAAGTAATTTGCTAGTATAGACTATAAAAGTTGTATGAATTGAAATTGGAATTGGTATGAATTGGAATTGAAATTTGTATGAATTGGAATTGGGCACGAATTTGATACACTTCAGGAAGTAGCAAAAAATTGGGCTGATCAAATTTCAACTCAAAATCTAGATAAAATTAGAAGCCAACAATTTGGGCTTGAAGCCCTAGTCCCAATCTGGACCGATAAACCGAAAAAATTTCAGCATTAACGAAATTTGAAGAAATTGAAATTTCGGTTCGATTTTAGTTTTCAAAATTCTATCTAAGTAATTTTCGATTTGATTTTCGGTGGATGATTTTCGGTTTAGATTGCCGAACCAAACCAGCCCTAAGTACATTACAAAAATGTTGTTAGATTAATGGGTACCAATATTTCTTTTGAAGGGCAGAATTGACTAACATAAGAGGCTCGCAATGGGTTGCTCCGCCTCCCTTCCAGGCATGTATATTTGGATCCTTTTAGGAGTGTTATTTCTAGGGTTTTACTCTTTCGATTCAATCACATTGAAATTTTCATCTAGGTCCTCTTTATTTGGTCTACTCCCTTGCTCTCTAAGCTCATCGAGATTGAATTGATAGCGAAAGGAGGTTCTTTGTTTGCTTAATTAGGATTTGGGTTTCGCTAACTGCCTTGGTTGTGAGTCGTTTCTCAGAATTTTGTTTATTTTTGTTGTGGTTTTGAATTTTATTGAATGGGGATTGGTTGGTTGCATATAAGAGTTCTGGGTGGTTGGTCGGGCCAAATTTCGAGAACAATGGAGGTTCTAATGTCAAAAAACTACGCATGAAGGTATTTGTTTGATCAATGCATGTGGTCCAATATCCTGGAGAATATGATGTTTGGTTTCCACTCATGCGTTCTGGATTCAAAACTTCCCAATTTGTTATTGTAATAGTTTTAAACCCTCCCCTTAATAATATTAAAATAAAGGGTTTAGATGAGAGAAATAAATTTGAAATTTTAACAAAAGTCGGGATTTATAAATGGACATAAACCAATTCCCTTGTTTGGATTCATAAACATAGATATTTAGAATTTCCGCGTGGCAAAGAAAAACTTGGAATTTGAGACATTCAATTCTCAAGTTTAAGTTTCACGTAAATAGGTGTCATTTCTATACTTCTACGAATGAGTTTAAAAAAAAAAATAAAAAAATAAAGAAAATTCACAAAGTTTAGAAAATAAAATTCGGTCATTTCTAGTTCCGTCATTTTGTTAGTAATCTCAAAATTTCTCTACCAAACACAGTGTTAATTTTTTTAATATTTATAACATCATGAAGTCATCTTATTCAGAATTTTTTTACATCAGACTTTAACATGGCGAGGCCATAATTATAGGAAATCAAAATTCAAAAGGATTCTTCTTTTGACAGAAAATTACTGGATTTGCGGTCAATTAGCTCCGCAAAAAGTTGTCCGTTGATACCGTGACCTTCATTACATCACTTTACCATAAGTTTCAACTGTATGACTGATAAATAAATGGGGAGGAAGGAAAATAAATCCAGGTCTGGGTGCACAAAAGTGGCCATGATTTGATGTCCGAAATTTTCTCTACTTGTAAATCAAGCATGCCTTTAGTTTGAAGAGTTTTTCTATTCACACATCATGATCATCCAAGTTCACCTCAATACTTTTCTAAAACCAATCTTACTTTTATTAATTAAAGAAAAAAATTATGAAAATAAACAACACACACCACATGGCCACAGGCTCAGCGCCCTGCCTCTCCACTCCCTCCCCTCTTCAACTTAAAATTGAATTGAATAAGCCCTCCCTCTTCCTTTCCCCCATCCTTTTCAATTAAAAAAATGTGTTGCTGAGATCACTTGAATACAAAACTCAGACATTTTTCTTCTTTTCTCTTATTGCGCTCTGTTTAACTAGTGGTTTGTTGATTATTCGATGGTTGATAATGGAAATACTACCCTAATTTAGATGTATTAATGATAGAAAGGAGGCCGATAGTCGGGCTGGTGGAGGATATCGGCGTGGTTGCGCCACCCCCGCCAGGGGGGGGGCGGCGGCGGCGTTAATGCGTTTAGTTTTTCAGTTTTTTGGGAGTTTTACACACTTAATGCGGTTAACTCAGATGTGTGTAGGGATGTGACTAGAAAAATTCTAGTTAGAACTACTACTATCCTAGATGTGTACGTCTGATACGAGTTCAAATTTTCTACACTCAAAATGACTATGATTGGATAAGTGTCACGAAATTAGAGAAGCCACATCTATTTTGGTTGCAGAAGATTTGAACTCGTCTAATACAAAGCACCTTCTCAAATTTATGGCATTGCCTGCATTATTCCTTTTTTGTCCCAAACAAACGAGACATATAGACGATAACTAACTCTTGCTTTAGTCGTATTTCTCTTTCTCATGGTGAAAAAAATTCTGAAATTCAAATGTCTTGTTTCTCATTGATTAAAGAAAACAAGAGATAGAGACTCGATCAAAGACCACATCAGCTTCACTCTAAGCCAAGAGACACAAATTGCCGGATCTGATAATGTAGTGCCAACAGTGATCATCACCAAATTTTCTAATTCTATAGTGAAAAGCACCCTATGTTCTATAGTGAATTGGCTTTTGGCCATAAGATAGTGAGTAGTGACAAGAGAATTCACATGATCCACCTTATACTATTATAAGCGTGACTAGCTAGCTAGGGGATATCATTGATAATTCTTCAAACTTCTACGCATGCTTCCCCTTGACTCTGCGGCATAATGTTTCGGTTGAAGACTTACAGAAACACAAAGTTGGGACTGCCGTGTATATATTAAAACAATAAATAATAACTTGAATGCAAGGAGTGGATTGCCTAATTTGTGCTTTGGGTTTGAACCTTCCTTTCTTTAGAGTAATTTAAAATAGAAATATTGTTTGTTTTATAAAAAAAAAAATAATAATTTGACCATTCATAATGTTAGATTCAAAGTTAAATAGATTGAACACCACGTAGTATTATAGAATAAAACTTAGTGAATATATTTGATGTCCTAGCACAGTTAGAGTACATGCACCTTTCTACTACTATCAAAACATCGCATGTATATCTGAATGAACAATGAATGTGCAATCACGAACCAAATAACTGAGAATCAGACGACCAAATATCATGATGTATATATGCTCTCGTCTACGCTTAAAAAAAATAAAAAATAAAAAAAAATAAAAAATAAAAAAAAAAAAAAAAAAGAAGAAGAAGAAGAAAAATCCCTACTACTAACTTGTTAGTTCTTAGCAATAAACGGTTCATTGCTTTTTGTTTTTTCCCCCCAAAACTAATCAACATCATTTGCATGAGATTATTGGTTAATTGGATGAAATGTGGGGTCGTCTTCAATGGGTGCAAAAGTCCAGCAACACCTTTACGTTAGCCATGTTATTGCTGTCCTTTTGTGCAAGCATCATTAGTTTTGAGCCTACTTCACCGGGTTGAAATAGCCTACTTCTACTTATATTATTCAGTATTTAACCAAAAACCCCTAAATTATTCAGAATAAGTAATAATTTTGATCATATTAGGTGCGATATATATTAAAAAAATTTTGGGATAAAGTTAGTGAAGTACAAAATTTATTTTATATTATTCAACATATATTTTTCCTGAGATTTGAATTTAGAATATCTTTTAACAAAGTAAAAATTATTTTAATAATTTTATTTAGAATTCCTATTTTAGCCCTGTTGGCTAAACAATTCTTGTGACTGAAGCTTCTCTCTATAAATACCATAATCCCATGTCCCATTTGTGTTAAGACCAACCTCTGATATTCCCACCTGCATCTTACACAAAGATACAGAAAAATGGGGTGCTCTAGTAACCTTTTACTATGCATATTCTCCACAGCATTAATCTTAGCTGCTCATACCTCCCTAGCCCGGAAAGTCGGTTATTATCCCCCTAACCCTCACCAAGACTTCGTCGATGAACACAACAGAGCTCGGGCAGCAGTTGGTGTTGGTCCGATCAAATGGAACGACACTGTAGCAGCCTATGCTCAGCAGTATGCCAATACAAGAGTGAGAGGGTGTGACATGGAGCACTCAGGAGGGCCTTATGGTGAGAACTTGGCTGAAGGCTATGGAGAAATGACCGGTGCTCAAGCTGTGAAGTTTTGGGTGACTGAGAAACCCAACTATAACTACGCCTCCAATAAGTGTGTTGGTGATGAATGCGGACATTATACTCAGGTGGTTTGGCGCAACTCGATTCATCTTGGATGTGCAAGGGTCAAGTGTGACAATAATTGGGTTTTTGTCATTTGCAGCTATGATCCTCCTGGTAACTATGAGGATGAACGTCCATACTAAAAGGAAAATTTAAGTGAAACCAGTTTATTGTTGCTGTGGCTCCTCAAATTACTAATATATATGTAAAACTCAATAACTGAAGACACAAGTGACGATCGATAAGCTCACTCTATAAAGTCACAACAATTGGAAACATTTGATAAAGCTGAAATTTATCACGGTGGGCCCGAGCTTCAAACAATATTTAGATGTTGGTGGTTAGAATATTTGTATTAATTAATAATTGTTGTGAATAATATGTGGATAGCCCACATGAATAGTTTGTTACTATTTATGCACAGTATTTTCACTATTCATTTGTGGAAAATTTGTAAAGTGAACAGTGTTCTCTTTGCTTATAAAACGAATGAGGATATAGAAGCCAACGAGGCACACAGAAGAGGAAGAGAGATATGAATGAAAGGAGAAGAAGAGGAAGAGAGAAAAGAGAGGAAGAGGAGAGGGGATAATAGAGAAAGAGTTATTTTGTACTCTTATTATTCTAAATCATAATGGAAGCACCACTGTTGTTCCGAGGACGTACTCCAGTCACACTGACTGTAGTGGAACCTCATAAATTTTGTGTCTTGTTTCTTTTATTCCACTGCACACATCATCGATTTTACAACACGTTATCAGCACGAGAAGCTCTCATGTTAGTGGAAAGCACAACGCCATAAATCTGGTAAAGCATTACCTACCTCTCACCTCTGTCAGATAAAATCTCACAAAACAAAAGGTATGTTCATTTTCCGTCTCTCCCACCGCGCTAGAAGCGCCCCACCGAATTCCGGTGAGAATTGAAATTTACAATGACCTGTAGTCGTCACGAGATGAGAAAACTCGTACCTGATAATTGGTTTCCAGAGATCCAGAAGAATCTCATCAAACTTGGAAACCCAGATCATGTCGTTCTAGACGGATCTCGAGGACTTAAGATAATTCTAGTTTTAAGTCTTACGTTGCTCGGCCCGGTGCCCATGGCCGCTGTCTTTTGATGGCGTTGCAATCCTCTAGTAAATGCCAACATTTTCTTCGTCACCAGTTTTGTGACTCCCCGTCTAATATCCAACAACTGAAGCGTTATCACCATTTTTTGGTGAAGAGATCGATGATGACAAAGGTTTATTGGTTTTGCTTTGCTGGGAAATTCTCATATCCCAACAGCGAGCCCCAATTGAGATTCCCTTTGCTGACCAAAGGGCTTAAAGTCCATTACCATACCTAAATAAATAAATAGAATAAAAATGGGAGCCAATGAAAGAGGTGTGGTTTTGGTTGTGCACAGAAAAAGAAAGAAAAAAGTGAGTGATCAATCATTCACGTGTGAAAGAATAAAAAGGGGAAATGGGGCCATTTTGGAATGGTGTGTAGCACCATGTGAAAAAGAAATAAAAGCAAAGGTTATGGAATGGTACACAGCACCATGTGAATAAATAAAATAAAGGGTTCTGATACTTTTTATTTATGTGAATGGTGTTGGTTTAAAATCTTTTCACAAGTTCTATTTACTTTAAAGCAATTTATTTATCATGGACGGTTTTACCGCCTACTGCTTTAAGTTTTGATTTATGTGAATGGTGCTGAATTAAAGCCCTTATCACAAGCTTTATTTACTTATATGCAATTTATTCACTATGGTTAGAATTACCGCCTATTACTTTAATTTATTTATTATACTTCTTTTGTTACGATGAGTATATACAGGACCTGAAGTTCCTTGATCAGATCAAAACCTGTAGTTTCCTGCTCCTCATCATATAAAAATGATTGGACCTGAAATTTCATCATACAAAAAGATCGGGCATGAAGTCCCTTGATCCTCAAGATCAGGACATAAAGTTCCTTGATGAGTACCGTAAGTTTGAAGTGCCATAATGCCTCAACTTAGTAATAAAAGCCATAAGAGTCTTAGTCTACAGACTATTAAATAAGGACTAGAAGTTCCTTATATCCATACTCAAAATGGTTTAGCAGAAATATTTATTAAGCGGATGAAATTGATTACCTGCGCTCTGCTCATGAAAACAAAATTGTCAAGTTTTCTACATGGTGACATGTCATGATGCATTATTAGTTTGGTTGGGACCTGTCTCCAACCATCAATACTTCTCAATACAACTCGTGTTTGGGAACCAGGCAAACATTATACATTTATGAGTTTTTGATTGTATTATCTTTGTGCCTATTGCACTGCCACAACGTACTGAAATGAGGCATCATCGTGGATTGGGCATTGACGTTGAACACCATCTATCATTCAATATTTGGAACCCTTGATTGAGGATATGTTTACCGCGTGGTTTGCGGATTGTCATTTTGATAAGACAATTTTCCCGCCGTTAGGGGGAGAAAATAACTTCGTTTCAGAAGAACGATGAGAAAATATCATTCTAGAAGAATGATGAGAAAAGATCGTTCCAGAAGAATGAAGAGAATTTGTTTTATTTTGATTCGTGAAGCAATCAATATAAAAACGAAGTGAGAATAATTGAATGATGCAACAATATGCAAATCAAATGCCAGATGCATTTAATGATGCAACGAAAGTGATGAAATTACATATACTTGCTGCAAATGTGGCTACAAGAATTGATATCCCTGTTGGACAAAATAATGAAGCAGTAAATGATTTATCTGTTGCACACCTGAAGCGTGGCAAACCTTCAGACTCAAAAGGTTTAGTCATTTGAAAGAAGAAGAATATGACACTACTGAACTATTGCATTCCTGAAGCATAACTGCAACATGCCTGAAGCATGACAATCGCTGCATGGATACACGTCCCAGAAAGGACAATCCGCATAGATGGGAATGTTGATGTCTCATGCATCAAGCATGATAAACGTATAGGTTTCAATGACTCAACTCCCGAAGTGGAGATTAAAATCCAAGCTCTATAATGCTCAAGAGGAGGTTATGATCCGCATTCTCTAAACTATGACTATCCTAGAAGAGAAAGTGTAATGCTCTTGAAAAGGCAATGGATATCCAAAGAAATGAAAAGCTTTTATGCATGTGCATGGGATCACGAATTGATGATAACCAATGGTAATTCTGGTTTTTACAAGTAGCTACTAAATTCATCAATAAGCTATATTGATATTGAGTCACGTTTTTTTGTCCATCGACGAAAGAAAATATTATTTGCCAAAAATGGAGAAAGGCAATTCCATTACAATCTTGTAAAAACGTGGAAAAATGGACCTATATATATGTGTATAAAATATAAATAGCCAAAAGATGTTGAACCAAAAGAGGTTACATATGAGCATTTGTAATACAGTGAAATACACTCACATGATATGACACAAGGTTACTAATTGAAACCTGAAATTATACTCTTGTAAACGAGTTCAAAAAAAAAAAAAAATGAAGAATTATATATGAAGGGTTGCGAGTCGCCCACATTATATCTCCATAAGTAAATCCCTCAAACATACATGGAAGCAAATTGCTCTGTATAAATTCCAAAGGAAAATGTGTCATGAAATGTAGAAAATCCCTGAAGGATTCAAATAGCTTGAAGTAAGCTCCGGAAGGGTAAAGCATAAAATATGTACTCAATACCAATCGATGGTATAAATTGCCTTAGTGAGTACTTTCATTATGATATTGTTGCAACATACTAAAATCTCTTGCAAGAGTTGATGATATTAAATTGGGACTCCTGAAGAGTCAAGAAATATTATAAAGTGTTGAGAAAAATATTGTCTCGAACTGCAGATCGAACAATATGCCAACACGAATCTTATCCATGATGTTTATGATATTAAAGAATCTTATGGATTGAAGATTATGAGTTGAATACTTAAATGATTTAGACACTAAGAATGATCATTTATCTTCGTGAGGGTGAAGATTAATTGATATTTGGTCCAGAAGTACCACATCTTAATGAAGTATATGCTTTATTGTATTTGGCACAATACATTGAACGAAATAAAGCTTATATATTGATATCTCCAAGAAATTACAGACATGTACATACACATGAGTTAAAACAAACAAACAAGATGAAGCCTTCACAAAGGTTGCTCATGTGAAGCCTGAGTACTCGACAATACCCCAGAAGGGGGAGGCACTGGAGATTGATCATGTGGCACCCCAGTACTTGGTAAAACACCAGAAGGGGAAGGCATCAATTGCCTTTGGAATCTAGCCACGAATCTTTGGTGATTACTTTGAATCCGACTTTCGGATTCCTGTAGCTAGTCGAGCTTTCTTTTCATGCTCGTCGAGTAATTATTTGCAAGCACATGTAACACTCTATTCTCGTGCTTGAGCCCTCTAATCTCTTGTTTAAGACTTGTCACCTCAGCCATCAATGATTCAACTTGGTGAGTTCGAGCAAGTAGGTGTTGGCCCATATTGGATATAGAGCCCGCACATTGAACACTGAGAGCTAAGGAGTCTTGAACGGCCGACTCATCAGACCATTTTGAAAGGATTCTGTTATCCTTTGGAGTGAGAAGATTCCTAGCTACCACTGTAGCGGTAATGTTATTCTTCATCACAAAGTCCCCAACTGTAAGATGACCATTAGAAGATAAGAAGGACGGGCACCATATATTATCATATCATGACCCTACTCGTTTGTGTCACTCATAAGACTTAAATCTAAGCAAATGTTAGATAGGTAAGCTTCAGAAATGATGAAGGAAAAAGTGGTCAAATAAAATCTCAAAAGTGCAAGAAAGGGAAAATTTCTACAGGCAGCAACTTTCTAAGCATACTCTTGAACACAATTGATGTCTCTATAAAAGAAGAGGCAATAGAGCCACTTGTTCAGAGATCGAAGAGGCACCGCTCTCCGAACTTCAAAAGCCATATTTTCCTGAATAAAGTTCGTTGGCATTTTTCAGACGCAATCTCAGCTTTTTCAGATATCGCGTGCAACTTTGTCAAAGATCTTTGACAAAGTTGAAAACCCGTAAATCTTACTGTTCTAATTACACCACAGTTGCTGACAAGAGTAAAGACACAAGACCACTACTTGCTATTGAAAAATCTCTATATATGTCAACCTTCGTTCTCCATAACAAGGCAGACTTGCAAGAATACCTAACTCTTCCTCATCTCCGAGAATGCATCTTCAACAAAGCATCTCGAAATACCCAGTTTTCTTCCTCCCTAAGAATACCTCTTCAAAACCAGTCATACCAGAGCAAGATTATCTCATATCATTAGGGACGAGAGCAAGAGTATCTCATATCCTGTAATCTCCCTGTCTTTTCCTTTGTCCTTGTTCTTACCTACAAGACAAGGATAAAAGAAAGCAATATGTCGAAACCTCCACTCAAACTTTCAATAAGGAACCGACTGCCCAGAACCTTTGCCTGGTTGCTTACCTTGCATTACTCTCGAGTACTCATCTTCAACTGTTGATATGATGTTGGCTATTTACACTGAAGCTGCCACACATGGATGAGTCACCAAGAAGTGATGAACCATCCAAATGCAAGGGTTGCATTCCACTCCTACATCAGTGAACAAATACTACAAGAGAATATGCCACACATGCATAGAGGAAAACCAGGGAAAATACCTCTTAAGCAAGGGGAACAGATAAGGTAAGCAAAAATGATACTTTGAAACACGTGGAGACAAGCACAACAAACATATGTTGATTCATCCTGACAAAGCCAAAGGTCATTTGCCATATGAAGCTCCTTATGGTCAAATTTCATTCAAGATCAAGCCTAGACAACCCTGGAAGAAATCACAAGTTTGATTCAAGATCAAGTGTTCACCACCCTTGAATCAAATTCAGCTCCAATAAAAGTAGTAAATTCAGACCCTTGGAGGAAGTCTAGCAGAAGGCCCTCCAACCCAATTCAAGAACAAGCCTGTGGAAAGTTAACAACAAGTAAAGCACCTCTTTCGGCAACTCTTCTTGCTAAGAGACGAAAGTAGAATGATCAACGATCAACCTAAATGATTTGAAATCAGGGGGAGATACTCATCAGGGGGAACATCCAAAACAGATCAAGATTTTAACGAATCAATCGAAGACTTGTGGCCATCCAAGGGGGAGTGTTGTGAATAATATGTTGATAGCCCACATGAATAGTTTGTTACTATTTATGCACAATATTTTCACTATTCATTTGTGGAAAATTTGTAAAGTAAATAGTGTTCTCTTTGCTTATAAAACGAATGAGGATATAGAAGCCAGTAATGCACACATAAGAGGAAGAGAGATATGAATGAGAGGAGAAGAAGAGGAAGAGAGAAAAGAGAGGAAGAGGAGAGGGGAAAATAGAGAGAGAGTTATTTTGTACTCTTATTATTCTAAATTATAATGGAAGCACCACTGCTGCTCCGAGGACGTACTTCAGTCACACTGACTGTAGAGGAACCTCGTAAATTTTGTGTCTTATTTCTTTTATTCCACTGCACACATCATCGATTTTACAACAATAATAATATTTGTATTAATTAATAATAGTTGGGAATCAAGTGAATGCGGGCCTCACTTTTATAAAACATGTGATGAACAATATTGATTATTTGTCGCATTACTATACAATATGGTCCACTTTCTAGAGGAGACGTTCCTTGTTTCAGCTTTTAACCTAACTTAACTGCTTTTGTTATATATGCTTAGGGGTGGTATTGGTACGATTATCGTATCAAAATTCATGTACCAATTACCGTACCAAACTTTTGGTATGACAAAATCTATTACCATTACAATGCCAAATTTTTGGTATACTGAATTTCGGCATGGCAAATAGTTTGATTGGCATCGTATGGTAATGGTAATTACCACTTTGTTTTGGGCTACTTTTTTGGGCAAAAATTTGGTTTTTTTCCAGCCTAATTCAAGGCCTAAACCTGTTTCAGCCACTCTCTTTGGGAATTTTATAGAAATTCATTTAAGAAAAAATAAGTAAATAGATGGAAGAATTGCTAAAAGAACCCATCATCCCTAAAAAAAAATAGTACAAAGATTCCTAAATTCCATCTCTACATTCTTTAAAATTGTACAAAAATTAACTTGATAGATGAAGCTAGGGAGAAAGACAACCTAATTTGATGAAAGAGAAGATGAGATGGACTGCAGAGAAAAAGTAATCAGAACAGGAGCAACGAAAATGAAGTTGATAGCAAGATGAGTGAAAGGATGAAGTCGCAACGGTAAGAAGGCTTAGTTTTTTTCATTGGAAAGTAGAGTTAGAGGGTGAGAGGATGATTTTGGATAAATGACTAGGAAAAAAAATATAAAGTGCATATATAATGATAATAATACCTAATTATGTATGTGTGTGTGTGTGTATATATATATATATATAAATGAATAAATAAATGATATAATATTAATAGTAGTGGTACGGTACACTATACCACTGGTAATGGTTTTGAATACCATTACCGTACTGACAATGTATGGTACGGTACAAATACCATACCAATACCAATGCTACAAATTTTTTGTTACAACTTTGGTATGGTATGGTTGGTAATTCGGTTGGTATGGTAATTTGGCAATTGCTACAAATTTTTTGTTACAACTTTGGTATGGTATGGTTGGTAATTCGGTTGGTTTGGTAATTTGGCAAAAAATTACACCCCTATATATGCTCGCTCTAAAGGAAAAAAGTGTTTGTGTTATATAATACATATGATAATGTATTTCTCCAAGAAAAAAAAAACACAAACTATGAAAATATAGAAATGCAATGAATGAAGAACTAAAAATAAACAGAATATGTGCGTGTGTGTGTGTGTACACGAAAGTTACGAACAAACAAAGTGATCAACAAACATGGAACCAAGAAAAAAAAACAACCTATGAAAATGTAGAAATGCAATGAATGAAGAACTAAAAATAAACAGGATATGTGTGTGTGCGCGCGCACGAACGTTACGAGCAAACAAAGTGATCAACAAACATGGAACCAAAATGAACAACTCAAGTTTAATAAGGCTGAGGGATTCAACTCCCAATTATTTTTACATAATATAGAAAACAAGACATACATTTTCAATTGAGAACTTCTATTTTTATAAAATAAATGGTTTAGTATAACATTTATTATTCGCATTGTAAGAGAAGACTCGTGATCATTCCCCGTTTGATGAAATCGCAAGGTGGTGCAAGTGTATAAGGAGTAACTTTACGGCGATGGTCTGGCTGATTTTGGCCATGAAGCTAATTATCTTAAATATTCATTGGTTTGATAATACCCTCTTGGAAAATACTTGTTCTGGCTTCCTTTTTTTGTGTTTGTCAGCTTTAGGCTCTAACGATAAATAAAAAGTGAAAAAAATTCAGTTGAGGTAGCTACGGTAGATATGTTTGATATTCTATTTTAATCTAACTTTTTGTTTTGAAAAGTGAATGTTTTTCTTTAATAGAAGAGTGAATTTACTACTTTTAGTTTACACCACTGTTGTAAAAATTTCCGTCTAGCGTTGCCTAGGCGCTAGGCGGTTGGCCACCGCTTTGATTAATGCCTAGGCGTTTGAAAATTTAGAAAGGGAGCCTAGACCTGTTGAGGCGCCCACCCAGACCCACCTAGGTTGCGACTCACTTAGACAGAAAATAGATAACTTTAATTTTGCATTATTTTTTTTAATAAATTGTAAGAGAGTTGTTGGATACTTAAATGAACACACATTATATGCTTGTTCCCCATGTTTTCATTATGTTCAATACTTCATAATATATATGTCATTCTATTTTGTAGTTTATGATGTAATTACATATATTTTAAGTATAAATAGACAATTACTTACACAAAATATAATAGATTTATTTAAATCCGCCTAGTCTGCCTAGGCGCTAGGCTCCAGCTTGTCGCCCGACTAGCCCTTAACGTCTTTTAGAACCTTGGTTTACACTAGAAAGAAAGGGGAGAGTTTGAACCCGGACTATGACTCCACTGTAAAATAAAGTATAAATTTTTATAGACAAATCTGGTGGTTCCACTTGGGGGGGGGGGTGGTGAGACCTAGTAGGAAGAGCAATACACACTCCATGTTCCTAAGTCAAGACCCAGCCCAAGGAAAGAATTTAGTAGGTTCAAAGGAAAACACTAATCACCAGGCAGTCTACCACTTGCACATTTTTTTTTTAATCAAAAGAGACTGTTTTCAAAAATAAAAATGACGAATGTGGCCAAATTACTTAATACTCATTGGTTTTAAAGATAAAAAAATTGGAAAAACTCTTTCTTCCACGTTCATATAACGCGAGATATTGGAAGCATACCCATCTAGAAACTTGACAGAAGAAAGAAGCTTTAAAAACTCTTTCTTTCCATCCTGTTTAACTGTAAAAAATGGATGCCCTTTCTCATTTTGTTGCCGCATCTTTCATCCACAAGGGTCGCCTTATGCCCATTTGTTCCAAATCGAGGAGAGTTTTCACCGTGTCCTTTGATTTTCCCTCAATGTCTAGAATTGTCCCCATTAATGTATCACACATATTTTTCTCAATATTCATCACATCAAGGTTGTATCTTTTTTTTAACTTCGACCAGTACAGGAGCTCAAATAACACATTCTTATGTGTCCAGTTCAGATGTGTAGTTGGTCTGGGCCCAGTTACAATTTTTCCAAACGGACCAAATTCTCCATATTGTCCAACTGAGTCAAAATCTCATCTCCCGACCATTCTTTGGGTCTTAGGCGAGTCGTTATTGTGTCGTCAAATAGCTATATCATTCGCACGACACTCATGATCCCATGACAACCATCTACAATGACTTATATATTATACATTTCTATCGTGCTAAGAAGATTTTACATCTCCTTGCATACCAGGCATGCCATATAGCCCTTAGTCCTCAAGCTGGAAATCATTATACAAGAGAGAAAATCGTTTATAGTTCATATCACCGCTGCTCGTGAGGTGAACTTCTTCCCAGTAGACTTATCATAAGTATGGACACCATTTTCACATAGATCCTTTAATTCATCAACCAATGGCTGCAAATAAACATCAATGAACTTTCTTGGATCTTTGGTAATTAATAGAGTTATCGTCATATATTTTTTTTTTTCAAGCACTTTCAAGGTGGCCAATTTTAAGGAACTACGACGATCGGCCAAGTGTTGCAGGTTTGGTTTAGAACCCCAAATGGATTGAATCTGTAAGTATCAAGACCCAATCTGACATTGCATGGGTTAGCCACAAAATCAGGGTACTTCAAATTGAATTATTTCCATGCCTCTCTGTCTATAAGATGTCTCATAACATCATCATTAATATGTCCTTCCTTATGCCATCTCATGTCACTTGCAATATGCATTGACATGTATAATTGCTGCAATCTAGGCTTTAATGGAAGATAACACATCACATTTTGTAGAATCTTCGTCATTCTATTTTGAGATGTTTATAGGATTTTTACCACCATTGCAAAAGGGTTAACAACACCTAAGAAATACCTGCAAAAGAACAAGGTTATTGTAGTATAAATGACTCAAGTAAGGTCGTTCTCCACAAGGATTGATATAAACAATTTGTTTTTAAAACGAATTATTAGTTAACTATCTAAAACAAATTTTGGAAAAGGTTTGTAATTCTGATTTTAAAAGATAAAAACAAGAAAATTGAAATAATTGAAATTGGGTTCTTATAAAACTTGGCAGGAAAGAAAAAAAAAACTTTTGAGAAAGGACCAATGGAAAAAGGCATTAGGTTTAGACGTCGCCACTAATGATCCTATATAGTTCTACCAATTATTTATGAATTACCACAAACATGCTTTGAATGTTAGGTGTCTCTAATACATATTCTCCTTGTGATATTCAAGAAAAAATTGATATATAACATGCAATTCGTCTGTGATATTCAGTTCAAATATGAATACGCAAGACTCATTAAGCTTTGTGAAAATCTTTTAAAAAACATGCAACTCTTAAGCACGTGATATTCGCCATAAGTGAAATTGGAATTATCAATTACAATTATCAATCACAAAAAACCCTTATCAACTCTAAGGTGATATTCCAACATAATTGAATCGAATTACTTGTCTAGATATCTTAATGTTGGCCAATCATCAAGACATATAGTAGATTAAACACAGTGATTAATAATTCAAAGCAAGCATGCATACTTTCATAAACAAATTGATAAGAAACTATATATTCATGTTAAGGCTCGTGGCGTCACCCTAGCAAAAGAAAGGTAGTCATGCATAATCATAGTTAAAATCAAAGAAAATATTATTGAGAAAGAAAAGGTGTTAAAATCCAAGCCTATACCGAGTTCTCTCTCAATGTCACGTAAAAAAAAAAAACCTAAGGCATGCATGGCTGCACCTTATATATTTATGCCTAATCTTACCTACGTAAGGTCTTCTTGAAAACTAGAAAACAAAATGGAATAGCTAAGATAACGTTAAGATTACATCCTAATCCAACTAGGCAATCTGCCCAGCCAGATATTCTCCATAATTATGGACTAAATCAACACCAAATTCAGCCCAAAAGCTTTGCTGTTAAAGATTACAATGTCTTCTACAACTTTGTAGAAGGGCCCAACTCCAGAAAACATCATCTTCAGTGCCTTAGAACCGAATTAAGCCTGGAACATCAATCTGGCACCACTGCACACTTGTCCTTTAATACATCACCATGATTAAACACCTTGGAATATCATGATGAAATTCTGATACAATCTTCTTGACGTACTTGTCAATTTAATACAATCTTCTTGACTGAAATTATGCAACTACATATTCATGTTAAGGTTTGTGGCCTCGCCCTAGCAGAAGAAACTTAGTTTTGCATAATTATAATCAAATTAATCAAAGAAAATATTACTAAGAAGAGAAAGTTGGAAAACACATTATATTGAAGTATAAAATCCAAGCCTACATTGAGTTTTCTCTCAATGTCGCTTAAAAAAAAAAAGGTTAAGGCATGGATGCACTTTATATATTATTCCTAATCCTACCTCAATAAGGTCTTCTTGAAACTAGGAAATAAAATAAATTAGGATAACCTAAAGAGTACAATCCTAATCTAACTAGGTAATATGTCCATCCATAAATTCTTTATGTTTCTGACTGAAACCAATACGAAATTTGGCTCAAAAGGTCTTGTTACGAATATTAGACCATCTTCCAGAACTCTGTAGAAGGGCCCAACTTAAAAAAACGTCATTTTTACTGCCCTTGGAACCTAATTAAGCCTGCAACAACAATATGGCACTTCGCACTTGTTCTTTAATACATTGCCATAATTTTTTTAAACAAACGATATTAGCTACACTAAGGGAGAGGGATGACCTCGTCATAGTTAAACATCTTGGAATATGATGCTGAAATTCTGATACGATCTTCTTGACATACTTGTGAATTCGCTCCAGTTGGAAATTCCCCAAAACTCCATTATTTCATCGGCTTTTTTGCATAGAGTAAAGTTATATGTCCTACACTTAAAATATAAAATAAAGTATCAAAATTTCACCAAAATAATAACCAAAATATAACTAAGAATAAAATAAACTATATAATATGAAATCAACACTTTAGATCATTTTATATCTCGGTCATGGCAAACATGGCATTTATCCAACTCTTTGTTCTCCTTATAGAACAATATACCATTATTTACACATGCATGAATTTTTTTCAAACACCAATCCGAGATCCTCAACACCTTCTGTGCACTTTTATAACCTTTAGGTAAATAATTGTTCTTTGGAAGCATCCTCTTCAAAACCCTGATAAAGTAAACAAAACACCAGCTTGACCTATGAAACTTGATTTTGCCATGCATCAACACTATAATGGTCATGAGTACCAAAAATTGTTCCTAAGTTAGGTATAATTCTTGCTTAGAACTTTTCACTAGTCTTTCGTACTTCTCGAATGCTTCACTATCCATGGTGGGAGACACGTCATCTCCTACTTACTTATTGTCATTGCTTGAGGTGTATGGATAAGCGTCATTTAAAATATCCATGACTTGGTCATTAACATCCACACTAGATTCAATAGTCTCCACTCGTGATTGGTACGAAGACAAGGCATTGTCTAACCGCTCCACATGATAATTCCATCATGTGTAGGTCTGCATAATCCCATTTTTTACCAAATGATATCGAACATTTCCAATATCTCCCATTTTGAGTTGTTACTTTCTGACCTAGACACTTGATTTGAGTTGAACCCTGGTTGTGTCCCTTTGCAAAGTTAATAAAATGATCTATCACATCTAAATATTCATTAGCAACTCTGTTCGGATTCTATATGCACTGTTTGTCCATTTTGTGTGTTAACACATTAAATATGCAAGGATTAGAACAAGTTCGACTATGTCGTGTCATTTTATGCGCTATAATTCACGGCTCCACCAAGATTAGATTTTGTCATGAAAAAATTTCGGCAGCATCTCCATATAGTTTTCCAATTACATGGTGTAGATATCAAATACCTAATATGCTCTCGAAGACAGTAATGAAATGTTACCAAAAATCCCACGATTGAAACCTAATCCGTGAATTGTAAAATATGACACGTAAATGTGTACTCCCAAACTGTAAAAAAATGGGACAATTCAAGAATCAATTGGATTGCAGTAATGAATTCGCATCCATGTGCTAAATCCAACTAATATCAAACGGAAAACTAAGTTTTCTTGAACAAATGCTTATGAAGTTAAGTACTATAACTTTGTACAGCACAAAATAAATTTGTATGTGGTGTACAAAAATATTTGAATACATAAATGTAGTACTTCTATCAAACTACTACATAAAATAAATTAAATTAAATCACAAAAAAAATCAAGAAATTAATTTCAAATTCGTTATGCACCAATAATCGTCAAGAAACCTATAGAAAACAAACTTAATTTTGTTATTTTTAGTTCAAAATTAAAAGAAATATATTACGAAATCAAAATTACCGTTATTGCTTTCAAGTGAGTGGATGGACAAATTTCACGTGAAGGCCGAAGGAGCAGTAAGATGAATAGAGTGTGGATTATAAGGCAAGAGAGAGGGAAAGAGAGAGGCGAAGAGAGGCAGCTATCAGATTTTTCTAGTTAAACACTTTTGAAATCTACCTTTCGCGATTGGAGAAGATGGTTAAATACACGAAGTTTTTGCGCAACGAAGCATTTTGTCACCCAAGCCAAACCCTAGTTGCATTCGGGCTTTAGGCAACACATAATTCGTCGCATAACGACACTTTGGGCGACGAAATAATGATTGTTGTGTAAAGGTTTCTACATTCTTTATTTTGTTTTAATTTTATTATTCTTTGTTTTATTATTATAAATCTATAATAGAAATTAAGCAAATAAAATATTTAAAGCATATAAAATATTATATTAATCTGGATACAAATTAGTAAATTTAGTAAATTCGTCGCCTTCACATATTTAAAGCGTACATCTAAACCAAATTAAATATTACTATCTTAATCAAAATAAACAATGACTGTGGTGGTGGTGCCTGGGCAGCTTGATCGGCATAATGCTTCGCCTCTTGTAACGCCTCTGGAAGATGTCATCGTTGTAATTTATCGTGTAAGTATTGATATCATCAATAATAAAGTACGCATGTTATGCACAAAATTATGAAAATGTTAATAACTAAATTACTAATTAACACTTAGTGATGGGTCATTCAACAATGACTTCTTCATCCCCTTGGGTAGACCTGACATTCATGTCTTGTTTCCTGTGTTTGTGTTATACCCAATATCTTAACATGTTGTGTCGTGTAACACCCGGTAAAATGAACGGGTAATATGATCCGACCCGTTACCTGTTAAAGAAAATATATTTTAAACCAAATAAATAATCAAATGAAAAACATAATACTAAAGTAATACATACATACCACATTATTACATAAATATTACTTCAAAACATAAAAACACATTTGTCTTCCAAGTACTAAGGGCCACTTATACATACCCCAAAATAAAAGCATAATGAAAAAACATTAGTATTTGCACTCGTAAATTAATGATTACAATTTTTTTAACGTGTTAAGTATTTTTAAACCACTTTGATATTTTTATTTTTTAATGTTTGTATAATGTTTTAATCTCACTTTTAAGAGAGTAAAACATTTATGAGTATGACTATATAAGAAAGAGTAAAAAACTATATGTACTATTAATCTGTAAAATTTATCCCAATAATGATAATAAAAATATATAAATAAATAAAACTTAGTTTCTTTTGAACTTATACAGAATAATAATACATATTTAATATACAATATATACATTACGGCTATTGAATTTTATAGTAAGTTTTTTTAGTAGTTTAACTTTAAAATCATCAAAATCATTTTTTTTTTCTTAACAGGTCAAATGGGTGGCCCACAAGATACCTGCTTGTAAACCCATTAATGATCCTTTGTTAATGGGTTCTTAACATGTAACTCAATAACGACCACATTAGTTATTGTGTTAATCTGAAACCTTTTTTTTTGTGTCATTTTTGTGTCGTGTAAGAAATTGCAAGGTCTATCCTCAGACACTTCTTCCAGGACGACCATTGCATAAGGCAATGGTTCTGCACTAGCTTGAAGTGCACCTCCCTCTCATAATCTATTTGCCGCATGGTATCACAGTTGAAGTGCATCCGGTGATCATTCATCACATGTCTGATTGTGCGAGACCTTCTTTTTTGTTTTCCTACGAAAAAAGAATTTGTTCAAAACCAAACCTAAAATTCCACCAAAAAATTTGTTCATAACCTCCCATAAAAATAAAAATTTCGCATAAACTCTAAACTTTGATATACATAATGTCCACATCCAACCAATATTTGCAACAACCAATCAAGCATAATAATCAACTTTTAATTTAATTATGCAATTAAACTTTGCAACAAAAAACAACCTTAAAGTTCATACAAATTGAGTATTACCTGTCTGTGATCCTTCTCCCTTACATATGTCACAATCGGAGCATCGCCAGATGCGTGCTCATCTGGAGAAACAACGAAACAGTGGAATCCGATGTAATTACCAAACATGGCATCTACAAAATTATAACCACAATTATCATAATTAAACAAAAAAAATCAGTTCCACTTGGGAGAAAGATAGAATTATTGTGGATACCTTTGATCGTCGACACTAAGAGTGGGAAAAAGGAAAGAATGAAGATTTGGCAGTTGGGATAGAAGGACTTTTTGGAGTTCGGGGAGAAAGAAACATTGGGATTTGGGGGAGAAGATGAGGAAGAGAGGAAATGAGGAGAGAACGCTGTGGACTTGGGATTTAAACATAACCCCGTGAACCCTTGTGTGGCAAAGCTCTTCGTCTCCTCAAGTGCCTTCTTCATCGCCCAATAAATTTCTGCCATTACTGTTCCACCTAAATTTCTGGGGCTTTGCAAGGTGAATCTGGAAAGGCATTCCTCATCTTGTTTTTCCTAGGCGACGAAACCTTTCGTCGTTCAAAATTTGAAGCCAAATTATCATTTTAACGCGTATTTTTCCAGTTCTTGCCTAACGAGCAAAAATATTCACCAAGCAAATGTAGGTTGCACAAAATTTGTTGTCATGGACATTTTGAGTGACGAACAACAGTTGTCGTCGTGCAAACATGTCTTGTGCAGCGAAATTTATTTCATAGCCTACAGTGTTGTCACTCAAATAGTTTTTCCTACTAATAATTGGTAATATTGTAAGAGTGTTTCATTTAAATAGACGGTTTTTGTACCAATTTCCCACCCCAACAAAATATCTATTAAGGGTAGAGAGGTTGGGGAAAAGAAAAACTGTTGCTAATAAAGATAAACGTTACACGACAAACTTGACAAAATGTGGGACATGACCGAAGTGTAAAAATTTGAAAATGTGGGGTAAATTGGGTAATTAAAAAGTTAAGAGAGTAATTTCGCAAATTTGTGTAATTTACCAACTAATATTCGTAAGAATTGGGAAAAATTTCTTTAGTGTTGTCTTACAAGTTATAAAATGTTATTTACCCACTTCTTCCTTCATCTCGTCTTTGAAAAAAAAAAGAAAAGTAAAAGAAAGCTCACTTTTTGCGACAAGAAAATGAAACTCACTTTTATTAGGAAAGAGATTGACCAAATTTCTAATTTAAGGTAGTCTCTTCCCTCCTTATTGTGAGCTAAACCCTAACTGTAGGGATCCCCTCTCAAAAAAGATGCGACACCACAAATTTGAAGGGCCTATTTTTAAATCCTCTTTGGGACATATGTTTTATAAATATGCACAATCTCATCTCCCATTTCAATCAAACATCTCTTAATTAAACATTCTCTAATACTACAACATCCAAGAGTACTTTTCACATTGAGAAACAAAAATGGCGTTCAACAAGAAGCTTTTGTTCTCCATTTGCTCCGCCACATTAGTGTTCACTCTTGTCTCCGCCCTTTCCCCTGAAGAGATCAAAGCCGCCATGGATGAACACAACCACCCCCGTGCTGAGGTTGGTAACGCTCCACTCAAGTGGAACGTGACCTTAGCCCAGTACGCTAAAGAATATGCTGACAAAAGAGTTGGCGACTGCGCAATGGAGCACTCAATGGGGCGTTGGGGTGAGAACTTGGCCTCAGGTGCCGGCATGAGCGCCGCCGATGCCACCAAATATTGGGTTACCGAGAAGGAGTTCTATGACCACAAATCAAACAAATGTGTCAAAGAGGAATGTGGTCACTACCTTGCTGTGATTTGGGGCAAAACCACCGAGGTCGGATGTGGCGTTTCAAGGTGCAACAATGGAGTGAACTACGTCGTTTGCAGCTACGATCCCATGTACCAGCCGGAGGACGAACGTCCCTACTAGACACATTTTTCAAAGATGTCGATCATGACAAATATTTGATAACAAATCCAGGGAGGACATCCTGCTTAAATTATTAACCTAGAAATAAATTGGGGATGAGAGACCGTTAAAATGTAACTGGTGTATAGAAATACATCCGGACTCTCAAGATCCCTTATGTGACTAGCACATGATCCTTTATTGTGAAAGGTAACGACACAATAATTATTAAAAAATGAAAAAAATACAAAGTATTATTTTTTTGTAATTTTATACTATTCATTTTTCTTCTTCTCTATACCTCTATCATCCTCGTTTGCTATTTTGCATTGGTTTCTTTGTGGTTGAAAAAAGGAGATAAGAAACAAATGTAATATCAAACAATCAACGTTAAGAAAGACATGAGCTTAATTAAGTTGACTAAAGCAGTGTACTCTCTCTACACAAGTTCAAATCTCTATCTCCGTATTTAAATGAATTTAGTGTAAATTATTCCATCATTTGTTAAAAAAAAAAAAAAAAAAAAAAAAAGAAAGAATGCTAAGATTTCTAATCTTTTAAGATTTATAAAATTACAAGTGGGATAATAACTAAACACGATAAGAAGTGAAAGTTGTATAGGAACTTTTATTTGAACTGAACATATTGTAAAGGTACGTTGAGATCTCACCTAATTCTGGATTGAAAATTTTGGGTAAGATTGTGGTTGTGTAACGGGGGTAAGGAGTGCGGGGTTGATGCAACGTGGTTGGAAAAATTAATTATGATTTTTCGGGGCTAATTTCATGCTGTCAAATAGTATTCTAATATTGGGAATTAAAACTTCTATACTAATATTAATACACATGCTATAGAGGCCATGATCCAGTCGAGAAAAATATAAATAATATACACAATACTATATTATTTACTAGTATTTAGAAAGTAGTTAAAACGCCCCAACCCTTTAGTGTCATTTTAAATTGATCTCAACGTTTTTTAAACATTCCAAAGAAGTATTTAATTTATTGAAAATATCACATCCGTTAAGTCTCAATTAAATTTATATTAAATTAACTAGGGGCTTACGTTGTCTCCAACATAAATATAAGGTCATGGAAGCATGACTTCCAATAAGTAATAGTCACCACCACTCCTTTCAGGCCATCACACCCAAACCCAGTGCATAAATAGAATTATAAAACTAATTTAAACATCCATAAAACCAGGGGAAAAAAAAAAAAAACCAACTCTGCCGGTGGTGCTTCTCCATCACAGGTCATATTTCCACAGCCAATAATGCCTCTTAAATATATCATCCACAAAACTCATCAGGTTCAGCTCCGTTTCATCAACAATATGCCACTTCTTTTATACAAACAAATTAATTCAAAATTAAACATTATAATATATTATATAACAAAAACAATTACTAATATATTAACTCTGACCACTTACTGCTAAGTCATCCAACATAAACTTCTTCCATTCGTCCGCACCTTCTTCTAACAAAAATAATTACTAATATTAACTCCCACTCACTATTTGGTTTGTCTGTAGTTCTTCACCTCTTCCGCTTCTCCATTTGTTTGTTTGTTTAGTTTGGATCAGTATGTTCGGTTGTCGTTGATATTGAAAAATGACTGTGCAAAGTTGGCTGTCGTGGAGAACAAAGCCAGAAGTTTTTGCGTGCCGCCTGAATTTGCTGCTATGTACCCACCACCATACCCGTATCTTAGATTTGAGTCTGTTGCTCATCTCGACGATCTCGCCGCCACTTATTGTGTCTCGCACGCCTGCTGCCTTGTATTTGTGCACTGCGCAACTGTCTGTTCTTGAACCACCAAACCACATTGAATCTGATCCATCAACCTCTCACCGACCAAAATCGTCATGGAGATCGTACTCGCGCAACCTGTCGTTTCCCAGATCTAGAAATACTAGAAATCATGATTCTTGTTGCCGGATTCCATCACTGTTGCTGCCTGAAATGAAATCTAGATCCCGACCCGCCAAAAACGATCTGTTGTTGCCGCAGTTCATGGTCTTGCTGATTGTCCTCAAACTCGCATCGAGTTGCTGCCGCAAAACTCATTCCGCGTGCTGCGAATATTGTTGTTCATTGAAATAAAAAAAAAAAGTAGAAAAAAGAACAACGGTAAGATGTTGGGCTTCTTGTTGGGCCCATATTGATTGGTTTGCAGAATGATTGTTGTCTTCTGTTATTGCGGGCCACAACGATTGCCCGAGTATTTGGACTGGTCACAACTCAGATGACGGTGTGTATATGATGAAGTGGACTGTTTGTTCGTTTATTGCTGCCATTGGGATATCAAAATTTCGTCCATTTAGTGAATGGGAGCATTCATATTTTCTTTCCATAAACCGTAGTTTCAGTATTGTCAGAATTTGTTGTTTGATTTTTGGTCGTTGGAATTGCTTGATTGCTCGTCTGGTCACTTGTTTGCTCGCTTAGATTGCTTGTTTGCTTGTTTTCTCACTTTAATACCTCACTTGTTTTGTCACGTCCACCAAACAAAGTTTGTCTTGTCGTGTCTATTTAATAGAACCCGTCTTGTCTTGGAAAATATTAGTTATGTAGTTCATTTTTTATGGGTTTGTTGTGGGCCCAGGATTAGGATTTCTTGCCCTCAAAATTAGGGTTTGCTTTGGTTTTCTCTATATCATGTTCATTGTATTTGTTATTTTACAAGTGAGTCAAAATGCAATTCTCAGTTTCTAGCTGCCTCGACAATTTTCTTTATTTGTTTTTCTGTTAATTAAATAATATTTGTAGTTTGATAGTTTGTTTATCTGTTCATCTATATGATACTATGGTTTGAACTCAATTATGATAATAATGTTCTTTTATTGGTGCCATTGAATCCACTATGATATTCGCCTTTCGTAGTATATGTGTGAACGATAGTTTTAAAAACCAATGCCTAATTCTCCAACGAAGTTGCACTTTGCCGTTAATTATATTAATGAGAACCTATGAATCTCATTCCACTTGAACACCATCGAGACCCAACCTTGCAAAGCTGAAGAATATCCTAAAGGAACCGCTCGCGAGTCATAAGGCTATGGTTTTTTTTTTCTTTAAAAGGGGGATAATTAGTGGCAAGCCACGATTATCCATCAATTCCGGGAGCTGAGAAGACTCACAGAGGCATTTTCAGCTTCTCCTGAATTTTGACTAAATAATTCCCAATGGGTATAAATGTTTCCATTGCATTACGTGTCTTTTTGTTCAAAAAGAGCGTTGTTTCTTTGGTTTCATATTTTTCAACATGTGTAGGAAATATCTTTTCGAGCAATAAGGGTTGGGCATTATGCCATTTATGTTGTAACCAAGAAATCACGTCTGAATCTAGAGAAGGGATATCAATGTTTCCTCTTCCAATCCACAAAAGAAAGCAAACATTTTGACTTTAGCTGTCAACTTGAGTTCCAAAATTTTGACAAATATTGATCTATATGTTGTGGTTTATAATCAATCTGGAGATTCATAGCATATTGAATAGTGAATTGACTAGTTGGGGGAAGGTCCCGTGCAAAGGAATCCAACATTCTTTTTTTTTTTTTTTGCATCATTCTCTCTCATTGCTTCCTTTCCATATCCTATCTTTTTACTTGAAATGGTAATAGAAAACAAATGTGGTATAAAATGGATGTTAAGTTTTCTTTTTATGAAACATGAGATATGAAATTGGAGGCTTACAGAGATGGCTACATTAATTTAGCAAACTAACTTAATTAGTCAACATTTACAGAGGAGATGTATAGTTTTGAATTCCTAATATTATAAGAGATATCAAATATATGAAGCTCTTAATTTGTGTTAATTAGGGAAAAATAAGAAAAAGTCGGTTAGAGCAAGTCCACCCCAAAGGGCTAGGCCGGCTCACAGCCCACAAAATGGCCCGGCACCCACAAAAAGTGCTCCAGCCTAGCCTAATAGGCTGGTACCCATCTCAAGCTGTCTTATAGGCCGGCCTAGAATGTGCTGAGCCAAGGCCAAGCCTATGTGACGTCATGTTGACGCCAGTGTGATGTCACAAGTTGTTTTAAATTTTTTTGCACCAAGCGCGTGGGAAACACACACAAGTGGGCATGCATCCTTGACAAGAAACAAGGGGCGAGGCCCGCATGCGCAGGCACACCACCGGTTATGATGGGAGGCCACGTGGCTCGTTATGGGCCGTTGGATGCAGAGATCAATGGTCCACGTTTTTCGCCCCAAAAATTTAAAAATAATGCACAACGGTTAGAATTATGACCATTGGGCACATTAATTAACTAAATTAAAATTAATAAAAAATTTAAAAATTATTAAAAATTGTTAAAAAATAATGAAAAAAATAAAAAAATATATTATTTTTTTTCTATAAATACCTAACCATCATCTTCCACCTTAAAACTATTTTTTCTATAGTACTTTTAGATAATGACACGCAGCATGATAAGATTGATTAAAATCCTATCTGAAATTAAAACTAAATTTAAAATTTATTATTTTATAAAAAAAATTAATAATAGTTTAAATAGGCTAGGTGCCAGTGCATTTTGTAGAGGTGAATATCTTTTGTGCCAACACATTTTTTAGGAGTGGAGAAGCATTTGACCAATTTACTGTTCATGAAGTCTATCACTGTTCACCGATTGGATTAACTGGGCTGAGTACCAGCGTATTTTTTAGGAGTGGATTTGCTCTTAAGAAGAAAAGGAAAACAAAAGCTAAAACAAATATACAAATAAAGCACTGTTGCAGCTGGATCTGGGAAATGTAATGCCAAAAGTGATCGCTTAAAAGATATTGCTCAAGTGATTATTGACTTTTGGCCTTTAGTATGATAGATAGTGATATGAATTCACGAGATAGTGACATGAATTCACGAGATCACCTTACTGTTATAAGCGTGGCCGGGGATCACTTCGAATTCTTGTGTAATGTCATGCTAATCAAGTAAGATTCTGACCTGAATTCACATAATAATTATAATAAGAATTGAGAGTAAAAATATTATCTATTAGTTTAAGGTGAGTTTACACTATCAATCATTTTCAACATGTAAGAAAGGTAGGGATGAAAAATATCATGTCGAAGGAAAATTTCAATTTGCCGTAGGTATCATTTAAGAAAAATGAAATAGCAAATACTTACAAATTTCATGTAACAACACGTCATGCTAGAGAGATCAAATGTAAACGGCATATAACGTAGCGAGTAATGATTGGACTCATTCTTTAAATAATTAGAGAGTTTTAACGAAAAGTCAACGGTACTGTTTACTTTAAAAAAAAAAATCATATTTTTACACTAAAAAGTCAATCCTAATACTATTTTTTTACCTTTTATTTTGTTTTTATCATTAAAACTCAAAGTTTTCTATCCCTTTTCATTAGTTTTTTTTATAAAAAAAGCAATCTACAAAGGGATGGTCTAAAATGGCCACCGGTTTGGTGTCTCGAATTATGTGTCTCCTCTGTGTCTTTTTTTTTTTTAATTTTGTGACATGTGTCCCCCACTTAACTGTAAAACTTAACACCGTTACTTTGCATAAAATTTAACTAAAAATTAAAAAACTAAAAAAAAAAAAAAAATCCACTGTTGAAACTCATCATCCCCAATCTCCCTGCAATCCTTCCCCCAGTCTGCTGCAATCCTTCAAAAGAAGCCCTTACACCACGTGGAAACTCATCATCCTTATCGTCCTAATCAACCCCGGAAACCAAACACTTCCAATACTGAAACAAAATGAATGAAATTTCACCACGGCCGTCGCCGACCCGGTGATTTCCAAGCTCGAGGAGGTGAGATTCTTGACGGGTCGATCCCGGTTCGCGACCCAGACGTAAGTCGGGACCGGAATCAGAGGATACCAAATGCCCAAGTACCAGTTGGGACTTTCGTCGTTGGTGGAGAAGAAGCCGAGCGCAAAGGTCCGGTTGGGGCTCGAGAGCGTCGCGTTCCCAAAGATTACGACTTTGCTTTTCCTCGCCATTGGGTACTGTAAATTCGGGAGCGTCGCCGTCGCCGTCGCGAGTATGGGAGACCCGTTTGTGTTGCGCGTGGGGGAGTCAGGAAAGTCGGGGACCTTGGCTCTGGTGTAGAACTGGGATTCAATTCGGGGTAACAATTCGTCATTGGGGTTGGCATTTGTGGGTTTTAGAAGAAGGGCTAGGAGTACAAGAAGGAGAAGAGAAATGGGCTGCATGGAAGAAGCCATGGCGAGTGGCGGCGACGGCGGGCGTGGTGAAATTTCATTCATTTTGTTTCAGTATTGGTTGGAAGTGTTTGGTTTCCGGGGTTGATTAGGACGATAAGGATGTTGAGTTTCCACGGGGTTTAAGGGCTTCTTTTGAAGTATTGCAGGAGACTGGGGGAAGGATTGCAGGGAGATTGGGGATGATGAGTTTCGGGTTTTTTTTTTTTTTTTTTTTTTTTTTGAGTTTTTAATTTTTAATTAAATTTTATGCAAAGTAACGGTGTTAAGTTTTAAAGTTAAGTGGATGACACGTGTCACAAAACTAAAAAAGAGACACAGAGGAGACACTTAATTCGGAACACCAAACCCGTAGCGGTCTAAAATTTAATCTGTCTAACATTTTTCTATAACAACACATTAACCAAATCGGAACTTGGTTAGTTATTCATTTTCTTTTGTCCTCTATATTTATCTTATTAATTCCAACCGTATTAAATCCCTCCCCTTTTCAGGGCAGCTCGTAGCTAGGGAAAAAAACAGTAGCATGCCTTTATCTTTCTATAAATAAGGCAAATCTCATGTCCCATTTGTATTAAAATCCATCAACCTTCTCAAGTCTACCTGCAATATTTGAGACATTTCATAAATATGGAAAACAAAATGGGGTACAATATAAAGCTTGTGTTGTGCATCTGCTCCATGGCATTAATCTTAGCTCGTGTCTCCTCAGCCACTTCCAGAAGAGATATCAGAGGCTTCATCAATGAACACAACAAAGCTCGGGCGGAGGTCGGTGTTGGTCCGATCAAATGGAACGAGACCATAGCAAGGTATGCACAAAACTATGCCAATGTAAGATCTTGGGACTGTGCAATGGAGCACTCAATGGGGCCTTATGGTGAGAACATAGCCTCAGGCGAAGGCATGACGGGTGCAGCTGCTGTCAAGTATTGGGTTACCGAGAAGGAGTTCTATGACTACAACCAAAACAAATGTATTAACGACGAATGTGGTCACTACCTTGCTGTGATTTGGAGCAAATCAACCTATGTTGGTTGTGCCACGTCATTGTGCACGAATGGACAAACCTTCGTGATTTGCGATTATGATCCTTCTGTAACAGATGGGGAGCGCCCGTACTAAATAAATAAAACTTACATTGTAATCTTGTGCCTTTAGCACTTGTTTCACTCGTTAGAGATCATGTAATGAATGCGTTAAGGACATGAGCATTATATAGCACCCGTTACGAATAAGCTTTTCTCATATGTACTAGACATGACCATGTTTTGGTCTCGGATCTAGTATTTTGTTCTTTTAAATAAAAAATTAGAAATAAAAGGGAATGTGAGGTACATGTATATTGTAATCGTGTGTGCAAATACGCCTTCACTTTACGACATTCCATTGCAATGGATTTTATAATTTGTTAATATAAAGACTCTTCTTCTCCTTCAAAATTCTTCGAATCTCGTACTGGAGCTGTGGCCAAACACTTTCTTTCCTAATTTTTAAATTTTCTTTTTTTAAAAAAAGGTCATTGACAACTGAATTTGTTTTTTATTTTCTTCACACGTATCAACATGACTTATTTTCAGAGGAATTGTGTTCGGACTGGAACTTAACTCTCTAGCTTGGTATTGTATTTCACATACCATGGTGAGCCAATATCTCAGCAAATTTTCTGAAAAAAAAAATGCCAGCAAATGCATCTTGAAGATCTTATCTGAATGACCTTATTTGAAACATTTGTAGGATAATATAGGTAATTATAATTATAATACACCTGTGAAATCATTTAATTAGATAAACCAAGATGTTCAACCTTATATGAGGAATTATACTAATATGAGGCTATGAATGATTATTCACCTCTACTTTCGACATGATATTCCAAAGAGTGGATATCATATAATCCAAGATGTTCACCCTTATATGAAGAATTATGGCTAATATGCTATTTAGTTTGCAGTTACTTATAACATGTATGTTTAAGAGCAATGACGAGTAAATATGTGGACAAAAATGATATACACATAGTCACAATAGTACAAAAAACACTTTGCGCGACGCAGGTCCTTCGTTGCGCAAAGTCAAAAAAACATCGCACAAAAATTTGCCCAATGAACCTTCATCGCGCCAAGGCAATGACAATAGAGTTTGCACGACGTGTAACCTACGTTGCGCAAAGTGGTTTTGCATGACGTATAACCTACGTCGCACAAAGTGGTTTTGCACGATGTATAACTTACGTCGCACAAAGTGGTTTTGCGCGACGTAGGTCACTTTTTCATCTCGCAAACCCCTCTTTTTTTTTTTTTTTTTTTTTTTTGGGGTTTTGGTAAAAATGTTTTTTGTTTAATTTTTAATAAATATTGTAATTAAATTCTAAACAATAATTAATAAACAAAGAAAAAGTATTTAATTATAAAGTATATGAAAATGTACATACAAGATGTTCGAACAAAAAAGAACAAACTACAAGTAGTCTTCTAGGTTTGATACATAAGGCTACTGAGTATCGGCTGGGCGAAGTGGTTGGGAGGTCGAAGATAGAGCAAGATCAGGTGCTGGCATCGGGATTTGGAGGCCGGACATTTGTAAGGCCCATACAATCATGCTCATCTGCTCACCCTGAGCCGCAAGCTGACCTTTTAGTTTTGTCACTTCCTCCACACTGGGAATCTGTGATAAATTTTAAGATTATCTGAATCACTATTTATAACAACTAAAACATGTTTTAGGATGCCTAGTAAACACTCTAGTAAGCAAACATTGTAATCAATCAATGGTGCCAAAACTTCATTAGACTAATTGATATGATTAAAGTACCGTACAAAAACAGTTTACTTTGTACAAGCCATTCAACCAAACACATGACCATAGAGACTAACTAGTAAACAAGTAGGAAGGTAACAGAAGCAACTGATGCATTCATACGATTTATGACAATTGATCACATGTAATTTATCGATCACTTTACCATGACAGTGACTTGACTTGACTTGAATAACATCACAATTCGTGTAAAATAGACTCACAAAAATCGTGGACACAATGTTGAAACCCCAAAGACGGGTCCTACTCATATCATATATATCTATATGACCTAGCCTAATAAAGGGTGGTAGAGAGACTGGAGACCCTTTCCAGGTTTTTTGCAACTTGTAGATGGTCACCTCCAATCGCCAATAAGTTATGTATACCCTTCTTTCTATATTTGTATAATTATAAATATAAGGGAGAGGTAGTTGTGATGGAACTCAGGAGCCCTCTAGCAAACATGTTCATTTTGTTATTTTTGGTGTGAGATTAGAAGATACAGAACACATTAGACGGTTTGAATTTGGAATGCGCAATAGAGGTGTAAACGCAAAATTTCAAAATTTACGTGTCTACAAGAGGGTTTAGGGTTCATGGCTAGTCCTTTACTGCAACTGATTGCCCCAAGGCCTATTCTTTTCAACTACTAGAACATCATTGATTTCAGAAAACACTACCTTTTTCTTCCTGCTTGATTTTTAGATTTTATTTCTTAGAACATAGCTATGGCATTAGGAGCATGGTTGAAGAGTAAAATTAATTGCCCCGTTCTCCGGTCCATGGATTTAATTGTCTGGATTTTATTCTAATATGAAATTACAATTGACAGACATTAAGGACCAGGTTTCCAATTTAAAGAATGAAGTACATAGTTGACTGGGAAAAGATGACCTTTATTTCTCAAGGGTCAGAAAGCTCTGAACTCTAATATACACTCCTAGCGACATGCAGGAATCCCAGCTTTCGGGCTACATAGTGAAAATGTAAATTGGACAAACTAGGAATCAGCTGACTTCTTGGTAGTGACAAAAACAAAGGGTTTGGAACGTCTAGACACAGGGTATTTACTGAGTATTAACAGAAAGTATAAATACATTATCATTTAAAAGTTGAAGGCTTCTGTGTGTACCTTTACACATAACTCTTCCAAAACACATAACTCTTCCAAAAGGCATTGGAAATTCAATACTGCCCCACCTAAAGCATAATAATAATAATGTAAGGTGGTGTTGAAAGTAGTATGCTAAAACACTAGTAAATAGCTTGGCATATACATAACAAAACAGAGAAGGTAAAACCAACTGAAGTGAATGAAATTTACTTTTTGAAGTTCTTGAAAGCAGCAGTGTCATCCAGCTCGCCTCTCATATCCAAAGGATATGGCTTTCCATCAACCAATGCAGAAGGATTCATCTCCAGAAAAGTGAAGTCCAAATCTGGAATAGAATGATAATTGGCAAAATTGTTCTCACTTCTTACCAATCTAGTACGAAATGGAATGGTCCAAACTTTTTAACACACCTTGAAATAGAGTAAACACGGCTTTGATAAAGTCCTCAAGTTCTGCTTTGATCTATATTCAAGAATAATACTTGTCAATGATTTCCAGTTTAAACTAAAACGAACATGAACTCAAGAGAGATAGCATATGATTGACGTAAGCAAAATCGAGTACATTATTTCTTTTTTTCTGGTCAGAAGTAAGGTATACAGAAATGATACCGAAATACCATATCAATAAAAGACTTACCTCCAAGGGAAGGGTTGCAACAAGTGGAGCAGAAACTTCTGATGTAAAAGCAACTCCAGTAGGGACAAATATGGTCTTAACCTGTATAAAGTATATTTCTTTTATAAATATGGAGCGTTAAGGTAGACGAATAGAGCTCATAGAAGATGCACTTCTAGGAATTTTTATCTTTCTATTGAAAATAACAAAGAATCGCGTTTGAATAAGAATTTGGTAACACATTGACATCCAAAAATACCTTACCCAGTTCTCCTCAATATCAATTCCTCCACACTCGGAGAAGCTTATGCTGTTTCCAAGTAGGTCTGAGACGATATTAAGGTAAAACTCTTCATTGTGGGGAATGAAGGGTTCAACAATGAATGTTGTTATGGGTCCTTTGCAGCCAGCCATCTCAACCTGTAACGCCAAAGAGCGAAACATGTAAGCCAAATTCTTGATTCTTATGAAGATCAATATCATCAAATACAAAACACACATAAGGAACTTATGTATTGACGAAACAATGTGAAGATCAAATACCTCTTTGCCCAGGCGCTCCTTCACAAAGTCGACAACTTGAGCAAAATCAAGATTCAAGGCAACACCATCAACATCTTAATATTCGATTTAACACTAAAACCCTAAAATTTGATTTAACACTAAAACCCCCAATTTCTAATTTAATTTTCCACATTGAATGTTTTCCACTCAAATACATGTATCTATCTCAAAGATCCACTCACATACATCTATCTCAAAGATCCAAATAGCCACGGAGAGCAAACATTCTAGCCAAACCTCTAAAACTGTATAAAATAATGGACGGAAAATCTGTAAATAGAGCAGAACCAATTTGAACAGAAAATTAAACACAGAGAAGTGAGAGTGTGAGACTAACCTTTGCTGTCGAGACTCGAAACGGTGAGACCGGGGAGGAACAAGGGGAGGATGATGATGCAGATGAATGGGCATGAACAAGGTGAGAGACCGAGTGAGAGAGAGGGAAGAGAGATTGACGGGCATGAACAAGGGGAGGATGATGATGCAGATGAAGATGATAACAGAGAGACCGGGGAGGAAGAGCAGTCAGTAGAGGAAGGTGGAGAGTTTGACTTGCACTCCCATTTTCTCCAAATTTGGGAAAATTAAAAAAAAGCTTCACAAAACTACCGCCAAAATTTTTAACACATTGTGCAACGTATGTATTCATTACGACGTGCGCAAATTGTTGGTGTGTCGTGAAAACAGTTTTTGCGTAACGCATTAGTGGTGCGTCACATAAAATGTGTTTGCGCAATGATCAAATTGTATTATAAAATTTATTGAAAATGTGACTTTACTCCTTTCAAATTCATTTTTTTTTTTACATAAAATACAATAACATATTTTGCTAACAAAAACCCGACTTGAACTATAATAATAAATTTAAAGCTACTTAATAAATATATATCCCATTCAATTTCTTGAGTGTTATAACAAAATAAATAAATTTAAAGTTACTTAATAAATATATATATTATTGAACTTGGCAGTTATAAATGAAAATTCACAATTTAACAGTAGTTTTAACTCTGATTTTGATGATTTTTTACAGCGACACTCCTTGATCCTATATGAATACAATGAATGAATTCGATCTTCAATTTAAAATATTTACATTAGTAGATACTACAAAATCTTATGTTATACGTAATGAAAGTATAAATAAACTCTTAAGTGTTAGTGAATCTATTGTTTTGATGGGATACACATTATACGAAACTAATTTCAACGATTCGACCGTCAAATTTGTTTTGTATATGCTTCAAGATCGCATACGCCAAAAATCGCAAAAAAAAAAAAAACATTCAAAGATCAAGTAACGAGACAAAAAATTTCAACGGTTATAAACGAAAAATCATTATTTAACGGTTATTTTAACTCCGATTTTGATGATTTTTTATAGCTACACTCCTTGACCCTATATGAATACAATGAATGAACTGGATCGTCAATTAAAAATATTTACACTAGTGGATACCACAAAATCTTATGTTATACTTAATGAAAGTATAAATAAACTCTTAAGTGTTAGTGAATCTATCGTTTTGATGGGAAACGCATTGTACGAAGCTAGTTTCAACGATCCAACCGTCAAACTTGTTTGTATATGTTTTGAGATCGCATACGCCAAAAATGTCAAAAAACAAACATTCAGATATCAGGTAACAAGACGCACAAAATATCACGCAAATGGCCTTTACGCGATGACACTTTGTGTGACGAAGGCTAGCATTGCGCAAAGATGCTTTGCGCGACGCAGGTGTACCTACGTCGTGCAAAGCTGTTTTGCGCGATGCCAGCCTTCGTCGAGCAAAGTGTCGTTCAGCAAAACAGCTTTGCGCAATATTTTGTGTTTTGCGTTGCGCAAACATACTTTGCGCGACGAAATTTGTTTTGTCGCGCAAAATGTTTTTCTATTAGTGTCAAGGATAAACATAATAAAATGACTTGTCATTCATTTATATGCATGCTTCGCAAAGAGGTTAAATGCAATTGTCGAGGAGGATGTGGTTAAGCCCATAAGGAAGTCACCTAGGAAAGAAACTCAATTTCTTTAATTGGAGGTACCATGAAGGAAGTTCAATGTGGTATAAACATTCCATAGAACATGACTCATTATAGCATTCATATTAAAGTGAAGATGTCCATGAGATATTGAGACCAAAGGTCTTGAGTGACCGATATGCAAAGCAACTCAAAAGATAAAGAATTATCTTCTTCTGCTCATCCTTAGTGCTATTTTATGTGGAGTTAGGAAGGGTATTAACACTGAATGAGTTTCTAGGCTAGCAATCTTCCGCAAGGTACAAGTCACATGTACTATTGGAGAACTCAATTAAGTAAGAGTAGTCATGAGGCTGTGACTATGAGGATTGGGTTGTTCTCTAAGAACTCTCATGAGAATCAAGATTAAGAGCAGACGACAAATAACGCTATCCCGCGCCAAGTTTTTTTTATCAGTGTCATGTGTGTGACATTTAGTATTTTGGTTAAAAGAGGTCTAGTCCAAGACATAGTTCATTGTGATTCCTTTAGATGAAAGTTGTTAACACTAAATTTAGGTTCGAGTCCGGAAGAAAGTTACACCCATTCCATGGTATACAACTTGTCCAAATTTCTTCCATTCATATCTATATGTTTACGTCTTCTAAATTGTTATAGAGTTTTGAATCTTGTGAACAATTGTTGGTTATTTAATTTATTTTACTTAAGACTCAAAACTTTATTTACTATTTTCTAAAATAATAAATATGAAGAGTCATGTTTATTGGGATAAGTCACAACTTTTACAAAAGAGAGTATAGAGTTTTATAAATAAGGAATTCCTCAAACATAAAATAGATGTTCATTACTTTCCTTCTCACCTAAATCTATATTCCCTATTATCCTACGGAACTCCTCAAACATAAAATAGGCGTTCATTACTTTCCTTCTCTCCGACGTCTACATTCCCTATATCCATCTACTTATCTTCAACATCAATGGGCAATTAATTGATTACTATGTGGCATCCTGTCTACCGTAATAGTTCATATGGATCAAACACTTTGTGAGATTCAAGGGTTGTATTTTAATGTATATAATCTTTATAACCTGCACATAGGGAGTTGTCATAGTGACAACATGCTTCGCTTGATATCGCAAGCCAGATTATTCCTTACTCTTTTTCTATTTACTGCTTTGTTTATTGGTATATGTATTTGATGCTTATCGGTTTATCTAATTGAATGTTTTTACATGTGTAGTATGATTATAATTAATTGTATTAACATATAGTTTGTGACATTGGGGTTGCTCAATTTTATTAGAGAAATATTAAGGAGATTCTCTAAAAAGCGAGGCTCCCCATGAATTCTCTGTCAACTTACAGTTTAACATCAACTGATGTGCCAACATTAATCAAACATTGTACCAAAACCATGTGGTAGCTAGTAGAGAGTCCGTAGAGTCTCACTTTTAAGAGAGTCTCTTTAGTGCTTCTCTTTTTATTATAGTGACAATTTAATTACTAATCTTCTTGATGTGCACGACTATAAGTAAATGTTAATTTTTTTTTATTTTTTATGCATGTGGTGGATTGTCCTAGTAGTTAGAGACTTTTCTTTAACTCATTGTGTCCCAGGTTCAGACTTTCACTCTCTCGCTTAGTGTAGATTAGTATTTTGTACTAAAAAAAGTTAATCCTCTCATAGAGGGCTAGATATACTTTGGGACCAAGGTGGTCGTAGGACCAATGCAGAGTCAGGGAAATAATCATGTGAAGGTCTTTTGAGGATCCTCATAATGTTTGGTACGGGTCCTTTTTGTGCCTACTAAGTGTTTGATGTAAGTTTGTTAGGCATATCTCGACACGTTGCGTCGACAACACTAGACAAATTATCTCAACATCACTCATCAGATTGCTTGGGCATATGTCAAGATCTGTTGACATGTGCACAACATGGCTTAATTGATGAGAAAAAGTTCACCAATTGTTCGTCAAAATGATTAAGTGATTAAACTAAATTTATTTTTTATTTTATTTATTTATTTTATTTTATTTTTTTGCCCTTCTCACTTTGTTTTTATTTAAAAAAACTTGAACCTTTAATTTTGTGACCACAAAATTCGAATTCTAAATTCGCCATATATATATATCACTGAATTGACATGTAATCATGTAAATTAAGCCGTTGTTTGTAAAGAACTCTAAAAGTAGGGTTTCGTTTTATCAGTTCGGCGAAAGGTTTTTTTCTTTTCTTTTTTTTTTTGTTTTTTTTGGGTAATAGGGAATTTTCATAACTAACAATTACAAAGAAAGTCATCTTAGTACTACGGTTTAGTGATATTTCTCTTCACTTGTAAGTGAGAAGTCATAGGTTCGATTCTTGTGGGTGAATTACAGCCACATTACTGCTAGCCCATTATGAGACTAAGTCCACCTGATTCCCCTTAGTGTAGAAAATATCGTTTGTACAAAAAAAAAAAAAAAACAACAGTTACAAAGAAAGTCAAGGAGTCATGTGTGAACGTCCAACTTTGTTGGCCATGCAAATAAATCTCCATATTCACCGCTACTGTAAATGCTCCATAATACCATACATAACATCTAATTTTCCCATTCACCGCTATCATAAATACTCACACACCATAACATCTCATCTTCCCATCCACAACTTAATAATTCAGTACAGAAAAAAAAACAAACCATTAACATGGGGCTGTGCAAGATTTCTTTATCCCTCATTTACATTTTAGGCTCAGCCCTAATCCAATCGACTCATGCCCAAGACACACCCCAAGACTTCCTCAATTCCCACAATTCCGCCTGCGCAACGGTAGGCGTCGGTCCCTTGATGTGGGAGGACAATATAGCACGTTTTGCACAAAACCACGCTAACCAACGTATTGGCGACTGCAATCTCACACATTCCAATGGGCTATACGGTGAAAACCTTTCCACCATAAGCACGGCTGACTTACCGAGAGTGAAGGCTGTGGACAGGTGGGAGGCAGAGAAGGTTGACTACAATTATGAGTCGAATTCGTGTGCTGATGGCAAGATGTGTGGGCATTATAGGCAGGTGGTTTGGAATATGATAGTTCGCCTAGGGTGCGCAAAAGTGAGGTGCAGTAGTGGGGGTACCTTTATTGGGTGCAACTATGATCCCCCAGGCAACTATCAAGATGAGAAACCTTAATAACCATGGAAGAATCAACAACCACTCTGGCAGTTTTTGTTGATTGATATATCTATTGATTAGAAATTCTTCGATACGTTCCATATTTTTATGGAAATCTCTAAAAAATAAGAGAAAGATAAAGAAATCGACAGATATCATTGTTATTTCTCACACATTTGTTAAATATCAGAGAAACTCTCATATTTTGTCCAAATCAATGTTTGACAATTTCTAAAGTTTCCTTTTAAATTTCCATTATTTCCATCTAAAGCAACCACTTTGGATGTTGATATTTGATATATCCGTCGATATTTCTACAAATTTGCATTTAAATATTTTTTATTGATATCAATATTTTAAACAACAATTATATCTAAGAAGATAAGCTATATGTTATTAAGAATAAAATGAACTAAGAAGCGATGACCGATCACTTGTATGTAACTTCCATTGGCAAGGGTGATGCTGTCCGGCGCCCAACTCCCACCTACACAAGGCATATACAACATGGCATCTTAATCTTTGATCTTCCTGAGTTTTCTTTGGCATAATCCAGGCTGCTTAACCACGATAGTTTAAGGGTGATGCTCTCTGGCGAGCTTCGATGATGGCTCTTTGCTAGATTGTGTCCCTAATGGAGGCGGTGGATCCTGATTGGTGGCCCCTAGTTGCTGTTTCTTTAGTGGGTTTTTACCTTTATTGTCTGCAGGCCCTTTATTGTTTGCCATCATTATGGACAAACATCAACCCGATTATGGAGTGGAGGACATCGAATGTTTGTCGGATTTTTTCGAGGATTGTTTGGACCTGGAGAATCGCTTTGAAGACCTTATTCATCTAGTTGGTAGAATGATTGTTGATCAGGAACCCCTTCAGTATGTTATGAAGGAGGTACGTCGGCTACTTTGGCACAAACTTAGAGTCATCCGAGTGGCTAGAGCGAAGGAAAATATCCACGCTATCACCAATGGGGAAGAAGCGGTAGCGAGGCAATTGTTAGAGGGGAACCCATGGTTTGTGAAGGGCTACTCTTTCTCAGTTAAGTTTTGGCCTACTTATCACTCCTTAGATCACATTAAGCCGGACAAGGTGATGTTTTGGGTCCAATCTCATGGCATACCACGCTAACTCTATACCAATAAAAATGCCCGCTGGTTGGGATAAAGGATTGGAGCAGTCATCGTAGTCGCTGATCCGGTGGAGAACGGGTTCTGAGGTTTCTTATGATGCAGGGTTGATTTTGATACCTGTAGACCCCTCCTTACCAGATTTATTATGCCTTGCCTAGAGAATGGTTCTTTAACTATCCGGCTTCATTACTAAGGTCTCAAGGACTTTTGCTACAAGTGTGGTCGGCTTGGGCATTCTAAAGGATGTACCTAGAAGGTTCAACTCACTGAATCCGGTGAATGTAACTATGGTGAGGGATTAAGAGTGCCCCCTATTGGCTTCGTCTCTATGTTGCTGTTTCCCTGCCAGACTAGACCTAAGCCAAGTAGTGGTGCTAATGAGCGGCATTGGCGTAGAAAATGGCATGTGGAAAGTGGTTTCTATGGTATTCGGGATGAAGAATGGAAGGCATAGGCATGGCAGTTTCAAGTGAACGTTGTGGCCAAACAGAAGGACATTGAGGTCTCCATGCAGTCAAACGGTAACAATAATCCAGTTACTGGCGACAGGGATATGTTGGAGCTGACATTTGAATGCAACTTGGTTTGCAGTGTCCGTTACCTGGTAACAATCAATCTGAGGATGTCAGAATGAGATCATCTCTAGAGGATCTTGATCACATGTGGCACCCTGATAGTTTTGGGACCCACTTTACGAATGGCTTATTAACGTTGGCTATCAATGGTCTATCCCTCGATAAAGTTTGGAGTGACCCAAAGCGGATCCCACCATGGGCTTTCCTCAATGCCAATGGGCTTACTAACACTTAGCAATTCTTTAGGCTTGAGCCTGGCTATGAATTGGCTGGCCTACCTTGTGATTAGCTGTTGGATCCTAGCAACTCATTACCAGTGGGGGACCTTCCTACCGATCCATGACTTGGAAAAGCCAAGAAAAAGCACATGGATGAGAGTGCTACACCTAACCCCCCTCCTAAACGTCCAAGAACCAAGGCACCTATTAGCCCGTAGAAACCTCTCCATTTTGCTCAGGGCGATGGCCCTAAAAGAAAATAAAAAAGGAATGGTAGGGGACGTGGTCAACATGTAACTGGAGATATTGACTTTACTAGAAGAAGTTCGTTCTGCATGGGGGAAGACCAGGGGTTATGTGAAGTCCTTATTTCTGCATCCAAAAAGTTGGAAGAGGCTAAATTCAATGGCCTGCTAGGAAGGAATAAGCACTAAAAGAATCTGGAATCAGCAGCGGTTAAGGAGACTCAGTCTTATCGTTAACCATGAGTATTTTATTTTGGAACTACCAGGGGCTTGGGAACCGTCGGATAGTTCAAGCGTTGCGTGGGTTAATCCGGCAACAAGCTCCCCGTATTGTGTTTTTCTCTAAAACTAATACAATACAAATAGGCTACGAAATATCAGAGTGCAGTTGGGGTTCAATTACGCTTTTGGAGTAACCTCTTGTGGTAGATCCAGAGGTCTTTCCTTACTATGGAATGATGACACTACTTTGAGAATTCTATCCTCTTCTTCCCACCATATTAACGAGGAGGTAGGCGGAATTGGTGATGCGAAGCACTGGAGGTTCACGGGTTTCTATGGACACCCACACCCAGTGACTAAGCATAGGCATGAAACGTGGGACCTATTGAGGACACTGGCTTCACGCTCCTCTATTCCCCGGGTTTGTAGAGGCGGTTTCAATGGAATTTTCCTTTCTGTGGAGAAGGAGGGAGGAAATTTACGCCACATCCACCAAATTCTCTCATTCCATGAAGCAGTGGGAGACTGTAATCTTATGGGTTTGGGGTTCAGAGGCGAGAATTTTACTTGGATAACCCCCGGCTGTGGGGGTATTAATGGACGGCTCGACTGTGTCCTCGCTACTCTACTTGGATGAATCTCTTTCCAATTGCTCTATTATCCACCTTAACCCATGCAAATCTGATCATTTTCCAATTTTGCTCAATTACAATGGCAGGGATTCTAGGAAGGGTCATGGAAGGGCTTATTTCATATTTGAGGAATGGTGGATGCATCATGATTCTTGTAAGGAAGTGATGGCTGAGGTCTGCCTTGATTGCAGGGTTCCCAATGTTCTAGGTGGTGGAAAAAGTGAAAGCGATGAAGGTTTCTTTTCTAACTTGGCAGCACCAAAATTTCAAGGCTAGGAAATTGAAAATTGAGCAGGTTCGTTCTTGGCTCAATTTTTTTTGGCTAACCCCTTGACTGAACCATGTTGGCCGAGAAGAATGATGTTTTGCAGAACTTGATTCCCTTTTGGCTCAAGAGGAAACCTTCTGGCGGCAAAGGTCTCGAATTCAATGGTTAAAAGAGGGGGACAAGAACACCAAGTTTTTCCACTAGAGAGCTACCACTCGAAAAACAAAAAAAATGCAATTTATGGCCTCAGTGACGATAATGGGGAGTTGGTTATGTTAGATGATGGTATGGAACGCATTGTTTTATCCTATTTTGACAACTTGTTCTGGACCTCCCAAGTGGTGGATGACGAGGAAATTATTGGGGCCCTGGACCAGCTAGTTACCGATGAGATGGCTACCTCTTTGAATGAGGATTTTTCTGAGGTGGAGATCAAGGCAACTCTCTTCGATATGCTTTCTTCAAAATCCCCGGGCCCAGATTTTGTTTAATTTTATAAGGCAGAGATCAAGACTTTCAGTACTCATAATTTGGTTAATTTTATGTTTAATTTTCTGAGGCAGAGATCAAGACTTTCAATACTCATAATTTGTTTAAATTTACGTTTCATAAGAAATTAAGAGGTAGTATTCTGGTGTTCATGTTTTTAGTGGATTCATTCATTGTAGGTAATGCTTATGGAGAACAGAACGAAAGTAGGTGCAATCAAATTTTTTTCGTACTCAGTCACCTAGACATTTTGAAGGGGGTGATTGGGACCAAGGTGGCTCTTGTAATCGGCTAAATCCTTTATTGGTAGAGCAGGTGAGTTGTGTGATGCTATAATGACCCGAATGGATATCATGTCTGTTTTTACTTTTGAGCAAAATGAATGTCATGTTTAGTTAATTGAGCTACACTTACATGTTATGAAGCAATGATTTTTACCCAAGCACAAACCCCTTCTACTTTGTGTTGTTTCAATTAAGCTATTGTATAATGTTACGATTTGCTTTCTAGGTCGAAGATCTCTTCTCAGTGAAGAATAATGGTACAAACGTGGAGGCACGCCTGGTGAATCAACACCTCTACAAGTCCCTTAAAGGATCAAGTTTCCAGATTTTGAACATAACCCACATGAGTGAGTTCAGAGCAGATACCCATCCATCCACAGCCAGTGGGAAGAAACACGACGACTGCATGCACTGGTGCTTGCCAGGATTAACAGATACTTGGAATGGCTTATATATAAAGCAGCTAAATGTTATTAAAAGTAGAAATTGATGAATTATTTTCATGTTGAGATTTTTCATTTTTTTCATCTGAGATGTAGTGAACTTCGCAGCACAATCCCATCCCAACTTGTTCTCAATGCTGCCTTTTGAAATCCACATAATGTTGCATCTAGAGGAGGCAACTGTGGTTAGAACACAAGGAAAATTTCAGCCTGGCTTTGGACACCTGTGCCACGACAACGAGAGTAAATGGTAATGTTCTATTTGCTTGTCTTATATATTTTGTATTAAGGAGTTGTCCTAATCGCCCCGAATGACCCCCCGTTTGCCCAATTACTACGATATGATCATAAAAGGCTAGTTTTTCCGGAATTTTATTGAAATAAGGGTAGGATGAGCAAGGATAGTTTTGTACGCACCCATTAAACAGTGCTCATTTTCCTGTGCTGTACTCAACCCTACAAATGCAATGTCACGGCATCCTGAAATTAAACCAAAAACAAGAAAAAATGAAGTTGAATTCTCTCCCTTTCTCCTTCATAAATTACAACACCAATTGGGGTGACAGCAACGGCAGTTCCAATACAGATCGTTGACTTCAAGCAAATCCTTCACCGTAATTACATGTTCCTCGACCTGAAGGAAAGCATGCATGCTCTAGGTTTACGCCTTCGAATTGAGTGGACCAAAAGCGCAGTAATGCTAATTGGTTTTGCCTTCAAGATGAAAATATTGCATGCTGTCTGCTCCCATCAGCATTCTTAAAGCATTATGTCCAGGCCTAAAGAGCAGAAATCGATCATCTTCTGTCCTGTACTCCTTAATACCTTCAAATATACCCTGACAAAACCCGCAATGTGCATATTTATATCACCAAAAGTTCGATAGCATAATAACATAATCATATTATGTTGTTGCAGAGTGAATCTGAATGAGACGTCTTGGCAAGAATCTACTTAAATAATGGTCGATATTCTCAGTTTGACAGGATAACATTTCTTCACAATAATAAAAGAATTTGACTGAATAAGCTACCTAGCTAGCAGCAAAGCATGCAAAATTACCAATGTTACCTTTCGAATGAAAAAGATTGGCACTGGCGTTATATACATTTGCCAATAATGATTAGCAACTAATCAAGCTTAACTAATCACACTAACACCTCGCACTAGCACTACAATTAGTTACATAACTGTTGCAATAGGTAAGGATAAGGACAATGACAAGACTATGACACTGCTGACTGTACTATGAGTATGAGTTGCGTCTTTACACCCGGTCAAGCTGAATGGAGGGTAAAACTTGGACTGAAGATAGTGAAACTGGCCTGAATATTAACATTCTTATTTTGGCTGTTGACATACTGAATTTGAGGAGATAAGCAAGAACTAGTTCTTTGATTTAATGATAATCTATTTCCACTTGTTTGTTACTAGCATGGAACACTGGATTGGAAGCCAGAGAAGTGGCAGATACATTGTCACACCACAAAACTGGAACTTTAGACAGAGGAAAACAAATGTCCTTAAATATTTTGCAAACTCAGGTAGTTCTGTTATTGTATGAACCCAATATCTATATTCAGCTTTCGTTGAGGAACGAGCAACTGTTCGCTGCTTCTTTCACTCCAACTAATGAGATTACTACCCAGATAAACACAGTAATCATTTGTAGATCTTCTGTCAAATACACAGCCTACCTAATCTGCATTAGAGAAGGCAGTGAGATCCAAAGAGCTTTTCTTGAACCACAAACCATGATCAATAGAGCCTTTTAGAAACCTTAGTAAGTATTCCTTTGATAGCTTGAAAGTGAGTACCTCCAGGACAATGAAGAAACTGACAAACTTGATTCACTGCATATGAGAGATCAGTTCTTGTTCATGTCAAATATTGCAATGCCCCACCATTGATATGTATTCATGAGGATTAGGTAATAGAGTACCATTGTGATCTAACTTGTGAGTACCAAGAGGTGTAGATACTCGTAACCACTAGAGTTACAAGCCCTCGGATCGATACTCATCTATTAATGAGCATGGATCCGATTACATATACATATGAAAATTAAAACGTCAGTTTTTACGTTTGTAAACTTTAGAACTATAGGGTCTAAAGTGAAAATACGCAACGCTTGTTGGCAAGGACTGCTTGTTTTAAAGCAGCAAGAAATTGCTCAGTAGATAGACATGGCACGCACAATCTCTCTGCACCCATCTTCATTCTTAGAGCGTTCTCTTCCGGACGAAAGAGCTGAATGCGACCATCTTTCGTCCTGATTGCCTTGAGACCTTCTAATATTCCCTGATGACACCATCACGTACATACTCTTAACTACTAGAATTACAAGCCCTCGGATCGATACTCATCTATTAATTAGCATGGATCCGATTATATTCGGCGTCATTGTGAAACAAACATAAGGGCAGCTAAGTATAATTACCTGTCCATAATTCAAGATTCCAGCAAATGGGCTGAGCTCAATCTTTCTATAGGGAGCGAGATGGCCTTGTGAAAAATTCTCTCCATCGGAACATATCCTAATGTACATGTAATCGGTTGGAATTACCCCAAATTCCAGTTCATCCCAGTTCATGGCATCAACGTGTTTTTCATCTGCTTCATGACTGCTTTGAGAAATTCTTACGGAAATTAAGTATAAGAGATAAAATTAAGAAAGCTGATAAGGTGAAGTAAATCACCTGTGAACTATGGATTCAGAAGTCATGGCTGCAAGTTAATGTAGAATAAAGTCTAAAACAGCCGCAACAAAGAAACAAAACACCTTTGAGTGAGCAATTTATAACATAAACGCATTTTGGTGAGATATCTCTCCATCTTAACACTTCATTTAAAAGCAAATTTCGTCTTTATTTTCGTTTTGTTTCCTATCATGACATATTTTAATCCAAATTTTTTATGAAAATTAAGGGTGATTAGTACCCTTTTCCCTTTACTTTATATATAACTAGATGCAGCAGTAGACACCCTTTGTGTGTGATTTAAAATTTATAAAGAATTAAGTATTAGTGGATTGGCGAAGTTAGAAAAAGTAAGAAAAAAGTAGACGTGGGTGGGTGCAAATGAGAGAGAGAGAAACGAAAAGTGAGTTTAGGTATTGATAGGATGACATGGTTACGAGGTTCAGTTAAAAAAAAAAAAAAAAAAAGAAGTAAAAATTTGTTTGTGTGAAATTACTATAATGTCTAATTTTTTTCTTTTAGTTATGTATAAAAGGGTATAATAGTAATTTCATTGATTTTTAGTTGACAAACAAAGTTTTTTTTTTTTTTTTTTTTTTTGTTTTTTGTTTTTTTGTTTTTGTTTTTGTTTTGTTTTGTTTTTTTAAAAAAAAAAAAACGATATTTTCTACAATAAGGGGAGGGGATGGGGTGAGTCTCACAATGAGCTATCAATAATGTGGTTCAAATTCACCTTTGGCGAGAATTAAACCTAGCTAAAATCTCTCACTTATAGGTAAAGAGGAATATCACTACATCGTAGTACTAAGTGGCGATAAATAGAGTTCTATTAATATGTAGTTTAGATGATTTTTAATTGACAAATAAAGTTCTATTAATATGTAGTTTAGATTTAGATAACATCACTTTATTATAAAAGTGAAAGTGAGAAAGTTTTGTATAGGTAAAATAAAAAACATGACTTTGATTTTTCAAACTGAAATAGCACCAATTTCGTCAAAAAAATTCAAACCAAAATACTATATCGGTGCTTTGTACTTTTTGGCGTCAAATTTGATGTCTGGCTGAGAGCAGGGCCGGTCCAGAGATTTTTGAGGTCCGGGACGACACTAAAAAATATGCCCTCACTTTATATAAGAAAATTATTTGTTTTCACACGTAAGACATCGATAAAATTATACTTACAAAAGAACTTCAAACTTAATAATTTAGAAATACGGAAAAACTAATTTATTTTGTATCGTGAGAAGGAAACAAAAAAAACTCCGGGTTTACAAGTAGATAGATATGAGTTTTGTTTTCCATCTTAACTTTTAAAGTGTTTTTGTATAAATCGTGAGGTGTTTTTTCTTATTCACTAACCTTGTCAATATGGGACTAAAAAAATAATGATGTTTTTGAGTCTAATTGATATGTATAACTAACAAATGGTTACTAAATTAAACTTTTTTATGATACATCATATGATTTGCAAATTTGGTCAACCGCATTACTCTTTGTTGAAGATTAAACTTGAATTGGAACAAATTTTTAAAAATAACAACCCACATAGCTTGTCACATCCCGACCCGGGACGGATCACTTCCTAGGCCCACTCCACTACCGTAGCACGATATTGTTCGCTTTGGGCTTACCATTCTCTCATGGTTTTGTTTTTGGGAACTCACGAGTAACTTCCAAGTGGGTCATCCATCATGGGATTGCTCTAGCCCCTTTCTCGCTTAACTTCGGAGTTCCTACGGAACCCGAAGTCAGTGAGCTCTCAAAAGGCCTTGTGCTAGTTAGGGATGAGAATATATATATAAGGATCACTCCCCTGGGCGATATCACAATCCACCCCCCTTAAGGGCCCGACATCCTCGTCGGCACACCACGGCTAGGGTTAGGCTTTGATACCAATTGTCACATCCCGACCTAGGACGGATCACTTCCCGAGCCCGGTCCACCTACTGTCCTCTTTGGGCTTACCATTCCCTCACGGTTTTGTTTTTGGGAACTTACGAGCAACTTCCCAGTGGGTCACCCATCATGGGATTGCTCTAGCCCCTTTCTCGCTTAACTTCGAAGTTCCTACAGAACCTTAAGCCAGTGAACTCCCAAAAGGCCTCGTGCTAGGTAGGGATGGGAATATACATGTAATGATCACTTCCCTGGGCGATGTGGGATGTCACATAGCTACTAGCTATTAATTAAAAATAAATTAACAACCAAACAAAAATTCGTAAAAATTAAAAAGAATAAACATGCTTTTAGCATTTCGAATTTAGGATCTCTCGTTAATTTTAAACAACAAAAATCATTGATTCTAGTTAAACTTCTTGATCATTTAGCCAAATTTTATATATTTATACTCTTATGAAAAGAAATTTGTAAAAATTGAAAAATAAATAAGGACACATGATGTTTTGAACTCAAGACCTCCTCATTAATTTCAAACAATAAAACTACCAGTTCTAGTTAAATATCTTTGTCATTGAACCAAATTTTATAAATTTATACTCTTATGAAAACATATATAAATATACCATCCTAATAATTTTGGTGCCCCCAATTATTTTGGACCCCGGACGATCGCCCTGCCAGCATTGGGCCTGGGTTGGCCCTAGCTAAGAGTACTTTTTCCACGAAGTCTTGGTATATAATATATATATATATATATATATATATTTTTTTTTTTTTGTCAAGAAGTCTTGTTAGTTTAGTGCAGGGGTGGCTCTAAGCATTTGGGTGCTTTGTGCAAAACTTACAAGGAGGCCTTTTATTATTTATTATTTTTTAATTTTTTTCTTCTATAAAATTGAAGTATTATAGGTTAGTGAATAAAAAATAAGTTTGTTTTTGTGGACAAGAGTGTTTTCTGTCTTCAATAGGTCATGAGTTCGAAACAATTGCATGTTTTTGAAATCAGTAAGGCAAAACTACCGACTGTCGAACCTAGCTCATGCTAAAGCCTCAAAATGGTAAAAACCCTAAGCCACTAGCACCAGATTAGAACTTTGATATTATATTGCATATTTTAAAATATCTACGCATGTGTTAGTGTACATGAAAATAAAATTTGGGGGCTCTTCTGAATCGAGGCCTTATGCAGTGACACCTTTTGCATACCTCAAGGTTGGCTCTGGTTTAGTGTTATAAATTTGGATGACCTAAGCATGAAGACTTTTGGACTTCTATGTCTAGACTACAAGATAGAGTTGGCCAATAGGAAAGGTAGTTCAGCCACTTAAACGATCACTTACACACAATTAATATTTGATTAGTTTAATTAGGTTGGAATTTTTGGAGGGTTGTTTTGGCAACGAATTATAAAGTCTACCCAAATATTCAAGTCAAACTGCAAGTTAAGGTGTTGAATTTTAATTGCATTTGCATTTCACATGTCATAGTCTCATGTTAGGATAAATGTGTTTAACCTTTTGTTTTAACCTTTAGAGCATTTTCAATGAAAATGTAAAAAATGCTAGGTGCACAAAAACGGATAGTTTTAGCATCAATAAAGGCTTCAACCGTGGAGCCAAATGCTAACTTGGATTGAAAAAGGTGCTCCCAGCGTAAAAAAATGACAAGAAGAGAGATTGATGCCAAATTATTTTTAATTTGATTAATGGTAGGACCCACAACGAATACAACTTATTTTGTTTATGTGAAATTGTTACTTTCAACCTTCTTTAATAAATAACTATTAAATATTACAAAAGAAAATAATATAAGAGAATTGTTATTGGTACTAAAGAAAATCTCAGTTTGCATTCTAAACTTTTTATAATTAGAAAAAAAAAAAACATTTTGTAAAGAATGTAGAATGAGATTTTGAGAGTGTTAATAACAATTCCCTAATATAAAATGAAACATTTTGACATATAGAGGCTACACACAAAATAGGCGCATAACATATGAACTTGTAAGTAAGAAGTTTTGCATGATTCCATATTTCCACATAAGCCACTCAAATTTAAATTTGATGTTTTATATTTGATATCCCTTTTGAATATGCTCTTAACTGTCATTGTATCAATAATCTATTATTATTGTTAGATATTTTGCATTGGTGAAATGCCTCATTTACCCTGATTTGTAACTGCCATAAGAGAGAAGCAATATGTTAGGAAGCTTCATAGCTCATTTATTCTCCCTCTCTATCTTTAGTTATTACTTGCTATACCATGCAAAGCATGCAACAATTTTATGGAGTTATCGGTTTTGTGATAGAAATTATTTCTATAATTTTTTAGGCTATATATCCAATCACCGAGTCGAATGAATTGATAATGACCAAATAACATAAATTAAGAGGAAGTGTGTGAAAGATAAAAATGAGTGTGTGAATAATATCATTTTAGAAAATGTTTAATAAACTTTGCTGGATCAATCATCACCTCAAATGTTTATATAGAAATTTTATTATCATTAAGGATAGAGAAGCAACTTTTAACGAGCACCCATAGTACTCAACTATCATACTTTAGTTTATCTAATACAGCAGGAAATATAATTATTTTGCATTTGTGGCTTGACTACATGTCCAAAACCACTGTTCAGATTTAGCAATGAAACACAGAGAGAAGCAGCTCAATAAATTTGCATGGTCCATCCCATCTTGTCCTCGACCATGCCTGTTTGAATCTCTGTAAGCATTACTCGCAACTTTTGAGAGATTGATTTTTCTCCAGTTCGGTATTCAACCCTGCATGTACATAATTAATTTTTGGCCATTCAACATAATAATTTATTGTCATTTAGTACTACGGTCTAATGATATTTCTATTTATTTGTAAGTGAGAGGCTTAGATCTGAATTTAGTGGATGACAAGTTTACAACCAATTTATTCCGCCATACAAATGTAAATATATCGTTTGTATAAAAATAAAAAATAAAAATTAACTAGCTATTGATCAAAATTCAAATGTTACATTATAAAGACTCAGTTGGTAATGCTTCAATGGAAAACACTTCTTATATCCAATTATGCTAGAAGTGTTTCTATAAACATTTCAAAATTCTTTTCAAAAATCAACGAGAAAACCACTTGGACATATTTCTTGAAGAAGCACACATAACAAGTACTTCTTTAGAAAACTGTTTTATGAAATCTGCACCTTTTAAACACTATTTATACCTTTTATCATGATGTGTTACACTAGCAACAGCAGTGACACCCACTGCAGTCCCTGTGCAGAACACTTCATCAGCTGTTAGCACATCCATTAGTGGAACATCACGTTCCTCCACCTGAATCAATTTTTCAAAAACAATAAATTAGATATTTTGTATGAGAAATAGTGACTGCAGAATTGCTTTTCATAAATAAAAGATTGTTTACCAGTATTTGTCGAATATTACTAGCCATACAAGGAATAATAGTTGATGAGGAAAGAAAAAGTTGCTTAATTACCTTGTACTTTAGATGAAGAGCAATTTCTATAATGCTTTTTCTTGTGATCCCTGGAAGAATAGTTCCATTGGTTGGTGGTGTTAAAATCACATTATCCTACAACACAAAATGAAATCAAGTTTATCATATCAAATTACAACAATACATATATTATTATGAAAATTCTATTGCCAAACAATTAATGTCGCAATTTGGTTTATTATGTTGTTGGTGTCTGATCCATCTTAAAAGAAAATTATTTTTCGAATCCGCAATTTGGATTAACTGTTCAGCAAACATGATATATCGAAATGTCTAGCAATATGAACAAAGTAACATTTTCTTGATCATAATGTTTTCCTTATTGCCTTGTGGATGTATAATAATTTATGTGATCGAATACGTAATTAATTTGTTACCCTAGCTAAATTATTATATTTTATGAGGGCTAATGACAATTCTAATCAGTACTACCTTCACAATGAAAACATTGCATGAAGAAACTTCCTCAACATTTTTTCCAGTGGCCGCGTCCAGAAATAAGACATCGGTGAACCCTTTTGCCTTAGCCTTGTTTACTGCTTCAAAAACCTACAGGAAATTGGAGCAAGAAAATCATTCATGAGAAACCCTAAATACATAATACAATAACGACACCACTAAGATCTCAAACAAATATATTTCCCAAAATCCCAACTCATCATCCAATCCTTCTTATTATGGAAGTAGGCCAATTTTGCTTACCGGTGAATAATTGGTGATGCTTTTAATGGCTCCGGTTCCACCAAGAGTAGCCCTAGGAACCTCATTCTCAACATACAAATTCATGCTAGGGCCACACTGTTATTTGAGCAAAATCAACAAGCACTTAGCAAAAGAACAGAAAAATGTGACATTGTAGCTTGTAAGTTGTCGGCATGCAACTTGGCATCATGTTACAAATATTCAAACCTAGTATGTCTTGGATTCAACTTCCATCAATAAGCACCAGAAACAATTCTTAAGAAGGAAGGAAGCCCCCACCTACCTTGTACCAATTTCCGATGGGAGAGGTGAATATAAGGAATGTGCATTCAGGGGCTGGTCCAATACCCAGAACAGCTCCACTTCCCATAAGTAGAGGCCTAATGTATAATGATCCTTTACCTGGTGGAGGCACCTGCATCAATCCAAAAAAGCGAATTCATAAACATGATTAATTGACTTAATGTCATAATTATATACAGGGATTGATGCTACATATGATTAAATATGACAGATTTTGAGATATTTTAACAAAAGTTGAGAAAAAAAATTCATGCAGTTACTTCTGATTTTCTTTGAAGGATGTTATTAACAATGTTGTCAATAAATATATATTTTCTTTCATTTCATCAAATTGTCAGTAAATGACGAATAAACAACTTTTGTTCACTAGATAAAATTGAAGGTTTCATACCCATCGCTGGTTGGCAAGGACAGTTTTTTTTACAGCATCAACAAATACATTAACTGGTGGGGATGGCATGCAGAGTCTGTCTGCTCCATTTTTCATGCGCAGGGCATTCAGTTCTGGCCTAAATAGTTGAATGCCACCATCTGGCCTTCGATATGCCTTCAGACCTTCAAACAATCCCTAATTAATGACACCACAAATTAATGGTTAATTAGTCGCTGGCAAATCTCTGTCTATTTTGATGTTAATAACATTGGCTTGCGTTGCAAGTAATGATACAAGAAAGATTACCTGCCCATAATTGAAAATTGCAGCAGATGGGCTTATCTCTATGTTTCCATAGCGACTTAGAGATCCTTCTGAGAAGTTATCTTTTCCAGAAATTTTCATGATATATATGTAGTCAGTTGGAGTGAGGCCAAACCCTAGCTTGTCCCAGTTGAAGTTGACATACGCTTCGTCATTATTTCTATTCAAATAAATGCATATACAAAAGAAAAGAAAAGGTAAAAGGTAAGACAATGAATACAAGTCTGAAGTTGAAAGAAAAATACAGTCAAATTGTTGATTAACTAAGATGAATAATAAGGGGTAATGTAAGTCGCGTGATATGGGGTATGTTCTCTCGTAATTTTTCAAACCGTGAATTTGAAGTCTGGCAAATAACATACCGTGTTTTGTCAAGTGAACATTACCTCGTGCAAGGTCAAAAGTTTCATCATATCATACAACGATGATAAATTATCAAAACCTAAAATTATTTAGTGGAAGAAAATAATCGCATTTATGAGGAAAGGAGATGAAAAATAAACCTAGTATCCATAGGTGGCTGTGATTAATGTACTCTTTGAGAATCTGCAATTAGGGTGGATCACGCAGAACAAGTACTCTTGGAAGAAAAGAAAGCAAGTGTTGAAGGTAGTCTAAAACTCTCAAGTTTGCCTAAATATATATATGTAGGGAAGAGGTTGAACCAAAAAACAAAAAAAAGACTCCACAACACAATGACAGCGTAACATGTAAGATGTGATCTGGAAGCTACTTGAAATTACTGGTCATCGTGTTATTTAATTGTTTCCTTTGTTGTTCTTGCTTTGGTACATTTGACTGTTTCTGAAATTATTTGCTAATAATTTATTTACTTTCAATATAAAGGTTCCCTATTTTTTTGGGAGGAAGTTAGGTAGGCCACTCACTAGGCCGTTTACAAGAAACAAACTAGGCTGACTTCTCTAAAATTTGAGCAAATACCTGTGGGACTAATTGGGAGCGTTATATAGTCAGTTATTGACCAAAAAAGAAAACGGACAGAAACTTCAGTTGAACGTTGACTTTGGGTTCAAATGACACGCTATTTGCAGTCACTTAGAAGTTTGTACACAATTTTGTGCAAGGCCGGCCCTGAGAATTTGGGGGCCCTAGCCGAGTCTTCAAAGTGGGGCCCTAAAGTTCTCAAACCTTTGACTCTTTGTATATTGGTATATAGTAAAACGAATTTACTAATTACATAAAATGTCTATTTCTTCGTCGAATATCATTAAAAATTAATATCAAAAGAAAAAAGATGTACTAACATTACTTAATATTACATGTCACATGTCTTTAGACGCAAATGCACTAAGTGTTTGCAGTCAAGAGTCTAAGTATTGGTTTGGTACTGAGGTGATTTTATAAAAAGTGGGTATAAAAAAAAAACTGAGCTCAAAAAGGTGTTTGGTAAACACTTAAAAACAACTTATTTTCACAATTTTGGATGAAAATAAGCTGAAACCGTGAAACAACAAAAATGAGCTTACTCTCACAGCACATCAGACACAGTTTTTCTTTTCAAAGCATAGCAATACTAAACCAGCCCAAGATTGAGAGTGAAGAGCAATAAAACTTGATGATCAAGAGAGTAAAAACAATAAAACTTGATTGACGAATATAATAATCAACAACGCCAAGTGGTTCTCTTGTATTCTTTCTAAAATCAACACACACTAGCGAATCAAATTTTAGAATAACCTTGTTTAACAATAAATTATTGAAAAAGAAAATTTAAATTCAAAGTTATGGTTACCTCAAATTCCAATCTTCAGAACCAAGTGATAGTTCCTTAAACATTCAATAGAAATAGAAAGATTGGGAAGTTGAAAGAAAAAAGATTACAAAGTTATGATTATTATGGGTTTTGTTATTTTTTTAGGTTATTATCAAAAGCAAAAGAAAAAAAAAATGCATTTGGACAAATTGAGGCCATTAATTTCACTAACCTATTGTGCGTGTGACAATTGACCTTTGTATATTTTTTATTTAAGAAACTCAAGTTTTTTCTATTTATAAAATTTTTATTCAAAATATTTTTGAAAATAAATAAGAATTTAAACATAAACCACCCACTAACATGAAGTTTTGTTATGTTGTTTCTAAAATTGACAATTTTAAATTCATTCAAAATTAATATTTGTTGAATTATTTTAACTCCTTTTGATTCTTGTAATTTTAAAATTTTTAAAGAGCAATTTATCTTTAATTTTAATCTTTAATTTCATAGATTTGAAAAAAGCAAAAACTAATGCCTACGAGGAACTGCCCACCCCAATGAAAACGGGGTGGAACAGTTTCCACTGCACCAACGAAATAATTGTGATGTTTCTTACGTTTTCTTTATTTATATTTTATATACAGGATGTATAAAAAAATTTGGGGCCCCTCGAACTTGGGGGCCCTAGGCAACCGCCTACCTCGGCTACCCTCAGGGCTGGCCTTGGCAACCCACCCCAATGAAAACGAAGTGGAACAGTTTCCACTGCACCAACGAAATAATTGTGATGTTTCTTACGTTTTCTTTGTTTATATTTTTTTTGTTTGAGTACAAGTGAGACACTACCACGAAGGAGAGGATTTGAATTCAGGACACAATGTGTAAAAGATGAATGCTTTAATCATCAGGACAATTCATTGCTTACATTTTTGTGAAAGATTAGTAGTGTTGTCATTTGCATTCCTTCATTGGGGTGGAAAATACTTCTTAAAGCATGAAGTTTTCTTATCCCTTAATTACTTGGTGAATTTAAAAACACAAAAATAACTCACTAAATTAACATCGCATTAATGACTTGTTTGAATTTACTCCATAATTCAAGTAATATACCTAACAAAAAGTGGTTTAATAAAAAAGTTTAATTTATCGAACTATGATGAAACCACATGCTACTCCTAACGAAAATAATGCTCTCTAGGGTTTCTTAAGGTTTCCTACGTATCACTAGGAGAGCGACAACAAGTCTGATTCGGCGGCAGCATCGTAGTCACGTTGGTTTAGAAGGCTCTACTACAATTCCAGTTACAGTTATAGTTTCAAGCTCAGATGTAGAAGATTCAAATTGCAGTCAATCCATTGCTACACCAACAACACAGCCTTTGTTTTCTACACTCTCTGTGGTACTTGAATTTCAACGTGAACAATTTGTAAGTGGTTTTCTCCATTCCTCCAGTTAATCTCCACCCTATGAAGACAAGGTCAAAGAGTGCCATTGTTAAGAAGATTGCTCTTGTTGCTGTTGTTCATGAAAATGGAGGAGTTGACTTGACTCAAGTTGAACTTGCAACATACAAATCTGCCTTAAAAACTCTAGTATGGCATGAGGCTATGAAAGATGAGATTTTAGCATTACACAATCAAGGTACATGGTCTTTGGTTCCCCTACCAAAACACAAGAACTTAGTTGGTTGCAAATGGGTCTTTAAGATAAAAAAGAATGCTGATGGATCAATTGGGAGGTATAAGGCACGACTAGTAGCTAAAAGCTTTAATCAAGAAGAAGGGATTGACTATGGGGAGACTTTTAGTCCAATTGTTAAACCAACAACAGTGAGATTAGTTTTAGCTTTGTAAGCACACTTTGGTTGGACATTGAGACAATTGGATGTGAAAATTGCCTTCCTTCATGGCATATTGCAAGAAGAGGTGTACATGGCACAACCACCTGGATTTGTTGATATCAAACATGAAGATTAGGTTTACAGATTACATAAGTCTTTATATGGATTGAAACAGGCACCAAGGGCTTGGAATGAGAGATTCACCAATTTTCTACCATCTTTGGGATTCAAATCCACATATGCAGATTCATCATTGTTTGTGAAAGTTGTTGACAGCTCTGTGGTAATTTTACTCTTATATGTGGATGATAATATTATCACTGGCAGTGCAACCCAAGCAATCACTGAGGTTATTCATTCACTTATTAGGGAGTTTGATATGAAAGACTTGGGACCACTACACTATTTTCTAGGGATTCAAATTATGTAGAAGAATGATGGCTTGTTTCTCTCTCAAGACAAGTATGTTACAGATTTGTTAACTAAGTCTGAAATGTTGCTGTCTAAACCATGTGCTACTTCAAGTTTGCCCTACAACAGATTGCTCAAAGATGAAGGGAAACCGTATAATAATCCTGCCCTTTATAGATGTTTAGTTGGAGCTTTACAGTACTTGACATTTACTAGACTTAACATTGCATTTGTAGTGCATCAAGTCTGTCAGATTATGCAAAACCCTATGGAGTCACATTTCATGGTAATTAAAAGGATCCTTAGTTACTTAAGAGCTACTCAAGGTTGTGGAATTCATTATGTCAAGAGTTCACTGGATATTACTGCATAGAGTGATGCAAACTCGGCTGAACATCCTAATGATAGAAGATCAACTACTGGAATGGTTGTATTTTTGGGGTTTAATCCCATTTCGTGGTCATCTAAGAAGCAAAATACTGTCTCTCGCTTATCCACAGAAGCTAAATATCAGGCTCTATCTACTACAACTGTTGAACTTAATTGCATCAAACAACAGTTGCATTTTCTGCATATTGTAGAAAAGCCACTTCTCTTCTGTGACAATTTATCTGCCATAGCACTGACTTTAAATCCAATCTAGCATCAACGTACAACACATAGAGGTTGATGTGCATTTTATTCTAGAGAGGGTAGCAAAACAACAATTGCAAGTGCATTTTGTGTCTTCAAACGAGTAGTTTACTGATATACTAACCAAATGACTATCTACTCCTTTTTTTTTTTTTTCCAGATTCATTGTGCCAATCTTAGGCTTAAATTCTCTGCCCCTTAGCTTAAGGTGGGATGTTAAGAATTTTAAGATCCAATGGTTATGAAATGGACAAGTGTCAAAAGGTTATGAAGTTAGTTAAGTTGGTTATATTGTTACTTAGAGTGTAAGCTACCAAATGCTATTATATATATAGCTCGTAACAAACCATTGTAACTGATAAGAAAAGATACTACAATTCTCAACAGATTCTTCTCTCTAATTTCTGAATCTTCTACTTCTCCCTCTATTTCTTTCTTGTTTCTTGCTTCTGTATAACCTTCTTCTTCAATAACCTCTAATAGTTTACACTACCGTTGGTATGACTGCATTTACAATAAAGGCCTTTTATTCATGTATGTTGTTCGATCTCGGATATTGCTTTGAGATTTATACATATGTTGTTATTACATTGGCTGTTTGAATGGTTGTGCTATGTACATCGGTTGCATTGCAATGAAAGGTTGGCTGCCAACCCAGTGTGTAATCATTGAATGTTGTCATTTCCTCACGAACCGGTATAAAGATAGTGTGGCGATGAGGATGTGATCCTTCGGGTTTTCGTTGCTTTACAAATGATTGTACACAACCTTTCTTGTTTTAAACATGAACAGACATGACTATCCAAAGGTCAGTGTGATATATGATGTCACTGCGAAGTGAGTTTTCCTTGACTCATGATTATTCATAAAGAAATCAATTTGACATTTTGTTGTGACAATAAAAGTGACGTTTGAAGTCAAAACATTTTGGTCTTCGGAAAGGAAAAGACTAGACATTAAAATGTGGGATATTTGAAAAAAAAAATGAATTAGATATGATGATGCTTATTAAGTAAGCATATGAATGTTCATGCATGTTAGTCATAAGAAGGAAAGGATAAAAGCCAAGAATTGTTTTTCCCATAATGGCTAGTGAGGCATGAAGGCCTAAGAAGATAGATGTATAAGGTCTATCCTAGTTGTTTCTACTTCTTAAAAGAAAAAAAAAAGAAAAAAAGAAAGAAAAGGTGATCGATTTAACGATGATGTTAAAATTAACCACAATTATCGAATAATTGTGGACGTAGCTTATCTATTTTCAAGATATGAAATTTATTTAAGAAGAATGGAAATATAATTTGCTAATTGGATAAGACAATCAAAATGTCATCTCTTGTAATGAGTAATTATTTAAGGTATGGCAAGGTTGGGAACCTTCTTATAAATATCTTAAATGTGGGGGAGTTTGCTCAAGTGTTAGCAAATTACTTATCAAGTGCGAACGCATGTTTGGAGGAATTACATTGGAAAACAACTACTCTAAAAGGAAATAATTTCCATGCATGGATATAAAGTTTGTGATGGCCATATAATGAGAAGTCAACCTAGTGGTACCAATTTTTAAAGGTTTGACCAGAGAGTAAGTTGTATCATCGAGGGGAATGGGTTAAAAACCTACGTCTTAAGAATCGCCATAATGGCAACCCAACCTAGTTGACTGGAGATCCCAAGATCTAGGTTCAAAGGGACAATCGAGATGATTCAAAGGGAGCATTGCGGAGATTACCTCCTACCCATGTCCTATGATGAAACAGTGTTATCTGCGGCGTATTTAGGATAAGCATTGCTTTTAATGATTCCTATACTTGGAAATAACAAGCCGGGTATTGCAGGATACTCTTAATGGGAAGTCACCTATCTTGAGTGAGGAATGGGACCATTCCTGTGAGAATTTTTTGAAGGGCTTAGTTTTCTAAAAGCACTTATGAGAAACCAAGAATTGTTCAGGGCAAAAATGAACATAACCAAGCAACAACGGGGTGTCTGGAAGGGTATTGTGTGATTACTATTGTCTTGGTTTCACAAACGGTTAAGCAGTCCAAGATATCGCGTTCATTGATTAGCCAAGTAAATCTGATAGTAATTCACTACGGAAGGTTCAAAGCTAAAAGCCACCTATCCTGATAGAGTACTTTTCCTTCTTAATTCTCTCTCTAGTGTCTACATTGTCATTTGCATGGTAATGAGTCAATTTCCATTCTTGTGGGGGATTGTTGAAAAATTTAATAATAATAATATTATATTAAATTTATTAATTGAATGGAAATTAGACGTGGAGCCTTTTGGTAGAAAGATTTGTTTACTCAAATGAAGAGTTGCAACTTTTGACTCTTTAAGAATAGTCACATGCTTTCCAAAAATGTATCTCACATTCTATAAATAGGGAAGCCCCCTATAATCACAAAATAACTTTTCATTGTTTTACATAATCATACATAGAGTGCACTAAGTATTAAAGAGTCTCATTGAGTCCATATGAGAGAGTTTTCAACACAAGCGTGGTTCATGGAGCCTTGTGATTTGGAGTGCTACTATTACAAGGACATGGTCATTGTATCTTAGGAGACATGCACCGATCAACCATGAACACCGTAGTGGGGCGTAAACTTGTCTTAAGGAAAAAGTGTCCAACTCTTGTCTCGACCGCATTTTCTAGGTTTTTCTAATTCATTATATCATGTTCATTTAACATTGATTACTCATGTGCATGCATTATTGTGATATATAATTGCATGAATTATTTCTTGATTTTCTATGTGATTTATTATAGCAATTAGACCCTAATTATGCCAATAAATAATGCATCTTTAGCGACCTAAGGCTTGAGTGTCGATTGTAGAGTTGGAAGAAGACCTATTTTCGTTTGGTTTCGATAACCAACGAGAGAGAGTGATGGTACTGAAAGGTGGACCTTGGTTGTACGATGGGGCGTTACTAGTTTTGGCTGAGGCCAATACATTGGCTTATCCCAGTCGGATTGCCCTTAATGCTTAGGAATTTTGGATTCAAATCAAGGGTTTGCCTCTAGCATACATGACCTGCCACATGGGGCAATTCATTGGCTATTAAATAGGCGAGCATGTGCTCACTGATCAAAGTAGAGGGGCCGATATTCAAGGGAGGATTTTGCATATTCGTTTTGCCCTTGATATTACGAAACCTTTGAGGAGAAAGTTTGTTATTATCTATTGAGGGTTCTTTGGTGAGCATTGATATTCGATATGCGAAACTACCAGTTACTTGCTTTATCTGTGGGATAATTGGGCATATAAAGGAGCAATGCGATCAGTTTAAGGGGAAAAACGAGGATGATCTTTCAAAACTCTACGGTAGGTGGTTTCAGAGTGATGTTCTTCCTAGTTATCGTAAACCCCAAGGCACTCACTTCGGTTTAGGTCTATCACCAAGGTGGTCCATGAAAGTGCTAGTGGATGTTGAGGATAAGGACAAAGAGCCAGGGTTAGCTGGTCATATTCCAGGGAAGGTAACGGATGGCGGGGTGGTGACCAGGTTGAGGGAGTTGGTTTGCTATTTTCAAGGGCATGAGCGTGAGTTAAGGGATCTTTATGGTGAAGGTATCATACCTGACTTGAATGCGGATTTGATTTCTGATTTGGAGCTGAAGGAGATAGTTATTGATTCCTTAGCCATCGTTCCTTATCAGGAGATCCCTATGATTACGGTTGTTGGGAGGGATATTATTGAGGACACGTCCATTAGCTCTGGAAGCTTGTGTTTATTTGGTATTGATTTGAATGATGTGCTATATGGTGAAGATTGTTCCTCAAATCAAGAACCTTAGCTAAGGTGTGGGCCTTTCAGTGATATGGTAGATAGTGGTTTGGAATTAGGTGGGCTTTGTCTTTTTTTTCCAAATCAGGCCCGAGTCAGAATGTTGCCCCTATGAACCTTGTTGTGAATCATAACCCGTCCACAGAAAGTTCGCATTTTTCTGGGGTTAGGCACTTTGAATTGGGCTCGAATCCTTTCAATATTATGCCTATCATTGAGCAGCTTCAGCATAAGAAAAGGAAGAACTCATGTAGACATCGTAGAAAGGGTGAGTTGTTCATGGGTATCTCAATTTCCAATCCCTAAGCTATGATTGGGTTGACATTACCGGAACTTAGTAAATGTATTTAAAGGGAAGGTCAGGAGTTCGAGGTCCCGCCCCCTTCCCCAGAAGGGCGTAGGAAACTCATGGATAAGATGAAGTCTATTATTTTATTAGCAGAGGTTGATAAAGATCAACCCCGCCGGGAGCAATGAGTTGCTTGAGTTCGAACTGCCGGGGGCTTGAGAACCTCTGTGCAGTTCATGCGCTTCAATGCCTAATCTATAGTAAAGATCCCACGGTAGTGTTCCTATACGAGACTAAAAGCAATGCTCGTCAGATGGAACATCTACGCTTGAAATTGAATTTTGATAGAAGTTTTACAGTAGATAGTAGAGGTAGCTCCGATGTGCTGTGTGTGCTATGGAAGGAAAAGCTCAACTTGAATTTGCGGTCTTTCTCGTAGGATTGTTAGGGTGCCTGGGACTGTGAAATATTGGAGGTTTACTGGCTTTTATGGTTTTTCGGCAGTAAGTGGTCGTGTTAAGCCTTGGCAGCTACTTGGAACATTATGTGGGAATGCATCTCATCCTTGGCTCTATATTGATGATTTTAATGAGATTCTCAAATCTCATGAACAGGAAGGGGGAAATCGTATGAGTAATGAACAAATGGAGGGTTTTCAGGATGTGGTGAAAACGTGTAGATTCATTGACTTGGGCTATTCTGGGAATAAGTACACTTGGTTTACTATGCGAGGCGATGATATTAAGGTACGGTTTGATCCTGCATTGGGTACTCAAGAGTGGGTTGACCTTTTCCCATAATTTAGTGTGCAGCATTTGAATAAGACTTCTTCTGATCATGTTCTAGTTTTCTTAACTTAGGAAGTAATTTTATCCGAGGGAAGAGATATTTCTAATACGAAGAGGCTTGGAACATGCATGAAGGTTGTGCCGAGGTGGTTAAGAATTGGTGAGAGTTAAATATGGATGGTTCACCCATTTTTCAGGTCATGAAAAAGATCAAAGCAACATGGATGATGTTGACAAATTGGGCTAGTAGTAATGCCAAGACGGGGCCGCGAGAGATTAGGGAAGTTGAAGACAAGCTTACCAGTTTATTGGGTCATCATTTCAAAGAAGATTTTATTGAGCAGAAGAAATCCCTTATTGGAAGGTTTAACTTCCTGTTAGAATAAGAGGAATTATTTTAGAGCCAAAGGGCGAAGGAGAATTGGGTCCAGCTTGGTGATCAGAACACTAAGTATTTCCACCAGAAAGCTAATAGAAGACAAAAGCAAAATTATTTGCATGGATTGATGGATAAGGAGGGTCTGTGGCATGAGGACCCAGGGGGTATGGAATGTGTGGTGGTTAATTATTTCACCACGTTATTCAAGGCTTCTGAGGTAGTTGACTTTGAAGATATCTTATGCAAGGTTACACCGTCAGTTATGGTAGAGATGAACTCTGAACTCGGGAGGCCTATCATGGATGATGAGGTAAAGTGTGCTGTTTTTCAAATGCAGCCCACAAGAGCTCCCGGTCCTGATGGCATGTCACCTGGCTTCTATCAAAAGCATTGGGCGACTATAAGGGCTGATGTGTGTAATGGTATCCGAGAAATGGTGTCATTAGGACGTATCTTTCGAAAAATTAACTATACACATGTTATTATCATAAAATATTGGCGAAAGTTTTAGCGAATAGAATGAAGACCATTCTCCCTTACATCATTTCCCCTACTCAAAGTGCTTTCATTCCAAGAAGGCTGACTTCAGATAATTATTTAGTAGCAGTAGAAGTTGTTCATTACATGTATAAAAAGACTTCAGGGTTGAATGGGCATATGGCTTTAAAACTGGATATTAGTAAGGTGTATGATAGATTGGAATGGATATTCTTGGAGGCTATAATGCGGTGCATGGGGTTTTCTTCGATTTGGATCCATACGGTAATGATGTGTATGTCTACCCTGACTTTTTCTTTCAAACTGAATGAGGATCCAGTTGGGTATGTGAAGCTTGGTAGGTGAGTTCGAGAAGGGGATCTTTTTTCCTTCTACTTATTTGTTATGTGTGTCCAAGAATTGTCGGCTCTCCTCAAGTCAGTGGAAGCTGATGGTGTTCTGAAAGGTATCACGGTTTGTTGCCAGGCCCCAAGTATTCATCATCTCTTTTTTTGTGCAGATGATAGCTTTCTGTTTGCTCGGCTTACATTACAGGAATGTCAAAGTATCAAACAGATTCTTCGAGTGTATGAGAAAAGTTGTGTGTCTTTTAGTAATAATCTTCCCATTGTTGACAAACAACTCCTTGCTAACTATTTGGGAGTGACGATAGTAGAGTTCCATGATATGTACTTAAGCCTACTGGTCCTTATTCAAAAGTCAAAGAAGGAAACTTTCGCCTATGTCAAGGATAGGCTTTGGAAAAAACTTCAAAGTTGGCTTGGGGGCCTGTTGAGTTGTGTGGGTAGGGAGTTGTTTGTAAAGACCATGGTGCAGACGCTTCCTAAGTATTCCATGCAATGTTTTCTTCTTCCTAAATCGTTTTGTGAAGAGTTGAATATTATGTTGCACAATTTTGGTTATGTGGTGATTTGGGAAAGAGGAAAATACATTGGCTTAACTGGAGACAACTGTGTAAGCCTAAATTCGTATGGGGGTTGGGATTCAAGGATTTGTATGCCTTTAACCTAACTTTGTTGGCAAAACAAGCTTGGAGGTTTACTCACCAACTTGAGTCCCTCACTTATCATGTGTTTAAGGCACGGTACTTCCCAAACACTAAGTTTCTTAATGCCCCAGTCACTATTAATGGGTCATATGTCTAGAGGAGTATTGCAGCTACAATGAAGGTGATAACTAAGGGGTACCGTTGGCAAGTGGGAGATGGGGTGAATATCAAGATTTGGCATGACAACTAGATATCGAGAGACTCTTATTTTAAAGTGCCAAGTCCCCCGCTGGTGAACTAGCATACATAGGCTACAGTGGACAAGTTCATAGTGTCCTAATCGTGGAGTTGGAATGTTGAGCTGTTTCAAGAGTTATTCTTTCAAGAGAAGGTGGAGCAAATCCTAACTATTCCGTTAAGCTTTTGGACAATTGGTGATAGATGAGCCTGGCACTACGAGCATCATGGGAAGTTCTCGGTGCAGAATGCTTATCTTGTCGCTAGGGAGATGGTATCTACGGGTGGAGAGGGTTCGAGTGCTTCTAACTCTTTGCAGGATGATTATCATGACAGTTTGTGATAGTATTGAGCTAAAAAGGAACCTGGATGCTAAAACAAAGAAAAGGAACCTTGAAAGTTTAAAGCGAGCAGCCTCCATGCAATCTGAGAGTCGGTCAGATTTTGTTTGTTTCTTTTTCACCCTTTGCCATGACTGATTAATAGGGATCCAGATTTAGAGGGAAGCAGATTATGAAAAAGAACTGAATAGATTAATTAATTTACCACACTGCAACTACTGCCACATTTAAGATATAAAACTAAAAAAAAAGTACGTATTTTAGGTCAAACTAGTAAGTAGCTAGTGATCATTATATGCTTAAATACCATGTATTTTAGGTCAAAAAATAAAAAAAAATTGAAATCTTAACTTTTAACATCTCCAACACAATCATAACATAAACATTCCAACTAGAATCAAAGACAATGAAAATAAACATTTAAAGTTCAACTAGACTCATAACATAGAGGCTTTTTTTTAATATTTTGGGTTTAAGGTTTCTCAACACATTGGGCTTACAAATTGGGTTTAAAAAATAATACCCAAAATAGATATTTAAATAAATAAAATTAAAAAAATATTAATTTTATTAATTCGGCTCGGTTCGGTTCGGTCCGGTTTCTAGGCCACTGAAACCGAAACCGAACCAAAAGAATTTAGTTCGGTTTGGTTTTTTCAATTCAGTTTGGTTTTTTTTGTTCGGTTCAGCTTTTTCTGTTTTGATTTGGTTCGGCTTTTGGGTTTTTTCGGTTTTTGGTTTTTCGAACCCACCTCTACCAGGGACACATATTGGAGAGAAAATGAGTATATATGATTGCCTATATAATAAAGCAAAAAACTATCAAGAAATTAATATATAGGAGAATCTTTTCTTTTCTAACCCTCCATTTGCTTTGGAAAGAAAGTGGAAAGCTAGTAACTTTGGAGCAATGTTAAATTCCTCAATCTTTCTCTTTATCCAAATTCATGCCAAAATAAAGACACTCGCATGGAATCTAAGTTCTGTACAACTCAAGCATAAAATATATCAAAAATTTTATTATTCAAGACTTGTAGAAAGGCCACTCCCCACCTCCCTCCCTCTATAAATTTCTATAAATGAAAGCTTGCACTTTCATGGAGTACCCCAAAAAATCCCCAATTTTTTTTTACAAATGATAAGTCATTACCCAACATCCTGGTTTAAGTTGAATAGATTGAAACCAGAGACATCGACACAATTTACAATCCTAGGAAGAACACATATCAGGTTTGAATGAGCTAAGAAAAAATGAACTCACAACCATATTCTCTTTTTTGACATTTTCTTAAAACCAGTACTTCTACCCCAGTAAAAAATACCTAGTTTTGTTAATGTAAAAAATACCCAATTTTCTTAATGAGTTTGATCTATGATAGTAGAATTCAAAGCAAAATTTCCAAATTTCTTAATGCATAATACCCAGTTTTGTTAATGAAATTTGCTAGGACTTCCTCTCATTCCCAATAGGTAATCCCAATTCGAAACCCTATTTGATTCCCAATTCGATACCCAGTTTTGTTTATAACCAAAAAAATGGAAAAAGAAATACAATCTCCAGATTCCCAATTCGAAAACCATAACCCAATATTCTCAATTCGAAACCCTAACTCAAGATTCCCAATTTGAAAATCGTAACCCAGGATTCCCTATTCGAACCCTAAATCCCTAATTGTTCTAATTAAAACAATTCAACAGAAAAAAATGAAAATTTTCATTAATAAATAATTGAATTAAGGGAGAGTTTATTAAGGGATACTGGTGCTTACCTAGTAATGTTGCGATGGCGGTGAGATGGTGTGTGATCGTAGAGTTGCGACAAATGTCAGGTGCAGGGAAGTGAGTTATAGAGAGACATAGAAATAGAGAGAGAGAGAGAGAGAGAGAGAGAGGGAGAGAGAGAGGGAGAGATTGAGATAGTGAGTGACGAGATTGAGAGATGGAGAGACTGAGAATCGAGAGGGAGAGAGAAGAGCGAAGAGTGAGCTTCGGAGAGAATGATAGAGAGATAGAGTCTGTAAGAAATATGAAGGGGGTGGGTGTTCTAATTTTCGCCAAAATAAAAACGCACCCAATTTTTGCCAAAAGATCAAATTTTTATATGTTTATGCGACGAGGGTGTTCTAATTCTCATTGCATATCCATTTTTAAATTAACAAATGAATTTTTAAATATTTGTGCGACAAACATTTCTAAAACTTCGTCATGCATATTTGTAAATTTAATTTATTTTTTGTTTAATTAGATTTTTATCTAATTTTTTACAAATTTTAAAGGAAACTTTTGTTTGTATAAAAAAAAATATCATTCAATAAATATCATTACATTTACATCACAAGTTTTCATTAATCCTCTTCTGAACTAGAATAACTATTATCACTTTCATCAGATTCAGACTCCTATTCCTCCTTGTCTGTAGGCACGTCAACATGGTCGTTCGCGTGCTCAGGTGCATTGTATCACGGTAGATCCCCGAGGTCAATCATAATGGAGTCGATCGGTATTTTGATTTCAAGACCTCCCGCTACCTGATACGGTTCTTGTACAATAGTCATATCTCGCAGTGTATATGCACCAAGTTCCATTAAAGTCTCCAGTTGTTGGTCAGCAACGTCACCACAATCGTCATCTTTACTAGGATCTCAGTTCGGAATATCATATAGTCTTCTATGCTCAATCTTCTGAACTACTTTCCACCTCCTCTCGCCCTTAGGGTCATATATATAGAAAATTTGTTTGGCCATCGTTGCCAAAATGTAGGTGTTGTCATTATACTAACATCTATTAGTGTTGACCGATAGAAAACTATTGTTTTGCTTAACACCTCCGACCCTACGTGGGTTTGTATCAAACTAGCAACACTTAAATAGGATAACTTAACAACAGTCTTTGTAAAGAAATTGCATAACACTTGTAAGTTTTCCATAGAAATCAATGTCTGTAATGTTGCAGGCACTCGGGACATGTACCCCACTATTTTGTGTACATAGCTTGTCATTGGGATCAGCTGCCAAAAACTTGATGCCATTTACATGACAACCGAAGTACAATTCTGTGCTTAAGGGCCCAATAGCCAAGTTGTACAATTCTTCAGTGTAAGCGGGTGAATTCATGTCTTTCAATTTCTTCACCTAAATTAATGATAAAAAGTTGACGTGTTAGTTTACCATTTACAATTATGCAAATAACCCAAAACACGAACAACTTACTTTGTCACAAAATCAACGAGGAAACAATTCACAGTGCTTCTTGGCATATAAATGTGAAGGATGTTCCTACTTCATCAACTCTTCATGCTCATCTAGGTAAGCAATTGTCTCGTCACAATTGTTAAGTACAAACTAGTGTGCTACCTCTATGTCTATGTTGTTAAACAACTCCCCTTTGATTGGTTTGCCAAAGGGTCACACAATTTAGGCAAAAACATAAAGTTTTTCACTTCTCACACCACTGTCATTATTGCGATGCTGTCGGTTAAACATACTCTCAACGTCTTGTAGGTATATTGTAAAAAATGTAAACGACTCAAATGTGACCCATGCCTCCACAATTGATCCTTCGGGCTTTGCCATATTCCATACACTCTTATTTAATTCACCCAGTAGTCTGCATCAATACACAAAATAACGTGTAAAATTAGTCAAATTGTACATAAATCATAAACTAAAGTATTTTTGGCAATTGAATACCTTTTTATCGGATACATCCATCAATAGTTGACTAGTCCGGCTAGAAGTGCCTCATCCGACAGGTGAATCATGACATGGATCATGCTTATGAAGAAGGCTGGAGGAAATATTTGTTCAAACTTGCATAGCACTTCAATAATATCGTCGCCCAACTATTTAACATAGGACTTGTTCAAAGATCTTGCAGTTAATTGAGAAAAATATCTCGCCAACAATATAATCAGCTTCACCACGTCTTCGGGCAAGAGGTGTCGAATTCCCATGGGAGAAGGCGTTGAAGTATCACATGACAATCATGTCTCTTAAGGCTTGAAAATTTGCCTCTATCCACGTTTGCGCAACAGTCGATGTTTAAAGCATACCCATCTAGAAACTGTACAAAAGATAGAAATTGCAAAAACTATTTCCTCTTATTCGGTTTCACCGAAAACGATGCAAGCTTCTTTTTGGCTATGTCTCCGTCCCTTGTCATCCATAAACTTGGCCTAATGCCCATTTTTTCCAGATCGATTCGAGGTTTTATTGTGTCCTATGTTTTTCCCTTAATGTCTAGTATAGTTTCGACCAGTGTATCAAATACATTCTTCTTAACATGCATTACATCGATGTTGTGTCTCAATTTTAATTTCAACCAATACGGGAGCTCGAACAACCTCGTCTTGTTTGTCCAGTTCAGATGTGTGTCTGGCCTTGTCCTATTTACGGATTTTCCTAACAAAGCAAAATCCAAAAGATTCACTTGATCCAAAATATCATCTCTGGACCATTCTCTGGGTCTTGGCTGAATCTATGTGTTGTTGATGAAGGCTGTCTTGTTTTGACGCTACTCGTGGTCCCACGACAACTATCTACGATGTCGTAGATAACAAACTTTTCCCGCGAGCCAACCAGACGTTATGTCGTCTTTGCAAATTGGGCATGCGTAATAACCTGTAGTGCTCTATCTAAACATCATAGCGTACACAGGAAAATCATTTATAGTCCACATCACTGATGCTTGCAAAGTGAACATCTTCCCGGTAGATTTATCGTACGTGGGAACACCGTTTTCCCATAATTCTTTTAGTTCATCGACCAACGGTTGCAAATAAACATAAATAGATGTGTCCGAATCTTCGGTTATTAAGAATGTCATCATCATATATTCTTTTTTCATGCACTTGCAAGGCGACAAATTATACAGAGTTGCAATGATTGGCCAAGTCTTGTGGTTTTGGTTTAGAACCCCGAACGGATTAAAACCTTATGTCGCAAATCCCAATCTAACGTTCTGGGGCTCACATGCAAAATCAGGGTACAGCCGAACAAACTCTTTCCATGCCTCTCCATCTGCAAGATGTCTCATCACATCATCATCCATTTGTTTGTCCTTATGCCACCTCATGTCGCTTTCAGTGTGCGTCGACATATACAATCTCTGCAACCTGGGCTATAATGGGAGATAACGCATAACTTTTTGTGGAATCTTCATTATTCTATTATGAGAGGTCATTTTAAACCGCAACTCATTACATACAGAGCATTTATCCAACACTTTATTCTCTTTGTAGAACAAAATGTAATTATTTTTACACACGTGAATTTTTTCATATCCTAATCCAAGACTAATCAACACCTTCTTTGCACTATTATGATCTTTAGACAGGCAATTGTCCTTTGGAAGCATCTTCTTGAAAACCCCAAAAAAGTAATCAAAACATTGGTTCGACATGCAAAATTTTATTTTGCCATGCATCAACTCAACAATGGTTTGTGAGCATCGAAAATCCTTCGCAACCGGGGTATAATTCTTGCTTGGCACATTGTAATAGTTTTTCATATTTTGCATATGCTTCACTGTCCATGGTGGGAGGGACGTCATCTTCTACTTTCTCATTCGTATTCGAACTAGCATTTGGAAAAGCATTATTGATAATGTCCATAATTTGTTCATTTGGGTCCACAATAAATTCATTTGTATAGGTCTCCATCATCCCATTTCTAACTAAATGATGGTATTGAATAGTTTCAAAATATTCAATCATTGAGTTGTTACAATTTCTACAAGGACACCGAATTTGAGTTAAACCCCGGTTGTTTGCAATTGCAAAATCAATGAACTGATTTATTCCATCCAAATAATCATCAACACATCTGTTAGGATTATGTATCCACTGTTTGTCCACATGACCTGCAAACATAAAAATTTTATAAGTACAACAACTTCAATTATGACTGGCCACCTTATGCCTCTGGTATAGGTCCTATCTCATTCAAGAATGCATAGTTACGTGCAGTAATTTATAGTTCCAACACATTAAAGTTCGATCGTGGAAAAATTTCGGCAGCATCTCCCTGCAGCTCTTCAAGTGCACAACGTAGATACAAAAAACTAATATGCACCTGAAGAACACAAATAGATGCTATCAAATTTCCCACGTTCAAACTCTAATGCATGAACCGCAAAATACAATATCTAACTGTGCATTCTCAAACTGTCCAAAATTATGGGACAATTCAAGAATTAATTGGACCGTAGTCATGCTTTTGCATCTATTCTCGAAATTCAACTAATTCTCAATCGAGAAACTAAGCTCATATGAACATTGCAAACCATTTTTTGTACATCCATACAAAAATGTTTGCATACAAATACATAAAATCACAACAATTATAAATTACAAACAAAACAATTTAAATGAATTGAAATTAAATAAGTTATTTAAGAAAATATACGTCCGAGATTAACGGCAACACATATAGAATTGGCTGGAAATTTCAAGAGGAAGGTAGATGCTGCAATTGTTTTGCAGTTTCTACCTTCCTGCATTCTAGTTAAATTCAATAAAGTGAAAAGACTTTGCGCGACGAAAGCACCTTCGTGCAAAACATGGTGCTTTCATATTTGGCACCATCCAACTATGCTTTGCCGCGTTTTTAGAACAATTTGTGCGACGAACCAAAGTTCGTTGCGCAAACACCCATAGAGTGACGAAGGTATGTCATCGCGCCAAGTTGTCTCGCGTGATAGATCTTTGTCGCACAATACGTTTTTTTTTTTTTTTTAATTGAATTTTTCCATTCAGTGTTTAATTTTTTTTCAAACCACATAAATACTTAATAAATCAAGAACTTATTTCATCAAACCATTCATGCATAATTAATTAATATAAATATTTATTAAAATGCATTAATTTTATTCAAAATAAACATTAAGTACATATTTAATTAAACCGTTCATAGTAGAAACCTTCAAATTTAGATTCATTATTAGATAAGCAATGAAATTATAAGGAAAAAAAAAAACACTATTCTACTCTTCTGCTGGTGATTCTGGTTCTCACTGTAGCTCTGTCACACGTTGATTATCAAAACTTCCACTCCTGAAAACGGGACTTGAAGATGTTGTCGATGCACTTCATCAGATTTGGGTTACTTTTGTCAATGTCCCAATTAGGCTGTCATGCGAAAATTAATAAATTAAAATATTGCTATTATATTAAATTTAACAAACATAATTATTATTTAACTAATAACTTAACACATGTAGCTAACTCATTGATCAAGTGGATCTTCATCTCCTCAGGGATAGCTCTCCAAGTCTCCCAATCCACACCACATTTGTCGCACACTAATACTCCAACATTGGAAGAAAACCTGGTGCCCATATCTGACTTCACAACCCCTATTAATTCATCAGAAGTGATTCGGTAGCGGCTCCCACCAAAAGTGTCGGACCCATACCACAACTCTTTTCTTCTTGTCTATCAACAAAGTATATAGTCATAATACTCAAGCTAAATATAAACTTTATACAAAATGCAAAATTTACAACGCAAACCTTTTCCAGAACATTCTCCATCGATTGTCTTTGACGAACGTGCACCACAGTCGACCATCGTGCCAAGAATCAAAGATCAAATTGATTATAATATGCAAAATAGTAAAGTGTTTCCGAAACGAATCGTGAAGAATAAGGAGAGCGTTTGTCGCACAAGGTTTCCGCGGAAAAGACTTCTTCATTCCTTTGATTCACATGCCATGAATGCTCTGACCCAAAAACTGAAGGGACTTTGTGCGACTAAGCCTTTGTCGCGCAAGGTTTCCGTGGGAAAAAATTCATCGCGCATTTATTTCGTCGTCCATATAGTATTGCGTGACAAAGGTATGCATCGCGCAAAGTGGCACCACTCTTGCACGACGAAGTTATTATTTCGTTGCGCAAAACACACTTGCACGACGAATTTTTCTTTGTCGCCCAAACATCTGTCACGCAAATGGTTTTTCCTACTAGTGGTAGTAGAAAACTGGCTGTGCTCACCAGTTTCATGAAGCAAATCGATTCTTTTTCATCTTCTTCTAGTGTAGTTAACCCATATATATATGCTTGCTTTAGTTCGAAGCCCTGCTGATTTTAATGAAACCCATGAGATGATAAGAGTGCTTGGATCTCCTGCACTAGAACCGTTAATAGGTTAATAGTTGTAACCCATATCATTCATTATTAATTCTCAACAAATAAAATCTTTACGGCAGCATGATACATATTCCCAAATGAAGTTGATTATGTTTATGTTCGTGGCCTCCCCCACCCAAATTCAAGACCAGAACGTCAATGAGTGTTGGGCTAGATTGAGATGGTTGAGAGCGACAGAGATTAGAGGAGTCTTCTTTTGGTGGCAACTCGTTCTGGAAGATGGCGGCTGGAAATGGAAGGGAAAGAAGATCCATGGGGTTTTTTTAATTTTTTTAATTTATGAAAGTTTTTTTTTTAAGTAATTAATTATATGGTTAAATACGTAATTAAGGAGTGATGTGAAAGCAAATTATAACCTCCAAGGATGTTAGTGTTATTTATCAAACATGAGAGGATTTTGTGAAAACAAGACAAACATCAGGGAGTGTTAGTGTAATTAACCCCTACAATTGCCAACGGTTATAGTTCAAGGTTCCAATTAAGTGGTAAGGTTATAACAATCAAACTGAATGACATTGTTATTTTTGTAACACGGTTGGTTTTTTACGTTGTGGACTCATATTATATTGTAAGGTCAAATGTTACGTGCGAACATGATTACATTTAAGGGTGCAAAGAATGCCAAAAATGTATGTCTGATTCATTTTAAAATGTTAACTTATTAATTATGTGAATTGTTATATTGGTTTAGGTTTAGTCACAACAGTTCAAACCAATTTAGGTCTCTCGAGTTCTCACCTCACTCTCATTCTCCCTTCCTTTCTGTCACTCGGCCTCAGATCTATCGAACACTCTCACTCGACTCTACCTGTCATCCACCCACCTCCTCCGAGTCTCGACTCCGACTAGCCATAGCATACCGTCTCTCTCGACCACACCATAAACCGGTTCACATGCTTAATATGTCACTCTGACTCCCTTTCTCGATCGAGCGACGCTCGAGCCTTAAAATCTAGGGGTTTTTTTTTAGGATTGTGGTTTTCTCCCACAAGTCTGTAAGTCCCTTTTGATTTTTCAATAATTTAAATTTGGTATTCAAAATCTAGGGTTTTATTTGAAATTTATCAATCTTTGGTTGATTTCTAGGGTTTGGGAGAATTGAGGTTTTTTATTATGTTATGTTTTGATTGCATGCAATTGTGATTTTGGTATGTGGTTGATTTTTGGTGTTGCTTTTCAGTATGGTGTTTATTTTTGGTATTGCAATTGTAAAAATTTTGAATTGGGGTGTTTATTAATATGTGGTTGATTGTTCGTGTTGTTTGCTACCTTGTTTCTAATTTTGAATTGGGGTTATGAATCTGAAGAGAACATAACTTTTTGTTTTTAGGTTTGTAATTTAATTTAAATTCATATGGAAGTTTGGTTTGTAACTTGACTTATTTCATTTTGATTGCTTGCATTTTTAATTTAACTAGTTTGCTAGTATAGACTATAAAAGTTGTATGAATTAAAATTGGAATTGGTATGAACTGGAATTGGAATTGGGCACGAACCAAACCAGCCCTAAGTACAATACAAAAATGTTGTTAGATTAATGGGTACCAATATTTCTTTTGGAGGGCACAATTGACTAACATCAGAGGTTCGCAATGGGTTGCTCCGCCTCCCTTCCAGGCATGTATATTTGGATCCTTATAGGAGTGTTATTTCTAGGGTTTTACTCTTTCGATTCGATCACATTGAAATTTTCATCTAGGACATCTTTATTTGGTCTACTCCCTTGCTCTCTAAGCTCATCGAGATTGAATTGATACGAAAGGAGGTTATTTGGTTGCTTAATTAGGATTTGGGTTTCGCTAACTGCCTTGGTTGTGAGTCCTTTCTCAGAATTTTGTTTATTTTTGTTGTGTTTTTGAATTTTATTGAATGGGGATTCGCTGGTTGCGTATAAGAGTTCTGGGTGGTTGGTCGGGCTAAATTTCGGGAACGGTGGAGGTTCTGATGTCAAAAATCTACGCATGAAGGTATTTGTTTGACCAATGCATGTGGTCTAATATCCTAGTGGACATGGTGTTGGGTTTCCACTCATGCATTCCGGATTCAAAACTTCCCAATTTATTATTGTAATAGTTTTAAACCCTCCCCTTAATAATATTAAAATAAAAAAAATGTAGGTGTTTGGCCAAAAAGAATAGAGATACAACATCCTATGATCGGTCCAACGAATCTTCTTTGATGAAAAGTTCTCAATTATATGCTTTTGATCCATTCTATATTCTCTTAGTACTCTTTGGCTTGTTGCTTCGATGGTGATATGGGTATTTTATCTTCACATCCAAAGCCATATATAGATACCAGCATTCCCCTTCATGTCCCTATTTAATGTCTTTTGTAGCAAGAAAAGACTAAATTCTAAACCCAAAGCCAAATATAGTACCAGCTTTCCCCTTGCCCAATGGTTATACTAAAGTGCTTTCTTTCTCCTTGAAAAAAAAAAAAGAGAAAGGAATATGCAACTTACAGTAGGTTTTGATTAGAGAAATAAATTTGGAATTTTAACAAAAGTCAGGATTTATAAATGGAGATAAACCAATTTTTTTGTTTGGATTAATAAATATAGATATTTAGAATTTCCGCCTGGAAAAGAAAAACTTGGAATTTGGGACATTCAATTCTCAAGTTTAAATTTCACGTAAATATGTGTTATTTCTATATTTCTATGAATGAGTGTTTAAAAAAAAAAATTTCCATATACAAATTCCATTGTCCTTTTAGTTAATCAAACAAGAAATTTCACAAAGTTTAAAAAATAAAATTTGGTCATTTCTAGTTCCGTCATTTTGTTAGTAATCTCAAATTTTCTCTACCAAACACAATGTTAATTTTTTTAATATTTATAAGATCAAGAAGTCATCTTATTCAGAATTTTTTTACATCAGACTTTAACATGGCGAGGCCATAATTATAGGAAATCAAAATTGAAAAGGATTCTTCTTTTGACACAAAATTACTGGATATGCGGTCAGTTAGCTCCACAAAAAGTTGTCCGTTGATACCGTGACCTTCATTACATCACTTTACCATAAGTTTCAACTCTATAACTGATAAATAAATGGGGAGGAAGGAAAATAACCATAAGTTTCAACTCTATAACTGGTATAAACGGGGAGGAAGGAAAATAAATCCAGGTCTGGTTGCACAAAAGTGGCCATGATATGATGTCCGAAATTTTCTCTACTTGTAAATCAAGCATGCAATTAGTTTGAAGAGTTTTTCTATTCACACATCATGATCATCCAAGTTCACCCCAATACTTTTCTAAAACCAATCTTACTTTTATTAATTAAAGAAAAAATTATGAAAATAAACAACACACACCACATGGCCACAGGCTCAGCACCCTCCCTGTCCACTCCCTCCCCTCTTCAACTTAAAATTGAATTGAATAACCCCTCCCTCTTCCCTTCCCCCATCCTTTGCAATTAAAAAAATGTGTTGCTGAGATTACTTGAATACAAAACTCAGACATTTTTCTTCTTTTCTCTTGTTGCGCTCTCTGTCTAACTAGTGGTTTGTTGATTATTCGATGGTTGATAATGGAAATACTGCCCTAATTTAGATGTATTAATGATAGAAAGGAGGCCGATAGTCGGGCTGGTGGAGGATATCGGTGTGGTTGCGCCGCCCCCGCCGGGGGGGTTACTGCGTTTAGTTTTTCATTTTTTTTGGAGTTTTCCACACTTAATGGGGTTAACTCAGATGTGTGTTGGGATGTGACTAGAAAAATTCTAGTTAGTACTACTACTATCCGAAATGTGTATGTCTGATACGAGTTCAAATTTTCTACACTTAAAATGATTATGATTAGACAAGTGTCACGAAATTAGAGAAGCCACATCCATTTTGGTTGTAGAAGATTTGAACTCGTCTAACACAAGGCACCTTCTCAAATTTATGACTTTGCCTACATTATTCCTTTTCCTTTTGTCCCAAACAAACGAGACATATAGACGATAACTAACTCTTGGTTTAGTCGTATTTCTCTTTCTCATGGTGAAAAAAATTCTGAAATTCAAATCTCTTGTTTCTCATTGATTAAAGAAAACAAGAGATAGAGACTCGATCAAAGACCAGATCAGCTTCACTGTAAGCCAAGAGACACAAATTGCCGGATCTGATAATGTAGTGCCAACAGTGATCATAACCAAATTTTCTATTTCTATAGTGACAAGCACCCTATGTTCTATAGTGAATTGGCTTTTGGCCATAAGATAGTGAGTAGTCACAAGAGAATTCACATGATCCACCTTATGCTATTATAAGCGTGATTAGCTAGCTGGGGATATCATTGATAATTCTTCAAACTTCTACGCATGCTTCCCCTTGACTCTGCGGCATAATGTTTCGGTGGAAGACTTACAGAAACACAAATTTGGGTCGGCCGTGAATATATTAAAACAATAAATAATAACTTGAATGCAAGGAGTGGATTGCCTAATTTGTGTTTTGGGTTTGATCGAACCTTACTTTCTTTAGAGTAATTTAGAGTAGAAATATCATTTGTTTTATTAAAAAAAAAAATAATAATTTGGCCATTCATAATGTTAGATTCAAATTTAAATAGAACAAACACCACGTAGTATTATAGAATAAAACTTAGTGAATAGATTTGATGTCCTAGCACGGTTAGACTACATGCACCTTTCTACTACTATCAAAACATAGCATATATATATGAATGAACAATGAATGTGCAATCAAGGACCAAATAACTGAGAATCAGACGACCAATATCACAATGTATATATGCTCTCGTCTACGCTTTTAAAAAAAAAAAAAAAATTAAAAAAAACCCTACTACTAACTTGTTAGTTATTAGCAATAAACGGTTCATTGTTTTTTGTTTTTTCCCTCCAAAACTAATCAACATCATTTGCATGAGATTTTTGGTTAATTGGATGAAATTTGGGGTCGTCTTCAATGGGTGCAAAAGTCCAGCAACCCCTTTACGTTAGCCATGTTATTGCTGTCCATTTGTACTGCACCTGGTTGAAATAGCCTACTTCTACTTATATTCTTCAATATTTAACCAAAAACCCCTAAATTATTCAGAATAAGTAATAATTTTGATCATATTAGATGCGATATCTATTAAAAAGTTTGGGATAAAGTGAGTGAAGTACAGAATTTATTTTATATTTCAACATATATTTTTCCTGAGATTTGAATTTAGAATATCTTTTAACGAAGTAAAAATTATTTTAATAATTTTATTTAGAATTCTTATTTTAGCCCTCTTAGTTAAACAATTCTTGTGACTGAAGTTTCTCTCTATAAATACCATAATCTCATGTCCCATTTGTGTTAAGATCAACCTCTGATATTCCCACCTGCATCTTACACGAAGATACAGAAAAATGGGGTACTTTAGTAACCTTTTACTATGCATATTCTCCACAGCATTAATCTTAGCTGCTCATACCTCCCTAGCCCGGAAAGTCGGTTATTATTCCCCTAACCCTCACCAAGACTTCGTCGATGAACACAACAGAGCTCGGGCAGCAGTTGGTGTCGGTCCGATCAAATGGAACGACACTGTAGCAGCCTATGCTCAGCAGTATGCCAATACAAGAGTGAGAGGGTGTGACATGGAGCACTCAGGAGGGCCTTATGGTGAGAACTTGGCTGAAGGCTATGGAGAAATGACCGGTGCTCAAGCTGTGAAGTTTTGGGTGACTGAGAAACCCAACTATAACTACGCCTCCAATAAGTGTGTTGGTGATGAATGCGGACATTATACTCAGGTGGTTTGGCGCAACTCGATTCATCTTGGATGTGCAAGGGCCAAGTGTGACAATAATTGGGTTTTTGTCATCTGCAGCTATGATCCTCCTGGTAACTATGAGGATAAACGTCCATACTAAGAGGAGAATTTAAGTGAAACCAGTTTATTGTTGCTGTGACGTCTCAAATTACTAATATATATATGTAAAACTCAATAACTCAACACGCAAGTGACGATCGATAAGCTCATTCTATAAAGTCACAACAATTGGAAACATTTGATAAAGCTGAAATTTATCACGCCGGGCCCGAGCTTCAAACTAATTTTAGATGTTGGTGGTTAGAATATTTGTATTAATTAATAATTGTTGGGAATCATGTGAATGCGGGCCTCACTTTTATAAAACATGTGATGAACAATATTGATTATTTGTCGCATTACTGTACAATATCGTCCACTTTCTAGCGGAGACGTTCCTTGTTTCAGCTTTTAATCCAATTTAGCTGCTTTTGTTATATATGATTAGGGATGGTATTGGTACGATTACCGTATCAAAATTCATGTACCAATTATCTTACCAAACTTTTGGTATGACAAAATCTATTACCATTATTGTGGTAAACTTTTTGATACCGAATTTCGGCATGCCAAATAGTTTGGTTGGCATCGTATGGTAATAGTAATTACCACTTTGTTTTGGGCCACTTTTTTGGGCCAAAATTTGTTTTTTTTTTCCAATCCAATTCAAGGCCCAAACCTGTTTCAGCCACTCTCTTTGGGAATTTTATAGAAATTCATTTAAGAAAAAAGAAATAAATAGATGGAAAAATTGCTAAAAGAACCCATCATCCCTTAAAAAAAAAAATAGTACAAAGATTCCTAAATTCCTTCTCCACATTCTTTAAAATTGCACAAAAATTAACTTGACAGATGAAGCCAGGGAGAAGGACAACCAAATTTGATGAAGAAGAAGATGAGATGGACGGCAGAGAGAGAGTCATCAGAACGGGACCAACGAAGATGAAGTCGATAGCAAGATGAGTGCAAAGATGAAGTCGCAACAGTAAGAAGGCTTAGTTTTTTTTAAATTGGAAAGTAGAGGTTAGAGGGTGAGAGGATGGTTTTGGATAAATGACTAGGAAAAAATATAAAGTGCATATATAATGATAACAATACCTAATTATATGAATAAATAAATGATATAATATTAATAGTAGTGGTATGGTATGGTATACCACTAGTAATGGTTTTGAATACCATTACCGTACCACTACCAATGGTACAAATTTTTTGGCACAACTTTGATATGGTATGGTTGGTAATTCGGTTGGTATGGTAATTTGGCAAAAAATTCCACCCCTGAAGGAAAAAAGTGTTTGTGTTATATAATACAATATGATAATGTATTTCTCCAAGAAAAAAAAAACCCAAGAAAAAAAAAAACAACATATGAAAATATAGAAATGCAATGAATGAAGAACTAAAAATAAACAGAATGTGCGTGTGCGTGTGTGTGTGTGTACACGAACGTTATGACAAACAAAGTGATCAACAAACATGTAACCAAAATGAACAACTCAAGTTTAATAAGGCTGAGGGATTCAACTCCCAATTATTTTTACATAATATAGAAAATAATACATACTTTTTCAATTGAGAACTTCTATTTTTATAAATAAATGGTTTAGTAACATTTATTATTCGCATTGTAAGAGAAGACTCGTGATCATTCCCCGTTTGACGGAATCGCAAGGTGGTGCCATGTATAAAGAGTAACTTTAAGGCGATGGTCTGGCTGATTTTTGCCCTGAAGCTAATTATCTTAAATATTCATTGGTTTGATAATACCCTCTTGGAAAATACTTGTTCTGGCTTTCTTTTTTTGTGTTTGTGGGCTTTAGGCTCTAACGGTAAATAAAATGTGAAAAAATTCAGTTGATGTAGCTACGGTAGAAATCAATCCAGATTCAGTCCTTTTTAGCGACAAGCTATCTCTTGTCTAGATTTCCTTAGAAAGCTTATCTTTTTCTATTTTAAAGCTCTACTATCTCCCTTAGTGGCGTAATATCAATTCTCTTTTGTAAACTTGTTTCCCATCCATCCCTTTTTAGCATATAAACCCCTGTTAACACAAAGAGAAGTAACTGCAAGAAGTCCAACCTTGACAGACAAGGTGAAATCTTGCCCGAAGCTCATTGTTTGTTTTCTAAATTTGTAGATTTATTACTTAATGCATTCTCCAGTATGTATTCAAGTCATATCCACCTGCTTTCCTACTTTAAGAGTCTTATTTGCATTTGGATCTGGTTAGTTTAATGGATATATCTTCATTAAAATCAATCTAGGGCCAAACAAATTACTTAAGGGGATCTGGACTCCCTCCATTCGAACATACAAGACTATGAACTAAAAGTCCTTGTTTACAAGGGAAGAAAACGAACTTAATGTGGACTTAACACATCTACTACAATCCTTTGATAACAAGAAGTCCAAGTAACTTGGGGCGCAAGTAATCGACTAAAAATACTCTTGTTCTATATCTGCTATACTAAGACAGCAGTGGCACACCTAGCACTTAGTTTTGATTGCGAGCCTCAAGGCCTATACCTAAGGCCCCACAAAGACACTTTTCAGAACTAACTTTGTCTTCTTATAACACATCAACAAGCAAGAGCCCAACTACACATCCAACGTGCCAATCCCTTGGGGAGCTGTGCTGAGGTCTAAGAATCCTTCTCTAGAGAAATCTTTGCCCGAAGATAGTTTTGGCACACCTTGTGGGATCATATTTAGTCTTGTATGCCAAGAAGGAGAAGGAAGGAGAAAACCTTCAGGTGGAAAACAGAATACAGGCCATCCCAGTGTTTACCAAGATCAAGCATGACAGATCATCCAGAAGATTTCCCCTCCCTACGAGGACCAGCTATTCTAGAAAGCCCGACTTCATCCGAGAAGTCAGGAGGAAAGGTAACCAATGAACATTTGCAAGCCACCATGGTACAAGTGCTGAAAAGTATGGAAAATATCACTTTGGAAACCAAAGGAGAAGTAAGCAGACTCTGCTCCTTAACAGGAAGTTTGCAAAGAAGATTACATCTGGAGTACTGTACTCCAAAAAATGGTTATGCCAAGGAAATGATAAGAGAGGTTAGTCCTGAGAAAGAACCAGTTATCCCCCTATTTCATGTGCTTGAGGAAAAGAGGATAAAGAAAAAAACAAGGAAGGATCTGGAGCCAATCAGCCAGTGTTGGAGGAGATCCTAGAAGCAGAGTTGCCCGGACCCTATTATTTTCACTAAATAGTAGAGGGCAAAGTGGGCAAGAAACAAGGAAGTATGGGATGCCCCAGTTAATCGGAGAATCTAGTGGAAAAGGCAAGCCTACCAAGGCAGACAAGCCACATCCTTATAGGCCCCCACCATTGGCCAATAAGGGAGGGGATGCCAAGTGGAAACAGCCTGACCCAAAGAAGGAAACCTTATCGGGGAATGATCGTAGCCCGAAATAGGGAACCCCACATACCCCATACAACAATAAAGCTAACCAGCAGCTCAGACATAAGTTAGCTGAATTAAGAAGGATGGTGGCCCAGAATGCTCAACCCCAAGCTCGCCTGCTATTCAGGATCACCTACCAGAAGCCATACGCGGAGTATATTGATGAGCAGAATCCTTTTCCACTTAACTTCAAGATGCCCGCGTTTCCCACTTTTAGTGGGGATAATGGTAGTGTATCTTCTAGAGATCACATCTTCAAGTTCTCCAACCATTGCGTGGCATTTGAAGACAATCTTAATTATAAGTTAAGATTGTTTGGGAACTCATTGGTTAGCTTAGCATCTCAATGGTATTCTTTGTTGCCCCCCAATTCTATTGCTAACTAGGGACAAATAGAGATGGCTTTCCATGAGTAGTTCTATAGGATGGAGCCCGAGATGTCTATTAATGACTTAGTGGAGATGAAGCAATATGAACATAAGTCTATAGAGGACTTCATGATGAGGTTTAAAAGGACAAGAATGAGGTGCCAATTCCTTATCAATCACGCCCAACTCATATCCATTGCTCAAAAGGCCTTGAGGCTGCTTTTGAGGAAGAAGTTTTATGATATACAGTTCAAGAAGTTGCAAGAATTAGTGATTGTTGCCACAAAGTATGAGAAACTATTGCTTGAAGAACAACAAGTGAAACACTCATCTAAGGTGCCTCTTTTCTACAAAAGTAAAGCGGCAATTCACCAAGTGGAGTTTGAAGGAGTTGAACCAGAACAAAATGATGGCCATGGAAGAGAAGGGATGGACATGTGTGCGGTAGAGATGACTACCCCCTTCAAACCGTTAATAGTGAAGGGGTTAGTCCAACCAGTCAAGGATCAAAATGTGATGATGAATGATGGTGGATTTATCCCTATGAAACCCCCTAAATACCAGAGTTATTCATTTGATCTAACCATGGCCTCAGAGATCTATGAAGAGTTGGTGTGGGCAAGAGTGATTGTGCCCGACAACACCAAAAAGATGCCTAAGCCAAAGAGCTAAGAGGAAAGAAGGAAAGAAGTATTGCAAGCTACACTATACCTTCAATCATTCCATAACCAACTGTGTCAAGTTTAGGGATTGGATACAAGACCTCATAGTGAAGGGAAAGTTGATGTTGGAAAAACCACAAGCCAATATGATGATTGACACAGATCCCTTCCCAGAAGCCCCAATAAACATGATCAACTTAATTTAGGCGGAAAAAGGGAAAGGAAAAGCTACTTGGGAAGTGAAAGTAGAAAGAAGGCAAGTCGATAGACCGATAGAAAGAACTATCAAGTTGCCCAAGAAACCTAAAGCAGTCATAGTTAAAGGGCTGGTGTTGTGTAGTAAGTGCTAGTGTGAATGTAAGTTAGAAGTGCCAACATTAGGAGCTATTATTGATCAAGAATTGATTAGAAGAAAGGAGAAAAAAGATCAAGAAGCCTGTAGAAGCATCATGCGGGCAGCTGAGAAAGAGACTTCCGGGAATGTTTTTCAACGGTTGGGAGGAGATTCTTAACCAAAGGGCTTGTCAAAGGTATTCAGAAATTATGAAGCCTCAGAAGAAGTGGAAGACGGAGAAGCCAAAATACCAAAATGGGTAGACATGAGGCCACCTTAGCCAATCTATGTTGGTGGAGATGTTAGAATAAAGGAGAAGATAGTGAATCCAGTCATGAAGAAAAGTCATGCCCGACTAGGAAGAAAATGGTGCTTGGTTGGAAAGGATGGGAGACCAGTCAAAGAAATGGGAGCCTCTATGATAAAAAAAAGTCCAGAAGCAGCACAAAACCCACATGAACTCATGAAAAGTCCTTGCTACATCAGAAACCTCTGAATGTGAAGTTTGAGAAAGTGCCTCATAGAGGAAAAAACCAACTTCATTGAAGAACCAAAAATGAGGTAGAAAAGGCTAATAGCAAAACAAAAGGGGAATGAGATCATGTGCCACAAAACCCTTATCCTGGGAAGTATAGAATCTTGAGGAGAGCTCAGGAAGACATGGTAGTGATGCCAACACCAAGATGGAGCATAGAGCTAATATGTTTTGGAACTATCTCGCCTGAGAGGGGGATACCCTCACCATTGTTGGGTGATACTCTCTACGAAGTTCCAGAACAAATGCCAAACTTTGGAATAACTTGGGAAGAAAAGTTGCCCGAGTTAATGATGCCAAAAAAAGCATAGGCTTGGTTAGAATTCATAGACTACATTGGGGGCAAAAAAGAGGATGTACCTGAACCTAGCAACTTCCACATAAACATGACATATGTTCTATTTGCCATGTTTTACGCCGAGCCTAATCAACCTGCCACTATGGAGGGTGATTACTTGGCAACAGAATCTATGATGGTACATGTTAGTGTTGAAGAAGCAGGAAAAGAAGAGTTGGGCAGAATAGGTTTGCCTGAGCTTACAAAAAAAGAGTCTGAGAGAGTATACTAAGACAAAATGGTTTTCAGTTGCCCGAGTTTGGCTATAGCTAACCATTTTAAGCCTATATATGTAACTACTTATTCGGAAGGAGTACCCTTCAAAAGGGTTTTGATTGATGGATGGGCTACAGTCAATGTGTTGCCATATGTGCAGATGAAAAAATATGTATAAGTGAGGAGGATCTCATCCCCACAGATCTAACAGTTTCCAGTTTCTCTGGAGCCATCGCTAGAACTCATGGGATACTGCCATTAGAGGTTGACTTAGACTCCAAGCAAATCATGCTAGCCTTCTTCGTTGTGGATAGTACTTCCATCTATGAAGCTTTACTAGGCCAAGATTGGATTCATCAGAGCTTCTCTGTGCCTTCCACCTTGCATCAACAAGTAGTAGTTTACCCTGAGGAAGGAGCCATGGAACTAGGATTTTGGGCAATGATAAAGGCCGAGTCACGGCCATTCCTCCCCACTGCCAATGTGGCAGAAGCCAGCTTTTATAATCCTAGTATTGGGACTCTCCAGTGCTTAGGAGTTGATGAGAACGGCCGCCCGACTAAGGTGATGACCAAAAAGCTTTTGGAGCAAGGATCATTCCTCATAATGGAAGAATGGGATAGACCCCATATTGTCCCAACTCCTCAACACCAGTAATGTCAGATCAAATAAGAAAGGACCAAGTAGCTATAATCAGGTCCTTAATCAAAAAATTATTGGTGTATGGAAGAGAGAGGAAGCAAGAAAGGGAGAGCTTGGCCGATAAGCAAAAGGAATAAGCGTCAAGCAGCCAGGACAGAGGTGAAGAAGAATTTTTTAGGAAAGAGTTAGAAGTAGCCATACAAATGGCTGAATGTATATATGACCTGGATGTGCTAGAAGACTTACCCAAGAGTCTAGAGTTAGTTGAATTTTTGTGTATAGAGCCTGACAAGCCAACACCAGAGATACAAGATCCCTTAGAAACCATTGATTTGGGGGCTAAGGAAGATCGAAGGCCTATTCATATTAGTGTCTTGTTAGAAGATGATGATCGGGCAAAGTTAAACTTTTGTACAAGTTTAAAAACTGTTTTGCTTAGCATTACACCGAGATGCCATGTTTAGATTCAACCTTAGTAGAACAAAAAATGCCTATTAATGAGGGATATAAACCTATAAAGCAAGCACCACGGAGGATGTCAAAGGAGATCGAGGAGAAAGTCAAAGAAGAAATTGAGAGGCTGGTAAAGGCTGGATTTATTAGGCCTGCTAAATATGTCGAGTGGTAGGCCAACATTGTACCCGTAGTAAAGGCTACAACTAATGCAATTCGATGTTGTGTTGATTTTAGAAACATTAATGCAACCACACATAAACATGAATATCCCATCCCTATGGTTGACTTATCCATAAATGCAGTTGCCAAACACAAAGTCCTATCTTTCATGGATGGGAATGCTAGTTATAATCAGATAAAAATGGCTAAAGAAGATATACACAAAACAACTTTTAGGTGCCTAGGTCATGTTGGAGCATATGAATACTTGATAAGAAATGTTGAAGCTACCTATTAAAGAGCATGAATGCCATTTTTCATGACTTGATTAGCCATAGCATGGAAGTATACATTGATGACATTGTGGTGAAGTCTAAAAATGAAGAACAACATTTGGCAGACCTCAGACAAGCCTTAAAAAGAATGAGGATCCATAAGCTAAAGATGAATCCAAAGAAGTGTGCTTTTGGGGTAAAGTTGGGCAACTTTTTGGGATTCTTTGTTCATCAAACAGGTGTAGAGGTTGACAAGAACAAAGCTCGGGCAATAATGGAATCACCTCCACCTACCAATAAAGTACAACTGCAAAGGCTGCTGGGGAAAGTTAACTTCTTGAGGAGATTCATTGCTAACTTGGCGGGCAAGATTCAGCTGCTAACTTATTTGTTAAGATTGAAAAACAAAGAAGAGTTTGAGTTGGGTCCCCCCACTAAGAAGCTTTTGACAGGATAAAAGCTTACTTAGCCTCTGCACTAGTGTTCATGCCACCTTAGAGAGGGAAGCCTTTAAAGCTTTATATTTTTGCCTCTGAAAAGTCAATGGGAAGCTTGCTGGAAAACAATGAAGGTGGGAAGGAATAAGCAATTTACTACCTCAGTAGAATCCTTACTGAGGTAGAAATAAGATATACTCCAGTAGAAAGGTTATGTTTGGCTCAATACTTCACTGCCTACAAGCTAAGGCATTATATCTTGCCTTGCCACATCCATATTATTGCCAAGACTGATGTGATCAAGTACATGTTGTCAATGCCAATGCTAACTGGAAGGATTGGAAAATGGTTCTAGCACTATCAGAGTTCAGCTTTCAATATATGCCTCAAAGAGCGATTAAGGGACAAGCAATTGCAAACTTCTTGGTTGAGCACCAATAGTCTCAAAATGAGATTATCAACATCCCAGGAACTCTGGAGGCAGCCAGTGTATGGATCCCATCAAGCCAAACCTTCTCAAGTAGAGAAGAATGGATCCAGCAAGAGATAAAAAGAATAACCAGCCCTTGGATCACTCATTGGAGACTGTATTTTTATGGTTCTTACACTTAAAATGCTACTAGAGCTGGGATTGTCATCATTGATCATAAAGGTACTCACCATTGTTATTCATTCCTCTTGGATTATCAAGGGAATACCAACAATCGGGCTGAGTACGAAGCATTGATAATTGGCCTAGAAATCTTAATGAAGTTGGGGCAATTGAAGTCGAGGTGTTTGGTGATTCAGAGTTGGTGATCAATCAGCTAAGTGGGGAGTACAAGTGCAGACACATTATCATGGCCGGTTATTACTTAGCGACCACTCAATTGTTAAGTTATTGGGGCACTGAAATATCAGCCAGCTATATCCCCAGAGAGTCAAACGCAATTGTCAATGAGAAGGCACAATTGGCTTCTAGCGCACAAAACCATGAAAGGAAAATTGAAGGGGATATAGAAGTTTAGAAAAGAAATCTCCCCTCTATCTTTGAAAGGGGATTTAGCCTAGATGTGATGACTAAAGAAGTGGAGATAAAGGATTGGAAGACACCTATTATTCAGTATTTGAAAGATCCATCATTCCCCACAAGTAAGAAAAATAGATGACAAGCAACTAAGTTTGTTTTGTGGGAGGAAAATCTACTAAGAAAAACTCCAGATGGATTGCTGCTAAAGTGCTTAGGCCAGGAAGAATCAATGAGGGTAATGGTCGAAGTACATGAAGGAATTTGTGGGGCACATCAAGCTGGAACTAAGATGAGATGGTTGCTTAGAAGATATGGCTATTTCTGGCCCGAGATAGAGAAAGGCTATAAAGCTTATGCCCGAGGGTCTGAAGAATGCCAAAGACATAGACCTCTCCAACATGTGCCCTCAGTACCCTTGAACCCCGTGGTCAAGCCTTGGCCCTTCAGAGAATGGGCAATGGACTTTATCGGGCAAATTCACCCAGCCTCTAGGAAATGACACACATTCATAATTGTGGCAACGGATTACTTCACCAAGTGGGTAGAAGCTTCAGTTGTGAAGACTATCACTTCAACTACAGTCATGAAGTTCATTGAAACCAAGATCTTACATAGATTTGGGGTGCCTGAGACAATTGCCACAGACCGCGAGCCATCTTTTATTTCAAGGGAAGTAGAAGAGTTTGCAAGTAAGTTCAAGATAAAGATGATCCAATCTAGTCCTTACTACCCCCAGTCAAATTGTCAAGCAGAAGCCAGTAACAAGGTCTTGGTGAATATTACCAAAAGAATGGTGGTAGATAATCCAGAGAAGTGGCATGAGAAGTTGGGAGATACTTTGTGGGCTTACAGAACCTCCAAAAGAGCAAGAACTAGAATTACTTCTTATGCTTTAACCTTCGGGCAAGATGATCTACTCCCCATGGATATTAATATGAGTTCTATTAGGATTCAAAACCAGTTTAGGTTGCACAGTGAAGAATACATTCAAGCTATGTGTCAAGGAGTTAAAGATCTAGATGTAGCCTGAATTGAAGCTCTAGATAAAATTCAAGAGAGGAAGAGAGCTGTTGCCCCGAGCATACAACAAGAAGGTAAAATTAAAGACCTTCAAGGACTGAGAGTTAGTATGGATAGCAATTCAGCCTTTAGGAGCTCAAATCAGAGGCTTTGGGAAGTGGAGTCCCACTTGGGAAGGTCTTTTCATTATCAACCAAGTACAAGACAAATGAGGGTATTACTTGGCAGATATGGAATGAAGCTTACAGAGGCATCCAATTAATGCTAAGTTTTTGAAAAAATATAACCCAACCTTGTGGGATGTTAGGGATTGTTACATTGAAGAAGTTTAGACATTGTGAGAGATGCAAAAGTTAACTTATATGCTCATCATAGTTGAGTTTCAAGGAGGAAATATAAGCTAAAGCAGATTAAAGAAGTCATTTTCATTTCATTGAATGTTGAAGTTACATAAGAATCAGCTCAAAAGTTTTACATCCTTGGTTAGGGCAGCTATCCTATAATGTTATGTCTGCATAATAGTGAAGATTTTACCTGGCTCCTCCAAAGCAATGTTACTATTAGCTATTTGTGCTTTAGCATCCTCAACTTCAACATTTACTTTCTTGACCTCTTTAATTTTCTGGTGAAGCTGATTGGCAAAAATCATGCCAAGTGGTCATTGACGGCCACTATCACTTTCATGTATGAACCTGACATTCGAATCAATGAGGAGCTGATGGATACTTTGACATTGATCTAGTTAATCCCAAAGCATACATTTATGATGACGAAGTGATCAAGAAAGTAGAAGCTATGAAGGAACCCATGACTATGGTTTGACCATTTGGATGAGGAGATGCCTGACTTAGCATGAAATAGGTTTGGGGTGAACCATTTCTCCTTAGGCATCTTGTTTCCAACGGTAATTGGGATTGGAGAGGTCTATGTAGGCCCCAAGAAGAGTACTCTTCCCTCATCGAATAAGAGTTCAGTATATAGGCCTGCCCAAGGGTGATGAAGGCCGCTAAGCAAGCGGCACATGGTGGAGATCCCTTCACCAGTCTCGCAAGAGGATTGAGTTTGAGCAACTTTGGGTGCCATTGGATGATTTTGAGGAGAAGATGGGAAGAAAATCAAAATTAGGGGGCAAGATCTGAAGAACGAGAGAAGTTTTTGGAAAGTCTGAAGGCTCTGAGAATTCTGGAAAGTTCAGGAAACTTGAAGGTTTGAAGTTGCTAAGGTATTTAGCCAAAGGGTTTAAGTGAGTATTATATAGTAAGTGGTTAATTAACAATGGAAGTCGTGGGTTAGTACAAAGGTTAAGTTAACAACGGCTATTTTAAATGGCACAAGTCCCAAGTGAAAGCATGTGGTGGCTATTTAATCATTATCAGCGTCTCGGGTTGTAGACTCAACAATGATTAAAGGGGGCACTGTTTGGGTTAATATGTGAGCATTGCACCTAGATGAAGAAAAACCCAAGAATACTTAACTAAAGGAGACTTGCTCGAAGCCCAGCACCAATCCCAGAATCAAATTGAAGCCTTCTTAGCCGAAAAGCAAGCCACGTGCTTACCATTGAAGTGACAAGTGATGAAGACTAACCTACTACCAGCCAAAGAACACTTTTCAGTGGCATTACAAGGAAAAACTAATGGCTCACTACCCTTCAGATGTTTTCGGGTAAGAGCAAAGTCACTGCAGTCGGGTTAATTTGCCTATAAAATGAAGAAGAGGACAAGGGCACTCAACCAATCAAACAAACAAACATACAAACTCTACTCTCAAGCCAGATTTGCATTCAAAAGCTACAATCAACCCAGATTCAGTCCTTTTTAGCGACAAGCTATCTTTTGTCTAGATTTCCTTATAAAGTCTATCTTTCTCTAGTTAAAGCTCTAATATCTCCCTTAGTGGCATAGTATCGATTCCCTTGTGTAAACTTGTTTACCATCCATCCATTTTTAGCATATAAACCCCTATTAACACAAAGAGAAGTGACTGCAAGAAGTCCAACCTTGACAGACAAAGAGAAATCTTGCTCGAAACTCTTTGTTTGTTTTCTAAAGTTGTACATCTATTACTTAATGCATTCTCCAGTATGTATTCAAGTCATATCCACCTACTTTCCTACTTTAAGAGTCTTATTTGCATTTGGATCTGGTTAGTTTAATGAATATGCCTTTATTAAAATCAATCGAGGACCAAACAAATGACTTAATAGGATCTGGACTCCCTCCATTCGAACATACAAGACTATGAACTAAAAGTCATTGTTTACAAGGCAAGAAAAAGAACTTAATGTGGACTTAACCCATCCACGAAAATCCTTTGATAACAAGAAGTCCGAGTAACTTGGGGTGCAAGTAATCGACTAAAAACACTCTTGTTCTACATCTGCTATACTGGGATAGCAGTGGCACGCCTAGCACTTAGTTAGTTTTGATTGCGAGCCTCAAGGCCTACACCTAATGCCCCACAAATGCACCTTTCAAAGCTAACTTTGTCCTCTTCTTGTAGCACATCAACAAGCGAGAGCCCGACTACACATCCAAAGTGCCAATCCCTTGAGGAGATGTGCTGAGATCCAAGGAACCTTTTCCAGAGAAATCTTCACTTGAACAAATATCTCAGCAAATTTTTTGAACGAAAAAAATGCCAGCAAATGCATATGCAAGATCGTATCTGAATGACCTTATTTAAAACATTTGTGGGATAATATAAGTAATTATAATTATAATACACATGTGAAATCATTTAATTAGATAAACCAAAATGTTCATCCTTATATAAGGAATTATACTAATTGAGGCTATGAAAGATTATTCACCTTAACTTTCGACATGATATTGCAGTGAGTGGATATCATATAATCCAAGATGTTCACCCTTATATGAAGATTTATGGCTAATATGCTATTTAGTTTGCAGTTACGTATAGCATGTATGTTTAAGAGCAATGATGAGTAAATATATGGACAAAAAATTATATACGCATAGTCAAGGCTAAACATAATAAAATGACTTGTCATTCATTTATATGCATGCTTCGCAAGAGGTTAAATGCAATTGTCGAGGGGGATGTGCTTAAGCCCGTAAGGAAGTCACCTTCTTTAATTGGAGATACAATGAAGGAAGTTCAATGTGCTATAAACATTCCATACTGCATGATTCATTATAGCATTCATATTAAAGTGAAGATATCCATGAGATATTCAGACCATAGGTCTTGAGCGATTGATCTGCAAAACAACTCAAAAGATAAAGAAGTGTCTTCTTTTGCTCATCCTTAGTGCTATTTTATGTGGTGTTAGGAAGGGTATTAACACTGAATGAGTTTCGAGGCTAGCAATCTCCCGCAAGGTACAGGTCACATGTACTATTGGAGAACTCACTTAAGTAAGAGTAGTCATGATGCCATGACTATGAGGATTGGGTTGTTCCCTAAGAACTCTCATGAGATTTAAGATTAAGAGGAGGCCACAAATAACGCTAGCCCGCACCAAGTTTTTTTATCAGTGCCATGTGTATGACATTTAGTATTCTGGTAAAAAAGGGTTTAGTTCAAGACATAGTTCACTGTGATTCCTTCAGATGAAAGTTGTTAACACTAAATTTAGGTTCAAGTCTGGAAGACAGTTACACCTATTCCATGGTATACAAGTTGTCCAAATTTCTTCCATTCATATCTATATGTTTGCGTCTTCTAAATTGTTATAGAGTTTTGAATCTTGTGGAGAATTGTTGGTTATTTAATTTATTTTACTTAAGACTCAAAACTTTATTTACTATTTTCTAAAATAATAAATATGAAGAGTCATGTCTATTGGGATAAGTCACAAATTTTACAAAAGAGAGTATAGAGTTTTATAAATAAGGAACTCCTCAAACATAAAATAGACGTTCAGTACTTTCCTTTTCTCCGACATCTACATTCCCTATATCCATCCACTTATCTTCATCATCCATGGGCAATTGATTACTACGTGGCACCCTGTCAGATCAAACACTTTGTGAGATTCAAGGGTTGTATTTTAATGTATATAGTCTTTATAACCTACACGTAGGGAGGTGTCACAGTGATAACACGCCTCTCTTGATATCGCAGGCCAGATTATTCCGTACTCTTTTTCTATTTACTGCTTTGTTTATTGGTATATGAATTTGATGCTTATGGGTTTATCTAATTGAATATTTTTACATGTGTAGTATGATTATAATTAATTGTATTAACATACAATTTGTGCCATTGGGGTTGCTCAATTTTATTAGAGAAATATTAAGGAGACTCTCCCAAAAATGAGGCTCCCCATGAATTCTCTGTCAACTTACAATTTAACATCAACCGATGTGCCAACATTCATACAACATTGTACCAAAAACATGTGGTAGTAGAGAGTCCGTAGAGTCTCACTTTTAAGAGAGTCTCTTTAGCATTTATCTTTTTATTACGGTGAGAATTTAGTTACTATTCTTCTCGATGTGCACGACTGTAAGTAAATGTTAATTTTTTTATGCATGTGGTGGATTGTCCTAGTAGTTAGAGACTTTTTATTTAACTCATTGTGTCCCAGGTTCAGACTTTCACTCTTGCTTAGTGTAGATTAGTATTTTGTACTAAAAAAAGTTAATCCTCTCAGAGGGCCAGATGCACTTTGGGACCAAGGTGGTCCCAAGACCAATGGAGAGTCAGGGAAATAATCATATGAAGGTTCTTTAAGGATCCTCCAAATGTTTGGTATGGGTCCTTTGTATGCCTACTAAGTGTTTGATGTAAGCCTCCTAAGCATATCTTGACACGTTACGTCGACACACTAGACAAATTATCTCAACATCACTTATCAGATTGCTTCGGCATATGTCAAGATCTATTGACAAGTGCATAACATGGCTTGACTGATGAGAAAAAGTTCACCAATTGTTCATCAAAATGATTTAGTGATTAAACTGAATTTTTTTTTTTTTTTGCCTTTCGCACTTTGTTTTTATTTAAAAAATCTTGAAAGCTTTAATTATATGACCACAAAATTTCACTAAATTGACATGTAATCATGTAAATTAAGCTATTGTATGTAAAGAACTCTAAAAGTAAGGTTTTGTTTTATCAATTCGGTGACACATAAATCTCCATATTCACCATTACTATAAATGCTCCACAATACCATATATAGCATCTAATTTTCCCATTCAACGCTATCATAAATACTCACACACCATAACATCTCATTTTCCCATCCACAACCTAATAATTCAGTACAGCAAAAAGAACAAACCATTAACATGGGGTTGTGCAAGATTTCCTTATCCATTCTTTACATTTTAGGCTCAACCCTAATCCAATCGACTCATGCCCAAGACACACCCCAAGACTTCCTCAATTCCCATAATTCCCCCAGCGTAGCAGTAGGCGTCGGTCCCTTGACGTGGGAGGACAATATAGCACGCTTAGCACAAAATCACGCCAACCAACATACTGGCGACTGCAATCTCACACACTCTTATGGGCCATACGGCGAAAACCTTTCCATAAGCACGGCTGACTTGTCGGGAGCAGAGGCTGTGGACAGGTGGGTGGCGGAGAAGGCTGACTATAATTATGGGTCGAACTCGTGTGCTGATGGCAAGATGTGTGGGCATTATAGGCAAGTGATTTGGAATACGCAAAAGTGAGGTGCAGTAATGGGGGTACCTTCATTGGGTGCAACTATGGTCCCCCAGGCAACTATCAAGATGAGAAGCCTTTCTAACCATAGAAGAATCAATAACCACTCTAGTAGTTTTTGTTGATTGATATATCTATTGATTAGAAATTCTTCGATACGATCCATATTTTTATGGAAATCTCTAAAAAATCAGAGAAAGATATTGTTATTTCTGACACATTTGTTAAATATCGGATAAACTCTCATATTTGTCCAAATCAATGTTTGACAATATCTAAAGTTTCCTTTTAAATTTCGATTATTTCCATCTAAAGCAATTGCTTTCGATGTTGATATTCGATATATCCGTCAATATTTCCACAAATTTGCATATCAATATTTTTTATCGATATCAATATTTTAAACAACAATTATATCTAAGAAGATAAGCTATATGTTATTAAGAGTAAAATGAACTAAGAAGTGATGATTGATCATTTGTATATAACTTCCACTGGTAAGGGTGATGTTGTCTGGTGCCCAACTCCCACCTACACAAGGCATATACAACATGGCATCTTAATCTTTGATCTTCTCAAGTTTTCTTTGCATAATTCAGGCTGCTTAACCACGATAGCTTAAGGGTGATATTGTCCAACGAGCTTTGGTGATGGCTTCTGGCTAGATAGTGTCCTCGACGGAGGCGGTGGATCCTGATTGGTGGCCCCTAGTGGTTGTTTCTTTGGTGGGTTTTTTCCTTTATTGTTTGCCATCATTATTGACAAACACCATCCTGATTGTGGAATGGAGGACATTGAATGTTTGTTGGATTTTTTCGAGGATTGTTAGGACCTAGAGAAGCACATTGAGGACCAGATTTATCTGGTTGGTAGACTAATTATTGATCAGGAATCCCCTTAGTATGTTGTGAAGGAGGTACTTCGGCTACTCTGGCATAAACTTGGAGTCATCTGAGTGGCTAAAGCGAAGGAAAACATCTACGCTATCACCATTGGGGAAGAAGCGGTAACGAGGCGATTGCTAAAGGGGAACCCATGGTTTGTGAAGGGCTACTCTTTCTCAATTAAGTTATGGCCTACTTATCACTCTTTGGATCACATTAAGCCGGACAAGGTGATGTTTTGGGTCTAATCTCATGGCATACTATGCTAACTCTATACCAAGAAAAATGCCCATTGGCTGGGAAAAAGGATTGGAGCAGTCATCGTAGCCGATGATCCGGTGAAGAATGGGTTCCAAGGTTTCTTATAGTTTAGGGTTAATTTTGATGCATGTAGACCCTTCCTTACCATATTCATTATCCCTTACCCACAAAATGGTTCTTTAACTGTTGGCTTTGTTACTAGGTTCTCAAGGACTTTTGCTACAAGTGTGGTCGGCTTGGGCATTCTAAAAGATGTACCTAGAAGGTTCAACTCACTGAATTCGACGAACGTAAATATGGTAAGGGATTAAGAGCGTCCCCTATTGGCTCCATCTCTACACATGTGTTTCCTCGCCAGGCTAGACCTAAGCAAAGTAGTTGTTCTAATAAGCAGCATTGGCACAAAAGTGGCATGTAGAGGTGGTTTCTATGGTATCCCGAATTAAGAATTGAAGGCACCTGCACGATAGTTTCAGGTGAACGTTGTAGCCAAACGGAGGGATATTGAGGTTTCTATGCAATCAAATGGTAACGACAATCCAACTCATGGCGACAGGGATAGGTTGAAGCTGACATCTGGGAGGATGCAACTTGGTTTACAGTGCACGTTACTTGGTACCAATCAACCTGAGGATGTTAGAAAGAGATCGTCTCTGGATGATCTTGATCACATGTGGCACCCTGATAGTTTTAGGACCTACTTTACGAATGGCTTATTAACGTTGGCTATCAATGGTATATCCCTCGATAAAGTTTGGTGTGACCCTAAAGCAAATCCTACCATTGGGCTTTCCTCAATGCCAATGGGCTTACCCACACTCAGCAATTCTTTAGGCCTGAGCACGGCTACGAGTTGGCTGGCCCACCTTGTGATTAGTTGTTAGATCCTAGCAACTCACTACCAATGGGGGACCCACCTATCGATCCATTACGTGGAAAAGCCAACAAATAGCATATGGATGAGAGTGCTACACCTAACCCCCTCCTCAACGTCCAAGAACCAAGGCACCTATTGGCCCATGGAAACCTCTCCATTTTGCTCAAGGCGGTGACCCTAAAAGAAAATAAAAATGAATGGTGGGGGACATGGTCGGCATGCAACTGGAGATATTGACTTTACTAGGAGAAGTTCATTTTACATAGGGGAAGACCAGGGGATATGTGAAGTCCTTATTTCTGCGTCCAAAGACTTGGAAAAGGCTAAATTCAATGGCCTGCTGGGAAGGAATAAGCACCAAAAGAATCTTGAATCGATTGCAGGTTTAGGAGACTCAGTCTTGCCGTCAACCATGAGTATTCTATTCTGGAACTGCTGAGGGCTTAGGAACCACCCGATAGTTCAGGCGTTGTGTGGGTTAACCCTGCAACAAGCTCCCAATATTGTGCTTCTCTCTAAAACTAAATACAATACGAACAGGCTATGAAATATCAGAGTGCAGTTGGGGTTCAATTATGCTTTTGGAGTAGACTTTTGTGGGGGATCAAGAGGTCTTGCCTTGCTATGGAATGATGACACTACTTTGGGAATTATATACTCTTCTTCCCACCATATTACCGTGAAGGTTGGCGGAATTGGTGATGCGAAGCATTGGAGGCTCACGGGTTTCTATGAGCACCCAATGACTGAGCGTAGGCATGAAACGTGGGACCTATTAAGGACATTGGCTTCAAGCTCCTTCATTCCCTAGGTTTGTGAAGGCGATTTCAACGAAATTCTCCTCTCCGCGGAGAATGAGGGAGGAAATTTACGCCACATCCACCAAATTCTCTTATTCCATGAAGCAATAGAAGACTGTAATCTCATGGATTTGGGGTTCAGAGGGAGAATTTTAGTTAGATAACCTCCCGCTTATGGGGGTATTAATGGACAGCTCGACCGTGTCCTCGCTACTCTATCCTGGAGGAATCTCTTTCCCAATTGCTCTTTTATCCACCTTAACCCATGCAAATCTGATCACATTCCAATTTTGCTCAATTACAATGGTAGGGATTCTAGGAAGGGTCATGGAAAGGCTTATTTCATATTTGAGGAATGGTGGACGTATCATGATTCTTGTAAGGAAGTGATCGCTAAGGCTTGGTTCGCCTCAATTACAAGGTTCCCTATGTTCCAGGTGGTGGAAAAATTTAAAGTGATGAAGGTTACTTTTCTAACTTAGCAGCACCAAAATTTCAAGGCTAGGAAATTGAAAATTGAGCAGGTTCATTCTTGGCTTAACATTTATATGGCTAACTCCTTGACTAAACCATGTTGGCCGAGAAGAATGATCTTTTGCAGAAACTTGATTCCTTTTGGCTCAAGAGAAAACCTTCTGGAGGCAAAGGTCTCGAATTCAATGGTTAAAAGAGAGGGACAAGAACACCAAGTTTTTCCACTAGAGAGCTACCACTCGAAAAACAAAAAAAAATGCAATTTATGGCCTTAGTGACGATAATGGGGAGTTGGTTGTGTCAAATGATGGTATGGAACACATTGATTTATCCTATTTTGACAACTTGTTCGAACCTCCCAAGTGGTGGATGACGAGGAAATAATCGGGGCCCTGGATCGACTAGTTACCGACAAGATGGCTACCTCTCTGAATGAGGATTTTTCTGAGGCAGAGATCAAGGCTACTCTCTTTAATATGCATCCTTCAAAATCCTCGGGCCCAGATGGATTTTGGCACTATTCTTTTAGAAATATTGAGACATCATTGGGAAAAACATTTCTTTGGCTATCAAATCTTTCCTCTCTTCTGGGAAGATGTTCAAGAAAATTAACTTCACTCATGTCTCCCTTATCCCAAAGCAAAGTCACCCCACTGAAATGCACCATTTCCACCCTATAAAGTCTATGTAATATGCTCTACAAAATTGCTTCCAAGGTCCTAACAAACCGTATGAAGGCCCTCATGTCGGAGCTAATCTCCTCGAACCAAAGTGCTCTTGTACCTGGTAGACAGATTTCTAATAATTCCATATTTTCCGCTGAGGTTGCCAACTATTTGAGGCGTCGACGCCGAGGTAAGAAGGGCTTTATGGCCCTTTAGCTCAATATGAGCAAGGCCTACGATAGTATTGAGTGGTCTTATTTGGAAAAGGATCTCCTGAATCTGGGCTTTCCGACAAAGTGGACGACTCTCATGAAGGCTTGTGTGAGTTCAGTTTCATTTGCTTTCCATATTAACGGGGAACCTAAAGGGCACTTCCATCCATCGAGGGGTCTTAGGCAGAAAGACCCGTTATCACCATATCTCTTTCTCTTATGCGTGGAGGGTCTATCCGCTATCATTTCAAAAAAGGGAATGGGAAAATCAGATTTTTGGAATTAATTTTTGTTGTGATGCCCCCATCATTCACATTTGTTTTCTTAGGGCTTATGAACGAGCATCGGAGCAAATGGTCAACCTTTCGAAGAGTTCTGTCTGTTTCAACAAAAACCTTAACTGGAACTCTCAGCTAGACTTGGCCTGAGAATTGGGTGTCTTTGAACTGATAAACATGATAAATACTTGGGGCTTCCTATGGTTATGGGCTGCAACAAGAGTGCTTGCTTCAACAACATCAAGGAACGTCTATGAATCAGTTACATGGTTAGAAAGATAATCTTATCAGTGTTCCTGGTAGAGAAATCCTTGTCAAGGTAGTGGCCCAATCCATCCCTCTCTACTCAATGAGCTACTACCTTCTCACCAAATCCTTTTGTGGGGATTTAAATCAACTGGTGGCTAAATATTAGTGGGGTGGTGTCGGTGATACACGTAAAATCCATTGGTTGGCTTGGGATAAACTATGTCTTTTAAGGTGTGATGGTAGTTTGGGATTCAAAAACCCACACGCTTTTAACCTTGACTTCTTAGCCAAGCAAGGTTAGAAGCTTTCTCTCTGCACCTTCCTCTTTGGTTGCACGGATGCTGAAGGCCAAATATTATCCTCACAGCTCCTTCCTAGAGGCGGTGATCAAGCTAGATGCTTCTTAAGGATGGAAAAGTATTTGAACTCCGAGGTAGGTCATTAATTCGGGCTCAAGATGGCAAATCGGCATGGGAGATTCGGTCCATATTTGGAATGATCGATGGCTCCTACTACCTTCGAGACTCAAATTTTTTTGCCTTAAACCTCTTTCATGCGGGGTGTTTTTTGTCAAGGATCTTATCGATCATAATGGGTGCTGGAAGGTATCTCTTGTTAAGAATCTCTTCACTAATATTGAATCTGATGTAACTTTGTCTCTTCTAATTAGCATCCGTTGTCCAGATGATCGATTGATCTAGCATTATGACAAAAAAGGTTCCTTTACGATTAAGAGTGCATGCCATATTGCATAGGATTCTTTACAATAGCGAAGGGAGGCTCCCTCGATGTCCTCTAATGCAAATTCCTTGGGCCTACTCTGGAAGAAACTCTGGGCAACCAATGTACCTACCAAGGTTAAAATTTGTGCTTGGAAAATTGCTAGAGATATTATCCTCACCAAGATGAACCTGAGAAAAAAGAGGGCCAATTCTGATCTTCTTTGCTTATTTTGTGGCGCCCCTGAATAATCTACCCCGCATGTGATGTGGGACTGTGCTTTTGCCAAATGCATGTGGCTAGCCTTACCTGTTAGTCATTCCTATGTGCCTTACCCTTTAGATGTGCTTAGTCGTACAATTCTTTGGGTTGAGCACCTTTCGACTCCTAATTTTGAAATTTGCCTTATGGTGTTGTGGGCTATCTGGAGAGCAAGGAATGATAAGGTTGAAAGTCTGGATATTATTCTATCTCGCTATCTCTATTAGTGGCAGGAGTCTAATCGCTCATTGCATTGTCGACCTCCCTCCTTTTCCTCCTGTTACTTCCTATTGGTCACGCCTTCCTACTTCTACGTTTAAAACTAACATTGATGGTGCGTGAAATGAGCAGTCCAAACGGGGAGGTATTGGTGTGGCGATCCGGGATGATCAGGGTGTTTTTGTGGCAGGTGTGTCAAAAACTTTTGATCATATTGGCTTTCCTATGGTTAGTGAGGCATTGGTTGCTAGAGATGGTGCTTTGCTGGGGACTCAAAGGGGTTTTCAAAACTTCATATTAGAAAGCGATTCCCTCAAGATTGTGGCTGCACTCAATGATCCTTCCACTAATTTGTCTATCATTGGGCATATTATTGAGGATTCTAAGGCGCTTCTTGCCTCAGTCACTGGAGCTATTTCTACCAATGTTCGTCGTCAAGCAAATGGTTGTGCCCACCGGCTAGCACGTTATGCTCTACTTTCAAATTCCAATTGTATCTGGAATGGGATCCCATCCGGATCTGATTCTTAACCCCCTTTTGAAAGATGTTTTGTTGTTGTGTTCCTTGGATTTGAATGAATGAAATGTTATCTCCCTTTCTTAACAAAAAAAAAAAAAAAAAAAATTTCCATTTGCAAGGTGGACGGTAAAATTCAATCGATCAAGAATAATGCACTCTTTTTTATTTTAATATAGATTTTGGTAGCTTGCTAGTAAGACATATGCATGCTACTGTCAAAGTTGTATAATTACTTGCCTAGCTTGAAGTCCTACTATTGCCTCAACCAAGAAAAACCTAATTTGCATTATTTGGCTTAAACGATAAATGTTTGTGGAAAACTCCTCTTGGCCATCTACTACACATATTCGAAAGTAATTATTGGCTTATGACCAAGCAATTATTTCTTGCTAATCGTTTTTTATAGATATAACGCCGATTGTGCAAATCCATATATTTAAAGAGTTCATAATGACTTTTAAATGCTAATGATTTTAGCACCTCAACTTTGAGTTACATAACAAACTCATACTTGAACATTTTAATGTTCTACATCAACGTACTAATTCTTTACAATGTCAGACATTCGTTAAAAAATCCATCAGTGTAACCGTTACTTGATGAATTGGAAAGTACAAGTCTCACATATTCGCTAACCATCAAATTTGTGCCATGTGGCAAAAAGTTTTAAAATATATTTTATTATTAAGAATGCCAAAAAAAACTAATTGAAATATATAATTACTTTTTTTTTTCAATAAAAAATAATATAATTACTTAATTAAATATAGAGTAAGCTGTTGATTTACCTTTGGAACTCTCACTTAACTTTCGATTTTCCCCTTGAACTTTTCTATTGGAAAATTAAGGACTCAAACTAATTTTTTTAGCCGATTTGCCCCCAACCGTTAGTTTTTCATATATTCCATCCATATTTCTGTTAAGTGAGACCATGTGCACAACATGTGAGGGTATTTAAGTCATTTTACTCTTAAAATGATTAAAAAACTAAAATAAATAAAAAACAAAACTTTCCCTCTATTTTTCCCTGCTAATTCCTATCCTCAATTTTATTTTTCCCTCTCATTCCTATGCATGAGAAATGACATATGGTGTTATTGTCTTCATAAGTAGCTAAGTTAGTCTTTTTCTTGAAGCATGTACTACCATTTTTATTTTCTCTAACAAATTAATAATTTGACAAATGCTTATAGTGTTATTGTCTCCAAAGCAGTGCATTAATATAAGAAACATGTTCATAATACTCATAAAAAATGCTCAAGATAATTACGTACTTTTGATAATGTCATAATAATCCCAATACAATTCCACAAAATGATCCTTAAGAAGTTGGAAAACATAAGAGATTTTACCATCCATAATGTATATAACCCATAGAATCTCGATTACAAAATATGGGCATTCCGGTTAACCAAACACAAGCAAAATAAGGTTTTAGTTATCAAAACAAGAGCACAAACATTCTGCTCGAAACGCACGTAACACGTGGAGATCAACTACACTTTCCATGGCCTTCCCCATTTGGTTGGAATCTTGTACCTAAACCTATTTTCATTTCTAATGGCTGAGTAAGGTTGAAGGTGTTATGTTTTCCAACTTCTTAAGGATCATTTTGTGGAATTGTGTTGGGATTATTATCACATTATGAAAAGTATATAATTATCTTGAGCATTTTTTTATGAGTATTATGAACATGTTTCTTATATTAATACACTGCTTTGGAGACAATAACATCATGAGCATTTGTCAAATTATTAATTTGTCAATGAAAATAAAAATGGTAGTACATGATTCAAGAAAAAGACTAACTTAGCTACTTATGAAGATAATAACACCATATGTCATTTCTCATGCATAGGAATGAGAGGGAAAAATAAAATTGAGGATAGGAATTAGCGGGAAAAATAAATTGAGGATAGGAAAGTTTTGTTTTTTTTATTCATTTTTAGTTTTTCAATCATTTTTAAGAGTGAAATGACTTAACTACCCTCACATGTTGTGCACATGGTCTCACTTAACAGAAATATGGATGGAATATATGAAAAACTAACGGTAGAGGGCAAATCGGCTAAAAAAATTAGTGTGAGTCCTTAATTTTCCAATAGAAAAGTTCCGGGGGGAAATCGAAAGTTAAGTGAAAGTTCAGGGGATAAATCGACAGTTGATTCTTAAATATAAACTAGCAAAGGTCACACGCTCCATATGTGAGAAATATAATTTTTATTTTTCTGAAATATTTTTTTTTATGGTAGGAATTATGGCAGGCATAAAAAGGTGTTGTCAATTATGGCGAGAGAGAGAGAAAGAGAGTTTAGAGGGTAGTGATAGAATGGAGAAAAACTTGCGGAGCACAACTTGCCACTAAACTGTGTTGACACTCACTCAAAACTTGCCATTTATTAAACTAAATTAATAAGGGACTCCATACTAATTTTAAGTAAAAATTAAAAAATAAATTAGTACATAATTAATTAGTTATTAAAATTGAATAACAAACATAAAGGCTTAATTTTCTCAAGCACACCTCCTCCCTTATTAGTACTTTTCGACAAAAAAAAAAAAAAAAAAAAAAAAAAAAAAAATCTCAAGCGCACCTCCTCCCTTCTACTTGCCATTCCCACCCACTCCGATCATAAATCAATCCATGCCCAAAAATATATTTGAATCTTGTTCACTTCATCTAACCTAGAAAAACCTTGTTATTTTTTCCTGATCATTTTTTCAATTAATCATACCAGTACGCTAATTGTATAGAAATCCTTTTTCCTTTACTCAGCCATTTTAATCTCCCAAGCTGTAAGAGACTGCCATTTCCATTTGTCCCAAGGTCAACATCTTTATAATTCAGATATGAACACCTTTGTGACTTTGACGTACAAGGTGTCAAAAGCCTTCTTATCAGATCAAATTTTATATCTGCCACCTCCACCCCTTCGTCTTTCCGATGGAGGTGGACTGGGGTGGGGTTTGTGTTTCATGTCTTCATCTTTTACTTTTAAATATTTTTTTTAGGTTTTATGTTAATATTCTGAAACTGTTAAACAATTCTTATATTCAATGTTTTAACAAATGGCAAGTTTTGAGTGGATGGTAGTGCCACTTAGCACATTCCAGTGGCAAGTCGAACCTCACATAAGTTTTTCTCGATTGAGTGACATGGTTGTGGGGGTGATGAGTCCATATTATACCATATATTTTACCCTAATCTTAGTATTAATTTATTGGTTATTTTGGTAGAATTTTGATACTTTGTTATGTATTTTCAATGTAGGACATTCAACTTCCTCTGGAGCAAAAAGTGATCAAATGGATGAATTTTGGAGTGATTCCAACTGGAGAATGTTCATGTTCCTTTCAAGATGATTGTATCAAAATTTCAGATTTTTCTACCAAGCCGTTTGACCGTGGCGATGAAATTAAGGCCCAGCGCGCATCTTTCCAAGATTGACGTTTATGGACGTTTTGGGTATTTTGGAGGTCAGGATGGCATATTTGAGGAAGATTCATTCTGATGAGTTGTAGGGGGACGTCTTTAGCTTTCAAATGACCTTTTGGGACCAAATCGGAGTTGATTTGGTCAGTCAAAAGTGTGATTTTATGAGAAGTCCGAATTTTAGTTTAAATAGGAAACCTCTTATTTTCTGTTTTATTATTCTATTATGTTTCCTAGTTTTAGTCTAAGGCTTTTTAGGGTTTTATTTTGTATTAGTATAAATAAGATATTTAGCCATTAGGGTGAAAGAGGAGGGAAAAAAGGGCGAAAACGCACGCACTTAAGAGAGCTTTTGGATTCATGTTTATTTTCAAGGTGTTTTCTATACTTGTTTTTAATAATATTTCGTTGTATATATGATTGTTAGTAGCTAATTTCCGTTTGCTAGGGTGAGGCCACGAGCCTTAGCAAGAATACATAGTTTCTTTTCAATTTGCTTATAATATTATGCATGCAGGTTTGAATTATTAATCACCGGTTTAAACTATCTATTTGTCTTAATACTTAGCTACCATTAGGATCTTTAGAAAAGTAATTTGATGCAATTTTGGTTGAAGGTCAGTCCCTGAAATTGAGGAAGGCTTATTGTGATTAATATGTGCAAGTTCACTTAGGATGAATACCACATCTTAAGGGTTGTATGGTTTTTCAAAAGGTTTCACAAAGTTTAATGAGTCATGCATGTTTAGATTTGATCTGAATACCATAGACATGTTACATGTTTGATATACACTCTATGTTGAGGGTCCAAGTAGGCATATATTAGGAAAACCTAACCTTCAAAATATGCATGTGTAATTCATAAGTAATTGGAAGAACTACATAAGATTGTTAAGGTAGCGGTGGAACCTAGGTTTTTACAATTTAATTTTAAAAAAGTAGGCATATATTAGGAAAACCTAACCTTCAAAATATGTATGTGTAATTCATAAGTAATTGGAAGAACTACATAAGATTGTTAAGGTAGCGGCGGAACCTAGGTTTTTACAATTTAATTTTAAAAAACCGTTTTAGTTTATTTTATTTTGTCACTTTATTTAATTATTTTCTATTAAATTCGTTTTTATTATTTAAATCACCTTCTTCCAAAACTTTGTTTTAAGTAATTAATTAAGATTTGATTTGATACAAATTATTCATTCAATTCCTGTGGAGAATGACCTTACTAGAGTCATCTGTACTACAATTACCTTGTACTCTTGTAAGTGGTAAAATCCCTATCAAGAAATTGACGCCATTGCGGGGATTGTTTTAAATAATTTGTGCTTATCAACTCTTAGTTAATTATTATATTTGTATATATCTTTTTATTTACTTGATTTTTTTAATTTTTTTTTTTTTAGGTAACAATTTGTTGATTTTGAAAGCCAATCAGCAATGGATTGGTTTGGATCCTCGCAAGGAGCACCCACAGTTTGTGCAATTTGCAATTTGAATACTCATGATGTTATGTATTGTTCCCAACAGCAATATTTTCCAGAGTTTGTGCATCACCATATTAATATGAGGAACAATTTTCAGAGGCTTAGGTGCGATTCCTACTCAAATTTTTAGCCATCATGCCCAGAGCATCAGAATTCTATGTGGGAGTGTATTCAACAACCTTTTGAACACCCTTATGCACCTGCTGATAGGGAGATTGCAGTTGAGAAATTGGCAGAGAGTATCCTGACAAGGTTTGATCAAGCCGATCAAGAAATTCATAGTATTCATAAATCAATGAAAAATCTGGAACAGCAAATTGGACAGCTTGCATATCAGTTGGCAGAACAAGACAACAATTCCAATTCAAATTTTCCTACTTAACCAACTGCCAACCAACAGGTTCAGAAGAGTGCTGTGCAGAACAATCATTGAGATGGAAAAAAACCTACGATACTAGGATGGAAGAACCCCAATTCGATGACTCACGCCCAAAGAAGGAAATAGCACCTGCCGATCCTAAAATTCCCACAGAACCATTTACTGCTCAAGTTTATACGCCACACATACAATATCCCGAGGCTGCAAAGCAACCAACAAAGTTGCATGAACGCATTGAAACTGACGAGTTGGACAGGGCAGTTCAGAACAAATCAGAATCTGGAAAATCACATGGTCGGCACGTGGAGACTGTAACCTTGGATACACGACAAGCAGCTACTGATGAAAATGTTTTAGCTGCTTTCACAGTGGCTTCTAGGACCCCTACACAGAAACACACATGCATGAGCTATCTATTTTCTTGCATTGTTTAATCTACACTGTGCTAACGAAATTGAAGGTGGGAAGAGGGAGAGTAGTTACCTTTGTGAGGACTGGGGTCTGGAAGAGACGATATGGAGCTTAGATGTGCCTTCATTTCATGGCAGAAACTCCTCGGCCTTGGGTTGTGCAGAGACGAGAGAGTGTTGAGGTGCAGTTAGGATCGGAGCAAAATAAGAGAGAGGGATGACAAAATGAGAGAGGAGAGCTATTTTTCATTCTAGAGAGAAATGATGCAATGCAGGAGTGCACTCATGGTGTTGGGCTCGAGGACCGCACAAGTTGAGAGAGAGAGAGAGAGAGAAACGGCAGCTGGATTGGAAATGAGGAATGCAGCTGTTACGTCAGCTTATACAGTTCCAGGTGTAGGGTTTTCACACAAGTGTTCTGCACGTGCAAGGCTCAGCGCCTCACCTTGTTCCACCAGGTCACGGGTTCAAATCAAGCCCGCAGCACTCTTGGATTTTTTTTTTTTTTCAGCACCTTCTTTGATGCTCTCATGTCCCAGGTTCACCCAGGTGTGTCCAGTTCCATTCCCCTTATTTTATCTTATTTTTGCGTTGTATCATTTTATGGTTGTTTTGCTTGTCTTTTGTTTTATTTTCTAGTTTTATTTTTCGTCTTTCTATTTCTAGTTAATAGAGGTGGTTGTTTATTTTTATTTTTTGCTGTTTTAGTTTATTTTTGCTTTTCTTCTATTTTCCATACCTTGAGGACAATGTGTGATTCAAGTTTGGGGGTGGGAAATAAAAATCTTAGGTTTTTAATTTTTATGTCAAGTTAACAATTTTTACTCTTTTTAAGTTAATATCCATAGATTATTTTAAACGTTAGAGCAAATGGACATTGTGAAGATTAATCCCACATTAGAGTCTTTTCTATTTATCGTTGCTTAGACACTAATTCACAAGTTATACTTTGACAATTTGCATATTCACATCAACATGGTTTGTGGGGAGTGAGATTGAAACACTTACTTTTAGTCTAAGTTTATTTTTTATTTTTGTTTAAAGTAAAGTTAGTTATTGTTATTAAGTAATAATTGTTCCACCCGAGACTTTACTTAGTAACCGGGTCAGTCCTGCCCGATCAATAGTGATTCTCATGTCAAACGGTAGACTCTTGGCATGGGGCAGGGTGGTTAGTTGGTTTTGTAGCCTTTGCAGCTCAAGTTAGTAATTCCTCAGGGGTGTTCTCCACCTAGTGCCCTAAAGCCTTAGTGGTATGGGAATCATTGAGACCTAAAGCTCGCTACATGGGTTGGATCGAAAGCTTAAGTGAACTAACATTGCATGACCACTACTGTTACTGAAAGAAAAAAATGTGTGAAAAAAAAATGAAAAAAAAAAAAGAGAAGAAAATTCGAAAAAGAGAAAAAAATATGTAAAGTTAGTACGTGTGGAATAAAAAGGACAAGAAGTAAGGGTTTTAGTCGAGCCTCTTTAACTATGTTGGTTCACTTTTACACCAAGGGAAGTTCATGAATTCTTTTCTAATTGATTCTAAATAGCTTAGACTCTGTGGTAGTATTAGTTTGAACTTTTGGAAAGATGTTTTAATTTTTAACATTTTCTATGGATTGCAACTTGAAGATGAAAATTGTGCCTTAGTTGAGTTTTAACAAAGTTTTTATGTTTGCTAATTTTTGTCTTTGTTTTTTAGTTTTGTTTTGCTTGAGGACAAGCAAAAAGCTAAGTTTGGTGGTATTTGATGAGTCCATATTATACCATATATTTTACTCTAATCTTAGTATTAATTTATTGGTTATTTAGGTAGAATTTTGATACTTTGTTATGTATTTTCAATGTAGGACATTCGACTTCCTCTGGAGCAAAAAGTGATCAAACAGATAAATTTCGGAGTGATTCTAATTGAATGATGTTCATGTGCCTTTCAAGATGATTTTTTCAAAATTCCAAATTTTTCTACCAAGCTGTTTGACCGTGGCGATGAAATTAAGGCCCAGCGGCGGCTTTCCCAGATTGACATTTCTAGACGTTTTGGGTATTTTGGAGGTTAAGATGGCATATTTTAAGGAAGATTCCTTCTGAGGATTTGTAGGAGACGTCTTCATCTTTCAAAAGAGACCTTTTGCGACCAAATCGAGTCGATTTGGTCGGTCAACAGTGTGATTTTCTGAGAAGTTCGAATTTTAGTTTAAATAGGAAACCTCTTATTTTCTGTTTTATTATTCTATTATGTTTCCTAGTTTTAGTCTAAGACTTTTTTGGATTTTATTTTGTATTAGTATAAATAAAATATTTAGCCATTAGGGTTAAAGAGGAGGAAAAAAAAGGGAGAAAACGAACGCACACTTTAGAGAGCTTTTGGATTCAAGTTTATTTTCAAGGTGTTTTCTATCTTGTTTTTAATAATGTTTCGTTGTATGATTGTTAGTAGCTAATTTTCGTTTGCTAGGACGAGGCCACGAGCCTTAGTAAGAATATGTAGTTTCTTTTCAATTTGCTTATGATATTATGCATGCATGTTTCAATTATTAATCACCGGTTTAAACTATCTATTTGTTTTAATGCTTAGCTACCATTAGGATCTTTAGAAAAGTAATTTGATGCAATTTTGGTAGGAGGTCAGTCCCTGAAATTGACGAAGGTTTCTTGTGATTAATATGTGTAAGTTCACTTAGGATGAATACCACGTCTTAAGGTTGTATGGTTTTTCAAAAGGTTTCACAAAGCTTAATGAGTCATGCATATTTAGATTTGATCTGAATACCACAGACGGGTTGCATGTTTGATATACACTCTATGTTGGGGGTCCAAGTAGGCATATATTAGGAAAATCTAACCTTCAAAATATGCATGTGTAATTCATAAGTAATTGGAAAAACTGCATAGGATTGTTAAGGTGACGGCGGAACCCTAGCTTTTTACAATTTAATTTTCAAAAATCGTTTTCTTTTAGTTTATTTTATTTTGTCACTTTATTTAATTATTTTCTATTAAATTCGTTTTTATTATTTAAATGATAAGATCACCTTTTTCCAAAACTTTGTTTTAAGTAATTAATTAAGATTCAATTTGATACAAATTATTCATTCAATCCCTGTGGAGAACGACCTTACTAGAGCCATTTATACTACAATTACCTTGTACTCTTGCAAGTATTTTAAGTGTTTTTATCCCTACTTTTGCAGATGGTAAAATCCATATCATGAGGTTTAGAAAAAATAATAAAAAAAAGTTGGTTGTATGAAATTACTTTGATACTCACATATTTTTTTTCTTTTTAACATTTTTCAGTTATGTATTAAATGTTATAATTATAATTTCAATGGTTTTTTTGTTGGCAAAGAAAGTTCTATTATGAATATGTGGTTTAGATTAAGACCCTCCTCCACCTTGAATTTTACCGTGAAAAACTTCCCCTGCTGTTTCTAATTTTGCACTGGGGATTTTGATTTATGCAAGAGCTTGGAGATAGGTAGACAATCATTTTCGAATTCAATCGCATCCCCTGTCAAATTTCTAATGAAATAAAGAATTTATTATGCAGCAACTTTCACCTCGTTTGTTCATTCTTTTGCTTTTACAGTAGTGGGAATACTGTAAAAGCCCAAATAACACACAACTTTGAAATTTCACATAATTCCAAGTCTAAAAATTCAAAGATAGTGTCAAGGGAGTCTTCTTTAGCCCACTTCGTGTTATTCGGTTAGCAACTTAGGAGTCTTGAATTGTATTAAGCACGACTACGATTGGCAAACTACGGGCATTGGGACATGGTCCCCAACCAAATGTCCAATACACCATTCGGCTTCCGAACAGATTATACAACCTAAGGATTGTGGGTTATAACATTCAAACATGGGCTCTACGCCATTCGATGGAATGTTCAAAAGGGCGATTCAAGAATCTTTCGAGGGGTGGCTCTGAGTCCCGAACCCGAGTATGATTACTTCTATCTAGGACCGTGTTTTAAGTCAAGTACTTTCTGCAACTCAATGTTAAGCAAGTTCGAATGAGGCATCAAGACTAGGGAAATCCTCAAGAGGAATTTTGTTCGAATGGAGCTCTGATACTCGAAAGTGCCTTAGCCAAGCTAGTTAAGCATAGTCTGATCAAAAACGTTTAGGTCTGGCGCATAGGTTCTGACAAAAGGATTTTAAAAGTGTTTCGGACCCATATACAAGCAACCAAATCCTTAACGAACTTTTATTTAAGATTCACTAAGGACAAGCACGAAATTTGAATTGAGAAGGAAGTCCTCTTAGTAACACGCAATCTTTAAAATTCTAAAACCCAAAATGGGACAAGGTGAACGGATAAGCATGTAAAGACCTACACGTTGCAATTTGCTTGCAGACTCATTAATATTTGTTTAGATGTCAGAAGTAACGCCCTGTGCCGCGTAATTAGAATCATAAAATTTCGGCTGTTGTAGATGATCTTGACAAGTGGTATAATTAAGCTGTAGCGTAAGGTATTTACAAAGTTACAACCATACGTTGGGATGGGCGCATTTTGTGGGATAATCAACTATCATCAGTGGCTCCATATACGGCAAAAGTTTGAAAATTTATTAATACATTTGGTAAGAAAGGCCTCAATATGGTGATCAATGGTCATTACCTTTGACCAACTTGACGGAATTAGTAATCATAATTAGGTTTAGTTACTTTTTTAGGTGATTAATATTAGTTTCAGTTTCTTTTAAATGTACTTAAGGCCGTGTTACAATTGGCAAACTAAGCTATTTTAGTTTTGCATGGCGCGGGTGTTTTGGCGACTTATAGGGGTTCTTCCATGGCTAAAGGTCATACAAAATAAAAATATAAAGAATTTATTTTCTACATCCTAAAAAATAAAGAAATTCATCCTATAAATATTATCATAACTAAATACACCAACAAAGACGTACGTCTCAATTGATTTCCCATCAATCAATCGTCCCAAAATCTCTTCCAGCAGATATAATCCGAAGATTATTACGATTACATATTAATCAACATGGAAGGTTTGTGCAAGAACAATATTTCATTAGCCTTACTTTTGTTTTGCCTGCTAGGATTAGTTTGCGCACAAGACTCACCCGATGATTATGTGAAAGCCCACAACACCGCTCGAGCGGAGGTGGGTGTTGTGCTGATGGAGTGGGACGAGGGGCTAGCAGAGAGCGCCAAAAACTATGCAAACAAACAGGCCACTGGCGGCTGTGAACTTAAGCATTCGGGTACTGTATTGGTGAAAATATTGCAGTAAGCCCTGACGGCGACTTATCCGCTGCCATGGCTGTGGAAGGATGGGTGAGAGAGAAAGCGGATTATGATTACAGCACCAACGCTTGTGCCCCGGGCAAGCAGTGTGGCCATTACACGCAGGTGGTATGGCGTGACTCAGGTCTTGTAGGGTGTGGTAAAGCGGAGTGTGCCGATGGAAGTTCCTATGTTGTGTGCCACTATGATCCGGCTGGAAATTCTGCTGGAGAGAAACCTTACTAAGTTACAAAGGAACTTGAATAAAAATCGTGTGCCTTACTAAGTTACAAAGGTTCTTACCCAAATTTGAGACCACCCACAACAATTTCAATTTGTACATTCTTAATCAACTTCACCAAGACGAATCTTAAACATGCAACACAGGAATGAATCAAATAATCCGAATATGGACCAAAACTTAAAATAGCTTACCTTCGCGTTAGCAATTGATTATTCATTTTCCAGAACACAATATATGAAATTCAATCGTTTTTAAGGGTAACGAAATTCATTGACCTCCCTCTTATGGTAGCCTATAATCATCTTCTTCTCTCTCTTCACAACCATTGTTAATATATCAATGTCAAAATTGTCTGGATACTTGTCTTGAATTCCAGAAACTGGGATTGGGAAAAAAGAAATCATGTTTGAGTTGTTCTGCTAAGCATAGTATAGTGAAGTGAAATAATGTTCGGAAAACCATCAAAAGAGACCACCTGGAAGCAAGCAGAACAAACATTATGACTTCTATCATCAAAGTTGAGTAATTGATATATATATATATATATGACTCTAGGAAAATTGCAGCTCTTAAGGCAGACTTACGGCAGTGAGTTTCTAAAGGATTACAATCCGTGCCTGCATCATCGCACAGGTGATGGCAAAATATGATATCAATAAATGGAAAAAAATTCAACAGCCATCATTTATTTATAGGACTAGTAAAAATTCATTTGCATTAGCTCTGGATCAAGTTCAACTCAAAGCTACAAAAATTTCTTTCTATACCTTCAACTTATCTAAGCGTATCACAAGTTCACATTAGCAAAGAAAATAATCCATTAATCAAAGCGGAACCTTCTGTACGTTTATCTAACAAATAAAACATAAAATCTCTGCACATGTTAGAGCATAAAGGCATGAAGAATAGCTTGACGACAACCTTTAAATCTTCTTGGTAGGAGTCAACTGAATTCTGAAGTCAATAATTTCTTTCTATACCATATACCACAAAGCTAATTAGCCCCATAAATTAGCTCCACTTAGAACTAGAGATTAGAGAAACCAAATGCTGGTGATTACTAAAGAGATCCTTCTATATTTCAACAAGTTCAAAAGAATAATTCACTACGGGTTCCTTCTCATAGCTAGCAGTTACATGATGAAACACATGGTGAAGCATAAGGGGTTCTTTTACGAAAGAAAATCATCGAGTAATGAGCTGCTAACATTTCAAAATAAGCACACTAGGATGCGGTTGGTAAATATTAACACGTAAACATGAAACAAAAACGCAGAACACAAATACCTGCTCATAATGTAACCATAAAGAATGGATGTTGAGTTTAAGTCTGTACTCCTAGGTCATTTACTCTGTGTAGATTTACAACCAAAACACAAACATACCACTAACAAATACAATTCCCAAGCACAAGTTGGATTACTAACTCTGGATTAGACTGGATTCCTTATTAGTGTAGTTCAGTGTTTGTTCCATACTGGGACTAAGTTAAATGAGACTAAAAGGGATTCGCCAGGACTCACAACCTCACTAAAAGTTTCAACGAGAGCCCTCGAAAAGGAAGGGACTGCTAAGACCATCTTCTTCTCTGTCGCCTTCTCCTTGTCTAAGTCCTAGAGCCCCCTCTTCCGTCTTCCTTCTCTGCAAATCTTCCACCTATTCCTCCTCCGACAAGACCCATAACCTCTACCGCCTCCGACCGTCGTGGGCACATATCACCGCAGATGGTTTCGTTGAAACCTAAATCACGAGATCTTTGTGAACCCACTAGTGGGTGAGGAACATGACTGCGATGGAGGAATTTGGAAAGCCAAGAACGCCAGGCGTCCACAACGGTGATGAAGACTGCGAAGTGGCTTGGGGTCGCCGCCTCAGATGCTAGGATGCTGGGACCGGCGAAGAAGATGGAGGCAGCAGCCTGAGACGCTCTGATTTACGGAATTGGAGTTGGTTTTGAGACACTATTTTGACGACGGGATAGTCTGCAATTGTGGAATTGGTTTTCGAGGAGGAAAGTTTTCAGAGAAAAAAAGAGATAATTAATAATAGAATATTAATAAAAAGGGATTAAATAATATAATATTAAAATTTATTAATTATCTGTTTTTAGTACGACACTGTCATAAACGTTTTACCAAGTTAGTCCAGCTTAGTCTATTCCAAGCTAGTCTAGCTTAGTCCCTGAAGCTAGTCCAGTCCGAGATAGTCCGGTGCTACAAACGTACCCTTATGGTTTGTTTTATGATTTGGATGGTGTAATCATTGAAAAAGGCATTTTTGTTTTAAAATGTTATAATTTTGTGTCCTATAGGGGTGGAACAAGTCATTCTGAGAGGGGAGGTGGAACGAAAATTCAGCCAAAACTCGTTCCGTGTGACAAGCGTGTCCCACTGTCCTTGGGGTACCAAACGTGGGACTGAGGGCTTTCCATCCCACTAAGTTCTATCTCATCTCACTTACTAAGCAATACTGTAACTAATGACTGAAAGCGTTTTTAATAAAAGTATTTTTGTGTTCCAAAAGCACTTAAAGTGCATTTTTCAAGCATCAGTTTTATGCTTCTTGTTGCATGAAGCAAGTGCTTTTTCCAAGATTCACTTGCATAATAAGGATTGATTCCAAAAACACTTTTATCAAAAGCACTTTTAGTCATTTTAAAAATACTTCTACCCATTGCCCTAAAATTGGTTGGTTGCCAAAGACATGGGATAGTTAGGCTTTGGGCTTATACCTTTCCATACCAGTATTAAGATGGATGTATGGTCAGTACATTTTTGGGCGTGTCTACTATGCAGTCAATTAGCACAGACCATTCGTATGGACTAAGGGTAGGCACGGGCCGAGCCTGACCCAAATTTGGAAGGACCTGACTGGACCCATTTAAAAAAGAGACGGGTCGGGCGGGGCCGTGTGTTACAAATCTTATCATTGGAACTAGACCTAACCTGGCCCGTTTCAAACGGGCCGGCTCAAGACGGGTCCACGGGTCTTTCTTTTTTTCCTGTTTAGATCGCCTCCCGAACTTCGACTCAGTCTTCGACATTAAGACCCTCACAGTCACAATCTCATGCTCCACCACAGTCACAATCTCCAGCTTCATTTCGTTCACCATGCATAGCACATTCTCAATCGTGCCGGGTCGAGCCAGCAGCTTATGCAACTCGAAGACCGAGTTAACCGCCATAGGTCTCGTAGAAGTGCATCTGCAGCATGTTAGAGAACGAGTGATCGATCGACGGTTGAGGGTAGACTCTAAAGATTCGAGGCTAGGGCTTTGGCGAAGAAGGTGGCGACTTTACGTATGGCGCCTGTTAGTGAACCTACTAGGTTGCCAACAGAGGGTTCTGATCTACAGAATCACAAAGCAGAAACAGATATAAGGAAGAGAAGAGACGGCGGTGCGTACCTCTTGGGCAGCGAGTCATGACAGCGAGAAAAACCTAGGATTTTTGAGTCGGCGAATATCAGAAAGATTAACAATTTCGAGGAAGGAAAAATGTAAAAAACTATTTGGCCTCCCAAAGGCCCTCAATGTTCGGTGGGCCTCAAATACCAAACTTCTTACCTCTTGTTGGTGGGCCTCCAAAGGCTTTGGTAGGAGTGTGTAAAGATTTAAACAGTCCGGGGTGGGGACCTGTTTTTTTCCAATCTTTAGAACCGGCCCGGCCTGCCCCGTTTTGTATTTATAATTTTTGGACCCGCCCTGTACCCACCCCGAACAGCATGGATCCGGCCTGACCCGCGGGTCCAAGACCCATTTGCCCACCCCTAGTGCGGACCGTAATCTCACAAGTTGAACTGGGTCTTTAAGACCTGGTGTGATGTACGCGCATCCTTGTCGAAAAGAGAGATAGAGTTGGGAAGAGAAGGCGATTGCAGACTGGGAAGAGGCAACTACAGGTGGATTGAGGCTCCTTATACAAAACATCGCAGATGGAACACCTCGACATCTCTCTTGAAGCTCTAAAGTTGAGTTTCGAAGCTCAATGTGTGGGAATTATGAATGTCTATAGCTGCAAGAAGCATACCTCTCTATTTTAATAAAGGTCAGTTTTGATTGAAGTTCACAAGGGTGGTTCCTCTACAACCTTTACATCTCGATTTAAGCGTTGAAGGTCAGTTCCTCCAAATCCCACTACTGTGAACATGTTTTGTGAAGATATGAGACTTACATTGTTGTCATATTGCTCCACTGCTTAGGTCATTTGCTCCACTGCTTCGGTCATTTGCTCCAAGTTATACAGCTTTTACCATTTCGTTCCTCTTCCGAAATTAAGGTCTAAGTCTTTTGTTATCAAAATCTATTCCAGGTATGTTTGTACGATACTTTTTATTTCAAAGAATTTGATTCCATAATGCTGGGTTGTTACAACTAGATATCAGGAAATTCTTGAAATTCGATTTTAGATATATACGGGTAAAACTTGTGTTGGGTTGTGATAAGTTGTGTTATATCTGTGTACTTTTGAAGCAACAAGTTATTGAATTGGATTTTGATAAGGGATGAGTTTGAAATAGAAGAAAGTGAGGATGTAGATACGGAAGATGAATTTGGTGCAGAGGATAGAATTTATGGTACTAGATGTAGACGATGAGTTGAAACCTAAATTGAAGGGTAAATTACATTTCACCCCTCAGGTTTGTGGCCAATCACAACCTCATACAACATCTTTAATTTCATACATTTATTATTATGTCATTTCAATGTTACATTTTATGTTAGTTCTTCCATTATATGCTTACGTGGCTATTGTGGACCCCAACTAGGGCCTAGACTTACGCAATGACCCTACAAGGAAATTAAACCAAAGTGGCCCACACCTTCACCGGGAACCTAAACATAGGAAGACACAGACTTTCTTCGCAACCACATCCTCCCCGTTGCCGTAATCATTTGATCTGTATCCACCACCACTGCCTACGTGGCTATAGTCCCCATCGTCACTGAGGACAAGATCATCGAGCTCGACAACGTGTAGAAGAGATGCACAAAGACAAGGAGGTGGATGAAGCAACTCTAAGCTATTGGGCTTCTGTTAAAACTAATTAGGCCCATTACATATGTATTTCCATTAGGCCCATTACACCTCAAACCCTATTATCTTTAGATAGATTTAAACCTCTTTATGATGTAGAAAGGGTATGAATGAAGAATATTGTTATCTACTTTCTTAATTTCTCCGCATTTTCCCTTTCTTTCCCCTTTACGTGAAATGAGTTCCATCAATTGGTATCCAAACCCAAGGTTCAGTTCCACTGGGAGCACCTGTACAAATGGTTGTTACCACAACCGTGGTGGAGGCAAAAAATGAGTCTTGATCTAATCATAGGGCGGCTCAATTTTGAGAGGTACAAAACCTGATGCTAACGATTTCCTTATGACAAGTTGAGTTTCAGTCATGCATAGCTGAAATTAACAAGACAATGGTCCAAAACGGCACCATTCAACAATCCTGAGCGAGTGTCTATAAATCTCCTACAATAGCAGTGTATGATCCTTGCGACGCCTTCGATCCACATGGGCGAGCAAACCTACCATCCTCATCTGGAAATTTGGTTCAAATCGAAGGTCACTTGAATCTTTGGTAGGTTCGGACCGAGGGTTACTTGAATCTTTATGTTTTCAATTCTGAGAACCATCAGGTTTTTCCTTATGAACTTGACCTGGGCCTTGATTCTACAGTTTGTTTATGGGTTTGGTTCCAAAAAAGGGAGGAAGAAGGATAAACAACAATTGAGATTCTAGGTTCCAGAGAGAGCTGGGAGTTGGAGATTTGATAAAATTTAATAAAAAAACCATTTAATAACGAATTAAAAAATATTTGAAGCTGCTGTCAAATTTGGCAGCAAGGGGGAAAGATGTTATTTCATGTCATGCCACATCAGATTTGACTGCTCAGTTGGAAAACATTATTGGTGTCTTTTCTTACCATTATTAATGAGTTAGACATTTTGACATTTCCATTGTAGATGCTCTAAAAGCAGCTAAATTTTTCTAAAATTTAGCGATTCTAAATCCGGCAACTCCTCCTTCCACCATTGGCTGCATAGATCCCTAATCTCCGAAACCAGCACCGAGTTCAACTACAAAATAATCAGATTATTGTTTAGGGCCTGAACTACGGTGCACCAAAGAAATGCAACAACGATGATGCATTCTGAATGAGTGTTGTGTGCTGGCAAGTTAATGGGTCACTAGTACATAACAGCATATTTACCACGTCAATTCCATCATGAGCATCAACAACTCGTGGTAGAAACTATTCAATTACCACGATCAACTGTAGCTCATGGTAGATAACATTACTCCACCACGGTCAGATTCCGGTCTGTTGTTAAAAGTGAATAATCTACAACGGTTTTTAATCTCGTGATGGAATATCAAAACCACCACATGATATGCTTGTAATGGTTACTTCAAACGACCACACCGCCTTTTGAAAATTCACCACGCCATTGGCCCATTGTGGATGTTTTTATGTTTTCTTTTAATATATTTAGAATCATTATATTACTTATTATTTATTACTATATTGATTATTAATTGCAACAAAATATTTACTTCATAATTTATTATTTATTACTATATTTGAAAAGTAAGACTATTAAAAGTTATTGATTGCAACAAAGAAGGTTCATGGCTAAATGTAAAGATGTCCAAGTAACGGTTATTTTGGAATGCTCCAGTTGTGTTTGAATCATGTTTATAAGGAAGTAATCGGTATTTCCAGACATAATACTCAAAAGAATCGACACAATACGTCATTACTCAAAATAATTGGAATGCACCAATTCTATCCCTGTATACACAAGTATGCGATTCACGGGAAGATAAAAAATTAAAAAAAAATAGATTGAACTGATCGCTCGTGTGTCGGTCTTCTAAGGAAGATGACAAATTACATAATATATATAATAGTATATATAGGGATATAAGGATAGGTATGAGGGACAAAGGTTTTGACAAATACTTTTACATTTCTGTTTAATCGTTAAATCATATAACATCCAATGGTCCTAATTAAAATGATGTGGAGAATTTCAATCAATAAATGACATGAATGCTACAAATAATGATAAATAAAATCTACAAAACGTGGGAGGGAGGCAAGCAGACCTCCATTGCTTTCATGGCTACCCAGAACAACCAAATTTGGTTTGTCTTCATTGCAATTTGACCAAAACAATTAAAAAGTGATAATTACAATTCAAGAACTATGTAAAATAAAAACAGAACTATATATGTAAAATTTAAGATATCAAAATTTTACCCTAATTACAACATAAAAACTGATATATGTTGTAGGTCTATTTGACTGAACTGTATAAAGGACAGAGACGGAGATGGGGGCCCGCGGCAACAGAGAGAAAAAAAAGATATGTAATTATGAGGTGTGTGTTGTATCACCCCCTTATGCCTTTATTTATAGTAGTAGGATAGGTAGAGTCCTTACCCTACTAGGATTACATCTCTAATAGGAATTAAACTACTAAAGGGAATATACAAGATACTCCTAGATACACTAGGATTTACAAAATCACATTTCTAATCCAATAGGACTGCAACACTCCCCTTTAAGTGTGTAAATACTCACACCAAACGTCGCATCATATCTTCATCACATGAAGTAAAACAGTGGATGAAGTCATTGACAAAACAGGTGAATGCGAGTCTCAAATATAAGAAAGTAAGTATGCATGGGTAGTAAAACTCACAAAACCTCGCTATGGTAAAACCAAGGCATGAGGAAAACCCATAGACTAAGGACAAAAGTGAGAAGTATGCATAATATCTAAAACAAACATCAAATAGGATGAAAGTAGTGAACTCAACAGAGTATGATCATCCCAGGATCGGTGCCTCATCAAAACCTCGTTAGGTAGGAAAAACTCAGTGGGAAAAATGCTCCTAATCGTAGGAAAAAGAGTATATTAAGATCAAGTGAGTGTGCTTCGGGATATTCCCCTTGAGTTAGACATAACATCTAAAGCAGAGAACTATAATCAATTCATCTCAGATAATTTACACATACCGATTCCTTGGACGAGCTTCTGAAAAGTAGGCTTGGGCAATGACTTGGTGAAGAGATCGGCTAAGTTGTCTTGGGAAAGAATTTGCTTGACTTCAATGTTCTAATATTGTTGTTGCTGGTGAGAATAAAAGAACTTCGGCGTTATATGCCTAGTGTCGTCTCACTTGATGCATCATTTCTTTAATTGCTCGATATATGTGGCATTGTCTTCAAAGATCGTCATACAAAGGTCAACGACGGAAGAAAAACCACTAGTGCTTCGAATATGTTCCATAGCTATTCTCAACCGAAAGCACTCTTGGGAGGCTCCATGCAGGGCAAGAATCTCAACATGGTTCCAAGATACAGCGATTTCTACAACAGTAAAGACATAGCCCATTTGAGACCGTGCCCTATGTGGGTCAGACAGATAACCAGCATTTGCGTAACCAATGAGATAGGAATCAACCCAAAGAGCGAAGAGGGCGGCAACTCATCTCGAGGATTCGTGGGTGTAGAATAAGCCCAAATCTGTCGTATCCTTGAGGTAACAGAAAATGTCTTTAACATCATTCCAGTGTCTGCGTGTTAGGGCATTGTTGTATCTAGCCAAAAGATTAACAGCGAATGAGATGTTAGGTCTAATGCATTGAGCCAAGTACAATAAAGCACCAATTGCACTTAGGTATGGAACTTGAGGCTCTAAAATCTCTTCCTTATCCTCCTTAGGATGGAAGGGAACTCGTTTAACATCTAAAGTCCGAACGACCATAGGAGTACTCAAAGGTTCACTTTATCCTTATTAAAACATCGCAACACCTTCTGGATATAGTTCGATTGATGTACTCGGATTCCATCTGAACAATGCTCGATCTCCAGGCTGAGACAATAATGAGTTTTCCTAAGATCTTTCATCTCAAATTCTGACTTCAAATGCGCGGTAATTTCCTCAAGTTATGCGAGAGTTCCAATAAGGTTCATATCATCGACATAAACTGCAACAGTCGCAAATTCGGAATGTGACTTCTTAATGAACACATATGGGTATAGTTCATTGTTCACATAACCCTGACTTGTCAAATATTCACTCAGATGGTTATTCCACATTTGCCCAGATTGCTTCAATCCGTAGAGTGATCTCCTTAATCTAATCAAGAGAATGTTCCGTGGTCTAGAACTATTTAAACCAGTCAATGAAAGTCATTCTGGAACTTTCATGTACATTTTCATATCTAGATCCTCATAGAGATGCACAATTACCATGTCCATTATGGGTAAGGTAATGGAACGTTATGACGTCCATTATGGGGGAATACGTCTCTTCGTAATCAATCCCAGGGCGTTAAGAGAAGCCTTGCACTACGAGGTGTGCTTTGTATCGCATTTGTAGCAAACAAGCTTCACATGTGGTGGAGTAGGACCTATAAGCCCAAACACCTTTCATTTCGCGAGCGAATCGAGTTCAACCTGCATTGCTTATTTTTAGTTTGACCAATCCGTTCTACGTCGACATTCATCAACGGAACGTGGTTCAATGTCATCGCTAAGTATGATGTCAAAAGTAACGGTATATGTGAATGCATCATCGACTTCTCATTCTAATTCCAAACTTCATCCAATACTATGTAGTGGACCGAAATCTCACAATTCTCAAAAGGCCGGGTTGTCTCATCTAAGACATCACCGTAATCTAGAATAACCTCATGCTTTGGAACAAATAAGTAAGTAATGGTCGGATTTAAACTAGAGTCACTAGTTTGTATCGTTTTCCTCTTCTGTGGTTGTGAATCCTTTGAACCAAGGGACCTGCCATGCTTCAGGGTAGGAGTAGGTGATTGGCTAGGCACCATTGTACCTTGTCGTGTGGGAAGTGCGGCCACCCCACCCTCAGGGACGGTCTGGCTTTCCATAGCGGTGTTACGGCATGCATTAAGTACGTTAATCTTTGCAGATGTGTTTTGCAGCAGGTATATGTGATCTCGTCACCTTTGTTAGATCTGATAGCATCCGACATACTTTGAGCGATGCTTTGAAGATCTAGAATATGTCGCACTTCAATTTTAGACTAAGGTGTGCAATGATCTAAATGAGATATAGTAGGATTAATCCACGACAATTCGCGGCATTCTACAGAAGCGTTAGTGATCTTATCTCCCCCTAACGACGGAAAAACCATCTCATCGAAGTGACAATCCGCAAAATGTGTGGTAAAGAGATCTTTTGTCAAGGGTTCTAAATAGTGAATAATTGTTGGCGAATCATAACCGACATAGATTCCTATTTTTCTTTGAAAACCCATTTTGTTACGTAGTGGCAGTGTTATTGGCACATAGACTGTGCACCCAAACACATATAAATGTGAGACGTTTAGCTCGTATCCAGTAAATAACTGTAACGGTCGATGAGGTTAAGTAGTAGTGGGCCTTAAGCAGACTAACATAGCTGCATGCAATATTGCATGGCACTAGGCCGATATCGGCAAATTGGTTCGCAGAACCAAAGTTTAAGCTATCGTTTGAAAGTGCTTTATGAAAGCTTCTGCAAAGCTATTTTGGATGTGAACATGGGGCACATGATGTTCAACATCAATCCCAATAGACATGCAATAATCATCAAAGGTCTATGCATAAATTCTCTAGCATTATCTAATCGAATCGACTTAATCGGATAATCAGGGTGGTGAGCCCTAAGCTTAATAATTTGTGCTAGAAGTTTCGTAAATGCAGCATTGCGTGTGGACAATAAGCAAACATATGACCATCGCGTTGATGCATCAACTAACACCATGAAGTATCTAAATGGTTCGCATGTTGGTTGGATAGGTCCACAAATATCCCTTGAATCCTCCGAAGAAACTTAGGGGGATCGTCAATAATCTTTGTAATTGAGGGTTGAATATTCAACTTCCCCAGGGAACATGCTTTGCAAAGCAGATGGCCAGGATAAGATTTCAAGTGATGCCCATGAGATACTTTGAGAATACGGCGTATCATATCTCGTCCAAGGTGTCCAATTCGATCATGCCAAAGCAGTAGAGTGCCCTAGAACCCAGCCATAGGGTCGGCCACATGGTGTGTCTCGGGGGCTCAAATGGTTGTTATGTATAACCCACTCAGGAGACGTTCCAGCTTCTGGTTAATACGCTTTTGACCATATTCGTAAGAAGCGATACAAAGAAATTCAGAATCATTCTCTTCAGTGGTTTCAACATGATATTGATTATCTCGAATATCTCTAAAACTCAGCAACGTTATTCCGGAACATGGAGAATATAGTGCCTTTTTAATGGTTAATTCTGTATCATTGGACAACATAATACAGGCCTTTCTGTATCCTTCTATCAGGTTAGATGGGCTTGAGAGTGTTGTCAGAGGTGCATTATTAGGTACAAAGTTAGTAAAATAGTGTTTCTCATGCAATATGGTGTGCGTAGTTGCACTATCAGCCAAACAACTAACTTCCACACTAAAATAATCATCCATAGTTCAAACAAACCAAAACGAAACAAATAATTCCAAAGACTTAGAAAAATTGTTCGGAAATTAAACCATAAACCTAGAAAACAGGGGGGTTCGGCCACTCCTAGTGGGTTCAGCCACTAGGGGTATAAAAACACCCCAACATGTCTTAGAAAAATAAAAATTTATTCTTCCTTAAGAGCAGATGCCTCCTAAAAATCTGAAACCTTCAGAGTTGTAGTAACGCCTTTGGGATGTTCCACATGCACAAAGTTAGTCTCACGACGGGAATGATACTTGGCAATAGCCTCAGGGTTAGCTCAGCGTATGCATGACCAATGATCCTTTGATCCACATTGATAACACATGTCCATTTCAATGGAATCAGATTGAACGGTAACTTTTCCACTGTTCTTGAAGTCTGGGGCCTTTGGGGCAAGGGGTTGGCACTTCTAGGTCAAATTTCCTCCCTTGGATGGGCCTCTATTTGGTGGACCTTGGGCCCATGGTGGGCCTTGCCGCCCATTACCATGGCCACAATAGAGTTTCCATCGGTAGTGGCTGCTAAAATTTGTCGCATGCACTTCAAGTGGAGCGTGCGAGACAGTAAGTCGAGCTTGATGATTTTTCATCAAAAGCTGGTTCTGCTTTTCAGTGAGAAGTAGAAAAGAAATCAAATCCGAAAATTTGGTGAACTTCTATGCCCTTTATTGTTGTTACAGGACAATGTTGGTGGCATTGAAGGTCGAATAGGTTTTCTCCAGAATATCCTGTTCGATTAAGTCCTCTTTACAAAACTTCAGCAATGATAGGATTCTACAAACTTTAGAGTTGTACTTATTCACAGACTTAAAGTCTTGGAAGTGTAAGTGCTGCCAGTCGTGTCTTGCTTCAGGCAACTAAATGTATTTTTGGTGATCAAAGTGATCCGTCAGAGTGAGCCAGAGAGTACGTGGATCCATCTCTATAAGGTATTCACTCTGCAGTGCATCATGGATGTGTGTTCGGATGAAGATCATATCAATAGCTTTTTGAGCTTCGTCGATGGGTGCATCATCAGTTAGTTCCTCGATGGTAGCTCTAAGACTTTGCAGTAAGGTAGAGCTTCACATCTTGAACCCACTTCAGGTAGTTTCTTCTAAAGACTTCCAAAGCGGTGAAATTGAGCTTGTTTAAGTTCAACATGTCCCCAAACAGAGGGTACAACAAAATGTAGTTAGTCATATGGAAAGCAATAGACATACATTGTTGAACATTCAGGTTCTATAAACATGTATTGGTTTAATTTTAAGCATGAAACTACAGGTTTCATGTGGTAAGTTTTGAATGAAAACTTTGGTTTCCAAAGGCACTAAATTTGAAACTACAGGTTCAATTTAGTTATGAACGTTTAGTTTATATAAGAGTACCTGTAAGAACACAGAATACAATATATAATAAAATGTAGTGACTTTGTGGATTGCTTTAGGAACCAAAGTGTGAGCGCATCGTGACTACGGAAGATAGCCAACTGTTCAAAGAAACGAAATAATTTATTGAATCATTAATGCTAAAAAGTGAACTTCAAGCCAATAATTTTGAATTAATTGTTAGATTAATGGACTGCTGGCCACTATAATTAATTCAATAGATTGAGACCATACAAGGTCTATCATAGAAGTAAAAATAATAATAACATTCGGGCTAAAATTATTTAAAATGCCAAAACTTAGCGTTGGATTCGAAAAACCATAGCCCAATAACATTGGGCTTGGGTGTCGTGAGTAGGGCAAAGCCTTAGAAGGCTTAGTGGGCTCGGGTGGCTGCAGGCCATGGACCGAGAGACTAGGAAGCCCAACAGCAAAGTTGATGGCGTTATAGGTTGAGACAGGTGCACGGGGCAAGCCTAACCCAAGGTTAGCTTGCGGGTGGTGCAAGGAAGCCCTAGCCAAAGCTGGGTTTTGGGTCAATGGGTCGCAGGGACAAGCCCAACAAGCCAAAGGCTTGCGACATGTGGCCTAAGGCAAAGCAAAAGCCCAGTAAATGGCAACAGGCCGTGCTAGCGTGGGTCGGGTCTTCAAGCCTTGTTAGGGATAAGTCCAGCATGGCTTTAGGTATGCGAGTATAGGCTCGGGTTGGATTGGGGGCTTCAAGCCAATGTGGTAGTTAACCCAGGTTGAAGCCTGGTTGTGTTTGAAACGTAGCGAGGCCAAAGGGCTGCACGCATGGTCCATGGTGTCAAACGACACCGTTCCCCATGCAGCTGGGCTTTAGGCCAACATGGTGGTGCGGCAGTGGAGCCGCAATTCCCAGTTTTTTTTCCTTTCTTTTTTCGAATTCTAGGGTTAAAAACCCTAATTGATCCTAAATTAATTTTGATGTTTTGACTCACAATTCCACATAGCATAATTGCGTAATGCATGAACAAGTATATATATTGACAAAATATATGAACACATATACAATATATATAATTGGAAGGAAAATATAAATATAGGGGTTCATGCATCATGGGGAATGTTTTCATGCTTCAAGGTTTTTTCAAATATCTTGATTTATTTTAGAAGAACCTGATTGGCAGAAAACAATTGAAAGCCTTTGAATTTGTAGAAAAGAGCCTCCACCTACGATCCTTCAGTTCCTTAGCTTCTGGCAAGAGCATGCTGATAATGTGTTTTAGGCCTATTTGACTAAACTGTATAAAGGACAGAAAGGGAGAGTGGGCAGGCGGCAACAGAGAGGGAAGAGAGATATGTAATTATGGGGTGTGTGTTGTATCACCCCCTTATGCCTTTATTTATAGTAAGTATAGTAGGATAGGTAGAATCCTTACCCTAACAGGATTACATCTCTAATAGGAATTAAAATACTAAAGGGAATATACAAGATACTCGTAGATACACTAGCATTTACACAATCAAAATCACACTAGCATTTACACAATCAAAATCCTAATCTAGTAGGACTACAACAATATGTATAATTTTATTTAAATTTATTAACCCATTAATGGGTGTTGCGCCATATCAGAGTCCCAATATACTTTTAGCTTTATGGCTGTAAAAGAGTCCCAATGATGATGATATAATTGTAAAACAACTAACATAATAAAAGTTGATATAATTTTTATTGGAAAGAAAACTTAATTAAAAACCCACGAAGCAAAGAAACTGTCGTTCAAGTTCCCACCAGTCGCTTGCAGTTATATTTGGTTATCCCCTTAATCCTTCTCTTTACATCGCTCTTTCACACACATAAAGGAAAGCATGCACATTTATATTCATATGTTTGATACTAATACATGTGGTCTCTTTGTCTCTCTTTCTATATTTTCACTATTGTTTTTCATGTCACAATACTCTTCTAGTAAGAAAGTCAATCTATGGCAGTTGGTTTGAAATAAAAAAGGAGCCTTGAATTCTAGCGATGATTTATTTTTTACAGGCACCATGTACTCACTTGGACCATAATTGCTTGCGCCTTTGTGTAATTGATTTTGTGGATTTAAATTTTTTTGTATATGATGTCCTTGAGTGATGAGTTTTGATTTCTAAGCTTGATATTTTTCCTTGTGTCTCATATGTGGTTGGTGGTTCTAATTCATGAGGGTTTATAACTCATATCAACTACTACATTTACAAGCACCTGCAAATTTGAAATGTGATTGGCTTGTTGGAGATGTATGTCTTCTTGAAGAAACGATTGTAGAGAAGACGAATATCATTGAAGGATCAAGGTTGGAACTAGGACTTGAGTTTTGTTTTGGAGTGTGAAACAAAGTCTATACATGTTTTGGTACATAAATGTAAAGTATAACTCAGTGATTTTGTGTAAATGTGCAATTTTGTAAATAAATATCTTTATTATATATATATATATATTTATTTATTTATTTATTAAATACTTTTTTTTTTTAAACTTTTTTTTAATAACGGGACTAGCTGTGATCAATTTATAATCTACAATGGCCATAGCACGTGCTGTTAGCTCCCAATCTACCATGGGCATACTTCGTGGTTACACTGCATTTGACAATGGACATAACCCGTGATAAATTGCAATTTATCACGGGCATCCACCGTGATAAATGTGCTTTTTTCTTCTAGTGGGCAAAGAAAAACAGAAGGATCGTGCTTGATGACAGCATTGAAGAGTGGGTGTTGGCACCGCCTTCAGATGAGGACTTACCAGTCCCTGAGTTTTGAGTGGGAAGCAGTGCAGCAGTTGGAGCTAGGAAGCAATTGCACCATGATGAGTAAGTCTTGCCCTTAGTTTTGTGTTATCCAAATTGTGAAGTAGTAGGTCCCACCTGAAAGTGGGGTCCATGACGGCCACATAGGCATATAACGGAGAATCTAACAAAAAATATAACGGAGTTGTGTGGGGTTGTAATTGACCACAAACTTAAGGGAGTAAATGTAATTTACCCTAAATTAAATTTAGAGTTTGATTCGTTGGATGAAGGGTACGTACGTTTATTACAATAATTATGCCATCACAACTGGGTTTGGGATTCAAGAACATTGTAGTAAAAAGGGCAGTGATGGTGATGTTTTGGTAAGGAAGGAATTTGTTTATTGCAAACAAGGCTAAATGAAATTGGATGCTAATCCCAAACCAAATCAGAAAGGTAAGAGGGAAAACAGTAGATATGACTGCAAGGCGAAAGTTGCATTGTTGAAGCTAGCTAGTTATGATAGTTTGTTGTAGCAGTTTTCAAAGAGGGGCACAATCACCTTATGGCAAGTGCCGCACACTTATTTAGATCTTGTCATTGGGTTTCTAAGGCAAAGAAGGTGATGATTGAACAATGTGCGCATGCGAATATTTTCATCAATAAATAAGTGGGTTTATTGGAGCTGCAAAGTGGAGGAATTAGAAATATTAATTAGTTGCACCCCCAAGGACATGTATAATGCTGAGCAACAATTGCAAGCTCATCCAATTGGGCATGATGCGAAAATGCTTAAAGAGCATTTTGAGAATGAGAAAGAGAAAAATGAGTTATTCTATTTCAAGATGGAGATTGATGAAGCCGGAATACTTGACAATTTATTTTGGGCAAATGCAAAGTCAAGACGTGCTTATGGCTATTTTGGTGATGTGAATGTGTTGAATACTATGTTCAACATCGATGTATATGGGATGATGTTTGCTCTTTTGTTTGGAGTGAATAACCATGGTGAAACTACGTTATTGGGTTGTGGATTCCTGAAAAATGAAAAGATTGAGAGCTTTGATTGCTTGTTTGAAGAATTTCTTTAAGCTATTCCAGGTGAGTCGTTAAATTTGATAATTATAGATCAAGATGGTGTCATAGCAAAGGTGATTGGCATTAAACTATCGACAACCTTTCATCGATATTGCATATGGCATATTGTTAATAAATTCAAGAAAAATGGTTGGGTTCAGATCATTTTCAAGAATTTGCATGATTGCATATGGGATATTGAAAGCAAAGAAGAATTGAAGGCGAGGTGGAAGGCGTTGGTAGAAGAACATCAATTGGTTGGTGAAACTTGACTTAAGGACATTTATGGATTGGGTGCAAATTGGGGTTTTTTTATTTTTTCTTGTTTTTCGGCCGGAATGTCAAGCAATCAATGTGAAGAGAATGCTCATTCTTTTTACAAGTAGTATGTGCATTGGAAGCACTCTTTGATTAAATTCATCATACGTTTTAATTGAGCCCTTGGACAACAATATTAGAAAAAGGTGGTTGGTGACCATAATGAAAATACAGCCCCTCCTATTTAACTTTGTATCCCAATATAAGCTCAAATTGCCAAATTGTACACCCGGTTTATGTTTGAAAGGTTTCAAATGGAGGAATTAAAGAGTGTTACATGTTTCTTGAGAGAGAAGTCAACGGATGGCAATGAAGAAGTGTATAAAGTACTTGAGAGGGCTACAAGAAGATGAGGAGGTTGGTTAACATACAGTCTCAAATTATGCTAAATGTAGCTACAAAGAGTTGTTGCCTAGAGTACATACTAAAAAGATGGCTTCAAACCGTTAAGTCTGGTATTGTTTTGAACAGTGAGGGTAAAGAAGTCGCAGAAGATGCCAACAATTATATTGTGTACAAAAATGATATGTTAAAAAAAAAAAAAAAAAAGCTACTTTGATTGACCATGCAATTATGTCAAAGGAAGGGAGCCAACTTCTGTCCTACACTTTTAAGCCCTAATTTGGTGCTAAAGTGATTTTGAAAAAAAAATGGCTATCAAAAAAGGTGAGCTTTTTTATGTTTGGTAAACATTCAGCTTCAGCTTTTTTTCACAGTTTTGGGTGAAAAAAAAGCCAAAAACATAGAGCTGCAAAACCTAGCTTTGAAAAACAAGCTTTTTTTCACATCTGTTTTACATAAAAGTTTATTAAACACTATAATACTGCTTTTTCTTTTTTTTTTTCAAAAGCACTTTTATAAAAAAAAAGTTTACCAAACACTCTACTACTTTATTTCCCAGTTGCTTATTCTCACAGCACAGCAGAAGCAATTTTTTTTCAAAACATAGCAATACCAAACCAGCTTTAAATCCTTGAATACGAAGCTACGAAGCTGAGCTCGTTGGTTGTTCGTAATTGTTGGCGAAAAAGAAAACAAAGTGAAGCAGGAGGTAGTTCTTAAAGGGAGGTGGTGAAAGATACATTGCAAGTTAAAAGAAAAGGAGTGCCGAAAAGAGAAGCGAAACCAAACTTAGAGACGCACTGGTGACAAACAGAATTTCCATTACCAAACACAAGGTAAGCGACGAAAGTAATTGTCATTTTTGTTTTCCCTCAAAAATATTATAGTGTTAGTAATATTTAAAACATATTTGAATTGTTTTATAATTTCCAGGTCTTATTCTACCAATGACGAAGGGGCAACCGAGGCCACCCAGAGCGCCAATGCAAGTGCTATATTACCGAGACAACTGACAATAATTAGCTTGTGTAAAATTTGCATTCGACTGAAAATAGTAACATTGTTGTGGCAGCTGGAAGTTCAGCAGTACTGGACATTTTTTATGAATATATTCTCAATGAATCATTAAGAACGGTTTGAAAAGTCATTTGGGGTGGGTCATATTTTTTACAGTCAGTGTAATATGTCCGAGGGGATGATGGTTTGCAGTGGGCAAACTTGCAAACTTGTGTGTTCAGAATATATCTTTCTGCTACGAGACTGATGGATTGTGTGATACACTAAATGTGGCTTGTGATGAATGTATATAACTAAATATGACAAGTTATGAAAGATTATGAAGGAAAATAAACACAATCATTAAATAAACATTTAAATGAGATACTGACATTATAAACAAGCATACCAAAATACATCTGGATTTGAAAACGATTTCGAAGAGATACGTTACGATACACTTAATTGGATGATAAAATGTACAAATTAAAAAGACAACTTAGACCACCGTAATAAGAAGGCAGATTCCATCATAAGGATCCTGGAGGCCCATATGAGCAGCCTTTGTGTGCTTGTGCTCCTCGTACTCACCACCATTTATGATGATGTCTTCCACTTGTGAGGGCAAAATGCAATCCCAATCATAGCCCTTGTGGTTACCATGTAAAAACAAACGAAATTTCTCAAACCAAATGGAAAGCCGAGTCACAATCTTCTTGGAGCTTCTTCACCGCCCATAAAGTCATTGACCTAGCACGTGAAAATTCCTCTTCTTACATAATAATTGATCATACTTACGTTTTAGTCTATGTATTTTGTATTTATACTTGGTTTATTTTTGCTGCGTCTCGTTTAGCTTATTTTTTAATGCAACCAATGTGGACTCTTCTTTCATGCACTTTTGATGCCAGACACTCATGACAAATGAATTGGCACAAAATTTGTTCTTCACTAGGCAATTTTATTGATCGGATCATTGGAATCATAATCACTTCCGAAATCACATGTGACATATAAGCTTGGCATGGTGGTAAGAGTATGACTTATGAATTTTTCCACAGGAGTTTTGAACAAGTGAATTTTTGTTGTGGGTTTGTGAACTAGTTGCTTCCATTGTAAGTGCTCTATGTCATTTGGCCCAGCTTATTCTTATAGTTGTATCATATAAAAGCAATTAAATGTCACACCTGCAAAAGCTAGATGAAATTAACTGACAATTGACGCTCTAGCGTGGATTTATGTTTGATGTTTATAAACTCTCTTGACACTATATAACATCGAGGAATATTTGCAGTAACCTTAAAATCAAAACATAATATTAACAATCTAAACCGTTCATATTTTTACATCCACTACAAGATCATGTTTTCAAAAAAGAAATTCCGAAAAACACTTTCCGGTGATGAAAAACTAAAGCGTAAGTGTAAATGAGAATTGGACAGTTAGAGTTTCTGACTAAGGTTTATGGATTATGGTGTCGAGTTTTGGAGTTGACTCCTTTACAAAAATTCTAGGCCTTGTCATTATGAACGTTTGTATATTTTTTTTTTTTAACATTTTTCACACTTGTAAATTAATTATTACTAACTTTTTATTTGTTTTCAAGTCATAGAAAAAACACTATTCACGAAGGTTTGGAGGGTTTAAAAAATCCAAACAACGATCCAACCATCATCAAAGCCTCGAGGAAGGGATCCTGAATGTCAACATAATTTTTTTATATTTTCTTCCATTTCTACGTAATTTATTATGAATTTCTATTGCGCTTTGGTATTTAGGGAGGGTTTGCAATAATTCATAATAATTTATTTAGAAGTGCAAACAATACGAAGCCGGGTGGTACGTGATTTGGAATGTGATATCTTTGACGTCAACTTCTCATATTTCATTTGAACTCGTAATCGACGTTTTATATAGGATTTTACACTTAATACATTATTTTGTTCTCATTAGAGTTTAGGGTTAATTTCATAGGGTGTCACAATGCTTCATCCAAAAAACACCAGCGATGGCAGTAATGGAATTTGGATGACACAAGGTATCATCCAAAAAAGCTAGCATTCTGGAGGAAAATGCTCAGCATGCGAAATAATAATGAAGCGGTGAACATATTCGGATATTTAGATATCGACATTCGACAGTAAATGGATGGCTGTAATGTTTAATTATCTATCTGAATAGTTTCATGCACAAAGAGAAAAAAATAAAAGGAAAAAACATGAATAAGAAATCAAATAACATGTAGCGGAAATCATAGATACGATAACATATTGAACAACACAGCTGAAACAGTATGAGGCTAACATGTTACAAGCATTGAAAATTTTGTTGCAGCATTACAATGCAAATTCTGCTACTTTACCAGAAAATAGTCATCCATAGTGGTTATCACCACTGACCAAGCTCGTGCTGATGCTTCCTAAAAAAATATAAAATTAGACATTCACAAGAACGTGATCCCAAGCTTTGTCAATCACTCCATAATATATATATATATATATATATATATTAGTAACTTATATTTGTGGATAGCCAACCTTCTGGCTCAAGGATGCGCCTCCTTTGTGTCGAATCGACCAGACAAACTTAAAACAAAATCCGAATGAAGTTCAAACAAGGTATGGTGCCGCCAATTTCGAACGCCCGGTGTGGAACGCCTTGCTGTAGACGACAAACAATAGAGAAGTTCGGCTGTGTTTCGAATGTTAGGTTTGGAACTTGATTGACATTTTTTAATACGTTTATGGGAGAGTTTTGGCCGGAGGAGACGACACGATTCATGCAGGTAACTGTTGTCGGGGAAGGGGTTCGTTTTAGTTAAAAAAAGCTGTCATTGGCTGTAATGGGTTTTATTTATAGGTCACTTATGACCCGATTTTATAGTAAATTTGCTTTGATTGATTTAATTTTTAGCCGTTGAGATCAGATCCAACGATCTATGTTTGCCCACACTAATAGACATTAAAAAAGGTCCGCACAGTAGAAAACAAGTACATTTCTAGGTTAAAATTAGAGATGCCTTCAGCCTATATAAGGAGGACGCCTTTGGGCTTATGTTTTTTTTCAAATCACCTCACGTATGAGATTTCCTTTACTTAAATAGCTACCGAGTTTCATGTGCACACGAAGTAAAAAATGTGCAATGGTTTGCATGGGTTTGACATTGGGTGTAAAAGGATTGTAACCTATTTCATACTATAATTGAGTATAGTAAACTAGAAGAAAAAAAACACTTTAACATCTAAAATTTTATACAAAAACATTTGAAGAGTTCAATTAGAGAAGAAATTCTTTATCAATTATTTTGATTACACAAGGTGATTTGCTACCCGTATTGTCATGCTTAATTTTATTCTATATTGCGAAATTTTCTTCATTATCAAGTCACTTGAGTATATCTTTTGGTCAAGTGAAATTTCATTCAAATAACAGGCCCCACAAACTAGGAAAATGGCCCAAAATAGAAAATAAAGCCCAAATAATAGAATATGATACACTCCGACCCAGACATCCAATTGAACACTAAAATTGAGGCATGCTACATGACACTGGAAGATGACAAAGCCATGATATGCATTTAGTGTGCAAAAAGTGCGAATAAATTAAAACCAAAATCGAGAACTAATTTAAACTAAGAGTAAGGGTGCACATTGCAGGATGAACACTTATTACAAATGCATGCAGTGTCAGACTATAAATAAAAGTGCAGCAAAAAGAAGTATACTCCCATCCTAGGTAGGATGGTATTACACAACTACCTGGAAATAAATTTCCTACAGTGTCAGAAATGGATGTCAGAATAATGATTTATTAAAACCTTTGATTTTCATAACATAGTAAGCACTTGCTGTAAAATCCATGTGGTTTTCAAAATCATACTACAGTTGTGTATGAAAAACCCGAAGCAAAAGTATAAGAGCAATTGTACTAAGGATACAAGTAAATCACAAATATCTCAACAATATAACATGTACTCATAAAAAAGCAAACAAAGTCATGCAGAAAGTAGCTACATGAACAGGTTGGATGTAATAATCTACGCTCGAGTTCGGCTTGGCAATTTCTAACACGACCCGTTAACTTGACATGAAACGACATGAAATTAACACGTTTTCGGATCGACAGGATAACAAATCGGGTCGTTTTCGGTTAACCCAATAAGCACCTGTTAAGATAACAGGTCGGTCCAGGTATACATGTGGGTAACCTAGTACACGATAAAAAAAATAGGAATTCAATAATTTTATACCATTAAAAAAAATTACTATAATTAATAGTAGTAGGATTTAATCCCGAACCGAACTGAAAGTTAAAATATAAATATATATATATATATATATATTTAAATTAAATTTAAAAAATTGATGACCGTTGGATCGGCTGAGATTTAATCTCGATTGTCCAATATTTTTCTCAACCCTAAATTAGACACTCTCTTATTCTCGAAGGCTCAAATCAAAGTAGTCGCTTACTCTCTCTTACTAAATTCCCGAATCTTAACCTCGAACCTCAGCTCCAACCAGCCACGAATCCACGACCACCCTCTTCATTCTTGTAGTAGTGTATTGATGTTTATTTATTTATTTTTATTAGGCTCTTATTTTGGAATATGTAGTACTTAACAACAAATGTGCTTTTATGTTTTGAAGTAATATTTATGTTGCAATGTGGTATGTGCAAATTTAGAAGAAGAAAAAATATTTTTCTTAACGGCTCAAGTCATTTTACCTATTGGGTAAAATGACTCGACAAGTTAAGAACCAATTAAGATAATGGGTGTGACACGACATGACTTGTTAAGATAACATGTGTTACATGAACTTGGCAAACACGGTCCCGTTTGCCAAGCCTAGCTCGAGTACAACATACACGTTAAGCTAGCGCTAAGCGGGTTACATAAGAGTCCTAGATGCAAAAACAATGAGTACATTCTAGTACCCATAATTGACCTAATGTTAGTGTAAAGGTGAGATGTGAACGTACACATGAAGGTGGTCTTGGCCAGGATAAGTACTAAACATACCAGTATAAGCATGCATGATGAGCAGATACAATATTTTTGACCAACCATCATAATTTTACAAATCTCATCATCATCACTAGCACTTATGTTTATAAGTAAAAGAATGACATGATATATAAACACTCCATAAAAGCCATTATGTAAACTATAACTATATAATATAGGTTTGAAAAGAAAACTCACTCACTACTACGTCATCGGGTCGTAGCACCAATGCCTTGCTTGGCCTCTGATATCTTCGGGGCAAGTCTCTCCTATCTGTGGCACCACTATACTAATCAATAAACTACTCAATGCTCACAATTACTAAGGAAGGACCTGAAATTCCCTTTGCTTGCTTAAAACGAGGGTTGAAAGTGTTTAAACTAGGCTCACGCGCTGCCACGCACTAGCTATGGAATATATCATCGTTGTTGGCCAGAATGTACTAGATTTCTATCACCGGACATCTGTCGACATTAATGAATATTTAGACAAGCAATATACCTTCAGTTAAAGTAATATGTTGACGCTATTCGAGAATATTTCATCATTGTTATGAAACCTGTAGTCTTCTTCTTCCTTTCACCAGAATTATTCACAGAGACCTAACAAGGTCAAAACTAAACCATTTTTCACGATCTTTATGTTAAAATGAAGCTTACGAAGAGAAGAAATCAAACTTACCTAACCCAAGGTCAAAATATGACCAGAAATAGCAAGAAACCACTAGGAGAATTTAGGCTTGAACTGGAGTTATGGGATCTCCTTGATTTCGAGATAGGTTCAAGCATACAATGCTCGAATCTTGCTCTACAAATGATGATTAGTTGATAGGTGACTTCAAACTCGCTCAATTTAACGGGAATCGACCGAAAAACCTTGCCGATTTTCTACACTATTTCGCCAGAAGCTGCAGAAAATATGATCTTTGTAAATCTGCTTGGTAACGAAGCCAATCAAAGCAACCTAAACATGAATCTTTATCTACTCAACAATATAAAATGAATGGTGATGGTGGTGGAGCTTACCTTCGCCAAAGGTGGCAAAAATCTCACCATGAAAATGGAACGTCGTTGGAGCCTCAAGATCGGAGTTTGTGGCTTAATTTTCACATGATTAAGGTTGAGTTCGATAAAGAACAATGATTACTTCACCGATTTATGTGTTTTGATTGAGAAGAAATACAGTGTCGAGAGGGACCGAGAAATAAAGAGTTGAGCTGAATAAGAAGAGAGAATAAACCAGAGTGAGGGGGATCTGTGGGAAAAGAAAGGGAACTGGTCCTGGTGGCAGGCAAACTAACGCAAAACTAAAATAAAATAAGAAGCGTCCAGAAAATAATAGAATTACCAAAATATCCTTGATGCCAACATTTCATAGAATCTTTGATTAACTCTAAATTTATTTCGTTTGTGTTCATGTGGTCGTAGTGACGAGTACTTTAAGAATATGGCACGAAAAGAGATAAAATATGAAATGAGCTCAAATGTCTGTGGGACCATGATTTTCCAGGGTCGGAGTAAGGCTGATCTAAATACTGTTACCTCAGAAGTTTGGTCATGGATTCACCAGCTCCAGGCGGTGCTGTGTCAAACAAAGCAAGATGCCACCATCATCCTGCTCCGGGTTAAGCGAAGTTCAAGCGACTCCGCTGGATGACCATAATTGTACCGCAAGACACGTGATTTGATCTGGAAATTGACTCAATCAAATCCTATAAGTTTTGGAGTCCCTACAATCTAGGGATAGGCGTGTGCCACAAGTAATCACACTCTTAAAAGGATGAAATATCTACTTACTAGATATCCTCTCGGATTTTCCCAACTTAGAACAAGGATTTTATCCTAAAAATGCATCTCTCACACTATAAATGCATCCATCTAGGGTTAATCTATTGTAATGCAATATATACACTTGAATTCTCTTGCCACTGTTTGAGTCTCAAATCATTCGCTAACTTGACCTTCAGAAAGCTTTTGGCCAGTATACCCCTCCACCCTTGACTAAAGGGTGGCTTACAGTTGTTTATTGTTTTGCAAGTTGTTCCAAACTACACAAATTTATGCTTAACCACCACCACTTATGCAAGTGTGCATATTTAGTTCCAAGAATTGGTGTTGTCATTTAGAGAATACCCATATTCCTCTCGATCAAATCATTCTATTCCATGTAAACCACACTCAGAAAGTTGTTACTTGGGCAAACTATGAACCCGGATGAAGAAGAGACTTCTTTCACCAATCAAGTTTGAAGCGACGTCCTGAAGGTGCACACGTCGAGGAATGACCTCAAAAAGAATTTACAAGTCTGAGAAAGAGCAACTTGCTAGCCTGAATGATAGAATGAAAGCTGAAGAAGAAACCTTCACTCAATTAGAGTGTCATTCACCAGCACTCAAGTAAGAAGTCTTTCCGAAACATTGATCACCTAAAAAGAAAACAAGAATACTTCAAGAAAGTACAAAAGATGAGGAAGACAACCTAGAGAGAACCTCAGGTGAAAGATCCTTCAACCAAACCAAGAACTGCTTACCCACATCCCAACGACACCCTAGTTATCAGGCTACAAAATCCAGCATGCCATGGTCGAAAGAGTCTTGATCAATAATGGGTTAGAAGTCAACATCTTCTTTAAAGGGCAGCAATAAAAATGGGCATCTTGGATGAGGTCAACTCAAGAAAGTCTACTATCTAAACCCTTAAGGGAACCCTGCTCAACACCTTGGTTACATGCTATAGGAAATGTCCCCTTTAAAGACAGAGTCTCGCCTCGCTACCCTAGAATGTTACCGAACAGTGAAGGATTCAACAATGGAGAAACTAGAGGAACTATGCCAGGAGATAAGGTCCTCATTGAAGGTAATCAAGGCCTTTGCAGACCATTCCAGGTGACTTAAGACAAGGACCACACAAACTACACGCGGTTTAATTCCCTTCCCGGGATATGTAGGTAATCATATCCAGACCCAATCGCAATGCCGTTATCTCTGCGAAGACAAGCCCATAAAGAACTCATCTCCTAACACCCCAACATAAGCTTATCATCGAAAGTGATCTCTGATGTAACTTTTTATGTCATATCATCTTTTTTTTAGAACTACACCAGTGATTTGATTCTCCATCCCAGAGATATGTAGGCAATCCTTCTCGGATTCAATGTGTTCTTTCTATATTTTTTTTTGGTGATGCAGTGAGTACCCTACTCATTGAAAAGAAGGCCCCAACTTTGAAAACTTTACGACAGTGCAAGTCTAAAAACGTTCACAGTTACATTATCAGATTAGCATTCATTAACCCAATCCATCTAGAACAGTTAGCAGTTTAGGAGACTCGAACCATAATAAGAGTGGTAACAATTAGCGAGCTACCGACACGGGCACATGGCTCCTTGACTTGTAAGTCGAATGCAACATTTGGCCTTCGAAAAGTTTATGCAGCCAACAAGGTTATAGATTATAACATTCAAACCCAGGCCTAAGCCATCTGAATGAATAGTTGAAATGGTGATCTGACACTCATCCAAGGGTGGCTCTAAAATCTGACCCCGAGTACGACTACTTCTATCCCGGACCAACTTACTAAGCTAAGTAAACTCTATGACACCAAGTTTTAGCAGGTCTAAATGGGGCATCCAAACTAGGCAATCCCCTAGAAGAATTTAGTTAAATGGAGCTCCAATATGCGAAAATGCTTTAGCTTAAGATATGCGAAAATGCTTTAGCTTAAGATTTACGTCTGATCAAAAAAGCTCAAGTCTGATACTTAGGGTCTGACAAAAGGATTAAAAAAACTTTAGCTTAAGATTTCCGACCCACACACTAACGTCCAAGTTTCTAAAGAACTTTAGCATAAGATGCACTAGAAACGAACATGCAATTTTGGACCTGGGAGAAATCCTACTGGTACCACATTGCAAGTTCTGAAACCCTTGCCTCAAGAGTCGGGGCAAGGTGCGAAGAAACTGATTCCCACTTGAATGAATATCATTAGCTGTACATTGAAACTCTTGCATTCAATGAATGCAGTACAATAAGTGTGGAAGTAAGGGTGTTCTCATGGGTTTCATGCTTAATTCCTAGTACTGTTATAATATAGTGTTTTGGATATCGCAATGAGAATACTTTACGAATACTAAGTTTGGAAGGCAACGTTCGCCCCGAATCAACATTACCAAAGAAAGCTGATGTACTCTATCCCAGCCCCATAAACTTATTTGTATTCCGCTCCACCACTTATTCCTAGTGCTGGTGAGGAAGAAAGTCCATGTGCTTGATCTCCTCATGAATTCGAAAGACATTTCATCCCTTAGGATGCTCTCACCGAGCGTATTGGTAAGGAATCTGACGTCGAACTCCTCTTCAAGCAGTTTCTTATGACCTTAGAGCGCAGACACCTCGAAAGAATATTCGACAATAAGCTGTTAGAGTTTCGCAATGCACTCGTCATCTTTACAGAAGACCTTCTGACAAAGATCATTCACCTATTTTAAAAGAACTTTCTACTCCATAGCCCAGGTGTTCTGTTCAGAGGTTAATGCACACTCTGATTCTTCCTTCAAGATAGCAAGATCTTGGTTTGTTTCTGCCTTGGCCTCCTTCTCAAGCCTCAATTCCTCTCGAATTTGGTCAAATCTTTCATATTAACCTTTGGACTTCACCTCTTCGACATGAGCCAAGTCGATATAATGAATTATCTCTGCCTCATGAGTAGAGTCTGAAGCTTGCTACTTAGCGTGCAGACTTTTGAGTTCTTCAAATTAGGTTAAACTCTTAGATCCACTTTGTTTATTGAAATAAGGTAACATTTGTCTAAATGTTGGCCTATCACAAAGAGTATATCAAAGGGAATTTATGAATATCAATGAAGTAAAATTGGAAAGATCAAGATAAATAGCTCATAACGACTCCCGTAACACTACATCATGGTATCGTCAAAAGAGGTACAGGCTCATTTGAAGTCAACAGGGGTAATAGCGGCTCCAAGCAATGCACGTGCGTAATCTGTATTTCAAAGATCACTAGTGTTTGAAAGAAGAGCAATTTGGTCAATTAAAGGTCGGATCATAAGAAGAGGATGAGCTCTCTCTTTTGATCTTAACGGGACCGTTAGGGGAAAATCATTATAACTTAAGTGCTCATCTACAAACACCAGCGACAGAGGTACAGAAAGTGAAGCCAAGGAAATAGAAGGCACGACAACTTCTCTCGGCATGGATGGAATACTCGGTTGAAGAACCGAAGAAGTAAAATAAGACTCCAGCTCCGACGAATGGGTCAGCACCACCAAAGGAAACAGGGGAATTAAATAAAGTGATTCATCTACCACAGATGCAAGGGTAGAGACATTGGGAATCAGTGACACTAGAGCAGCCATGTGTATTTTTCTTTGAAGATGGATTTCTTCTTCCTCTCCAAAACCTTCGGAGGGCAAGTATCACCAGTTGAGGCTAAAGAGTTACAATAATTAGATGAGAAAAAGAGCTCTCAGTACATTTTTTGCTTTTTTGAGACAAGTGACAGAGTCGCTGCTGGTTTAAAGGAATGAGCCCTTCTATGAACATTGCAAGCTTCCACCCACTTTGGATCCTTTAAAGGGAATATAAAACAGTGAAATGCGTCAATGTCCTTCCCCAGGTCATTGAAGCGCTCAGTGGAGAATAGCCATTTCCAGTTATAATAAATAGTGAAATTTACATTGCTTGACGAATCGAGTCCGGACGCCACACTCCAATATCAGGCAACTCGTCTTTGAAGTTAGGAATGGTTGGAGGGCTATATTAGATCCAAACTCCGCTAATGTTTGTCATGACAAGGGATGTTCTGATATAAGTCTCCTAAGTAAGACTAGCTATGGTCATGAAATGCCCTTCATAGAGGCAAAAAAGGGAAAACGAAGGCTCAAATCCAAAAACGAGGGATAAACTCTGGTGCAGGGACGACTAGGATTCGATGATGGAAGATCAACATAAATATCGTGGCCAGGCTCCCACCAAATATTACAATCATTCGGAATGTTGCAGTGCATTTCGGCAAAAGATTCACCCTCTTCTTGGTTACGAACTCTCGTCAATTGAAGATTGTATAAAGAAATACTAATCGATTTGCAACTCTGATCGATTTACATTTCTTACTCGAAGATGCCATCAGGTAAAGATTCAAATTGATTAGAAAATTTTGAAATAGGTACGAATAAAAGTTGGAGCTTTTTTAGACAATGAGGGTTTATGGTGAAAGAATGAAGAGAGGTCAGAGCTTTTTCTGACAATGAAGGTTTAAGATGAAAGAATGAAGAGATGTTAAAGGATATATAAACATCGCTTGAAGAGTTCTACAAGCCGTTGAATCCGGACCGACTCCCTTAATTTGGACCAATCGATCTGACAATTAGGAGAAGCAAAGAATTTCAGAAGAAATTTCTCGTGTTCTGTGAGCAGACTTCAGACACGCCGTTTCATCATTGCAAATTTTATGGCACTCTACACGAAGATACACACCCAAATCCAAAACGATGTCACGTCAAAGTTAAAAGTCACCTCGCATTCATGAAGACCAAACAATATGTATTCCAACTTACTTTGCAAGGCTTGGTTTTTGGTAACAATCCATCCTCAAGGGGAACATGCTACCTCTCAGATACATAGTTAAGGGCAATTGTGGGATCATGATTTTCAAGGGCCAGAGTAAGGTTGATCCGAATACTGTTACCTTAGAAACCCGGTCATGAACTTTCCAGCTCCAGGCAGAGCTGTGTCAGACAAAGTAGGATGTCACTATCATCCTACTCTGGGGCAATAAGCGGAGTCCAAGTTACTCCGCTGGATGACCATGCTTGTTCCGCAAGACACGCAATTTGATCTAGATATAGACTCAATCAAATCCTATAAGTCATGAAGTTTCTACAATCTAGGGATAAGAATGGGCCACAAGTAATTACACTCCTATAAGGTTGCAATATCTACTTCTAAATGTCCTTTCGGATTCTCCCAGCTTAGAACAAGGATTCAATCCTAAAAAGGTCTCTCTCCCAGGGTATAAATATACCTATCTAGGATTCAACTATGGTAATGTAATATGTACACTTAAATTCTCTTGCCCATTGCTTGAGTCTCAAATCATTCATTAACTTGACCGTTGGAGAGCCTTTGGCTGACATACACACCCTCTTCCCCGGCCAAGTGTTTACTTACAGTTGTTTACTATTTTGCAGGTTATTCTAGACTAATTTGTGCTCAACCATCGCTTAAGGAGGTGCATAAATTTGGTTCCATGACCACTTAAAATTTTCACTTAGTCCTTCCAGGGAAATTTTGGTCATTTCACAACTTCGGGGAATAAAATACATCAAAATTAGGGAAGGATTGTGACACTATCTAATCGAATGACTTGAGAACATCATGGTTGCAGTCACCAATAATCAAGCAATAAGCATATACCAGCTGCATGAACACATAACAAAAAGAAGACAACCAAAAAACCAACACAACACCTCCTGCCAAAGCTTGAAATCAACCAAAACAAAGCCCTAAAATTGCAAAAAAGAAAAGCCCAAAATTCTCCAAAGATACAGTTCGAGATCAACCGACCACTCCACACTTATCAATTAAAAAATCACACTAATGGTACTGCAACCATGAAATAGAGGAAACCAGTGAGAATAACAAACCCATAAGTAATAGAACCAACAAAGCCATGCACATAATGAGGTCCCTCAGCACCCGAGTTTAAATTCTACACATTTTCAAAGAAATGTGTGATATTATATGTTTGAGATTAGTGGTTGCAGACATAGACTGATGTTGGATCGAGAGAGGAAATAGAAGATTGAAGCAAGTGAGAATTGAGGAAAATGAGCGAAGTGAGAGGGATGGGTATTGGAGTGATGAGAATCAAGGTGGTGGAGGGAAAGGAAAAAAACAAACTGCAGGGCTAATGATTTGTTTGAAATCAGGAGAAATGGGGAGATATGGACAAAGCTCAATTAAGATAGAGCTTAGAAGAACTAACACTAAAGCCGAGAAAAACTAAGACAAAGCTCAGGAAAGTTAAGACTAAATCCTAGAAAAGTGAAAGGAGAGAATAGGAGATAAGAGAAGAGATGAGGGTCGTTTGCCCAAACCTTAAAGTCAAAGGCAAGGGCCCATGACTAGATGTGGTCTTCGGTATTTTCTCTTAGGTTTGGGCCAGAAAAGAAATGAATAATAGTTTAAAAAAAAGTACATAAGTTGAGTTTTTGTTTTTGTGTTTTTTTTTTTTTTTTTCCAACTGTTGTGTCTGAAGTGTGTTTCTAAACTGTGCTTAAACTAGCACACATTGAAAAGTAATCATGCATGTTGAAATTATATAAACGACCTAATGCAAATTGTACTTTACAGTATAGAGACTAGGATCATCTCTGGATCCTTACCATCAGGATCCTCTAATCTTGAGCATTCAGTACACTATGAACGACCACGATTTAAGTATGTGAGTGAAGGAGAAGCAGATTGTCAGTGCTGGTATAATAGGTACATAGCTTTGATATGGGAGGTGTTCGAGAAGATGCAACAGATTGCCAATATCGATGGACGGCGGATGTGGTGCTACGGCGATGTAAGGCAGCAGGTAGATGCAGCGAGTTAGACGCAGGTTAGCAGGTGGATGTTGCGGCGATGTGAAGCAACAAGTGATGTAGACGAATCTGGTGCAGTGGCGACGTGGGTTTTTGAGAAGTCGACAGCGAAGCCTAAACATGATGGCAGTTGTGGGATTACGAACTGCGGGCAAGATGACAACGATTTTTTTTTCCGACTTGAATCTTTACCGTTCATTGTATGTTAAATGCTTAGGATTAAAAGATCCTGAGGATCTCCAGGGAAGAGATCCGGAAATGATCCTAATCCATAGTACATCACCAATTTTTCTCTTGAGGGTGATGGCAATCTATCACCTTTCGAGGGGGTGTTTTTGTAAAACTTGGAAAATATAATCCCTTAATCATTAAGATTTAGATTGCCTTCTAACACTCCCCTACAAGGTGGAGAGTAAATGTCGAAAACTCCCAACTTGTGTATCATAACTAAGAAGTCATCTTTGCCCACGGGCTTCGTAAACACATCTACTAGTTGTTGGGATAAAGCAACATACTTAGTACTAACTGAACCATCCTGAATCTTGTCTCAAATGAAATGACAATCTATTTCAATATGTCGCGTTCTCTTGTGGAAGATCGGACTGGTAACTATATGTAAAATTGTCTGGTTGTCACAACATTCCCTCGTCATTGCTCTATATTCAGCTTCCGTTGAGGAAAGAGAGACAGTCTTTTGCCTTTTCGTTCTCCATAAAATTAAAAAGTTTCCAAGGAACACACAATACCCAATAGTAGACCTTCGACTATTTGGGCAACTAGCCCAATCTGAGTCACAGAATGCACTCACTTCAGGTTGTTTTTGGCTGAATATAGAAGTCATTGTCCAGGTGCTTTTTTGAGGTATTTGAGTACACGTAATGCAGCCTCCATGCGTGGTTTACGAGGCTCATGCATAAACATGCTTAGAACGTGTGTGGCATACGTAATATCAGGCATTGTGATAGTGAGGTAGATTAGACGACCTACCAATTGCCTATATTGAGACAGATCCTTGAGCATTTCTCCACAGTCGATTAGCTTGGTTCCTTGCTCCATTGGAAATGAGACTGGACGAGCACCTAATATGACACCATCTTTAAGAATGTCAAGACTCAGGAGTGTACTTCATCCGTGAAATGCAAATACCCTTCCTTGAATGGGAAACCTCAAGAAAAATTCAAACCCCCAAAATCCTTGATACGAAAACAAGTATAAAGAAATTGCTTGAGAGACCTTATAGTCGTTTCATCATTTCCGGTGATCAATATATCATCAACATAGATCAACAATGCTGTGAAATATGTACTTGCCTGTTGATGAATAATGAGTAATCAGCCTTTGATTGAATAAACTAGCACCTTTACCGGCTTAGTAAATTTTGCAAACATTTGGCACGAAGCTTGCTTAAGGACATATAATGATTTGTTGAGGCGACATGTTGTGCCTTGGCTGATTATCTTCACCAACATACAAACCCACAGTTGAATAGTTTAAAATACAAGAAATAAAGACACCGAGAAATTTACGAGGTTCGGCAAAAACCTGCCTACGTCCTCGGAGAGATATTGCTCTTCACTATGAGAAAAACAGTACAAGTTACACATGAGTTAAATCGACATAACCCAATCCCATATCCCTTGTACACCCACTCACAGAATTTTCCCAAGAGCCTCACTCTACCCCAAGAGTTCTTTCACAAGAGACCTTTCACTCTAGCTCTCTTGATTTCTCTCACCCGTGCCCATGGTAGAGCCAAATGCTCTCACCATCTCTTTGGATGCTTTCCTTTTAATCCAAGCCTTCTCCCTCGGCAAGCATTTAAATAAAAATCAGCCCCTTTTCTTCTCCTCCTTTCTTCCACCCGAAAGCCAAATAATTATGGCTTTGAAAAAGCCACAAAACAAGGAACAAATCAAGCCACAAAACAAGGAAACATAATCCTCATCATGATGTTCCCTCATCAATATTGTTTTGTTTCCTAGCCTAATTTGGCCACTATCCAACACGACATACCAAGTGCTCCCCCTGTCGACGGAGACCAGGAGGAGGATGCATATAGATTTCTTCATGAAGATCGCCATGAAGGAATGCGTTGTTGACATCAAGTTGATGGAGAGACCAATTGCAAACTGCGGCAATGGCGAGAAGGCAACGAACTGTAATCATTGTTGTAGTGGGATAAAAGGTTTCATGATAGTCAATGCCTGCTGTTTGGGTGAAGTCCTTAGCTACAAGTCGAGCTTTATACAACTCAATTGAACCGTCAAAACAACGCTTGATTTTATATACCCATTTGCAATCAATTGGGCATTTGCCTGGAGGAAGGGAAATGAGCGTCCAAGTGTTGTTGGATTGGAGGGCCTCAAGTTCTGTATTGCTAACGGAAATTTTAGTTTGCCTTAGAAAAAGAAGATAACGAGTACCTGGTGAAAAAGTGAGCAACGACGAAGACGAAAGGTCTGGTGACAGAGTCACTTGCGAACAATCAAAGTCCTTGAGAAGAACGGAGGGTTGTTTGGGACATTGCGATTGACGGACAGGATGAGCAGGTAATGGAGGTTTGAGGTGAGCATCTGGCGGGGTGATGGGCGGTACAAGAGTAGTGGGTGGCATGGCAGTTAGTGATTCAAGATGAAGAGGTGCCGTCACGATTGGTGGTGCGACAGTAGTTGGTGGTGAGTTGACGTGGGTAAACAAATTATCGACATTTTTTTTGGGAGACGAGGGCACCGACGCTGAAGGTTCGGGGTTTGACTGAGGAAAAGAAATTACATCACGTAAAGATGAATTTGGTACATGGGGACCGATGTTAGGTTCTGGGTTTGGCTAAGGAGAAGGACAATTTACATCAGAAAAAGAGGAATTTGGCATATTGGAAGCACGGGTGTAGTTAGTGGGCTTGATGTGGCCTTTTTTGTTTGGGCTAATTAGGTATTATCTTTGGATTGATAAGGAAAATTTTCTTCAAATAAAACATCACGGTTAGTGAATATTTTGCAGGTGTCCAAATCATATAAACGATAAGCTTTCTACCCAATGGGATAACCGAGAAAAAAGCTTTTTGTGGAACGAGGGGTGAATTTGAAAGTGGGGTGAACAGATGTGGCATAGGTGAGGCATCCAAAAACACACATACGATTATAAGTAGGGGGCGTGTTGCAAAGTTTCTCAAATGGTGTTTTCGTGGCAAGGACTTTGGTAGGCAAGCAATTAATAATATAGGACATACGATTATAAGTAGGGGGCTTGTTGTAAAGTTTCTCAAATGGTGTTTTCGTGGCAAGGACATTGGTAGGCAAGCTATTAATAATATAGGCAGCGGTAAGCACACTTTGGAAGATTAATGCTCTAGTGGTCTTAAGGAGATGCATATGTTTACATTCAACAACACCATTTTGCTTAGGTGTGCAGGTGTATGTATGTTGATAAATAACCCTATTATCTTGGAAAAATTGGCGCATAGAATAAAACTCATCCCCATTGTTTACTCATATTTGTTGTATTTTGGAATGAAATTGGGTTTGAACAAGGGCAAAGAAAGACTTAAGATTCCTTGTGTTTCAGATTTATGGCACATGAGGTACACCTATGTATATCTCGAGTAGTAATCAAAATGGTTAAAAAATAGTGTGCACCGGTAAATGAAGTGGTTTTGTGAGGACCCCAAATGTCACAGTGTAAAAGAGAGAAAGGACAATTAGTAGAAATTGTACTTGTCCCAAATGGAAGACGTGAGGAATCTAGCAGCAGAAGAGAGAAGGCAGAGCAAAGCAAGGATTAATACCATGTAAAACTTGGAAAGTAATATGTCTGCCAGAATGAATATATTGATATCAGTGAGAAAGATTTATACAAAAGTCCTCCTATAAACTAGCATCTAACTGCAATACAAATCAATTTACATATTACACACGTATTTGTCAAATATAATCCCTCATCCATCGGGATTTAGTTTGCCTTCTAACAGTTTTGACGTCTTCATAGGGTTTGGCCATTTAGGTCATGACGACATTGCAGACAAAGACAGAAAAATAATGTCATCATACACTAGCGTTTATACAACGTCATCATACACTGGTAGCCCACCAGTAGAATGACTTTTGAAATGATAATAAAATATCTGCTAACTAGTTGACTCCAAAAAAAGACTTATATGTGATATTGAAAAAATACTTCTAATTAATTAAATATCAATATGACATGGATACGTCACATCAATGCATTAGATCTTTGATATACCATATCAAATTAACGTGGTTGGAAATTAGGTATCTCCATGGAAAATACAAATCCCCTTTCTCCTTTTTTTCATTATAAATACCGCATGCTACACTTCTCATTTCAAATATTTGCAGTGTGAGTAGAAACCAATATTATGGGGTTGTGGAAGACTTCATTTGCCTTGGTTTGTCTCATAAGCTTAACCCTACTCCCATCCTCTCATGCCCAAAACTCACCACAAGACTACCTCAATGCCCACAACGCCGCTCGAGCACAGGTGGGCGTTGCCCCCTTGTCATGGGATACCAACTTAGTCAATTATGCACAAAGATACGCTAACTCCCGCATCGGTGACTGCAATCTTGTTCATTCTGGTGGGCCCTACGGCGAAAACTTAGCACAGGGCACCGGTGACTTGTCGGGCAAAGCAGCCGTGAACTTGTTTGTGAGCGAGAAAGCTAACTATAATTACAACTCTAACACTTGTGCTGCTGGGAAAATATGTGGGCATTATACTCAGGTTGTTTGGCGCAGCTCAACCCGTCTAGGGTGCGCGAAAGTGCGGTGCAACAATGGAGGCACCTTCATTGGATGCAACTATGATCCCCCAGGCAACTATGCTGGGCAGAGACCTTACTAATTAACTAATATTCGACAATCACTTAAGCGTTCATTAATTTTCTGTTATATTAAGTATTTTCTGATATTATGTAAGGCTATAGCTATGTTTTCAAGAATAAAATGAACTAAGAAGTGATTGTCGTTTTTCTTACTAAGCTTTGTGAAAGAACTTCATTTTGATGTATTTGAATAATACAAATTTGGCATTGTGCATTAATGATATCATCTTATAAAACATATGTAAACCTTATGGTCAATCATTTTCATCCAGTAGATTAGAGTTGCTAAACTTTCGTCTAACGGATTAAAACATGATTATTGTCTTAAGTAAATACTTTTTTACTTATAAATTTGTAAATGCTCTTAAAAAATCTAGTCGAGAATGACTTCGTTTTTTGGCTTTTTAGACATCATCAGGCCGTAAATAAGAGGGTTTGTACTTTGTACAATTTAACCACAAGGATGAAAAAAGGGCGTCGATTTTACAAAAAGCTAGGTATACATGATGAGTCAACTTATGAGAGAGACTTTTATGGCACCGGACGAGAAATTTTTCCAGGAGTCAGGTACACATGATAACTGGTGTTCCTCACCTATTAGCATTTGACACCTTGGTTATGACTCAATCCTTGAATTTTATTATCCAAAATATAAATAAAAATAAATTTAACAAAAAAAAATCAATTAAAAATCCAAATTAGAATTTTTATCTAACACAATTTCTAAATTACCCCTATCCCAGTGAACAAACCTCCACCTCGTCCACGCCAATCACCCATCAGATAGCAACTACCCACCCCATCGTCGGCCGACTACTTTACCGGCAACACCCCATCTCTTCTCTCTCATCTGCTCTCTATTTCTCCACTCTTATTTCGACATACAAGCGGAGGGATGTTCAGCGGCAACTTAACCAGAAATCTGGTGTCCCCAATCCCGATCTAATTGATGGTGGAGTGGTCGGCCTTCCCGTGTTCTTCTCCGGCGTAGGAGAGGAGGTGAAAGAAAAAAATGAGAGAGAAAGAAAGAGAAAGGGCAACAGAGACGTGAGGGAAAGGGAGGAATGGGTATGGGTGGGGCGGAGGGTTCCAGATCCTGGACGTAATTTGAATTGTTTGTCTGTTTATTTGATTGATTTTTACTTTTTCTTAAAATTAGTTTGATTTATATTCTCAGAAATAAGATCGAAGGATTGAGTCATTTCAAAAGATGATATCCAAGGTGTGAAATGCTAATAGGTGGGGAACACCAGGTGTCATGTGCATCCCCTGAAAAAATTATTTCTTGGCACCGGAAGGAGATATTTTTCAGTGTAATCAGAACATAGGATGGTACATTACATATCATTATGCAAATAATGAGATATATATGCTAAAAAGTTAATAATTTAAAAAAATAAAATTTTCCAACGTTTATATAAAAACACGTAATGTACCACCCGTATTTCGGTCATAATAAAAAATTTCTCTACCGAATGATGTACGCCTGTGGCCCTCAATGCATGATAGGGGTAAATCACTAAGAAAAATTTACGCAACGTATTGCGTACATATAACGGTGATAGGATTATATCGTATCCATTTTCATCATGAAGCGTTTATATACCAATGCATATGGACCTAAATTTGTTGCTCACTAAACAGTCAAGAAAATAACAACGATGCTATATATTGTTTTATAGTATATGCTTATTCGCGCGCGGGGGACCATTTAGGCCAAGTTTTGGTGAAATGTCTCTACATGTTTTATGGTTAAACAATGCAATATAGGCATATTCGAATCTTGTAAATAGTATATTCGTAACCGAATTATTCCTCCACCTTCAGTTTATGTTGTTTATAAGAAATGCAGTATAGACAAGGGTAACACAAACATTGTATAGTTTTCTACCAACTTGACCCTTTTTGAAGTGCAAAAAACGAAAGTTAGAAAAATAAAGGGAGTTTTAATGAAAAATGCTTGAGCTAACTTTCATTTAACTAAAAATCACATAATAATTTTATTTAATGAAAAGGTATGAATATTTATTGTACTAGTGGCTAAGAGTCACTAGTACAAATGGTGTTGGATTTCTATCCATACATCTTGAGCTTGAAACTCTCTCATCTCTTAAATTATTGTAATAATTTCAAAATCTCCATTTTCCCTAATAAAAGTAAAAAAATAAAATAAAATAAAAAAATTACAAGTAAATTTACGGTCATCTTATATACTCGTTCATACAGTTAATTTTGACATCTTAATTCATCTTTTTTTATGACTTACTGTTGTATCTTTTGGACCTTGCTTCATAAGATTCAAAGACCTACAGGTAGGCCTGGCAATTTCTGACACGACCCGATAACCCGACACGACACGACACGAAATTAACAGGTGTTTGGGTCGACACGATAACGAATCGGGTCTTATCGGGTAACCCGATAAGCACCTGTTAAGATAACGGGTTGGGTCGGGTATACACGTGGGTAAACACGATACACGATAAGCAGAATATTATTTTTATAATTTTATAACCCTAAAAAAATACTGTAATAATTATATACATTAATTTTACAATTTTATACCCCTAAAAATTATAATAAATATATATATATATATTAAATTAACTATAAAATTTATAATAATTATATATACTATAATAATTATATATACTATAATAATTATACCCCCAAAATATTAAGTCTATCTATACTAATTATATATATATATATATATATTAAATTGTATAAAAACTATAATGCATATTAATTAATAATTTAATATGCATGAATCATGATCATGCATTTGTCAACTTGCCGCCCTTTTTGAAAAAAAAAATGGAGGGAAAATAAAAATGTTAAGAAAAGTTGAAAATAAAACAAAAAAGTGAGGGAATTAGGGAAAGATGTTGGAGGGAAAAGTGAAAATGATAAGAAAAAGTTGAAAAGGAAACAAAAAAAAGAGGGAAAAATGAAAATTAAAAGAAGTGGTGAGAAATTTTTTTTTTTTTTAAGTTATTAACTTTTTATCACACACATGACTGTCATGACATATCTCACTATTTTTATAATGACACACGTGACACGTGATGTATGTACTATTTCGTGTACCAGTCAATTATAATTTATACGTACAAAATAAATAGATTTAAATCTACTTAATAAATATATATATATATATACACACACACACACGGAACTTGATTGATGGCATACGAATTCTCCAAAACTAATTTCAACGATCCCAACCGTCAAACTTGTTTGTATATGCTTTGAGATCACATCAACAAAAAATCATAAAAAATAAACATTCAGAGATCAAGTAACGGGACAAAGCTTTTCAACGGTTATAAACGAAAAATCACGATTTAACGGTTATTTTAACTCTGATTTTGATGATTTTTTATAACTACACTCCTTGACCCTATATGAATACAATGAATGAATTCGATCTTCAATTTAAAATATTTACACAAGTGGATACCACAAAATCTTTTGTTATACTTAATGAAAGTATAAATAAACTCTAAGTGTTAGTCAATCTATCGTTTTACGAATTCTCCAAAACTAATTTCAACGATCCAAACCGTCAAAATTGTTTGTATATGCTTGGAGATCACATCAGCAAAAAATCACAAAAAAAAAACATTCAGAGATCAAGTAACGGGACAAAGCTTTTCAACGGTTATAAACGAAAAATCACGATTTAACGGTTATTTTAACTCCGATTTTGATGATTTTTTATAACTACACTCCTTGACCCTATATGAATATAATGAATGAATTCGATCTTCAATTTAAAATATTTACACAAGTGGATACCACAAAATCTTATGTTATACTTAATAAAAGTATAAATAAACTCTAAGTGTTAGTCAATCTATCGTTTTACGAATTCTCCAAAACTAATTTCAACGATCCAAACCGTCAAAATTGTTTGTATATGCTTGGAGATCACATCAGCAAAAAATCACAAAAAAAAAACATTCAAAGATCAAGTAACGGGACAAAGCTTTTCAACGGTTATAAACGAAAAATCACGATTTAACGGTTATTTTAACTCTGATTTTGATGATTTTTTATAACTACACTCCTTGACCCTATATGAATACAATGAATGAATTCGATCTTCAATTTAAAATATTTACACAAGTGGATACCACAAAATCTTTTGTTATACTTAATGAAAGTATAAATAAACTCTAAGTGTTAGTCAATCTATCGTTTTACGAATTCTCCAAAACTAATTTCAACGATCCAAACCGTCAAAATTGTTTGCATATGCTTGGAGATCATATCAGCAAAAAATCACAAAAAAAAAACATTCAAAGATCAAGTAACGGGACAAAGCTTTTCAACGGTTATAAACGAAAAATCACGATTTAACGGTTATTTTAACTCCGATTTTGATGATTTTTTATAACTACACTCCTTGACCCTATATGAATATAATGAATGAATTCGATCTTCAATTTAAAATATTTACACAAGTGGATACCACAAAATCTTATGTTATACTTAATAAAAGTATAAATAAACTCTAAGTGTTAGTCAATCTATCGTTTTACGAATTCTCCAAAACTAATTTCAACGATCCAAACCGTCAAAATTGTTTGTATATGCTCGGAGATCACATCAGCAAAAAATCACAAAAAAAAAACATTCAAAGATCAAGTAACGGGACAAAGCTTTTCAACGGTTATAAACGAAAAATCACGATTTAACAGTTATTTTAACTCCGATTTTGATGATTTTTTATAACTACACTCCTTGACCCTATATGAATACAATGAATGAATTCGATCTTCAATTTAAAATATTTACACAAGTGGATACCACAAAATCTTTTGTTATACTTAATGAAAGTATAAATAAACTCTAAGTGTTAGTCAATCTATCGTTTTACGAATTCTCCAAAACTAATTTCAACGATCCCAACCGTCAAAATTGTTTGTATATGCTTGGAGATCACATCACCAAAAAATCACAAAAAAAAAACATTCAGAGATCAAGTAACGGGACAAAACTTTTCAACGGTTATAAACGAAAAATCACGATTTAACGGTTATTTTAACTCTGATTTTGATGATTTTTTATAACTACACTCCTTGACCCTATATGAATACAATGAATGAATTCGATCTTCAATTTAAAATATTTACACAAGTGGATACCACAAAATCTTTTGTTATACTTAATGAAAGTATAAATAAACTCGAAGTGTTAGTCAATCTATCGTTTTACGAATTCTCCAAAACTAATTTCAACGATCCAAACCGTCAAAATTGTTTGTATATGCTTGGAGATCACATCAGCAAAAAATCACAAAAAAAAAAACATTCAGAGATCAAGTAACGGGACAAAGCTTTTCAACGGTTATAAACGAAAAATCACGATTTAACGGTTATTTTAACTCCGATTTTGATGATTTTTTATAACTACACTCCTTGACCCTATATGAATATAATGGATGAATTCGATCTTCAATTTAAAATATTTACACAAGTGGATACCACAAAATCTTATGTTATACTTAATAAAAGTATAAATAAACTCTAAGTGTTAGTCAATCTATCGTTTTACGAATTCTCCAAAACTAATTTCAACGATCCAAACCGTCAAAATTGTTTGTATATGCTTGGAGATCACATCAGCAAAAAATCACAAAAAAAAAACATTCAAAGATCAAGTAACGGGACAAAGCTTTTCAACGGTTATAAACGAAAAATCACGATTTAACGGTTATTTTAACTCTGATTTTGATGATTTTTTATAACTACACTCCTTGACCCTATATGAATACAATGAATGAATTCGATCTTCAATTTAAAATATTTACACAAGTGGATACCACAAAATCTTTTGTTATACTTAATGAAAGTATAAATAAACTCTAAGTGTTAGTCAATCTATCGTTTTACGAATTCTCCAAAACTAATTTCAACGATCCAAACCGTCAAAATTGTTTGTATATGCTTGGAGATCATATCAGCAAAAAATCACAAAAAAAAAAAAACATTCAAAGATCAAGTAACGGGACAAAGCTTTTCAACGGTTATAAACGAAAAATCATGATTTAACGGTTATTTTAACTCCGATTTTGATGATTTTTTATAACTACACTCCTTGACCCTATATGAATATAATGAATGAATTCGATCTTCAATTTAAAATATTTACACAAGTGGATACCACAAAATCTTATGTTATACTTAATAAAAGTATAAATAAACTCTAAGTGTTAGTCAATCTATCGTTTTACGAATTCTCCAAAACTAATTTCAACGATCCAAACCGTCAAAATTGTTTTTATATGCTCGTAGATCACATCAGCAAAAAATCACAAAAAAAAAACATTCAAAGATCAAGTAACGGGACAAAGCTTTTCAACGGTTATAAACGAAAAATCACGATTTAACAGTTATTTTAACTCCGATTTTGATGATTTTTTATAACTACACTCCTTGACCCTATATGAATATAATGAATGAATTCGATCTTCAATTTAAAATATTTACACAAGTGGATACCACAAAATCTTTTGTTATACTTAATGAAAGTATAAATAAACTCTAAGTGTTAGTCAATCTATCGTTTTACGAATTCTCCAAAACTAATTTCAACGATCCCAACCGTCAAAATTGTTTGTATATGCTTGGAGATCACATCACCAAAAAATCACAAAAAAAAAACATTCAGAGATCAAGTAACGGGACAAAACTTTTCAACGGTTATAAACGAAAAATCACGATTTAACGGTTATTTTAACTCTGATTTTGATGATTTTTTATAACTACACTCCTTGACCCTATATGAATACAATGAATGAATTCGATCTTCAATTTAAAATATTTACACAAGTGGATACCACAAAATCTTTTGTTATACTTAATGAAAGTATAAATAAACTCGAAGTGTTAGTCAATCTATCGTTTTACGAATTCTCCAAAACTAATTTCAACGATCCAAACCGTCAAAATTGTTTGTATATGCTTGGAGATCACATCAGCAAAAAATCACAAAAAAAAAAACATTCAGAGATCAAGTAACGGGACAAAGCTTTTCAACGGTTATAAACGAAAAATCACGATTTAACGGTTATTTTAACTCCGATTTTGATGATTTTTTATAACTACACTCCTTGACCCTATATGAATATAATGAATGAATTCGATCTTCAATTTAAAATATTTACACAAGTGGATACCACAAAATCTTATGTTATACTTAATAAAAGTATAAATAAACTCTAAGTGTTAGTCAATCTATCGTTTTACGAATTCTCCAAAACTAATTTCAACGATCCAAACCGTCAAAATTGTTTGTATATGCTTGGAGATCACATCAGCAAAAAATCACAAAAAAAAAACATTCAAAGATCAAGTAACGGGACAAAGCTTTTCAACGGTTATAAACGAAAAATCACGATTTAACGGTTATTTTAACTCTGATTTTGATGATTTTTTATAACTACACTCCTTGACCCTATATGAATACAATGAATGAATTCGATCTTCAATTTAAAATATTTACACAAGTGGATACCACAAAATCTTTTGTTATACTTAATGAAAGTATAAATAAACTCTAAGTGTTAGTCAATCTATCGTTTTACGAATTCTCCAAAACTAATTTCAACGATCCAAACCGTCAAAATTGTTTGTATATGCTTGGAGATCATATCAGCAAAAAATCACAAAAAAAAAAAACATTCAAAGATCAAGTAACGGGACAAAGCTTTTCAACGGTTATAAACGAAAAATCATGATTTAACGGTTATTTTAACTCCGATTTTGATGATTTTTATAACTACACTCCTTGACCCTATATGAATATAATGAATGAATTCGATCTTCAATTTAAAATATTTACACAAGTGGATACCACAAAATCTTATGTTATACTTAATAAAAGTATAAATAAACTCTAAGTGTTAGTCAATCTATCGTTTTACGAATTCTCCAAAACTAATTTCAACGATCCAAACCGTCAAAATTGTTTGTATATGCTCGTAGATCACATCAGCAAAAAATCACAAAAAAAAAACATTCAAAGATCAAGTAACGGGACAAAGCTTTTCAACGGTTATAAACGAAAAATCACGATTTAACAGTTATTTTAACTCCGATTTTGATGATTTTTTATAACTACACTCCTTGACCCTATATGAATACAATGAATGAATTCGATCTTCAATTTAAAATATTTACACAAGTGGATACCACAAAATCTTATGTTATACTTAATGAAAGTATAAATAAACTCTAAGTGTTAGTCAATCTATCGTTTTACGAATTCTCCAAAACTAATTTCAACGATCCAAACCGTCAAAATTGTTTTTATATGCTTGGAGATCACATCACCAAAAAATCACAAAAAAAAAACATTCAGAGATCAAGTAACGGGACAAAACTTTTCAACGGTTATAAACGAAAAATCACGATTTAACGGTTATTTTAACTCCGATTTTGATGATTTTTTATAACTACACTCCTTGACCCTATATGAATACAATGAATGAATTCGATCTTCAATTTAAAATATTTACACAAGTGGATACCACAAAATCTTTTGTTATACTTAATGAAAGTATAAATAAACTCTAAGTGTTAGTCAATCTATCGTTTTACGAATTCTCCAAAACTAATTTCAACGATCCAAACCGTCAAAATTGTTTGTATATGCTTGGAGATCACATCAGCAAAAAATCACAAAAAAAAAAACATTCAGAGATCAAGTAACGGGACAAAGCTTTTCGACGGTTATAAACGAAAAATCAAGATTTAACGGTTATTTTAACTCTGATTTTGATGAATTTTAACAGCTACACTCCTTGACCCTATATGAATACAAAGAATGAATTTGATCTTCAATTTAAAATATTTACACTAGTGGAATTTATATACTTAATAAAAGTATGAATCAACTATAATATTAATAATTATATACATTTAATATTTGTAATAGATTAGTAGTGTATGTATTATTATTTTTATTAGGCTTTCATTTTCGAGTGTAGATATAGTACTTGAACGAGAAATGTTTTAATGTTTTCAAGTAATATTTATGTCGCAATGTGTGGTATGTGCAAATTGTAAAAAAATATATTTTTTTCTTAACGGTTCATAACGGGTCATAACGGGTCGGGTCACTTTACCCGTTGGGTAAAGTGACACGACCTGTTAAGGACCCGTTAAGATAACGGGTGTGACACGACACGACCCGTTAAGATAACAGGTGTTACACGAAAACGACACGAACACGACAGACACGACCCGTTTGCCAGGCCTACCTACAGGGATGGAACTGGAAATTTATATCAAATTATATTTTTTTTGCAGTTATTTCACAAATAGTTTGCAACTTTGTGTTAGTTTTAGAAATAGCGTGAATCATTTCAATTCAATTTTAGTAGTGTGATTTATTTTGCTGTATTTCTAGAAATAATGCTTATTTTGTTCCCTTTTAGAAATAGTGTGAGTTATTTTAGTTTCGTTTTAAAAATAATGCAACTTATTGTGATGTAGTTATAGACATAGTGTGGTTATTTTAGTTCAGTTTCAAAGATAGTTTAATTATTTTGTTGTAGTTTAAAAAATAGTGTTTATTTTGTTCCCTTCCAGAAATAATGTTGATTACTTTGGTTCAATTTTCATAAATAGTATGTAATTTTATTGTAGTTCAAGAAATAGTATGGGATCTCTCATCTCCTCTCCTTTCATTCTTAAGGAGATCATTGTCATCATGTCAAGAAGAAATGGGGGAGACAGAACATAGCACAAAAATCCATGAAGGAACAGATATTAAACGGAGAAATGCTTTGCCATTAGGGGCAAAATGGGGCACTCATTGTTTGGGCCATTTTATTTGGATTGGTTTAGTGTTGAGTTTTGTCCTAACTATTAAATAAAGTTATTATATGGCTTTTGATTGACATTCAAAATCTTCAAGTCATTTTCATTAGTTTTCCTAAAAATAAAAAGAAAATTGCCAAAAAAAATACCCATTTTCTTAATCTTAGGACTGAAATAGGAGAAACCGGCCATGCACACCATGCACAAAAGCGAAATGATGAAAATACCGACATATAAAATGTAAAAATTCACAGGTGATGTCATTTTTTTTATTTTGAGGAGAGCTATGAGCTCTTTGTTTTAGGGTTGGCTCAGATCTGTGAGTATATCATGTGCATGTGGTGTGCATGTGGTATGCATGTCATTGGAAATATGTGATTTTTAATGGGATTTCCAGAATCTAGGTTTCATGTTTAAGATTTGTAAACTACAGATCTTTAAGGGATTTTCAGAATCTAGGCCCCAGCATATCCCCCAACGCCGTTAATTGCACGATACACATCCACAACACAACCGATACACATTCCAAATATTGCATCAACATGACAAGAACCCTAATTTCTCACAACAAAAACAAAAATTCCAATTTGAAAAATCGAAGGTTCCGATCTTTGCCATGACACTCGAATTCCAGAAAATGACTCATTGCATTGATAGGACAAGGGCTAAGAAAAATAATAGAAGAGAGAGAGAGAGGACACCATTGAAGGCGGTAGAGAAGAAAAGGATGGGCAACAATTGACTCAAGCATGGCACAAAGAGTAAACTACTTGGAATACAACTCAAAGTTCTAACGCCATGATGTCGGACCAAGAAACTAACAATATATCAATCTAATTTGAGAGAGAGAGAGAGAGAGAGAGAGAGAGAGAGAATGATACAAACTGAAAACTTAAGGTTTTAATGATGACGTGGGTCAAGCCCTCCAAGACTCACACTCATGGGTGGTTGAACTCGCTCGATTTGCAGACAATGTGAGTTGAAGCCCGAAAAGATATTTGCAAGTGTAGAAGGACTAGATGTTTCTCTATTTCCTCTTTGTTTCTTTCTCTCCAAAATGAGAAATGAAGGTTGGAATTTCTAGGTAATCATTTATATGGAAGGGCAATTTGGTAATTTTAAGTTATAAGAAAATCTTATTTCTGTTATATTATTGTGCATGGCGTGTTGCAATTTCTCAAAATAAAAGATGGCATAGGCATAGCAATAGTTTTATCGTGTTTTGGAGTATCGAATTTTAAATCATTGTGTTCGTTTTTTTTTTTTGTTTTTTTTTTGTCGAACGATAGATTTTGTTAAATTAAATATTAGATTAGCCACTGACGGGGTTTGAACCCACACCGCCATACAAATGCTTAAAACCTTTCCACCACTGTGATAAAGGGCCAATTACATTGTTTTCGTTAACTAAAGTGGTGATGTCCGAAAAATATTTTTTAAATAGACATTTTTGTTTTGGTCAAATGATGGATTTTGTTAGATTAAATGTTAGATTAGTCACCGACAGGATTTGAACTTGCGCTGTCATGTAAGGGATCAACACCTTTTCACTACTGTGATAAGGGATTACTTGCTTTTAAATTGACAATTAAGTTTCAGCCCTCTGACCACCTTTCCACCTCAACAAACTTTCCTTAATAGGGTGATGAATCAACCATTATTTACTAGTGCAATTTTCCTTTCTATTCTAATATCAAGTATGCCCCTCAAAAGTAGCCTGATTAATTGATTGAAAAACAACCGCTCGGTTTTAGCTTTTTATTCATTATATTTATGTGTATTGGATGTATGTGTTGTGGAGCCAAAAATAATCAAAAAACATATGGAGCGAGTTGGATTAATTACCAAATATTCTTTTTAAATTGGGATTAATTACCAAATTAATTGCAAGATATTATTTTACATAATAGCTTGCAATCAATCCTACAAATCAACCATATGTGGCCGGTCCCAATTAGGGCTAGGCACGGGCCGGGCCGGGGCCAATTTTGAATGAACCGGACCTTACTCGTTTTAAACAGTAACGGGGTGAGCCGGTCCAGGTAGAGGGGTTTTGAGTTTTGGAACCGAACCTAACCCAACCCGTTTCAAACGGGCCAATTCGGGGCGGGTCAATGGGTCCAACTTTTTTTTTTTTTTTTTTTAATTTATAAAATGCAGTGCTGCTGTGCACTACAGCAACACTGGAATGAAATTAGCAGACTTAACCGGCCAACGTCCCTGGCCATTGGACTGGTGGTTCTTCGCCTGAGCAGTTCGACCAACACTGCGACAAAAATGGCAGAAGGGAATGGCTTGCTTGTGGACTAAAACATCTTCCAAGTACCTTTTAGCCTTTGTCAAATGCATCTTCCTGATGGCATGGGCAGTCTAAAACAAATTAACAAATCCAACTTATAACAATCTAATTGAACCAATCCAAGCATAACACAAGCAATTCAAGATAAACAGATTTGAAAATTACAGGAGCTGTTTTTTAAAACTAATGTTGCACTGCACATCAATTCTTACATATATATATATACTCACACACATAATCGATTCAAATTCAATTTAATTCAGCAGAAGTTTCAAACTCACTCGATTCAAATTCAATTCAATAAAAGATTTGAAATTGGAACATAACAGAGGTCATCAAGAACCCACCAAAATCCCTAAATCTAGAAAACCCTAATTTAATTTTCAATCCTAAATCCCTAAAACGTAATACCTTAAAACTGAAGAGGAGTAGAGACATGCGTTGCAAAAATAGGTCTAAGTCAGACGAAGGAGATGACTGGTTCTCGACCACCTCACGCTCCGCCACCTTCGACGCGAGATTGGGGTATCACTTTAAATCAAAAAGACTCGGCGGTTCCAGCATCGAACTCGGCCTCGCTTATGCTCCACCACGATCGGGTCGATAAGGAGTCATCGAAGGTGATGTATGTTAGCATTGATAGCGTGAGGGTCACCGGTGGGGTTGAATTCGAGGTGTACGAGAACAACGACATGTTTTTGTGTGGGTTTCTGGAGCGGATGCAGGGTGTTTAGATCAATAGAAATGCACAGGGATTGTCAAATGATTCAAGAACGGGTGAAGTGAGGTATGAGACTCTGAGTGAAATGAGAGGAGTTGGGAGGAGAAATTGAGAAGACTAGGTTTCAGACTTCGTCTTAATTCTATTCCATGTTAGAAACAGGCCGGACTGGAGGCTCGTTCCTTCTTATTTTAAGATTTGTCCCACCCCGCCCATTTCGTATACCCGAACCGCCCTGCCCCATTTTGTGTTCAGAAATTTTGGACCTACCCCTACCCGCGGTTCCTATACCCGTTTTCCCACCTCTAGTCCCAATTCTCCTAATAGGGCCGGCCACACCTCTATATATAGCCCCTCATTTCTCCAAAAACCTAAGTCCAATTCTCTCCCAAAAGTTCTTTAAACATTTTCTCTCAAATTCTAACTTCGGCATTGGAGATTCTTCGGCCAAAACCCCATATTCATCGTGGGCGCGTAAGGCTCTTGGCCTTGATCTTAGGTGTTGATTGTTTTGCAGGTGCATTTTCTTCCAAGAAGAAGAAGGTGGAAATTTGCATCCATAAATTAGTGTTTTCATTGAGAGTTTGAGTCACACGCTCGTAGAAGACTCTCGCATTCAAGGTTTCTAATTTTTTGCTCGTTCATAGATTTTTCGTACATTCTTATTTCTAGAATTTTTTATACAAAAATTCTTTGAATAAACATAAAAGAAAAGTATGATGTCAAGAGATTCGAAAACCACGACGAACGAAAATTCCAACGTTCAAGAATTAGGACCACAACAATCCACAAGGCTCAACGCAACGACAAGTGGAGCAGCGCCACTCCCACGGGACACCACCATGGTAACCACTACGGCAACCACCACTATGGCAACATTTGGCAAACCCATAGCCCATGGTGGGCAATAAGCACAACGGACGGGCCAAAAAGTGCAGGCCAAAGCTATGCCAAAAATGGCCTAGCGCCTCGCGCTTCTCCAAGTTACATGGGCCCAAGCTTAGGAGAAATCGGCTCGAGCCACGACTTGGCCAAAGCCTACCACGCACCTGAGCCGAGCCCAAGCCCAACATGCACGTGCACCGCAGCCCACTCCCGTGGTGTCCCAAGCAGCCCAAACCGGTCCAAAAACCCTTCAACCATCCCGACTCTCAGATTTTTGGGCCAACAATTGAACCGGGGGCATTTTCACCACATTTCTCGATGGATTTGACATTTCCTAACTCAAATCACGCGCCCGGAGTCTACCACGCTTCCACTACTCAAGTAGACACATTTCGTCCAAGCTCTTCCACTAAATGGCGAACAACATTTGTCTCGACAAGTTATAGAGTTGTCGAGAGCCCTCGCATAGTAGACAACCTAGGTGAATTAGCTCTTGCAGCGCACCGAGGTGCAACCTGACCCTAACGAGGTGCCTAGAAGTAGGACAATGGTAGAAGAGCAACCTCTCCAACAGTGTCCCAGCAAGCAGCCACTTAACTAACCACAAACGTAGCGTTCCAGCAGTATACACTCCTGATTGGGTCTTCGAGATAGTGTATACTCCCGTCTTAGCACGCATAAGAGCATGTACTCTCGATTAAGCCCATGGATGAGCATACATTCATGGTTGGGACCGTACTCTGACAATCAACATGAGCAACCTTCCAGTCGAAATGTTCATTCGCGGTTAGGCCCATAAAGAGCATCATCCACCTCACATCAAAGTAGGCAACACAACGGATGGAGAAAAGTAGTCACTCAATCCAGCTCAAGTTTAACCAGTGGCATACGAGAAATTCATTCGCTTGCTAGGGATGTACCACATGCACCGCAGTCATGGCTTAGACGAGCCGAACATATAGAATAATAGACTAGACCAGCAGGTCAAGAACAGGGGCAGCCGAGAACTTTGCTACCCCGACAAAGGCAAATTTAGGAAGAAGTAAAAAGGCTCATGACTAATTAATTGCATGACTTTCAATGTAATGAGGTCACCGATGAAGCACTATGTCGAGACATGACCAACATAAGCAGGTCGCCCTTCACGGACAAGATTGAGTAGGCAGAACCTCCGTGCAAGTTTAGCATGCCACATTTCATATCTTTCAAAAAAGATGGAGATCCAGAGAGACACTTGAAGTACTACCGAAGCATGATGGTCTTTTATCGGAACAACGATGTCCTTTTGTGCAAGATATTCGCCACCACATTCCAAGACGAGGTGCAAGATTGGTTCCATACCTTGCCGCCACGGTCTATCCGGAGTTTCGATGATATTTCTTTGGTTTTCACCAAAGAATATTCGTCCTACTGCTCGATCAAGAAGAAGTCCGACAGATTGGTCAACATGAAGAAGAACCTAAATGAGTCGCTCCACGACTATGTGAAGAGGCTCAAAGCAGAAAAGGGGAAGATAATTCAATACAATGACTCGATAGCAAGCGCAGCCTTCCAAAAATGACTCCTAGCAGACCACCTATTGTTTAGAGAATTGATCATGAAAGAAGATCTAACTTTGGCAGACTTTTTTGCTCTGGCAGAGAAGCATGCACTTTGGGATAAGGCTCGGTGAGCAAATAAGGCGCCCAAGCAGCCTCGAAAAGAGTCGGCAGTATCTCAAAAGAAGGACATGAAACAGTAAAGCAAAAGCAGTCAGAAGGCCAAATGTAAGGATAGACCCACGACTAAAAAATGCTGGCATCCAAGAACTATTTTAAGTTCTCAATCCCAATTCACCAAATCCTCCGAGACATCAAAAGTGAACCATGGTTCAAGCTATCGAAACAATCAAAGGGAGATACTTCCAAGTTGGACAACACCAAGTACTGCGCATTCCACCGAGGTCCCGATCACACAACTGACGACTGTTACACTTGGAAGAATTACCTAGAGAAGCTCATGAAAGAAGGCAAAGTCATCAGATACTTGGAGAAGCCGGCTACGCAGCCTAGAAGAAACGCGGATGCCAACAAAGAACCACCCAACAAGACGATTCGAATCAATGGCATCTTCGCCGAATCTGAGCACTTAAGGACCAACAGCAATTCTAAAAAAAAAAGATGCATCAGGCTCTATTAGTCTCATAAGTCCAGGCAACCAACACCCAACCTGGACCCATTGTTGGTTTCACCGAGTAGGATGCCAAAGGTGTAGATTTCCTACACGACGATGCACTAGTAGTATATATCCTATTGGCTTATGCCATAATCGACAAAATGATTGTGGACAATGGAAAAGCAGTCAACCAACTTCAGCTCTCAGTAATTCAGAAGATGGGCCTGGAAAACACAATCATACGCCGAGCAGAGTTATTCATTGGATTCAACGAACACACCTCGACAGCCATCGATCACATCACACTTGACGTGAAAACATCGCCAATTGTTTCAAAGTAAACGTTCACAATAGTAAACGACCCGTCTCCCTACAATGAGATTATAAGGAGACCTTGGCTAATAAAGTTGGATGCCATCACTTCCGTCAAGTATCAAAAAATCTGATTCCGCATCCCGGGATGAAGAGTTAGAAAAATCAACTCTGACTAGGCCGCATCTCGACGATGCACTGTGCAAGTACTGAAGGAATAAAAAAAGAAGACATTTACCCCCATAGAGGTAATTGAGGTCCAAATGGACAATGAAGCTGCCAAATAGCAATTACAACAGTCGGATCAAGAAGATAGAGTTCAAACCAACGCACCAGCAGACGAGACGGGATGGAAACCTAAGGAGGACGCTGAACAAATCATTCTTGATCCCCAGCAGCTGGAGAAGACTGCTAAAATCAGCTCACTTCTGAGCTAGAAGGAAAAGGAAGAACTCACGATTTTCCTTAGGAGAAATCGTGACATCTCACATGGTCACCTTCTGACATGCCCGACATTAACCCCGAGATAACTTGCCACAAGCTGCACATCAATCCTGGTGCTAAACTAGTGATCTAAAAGAAAAGGCATTTTGCACCCGAGCGAGTGGCGATCATCAAGGTGAAATGTGACAAGCTATTGAAGGCTAGATTCATAAAAGAGGTAGCACACTCAGCATAGCTTGCCAAAGTCGTGATAGTAAAGAAAAAATAGAAGGGAAAATGGAAGCTTTACGTAAACTACACCAACGTCAACAAAACATGCCCAAATGATCCTTATCCACTTCCCTCGAACCGATCTATTAATAGATTTAACTTCTGGGAACCAGCTGCTTAGTTTCTTAGATGCATACTCCAGCTACAAGCAAATAGCCATGTATGAGCCCGACAAGGAAAAAACCACGTTTGTGATTGAGCGAGGCACTTACTACTACAAAGTCATGCCCTTTAGTCTCAAAAACGCAGAAGCCACTTACCAAACGTTAGTAAACATGATGATCAAGAAGTAAATTGGAGTAACCATAGAGGGGTATATATCAACGACATCATGGTGAAAGGCAAGTAGCGAGCAGACCACATCAGCAACTTAGCGAAAACTTTCAACATCCTTAGAAGATACAAGATGAAGCTCAATCCCGCCAAATGTACATTTGGAGTATCTTCAGGCAGATTCTTAAGGTAACTAGTAACCAAACGAGGAATTGAAGCACATCCTAAAAAAATTGGAGCAATCCTAGAGAGGAAGTCTCCAACTACCTTGAAGGAGATCCAAAGCTTGACCGGACGAGCAGCCGTCCTCAACCGCTTTCTCTAACGATCCACCAATCGATACAAGCCCTTTTTAAGGCCATCAAGAGGGCATAACAAGACAAATGGGATGATGAGTGCAAAAAAGCTTTCCAAGACCTGAAGAAGTATTTTACATCACCTCCCTTACTATCCAAGCTGGAAGCAACGGAGGATTTATACATTTACCTGGCAGTCTCGGAAGTAGCAGTAAACTTTGCCTTCATACAAAAAGAGTTGGGGGCCCAACTGCTGGTATTTTGCACTTCTAATGCTTTTCTCGATGCGAAAACTATATACCTGAAGATGGAGAAACTAATTTTGGTGCTAGTTGTTGCGACTCAGAAACTCATACCATATTTTCAAGCTCACACAGTCATTGTCATGACTCAATACCCTCTACGATCAATCCTACATGGACCAGATGTTTCTCAATGAGTAATGAAATGGATGTTGGAACTTGGCCAATATGACTTAGTTTTTCAACCCTATACTACGATAAAGGCCCAAGCCTTGATAGACTTTATAGCAGAATTCACGTCTAGCCTAAACGACACAACAAAGCGGCCCAACGACGCCCCAGAGGCAGCCGAGCACACCTTAGCCGCGCCTGCTCCACCCGACTTTTAGCATTTGCATGTTGACGGCGCATCCAACTACAAAGGTTCGAGAACATGCGTGGTCTTTGTCACCCCAGATGATTCGAAGCTCGAGCAGGTGATCACTATAGGCTTCAAAGCATCCAACAACGAAGCGGGGTCCGAGGCCCTATTAGCAAGCCTCAGAATGGCAAAAGACTTGGCGGTGAAAAAGCTCGATTTGATTCCTAGCTAATCACCAACCAGATTACTAGGAAGTACGAGGCAAAACATCTGAAGATGGCGTAATACTTAGAGAAGGTATGAAAGCTACTTAAGGCATTTCAGACTTATACTCTTACTCAAGTTCCACGGGCAGACAACGTTCATGCGGACGCACTAGCTGGCTTAGGCTCCATCCTAGACCACCAACTCAAACGCTATATTCTGATGAAGTATCTAGATAAGCCAAGCATAAAGGTGGAGTCGGCAGCCGAGGTGTCAGAGGTTACAACTCCAAATTGGCAAAGTCCCATTATAGACTACCAGATTAATGGCATATTCCCCATGGAAAGGTTGGAGTCTAGAAAGCTCCAAACGAAGGCAGCATGCTACTATATGTGGAATGGCATTCTTGTTCAAAGATCCTACACTGGTCCACATCTTCACTGCCTAACACCTCCCGACAACCAAAAGGTTCCAAGTTGGATCTACGAAGATGTCTATGGAAATTACTCCGGAGGCCGATCCTTAGCACAGAAGGCTCTTAACGCAAGCTACTACTGGTCTACTATGCATAAAGACGTTAAGGAATTAGTACAAAAGTGTGACAGCTACCAACGTTACAAGTCTGTACCAGCACTGCCTGCCAGTAAACTACACCTGCAGAAAAGTCATTGGCCATCTATGCAGTGGGCAATCGACTCGGTAGGGCTGATGTTGCCCACTACTAGGGGCAGAGACATGATGATCATGGCAATTGATTACTACACCAAATGGGTAGAAACATAACCCATAACAACCACAACTCAGACGGATATAGAGCATTTCATACGATGGAACATCATTTGCCGATTTGGCATCCCGCAATCCATCGTCACAAACAATGGCCTGCAATTTGTATGGAAAGATTTGGTGAAGTTATTCCAGAAATATCGCATCAAGTAGCACATGTCCACGCCGAGATATCCTCAAGGTAATAGGCAAGCCGAAGCATCCAATAAGACGATCATCGATTGCCTCAAGAAATCCCTCTTTGACAACCAAACGACAAGCAACCGAGAACACTCAATTCTCTTTGGCATTTGGTTCAAAAGTAATCATTCATCCCAATGTCATCGTGCCAGGTTTTAGCACTTTACTGCTAAGCGTCGAGCAAAATGAAAAGGAGATGGCCGCGAATCTAGATCTGGCATAAGAGAAACGCGAAAAGGTCATCACCTGCATCATAGCCTACCAGCAACAATTCTTTTCTAACTACAACAAAAGGGCCAAGATCCGGTAGTTCTAACCCAGAGATCTAGTCCTAAGAAAAGCCTTCAGCACTGCCCAAACAGAAAGTTTCAAAAAGATAAATCCCATATGGGAAGGTCCGTACATGATCAGCAGAGTAGGCAGTAAAGGTAGCTACACCCTTGCCACTATGAATGACAAAGAGATCGAAAAACAGTGGAACGCCTACAATCTGATGAAGTACCATGTGTGACCACCCGCTACATCAAAGCCTGAAGACTCAAGCAGCTTAACGGGCACTACTTCGCGAGCTGAAGACTATCTAGTTGTTACGCAGTTTCTACTTTACAGCTAAGTTTTTGTTCGTTTCACTCGTTTTTCAACGAGAAATTCAGAAGTAAATCACAACTTGGCTCAACTGCATGCTTACAACAACGGATCACTCATGCACTTCAAAAGAACATTGCGTCATTCTTAGGGACTTATCACAGAAATTGTGCCCCCTGAGGGACCAACAATGCTCTCCAGTGCGAGAGGGTAAACCAATTCCCCAACACCCACATTGGTCTGCTCTCCAACGCGGGAGGATAAACTCTACAATTCAAATATCCAAATGTGGATGAGTCGGGCTGCCCTAGTATAACTAGGTGCACAATCGCTTGCGTCGGGATTCTTAGAAATAGCCACAATGGCCTTTTTCAAGGCTTAGCTAACTGACGGATTTTGGGTCTCTTGGCCTAATCTGTGGGGACCGAGCCCTAGAGACGGAGGGGGCACATTATGCTGTCCGCCTTATGGATGGCTGCCTTAAAACCCTAAAGCTGCTTCCGAGTGCACTAAGGTAGCCTACGGTTTCCAAAACACTGCCTACAACTTGTCATTCGAGCAGTAAGCCGTGCTAAACTTATACAACCACACATTTTTGTGAAAGGTTAAACAAGTTAGCATGCATATACGAAGCTTTATCCACTGTCGACATGCTACGCAGTCGATAAGCTTTACCTCTGCCAAGTGTGGATTGATCGTTCAGATCTACACTAATTCCTAAAATGTCGTGATACTTGCTACGCAACACATGAAATTGGCTACATAAAAAGCAAAGAATTCTCTCAGACCTATGCTTACAAAATTCCATACAACCAGGTACTTTTGATACGAAAGGTTAGCGAATTTCATAACCCAAAAATCTTTAGTATGTTGTGATGCAGGCCACACAACTCAAAGGATTGAAGAAAGCCAAGGTTAATAGCCAAGTGGTCACACGGACTCGTTTGCTTCTGTAAGTAAGGTGTTTGGCTGCCGACCCTATGGATAACAACTTTGCAAAAGTTCTATACCAATGCCTACAACTGCATAGGCTATGCAGGCCTGTCTGCTTATAGAAAAGTAGCACGCATGTCGCTGGTCTAAAGGTCTAAGGTTAGGTGTAAACAAAAGAAGCGAAGATGAAGAAAAACAAAAGAAGCAAGTTTATTAAATTTTCTAGCAAAATTGACAAACAAATAGCAAAGGTCAAAGGAGTTCAAGCAAAGAAAAAAACAACAAGGAAAACCAAGAAAATTCTAATGGCTACCTAGAAGACTACTCTTCACCAGCTTGAACATCCCATGACTACTCAGTCGCCACACCTTCAGTAGCCACGACGTTCTCAGCAACGGCATTATCCAGCACTTCACCCCCAACTGCCTCAACCTGGGCACCAACTTCTCCGACTACTTTACCAATGGAAGCCTAAAAAATAAAGGCAAGCAAGTCTTCCGGAGAAATAGAAAAGGTCTCAAACTCTTTCCCAGTAAAATCAAAGTCAAGCGGCCTACCAAAGAGATTATCTACATAACCCATCTTGAAGAAATTGACCTGACTCTAAACAAACGAAGCCTGGAGCCCAGCTTCGAGCCCTTTAGCTACTCGTTCTCCTCGAGTAGGCCAAAACAGATGCGCTGCAGCTCATCTACTTCCTTTTTCAGACTTTCGTTGATCTTCAGTGTACCTTGGAGTTTCAACACTTGGGGTTCAAGCCTATCGATGATTTTCTTGAAGTGGATCACTTGATTATATGTAACGATCAACTCTTTATCCTTTACATAAGCAGCGAAATGAAGCTCAGAAACACCATACTCAAGATCTTGAATATGAGGTATGTAACATCCAATCTCCTCATCTGCACTTTCATACTTAACTTGGATTGCGTCAAGCCTAGTTTTCAAGTCAACGATCTTTTGGCGAGCGGTCTCAAACTCAAAGAAGTAGGGGCAAAGATATTAGACCCCTTCAAAGCAACGAGCTCAGACTCCAACCTCTTGATCTTATCAGCTGAGGAATAAGCTTTAGCTGTCATAGTCTTTGCCACATCTTTAGCAGTCTTGGTATCCTCTTGGTCAAAGAGCATAGATTCGGATGCCAGAATAGCCATTTTTCAACATTATAACTAAAAAAGTAGTCCTTCGACATTGGGTTGAATGATTCGCAAAGGAACTGAGGTAAATAATCCCTCTAACACCATTAACAAGCTTGGCACACACGTCTATATCTTCTAGCAGATCTGGCTTCAAAAGCACACAAATTTCAGCAGCCTTTCCAGAAACAGGCTTGGCGGATTTCTCACTACTGCCCACGCAAGTAGTCTCCTCTTTCGCAATAGGCGAATGAGTCTCAGTAGCAAGAGGAATAGGCATTGGCACTACTTTAGCAGCAAAGTCCACCTTATCGCTCTTCATAGTAGCAAGCCTCTCCAAAGGTGAACTGGACTTAGATCTCAACGAATGTCTTGGTATAGACTTTAGCACTGGGGCATGACAAAACCTCTATGCTAAGCAATCCTATCAGCAATCGTATCAAGAAACATTAAGGTTTTTTGTGTTTTCACAAAACCCTCTCAGGTTCTCAACATATCACAAACACCCCCTGACGTTTTAAAATCATTTCACAAAACCCCTTCAATTAGAGTTCTATAAGTTTTATGCTGACATCAACAAAAAAAAAAATAAAAAATTTAAATGACAAAATTAACCTTGTTTATATTCCAATTAGAAATATGATATTCCAGTTAGGAATATGATACACTTGCATCCAAACACCTCAAACATAATATTTATCATATTATTCCAATTAGACTAGCCTAGTGGCTTTGTGTTTTATGATACAAAAAATTCCCCTCTATGTTTCTTGATCATCTTTTTCTTGTTCAAAATATTATTCCCTTCTACTAACAACCAATTCACTGAGTGCAGCTAATCATATGACTGCGTGCTTCAAGCATTAAAGAAATATACAATCAAAATAAGACTTAACACGATAGATTTAAGAACAATTCAACATTCAACAATCTAATATTTTCAACAGGCTGCAACAATTCAAAATAAAACTTAACACGATAAATTTAAAAACAATGCACAACCAAACATAAGATTATCATATTATACCCAAAATATAAAATAAAAGTCATAATCCAATTGTAGCAACTTCTTCGAAATGGTTGATTGCCAACAACTTGGTTTGTTGCATTGGCTTGGCTTCTAATTAATCTTTTGACTTGGTTCAGGAGCTTGACTTCCAATTTTTCTTGGCTTGTTGCATGAGTGCCACCAATTTGAATTCCCTCGTTTAGCACTATCAACATAAATACCAAAATTAAATGAAATTGTGAAGAATGAATTCATATGTAAAAACTGAAAACAAAAACAAAATATCACATTGTAGTAGAAAAAATAGATTCTAACCTTTTCTCCTAGTGTTACTAGTTCTCCTTGGTGCATTGACTCCTCTGCTCGCTCTTCCCGTTCCCCTTGCAACATTCACACCTCTTCTTTGAATCGTCTCAAGATCTCCATTTGGGCACCTTCTTCTATTATGATCCAATGTACCACAAATTTTGCATGATAATGCACAAGATCTCTTTCTCTTTTGCCCGTTCTTACGTTCATCCGCCTCTTTTCTCTTATTTTTTGTGGGCCTCCCATAGGGTTTCCTTAAGGGTGGGGGATGAATGGCATCATAAGAGTCGTCTGCCCAATATCTCTCCTTTGGAATAAGGTGAATATGATATGAGTATGATGCCACATACTTCTCTTTGGTGAAGAATTCATGACAGCAGTCTTCTAGGTTGGCTCGCTTCCATATATTGCATTCACACACATGCTTACGTCGAATCCCATTAATTTTCCATTTTCCATTCCATACAACTGCAGTGGCTTGTAGGCAATCGCACAATGTGCTTTTGGGAAATGTCATTCACTTCAAACTCGTCTTCACCTGGTCCAATAAAAAAATGTCATACTAAGTGTTTCAGAAAAATTAAAATTAAAAAATTAAATAAAATTAAAAAATTAAAAAAGAAGAAGATATACTATGGAAAGAATAGAATAGAATAATGAGACCACACCATAACAAGACTATGGAAAAATAACGAATAAAAGCATGTCCTAATGAAACCAACCTTCAATTGCATGGCAAAGGTAGCTTTTTGCTTTATTTCAGCAACCTTGATTAATGAAGCTTAATTAGGTTTAGGCCAAGCAATCAGAGCAACAAGGGTTGGAGAAACCAACCAACGAAAGATATTTGTGTTCACGCTGCTGTGAAAAAAGGTTTTTATACGGTAGAACTGTTAAGAGTTTTTTTTTTTTTTTTTTTTTTTTTTTTTTTTTTTTTTTTTTCTTCTTCTTCTTCTTCTTCTTCTTCTTCTTCTTCTAAATAATGATAGGTCTAACTAAAACTTGTAGCCAAACACTAGTTTAACTTCGTAAGGGCATTTTTGTATTTTCATAACTTATGTCATGACTGCTAGGGTTTTTTTTTTTTTTTTGTCATGGAGGGAGGTTGATGAAATGATTTTAAAACGTCAAGGGGGTGTTTGTGATATGTTGAGAACCTGAGAGGGTTTTGTGAAAACACAAAAAACCTCAAAGGGTGTTTGTGTAATTAATCCAGAATAAAACTTCGGAGAAGACTCGTATACCACACGTATTGCAACAGTGCATAGAACATGCTTTTCCACATCGTACCTAATTTTCTTTTTCAAAGTTTACTGCATACATGAATCCAACAATTACGATCAATTTGTTCCCCGAAATTGGCGGGAAGGCTTAGTAGACCTTTCCTTCACAGATGAACATATACTTTTCCTACATGCATCGATCATATACTTTTCCTACATGCATCGATCATATACTTTTCCTACATGCATCGATCATATACTTTTCTAAAAGAGAAGTAAACAGATATGACAAACGCAATTCGAAGAAGCAGATCTGCTTATTTACCAAAGCAATTAGTTCCAATTTGTTGCAATGTTGCATCATCAACATGAATTTCAAAGGTTTCAAGGGATTGTTAATTGTGTTACCAAATATCGGGAAATTAAAGTATTGCATAGCAACATAATATCTAGGTCAGTGATCGATATTATTGCTGCCCCAGCAGTAGCCACATTTTTGCTGTTGCGATTGCTTATTTTTGTTATACTGACAATTTAATTACCTCGAGAAAGTTTGACTAATCTTCGTACTTCTCATGCAAGTGGTAGATTGTCATAGTGGTTCAAATCTTTTTTCTTGGTTCAAACTCTCTCCATCCTCGTCTAGACTATGTAGAATATTGCTTGTAGTACTAAAAAAAGTTAATCCTCTCATAAATTTGACTTGTAAAAGTAAGCCGTTGTAAGTAAAGAAATATAGAAGTAGGGTTTTCTTTCATCAGTTCGGCGACGGTTTGGTTTCTTCAGTTGATAACGTAATGAAAGTTCAACTTTGATAGTCATGCAAATAAATTTCCACAGCCTCAATTTCTCAGAGCTCATAATATCAACATTTACCGTTCCCCGCTATTATAAATACTCAGCACCATAGCATCTCATTTGCCCATCCACAAAGAGAACAAACCATTAACATGGGGTTGTGCAATATTTCCCTAGCTCTCCTTTTCATTTTAGGCTCAGTCCTTATCCAATCCTCTCATGCCCAAGACACACCCCAAGACTACCTCAATTCCCACAACGCCGCTCGAGCAGCAGTAGGCGTTGCTCCCTTGACGTGGGATGACAATGTAGCAGGCTATGCACAAAACTACGCCAACCAACATGTTGGCGACTGCAATCTCGTGCACTCCGGTGGGCCGTACGGCGAAAACCTTGCCATGAGCAGTGGTGACATGTCAGGAACGGCGGCTGTGGACATGTGGGTGGCGGAGAAAGCCAACTACAATTATGAGTCGAACTCGTGTGCTGATGGAAAGGTGTGTGGGCATTATACACAGGTGGTTTGGCGTAACTCGGCTCGTGTAGGGTGCGCAAAAGTGAGGTGCAGCAGTGGGGGTACCTTCATTGGATGCAACTATGATCCCCCAGGCAACTATGTTGGGGAGAAACCGTACTAGCTATGGAAGAATCAACAACCACTCTAGCAGTTTTTGCTGATGGATATATCTAAGAAGATAAGCTATGTTATTAAGAATAAAGAAAATGAATAAATAAGTGATGATCGATCATTTGTATATATCTTCCACTGGCATGGTGGACGGTAAATTTCAATTGATCAAGAATTCACTATTTTTATTTAAAATAAATTTTGGTAACTTGCTAGTAAGACATGCATGCTACGATCAAAGTTGCATAATTACTTGCCTAGCTTGAAGTCCTACTATTGCCTCAACCAAGAAAAACCTAATTTACATTATTTGGCTGAAATGATGAATGTTTGTGGAAAACTTCTCTTGGTAATCTACTACACATGTTAATTAGAAAGAAATTATTATTGACTTGTGACCAAGCAATTATTTCTTGCTCCTTGTCTTTGATAGATATAATGCCGGTTTGTCAAATCTACATATTTAAAGAGTGCATAATGACTTTTAAGAGCTAATAACTATTCCATAAATATAAAGGAAAATTATATCGTGGAAATGTGAGATCATATTTGTTTTCTATTTTTAGTTTTCATTTTTATATGTTTGAGTTATGGAGAAATTATTTGGAGAAAATGTGGGATGAAGAAGAGTGGAGGGGAAAATGAGGGATGAAGAATACTGGTGGAAGGGAATGAAAGAAACAAAGAAAAATGAACAAAAACAAAACCTTCAAAGTAAATACAAGTTAAAAATACTTTTTAGTTTTTATTTGAGTTCATTTCCTTAATTACACACATTTCAACATATCTCTCATAATCCAACCATTTAAACAATTAAGTTCCTTAATGATATTTTTTCAAACAAATATCCTTAGTTCATTAAAACCTCCAAATTCTTCCCTTCTACTAGATTATAAGCTATGTAATTTTTTTTAAACTTAAATTACGTGACTTGTGTTGGTTTTTAGTATTTGATTATTTTCTTAAGTTATGGATTGGGAAATAAGACTGAAGAAAAACTCAAAGAACGAGAACGAAAGTTTTGTATATATTCCTGTGTAAGGAAAGGTGCGGCTCAACCCATTGCAGAGCACACGTTAGCAAAACATTCTCTTACACCTTTGCGCTAAATCCAATCTAAGCCATACACACGGTCATCAATACTAGCAAGACATTTGGCTACAATCTAAGTCATACATAAATAGATTGAATCGAGGCCCTACATTTGAATCTATTGACTTAAGTAGACCATTGCAACTTAAATCAAATAACCAGATACAATTTACATTTCAAAAACTTGTTTGTGATACACTTTAAATGTAAATTATCAAAATTTAATGAGTTAAGACTTTTTTTGGGGAAAAAATATGTAGTCTTTTTTTTTTTTTTTTTTTTTTAAACAAACGATATTATCTACACTAACGGGAAGAGGTTGGGCTTAGCCTTACAATGGGTTAGCAATAATGTGATTCAAATTCAGCTTTAATGAGAATTGAACCTAAGACCTGTCACTTACAAGTGAAAAGTAATATCACTAAACCGTTTTAATATTTAGAACATCGTGAAGTCATCTTATTCAGATTTTTTTTTTTTTTTTACGTCAGACTTTAACATGGGAAGGCCATAATTACAGGAAATCAAAATTCAAACGGTTCTTTCAACAGAAATTACTGGATTTGCGGTCAATTTTTGCTCCGCAAAGAGTTGCCCGTTGATACCGTGACCCTCACTACATCACTTTACCGTAAGTTTCAACTCTATAACTAATAAATAAATGGGGAGGAAGGAAAAAACAATCCAGGTCTAGTTGCACAAAGGCTGGAACTCTATAACAGAGTTGATCTAAAAACCCTGGATTCCATTGAATTGGTATGGAAATCCCTGTACTGTCGATTGCCTTTATTACTGAATTGTTATAAGGGTTAAATCTTAATTACTTTATGTATGGTTGCACGATAAGTTTCAACTCTATAACAGAATATAGGGTTTTCAGACCAAATCAAAAAAACCATATATGAAGTAAGATTCCAGACCAATTCAATGGAATCCAACTTGGAAGTGGTCACCAATTGGCGATTTACAAAGGATGATCACTTTTAGAATGATTATGGTTTCCCAATGCAAATTAACCAAGCAGAACCATAGACATGCATATAATTGCATGATCTCCCAATGCAAATTAACCAAGTAAGACCATCCATGTACTATACTGCTACATGATGCAGTCACATTATCACCCGTCATACACCATACATCAACCCAACATGATTTACATAATAATCACATCCACTATCGGTTCAACGTGTCAACCAAGCATCTCATCATACGAAGCAATATCACAAAGGATTCCCTTAATTACTAGTTATATTAAAAATTCTAATTGAGTCACTGACTCATCATTTTATACTAGCAACCACACATTACAAATATCTTTATCTCTATCTCATATTATATAGCAATGCTAACTTCAATAGGACATACATAGAGGCATATACGCATTTTGGTATTCTATATAAGGACAGTAAACAAACTACTTACCTCATGTCCAATGCAAATGCACTCACCTCATGTCCAATGCAAATGCGATCTCGAAAGCACGCCAACATAGGACCTATAAGTCACCCAAAACCTATTAAAGTATACAAACATTATTTAGCTTTCTATTTATAGAATACATTCATCGAGAAACCCAATAAACACTTAAATGAAGGTAAGGTGCCACTTGCATACAAGTCCGATAACATGGCTTTGAAGATTATCAATCAAGATGTCTACAAGCTAGACAAATTTGATGGATCAAACTTCACCCGATGGAAGGACAAAATGTGTTTCATGCTTACTATTCTAAATGTCATATATGTGTTGGACTCGAAATTGGAGCCTATTGGTGAACCAAGTGACAAAGAAACGGACAACATAGTTGCCGATTGAAAGAAATGTGAAGAAGATGAATTGGTATGTAGAGGACACATCTTGGGCATATTATCTGATCGCTTATATGATCTGTACGCACACATTCAATCTCCGAAGGAAATTTGGGAAGCACTTGAATACAAGTATACAACGGAGAAAAGAGGTACCGATAAATTTTTAATGTTCAAATATTATAAGTTCACTAATGTTCAAATATTATAAGTTCACTATGTTTGATAACAAACCCATCCTAAACCAAGTTCATGAATTATTGGTCTTGGTTTCAAAGCTTCGTGAACTTAAAATAGTTATTCCGGATCCAATGATAGTTGGGGCTATTATGGCAAAATTACCCCAAACATGGAATAATTATAGAAAGAAGCTTCTACACATGGTGGAAGATATTAGTTTGGAGGATTTGCAAAAGGGTATTCAAATTCAAGAAGAAACTCGAAATCGTGATAAGAATTTTGCAAATCAAGATTTCTCCAAAGTTCATATTGTCGAGGGAAACAAATACAAAAAGAACTTCAAAGTCAAAATTGACAAAGAGAATTTTAAGAAGATCAATTCCAACAACAATCAAAAGAATGCAAATGGTGTCTGCTACCATTGTGGAAAGAAAGGTCATTACATTCGTGATTGTAGACAAAGAAAAGCAAGTGAGGAATATATCAATAAGACCAATAACGCAAATATGGTGGAAAACTCTGGAATTGATAACATTGTTGCAATGGTATCAATGATGCATATTGGCATGATTACCGAACTGAATATGGCACAATAAAATCCTCTGATTGGTGGCTCGACTCAGGAGCTACTATACATGTGTGCAATGACAAGGCACAATTCATGACATATGAAGCATTAACGAGCAATCAAAAGGTTTTAATGGGGAATCATAATTCTGCCAAAGTTCTAGGAAAAGGAACCGTTGAACTTCAGTTTACTTCTGGGAAGAAATTGACGTTGCTTAATGTACTGCATGTTCCAGAAATTAGAAAGAATCGTGTGTCTGCAAATTTATTATGTAAGAACGGTATAAAGACTGTTCTAGAGTCCGACAAGTTAATAATGTCAAAAAATGGAATGTTTGTTGGGAAGGGGTACTCTTGTGATGGGATGTTCAAACTAAGTATTAATAATAAAGTGAATTCTTCTGCTTATATTGTTGAATCTTCCTCTCATTAATGGCATTTACGTTTAGCACATATAAATTTTAGATCTTTAAAATACATGCGCACACTTGGTTTAATTGCTTGTAATGATGATTAAAATAATAAATGTGAAACATTTATTCAAGCAAAAATGACTAAGAAACTTTTTCCAACTGTTGAAAGAAATACAAATTTATTAAACTTAATACATTCTGACATATGTGAATTTAATGGTGTTTTAACAAGAGGAGGAAAAAGATATTTTATCACATATATAGATGATTGTTCTAAGTTCACTTATGTTTATTTATTGTCTAATAAAGATGAAGCTTTTGAGTGTTTTAAGCACTATAAAGCTGAAGTTGAAAACCAAAAAGGAAGGAAAATTAAATGCCTTCATAGTGATAGAGGTGGTGAATATTTTTCACATGAAATTGATATGTTTTTGTGAAGAGTATGGTGTTACACATCAAAGAACTGCACCCTATACACCACAACAAAATAGTTTGGCAGAAAGAAAAAATAGGATACTCACTGAAATGATTAATTCTATGATGATTAATGCTAATACTCCAAAATATTTATGGGGTGAAGCATTGTTTACTGCATCCCATATACACAATAGAATTACATCTATGAAGACATATGTGTCACCATATGAAATTTGGAAAGGAAGAAAACCAAATTTGTCATATTTAAGAGTATGGGGTTGTGTAGCCTTTTACAAGGCACTGGACCCTAAGAGATCCAAGTTAGGTCCAAGAGGAATTAAAAGCATATTTGCAGGATATGCAGAAAATTCAAAGGCATATAGGTTGCTTAATTTAGACTCAAATACAATAATTGAGCCTAGAGATGTCGAATTTATAGAAAATAAATTCTATAACGACTACTCAATGTCTGGAAAAGAGAGTGATCAAACACTTTTCTCTAATCCTGCTAGTAGTCATTCTCAAGGTGAGAAAAGAAAACAGTCTGAAACTGTTAATGAACCAAGGAAAAGCCAAAGAATAAGAAAAGAAAAGACTCTAGGCTCTGATTTTATTTCATCTCAATCTATTATATTTTTAGTCGAAGGAAATAGAACAAAAGTTCTTAAAAAAAATACCCATATTGTTGAATGTTGAGGATGATCCTAAAAGTCTAAGCGAAGCAATGACTTTAAGAGATGCAGCCTTTTGGAAAGAGGTTATAGATGATGAATTTGAATCATTAACATCTAATCAAACATGGGTTTTAGTAGACTTGCCCCAAGGATCAAAAGCAATAGGTTGTAAGTGGGTGTTTAGAAGAAAATATAATACTGACGGGTCTATTCAGACATTTAAAGCCAGGCTAGTTGCCAAAGGTTTTAAGCAGAAAAAGGGAATAGACTATTTCGATACATATGCACCAATAGCTAGGCTTACATCAATTAGAATATTGTTTGCATTGGCATCTTTATATAATTTGCATGTGCATCAAATGGATGTGAAAACAACTTTTTTAAATGGTGATTTAGATGAAGAAGTCTATATGGAACAACCAGAAGGGTTTGTTCTCCCTGGGAATGAAAAGAAGGTTTGTAAATTAGTAAAGTCATTATATGGATTGAAGCAAGCACCAAAACAATGGCATGAAAAGTTTGATTTTGTCATTTTATCATATCGATTTATACATAACAATGCTGATAAATGCATATACTCTAAATTCACAAATGATTATGGTGTTGTTATATGTTTATATGTCGATGACTTGCTAATTTTTGGTACAAACATGGAAGGTGTATCTGAAACTAAATAGTATCTAAATTCAAAATTTAAGATGAAGGACTTGAATGAAGTAGATAGTATCTTGGGAATTAAAGTAAAGAAACATAATAGGGGTTACGCTTTGTGTCAGTCACATTATATAGAAAAATTGCTTCTTAAGTCTAAGCATCTACAAATAAAAGAAGCAAATACCTCTTATGACCTTAGTGAAACTTTGCTTAATAATTCTGGTAGGTCCATTGCATAGCTTGAGTATGCTAGTGTGATCGGAAGTTTAATGTATGCCATGCATTGTACCAGGCCAGATATCGCATTTGCAGTAAGCAAACTTTCTAGATACACTAGTCATCCAAGTACTGCTCATTGGAAAGCAATAAATAGAATTTTTGGTTATCTTAAAAGAACTATAAACTTGAGTTTAACTTACTATGAGTTTTCAGCAGTACTTGAAGGATATTCAGATGCAAGTTGGATAACAAGTGCTAATGATAATAAGTCTACATCAGGATGGATTTTTACAATTGCCGGAGGAGCAATATCTTGGGCTTCGAAGAAGCAAACATGTATAGCACATTCAACTATGGAATCTGAATTTATAGCATTAGCGGCAGCAGGTAAAGAAGCGGAATAGATTAGAAATTTGTTATTGGAAATAGAGTTGTGGCCACAACCAATGCCATCCATTTCTTTATACTGCGATAGTGAGGCTACTTTGTCTAGAGCATACAATAAAGTATACAATGGAAAGTCTAGACATAATAGCTTGAGACATGAATATGTCAAGCAATTAATAATTGATGGATTTATTAATACTATTTATGTTTAATCAAGTAATAACTTGGCGGATCCGTTAACGAAAGCACTTTCAAGAGCTTTGGTAGTTAGTACATCTAGTGGAATGGGGCTAAAACCCTTTACTAAACATTAGCCACCAATAATGGTAACCTGACTTTTTCTAGAACATCACTAGTTTAAAAGTTTAATCGGTAATAACAAGTTATTGATAAGTGGTTGTAAAAGCACTGAAAATTAATATATAGCTCATTCCAGGATGATCAGTGCAAGTCCGCTACGTTTAGGAGGATGAGTTTTATCTCTTAATGAGGTTATTTGTAGTTATGTCTATAGTAGCAGGGACATGGGAAAGAACATCACCTATATGAACAGAAGAAGTGGTGCCGCTTTTACCAAGGGTTGGGTTTTCTCTTGTAAATGTTTATGAAACCAGGATGAAACACAAGGCCATAATAGTGCTTAATTAGTTCAAAAATTTCTTTAAGGAAGTAAGACATAATTATGTGTGTAGTGATTCTGGTTTTAACATAAGAATAGGTGTTTAAACTTAGTTCACTATCGCATTCGTTATAACTTTGAATTGCTTACACTAATTAAAGGTTTAATTTGAAAGACACCTTTATTGTATGCATGATTATATCAGTATGCTTGTGATTAATTATAAAGAGAGAATTGTTATAATATAGTTTACCATATTATTGAAATTGGGAAGGATTGTTAGAGATTTCAAAAATTATTATATATATATATATATATATATGGATATATGACCTAGCGCTGCTGTGATCCGCAGCATGTGTGCGGCAACATATATATAGAAAGGTTGGATTTAATTCAACCTTGTACCTTTTGATTGAATTGCAACTTTTGGTTAAAAGACATAATGCTTACTCAAAATGTATGAGTAAAATTAAAAGATATAATTAGTCAAGTTTATTTTCTGAAAATTCTAAATAGAAGATATGTCTTTTGGGTAAACACTATTAAGAAGGGTTATGTATCTTCAACTAAAATGAAAGGGCTCGATGAACGGGTACTTTGATGTCTATAAATACATGTTGTGGCATAATGTTTCATACACAAAATTTCAGAAATTTATTTCCACTTTCCTTACTCTCTTCTCTCTCCATCACATTCATACAATTTCTTTCTAGTTATTTCTAAGAGAACATAATTCGGTTTGGCTAATCAAATATTCCATACTTTGTTGTATCCTGGAAGTGATTTGCTAAGAAACCTTTAGCAAACTCATTCGAGTGGGGGCAAATAACACTTTAAGAAAACGATTCAAGTCGTAACTCAAAGTCAATCTTCGAATTATTCTCCATAATTCTACATTTTCTCTAACAGAAAACTCAAAATTTTCAGGCTTAATGGTCGATCAGGGTGAAATTTGATGGCTTTTGTTCGTGGTGGTGAGAGGAGTACCCTAGTGGTGGCGTTGCTCACGTCGAAAACGTGTTGAAATTTTGCCTAGCGAATCGGGCCAACGGGTTAACTCGCTAGCTGGGTTTCTGAAAATAATAAGCTCGGTTCCAAATTGGTCGGGCTTTTTATGATAGACGATCCAAGTTATAATTTTTTTCCTTGCCCTTGTTTGTTATATCTTCCTCATTAAAACTTCGTTTTGCGAATGGTTTTTTTGCCTTCACGCTCATGAGATCGAGCTCTATCCAACAAGTCCAAGAGTGACCCCCTAAAAGTTACATATTTTTATTGGCTAACTCCGAAAAATCAAAAATTTAACTTACCAACCAAAGTTCGAATTTTAAAGAAACTAAAATAAAATCATGTAAATATGAAACGCGAAAATTGAATAATGAAACTCGATGGCGGGATTTTCACACTTATTCACGTGCGCGGGGACAATTTAGGCCAAGTTTTGGTGTGTCTCTGCATGTTTTATGGTTAAATAATGTAATAGAGGCAAGTTTAAATCTTGTAAATGATATGTTTATAACCAATTTATTCCTCCACCTTCAATTTATATCTTTTATAAAAAGAATTGTATAGTGTTTCAAAGTATCAGATTTTAAATCTTGTCTTTATCAACTAGAAGTGTTATGTCCAAAAGAATTTTTTTAACAATAAACAAATCAACAATCTTGGTGGAGTTAGATTTGAACTTGTCATTTATAAGATTTGGACTTTTTCAATTAAAATTTATCTTAATAC